>NC_090647.1:284975877-286335877 GCF_040937935.1 Hyperolius riggenbachi
AACGTGCCAGAGCCCCTGGCGCTGTCACCCCTAGTGTAAAATGTGCCCCGTGCGTGTATACTTAACCTGTCGGTGTCTGCTGCTGGCTCCACTCTCTGTCCACATACACGTGCCCCATGTAGTTGCCAGCATATAAGTGTGACTTCACACATGGTGTACCGATGGGCACCTTGTACACTGGGGGTCAGGGGGGACATGCTAAAATAAATTGGAAATTGGCCTGCAGTGTATGGGCAACAACAGATCTCTCCGATCAGAGAGAAATCTTTCTCTTGGTCAATCTGTCATACATCGTCTGATGTATGGGCACCTTAACAGTCCCACTCAAACAAATAGCAGAACAGAGCACCCACGCCCTGTCTGCTTGAGGCCCCGTTCACACTGGGTATCGCAAAATTGCTAGTGTTTTGTGTGTGTGCGTATTTACTGGACATTTCCATGTGAACTGCAATTGCTTCATAATTGCTGCATGCACTGCGGTTTTGTTTTTAACAAATGCGAATCACTGTTGATCGCTTCTGTGAGTTCACTGCCATATATTATTAATTACACTAGCACTTTTCAAAGTGCTATCGGTCGCCGGCAATTCAGAAAACTGCGGAAAACGCCCGTAAATCGCCCCAGCGTGAATGGGTCCTGGGGCTTCTCCCCATCTAAATGCACAGCTCTACTTTCTCAAAGTGAAGCTCATAGCTGCAGCGGTGGAAGGTTCACCCTGGCAGGCACAATGCACGCTGGGAGATGTAATGTGCTACACAAAAACACTCCAAAAAACGCTACGCATGTTTAGAAAATCCCACTAAACATACCTAGAATTGCTCTGAAAATCTACTTCAAAAACCTCTAGCCTTTTGAGGATCTGCTAGAGCAGTGATGGCTAACCTTGGCACGCCAGTTGTTACAAAACTACAAATCCCATCATGCCTCTGCTTCCCCGAGTTATGCTTAGAGCTGTCAGAGTATTGCAATGCCTCATGGGACTTGTAGTTCCACCACAGCTGGAGTGCCAAGGTTAGCCATCACTGTGCTAGAGGTTTTTGGTGTGCACTGGACCTCAGTTAGGTTGATTTTTTTTTTTTTTGCTTGCATACATCCTTGATCTAGCAAATGATCAATATTTCCATCATTGAGAAACAGTTTGCAGCATCAAGTGTATGCATGCCACGGCACATATGTATAGGCAGCATTAGTAAATCTGAACTTGCACATGACGGTGACACACATCCGACTATGTTTGGCCAATTTTACCACCTTTGGGTCCTTTTCCACTTGCAATCGCTAGTGTTCGTACTAAACGCTAGCGATTGCGATTCAGCAAAGTTCAAAATTTTCCCAGTGATTGCGATTTTGCTATGCACTGCATAGCAAAACCGTGGCAAAAAACGCTCCGCGGCGCGATCGCGCTTAAGTAAAAAATTAAATCGCGGTACTGGAAATTTCCTACTGTAATTCCTATGTTATTAGGCAGACCGTAGAGATTTAAAAATCACTAGCGATTTGCGATACAGCATCGCAAGCGCTGCTAGTGGAAAGGGGCCCTAAATGTAGCATGAGGGCCAACAGGTTTTGAATACTATGAGCAAATTGAGTAGGTGATCTCTCATACTACATGAGATGTAAAATTGGAAGATAATTTGCCAATCCAAATTGGATGTGTGTACGCACCCTAAGCAGCTAAACTACCTTTTCTAAGCTTAGTGGCAAAATAAACAATTCAATAAGAAAATCAGGATTGCATGAGTACAACAAGGCTTTTAAGAAGGGAGAAAAAATATACTGTATATGCACACCTACTCAGGATTTACCAGTCTGAATCAGTTAATTGGAGCAGATTTATCACAACCAAATGGAAAAAAAAAAAAAAAACAGCACAAACACCAATTGTTTCACTTTTGCAATCATTTTCCCTCCATTTTGCATGCACTTGTACTGATAAATCTGCCCCGTTGTCTTGTACCTGTCTGATAATAAAAGCCTTTCTTTAATTATTCTTGTCATATGCAGCAAACATATCCCTGTGTGTGCTAGATGGCTGTGGACGCAGCTAAACAGACCAGCTGGTCAAATGTGGCATGTAGTAAGTGCTTCTGTACCTCCTCCAACATTCTCTAGCTCTTGTCCAATAAAATATCCCCAGTCGCTAAGGAAGGAGTCTGCTAGTATGTAGCCACCCTGGCGGTATGGACGAGCTGAGCTTGTCCAGCAAAAACTTGCAAAAACGTTAATGACGAGCTGAGCTTGTCCATGCCGACAGGGAGATTTCCTGTTTCTCTGACCTACCGGCTGCATTTTTTTCTCACCAGAGGGATTCGCCAGTATGGCTGGATGCCTGTCTGCATGCTGTGGTTAGCGATCTGTGCTACCCCAGCGTGCAGAACAAGCATCCAGCCACCCTCGGGAATCCCTGGGCAGCGGATCGGCGGGCAGAGAATGTGCGTGCGGGGGTTTCCCCTTCTATGTGGTGGCTGTGCAGGTGGGGGGATCCCCCTTCTGTGCGGTGTGTGGGTGGCCTCTCCCACTCCCTCCTGATCTCTCCCCATCTTAGCCCATTGAGAAAATAGATCTACTCAGCCGAGAGCTCTTTCCAGCGACGGCTGCGGCGCACACCCTCCTCCATCTCTGAAGTCCCAGTCTCTGAACATTTACATAACGAGGCTTGGTGACGTCACCAAGTCTCGTAATGTAACTGTAGAGAGAACGAGACTTGGTGGCTACCTATAAATCTGGCTATATACCTGGCTAAACACTTGGCTCATTATACACCTGGGTCTTATACTCACTATTGGCGTGCTGATCCCTCGTCGCGTACCTCGGATAGCTTCCCCGATGCCTTCTTCCATGTGCCTTGGCGGATTTTGCTTCTCCCTCTGCGATCACATGACCTGGGCAGGCCCCATACGAGGCCTCCAGTACTAACAAAGAGACTGTGACAACCATTGGCATTAAAAGGGCCACAGCTTTAATAGTACATTCATAAGTCATAACATTTGCATAATATATTCAAAATTTTTTATCATCAGAGTCCATGACAATGCTTTATATTATTTAGAGATCACCATAACCACCGTACCAGCCACCAGCCGCAGTTTTTCTAGCTCGGTGGGTAGACCAACTGCTCATAAGCCAGGACGCAAGTCCCGCCACAGCCATAATCAGTCCAGCCGGCATTGTCAAGGACCCGCCATCCTTGCTGTGACATTCATAGTCCATAACAAAACATTTTGCATCATACCGTCCTGAAAGTTAAAGGGGAACTTCAGCCTAAACAAACATACTGTCATCAAGTTACATTAGTTATGTTAATTAGAATAGATAGGTAATATAATCTCTTACCCACCCTGTTTTAAAAGAACAGGCAAATGTTTGTGATTCATGGGGCTGCCATCTTTGTCATGGGGGCAGCCATCTTTTTGGTTGAAAGGAGGTGACAAAGAGCAGGAGACACAGTTCCAACTGTCCTGTGTCCTGATAACCCCTCCCAGCTACACACGCTAGGCTTCAAATGTCAAATTCAAAATGCAAAAAAAAAAAAAAAAATTGCACCAAAACAGCATAACGAGAACAACAACATCAGAAATCCCATCATGCTTTGCACAGCATAAGGGGAAAACTGCCCGGGCAGTTTTCTTCTGTGCAGCTAAAAATGAGGCTTGTATAAGAGAAACAAAGTTCTGATGCTGTGAAACTGTTTTTCAGTGCTGCTGAGTCGATTTTTAGTCTGGAGGTTCACTTTAATGTCATGAGAGTCCCTGCCAATTTTCTCCATTCTTTAAAGATCACCATGACCACCGTACCAGCCACCAGCCGCAGTTTTCTAGCTCGGTGGGTACACCAATTGCTTATTAGCCAGGACGCAAGTCCCGCCACAGCCATAAACAGTCCGGTTGGCATTGCCACGGACCCGCAGACCTTGCTGTAATGGCCTGTTAGCGCAGCCGAACAAACCTTACAGACGCAAGGGTGGGTAGGCGGGTGCAGCTCCAGCGTTCAAGTTAAAAGAGGAAGTTCCCCTGCTGCCTCTGCTTTTTAAATTTACCTGGCTGCCCTGCCCCCGCTTCCTGTCCCACTTTTACCTGCCCAGCCTATCGGCTCCCCCCCAGGCCTCTACTCTCCACCCATGTCGTGCCCCCCGTCACTTAGCAATGGCTGCTCTGGGGGCTTCCTTGTCTCCCGTTGATCGGCGTTGATGACACCAGGGTCACACAGCGTCATCAACATCTCGCAGCAAACACTTTTTTTTATATTGAATTCATTAGAAAAAAAATTGATTGCAAAAAAAAAAAAAAATTGGGTAAAAATTGTTGGAAATTAATTGAAACACTTTTTGCATGGAAATCTTGGGGAAATTGAACGCCAGGGTGGTTAAGATGAGCAGCAGCAAAAAAGTCAGTTCAGCAAGTAAGTATACTGGTCCCAGTATTCATCACAGATTTTGGGAAGCAAAAGATACAGTATTGTCTAATGCTTGCTTCACTACCTGCGACCCGAACTGCACCCTGCTACCTGCAACCTGTTTTGAATCAGCATGGGTGCTCGGACCCGACCCACATTTCGGGTAACCAGTGGGTACCTGACCCGATGCAGGTATCTAGTCTGTAGTGTAGTGCAGTGTAGCTTAGTTGGTGGATGCAGCAGGGGTAAAAGTAAATTGTGGCTTAGATAAAGTAGCTTACAGACAGTTTTTTGGGGGTCGGGAGTTCCACAAGATGTCCCTGCACTATAGATGCACCAGGTTTAGTAGGTTTTTTTTTCCCCCTACTAACCCTATGTGCATCTTTTGTAGTCTGACAAATAGTGTATATTTTATTACTTATCCAACAAACCAGTGTTGCATTAACCTCTTAATCCTATGTGTTCCCTGAGCCAAATAAATGGACAGGATTTCGTGCGGAGGCCATGGTCATTCATAATAATGAAAGTAAAGAGAATGTTAAAAAAAAAAAAAAAAAAACGACACTTCCTGGATAGTGTTTGTGGTGCCATCTTGTGGCAAGTTGGCAACAAGTAAAAGTACACCCAGGATACATTCTTAATTAAAAATGAATAACGTTAACAACTTCTAAGAGACACACACACGCACGCACGCACGCACGCACGCACGCACGCACGCACGCACGCACGCACGCACGCACGCACGCACACACACACACACACACACACACACACACACACACACACACACACACCCCTTAGGGACTCAGCTTTTTTTTAATATGCATGTCACAAGAGTATATTACTGTTGTTTTAGCAAATAAGGGCTTGTATTTATTTACTGGATAAAAAAAAAAAAAAACAAGACAGAAACAATACACTTTTATATCAAAATAATATATTGTCGCCATACATTGTACTAGGAACATCATTTAACACAATTTAAATTTTGTGATAGCCCGGACTAATGGGCAAATAAAATGTGGGTTTTATTTATAGTAGAATTGCTTATTTTAAAACTATAGAAGGTGGAATTGGACAAATAGTGTATTTTTTATTCTAATTTTTTCCCTAATAAAATGCATAGAAATAAAATAATTACAGAAAACATATATCGCCCATAAAAAGCCTAATCTGTGGTGAAAAAAACAAGATTCATTCAGGTGTGAGAAGCCGTGATTAAGTTATGGCCAAATAAATGGGAGGAGCGCTGAGTGGTGAGAATGGCTCTTGGTGGTAAGGGTAAAATGGCCTGTGGTTAAAAGTCACACTAATCCAAAAACAAACATAAGAATATGTAAGCCTGGGCAGTAGCCGAATAACTGTCTGCCACAAGGCCTTTTATAGTGTAGGATCAGGGAACACAGATAGAAGTGTCACACTGTTCCAGCAAAGTTACAAAAGATATTTCTCAGCCACAGGAATATCAGAAAAACCTGAGCTGGATCGAGGCCCAGTTACTGTGCAGTAGCATGGAGCCGACTGGGCTCAGCTATTTCCCCTGAAGCCAGCGGGACGGGGCTAGTGCGCATGTGTAGGGAAGCCAATCTTCAGGAGACCCAGCACTGGAACGGGCTGATGTATGAGGATGGGAAAAGGCGCTTTAGGATCCAGAGGCTTGACCGAGTGAGAGGAGGAGAGTGACTGAGACAAAGGAGCTGCTGGGGCACTCACTGTCAGGCAAAGTCCTATCATGTGAACATTGTGACGTTAGAAAAATACATTCATAAACAAAATCTGTCGGTAACAGTGTTTCATCTAAACGCATGCTCAGCAGGCAAAGGAGAAAACTGCCAAGTAGAAGAGAGGCTAGGGGAAGGAAAAAGAAAGCAAAGATGAACATGTCATCTATTTTATTGTGGCTTTATTTTCTTTATAACCCTGAGTTATTCATAAATGGGCCTAGATTTGGTGCAGGTGTCCTAAAACAATTACAGTAGAGTCTCGGCTATCCGGCACCAACGGGGATTGACTGAAGCCGGATAAGTGTGCCTTCTGGCTGCTTGAGACCCAATGTTTAAGCCCGGCTTAGCTAATACAATTCTATACTCCACTCTATATACATACCATGAACTCTATATTAAATGTAAAAATGCAGCAATTGAAAGAATGTTAACCTTGGGGGAGTCGTGGAACCCAGTCTTTAAAGGACAAGTGAAGCAGAGGGATATGGAGGCTGCCATACTTATTTCCTTTTAAGCAATACCAGTTGCCTGGCTATCCTGCTTATCCTCTGCCTCTAATACTTTTAACCGTAGACCGTGAACTAGCCTATGCAGAGCAGGTGTTTCTGACATTATTGTCAGAACTGACTAGATTAGCTGAATGCTTGTTTCTGGTGTAATTCAGACACTACTGCAGTCAAATAGATCAGCCAGGCAACTGTCATTGTTTAAAAGGAAATAAATATGGCAGCCACCATATTCTTCAAACTTCAGTTGTCCTTTAAAGGGATACTGTAGGGGGGTCGGGAGAAAATTAGCTGAACTTACCCGGGTCTTCTAATGGCCCCCCGCAGACATCCTGTGTTGGCGCAGCCACTCACCGATGCTCCGGCCCCGCCTCCAGTTCACTTCTGGAATTTCTTACTTTAAAGTCAGAAAACCACTGCGCCTGCACGCCCGTGTCCTCGCTCCCGCTGATGTCACCAGGAGTGTACTGCGCAGACACAGACCATACTGGGCCTGCGCTGTGCGCTCTTGATGACATCAGCGGGATCGAGGACACGGCAACGCAGGCGCAGTGGTTTTCAGACTTTAAAGTCTGCAATTCCAGAAGTGAACCGGAGGCGGGGCCGGAGCATCGGTGAGTGGCTGCACCAAAACAGGATGTCTGCGGGGGACCGTTAGAAGCCCCGGGTAAGTTCAACTCATTTTCCCCTGACCCCCCTACAGTATCCCTTTAAGCGCAGCAGAGCCCACAAACAGCCTAAGTAGTTGCCTTCACCACTGTAAGTACTGCCAGAGATTTGTGCTGGTTGGTTGAGACTTCTGGTTAGTTAAATTCTGCATAAGTGGGACTTACATCAACCATTCATACTGTTGTTCTGCTCTGAATGCCCTCATGCAATTGGTGGGGTATAAAGGTCAATGTCATTCCACCAAGTGGCTGCAGAAAGAAATGATGGGTGAATAAACTGCATGTGTTTAATTCCCTTTTGGTAATGTTGAGATTACTGCGCATTAACTGGAGGGCGAATTAAAATTTTTTCAAGTATTACATAGAAAAATGTGTAGGGAATGTACAGTTTGTGTGGAGACTTGCGGTGGGCCCCTGAATTTCTGACTAAGTGATTGGAGCCCTGGAGGAAGTTACATACCTCTCTGGGCTCCACTGTAGTCCAAGGATAGGTTCGCACACCTGCTTCTCAATAAGCAAAAGTGTTGTTTATTTCTCCATGATACGTCAAACACTATGTATGACAATTATTTCGGGGCCACTAAGGGTCCCCTTCATCAGATAAGCGCAGACAAACATGTTTGTCTGCACTTATCTGATGAAGGGGACTCTTAGTGGCCCCGAAACAACTACTTTGAATTATACCAGATGTTTTCTTTGCATCCAAGGTTCTGCACCCTGTTACATACGGTAAGGTGTGCCACTCCTAACCTCACCTCTTCACTGGGCTCCACTGATCGACATACCTTGTACCATGGTATCCGTGACTGCAGTGCCCTCTCTTGTCATGAGAGGATGCTGTAATCATAGAGACTCAAATGCTAGGAGAAATTTAGATCAGTGGACAGGGTTGCCACCTCATCCCTTTAAATACCAACACATCTACGTTATACAGGTTCTGGGGCTACTCACACATTACCAGTGCCTAAACTGCATCTAACTAGCCACGAGGCATGTATAATTCATATGTGCCAGGATCTCTAACTACCTATACTGAGGGGCTACCTGGGGCACAAAGGTACCTTTTTTTTGGGGCGGGGGGGTCTGTTCAGTCCTAGTCAGTTGCTCACACGTGTGCGATGCTCAGCAGACATGTGGGAATGGCGGTGATCACATGATTCTCCATGAGTTCTCCTAAAGCCCCATACATACACCCAACAGCGGTCTTTTATGCAGCACAATTATCAAACAACTTTTGTTGTGAAACAAGTTGAACAACCCAAAAAAAAGTTGCTTGCTATTGTTCACCAGGGCTGGATTTGTACTTTTTACCGCCCAAGGCCCACTGTCACCAGCTGCCCCCAGACTAACAGCATCCTAAACTTCCCCCCCAAAACGGCAGGGATTATATTGTAGGCTCCTCTGAGGACAGTTAGTGAAGTGATGGCAGGGATCCTCTATAATAAAACCCCTGTATCCCTGCATGTGCTGTCTCTGTGTAGCTGGGTCCGTGCTGTTTGCTACTGCGCATGTGCGCAGCACGGACCCAGCCTCACAGAGACAGGTGGACAGGGATGGGGCCAGGGAGCCAGGCGGGCGTGTGAGCGGGCGGCCGGGTGAGCGCGCGTCAGGTGCGCGCACACGTGTGCGTTGGGTGCACAGTACATGCGGTGGCCGGCGCCGAAAAACACAGACCCTAGAGCCCGTTCTTAAACGGGCTTGGGTCTGCTAGTTACATTATAAGCTCCCTGGCAAGCGGCATATTCGGTGAGCAACAGGCAGCTCAGAAATCACTGGAAGTGCCTGTTCGCTGCCATTTCATCCCCAGAACACCAGATCCGGGTGCTGGTAGCCACCCATCGCAATGTGCAAGCTCTGTGTAGCCGGACGAAATGTTGGGCAGGCTAACTGTTACTGCCACTCTGTTGCCCACAGCCCGACCCTTGCTTTCCTGGTGCCCTAGGCCATGGCCTTTGTGACCTTGTCTGAAATCCGGCCATGTTGTTCACACAACTGATAAGACATCAATCCAACTATTGGTGAACAATAGCAAGCAACTTTTTTTTGGTTGTTTAACTTGTTTCACAACAAAAGTTGTTGGATAATTGTGCTGCATAAAAGACCGCTGTTGAACGTATGTATAGGGCTTAAGCCTTGCCATCCCTACTGAGCATCAATTGAGCAATTAAAATAAAAAATATATCAAACGAACCCCCCATAGTAAGGTTTGTAAATGGTGTGTGTTGTTGGGTGGCGGCAAGCATTTAATTACCTTCGAGGACAGGGTTTCTCCCTAGTTTCCCAACTGTATGCAGTCCGCCATCTTCTCTATCCCAGCTGCTGTAGTTTGAAGTGCTCACAGTGATATCCTGTACCCCCAGCCACTGCAATGCATGCTGGAAAATGTAGTCCATTAATGTAACTACATCTCCCAGCCTGGAGATGTGCATGCTAATGAACAATTGCACAGTTTTGAACACATTATCCAGAAACGCACTGTAAAAAAATTGCTTTAGTACAGCGTGGTCATCCCCACACAATGCAATGTGCACAGTGTAAACTCACGCTTACTGTTCAATTTTTTTAATAATCATAATATAGTCAAATAAACAGCGACAGTTAAACACATTTTATTTGCACAGCTATCTGACTCATCACAGTGTTTGACAAGATTGCATAGGTATGAATTTCATCACACACAAAGATACGCCATTTAAATTGCAAGATAAACAAGAAGCCTTGTTCTATACTGTAAGATAGCGCTGCATTTGTGAACAACATTGCTCAGCAGAACTGGAAATTGCCAGCCAAAGAAGTAATATAGCAAAGCTTTGTGAGATACAAACAACTGGCCTGATTATATAAATGAAAGCCAATAAGCAAACCATTTTGGACAAGTGTTTAGTTTTCCGCTGTCAGATTTTTTTTTTCCATTTTAATTCCATCCAGACTAATTGAAGATGCCTTAACACACAATACTTGTCTTTGATATTAATGTGGATGTCAGAATGATGCTGGTGGGATGTAACAGTAAAAAGAGGAGAATTGGAGGTTACCATCTGAGACATCCACATAACACTTTTTTCCCACTTCATTTTAAAGCCTAGATATACGTCAAGATGATGAGAATCATTGAGGATGAAGTGCGAGATGCTTGAAAGCGCTTCCTTTTGCATATGTCAGAATGAAATCACTTTCAAAGCCGAGATATTTGCATACACTGCTCTGTAGGATTTACCTTTCAAAGCTCTTCTCCCAAGAGACAGCGCAAGAGGGAGAGAGAGAGGGAGAGAGGATTGTTCTCATTTCTAAACCTTATCAAGGACAAGGGCATACAGTGGGAAACAAGGACATCCTGCTGAATTTCCTTGGCTAATTAATTCCAGTCTTGTTAAATTCCCTTTATATTGGTGATTAAGCAGATGCTCATTGTGAAAAAGACTAGAATCTTACCACAGAACGATTGTGGAAGTCCAGCAATATATCTCCATCTGAAACACTGCATTGGAGGAAACACATACACATGCTTACACAGGTAATAAATGTAAACTATTGGTGTTTCCACATTAGGTTTCTAAAATATCTACAGTTGTATGCTTTTTCTGCGCCTTCATTAGATGTTTGATGGGTTTGTCTGTGACAGAACAGAAATCCTGACTGCTTTTGGTAACTAGAATACTAAATCACATTTCTCCAGTTGGTGGAGCTGCAGGTACATCTGTAAGCAACGTTGCCCCCTCCAGGTAAATATACTTCTCTTAAAGGGAACCTAAACTGAGAAGGATATGGATTTTTCCTTTTAAAATAATACCAGTTGCCTGACTTTCCTGCTGATCCAGTGTTTCTAATACTTTTAGCCACAGCCCCTGAACAAGCATGCAGATCAGGTGCTCTGACTGAAGTCACACTGGATTAGCTGCATGCTTGTTTCAGGTGTGTGATTCAACCACTACTGCAGCCACAGAGATCAGCAGGACTGCCAAGCAACTGGTATTGTTTTTTTAATGTAATTTTTATTTTCAATAAAGCAATATATCACTGTACAACAATGTCCAGTCATAATTTGTTATACATCATCTTAGCACATTGTCTGAACATCATAAACATTTACTGCATTGTGGGATTTACAGAGATGAGGAAAATGAGATATGGGATAGTAGATGGGGGGGGGGGGTCTGTTCCGCAGTCGAGCACAACTGGACTGTTATTTTGAGAACTGTTCAAGGATGCAGCTAAGTGTCATAGCCATGTTCCATGTGCTAAAAGTTAGTCTTTTCCGCTATCCTCCTGGAGGGCCTGAGTTGTATTGTTAACCAGTTCTCACAGAGTGAGGGCTGGTTCAGTTCTTTTAAGGTGGTATGGCTCAGGTGAGATCCCTATCCCCCTCTGAATTCTCGTATCATCCCACATATTGCATAAAGAACAGAACTACAAATAAGAACAAATAAACGCATAAAAGAACTTAATTAAGCTAAAATCGGTCACAGGTGTCGCAGGAATATAGTCTCAACTAATCAACATGAGAAAACAGCAGTACTTTCATTCAGAAGTGAACACATTTTCCCTTAGTCCAGTCCCGTGTTGATAATGGACAGGTAACCCACGGTAGTCTGAAAGAGGATCCATGGCATCCAAACTTTTTTTGTATTTTTCGAATTTATTTCTGGCCATCAGAATAGATTCTTCTGCTTCTTGGATCTTATTGATTCTAATATACCACTCCTTCGTGGTTGGAATTTTTGTAGTTCTCCAATATGTGGGAATGAGGCTCTTTGCCGCATTTAATAGGAATGGGGTTACTGTAGATTTATATCTTTTAATAGATGTCGGATATAAATGGAATAGTAGATGCCATGGACTGTCCTCCAGTTCCCATCCCACCACCTCCTTGACTACTTCCCTGACTCCCTGCCAGAAGGATCTTAACAGTGGACATTGCCAGAAAAGGTGTAAGATTGAGCCATGCTCCCCACACCCCCTCCAACACTTGGGGTCCTGTCCCTCGTATATTTTGGCAAGAAAGGAGGGGGACCTATACCATCTGACCAGGAGTTTATAACATCCTTCTTGGATGTGTGAGCTTATTGAGGCTGAATGTGCCATGGATAGGACTCTAGTTGTTTGCGTGTCTGTGAGGGTATAGTCCGTGTCTCTCTCCCATTCCCTTAAGAATCGTGCTTTGGTATTCCCTTTATTGTCCAAGAGGGCTTTATATAGAAAAGAAGTTAGATGAGGGGGTTTCGTCTCTTGTGTGAAAAGTCTCTCCCAAGGGGTCATATCCACTATTGGTCTTATTCCCACAAGAGAATTGCACCAGTGTGAAAGTTGATTCAGTCTCCATAGATCCATGGGGAATGGACCATATTCCTGTCGGAGAATTGTGATGGGTTTAAGTTTATTTCCCGACATAAGGTGACCTATTGTTAGTGTTTTATTCCCTTTCCAAGTGCTAAAGGACCCTCTTTCCAAACCTGGCTGGAAGTGTGGGAACCCCTCCACTGGAGTCAAGGGTGAAATACCTGGTGCCCAAATATTCCTGGATTCTAGTCTGTCCCATATCCTTAGGGTATGTCTGATCCATGGCGGCGTTGAGGTTGATAGGCCTCTTGTGGTGGGGTTAACCCATATCGCCCCAGCAAGATCTCTCCCTGCCAGTGTTTTCTCTACATTTACCCACCCTTTCTGTGTCCCATTATGTTGCCAGTCTAAAATTCTGTTCAGGGCTAGGGCCTTGTAGTATAGTTTCAGGTCTGGCAGACCCAGTCCCCCTTTTTCCTTGGTTCTTATCATGAGATTATATGACAGTCTGGGTCTCTTCCCCTTCCAGACAAACCTAATGAAAAGGGACTTTGTTTTTATGAAGAAATGTTTAGGGAGAGAGACAGGGACCATAGACATTGGGAAGAGCAGCCTGGGTAAAATATTCATTTTTATTATGCTGATGCGTCCTAGCCATGTATATCCTCTATCATTCCATCTCTCTAGGTCTTTACTAATTGTGTCTAATAACGGTATAAAGTTTCTAATATAGATTTCTTGAAGGTTAGATGGCAGGTCTATGCCCAAGTACCGCAGAGACTGCTCTCTATAGGTGAATGGGAAGGAGGTTCTTAATTTGTCTAGATCTGGTACATTTAGTCCAACATTGATATATTCAGATTTGGTCATGTTAATTTTGAAGTTGGATATTTCCCCGTATTCATCAAATTCCTGAATAATTTTAGGGAGTGATGTGAGTGGGTCTGAGACATATAATAAAATGTCATCAGCAAATGCCGATAATTTACAGGTTTGGGATCCGATATTTAATCCCCCTATGGCTGGATTCATACGTATGCTTCTTAACAAGGGCTCCAGGGTTAGGACGAACAGAAGAGGGGAGAGGGGGCACCCCTGCCTTGTGCCATTTGATAGCCCAAAACCTTCTGATATGACTCCATTTGCTCTTATTTTAGCTGAGGGGTTACTATATAAGCTATTAATCCAGGACTGCATGCCGGGTCCCAAGCCAATATGATCTATCACTTCTTGTATTAGGCCCCAATTCACCCTGTCAAAGGCTTTCTCTGCGTCAGTTGATAATAAAATTAGGGGTATATTTTGCAGTTGAGCCCAATGAATTATGTTTAGTGCCTTAGCAGCGTTATCTCTGGCTTCTCTCCCCATTACAAAGCCTGTTTGGTCAGGGTGAACCAGGGCCGGAATACCTTCCTTGATCCTATTGGCTAGGATTTTTGAGAAGAGTTTTATGTCTAGGTTGATTAGCGATATAGGTCTATAGCTTTGGCACAAGGCAGGGTCTTTCCCCTCCTTGGGGATTACAACAATGTGAGCTTCCATGCTCTGGGCGGGGAACTTTCCACCTTCCCTTAGACTGTTCAGGGCCTCTGCTAATGGTTCTAATAGGTGTTTGGCAAAAGCTAAGTAATATTTTTTAGTGACGCCATCTGGGCCAGGTGATTTGCCGTTAGGGGTATCTTTTAGGACCCCCCTTAGTTCTTGTACAGTGATTGCCTGTTCAAGCTCTGCGCACCATTTTTCTGACCAAGAGGGCATCTGGACCTTCCGTAGATAATCTTTAAGTTTTTGTTTACAGATATCAGCTTTACTGGAATGTAGGTTTTTTTGAATATTGTAGAGCTCTGTATAGTATTCTTTGAATAGACCTGCTATCTTACCTGCCTGGAACTCCATATTCCCTTTACGGTCTTTAAGCTTATGTATGTAATTTTGTTCCCTTTTTTTCCTCATGCTGTTTGCTAGATGTCTTCCACATTTGTTACTGTATTCATATATAGTGTTAAACCATATTTTCTGCCTTTGCTTAGTTCTATTGTCTAGCAGTTTAAGCAGGGCCCGTCTCTCCTCCCTTAAGGCTCTCTCCACCTCTGCGTCCGAGGATGCTTTGTGTGCTTGTTCTAGAGAATTGATTCTATCCAGGGTTCCAAGCACCATCCCCTGTTCTTCCCTTTTTTTCCTCGCCCCCTGGGAAATCAACTCCCCCTGGACAACTGCCTTGTGTGCTTCCCAAATAATACATTTAGAGACTTCGTCTGATGAGTTTTCTCTGAAATAGTTTACCATTGCCTTTTCCACTTTCTGGAAGGCCTCTAAGTCGTCTAATAAATTTTCGTTTAATCTCCAGTGCATTGTACTTGTGCCAGTAGGCCCTAATTCTAGATCGATCCACACTGCAGTCAGGGCCGGGCCGAGGCATAGGCTGGAGAGGCTCCAGCCTCAGGGCGCAGTGTAGGAGGGGGCGCAGAATTCATTCAGCTGTCATTCCTAATTGTGTTTGAAGCAGAAATAAATAAGAAAAGGGGATACATAGCAGTGACTGCAAGCCAGATAACTAGAGATTAAGATGTTGGGGAGGTTGTGGGCCCTGTGGCGCCTCTTAGTCTAATAGCAATCAGTGTGTGATGGCTGGGGTGGCAGGGATGGAGGGGCGCACTTTGGTGTCTCAGCCTTGGGTGCTGGAGGACCTTGTCCCGGCTCTGTGCAGCGTGGTCAGATATTGTAATATTTTCAATTTTTGCTTGAGACACTTTATTGAGGTAGTACTGATCAACCCAGATAGAATCAATTCTCGTGTACACCTTATGCACCTGTGAATAGTAAGAGAAATCTCTGTCTAGAGGATGAAGGTATCTCCAGGAATCAATCAGATGATTCGTTTTCATCAGTTGGGTGAATTCTTTTACCGTTTTATGTGGGAGAGTGGAGAGGCCTGTGGAGGAGTCTCTACCAGGGCTGCACAGCATATTCATGTCTCCCCCGCACACCAGGACCCCTTCAGCAAATGCTCTAATTCTTTTAAAGATTGTTCTGAAAAAGGGGACCTGATGTACGTTGGGGGCATAAACATTGACGAAGGTGTACCTCTCGGTTCCCATCTGTGCCTTAACTGCGACATATCTGCCCATGTCATCCTTATCTGTCGCCAGAACCTGTAGTGGCAGACTCTTGGCTATAGCCAGAGCTACTCCCTTGGCTCTCCTGATAGGTGAGTTACTGAAGAACCATTGTGAGAATCTGTGGTGTGGAAGACGTGGTATACAGCCATCCCTGAAATATGTTTCCTGTAAAAAGAGGACATGAGGCTGGAGGCGATGAACTTCAGTCCACAGCCTTCCTCTCTTGCACGGGGAACACAGACCGCGTATATTATATGACAGGACTCTAAGTTTGTTCAGAGCAGTCACTGCCATGAGAGAACCTGAGAGACACTGCGACACCTGTGACCTAGGAACAACATTAAACATAACATATCTAAAAACAACAAGCCCATAAGTAGGCTTAGCAAGTCACTATCTAGAATTTGGCTGTTTAGTGTGAAAACAGCGTATTTTCCCCTAACTAGGGGATCCCTAATGGGGGTCAATCTCCTCTGTGAAGATGACATTCCGGGTAGTCTTACAGCATCTCTCCCGGCATGGCTGTCAGTTTTTATGCCGACCCTCACTTATGAGAGATCTGCTGCTTAAGGCTTTCCCTGCATATTAAAGAAAACGTTCCTCGGGTTTTAAGCATTGAGCATTTCACAGAACTGTTTATGTTGCAGATATACAGTCAGGCTGCCGCCTAATCATGTCAATGCAGAGACCTAAAAGTTTCCAGGGGGTCCCCGGACACCCTGCCCCGAAGGACAGGCGAAGCATAGAAAGGAAAACTTAAGGAAAAAAGGACAACGTCAAACAAGGCCTGTACTTATCGTTTACGCTGGTGATCCCTCCTGAGAGAAGGACGGTGGCCCTCTCTTTCTTCTGGGCTCTTTAGTTTGCCATCTTTCTCTTTGTGGGCGTGGGACCATATCTTGTGGGGACCTCCAATCAATGAAATCCGTGGGGGGGAGATTTAACTCATCGATGAACTGTTGCAAGTCATCTTTAGTGCGGAGGGTCGCTGTTATTCCGTCGACTGTAGCTATTAGTGCGAACGGGTATCCCCATTTGTATAGCCCCCCTTTCTTCTTGATGGCCTCTAGTAGAGGTTTCACTGATCTGCGTTGTAACAGCGTGCGCCATGAAAGGTCTGGGAATGGTGTGATACGGGCCCCAGCGAACTCCAGAAAGTCCTTGTCCCTCATAGTGCGTAGTAAAAGTTCCACATCTGTGAATCTTAACCACTTGCCGACCGCACGCTTATACCGTGCGTCGGCAAAGTGGCAGCTGCAGGACCAGCGACGCAGTACTGCGTCGCCGGCTGCAGCCTGATTAACGAGCGATCGCGCGGCTGTAGCCGCGCGATCGCTACGTCACACTCTTCGGCCCCCATGTGACTTCAGCCCGCCGGCCAATCAGCAGCGCCGGCGGGCTGTTAACATTCAATTTGCCCAATAGAATGAGTATAATACAGTTTGTTTACGTAACAAACTGTATTATACTGCCTGCCTCCCGCTGGTGGTCACACTTAGCGATCGACCACCAGCGAGGAGAGCAGGCACAGTAAGAGTGCACACACACACACATTAGGAGCCCCACAGACCCCCCGATCACCCGCAGCACCCATCAGACACCCCCCTGTACCCCCCTGCAGCACGCAGATCAGACCTAACCACCCCCCATATCACCCATCAATAAATCCCTGTCACCACCTGTCACTTCTATCCATCAGAGCAGACCCCCAACTACCCCTTAGGGGTATCTGATCACCCCCACACCTCCAGATCTCCCCCCGACATCCCCCCACCCCCCCTCTGTATACTGAACCTATCTATCTCCCCTGCATCTGTCTATCTCCCCAGTGATCAGCTGCCAATCACCTATCAGTCACCTGTCAATCATCCCTTGTCACCACCTGTCACTGCCCCCCATTAGATCAGACCCCCAACTGCCCCTTAGGGGTATCTGATCACCCCCCACCCCTTCAGATCTCCCCCCCCCCCCCCCGTATACTGCATCTATCTTCCCTGTAATTGCCCGCTGATCAGCTGTCAATCACCTATCCGTCACCTGTCAATCATCCCTTGTCACCACCTGCCACTGCCCCCCATCAGATCAGACCCCCAACTGCCCATTAGGGGCTTCTGATCACCCACCCACCCTTTCAGATCCCTCCGAGACACCCCCCCCCCCTGATCACATCAGCAGTCCATTGTTTACATCTGTTTTTCCCTGTAAACACCCACTTATCACCCGTCAATAACCCATCTATCACCACCTGTCACTCCTATCCATCAGATTAGACCCCCAACTACCCCTTAGGGGTATCTGATCACCCCCCACCCCTTCCGATCCTCCCCACACCGTCCTAGTTCATTGATTGCGTATATTCTCCCCCCTGCCATTGTGTATCTTATCTCCTGTCTGTAAGGCTTGATTGTGCTTTGTTTGGCTACAATTGTCTCAATTGCACTGTGATTGGCATCGATTGTCGTGTGATTGGCTTCGATTGTCACGTAATTGGGCTTCGATTGTCGCGTGATTGGCTTCAATTGTCCGTAATTGGTTTTGATTGTGCCAATTGCCCACTGATTGGCTGTTTTGCCCTGTGATTAGTATCGATTGTCGTGTGATTGGCTTCAATTGTCACGTAATTGGTTTTTGATTGTCACGTTATTGGATTCAATTGGTCCGTGATTGGCTTTGATTGCGCCGATTGCTGTAATTGTGTTGTAATTGTCTCGTGATTGTTTTTGATTATTTGTGATTGCTCTCTGATCCCCAACCCCCCCCCCCCCCCCCCCCTCACCATCACCATCACTATCACTGTCCTAGTGATCTAAAAAAAATTTTAGTATCACTAGTGGTAACAAACAGTTAGGCCAGTTATCTAAGCAAAAGGGTTGTTAGTGTCAGTTAGTGCTCAGCCCACTGCACCACAGTCACTAATTAGCGTCATCACTGTCGCTAATCAGCATTGGTACTATATAGTATCTGTAAGTGATTATTAGTGATCACAGTCAGATCTATATTAGGGTCTCTAGGATCCACAAAAAAACGCAGTGTTTGCCCGATCAGACCTGATCGTTCGCCTGCACTGCGTTCAGCCCGCCCCACCGCAGTGACAGAAATTTCTTTTTTCTGATCACTGCAAAAAACACTGTACACAAGCTGTGGCACTGTAAACATCAGTTTTGATTTTTTTTATCTAAACTCAGTGACCACAGCTTTCTACCTCTCAAGTACTCCCTTTCGCTAGGTAGGTGCTCTTTTCCTGGGTAGTCTCAGAGGAATACCTCCTAAATTTAGCAGGCCACCATGGCAAAAAAGAGGTTTTCCAATGAAGACATCTACAGGTACATGGACCAGTCGGATGAGGATGATTGGGTCGACTTATTCGACGAATCTTCGGGTTCAGAGTACGATCCTGTAGACAGCAGTGGCTCTCAGACCGATAGTTCCGATGACGAGGTTGAGGTCCCGGCTAGAGCCAGGCGTACCACACCCCATGTCACTGGACTGCAGGTGGCGGAAGATCAGTCTCAAGGGCAGCAGAGTGGCGCTGATCTGATTTTTCTTGGTGAGGCATGCACCAGCAGCGCAGCATCTCCTGGGCCTATCAACACCAGTACTTCCGCAGAAGACCCTGATGAAGTGGAAGTAGAAACTGGTTCGGTGGTACGTGAATTAAGATCCGATCCGCAGCCACCAAGTAGACGGGCCCGTACTCCCATTGGTTTTCCAGAGGTGCTGGCAAACCCTGATTGGCATTCCCCTGATCCCGCCGCACCCATACTGCCCCCTTTCACCGCCCAGTCTGGAGTCCAGGTGGAGACATTTGAACTAGGATCGGCCCTAGACTTTTTTGAACTGTTCCTCACCCAGGATCTCCTTGACTTAATTGTGGCTGAGACCAACCTATATGCCACACAATTTATAACCGCCCATCCGAAAAGCTGCCACGCCCAGCCTTTTCGGTGGAAACCACTCCAAGTTTCCGAACTTAAAATTTTTTTGGGCCTTCTCCTCAACATGGGTATTACTAAAAAAAATGTATTGCGCTCTTATTGGTCTACACGCCAAATACATAACATGCCCGTGTTCTCTGCTGCCATGTCCAGGACGCGATTTGAGATCATCCTGCGCTTCCTGCATTTCAATGACAACGACACCTGTCATGAAAGAGACCACCCAGCTTATGACCGGCTCCACAAAATTCGGCCCCTCATAGACCACCTGTCATCCACATTTGCAGATGCTTATACCCCTGAACAGAACATCTGTGTAGATGAGTCCCTCGTACATTTTACCGGGCGCCTTGGCATCAAACAGTACATCCCAAGCAAGCGCGCCCGGTATGGGGTGAAACTGTATAAGCTCTGTGATAGGGCCACAGGCTATACATCTCGTTTTAGGGTCTATGAGGGAAAAGACTCAAAATTGGAGCCGGTCGGATGTCCTGACTACCTGGGGAGCAGTGGAAAGATTGTGTGGGACTTGGTGTCACCCTTGTTCCAGAAGGGGTACCATCTTTATGTGGACAACTTTTACACAAGTGTGGCCCTCTTTCAGCACTTAAAGTTAGAAGGAATCCGATGCTGTGGCACCGTGCGGCCTAGTCGCCGGGGCTTCCCCCAACAGCTCGTTAACACCAGACTTCAACGGGGGGAGAGGGCCGCCTTGTGTACCGATGACTTGCTCTCGGTGAAATGGAAGGACAAGAGGGACGTTTACCTTCTGTCTACCATTCACACAGACACGACAGTACAAATTACACGGGCAACAGAGGTCATTGAAAAGCCCCTCGCCGTCCACAGCTATAATGCCAACATGGGAGGGGTGGACTTCAATGACCAGATGTTAGGGCCCTATTTAATTTCCCGGAAAACCAGACGCTGGTATAAGAAAGTGTCTGTGTATTTAATTCAATTGGCGATGTACAACAGCTTTGTTCTCTACAGTAAGGCTGGGAGAACTGGATCTTTCCTTCAATTCCAGGAAGACATTGTTTCGGCACTCCTCTATCCAGAAGGTGACAGAGCCCAACCCCCAAATGCAACTAGCCGGCTGCATGGAAGGCATTACGCCTACCCGATTCCCAGTACCCCAACTCAACGCAACCCCAGAAAAAGATGTCGTGTCTGCAGCAAGGCTGGAATAAGGCATGACACCCCCGTTTACTGTCCCCGCTGTCCTGACCAGCCTGGCCTATGCCTAGGGGAGTGTTATGAGAGGTACCATGAGAAGGCACACTTTTAGAACCTAGGGAACTACAGACACAGCAGTAGGCACACAAGGGTCTCTCAGTGCTATTTCACACTGGCGCGATGCGTTAGGGCAAATTGCCTAGCAAAAGTCACACTTTGCGGTCCCCCCCTACGCCGGAAGTGCTTGACTTAACGCTAGTGCATGCCTACGTTACTGCGTGGCTTCTGCGGCAATTTGGGTCGGCCCGGAAGTCATGTTAGTCTACGGCGACGCAGTTAATTACTAGGCCGAATGCTACTCTTGTGGTATTCCCTGAAGATCTATTTTGGGCGAGACGGTGCGGCGGGCTCGACCGACCGGATAGGCCAGTATGCAGTGTGAACCCAAACATCAGGTTTTGAGAGATCCAAATACACTGGCCTGCCAGAAACCTCTCCTTTCACTTGGGACAGAATGCATAATGTACTTCGCCACATATCTGTGCGATTTGCACTTTGCACATTGACCCATGGGGGAGGAGAAGTTTATCCTCAGCTCGCAGGTAAAAAAAAACAAAAAAAAAAAAAACAGGTAAGCAAAAAAGTTAATATTTGGTTACCAATGTTATTGTTTGGTTTGAACATATTTAATAAAGTTTAAAAAGTTAATGTTATTGAAGCGCTTTGCTGCTTGCTTGCTTTTTTTTTTTTTTTTTTTTTTTTTTTCTTCTCTCTTTTTTTCCAACCGACCAATCAGCTGCAGCACTGATGATGCATCCTGACAGAAGCATTGCGCTTCTGTCAGGTTACACAAAATCGGTGCATGCAGCGCTGTAGGACGAGATTTCTCCTCCACAGTAAAAAAGATACGTTTGCCGAGGCATATGGGCCAAGGTGTGGTGTTGGGGATTCATATGCTTTGGCAAGCACTTTGTATCAAAAAAGAACTCAAGCAATGATTTCTCCATTCACATCGATCAATGTGGATGAATAAATCAGGATTGCCTGGGCATACGAGCTGGTGGGTTTGGATTTTTGGGGTGGCAGCTCCTATGTCCAGGCGGACGCCTTCCCCTCCTTTTTGTTTTGTTTTTTTCGTTTTTCTTCTCTCTTTTTTCTATCCAGACCGACCGACCGACCGACCAATCAGCTGCAGCACTGATGGTGCATCCTGACAGAAGCATTGCGCTTCTGTCAGGTTACACAAAATCGGTGCATGCAGCGCTGTAGGACGAGATTTCTCCTCCACAGTAAAAAAGATACGTTTGCCGAGGCATATGGGCCAAGGTGTGGTGTTGGGGATTCATATGCTTTGGCAAGCACTTTGTATCAAAAAAGAACTCAAGCAATGATTTCTCCATTCACATCGATCAATGTGGATGAATAAATCAGGATTGCCTGGGCATACGAGCTGGTGGGTTTGGATTTTTGGGGTGGCAGCTCCTATGTCTCTCTTTCTTTTCTTTTTGTTTCACATTTTTTGGCAGATATTTGTTCATCCACATTGATCGATGCGAATGAAGGGATGTTTGCCATTCATTTTTCCTTTCAGCCCAGAATGCACTACCTGTATGCCCAATATAAGGAGTATAGCAGAAATACTGGCCATACATGTAATGATTGCAGAGGCCCTAAAATGCCAGGACAGACCCCACAAATGACCCCATTTTGGAAAGAGGACACCCCAAAGTATTCCGTGAGGTGCATGGTGAGTTCATAGAAGATTTTGTTTTTTGTCACAAGTTAGCATAAATTGTTGTTTTTTGTTTTTTTTCACAAAGTATCCTTTTCTGCTAACTTGTGACAAAAAAGAATTTTTTTTATAAACTCACCATGCCCCTCATGGAATACTTTGTGGTGTCTTATTTTTAAAATGGGGTCATTTGTGGGGTTTGTTAACTGTCCTGTCATGTGGGGGGGGGGGCTAAATTGTGAGCACCCCTGTAAAGCCCAAAGGTAGTCATTGCACGTTGGGCCCCTTAGCGCAGTTAGGCTGCAAAAAAGTGCCACACGTGCTATCGCCGTACCCGGGAGAAGTAGACCAATGTGTTTTGGGGTGTATTTTTACACATACCCATATTGGGTGGGAGAAATACCTCTGTAAATGACAATTTTTTGATTTCTTTACACACAATTGTCAATTTACAGAGATATTTCTCCCACCCAATATGGGTATGTGTAAAAATACACCCCAAAACACATAATACTACTTCTCCTGAGTACGGCGGTACCACATGTGTGGCACTTTTTTGCATCCTAACTGCGCTAAGGGGCCCAGAGTCCAATGAGTACCGTTAGCATTTCACAGGTCATTTTGAGAAATTTGGTTTCAAGACTACTCCTCACGGTTTAGGGCCCCTAAAATGCCAGGGCAGTATAGGAACCCCACAAATGACCCCATTTTAGAAAGAAGACACCCCAAGGTACTCAATTAGGAGTATGGTGAGTTCATAGAAGATTTTACTTTTTGTCACAAGTTAGCGGAAAATGATTGTTAATGGGTTTTTTTACCAAGTGTCATTTTCCGCTAACTTGTGACAAAAAATAAAATCTTCTATGAACTCACCATACTCCTAACGGAATACCTTGGGATGTCCTCTTTGTAAAATGGGGTCATTTGTGGGGTTCCTATACTGCTCTGGCATTTTAGGGGCCCTAAACCGTGAGGAGTAGTCTTGAAACCAAATTTCTCAAAATGACCTGTGAAATGGTAACGGTACTCATTGGACTCTGGGCCCCTTAGCGCAGTTAGGGTGCAAAAAAGTGCCACAAATGTGGTATCGCTGTACTCGGGAGAAGTAGTACAATGTGTTTTGGGGTGTATTTTTACACATACCCATATTGGGTGGGAGAAATATCTCTGTAAATGGACAATTGTGTGTAAAGAAATCAAAAAATTGTCATTTACAGAGATATTTCTCCCACCCAATATGGGTATGTGTAAAAATACACCCCAAAACACATTGTACTACTTCTCCCGAGTACGGCGATACCACATGTGTGGCCCTTTTTTGCACCCTAACTGCGCTAAGGGGCCCAGAGTCCAATGAGTACCTTTAGCATTTCACAGGTCATTTTGAAACATTTGGTTTCAAGACTACTCCTCACGGTTTAGGGCCCCTAAAATGCCAGAGCAGTATAGGAACCCCACAAATGACCCCATTTTAGAAAGAAGACACCCCAAGGTACTCAATTAGGAGTATGGTGAGTTCATAGAAGATTTTACTTTTTGTCACAAGTTAGCGGAAAATGATTGTTAATGGGTTTTTTTACCAAGTGTCATTTTCCGCTAACTTGTGACAAAAAATAAAATCTTCTATGAACTCACCATACTCCTAACGGAATACCTTGGGATGTCCTCTTTGTAAAATGGGGTCATTTGTGGGGTTCCTATACTGCTCTGGCATTTTAGGGGCCCTAAACCGTGAGGAGTAGTCTTGAAACCAAACTTCTCAAAATGACCTGTGAAATGCTAACGGTACTCATTGGACTCTGGGCCCCTTAGCGCAGTTAGGATGCAAAAAAGTGCCACACATGTGGTACCGCCGTACTCAGGAGAAGTAGTATTATGTGTTTTGGGGTGTATTTTTACACATACCCATATTGGGTGGGAGAAATATCTCTGTAAATTGACAATTGTGTGTAAAGAAATCAAAAAATTGTCATTTACAGAGGTATTTCTCCCACCCAATATGGGTATGTGTAAAAATACACCCCAAAACACATTGTACTACTTCTCCCGAGTACGGCGATACCACATGTGTGGCACTTTTTTGCACCCTAACTGCGCTAAGGGGCCCAGAGTCCAATGAGTACCTTTAGCATTTCACAGGTCATTTTGAAACATTTGGTTTCAAGACTACTCCTCACGGTTTAGGGCCCCTAAAATGCCAGAGCAGTATAGGAACCCCACAAATGACCCCATTTTACAAAGAGGACATCCCAAGGTATTCCGTTAGGAGTATGGTGAGTTCATAGAAGATTTTATTTTTTGTCACAAGTTAGCGGAAAATGACACTTGGTAAAAAAAACCAATAACAATCATTTTCCGCTAACTTGTGACAAAAAGTAAAATCTTCTATGAACTCACCATACTCCTAATTGAGTACCTTGGGGTGTCTTCTTTCTAAAATGGGGTCATTTGTGGGGTTCCTATACTGCCCTGGCATTTTAGGGGCCCTAAACCGTGAGGAGTAGTCTTGAAACCAAATTTCTCAAAATGACCTGTGAAATGCTAACGGTACTCATTGGACTCTGGGCCCCTTAGCGCAGTTAGGATGCAAAAAAGTGCCACACATGTGGTACCGCCGTACTCAGGAGAAGTAGTATTATGTGTTTTGGGGTGTATTTTTACACATACCCATATTGGGTGGGAGAAATATCTCTGTAAATTGACAATTGTGTGTAAAGAAATCAAAAAATTGTCATTTACAGAGGTATTTCTCCCACCCAATATGGGTATGTGTAAAAATACACCCCAAAACACATTGTACTACTTCTCCCGAGTACGGCGATACCACATGTGTGGCACTTTTTTGCACCCTAACTGCGCTAAGGGGCCCAGAGTCCAATGAGTACCTTTAGCATTTCACAGGTCATTTTGAAACATTTGGTTTCAAGACTACTACTCACGGTTTAGGGCCCCTAAAATGCCAGAGCAGTATAGGAACCCCACAAATGACCCCATTTTACAAAGAGGACATCCCAAGGTATTCCGTTAGGAGTATGGTGAGTTCATAGAAGATTTTATTTTTTGTCACAAGTTAGCGGAAAATGACACTTGGTAAAAAAAACCCAATAACAATCATTTTCCGCTAACTTGTGACAAAAAGTAAAATCTTCTATGAACTCACCATACTCCTAATTGAGTACCTTGGGGTGTCTTCTTTGTAAAATGGGGTCATTTGTGGGGTTCCTATACTGCCCTGGCATTTTAGGGGCCCTAAACCGTGAGGAGTAGTCTTGAAACCAAATGTCTCAAAATGACCTGTGAAATCCTAAAGGTACTCATTGGACTTTGGGCCCCTTAGCGCAGTTAGGGTGCAAAAAAGTGCCACACATGTGGTATCGCCGTACTCAGGAGAAGTAGTACAATGTGTTTTGGGGTGTATTTTTATACATACCCATGCTGAGTGGGAGAAATAACTCTGTAAATGGACAATTGTGTGTAAAAAAATCAAAAAATTGTCATTTGCAGAGATATTTCTCCCACCCAGCATGGGTATGTGTAAAAATACACCCCAAAACACATTGTACTACTTCTCCCGAGTATAGCGATACCATATGTGTGACACTTTTTTGCAGCCAAACTGCGCTAAGAGGCCCACAGTGCAATGACTACTTTTAGGCTTTACAGGGGTGCTTACAATTCCGCACCCCCCAAAATGCCAGGACAGTAAACACACCCCATAAATGACCCCATTTTGAAAAATAGACACTTCAAGGTATTCATTGAGGGGCATGTTGAGTCCATGGCAGATTTCATTTTTTTTTGTTACAAGTTAGCAGAAATGGAAACCTTTTTTTTTTTTTTTTTTTTGTGACAAACTGTCATTTTCCGCTAACTTGTGACAAAAAATAAAATCTTCTATGAACTCACTATGCCTCTCAGTGAATACTTTGGGATGTCTTCTTTCCAAAATGGGGTTATTTGTGGGGTATTTATACTATCCTGGAATTTTAGCACCTCATGAAACATGACAGGTAGTCAGGAAAGTCAGAGATGCTTAAAAATGGGAAAATTCACTTTTTGCACCATAGTTTGTAAACGCTATAACTTTTACCCAAACCAATAAATATACACTGAATGGGTTTTTTTTCATCAAAAACATGTTTGTCCACATTTTTCGCGCTGCATGTATACAGAAATTTTACTTTATTTGAAAAATGTCAGCACAGAAAGTTAAAAAAATCATTTTTTTGCCAAAATTCATGTCTTTTTTGATGAATATAATAAAAAGTAAAACTCGCAGCAGCAATCAAATAGCATCAAAAGAAAGCTGTATTAGTGAGAAGAAAAGGAGCCAAAATTCATTTAGGTGGTAGGTTGTATGAGCGAGCAATAAACCGTTAAAGCTGCAGTGGTCTGAATGGAAAAAACAGCGCTGGTCCTTAAGGGGGGGTAAAGGCTGAGTCCTCAAGTGGTTAATAAACGACATATGACATCTCTTGGGCGGTTGGTATCAGGCTTTTTGGCGGTGAGGGCTCTGTGTACCCTCTCTATGTCTATTGTAGAGAAGAGCCGGCACCACCAGAAATAATATATTGCTCTTTTATTCATCAGAATATCGCAGCCATACAAAGCGACGTTTCGAGGCGTACGCCTCTTTATCAAGCTTGCTGCACATTGACAACACAACATATGTCCAAATATATAGTATGACCCATCAGCAGTGGCCAATCAATTCATACATATCCTAGCCAATCAGTAACTTCCGCCATATTGCGGACCTGATGGGGAACTGGAAAGCGCTCACCTGCTGATGTAGACGCCTCTCCTGCGTCACTCCTGTCCACACACACCAGTGTCCACCGTCTCCGCCCCCTTCTCCCGTCCTTTCCGGCTATCACACCATGTTGGCCGCGCATGCGGACAAACTAGGGGACCATGTATGAGTACCCTCATACATAAATTTAAAGGGTTGAAATCAATATCCCGCTACGATAATGATATACCATAGGAGAATATTTAGATTGATTTCATTGTGATAGACATTCTTTATAATTTTCTTCTTTATAACATTCATGATTATTGGAGTAGCTTTAATGTATGGTAGTGATTAGTTAGGAATCCTTGGTTACATTTCTTCAGCGCAATTCATGTGCTGTGGAATAATGGCCCATAGAGTGTATGTCTGGGAATAGAGTCCCAAAGCATAACTGACTGCTCTGCACTATGCTCTCTGCAACTTCATATTCCTCCTCTTAATTTGCTAAATATTCTCCTATGGTATATCATTATCGTAGCGGGATATTGATTTCAACCCTTTAAATTTATGTATGAGGGTACTTATGACAACGTGGCTATATTGCCTATTATGTATTTGCCTAATGTATACGCTTATGCCGCTTTCTAATTTTGAGGTGGGCGTTCCTTTTGTCCCCGTCTCGGCCCCGCCTTCCACCTGATGACAGACGGCGGCTGTTGCCGCTGATGTCATCACGTCTCCCGTCCAGACGCCTGACGGCTGCGCTTTGGCGCTGTCGTCGTGGCGTCATCCGACATGGTCCCCTAGTTTGTCCGCATGCGCGGCCAACATGGTGTGATAGCCGGAAAGGACGGGAGAAGGGGGCGGAGACGGTGGACACTGGTGTGTGTGGACAGGAGTGACGCAGGAGAGGCGTCTACATCAGCAGGTGAGCGCTTTCCAGTTCCCCATCAGGTCCGCAATATGGCGGAAGTTACTGATTGGCTAGGATATGTATGAATTGATTGGCCACTGCTGATGGGTCATACTATATATTTGGACATATGTTGTGTTGTCAATGTGCAGCAAGCTTGATAAAGAGGCGTACGCCTCGAAACGTCGCTTTGTATGGCTGCGATATTCTGATGAATAAAAGAGCAATATATTATTTCTGATGGTGCCGGCTCTTCTCTACAATTGCAAGTTTGATCCGGAGTGCTGCTGGATTCGGGCCTGGGCACATCATATCTATAGCAACTGGTTGGATGCTCCACAATATCTCCCTCTCTATGTCTATGGAAGACTGCGCCGGCCTCTCCAGTATCATATTAAAGATGTCTGTAACTGTTGCTTTCAGGTCCTCGGTTCTGGTGGCTTCCGGGAGACCCTTAATTCTTACGTTCTGTCTACGGGAGCGGTTCTCCTGGTCGTCTAGCTGGGAGATAAGCGACTCAATCTGTTTATCTTGCTTGGTAATCTTGTCCTGCATGGCCGCCATTTTAGTATCTGCGCCGTCATGTCTTTCTTCCAGGTTGATCACCCGGTGACCGATAGCAGTGATGTCCTTATGGATTTCATCTATCTCCCTTCGGAAGGATTGCTCAATGCGACTGGCGAAGGACTCTAGGTCAACTTTCGTGGGTAAGTTGTTTATCTGTGCTCTCAAGTCTGCTACGGCCTTCATGGTCTGGCGCTGGCTAGGCCCCGTTATCTCACGCTCTCCCTCTATGTGGAAAGTTGGCGATGGGTTTCCCTCTTCGGGCAGACTTACCGGGGAGGACGATTGCGAGGATGCCTCTGATCCTTTGGAGGATTTCGGCGGTGTGGATTTCGGCGGTGTATTTTCGTCCGCCCTCGCTTTACTGCTCCCCGTAGCTGCCGGCGCCATCTTGGATAGCATATCAGGGCCCGCGTTCAAGTCTCGGAGGTATTTCTGGATGTTCTGGCCGCGTGCGCTGTCCCTTTGTTGCCTCTTTTTGCTGCTTCTAGTGACCCGGGGTCCCCCAGGCATAATGTGCGGTTAGGAAACTACAGTTGTAGCTCTAGATGCATGGGAATCTGCCTTAGCCGCCGGGAGCTCTGCAGTGTGCGTCTTACTCCGCCATTAGTTGGCCACGCCCCCAACTGGTATTGTTTAAAAGGAAACATCCATGTCCCTCTCAGTTTAGGTTCCCTTTAAAGTGACACTGTCACTTTATACTACAATGAAATAAAGAGATATGAAATCAGAGATCTATGCTTAGCTTGGCTACACTCTTAATATCATAGAGATGTGTAATTGCTGAGATATGGGGACAAACTGCAGTTGGAAAAGGCAGGTGTGCGTGAGAGAGAGGGATCTCCTTAAAGAGAATCTGTATTGTTAAAATCGCACAAAAGTAAACATACCAGTGCGTTAGGGGACATCTCCTATTCCCCTCTGTCACAATTTCGCCGCTCCCCGCCGCATTAAAAGTGGTTAAAAACAGTTTTAAAAAGTTTGTTTATAAACAAACAAAATGGCCACCAAAACAGGAAGTAGGTTGATCTACAGTATGTCCACACATAGAAAATACATCCATACACAAGCAGGCTGTATACAGCATTCCTTTTGAATCTCAAGAGATCATTTGTGTGTTTCTTTCCCCCCTGAGGGGGGAGTGCATAGCAGAACCACAACACTGAAGAACTTGGCAGCCTTCCAGACACAGGCTGACAAGTCTGACAAGGGAAAGATACATTAATTTATTACAGAGACTGTGATAGTACAAAGTGCTGCAGTAAGCCAGAACACATTAAAATAGCTTTTGGAACTTGTAGGATGATAAAAAACAGGATGCAATTTTTGTTACGGAGTCTCTTTAAAGGTGGCCATTAGCGCTACAATTTTCACTAAATGCGATCTTTTGATGTAATTTGAAAGATCATAACTAATAGGAAGGCAATTATCGATTGTTCACATTTACTGAACAATTATTTCTTCAAATTCAATCATAAAATCCAACTTTTGGATCGGTTTTATCCTATTTAGCAATTAACCAAAGAATCATTCCTTATTGATTGCCTTCATAAACAGCAAATTTTCTATATAATTCAATCGTAAAATTTGCATCAAAGGATGGCATTTAGTGAAAAAATGGTATAGTTAATGGGCACCTTAAGGCTTATACCATCCTTGCAATTTTCCTGACAGATCAACCAATAATATCCAGCATGTCCAATCTGCTTTCAATCAGGAAAGGGATCAATTTTGATATCTGTACTGCCCAAAATCAATCTCTTTCTTGATCATAAGTACAGAGGCGTAGCTGAGGAACTTGGGGCCCTGGTGTGAGTTTTACATGGGGCCCCAAACACTATTGATATGAAGTCCCAAAACCTACCAAGGACAATTTCAGTGTCAGAGAGGTGTAATCAAAGCTAGGAAACAATTAAAGATTAATACTATTCAATGCACATATAAAGGTGTTCATTACCAGCACAGCACCAATTAAAAGCTAATAAGATGGATGAAGGAGGGCTTCTAATGGGCACCTCTGCTCCAGGGGCCCCGGTGGGGTTGCAACCTCTGCATCCCCTATTGCTACGCCACTGCTTAAGTAAGCCTATTGGTCTCTTTCCAGCTAATAGAGTATTTGTGGTTGCGGAGTACACTCACCTGTTCGGCCACCTCATGTGTCCTTCCGTCATCTCCTCAGTGCCTGTACACCATGACCCAGCAGTGTTATGTGAGTACGTACATGCTGCCAGATCATGGAGTACAGCACTGGGGAGATGCAGACAAGAAGGCGCATGCGTCATAAATCGCATCTATTCCCTCCATACACCCTTACCTAACATGGCTTCCGCAGCCTCCCGCAAGCGTCTGCGCATACGCGTGACGTCATGTGGTGCGCCGGCCGCACTTTTTTCATTACATAGGCATTAAATCTGCTTGCTCATTGGATAATTATCCCAAACAACTTGATATTTAAAACACCCTTCAACACAATGGCGTAGCTAAGGAGCTGTGGGCCCCGATGCAAATTTTATAAATGGGGCCTCCCCAAACACGCTATACATAACAATTGATACGGCACACCAAAACCTGCCAATGGCAACTACAGTGTCAGAGGCGCAAGAAGGGGGTGGGGTGCAGTTTGTTAATGATTACCACTATTCATAGTATCTATAGAAGTGATTAATATGAGCACACGACCAATAGAGAGCTAATACTGTAGCTGAGGGAGGGCCCTTCGGGGCCCTTATGGCCTAAGGACTCTGATGCAGTCGCAACCCCTATTGTTACGCCCCTGCTTCATCACTAGCTCATTTACAGAGGCGCTTGGTGTAATTCAGACCTGCATTTGGTAAGTCCCCCATTTTTTTTCACATGTACACTGTTAATAGCTATTGTTGTTATGATTAATACCCTGTCCCTGCCCTTCTCTAACATATCCACAGTTTTCACTTCTATCTTTTTTTCTGTAATATAAAGCTAGTTTATATATTTGTTTGTGCCCCTTACCACCCCTCTGCTCTACCCCCCTCCTAATAACTAATTCCTCCCCTTCACCCCACCCTCCTTTTTTGCTCCTGTCCAAACCTCCCATCATATCCCTCACATCACCTATTATGTCCTGATTTTAGCCACACCACCTGTGCATCGTCCAAGCAACTATGCATACTATACTCTAATAGACCCATTGACCAACATAGTTTTCTTCAGTTATATTTTCAATCATGTCTTCTGTTATTATGCAAGTCTCATTAAGCCCTTTAGCTCTGACCCCACAGTTTATATGCTCCATCTTGTATTGCCTGATGAAGCAGGGTTATACCTGTGAAACGCATTGCAGAAAAGTGTTTTGGAGTATGTAAATAGAATTTATTTAATTTCTTAAAATCAACATTATACCTGTGTCTGCTTGGAGGAAGTATGTCCACCACTACCTCCTTGATTTTAAAGTTTTTAGTCATTTTTATCCTTTTGGAGCCTCCGTTTACCTTGTGCAATATCCGAGTCCACCCCTAGAGAGCGACTTCTTAATCCTGAGTGGGGACATGTCTAATCTCCCCACTTGCATTTACAGTGGTTGCCCATGAGGTAACCTGATTTGTGAGTATTAGTTTACATACCTTTCCCCATTCCATTGTTTACCAGTACATACTACACTATAGTGAGCTCTCGATGTCCCCTCTTCAGTTTCTCATACACACTAGATTACTGTCACTCTTTAGGATCATTAATCAGTCATTAGAGTGACACAGTCACTTACAGAAACTTGATTCATGGCCAGACTCCATATTGCGAGACAGTGGAGACAACCAACACTGTCAATGGATCTTACCGATCACATTATCATTGACATCCTAATCTCTGAACGAACGCTAGCCATTATCAACGATACCACTGATGCCTTCACTAGAACCTGGCAGCCCTGGCTTTCGTGCTCACACACGATAGGTCTCCGATCCTGTGCCCTTTCCTTCTGAAATAAAATCAACTAATGCTCTTGACGGCCAAATACATTAACCCGGACCTCAAATTATCATATATGACTGTTGTAGTTAACCTAAAATATGTATATGTTACACTGCTGATTTTGCTGTAAGTGGACTGTATTCTCTCACCTTGTACTGTTATACTTATACCATGCCCTATGTTAAAGTGACTCTGTAACAAAAATTACAACGTTTTTTCTACCATCCTACAAGTTCCTAAACCTATTCTAATGTGTTCTGGCTAACTGCAGCACTTTGTACTATGACAGTCTCTGTAATAAATCAATGTATCTTTCCCCTGTCAGACTTGTCGGCCTGTGTCTGGAAGGCTGCCAACTCTTCCGTGCTGGTCTGTTCCTCTATGCACACTCCAGTGTGTATTTTATTTACATAAGCCAGCAGCTTCTCTGCTATCTTATCAGTGATAGAAGAGAGCTGGATAAAAATCCTCTGTGAAAGTAGCTGGCTGACACATACTGAGGAATTACAAACACAGGCACAGGCAGAGCTGTCTGCAGGAAGCCTGTAATGTTCAGTGCATGAGAGAAGAAGGGGACAGAAGGTAAACATACAAATGATCTTTTGAGATTCAAAAGGAAGGCTGTATACAGCCTGCTTGTGTATGGATGTATTTTCTATGTGTGGACATACTGTACATCAATCTACTTCCTGTTTTGGTGGCCATTTTGTTTGTTTATAAACAAACTTTTTAAAACTGTTTTTGACTACTTTTAATGCGGCGGGGAGCGGCGAAATTGTGACAGAGGGTAATAGGAGATGTCCCCTAACGCACTGGTATGTTTACTTTTGTGCGATTTTAACAATACAGATTCTCTTTAAGGGCTTATGGAAAGCAAATCTGTATTCATTTGATTTTTTTCAATAAAATACTTTTGAAACTAAACTTGATTCATCGGATGGCTCTCACCACTTACTGAAAGGTTTTAAAGGTATAAAAGGTTTTAAAATTACTTTTTTAGTCATCCCACAGTTTATTTTTTTTATTAAAATCAATTTTTTAAGTTTTTAGTGTTTTCATGACATTCATTGAAGTGTGCGAGAACTAAAATCTATGACCTGTTGACCCTTCTTATTTCTTTCCTGCTCTAAGAACCTATTTACTGCTAGGAAAGTGTTTTATGGGTGCAATTCCTTATGACTTAGGGTTACACTATAGTTTGACCCAATCTCGACCGAGACAGAAACTGCCACTTGGATACCTGATTTTTAACTCTCTCAGGCACAGACAGAAAAAAAGGAACACAGGATAGTTATTTTTGTGTTTGGCACTATACATACACATGTCTATCTCATCATGCCACCTGTCACCTTAGATGTCCTTTAAACCACTTGAGGACCCACCCTTTACCCCCCCTTAAGGACCAGCGCTGTTTTAGGTGATCTGTGCTGGGTGGGCTGTGCAGCCCCCAGCACAGATCAAAGGGCACACAGAGCGATCAGATCGCCCCCCTTTTTTCCCCACTAGGGGGATGATGTGCAGGGGGGGTCTGATCGCTCCTCCTGGCTGGCATTTTGCGGGGGGGGCACCTCAAAGCCCCCCTCCGCGGCGAAATCCTCCCCCTCCCTCTCCTACCTGCTCCCCCGGGAGATCTGGCTGCACAGGACGCTATCCGTCCTGTGCAGCCAGTGACAGGACGTCCCCTGTCACATGGAGGCGATCCCCGGCCGCTGATTGGCCGGGGATCGCCGATCTGCCTTACGGCGCTGCTGCGCAGCAGCGCCGTACAAATGTAAACAAAGCGGATTATTTCCGCTTGTGTTTACATCTAGCCTGCGAGCCGCCATCGGCGGCCCGCAGGCTATTCACGGAGCCCCCCGCCGTGAATTGACAGGAAGCAGCCGCTCGTACGAGCGGCTGCTTCCTGATTAATTAGGCTGCAGCTGGCGACGCAGTACTGCGTCGCTGGTCCTGCAGCTGCCACTTTGCCGACGCACGTTATGAGTGTGCGGTCGGCAAGTGGTTAAAGAGACTCTGAAGTCTCAAAAAACCCCATCTTTTTATTCAACAAATGTGTTTAATATGTTTGCCCTAACTAAATCGCTGCATTCCTGCAGCTCTAATCTATCTAAATCCCCCCTAACTCGCCCTCCCTCTCCCCTGCAAAATCCACGACTTTCTTGGTCGTGGATTTTGCTGCTCTAGGAGGCAGAGCTTTCAGCTGCAGCTCTGCCTCCATGCTCGTATATCAGCGGCGGATCTCCCTGCCCCTCTCAGTGAAGGTAGACTGAGAGGGGCGGGGGAGGGGCGGCGATCCGGGCTGATAGACGCGCTGAGAGGCAGAGCTGCAGCTCATAGCTCTGCCTCTCACAGAAGCGCTGCCCGGATTGCCCCCCGGGGAGTTTTGGGGGGATTTAGATAGATTAGAGCGGTGGAAATGCGGCAGTTTAGTTAATGCAAACATATTAAACACATTTGTAAAAAAAAGATGGTTTTTTTGAGACTTCAGAGTCTCTTTAAGCTAGTCCATCTCCTCATGGGGGGACCTCAGGGTTTTTTTTTATGTTCAACAGTAGGTACTGAATAGCAGTGTCTCAGTCAGTGTGCGAGTAATAATGCTACAAGTGCTTTTAAAGAAGTTAGCAAGTGCTTTTAAGGAGCTGTCAGCTATACTATCTCAGAGAAAAACACATATATAAGTAGATAAATACTTGCTTTGCTTACATAACATATGTAGTGCACTGTCCACATTTTTATTTGAGTGATTTTTCTATAGTAGAAAAAGAGAAAATGCTTCGTAGGATTCTCCATTTTAATATATCATTTTCATATATACTTTACTACAAGTCTAGAAATTTAGGTCTGACTCACTAAATAAGTATAGAGGTGAACTTATACTCAAGTCGGACCTAAAGTTCTGACTCATAGACGAGGGGTGGTGAGGGGCGTACTTTTCTCTCAACCTTTGCAGAGCAAGCCGCAGCAGCCAGAATGCTTTATAACCCCCCTCTCATCATCTCCTTTTGCTTGAAAAACTGTACTTTGTACAATATAGCTGATTTTTGTTATGAGAAGGTTCAGGGCCGGATTTACCATAAGGCACTGTAGGCATGTGCCTACAGGTGCCTGATGATGGAAAGGTGGCTCACTTCCCTCCCCAAGTGCCTTCCTCTCTTTTTCCCTCTATGCAGAGCCCTGATGAGAGTGTAAATGAGAGGTTACTCACCTTGCTTTCTGTATTCCACTGAGGAGATCGCCCTTCAGTCAGGGGTACCTCTTGCTACTTAATACTGAGGGTACCTCTGGCTACCTAATACTTGGGTTGACCTCTAGCTACTTAATATTGAGGATAGCTCTGGCTACCTAATACTTGGGGGCACTTGTAGCTACCTATGACTGGTTAGGGAGAAGTAACAGCTGGGCCAGCCAGCACACTTATAGAGCGGTTCAGCTGTGTTTGTAAGTTCAAAGAGGGCAAAGTGTAAGGTGCCAGGACATCTGTGCCTATAGGTCCTCTGAGGTAAATCCGGGCCTGAGAAGGTTTTAGAGGCATCCATTGCCTGTGAGACTGACATTTTTACCCACCAATGGTTGCAACACGGGGCACATTGAGTAATGTCTGTACTATAAGTTATATTTACTCCAATTTACCCAGTGATAAGTGACACTTTCTTGATATAGGAAATGCTAAGTAAACACAGGTATGAAAGTCCTGGCCATAACAAGTAACAAGGAAACGACAAGAGGTAAGACACTGGGCTGCAGTGTTTACTAAGGTGGGGGAATGGATAATGGCTGCACTTAACACTACACTGTGGGCCAGATCTATCAAAGCATTACCGACAGTTTTTTCTTCTAAAACTGTTCTAACCAGCAGAGGAACTGTTCTGCATGCTAGTAAGTAACTTCTCAAATACTACGTAATAGTAGCAGTTTAGTGTGGATTTCTAGAGCTGCACAACAGTTAAGAAAAGTGCAAATCCATTCCTAAACTACTGCAGATTAAGAAGTGCTTCATAGCAGTTCTCCAGGTAGTGCAGCAGTGTAGGCTAGATGTGATTTGTGAAGGGCTCCTCCCCCCTCACTCAGAGCCTGCTGACAGCTGATGTGTTTGTTACCTCAGCAACAGTAATTTCCCTCACACACTGCACTGTCTGAGAGACCTTCCTAGCTCCTCCTATTCCTAATCTGCACTATTTAGTGATTTCTTAGGATGTCTGAGACAATTCTGCACGGATTTCCAAAAACCTACTAATATTTTGTCTCACACACTCTTGATAAATGTCCCCCATTGTCCCTGCGTCCTTCTGTGCACCTGTCTCCGTGCGTTTAGGCCAGCGCACATGTGCGGCACGTGGGCGAACTTCCTCTAGCCCCATGTGCACGGATCACTCACTGGCCGTGACTGGCTGAAGTTACAGGACCCGGTACCAAACAGGGAGAAGACTGAGGACAGCGGCGTGGGAGCAATCCGTGCGCATGAGCCCCAGGTATGTATAAAAATTTTATGTTCTTTGGTCTCTGGTACACTTTAAGGGCTCAGTGGGGTCAATGGTTGCAATACTTTATGCAGTGCAGTCATCAACCCCTTGTGGTCCCCAAGTGCAACTGTCAAATCATCCTGGTCCTCAAGTGCAGCCATTAACTTTGCTGGTAGACTTATACTTCAGTCAACAAAAAAATTCAGCCTAAGAGGGTTCAATAAAGCAGTCGACTTATACATGAGGTTGACTTGGCTACATTCTTACATAGACATATGATAATAGTAGGGATTAGATTGTGAGCTGCTTTGAGGGACAGTTAGTGACAATACAATATATACTGTACAGCGCTGCGTAAGATGTTGGTGCTATATAAATACTAAATAATAATAATAATTACTTGGCCACAAGTAGAGATGGTGAATGAGATGCAAGTGATTCCAGCTTGCATGCACATTTAAAGCAAACCCATAAAGAGAGAAAGTCAGATACTAACGTAGGATACTTATCATGTCCTCCCCTAGACCACAGATAGACTCTGGGACCCTCTGGAATTTTGTATCTGTGTTCCTGTCCACCTTACTGCGCAGGAATGTGATGCCTCGTGCCTGTGGAGTAGCACAGAGCCGCTTGGGCTTGGCTTTTTTCTTTCACCAAGCCCGAGCGGCTCTGTGCTACGGCGTGGGTAGCAAAGTATCCTGCGCCTGCACACTGCAGTCACACTACTTTACGGAGAGGAGTGTGTTCCTGTGCACTGGTCAACAAGGTTAGGAAGGTTCCAGTGCTGGATTGGCGTAGGCGAGGAGGATGGGGGAAGCCTCTGGATTAGTGAGAGGCTTCCTTCTCAGGTAAGTATCCGTTTGGGGCACTTTTTTCCCTAGAGATACACTATAAAGAAAATTGTATGCAGTTTGGAATTAGGCCTAACAAATGCACTTCCTGACTATTTACATTGGCCTAAATCCAAACTGCATGCAATTTGCATTAATGTTGACAGTAAAATGGCACAATGGGTGCGGCCCCATAAATCTCATTAGCTAATATGGTAATATATACATACTATGCCAATATGGTTGAAATCTCTTAAAGGAAACCTTAAGTGAAACTTAACTTACCTGGGACTTCTTCCAGCCCCCAGTAGCATTTCAGGTCCCTCACTGTCATTCCGGTCAGATTTGTTCAGCAGCTGTTCCCCTCAAAGAGCTGGCGGACTGAGCCAGTCGCTGGCTACTGTGCATGCGTGGCCATGGCTGCACGCCTCCTAGGTTGCACTGCTGTAGCCAGGAAAGTATGGCGCAGTTGCAATTTTAAGAACTGCACAGATTCAGAATGCTCTTGGCCACGGAAGCATAATTGAAAAGGCAAGGGGCCAAGCATGCAGCTTTTGTAAGGGACTGTTGGCTGCTGAATGAATTGGACTAGAACAGACAGCGAGGGAACGGAAGGACTACAGGAGGCAAGAAGAAGCCATAGGTAAGTTAAACTGGGCTCCTTTAAGTCATATCCCTTCATGTGGTAACTTGGGTGTGGCCCTCAAGCCATTATTACCTCACACGACCCATACATTTATAAAAAAAGGAAGCTGAAGTCCTAAGGGCCAGTACTTTCTGATCCCTGTATCTCAAGAGGTCATGCAGTAGAGCCCTGTATCTCAGGTGGCCATGCGGTATACTCATTGTATTCATTGTTTGTCCCACCTGAAAGTACATGCACAACTCTAAAGCAGGAATATATACACACACGCACGCACGCACGCACACACACACACACACACACACACACTAGCTGATGACCTGGCGTTGCCCGGGTATGTGTTTGGCTGGTGTTGGTTCCACCCACTTTTTCTAACCCTAACACGCAATTACCCAATGGCCATGCGGTATACTCATTGTATTCATTGTTTGTCACACCTGAACGTACATGCACAACTCTAAAGCAGGAATATGTACAGATATATATATATATATATATATATATATATATATATATATATATATACATATATACACCCACACACACACACTAGCTGATGACCTGGCGTTGCCCGCCATGCCCGGGTATGTATCTGGCTGGTGTTGGTTCCACCCATTTTTTCTAACCCTAACACACAATTACCCAATGACCTAGTTTGTGAGCTTTGCGGTCTTTGGCATCAATAATTTTCATTGAAATGAAACAAATCTGATTGGCTGTTTGTGGCTCCACCCCCTTTTCTGAATTTGAACCCCAGTCACCCATTGACCAACTGTACCAGGTTTGAGGCTTGTGCCATTAACAGTGCAAGAATGGCAGCAATTAAATATTCCCCTTGAAAATCAATAGGTGAATTTTGTTTGGCTTTTGTAGGCTGCACCCACGTTTCTGAATATTAATCCCAGTCACCCAGTGACCAACTGTGCAAAGTTTGAGAACCCTACCATAAACACAGGGTCGGGACACCCATAAGGAGGGGTGAGGCGCGTTCCTCAGGCGGCAAAGTCGGGGGGTGAAGCAGTGTAGTAATATCAGGCAGCGGGCGGGGATGACTCACCTCTTTCGCGTTCCACTTGTCACTTCCTGCAATGCCGCCCACTGTACTGTAAGTAGACGGCATTGCAGGAAGTGACGAGAGTGGAAGACACGCTGGAACGCGGAAGAGGTGAGTCATCCCCGCCCGATGCCTGATATTACTACGCTGCTGCGCTTAATAGCTGGAGGGGGAGCACAGATCGGGGGACCCAGGTGAGGGAGGGAGTGTCCGACCACCCCTTCCTGCTACTCCCTCCAGGCTACCTATTTCGGGGTGGGGGCTGGAGTAATCGGTTTCTCACAAGTTTGCCTCAGGTGGCAAAAAGTCTAGAACCAGCCCTGCATAAACAGTGTAAGAATGGCTGTAGTTTACAGTTCCCCAGTGAAATTTGTATTTTTCTCCGCTGACTGCCTGGTATGTATTTGGCTGGTGTTGGTTGCACCCACTTTTTCTAACCCTAACACACAGTTACTCAATGAAATGACCAAAGTTGTGAGGTTTGTGGTCTTTGTATTTATCTCCGCCCACTTTTTGCTTATGGGGATAAAACGTATTCTATATGTTATTCCAGGTAATGTACTATGTGTGTGCCAAATTTCATTTAAATCCATTTAGCCATTGTTGCGTGACTGAGTGACAAACATCCCAACATTTGCATTTACAATATTATAGTGATTATATATATATATATATATATATATATATATATATATATATATATATATATATATATATATATATACAGAGGGGCTCCAGCACACAACAGAAAAACAGTGACAGGGGCTCTTGGTTACGCTTTAACGCGCTTAAGCTCACCAACTGCGCCAAAGTGTCCCCAATCTGGTGAGTCCTACTCTAACCAGGCAAAAATGCCAGTTTTTATAAGCAATCTAGTGGGAACTAATCCAAAAACCCAAAAGTCAACTAGATGGGGAAAAAAGGAAATTAAAAACACCTCACCATTCACTAGCTACCAAACGAACTCTCTGAACATGTGCAATGCACTCATTTATATACTTAACTGTGCTAGAGGTGGGTGTGGTCATGCAGGCTCACAGGGGAAAGTTATAAATAAATTACCAAGGGGTGAGCAGCACAAACCAATTTTTTTTTTATACAACTCTATGCAAAGCATGCACGCAGCGCTGGAGGTCCCCAGATTCCATTTGAAATACATAAGTGCAGAGGGGCTTCAGCACACAACAGGAAAACAGTGACAGGGGCTCTTGGTTACGCTTTAACGCGCTTAAGCTCACCAACTGCGCCAAAGTGTCCCCAATCTGGTGAGTCCTACTCTACCATGCAAAATGCCTGTTTTTATAAGCAGTCTAGTGGGAACTAATCCAAAAACCCAAAAGTCAATTGGATGGGAAAAAAGGAAATTAAAAACACCTCACCCTTCACTAGCTACCAAACGAACCCTCTGAACACTCATTTATAAAGTTTTGGTCAGTACTATATATATATATATATATATATATATATATATACATACATATATATATATATTACTGACCAAAAGTTTGGACACACCTTCTCATTCAAAGAGTTTTCTTTATTTTCATGACTATGAACATTGTAGATTCATAATGAGGGCATCCAAACATGTGGAAATATAGTACATAACCAACAAGTCTGAAACAACTGAAAATATGTCATATTCTATGTTCTTCAAAGTAGCCACCTTTTGCTTTGATTACTGCTTTGCACACTCTTGGCATTCGCTTGATGAGCTTCAAGAGGTAGTCACCTGAAATGGTCTTCCAACAGTCTTGAAGGAGTTCCCAGAGATGCTTAGCACTTGTTGGCCCTTTTGCCTTCACTCTGCAGTCCAGCTCACCCCAAATGATCTCGATTGGGTTCAGGTCTGGTGACTGTGGAGGCCAGGTCATCTGGCGCAGTACCCCATCACTCTCCTTCCTGGTCAAATAGCCTGGAGGTGTGTTTGGGGTCATTGTCCTGTTGAAAAATAAATGATGGTCCAACTAAACGCAAACTGGATGGAATAGCATGCCGTTGCAAGATGCTGTGGTTGCCATGCTGGTTCAGTATGCCTTCAATTTTGAATAAATCCCCAACAGTGTCACTAGCAAAGCACCCCCACACCATCACACCTCCTCCTCCATGCTCCACGCTGGGAACCAGGCATGTAGAGACCATCCGTTCACCTTTTCTGCGTCGCACAAAGACACGATGGCTGGAACCAAAAATCTCAAATTTGGATTCATCAGACCAAAGCACAGATTTCCACTGGTCTAATGTCCATTCCTTGTGTTCTTTAGCCCAAACAAGTCTATTCTGCTTGTTGCTTGTCCTTAGAAGTGGTTTTCTAGCAGATATTCTACCATGCAGGCCTGATTCACAGTCTCCTCTTAACAGTTGTTCTAGAGATGTGTCTGCTGCTAGAACTCTGTGTGGCATTGACCTGGTCTCTAATCTGAGCTGCTGTTAACCTGCAATTTCTGAGGCTGGTGACCAGGGCTGTGGAGTCGGAGTTGGAGTCGAGGAGTCGGGGCAATTTTGGGCACCCGGAGTCGGAGTAGTTTATTTCATAAACTGAGGAGTCGGAGTCGGGAGTCGGATGATTTTTGTACAAAATCCACTGCCCTGTTAAGTATTAGAGTAAGGAGTCGGGGCCATTTTGGGTACCTGGAGTCGGAGTCATGGTTTCATAAACTGAGGAGTTGGAGTCGGAAGATTTTTGTACCGACTCCACAGCCCTGCTGGTGACTCAGATGAACTTATCCTCTGCAGCAGAGGTGACTCTTGGTCTTCCTTTCCTGGGGCGGTCCGCATGTGAGCCAGTTTCTTTGTAGCGTTTGATGGTTTTTGAGGCTACACTTGGGAACACTTTCAAAGTTTTCCCAATTTTTCGGACTGATGACCTTCATTTCTTAAAGTAATGATGGCCCCTCATTTTCTTTACTTAGCTGCTTTTTTCTTGCCATAATACAAATTCTAACAGTCTATTCAGTAGGACTATCAGCTGTATCCACCTGACTCCTCCACAACGCAACTGATGGTCCCAACCCCATTTATAAGGCAAGAAATCCCACTTATTAAAGTGTAACTGTCGGGCATAAAATCAATTCTTTATTTTTATCTGGTAAACAAGTAATAAGAATGCTAACCAGGCAATCCAAAGGTTAAAATCTCTATTACTTTTCTTGTTTATAAATGATCATTCCCCGGTTTACCTTATTTGGTACATTGCCGCACAAAGGAAGTTGCAGGGCATGCTGGGTTGTCTTTTTTTATTTCCCCTCAGACTTAACTAATGTACAGAAGCAAAAAAGAACAACCCAGCATGCCCTGCAACTTCATTTGTGCGGCAACGTACCAAATAAGAGTCAGGTAAACTGGGGAATGATCATTTATAAACAAGAAAAGTAAATAGAGATTTTAACTTTTGCATTGCCTGATTAGCATTCCTATTACTTGTTTACCAGATAAAAATAAATAATTGATTTTTGATTTTATACCCGGCAGTTACACTTTAAACCTGACAGGGCACACCTGTGAAGTTAAAACCATTTCAGCCAAGCTCATCAAGAGAATGCCAAGTGTGTGCAAAGCAGTAATCAAAGCAAAAGGTGGCTACTTTGAAGAAAATAGAATATGACATATTTTCAGTTGTTTCACACTTCTTGGTTATGTACTATACTTTCACATGATTTAATTCATAGTTTGGATGCCTTCAGTGTGAATCTACAATGTTCATAGTCATGAAAATAAAGAAAACTCTGAATGAGGTGTGTCCAAACTTTTGGTCTGTACTGTGTGTGTATATATATATATATATATATATATATATATATATACATATATATAAAATATGCTATGGGCAGCACTGCTGCCTATAGCAGTGAACATTAAAGTAAATAAAAATAATAATTACAATATAAATATATTGAACGCATGCTTGTGGACAGCTTGCAAGTCTGCAACTTACAAGTGTTCCACAAAAAGTGCTTGCAATATAAACAAACATCAAAAAAAATGTGTACCTTTTTTGGTACAGAAATTGCATGTCAATTTAATGCCGGGGAGGTTAAAGGGGAACTGAAGAGAGAGCTACATGGAGGCTGTCATGTTTATTTCCTTTTAATCAATACCAGTTGCCTGGCAGCCCTGCTGGTCTATTTCTCTGCAGTAGTATCTGATTAAAACCAGAAACAAGCATGCAGCTAGTCTTGTCAGATCAGACTTATAAGTCTGAACCACTGAAACACCTGATCTGCTGCATGCTTGTTCAGGGGCTATGGCTAATAGTATTAGAGGCAGAGGATCAGCAGGGCTGCCAGGCAACTGGTATTGTCTAAAAGGAAATAAACATGACAGCCTCCATATACCTCTCTCTTCAGTTCCCCTTTAAGCTTTGTGTTTTTTAAATCAAGGCTTATTTTGATGTTCTTCTCTCAGCAAGGATTATTTATATATCTTTAGTTTGCTTCCAGTGGCGTAGCAATAGGGGTTGCAGAGGTTTTGAGCACACCAGGGCCCTTGGGCCAGAGTGGCCCCATAGGGCCCTGTCTCAACTTCAGTATTAGCTCTTTATTCGTCCTGTGCTGGTAATAATCACTTTCCATAGATATATTGAATGATAATAATCATTAACAAGCTGTTTCCCATCCCCTTCTGGCACCTCTGACACTGTGGTTGTAATTAGCAGGTTTTGGTGTGCCGTATCATTTGTTATGTATAGAGAGCTTGGGGGGCCCCATGTAAAACTCGCACCGGGGCCCATAGTTGCTTAGCTACACCACTGTTTGCTTGTGATATCTGATTTTTGAGATATATGCTTGCTCGGGTTGGTTCACACTATGTACAATGCCCTGCATTTTCATGGAACAGGCAGAAAGCTCAAAAGACATGACCAAGGACTGGTTATTAATCCATTTTTATTGTGTCTGCAATGGATAAATCTGACTGGTGCAATTTTATGTACAGTGGACTTCATCACCATTAGTCCCATGAATAGCATGCATCCTCCCCAGTGACACGAGCCCTGGATCAGCATAGCTTCCAACTGTCCCTCTATTGGAAGGACAGTCCCTCTTTAGGAGCCCTGTCCCTCTTTCTTCATTTGTCCATCCTTCTATGTAAATATATGTATTTCGGTATTGAAAAATGTGTTTAATTGCCTCTAAACTTTATTCCCATCTTATCTTTTACATTGATATATTTCTTATATAAATGTTGATATGAAGGAAAATGCACGAGGATAGAAAGGACCAGTGTGGTTTACATTGTAAAACAACATCTTTTTCTTATGAAATCTTTATGGTAGGTGTGACTAGGGGTGTGGGTCTCATCTCAAAAAGTTGGGAGGTATGGATCAGTACATGTGTATCTTGTACATGTACAATATAGAAATTGCACTGCTCTGGCTGGATCAGGCACAGTGCTTGAACCAACTCCCTGCCTAAGGTAAGTAACTTTTGCCTTTTTTAAAAATCCCAGGTTTGCACTGAAACTTAAACCAGTTAAAAAAAAACAACGAAACAAAACGATCAGCAATAAAACTTTTAATACTATCGAAGGAAATGGGCAATGGAAGAAACTTTTGAAGCCATAGCAAGGCTTTGCACAGGCTACTTTAGGCCGCTCCTCACCACTCAACTACAGCAAACAAAGTCCTCAGATAGCGGCTAACCCGGCGCACAATCATACAGCACGAGTTCCCCAGCCACGCCCTTACGTAAGACAAAAGCACGCACAGGAGAGAGGAACCAGCGAAGACTGCATGATGACAACAAGTTGCTCTCTGTGGGCGGGACTTACTTAAATACGTACAAATAAATGGAGGCGCTGCGGGGCGTTCATTTCAGCGGCTGACAAGACGTGTGAAGAATAATCGTCGGTGGATGGCTGAGGGGCACCTGGCCACCTGCGGGCAGATAGACACGCGGGCGCTATCTGGTTAGTAGCACAAGGGGGCTGGTACCAGAAACGTGATGGTGAAGTGCCAGAGTTTCGGGGGAGGGGGTCGAGCAGGAGTAGATGACTCCTGACATAAGTGTTCTGCCAGTCCGGTGCGGGCATTTGGGGGCGGAGCTTGTGTCTCTTATTAGAAAAGCCTTGATTAACTGTTATTGAAATCAACCACTTTTACTATACGTTGTGCCAATGAGAGCCACGAAGACATTGGGCCCATAGGGTAGCATCATTCCTGTCCACAGAACATCTAGTTTACATCGAATCACAATATTGCATTTTGCTGAATTCTATACTCTGTTATTGAAATGTAAATTGTCCTTTATATCCTACTATTTAGATCTTCCAATAGCTGTATGAGCGTCATCTCTTTTCCTTCCTCACAACAGTTTCTACCTTTCCTTTGTTGCTTTTTTTTTTAGAAAATATCAGTTCACAGAGATGTGCATGATATCTGCTGTCACTATAATGCTGTAGGAGTCCCTGCATGCTAGAAACTTTAGTATACCGATCCCAGAGCCCCATCAGAAGCATCAGGCTCCATTGTTTTTACAAAAGACTATTTGGAATTCTCCCTGAACCCGGGGAATTCCGGCTCTTCTCGGAGAATCGGCTCTTTTGAATCGTCTCCAATTAAAGAGCCGGCTCTTACGGCTCTGAATCCGCTCTGCATTAAATATCACTAGACACCACTCAGAATCGGAGTAAAAGCCCCGCCTCCGTCTCCATGACAACTCCAGACTGCTTCTCTGACTGGGGCAATCCCTCCTGCTACTGCTCTGCTCCGCCCCATACACTCCTACAAGCTGAAAGAGGAGGACTACATCTCCCAGCATGCCTCAGCGCCCTTCATTACACAGCAAAGCAGAGCTGTGTGGGGCGGCTGAGGCATCGGCTCTTTCAAAACTGACAGCTGGCTCTTGTCGTTCGCAGCAAAGAGCCGGCTCTTAGAGCGAACGCCCCATCACTAGTTTCTTGTGTGCAGAGACCTGAATGGGCAGCGGCAGATGAGCATTTTGTGAAACATATACAGTGAGCAGCCTAGTAAGAATGGACACCGTTGGTTCTCATAGGCTAGCATTCAATCAGTTGTCATCCGCTTCGTCTGGCTGAACTGGAAAAGCCGAGTAGGACCCATACATGTGGTCCGCTAGTTGGAACGGCCGAACGGATTCGTTCCAAAAGGACTAATGTGAATGGATCGCATTGCTTTACATAGGATCTGTTCGGATTGGTTTAATTTCATTAAACAGAACTTTTAATTGCCCGTGTGAATACAACCTAAATCTGTAGCGGGGACCCTTGATATGGTGACCACTTTCAAACGTAATCAACACTCCCTTAGGGCTGGGAACAAATATGGGCGTTTTGCGTAAACGCAAAGCACCCACAATTTGCATAATTGCGGAAGTGCCATGATTTCCCAGAACAATCGCGATTTGGCTACTTTAGGCATTGATGCAATCACCCCAGGATCACTAACAAACTTTCTGCTAGAGAGACCACCCCCATCAGGATCCACTAGCAAAGCGCTTTGCCGATCAACCAAGTGCTGCCAAAGCGTGCATAGTGGGTCCCAGTCCTTACTTGTTGCTGTGACGCAATCACCATTGAGTTTCATTGACTTATGCGCCTGTATTATATCATAGGCAATATGCAGTACCTTCTTTAAAGAGACTCTGTAACAAAATGTTCAGCCTTATTTCTTCTAACCTATAAGTTCCTATACCTGATCTAATGTGGTCTGGATTACTGCAGTCTTTTCTAGTTGCACTGTCTCTGTAATATATCTAATCTTTTCTTTGTTAAAGAGAATCTGTACTCTAAAATTCTAACAATAAAAAGCATACCATTCTATTCATTATGTTCTCCTGGGCCCCTGTGTGCTGTTTCTTCCACTCCCTGCTGCAGTCCTGGCTTGTAATTGCCATTTTTATGCAGTGTTTAAAAACAAAAGACATAGCAAGTGATAAGCTGAGTGTAGCTCAGTGTGTGAGTCATACAGAGTCTGCAGGGGGCCTGGAGAGGGTGTGTGTATAGCTTCTATCCAATCACAAACAGTACAGCGCATTCCAGCCTGACTGCCTGAGCCTGACAGACCCGACAGAGGAAAGAAGATTAGATCATATAACAGAGATAACACAGCCACTGTGCAACTAGGAAAGGCTGCAGTAAGACAGAGCACATTAGAACAGGCATAGGAACTTATAGGATAGAAGAAATAAGGATGAAAATGTTGTTACAGAGTCTCTTTAAGTTTTGTGACCCAGGGAGGAATGTGCTGCATCTGCTGTGATAGGGAGAAATTATGCATGCCCCCTCCACACCCCCTCTGCTCTCCTGTGTGCTGTGTGTATGAGTCACAGGCAAGGTCTCTGCTTACAGCCAGCTTCTCTGCAAGGCTCACAGAGCTGTGACCTTGTGAACAGCTGTGAGTGCAGAAAGATCAGTTCAAAGCCCAGATAAGCAGCTAAGGCAGCAAGTGGGAGTAACATTCCAGCAGTCAAGTCAGGCTTGAGAGGAGCCACTGCAAACAGGCACCTGCTCTGATGATGTATTTCCTGTTTGGTGGCCATCTTAAAGAGACTCCGTAACAAAAATTGCATCCTGTTTTTTATCATCCTACAAGTTCCAAAAGCTATTCTAACGTGTTCTGGCTTACTGCAGCGCTTTGTACTATCACAGTCTCTGTAATAAATCAACTTATCTCTCTCTTGTCAGACTTGTCAGCCTGTGTCTGGAAGGCTGCCAAGTTCTTCAGTGTTGTGGTTCTGCTATGAACTCCCCCTTCCAGGCCCCTCTATGCACACTGCCTGTGTGTTATTTAGATTAGAGCAGCTTCTCTCTTATCTTTTACAAGCTGGATAAATCGTCCTCTAAGCTGGCTGGGCTTTCACATAGTGAGGAATTACAGACAAGGGCAAAGCTGTTTGCAGGAAGAAAAGAGCAGCCTGAAACGTCAGTGCATGAGAGATGCAGGGGGAAAGAAACACACAAATGATCTCTTGAGATTCAAAAGGAAGGCTGTATACAGCCTGCTTGTGTATGGATGTATTTTCTATGTGTTGACATACTGTACATCAACCTACTTCCTGTTTTGGTGGCCATTTTGTTTGTTTATAAACAAACTTTTTAAAACTGTTTTTAACCACTTTTAATGCGGCGGGGAGCGGCGAAATTGTGACAGAGGGTAATAGGAGATGTCCCCTAACGCACTGGTATGTTTACTTTTGTGCGATTTTAACAATACAGATTCTCTTTAATTGTTTACAAAAACAATGAATTAACAGTGATTTTATCACCAAGAAAGCAGAGGGGTGCGGCGAAATGTCACAGAGGGGGCTAGGAGAAGGCTGGTACATTTATTTATGTAAGATTTTCACAGTACAGATTCTCTTTAAGCTTCCAGCAAAATTAGCATAGGACATGCTATTGCTTGGCAGCATGCCCAGATTGAAACTAGCTGATAGGAAGCGGTACCAGATCAGGTAGATGCCAAACCAATTATACTTGAAATGTTGAAAATCGCACGATAGAACCACAGATATGTGAAGGGTTCCTTTGTGAATCATTAATTCCTCCCTGAAATGGAACTTCTTCCTTATTAAATCATCTCATGTCAAGGCAGGCAACTAAAGATGCCCATACACTATTCAATTTTCCCTGGCAGATTTGATTACTATGATTGAATCTTCCAAAGATCTGACTGTCCGATCGTAATTTCGATTGATTTCGGGCCAAAATCTATTGAAATATAAACTGGACAGGACTGTAAATTTGGTTAAAAGGGGGAAGGGCATGGTTGTATGTATGCCCGGGGCCAGTCATGGGCCACCTGGTCTCTTTCCAGCTAATAGAGTATTTGTGGTAGTGGAGTACACTCACCTGTTCGGCCAGTGCACTACCTCATGTGTCCTTCCGTCAACTGCCCAGTGCCTGTACACCATGACCCAGCAGTGTTATGCGAGTATGTACATGTTGCCAGATCATGGGGTACGGCACTGGGGAGATGCAGACAGGAAGGACCATTCCCATTGTACAGGTGAGTGGTGGTGGGTGCGATCGCCGATCTGCTGCCACAAGTCTTCTGCAGGGGAGCAGGAGGAGCACCATAGCTTGGTGGCGACCTGGGGGGCTCTGGGGCTGTGGCAGTCTGATGGCTTTTTAATAGATCTGTAGTTAGTGGCAGTAATAGATCCCTCTCTGTTCAGATTTTGATCAGCAAGGAATTCATCTTTTTGGCACGTTGTGTGGCAATCTGCCTGTGTCTTTTGCATCTTCACTCTTTTCTCTCTGATCTGCACCTGGGAGTAGACACATTAGGGGCAGATTTATCATCACAAGTGCGAAAAAAGCCAAACTACAGCAGTTTCCCAGAGCTTCCAAACCTAAATGATTGCTCTGGACAACCGATGTACAGTATGTTTGCTAACATTTTCTTTGCACCTGTCTTGACAAATCAGTCTGTTCATCAACATAGTATGTACAGGGCTTTATTGTTAAAAAAATGTTTGAGGAGATTCAGCTCTTGCAGGTGGAGAACAGAACAGGACTCCTTATGATGTAGCCCATTTTTTTCCTACCTGGTATTCACTGTGACTTCAATAAAGAAGATAGTAGTTAAAGCAAACCCGTGACTTCAAAAAAGAAAAAAAAATTGGATACTTACCTAAGTAGTGGGAAGCCTCTGAATGCTCCAGTTTTCCCATTTTATTCTTAATTCCACTGCTGCTGCTTGGCACCTCTTCAGGTTTGTGGCTGCACTCCCGTCTGTGTATGGGTGCAACTGTGTTGCGCATGTGTAAGTAAAAACAGTGCCTGCTCCAAAGCTACATGTGCATGGGGAAAAAAAGATGTACATGAGCGGATTTGTGCTATTGCACAGGTGTAGACCGTACTCGCACATGAGCAGTATGGCTGCGATCATACACTAATTTGGCGGATATATTTAGTTGGACCCAGTGCTGGAACATTAGGCTCAAGTATCATCCGGAAGGCGTTCCAGAGGCTTTCTTTTATTGGGGTAAGTATTTTTTATATTTTAAACCACATCAGGTGCTAACTTGTAGCATTTAAAAAAGGCTGTATGTGTTACTTTTTGTTGCAACAGTAATTACTTAACCACTTGCCGACCGCACACTCATACCGTGCGGTGGCAAAGTGGTAGCTGGAGGACTAATTAATCAGGAAAGGCCGCTCGCGCGAGCGGCCGTTTCCTGTTAGCTCACGGAGCGGGTCTCCGTGAATAGCCTAAATGTAAACGTCGGAGACATTTGTCTACTTTGTTTACATTGTACGGCGCTGCTGCGCAGCAGCGACGTAAGGCAGATCGGCGATCCCCGGCCAATCAGCGGCCGGGGATCGCCGCCATGTGACAGGGGACAGCCTGTCACTGGCTGCACAGGACGGATAGCGTCCTGTGCAGCCCCGATCACCGGGGATGAGCAGGTAGGAGAGGGAGGGGGGAATTTCGCCGCGGAGGGGGGCTTTGAGGTGCCCCCCCCGCAACATGCCAGCCAGGAGGAGCGATCAGACCCCCCCTGCACATCATCCCCATAGGGGGGAAAAAGGGGCGATCTGATCGCTCTGCGTGCCAGCTGATCTGTGCTGGGGGCTGCAGAGCCCACCCAGCACAGATCACAAAAAATAACGCTGGTCCTTAAGGGGGGGTAAAGGGTGGGTCCTCAAGTGGTTAAAGGAATACATTTCAGGACAAGTCTCTTTTGTCAGATTCTGAGCATACTGACTCAAATTCCAAACTTTTACATAATATAACATAATTATATATGATCACAACCTGTCCTTATATTAAAGTGAAATAAAACGCTGACATAAAATTCAATAAAAATGTGTTTTTATACTTTTTATTACTCATACAGTTATCATATTTGCTTTTGTGCACAAGTAATATCGCCTGTTTACAAATAAACAAGGTGCCAAAGTACAGTTTATCTGCTCTGAAAGCTGCCATCGCATTTTATTCATAGATATAAATACAACAGCTATCTAGTAATAATTTATGTCTCTGCTTGTGAGCTCAGTACAGTTCCGTTTCAGCAGGTGGCTGGCTGTAACTAATTGTAGCAACAGAGGAATGTAAACAAAAGACAATAATATCACCTCTTCAGATGCAGATCATAAGCTGAGGGAGCTTTCCACTACAGAACGAAGTGCTGTGTTTAACTGTTTGAATGCTGTTCTGCTACACTTTTTTTTGGGTAATAGGTTAAAGGCTTTAAATAATATTTTAGAGCAAAGAACAAATGCTGAGTTTCAGACCACTTTAAGGAATGAATTGTCATCCATGTTAATAGGCCTGTAGGTTCGAGTACATATAGTGCCACCATTGCATGAGTTGATTCAGCTATGAGCCCCTGTTCTAGTCTGGGTCAGAGAAGAGATTGCCAGTTACTTCCTCAGGTACATTTGCTCCTTTTTAATTGGGTGCCTGAGTTCTGAGGCTACGAGGAGTGTTACACCAAGTTACGGTATATTAACTATTCATAGTTTGTTTAGAGTACTAGGCCTTCTGGTGAAATTTATACCTGAACCTGAATGTGATTTTTTTATTTTTTGCTTTTAGACCTAGGTTTAAGTTTGGACATGGATCCTTCAAGTCCGCCAGTATCGCCCAGGGACTATGACAGCAGCAGTCCCTTGGGATTGTTTGACAAATTCAAGCTGGATTCTCCAGTAAACCCTTCAGATGATTCAGACTCTGAAGTTCAGTTTGTGGCAGAATGGGCAACTCCACAAATCACCAAGCAGAGCAATAATTCTTTAGACAATAGTGTTTGCCAGACATCAGCAAATGATGGCGACACTACGGAGGACACAGGCTTGTTACCGGACAAAAGCACCATCACAAGCCCTATCAAAAAGGTAAGTCCTACATATAAACAATGTCTGCTGCTCAGATAACATTGTGAGGTATGCCATAGGAAAGGTATCATAAAATTGCATCACTAAGGCTCCCTGCACACTGCATGCAATTCCGATTCCGCTTTTTAATCGTTTTTTACATCCGATTCTGATTCTGATTTTTAATCTTTACTGCATGCTGCATTTTTTGATCTGTTTTTCTGTTGAATGTATTCAGGGAAAATCGGAATTGAAAATCGGAAACGGAATTGGAATCGCAAAACAGATTTGCAGTGTGCAGGGAGCCTAAATCCCTATCTAAAATATACCGTATTTTTCAGACTATAAGACGCTCCGGACTATAAGACGCACCTAGTTTTAGAGGGCAAAAAACAGAAAAAAAACCAAAAAACTAAATCTAGGTGCATCCATGGTCCAGGAGTGTCCAATAGACCTTTAAATTCCCCCCAAGATGTCTCTAAGTTACACTACCCAACTACGCTTACCTCTGCTGCCCCCACCAATTACACTAACCCCTAATGCCCCCACCCCCAGCTACACTACACTTCACTAACACCTGATGTCCCCCCCTCCCCCAGCTTCATTACACAACACAAGGGGTTTGTGTTGCTTCCCTTCCCCAACCTACCTACATTAACTAAACACTGCAATTAAATTAAGGTCTCACCCATCATGACGAGTATCCTGGTGAGGCCATCTTCAAGCTTGCGCCCAGAGCAGCAGCAGCAGCACGATCAGTGTTAACTCCCCGGGTGCATAGCAGCAGCCGCTACAACGATCAGTAATGCCCATCTTCCAGCTTGTCCCCCCGAGCCGTTGCAGCGTGATCACTGTTAACTCCCCGGGGAGGGCTGCATACTGCCTTGAATATTAGCGCCCTCTCATGACCTGCGGCGCACGTGCGCCGGGGTCATAGGGTTAACCAATAAGCAAGGCAGTATGGTGGCCTCTGATGGACTTTGTAAGCATCGTGGCTGGAGATGTCCCGCTCTGCCCGGATTAGCTGTCACGGGGCTAATGCAGGGACGAAAAGCCAGTGAGAAGAGCGGACCCGCATTGATATTACAGCAGCTGCTGCTATGCCGCCCTCCCCGGGGAGTTAAGTGATCGTGCTGCAGCCACTCGAGGGGGACAACAAGCTGGAAGATGGATGTTAGCGATGGTATGCAGCCCTCCCCGGGGAGTTAACAGTAATCGCGCTGCAGCCGTTCCAGGGGGACAAGCTGGAAGTTACCAATCGTATGCCGCCTTCCCCGGGGAGTTAACAGTGATCGCACTGCAGCCGCTGGAGGGGGACAAGCTGGAAGATGGATGTTAGTGTTCCTATGCCGCCCTCCCCGGGGAGTTAACAGTGATCACGCTGCAACGGCTCGGGGGGACAAGCTGGAAGATGGGCATTACTGATCGTTGTAGCAGCTGCTTCTATGCGCCCGGGGAGTTAACACTGATCGTTCGTGCTGCTGCTGCCGCTCGGGGGACACACTGACACAGACATTATAGAACGTTGCAGCGGCTCCAGCTACACCTCACAGGAACACCGCTGGATCACGCTGCACAAGTGCCCGGACAAGTATTTTGTTACATTCGGACTATAAGACGCAGTCCCTTTTTCTCCCCACTTTTGGGGGAGAAAAAGTGCGTCTTATAGTCCGAAAAATACGGTATACAGTGTATCTAAAGGTAGCCATACATCTGTAGACTTGGCGGCTGATTGACCATCAGATTCAATAACTATCGAATCTGATGAAAATCGGTGCGCCAAGATCGTGCCTAATAGACAATTAGGCGGACATGCTGGAAAATCTTGGGCCGACATGCTTGATTGGGTGTGTGGTAACAGCGTGCAATAATCACGAAAGCAACGGAAACCTCCAGCTGCTATCTGCCTTAAAGTTTTATGCCCCCCAACCTGGTGCCTGTGCATATGTTACTGTGTCCTTGCCCCATTTCCGCATTTGGGCCCCACGTGACTACTGGCATATAACACATGGGGTGCGCGTGTATGTGCTGGCAACCACGCGGGGGCAGAATTGCTATAAGGACAGCGGACATGTAAAGTATACCTGCACGGACACCGGGGGGGGGGGGTGTATGGGTGGGTGAGGGTTTGGGGGGGGGGGGGTGGATGGGTGGGTGAGGGTTTGGGGGGGTGGTCTCAACATAAAACATTAGCAGAACAGCAGCTGGGCGCGATGTGGCAGCACCACAAGGCTTACACCCGAAAGAGTTCATGCTGATGTAATTTTTAAGCATTCTGTGAGAACTGTCGTTGAGTAATTGCATGCCTAATTTATTCCAAAGCGAAGTGATGTCAGATCCCGCTTTTTACATATTTGTCATTTTTTTTTTTAATTCTTTTTTCGTGTTCCTTGTTTCTGTGATGGTTTCTGTTTTCAGGTGGCACCATGGTTATTTACATGCCTGCTATTTCCACTACCTTTTGAAATACACCATAATGTTCCCCAACTAGCCTTTGTGTTTGGTGAAGTTTGGTTGCTGCTTGGTGTGTATTGGTGCTGGCCATACAGACATACAATCATGGACAGATTTGTTAATATCCTTCAGCAGAGAATGAGAAATCTACAGCTATCTGAAATAAAAAGAAACTGACAAAAATTATTGGTACTCTTCAGGGCTCGTTTCCACTGTTGCGGTGCGGAATCGCCTGGATTCCACCGCAGAAGAAATCGCATGCGGCTGCGTTTCCGCCTGTGGATTTAGCCGCGATTTCGCATGGCAAGGAGCCAGGCGAATTTAACCATGTCACTGCCTGAGTAAAGCTCCATAGCACACCATGCGAAATCGCACGCGAAATCACGGGGAAATCCGCATGACAAAGCCGCATGCGATTTCCCTATTCAATGCATTAGCGGCGATTCTCCCGCATTCCTCCCGCACGCGAAATCTGACGGCTCTGCCGTGCAGATTTCTGCCGCACCGTAAAACGCTCCCGCCGCCGCACAAGTGGAAACAGCCCCATCCACTTACATTGACTATGCGAATCCGCATGCAGTGCCCGCATGCGGATTCGCTATAGTGGAAACGAGCCCTGACTGTTTTTATTCTTTGTCAGAGTCAGATTTTGCCTTAGAGTTTTGCTTCAACAGACACGGAGCAGTGCTTTTCAGCGCTGCTAGATTTTGGCGCAGCCGGCGCCTCTATAGACTTCAATAGGAATCACTCTTATTGAAGCGCTCAGTGAGTAACGTCGGCTCCGTCAGAAGACGGAGCCGAGGTTGCTTAAAAACATAACAATTCGGCTTCCAGCAATCGCTGGAAGCCGAATTATTTCATTCCCCCACTATCCATGTCGGCCTGGAAGGGGAATAGTAATTAAATCGGCCCGGACTTGTGCAGAAGCAGGATCAGCTATATACCGCTGTATCCTGCGCCCAAGTCTACCGGCGCCGATTTCAAATGTACTCCCAACAGACATAATAATAATATCACAAATGAAAATGGCACAGATAAAAATGATGGGATCCTTAACCAAATAATTCGCAATTCAGTTACTGCAAATAAGCAATTATTGTAGCTCTCACTTAAGGTCCGTACACACGCCGGACTGGAGACAACGACGGGTCCGTCGTCACCTCCCGCTGGGTGGGCGTTCCAGCGACAGTCCGGCGTGTGTACAGTCTGTCGGCGGACTGATACGGCTGTTTCTGAGCGATCCGCCCGGCGGGAGGTGACGACAGACCAGTCGTTGCCTTTAGTCCGGCGTGTGTACGGACCTTAAGACTTCTGCGCCTGTGAACAAGTGGTGTCGGGTTTGAATTTGGAAAACTGAATACTCACCTTCGGTAGTTTTCCTTTCCTGGTGTTTCTCCATGTCTGCATACTAATGGGCAAAAGCCCCGCCTCCTTTTGCCCAGTAGGACGTCTTAATTTGTTAAATAGCCTAGTTTCACCCCATGCTGATATTCTATGTAATTTAGTACGAGCCGACAGCACAGGGTGGGCCCGTATGCTGACATGGAGAAACACCAGGAAAGGAAAACTACCGAAGGTGAGTATTCAGTTTTCCAAATTCCCTGGTGTTTTCCATGTCAGCATACTAATGGGCAATAACTAGACAGAACAAGGGATGGGTATGCTGAACACACAATTCAATGAGAATCATATAAACAAAAATCGGTCACAAGGCATTAGAGACTGATGAAGAAATTAATTTTTTACCAAAGTCTACAGCAGACAAAGCTGCTGGTTCTACACAGTAGTGCCTTAAAAACGTATGACCCGAAGCCCAATTGGCCGCTTTACATACATTCAAGAGAGACACATTTCCAAAGGATGCCCAAGAAGAAGCTAGACTTTTTGTTGAATGGGCAACAATGTCCTGCGGAGGCTGTAAACCATTTGATTTATAGGCCTCTTGGATAACTGATACAATCCAATTTGCTAGCGTTCTTGTAGAGGCCATCTTGCCTTTTCTATATCCTCTCGGAAGAATAAACAAGCGATCAGAATCTCTGAAAGCTATTGTCGCTTCTAGATAGGCTTTGACAGTAGAGGGCAAATCTAAAGGATGAGGTTTTGACGGATCCTCTACAGATTTAAAGCTTGGCAGTGTCCATTCTTGGTTAAGGTGGAATATTGAAGTTACTTTTGGCAGGAAAGATTGAACCGGATGCAAGACCAGTCTGTCTTCATAGAACACTAGAAAGGGGTCTTTGTGTGAGAGAGCTTGCAACTCTGACACCCTTCTTCCTGATGTAACGGCAACAAGAAACACAGTTTTCTTTGATAGATTTTGTATAGAGGCTGAGTCGTTTTGCCAGTCTTTTGATTCCGCCAGAAAATTTAACACCAAAGGTAGATCCCACTTGGGAAATCTGGGTCTTATTGGAGGTTTTAGCTTAATTGCTGCTCTAAAGAACTGCTTTATTAGGGGGTCTGATGACCAGGAGATTCCTGAAATAGAAGATATTGCGGAAACATGTCTCCTCAAAGTCGAGTAGGAAAGCTTCAATTCCAACCCCTTTTTCAGAAAAGATAGTAGATCAGTAACTCTCATATTGGATACTTGAAAATTAGCAGTATTTGCAAACTCATTAAACGCTTTCCAGACCCTATTATATGATGCCGATGTTGACGTTTTTTTTTTAATTTAAGAGTGTATTGACTAAGCTGGATGTACACCCTGAAGCTAATAGCCTAGCCCTCTCAAACGCCACCCCATCAGTTTGAGATGTTGAGGGTTCTGGTGGTAAACTACTCCCTGTGATAGGAGACCCGGGAAGACTGGTAATGGGATCGGATCTTCCATTTTTAATTGCCACAGGAGAGGGAACCAGGGCATCCCTGGCCAGTAAGGCAGAACTGCTATCACCGTTACTTTGAGGACTCTTAGTTTCAGGAGAAATCTGTGAATCAGAGGAACAGGTGGAAATGCATATGCTTTTGTGAACCTCCACACCTGTGTTAGGGCATCTGTTGCTATTGCATTGTGATCCGTGAACCTTGAATAGTACAGAGGCACTTTGTGGTTTTTCTATGAAGCGAACAGGTCCACTTGGGGGTGACCCCACTTCTGTACTAACAGGCGAAAAACAGAGTGGTGTTGGGACCACTCGTTGTTGTTTAGTTGATGTCTGGAAAGATAGTCGGCTTGAACATTCTGTTTCCCCGGCAGATATACTGCAGTCAGATCCAGGAGGTTGGATTGGGCTAGAGACATGATTGGAGTTAATTCTTCCATGAGACTTAGACTGTGAGTCCCCCCTTGTTTTTTGATATACGATACAACTGCTTTGTTGTCTACTCTGAGAAGAACTGCTGAACCTCTCAGGACAGGCAATAAATGCAGAAGAGCCTGATACACAGCTCTCATTTCTAAGATATTTGACACTAGATCTTTTTCTTGAACTTTCCAAGAACCCTGAGCTACCTGATCCGCATACACTGCTCCCCACCCTAGACCACTGGCATCTGTGGTCACTATTTCCCATTTGGGCTGAAATAGGAAGCGTGAATTGTCCAGGTTGTGAACGCTCATCCACCATGACAGGGAATTTTTTACCCGATGAGATAGGTAGATTTGCTGATTCATACTTGTCTTGTCCCACTGAGCAAAAAGTTTTAGCTGAAACGACCTTAGATGCCAATGTGCCCAGGACACCATCTGTATTGTCGATGACATTAGGCCCACTATTTTCAGACATCTCCGAGCTTAAATGTATCTCATTTGGAATAGATCCTCCAGAGAGTTCCAGATCACTTGCATCTTGTGTTGAGGCAACGATACTGAATTTTGGACCGTATCCAGTGTTGCCCCAAGAAAGTCCATCTTTTGTTTTGGTACTAGCTGACTCTTCCTGAAGTTTATGATCCACCCATACTGCTGATGTTGTAGAAGGAGTTGTTCTGAAGATGCCAGGAGAATGATGTCGTTCAGATAATGTAGGACGCGTATTCCTTGAACCCTCGTGAACGAAATAACGGCAAGAAGAACCTTTGAGAACATACGCGGAGAGGTCGCTAGACCGAACGGCAGGCATCGAAACTGTAGGTGAAGCCGACCTACCGCAAAACGTAAAAACCGTTGAAAACAGTGATGAATCGGGACATGGAAATACGCGTCCTTGAGATCTATGGACGACATCCAATCTCCTATATAAAACAATAGACTAGTTGCGCTGGGTATAACTAATCAGTATTTTGGATCCTCAATAATTTTAGATGCCTATTCATAGACTTGGTACTTAAAAGTATATGGTTTTATTTTTATAAAACATGTATCAAACAATTGTATTCATAAAATATACACATAAAATTGTATTACATCAGACAATATCGGTACCCATCTAATCAATAAGATTGCTTTAACATAAAACATTCATCCATTCAAACACACTCAGACCTTCCAATGTGTAAAAAAAGAAGAGGATGTGTGAAATGGATAGGTATGGGGTTATTTGGGATAAGTACGCCAAGAGGGGGAGGGGTTTTGGCGCATACAACTTCTTGAGTACTAATATATTGTGCACTAGATATGGATGGTGACCACTGACTATATGATGGAAATTCAGTAGATTGGGGAGTATCAGTATCCGTTGCACAATGTTCCTCTTCGATGATTTTACCGTTCCCCTTGTAATTAGTCCTATTGGGTAGTAGAGGTGCTGATTCACTAGTCAGCACCGTGGCATACTGTTTTTTCCCCGTACTAGCGCTGTCCAATAGGTATTTCAGGAGCGGTAATCCGTTTAGATGTAGTTTTATATATACTCACGCTCCCCTTTGGGATGCCTCTAGATATAAGTCCAGTTCACGCGTTGGAGCTACGGCCGGCTGCTCTACAACTTGTGACAGTTCGCGTCTCCCGTGTAATCCTCTGCCTCTGTAGCGGTGAGGCGTAGTGGCAGTTTCAGGAGGCGGCTAGTTCAGTTCCGGTGACGTCACCTGTTGCCTGCGTCTACTATTGCAAGGTTGCGTGGTTAACACTATACAGCTGCAGTGCACGGACTTGATAAGAGTCGTTTTCCGTGCGTTTTAAGTAGTGTGCTGTATTCCTTAATGCAATTCGGATCCCCAGGTGGATTTACTGAACTGCTGACGCGTTTCAGCGGTCCACAGTCGCCTTTATCAAAGCCAGTGAAAAGTGAACTGCCGCCTGGGGGATGTTATAGTCTAGATGTTCCCTCCCATATTGATAGAAGTTTCTCCTGGGTCTTAGAAGGTGAATTGTCCATCAACATAGATCTCATATGAAAAGTTTATTCGTGCATATCAGGTATTATTTCCATGTTGACTTGTCTGACCCAGGATTTCAGTGATAACTGACTAGGGATGGCCGTACCTAGGAGAACTCACAGGGCAGCATGTGATCAGCTGATAGAATTGTAAGGGGTCAGTGGGACCCCACACGTGACCAGTTAGCAGCGGGTGAAATAGGAATCTCTGATACCAACCTACAGTAGCGCCCTCCACTCTTTTAAATCTTGACATCCAATCTCCTGGCTGAATTGACATTATAATTGACTTGAGAGTTTCCATTTTGAACTTTGGTATGAATATGAATTTCTTCAGGCTCTTGAGGTCTAAAACAGGTCTCAGATCTCCTGTTTTCTTCTTTACTAGAAATATCTTTGAATAGTAACCAGTATTTTTCTCTGAATGAGGCACTACACAGACTGCTTTCTGACTTATTAAGTCTGAAACATAATCTTCTAGATTTTTTTTCTTTTGTAAAGCCTTTGGAATCTGTGTCACCACAAACCTGGACTTCGGAGGACGTCCTCTGAACTTCCACCCGTGTCCTTCTGAGACTGTTTTGTTTACCCAGGAATTTTCTATCTTTCCCGCCCAGATTTCGCCAAAAAGGAGTTGCCTCGCACCCACTGGTCCACTCTGGACGGGCCTCATTTCAAAAGGACCTTTTGGTCTCACCAGCCTGTTGAAAAACTCTAGACTTGGTCGCTCTCTGAAAGGGTTGTGACTTCCAATTTCTTTTAAAGGAAAACTTAAGTCAACAAAAAAAAATGAGATTTACTCACCTGGGGCCTCCCTCAGCCCCCAGCAGCCGATCGGTGCCCTCGCAGCCCCGCTCTGACGCTCCAGGACCCGCCGGCGAACACCTCCGGTTTGGCCGTCACCGGCCGACAGGCATGGGAACGCGAGTGATTCTTCGCGTTCCCAGCCTGTATATCGCCCCCTATGCTGCTATTGCGACCAGCTGGCCGTTTTTTTTAAAGTTTTCCTTTAAATTCCCTTCCAGGTCTATAGGATTTTGCCTCATTAAATCTGTTATACTGCTGCCTCTATACTTGCGGATACTTTGTTCTTTTAAACTTTCTGTCCTGTGGAATGAGTCCGGATTTACCTCCTGTGACTCTTGAGATTGCACTATCCATTTTGGACCGAAAAGATTTTTTCCGTCAAACGGTATTTTAGTCCAGGACTGTTTGGACGTGGGATCCGCAGACCATGGCTTTAGCCACAGTGCCCTTCTGGCCATAATATTATAAAGCATAGATCTACTGGAACTTTTCACTGTATCTACTGCTGCTGCACCCACAAAATCTGAAGCTAGGCTGAACTCTTCTAAAGCAAAAGTCACATCTTCTATTTCGGCACCTGCATGAATTGATTTCTGAACATCTTCTATCCATACTTTTAACGCCTTTGCTACTGACGTCAGGGAAATTCCTATTCTTGTGACTTCTCCAGAGGCTAAGAACGCTCTTTTCAAGTCCTGGTCAATCTGGCGATCCATAAGATCGCTGAAGTAAAACTGAATCCTCCAGGGGTAAGGTGACATTTTTAACAATCTTCATTAATGACGCATCTACAAGCGGATTTGATGCCACTAATACTTCATAATTTTCGGACAGCGGATACATCTTTTGTAATTTGTTTTTTAATGAGGGGTTTTTAACTGTCTGTTCCCACTCATCTGTGATCAACTCTCTTAGTTGTTATAATAGAGGAAATGACACTTTAATTTTATTTAATTGTTTATAGTTTCTTTTTTTCTTAGGCAAAGTGACCTCATCTTCCCATTGTATTGCCTCTTTAATTCTTGAAATAAAGGGAGGTACTAACGAAAAGTCAAACCCAACAGTCTCTTGATCAGAATCATCCTCTGAAGAATATTTTTCTGGAGAGAGAAAACGAGAAGGACCTGGTCTGGAACTCGTCTGACTAGATGTCAACTCCGATACTGTGTCTTTAACCACCTGTTTTATTAAAGTGGAGACCTCTCTATCTTTTCTTGCAATATCCAGGTGGCAAAGGTCACATACTTTCTTATTAGGTAATGCTAGTCTTCCACAGATCCAGCAAGTTTCTTTGCTAGGAAATGCAGGTTTTTCTACATTAGGGTTAAAATATGGCTCATATCCCCCTAGAGAGGCACTGGAAGAAGACGATCTATTGTGGGATGGTGAGCGAGAACGTGACTTTTCGTCCATTAAAGTAGCCACAGAATTAGTTTTGGGCTGGCTTTTAACACTGGAATGGCGTGAGTGATGGTCTGTGCTGCCTCCCTCCCGGGCATCTTCCTTAGTGTTTGATTGAGATTCTTTTCTGCAAAGAATATGCAGTCTTAGTATAATCTACTGGCTCAATTAAACAAAACCCATCACTTACCAACCTTACCTATTTGATTTCGACTTCTATTTCGATTTCGACTTCGAACTCGAGTTTTGGTGTTCTCCTTTATTTTTCCCCATAATAAGCAGCTATACAAACAGAAAGATATTGGATTTACCAATCTTTCACGGCAGCCAATCAGGTACTAAAATCAACATATACAATAGAGTGTAATGCAAATAGAATCAAACACTATATGCATATCTAAAGTATATACCTAAACAAAACCTCTATATAAACAAATGTGCAGATATTATATGCCTATCCTACAGATGTATATACACATATAAATACAACATTCTCATCAGGCTCAGTGTATATGAATATACATATATACCTCCCTCATTTCACACAGCTAGTACCGGCTGAGAACAAAATTATTCTAAGGCATTGCCCCAGAGACATAAACATAGCTGCCACAATAGATACTGCTATAAACATCATACTCACTACTCTAGTAGACGCAGAAGACCTGTCCACCACGGAGAGAACGCTGCAGCACGACAGAAGGAAACTGCCATAACGCCTCCTTATGTACGCGCCGGAAGCGCGTCAATGCGAGGGCAACAGCGCTTAGAACCAAGATGGCCACCAGAGAACTTCCTGTTCTCTAAGTAAAAGAGGAAGTTGTTGCGCGCGCGCATAGGAGCTGCAGGCAGACTACGTGTAGGACGCTCTCCCGGGATCCTGTAACACACAGCCCATAAACAGCGCGCCGCCACCAGTAATAGGTAAAACTTTTAAATAGAATAATACTGGTGGCTGCTAGCTGCGGGGAAGCTCAATACCATTAAGGTATTTAAAGAGCACGCAGGAACTTTTGAAAACAAATGCCCCAGAGAACACCAGAGAGGTCTCCATGTCTTGTGAGAGCATTTAGCTGCTTAAGACATGGACCACAACAGCTGAGCCACACTGTTGGTACCCGCTACAAGCGGAGGTAAGGTTCCAGAGAGTAGTCCTGCTGGAGGCGTGGACATCAAAAAGAATATCAGCATGGGGTGAAACTAGGCTATTTAACAAATTAAGACGTCCTACCGGGCAAAAGGAGGCGGGGCTTTTGCCTATTAGTATGCTGACATGGAAAACACCAGGGAATGGTACTTTCCCCAGACTGCATGTCTCACTTCTTTTCATACATATTTGATAGGGCTAAGACCATTTCATTATAGTCCAATATTTTGTTCTTAGTCATCCTTGGACACCTTTAGCTGTGTGTCTTGGGTTATTATCCACGAGCTGTGACTGAGATGGAGCTTTTTGACACTGGGCAATACATCTTACTCCATAATGTCTTGGTAAAGGTATCCTGTGCCAGATACAGAAAACCGCCCCAAAACCAAACTAGTGGGCCACCCGGCTGTTTTGGAACACCGCCTGGGTGCACCTGGATAGCTAGCAAAAGCTGGTGCTGCAAATTAATCTGCAGGGAGGAGTGATCCATTGCCTGCTATTATCGGCACTCGGCTCGTCACGGCTCTCGAAAGCTACAGCTGAACACTACAGGAGCGTGCCTTTATCACCCTCCCCTTCACTGAGATTGGAGGATGGCGTATACACTGATGTCTTCAAGATCAACAGTTGCGTATGAAGTGCTGAAGGAGCTCCCCTCCCCCCCCCCTCCCCCCCAGCCTAAGGATAGAGCAGCGAAGGTGAGCGGCCGCCGTATCTCCACACGGCACATGGGATGCCCACACTGCACGTGGCTGGATGGGAGCCCCGCACAAAGTTTAGCACCACTGGAGAGAACACGTGCTGGGTGCAGTTGCTGGCCATCACTGCATCCGTTCATTCAGCCGTGCAGTGCGGGGGGCTGGTGCTGGGCTGTTCTATGCTGTTTACAAGTTCCACAAGGCAGTTATTGCAGCTTGCTGATCAGCTTTCTTGTGTTGTTCGAGTGCTGTAAATGAGAATATAATGGTGCTTTTTTAAGGTGTGAGCTGCACGCTGATTGCAGAGCAGTGTAGTTAAACCCGAGACTCAGTCCAGTAGGCAAGAACTGCTATACAGGATTGATTTCAGACTGGGAATTGGTATGCAGCATGGCAGGCAGTGCAGGGATTGGTATGCAGTGCATGAATCTATGTACCACGGGAGGCAGTGCAGGAATATATGCATTATGGGATGTATTGCAGGAATTTTTACTCTGCAACATCTAAATACGTGTAGGAACTGGTGCCGTGTGGCATTTGGCTTATCAATGAGATCTGTGCGGTGCAGCTATTGACTTTGTGCAAGAGCCCAGATGAGTGCATAGATGGCTTGCTGCTGTTCGTGGCTTCATCAGCTGGAAATGGAATAATGTGTACGGGTGTCCCCAAGATGATTTAATAAACCGGAATGCTTAGTCTTCTGCCAGAAGTCGCTCTATTATGTGCTTTTGTCCCTCCTGCCCTTCCATAGAAAAAAACACATTGTTTTGCTACAGGAAAGTGCAAGGTCAATGAGATGCAAATAACTGCAAGTTGATTCATTATTATGCAAGTTTTGTATCCACATTTATTCAGCTTAAAAATGAACCGATCAAATGTCACAATGCCAGGATTTGGTTTTCAAGATGCATGAATTTACATAATCCTGCATCACCTTGGGGATTATTTGCAACTCATTGGCCATCCCTACAGCAGAGTGAAGTGTCCGTACAGAACTCAGTCTGTGAACCATTGCGTGTGTTTACACACCTTATATCAGTCTTTTCCCCAGGACTAATTAGGTAGGTGGGCAGGCTGCCCGACTGTTTTGAATCACCGCCCAGGAGCAATCATGCGCCTGGTTAGCTAGCAAAAGCCGGCGCTGTAAACCTTAACCTGCAGGGAGGAGCATTCAGTTGCCTGCTATCATTCAGTGCCCGGCTCTCGCACATTAGCAAAAGCTGCCGTTGTACACTGCAGGAGCGCTACTATGCATGTGTGACCTCACGCTTCCTGGTGGAACAGTGATTGGCTGGGTGGGCTGTGCAGGTGGCTTGAAAGGGCAGTGTGTGGGTGGGGGGTGATTCTTGCAGAGTTCACATGCATGTTATTTCATATGGATGTTATTTGCTGCTGGCATTGAGGGGTATTGCAGATAGTGTACAGGGACCAACTCTATACTAATTTAGTATGATACTGACTCCTTTACACTATCTGCAATACCCCTCAACCCCAGCAGCAAATAACATCTATATGAAATAGCGTCCTTGTGAAATGTAAAAATCACAGCAACTCCCCCCCCCCCCCCTTATGAAATCCAACCCTACCTGGCTACTTTTTCATTTCCGGCTGAAAAAAAAATTCTGGGGAGAACACCTGCCCACCTAATTAGGTAGGTGGGCAGGCTGCCCGACTGTTTTGAATCACCGCCCAGGAGCAATCATGCGCCTGGTTAGCTAGCAAAAGCCGGCGCTGTAAACCTTAACCTGCAGGGAGGAGCATTCAGTTGCCTGCTATCAATCAGTGCCCGGCTCTCGCACATTAGCAAAAGCTGCCGTTGTACACTGCAGGAGCGCTACTATGCATGTGTGACCTCACGCTTCCTGGTGGAACAGTGATTGGCTGGGCGGGCTGTGCAGGTGGCTTGAAAGGGCAGTGTGTGGGTGGGGGGTGATTCTTGCAGAGTTCACATGCATGTTATTTCATATGGATGTTATTTGCTGCTGGCATTGAGGGGTATTGCAGATAGTGTACAGGGACCAACTCTATACTAATTTAGTATGATACTGACTCCTTTACACTATCTGCAATACCCCTCAACCCCAGCAGCAAATAACATCTATATGAAATAGCGTCCTTGTGAAATGTAAAAATCACAGCAACTCCCCCCCCCCCCCCCTTATGAAATCCAACCCTACCTGGCTACTTTTTCATTTCCGGCTGAAAAAAAAATTCTGGGGAGAACACTGTTCATGTTTTAAAGAGATATTGAAGCGAACAAAAATTATGATATAATGATTTGTTTGTGTAGTATAGCTCAGAAATAAAACATTAGGAGCAGAGACATAAGTCTAATATTGTTTCCAGTACAGGAAGATTTAAGAAACTCCAGTTGTTATCTATGAAAAAAAAGCCATTGAGCTCCACGACTTTCAAAGTCGCAGAGCGCTCTGTCTTCTGGAACTTGTTATCACAACTGTCAGTCACTGTATTTTCTTTTTCTCTGCCAGAGGACATGTCAATTGTTCACAAGACTGCTCTGTAAAATCATTTAGCATGCTGAGTAGTGTGTAAACTGCAAATATTAGAGAATGATGCAATGTTATAAAAAAACACTATATAACTGAAAATAAAAATATGAGAATATTTTCTTTGCTACTAGTCTTCTAGTAATTATCTGTAATACACAACCAATTCATTATATCATAACATTTTTTTTCGCTTCAGTGTCTCTTTAAATCAAACCTGAGCCGAAGCTCAGGTGCAAAATCTGATACTCACTATGAAGAGATCAGGATCCTAATGAGGCTCACCTCGGTTGTTGCAAGCACCCCATTGCTGGGCGCCCCCCCCACCCCAAAACTCACGGCCCCCCTTTGCTACTCCGTGGTCCTCCGTTGCTGAGCGCAGCCCCCTGGATTAAGTGTGCGCAATGACCGGGGAAGCAACGGGGGACCACGGAGTAGCGAAGGAAGCCTCAATAGGATCCTCAATCTTCCCTTTCTTTAGGTAAGTATCTGATGATGTACCTGTGCTTTGGCTCGGGTACACTTTAAGGTAAGTGTGGTATACTTGACTTTAAAAGCTTCAATTTTTTGGTGTATGGATGAAGAACTGATGCTTTTCAGTATACATATTAGAAAATTGCGCTCTGACTTTTTTTTTTTTATTGCTCTTCCATTGTGCTTGCTGTTAGTCAAAAACCAGTGGATGGTGCTATCAGATACCGATGTTCTTACTAAACTTCTACCCATTCTGGGCTGATTTTCCTATTGTGGCCACATTAAGGACAGTTGGTTATAGCCTCATGGACCTCAAACTTTTAAAAAATATTTGCAGCTGTTGCCATAAGTATATCAAGAAGTGCAAGATCTCTAACATCCACAGCTTGGTAATGGAGGAGTGGAAGGGTATTCCAGTGGCAGTCTGTGAAGCTCTCGTGAACTCGATGCCCGAGAGAGTTAAAGGGAACCAGAGAGGAACGTACAAAAATAAAGAAAAAGCTTTTATACATACCTGGGGCTTCTTCCAGCCCCATAAGCCTGGATCGCTCCCACGCTGCCATCCTCCACTTCCTGGATCGGCGGTACCGGGTCCCGTCACTTCCGGCGGACGCGGCCAATTGTCCGCATCACAGCGGCTCCCTCCATACCCGTACGTATGCGGCTGCGCAGTAGGCAGCCTCATGCGTACTTGTATAGAGGGAGCGCCGTGTGATGCGGACAATTGGCCGCGTCTGCCGGCCGACTGGCGGCCTTGACGGGACCCGATACCGGCGGATCCAGGCAGCAAAGGACGGCGGCGTGGGAGCGATCCGTGCGTATGGGGCTAGAGGAAGCCCCAGGTATGTATAGTATCTTTTTCCTGGGGCCTCTGGTTCCCTTTAAGGCAGTACTGGAAAATAATAGTAGGCACACAAAATATTGACACTTAGGGCAGAATTTTGACATTCTTCACTTAGGGCTGTACTTACTCTTGTTGTCAGTGGTTGAGACATTAATGTCTGTGCGTTGAGTTATTTTGATGGGACAACAAATTTACACTGTTTTACCAGCTGTACACTGACCGCTTTACATTGTATCAAAGTGTCATATCTTCCATGTTGTTCCATGAAAAGATATAATAAAATGTTTACAAAAATGTGAGAAGTGTACTTAATTTTGTGGGATACTATATACATGGAGGAAGGGGTTACTGCACATGAAGGTTGCAAATGGGGGAGGTGGGTGTGCATGAAACAGGAGGAGTGTTATAGCACACAGGAGGAGGGTCTGCAGTACATGAAAATTACAACTGTATTTGGTAGGCAGGGCGTGTCTAGGGGATGACAAAATGTAAATTTGGCTCTGGAAGGGAGGCATTATGAATAATTTTGAAATGCCTATCTGTGAAGAAACCTGAAATCCCCGGCATTATTGCAAACAAGTATAAGACTGCAATTATTTGAATGTTCAGTGTGTGAACCGGGTTCAGTTCTTGTTCAGAGGTATTATTAGAATTGTTCCTAAATAGTCATTTTACAGTGGTTCAGATGTAGGCATTTTGAAGACATTTTAATGTCAGTGTACTTTTATGGGCCTTCCCATGACTCTTTAATGTATCTTCACAGCATTACCATTTGTTCATGCTGAAGATTTTTTATTTAATGCTTATGTGTGAGCAGTGAGCAGTCCCTAACTACTAGTTTTTCAAATCCAACAAGTTCCACGGAGTTCCTTGGGACACTCTTACCCATCCACGGATCCAACAGATCTCTCCGCTACTTTGGCTTCTGCTGTTCTCGGAGGCCAGCTGGGATAGCATGGATGCAGTCCTCCAACTCCTCCCATCAAGCGGGCTTCTGAGAAGCGCATGCGTGCATTTAAACTCTGAGTAATCTTCATCCAGTGCTCTTTAGTCCACGTTACTGCCCCAGCCAGTGGCCATGCTGTTTGTCAGTTTAGTCAGCCTGCTAGTCAACCGTCAGTCACCAGTCAGTCCTGTCACTCAGCTTTGTCAGTCATCATGCTAGGTACACACCATACAAAATGTTAGATAGATGGTTCGATAGATAATATCCAACCTGTCCGATCTTATTTTTGATCGTTTTTCTGATCGATTTCTCCTAGAAGTGAATGGAAGTAGATAAGAAAAGATAACAGAATTGAATCGGAAATCGATAGTGTTTGATAGCACTATTTCTGGACCAAAAATGGATATAGCAATATTTATAGTAACAGGAGCAAAATCTGGATAAATTGTGCAGAACCCAAAGCCACATCATCCTAGGTGACTAAACTTTAGAAGACCTCTTAAAAAGCACATTTTGAAAGGCAAAAATGTATAAACCTGGTGAAAAGTTGACTAGGACCTGGATAAATACTTAGTTCACCTTCTTCATACTTGGTAAATGAAACAATGACACCCACATTGCCAGAACAACCTAATAAAGATAAAATTGTCTGATGCATCTCCATCAAATATTTTGAACTCTGGGCAGCATTCATTGTGATGAAATCCTTTCTTGTCTGGTGTGAAATTATTATTCAGTGCTCTTACAAATCGACAACACAGCAGCAATATCATACATAAAGAAAAAGGGACAAGGGGTAACCGCCTTCGTTCTACACTCATTTCAGCAGAGAGTTTGGGAAAAACAGTCTAGGGGAATTGGACAGTGAAAATTTCCTTCATCTACCGCAAGCATTGTGCACACTGCAAGTAGAACTTTTAGCCACATCTGTGAAAACCGCAATTCCAGTATTTTCCTCCATGTACCAGAACCCTACAGCAGCAGGAGTAGATTGCCTTGCTCATCCATGGAACTTCACTCTGGATTACCTCCCACTCCTCTAATTCCCAACCTTCTACAACAATTGAGAAAGGAATCGTGATCATTACTATTTTGCCTTATTAGCCAAGGATACCCTGGCTTCTATTCCTCTGGGAACTGAATTAAATAATTCCCATTGAACTCTCCATAACTCAGAACATATTATCACAAGTAAACCTGCTTCAACCATATCTACTAAAGCTTCATTTAATGGCGTGGAATTTGAAAGCGCAAAACCTACAATCTTCGGCTGCTCAAACGAACTATCTTCTACCCTGTTTTAGTCCCAGAAGCCATCTAAAGCTTCTTCCTGTCAGAAAATGAGCAGGAAATTAACAAAGTTTGTATCTGAAAACAATTTCAGCCCTCACTGGCCGCAAATACAAAATGTTGTGGGCTTTCAGCAGTCAGCTCTTGACTTACACTTGTTAAAGTTCAGGTATTAGCTATGTCATCTCTGCTGGGTTAGAAATCATCAGTTTACCCTCTAGTCATACAGATCAAACATGGAGTTACAAAACTTTGACTCCCACAAAACCTTTTTTCTCTGTGCGTGGTGCTGGATGTTCAATCATTTTCTAACTGGTGCTCAACTCTGAACACAGTAGGCCTGTTTTCTATCTCCTTAGCCAAGAGGGTCTTGGAAGTACAAGTGTTGAGCATATGGAACCCTTCCTCAATTTTGTTTCCCAGACAGAGTAGTACTTTGGGTAGTTCTTTAAAGTGGCTACTTTATTTCATATTAATCAAGGGTTTTCCCTCCCCACCTTCTAAACAAAAGGATAATTTAACCCCTTAGATGTTACCAGATGCATGAAAGCATTCTTGAAAGGTACTGTTACATTCCAAAATTCTGACGGATAATTTTGACCCAAAAGAGTTTGCTGTATTCTCCTGAACATTTACATCTTGGTTAGTTAAAACTATACAGGAGGCATATCAATTTCAATTCAAAAAGAGGTATTTTCTCAATCCACCAGAGGAATGGCAGCCACCTCAAAAGTACCAGCAGAAACCATCTGTAGAGCAGCAAAAAAGCTAAACTTCTGTGCACAGAATTATTTCTTTATCCTTGGTCATTTGATTCTGTCTCAAAATGTTGTATAATAATACATTTTTTGTTCTTGTACACTAACCTCCCTGTATGTTTTATAGTTATTTCACACATGCTTGCTGCAATGTATGTGCCGGGAAATTGGAAAATGAAATACTTGCCTACACATAAGTTTCTTTTTTTCTGGCACATTAATATGGCAGTATACATTTTGTTCATTGCTGAATCTAGTATTCACAAGAATGAGTTTGTAGGAGCACTAGATTCATATTTATAAAGTAGATGTTCTGTTAGGTTCAGATGGAGTTTTAAAGGATGTCTGTATCAGAAAAAGTGCCCCAAATGGGTACTTACCTGGATAGAGGGAAGCCTCTGGATAATCCAGAGGCTTCTCCCGTCTTCCTCCACCACTCCAGTTCTGCATCCCTAGAAAGACTGTCAACATGGCTTTGTTGACGGCTTGTGCCTGCATTGTAAGGTCTTTCTGTCAAAGCCCGAACGGGTCCAGTGCGACCACACTTCTGTGATCAGGAATAAAAAGATTGTCACGCCATCAAAAAATGTTTAGAGCCTATGAATTGTGCCAAATGAGGTGTTATCCTGGTCCCTAAATGTTATACTTGATACTTGCATTTTTCAAGTTATAATGGGATTTGGTGACACTTGGTAGATTTCCACCCAACAGTAGAATTCTGAAAGTAGACTACACTGAGAGGAGTTAACATCGGCCGCATGTAAAAAAAATTGAAGGCCGAGTTAAAGATACTCTGAAGCCTCTAAAAAAAATCAGGTTTTTACTTTAAAAACGTCTTTAACATATTTGCCCCACCTAAACCGCCACATCCCCGCAGCTGAAAACTCAATTAATCACCCCAAACTCGCTGGGCAAAAATCCACAACTTTTTTGGTCGTGAATTTTGCTGCCCGGGGAGGCAGAGCTTTGGGCTGTAGCTCTGCCTTTATGCGCGTCAATCAGCACTGATTGCCGCCTCTCCCCCACCCTTCTCCGTGAAAGAAGACAGAGAGGTGGTGATCCACGCTGATGGATGCGTGTAGAGGCAGAGCTACAACCCAAAGCTCTGCCTTTATACGGAAGCGTTCCCTGCAATGTGCCCCGGGGAGTTTGAGGTGATTAATCGAGTTTTCAGCCACGGGGTTTAGGTGGGGCAATTATGCTAAAGACGGTTTTAAAGTAAAAACCTAATTTTTTGGAGACTTCAGAGTCTCTTTAACAAGAAAAAAATAAGAAGGAAATATAGAATGAGAGGATGGATGTGTTTAATGCTTTGTGAACCTGCACAATTTGGAGCACTAATTAGGTCTAGTTCATCCATTCCAACTGATCACATATGATTTGTAATGCACCTTGTAAGAAACTGAAAGCTGTATTATTTATCTGTAGAGCATACTCTTTGCTTCCTTGCACTATAACAAACCACATCTTGCTAAGAGGTTACATCATCTGACTTTGTAATATCGCCACATTACAGTGTGTATCTTCTCTTTGTGACTCAGGAAGAAGACTTTGTCCAGCCAAATGGTGTCAAAGTTGTGTTTTATGTATGTATGTCATTTACATTCCTGTTTAACTTTAGTTAGATTCATTTAAGTTGCAAACACATCAAAGTGAAAGGTCATGTTAGCATTCGCAATTAGGCTAGAAAGATTTTCTGTGCATCCACCCATAACAGAGTCTATGAACTGCAATTTGGCATTCAATTAATTGCAAGAAAACATTATTTGATTTGTTGAATGAACAAATAGAAGGCATTGCTTGATGGATGAGTTAAATGGATGCAAATGTTTGTAATGCCTTTTGAAATTGCTTTCTGAAAAACGTTGGGTGACACAAGTATCCTCGTACTCATGTTAGCAATCTTGTGTTTGACTGGCTGATGGTAGCTTTAGAAATCTTTCACTAATAAAGAATATATCAAGAAAAGAAGAACAATTAAATGATAATTCCAAACACTGGACTAGGAAAAACTCCAAGCACTGATTCACAGAGTACACAGAAAGCTCATGCTCACCCACCTACTATGATGTTATTAAAGAGGAGCTGTTAGGAATAGTGTCTCAGAGAGAAAAAACACATATATCAGTAGCTAAATATTGGCTGTACTTGCATTACATATGCATTTCACTGTCCACGTTTGGATTTCACAGAATTTTTATTTGTTATAGTAAACCCAGATGTAGTAGGACTTACGTTATAGGAAGCCTGTTATTTGACCCCTGCAGTATTCTGAATCCAGCTATAGTGGAAAGTGGGAGGGGGCATTTGCAATATGTCAGTCGGAGACCCATAAGCTGTGGTCCGCTATCTACACACTATTCTGGGCCTGCGTAGATTACTCCCAAGAGCACCAGCTGGAGAGACTTATTCTTCCTTTGTAAGCTGCTGCCTAATTACTGAGGGAATTGCCTTTCCTCTGGTAGGTCCCATTCACAAAGGATTGCAAAATAGCTAGTGTTTTACAGAGTGATTTTTCTCGTTTTGTTCACTGACTGTGATCTTATAACATTTGAATCTCAATCACTCCAAAATCTCAGAAAAGCGCTGCATGCACCACTTTTTCATTTTCCACAAATTGTGAATTGCTGGCGATCACTGCAGTGAGATCACATCAAAATCCTTAGTTCTAAATGTTAATCCTGAGGCCAGTTGCAGCAACAAGTGCAATTCAAAAGCTTATTTATCCACTGTGCTGCAGTCATAGAGTTGTTTTGCAGTTCAGTATGCAATAGAAATAGGGTTGTGTTGAACAGCATTAATATCTTCAATGTAATGAGTAATTGCTCCACACTGCCACCGCCGCCATTGTCACAGGCCAACTGGTTTCACCGGTGAGTGAACCGGCATCATCAGAGTGACTACTGCTTCCACCTTCTTTACACTGGAGATAAGTATGCTGTTCAAAACAATGCTATTGCTTACTGAACTTTGCAAAACCACTCTGACTGTGGCTTTGATTTTTAGATTTGGTGGTGCATGCTTCTGCATGCCTTTTTGATTCATCTTCATCCCTGATCCACTTATCATACAGGATGTACAGTATATCAACATGTGACGTATTTGAATAGGAGGCTGCATAAGGATTCATTCTGGTGGGCTTTAACTCCTCAACTATTCAATTATGAATGCATTGTATTGCACTCTGCTACTTCGTGCATAATCCTTTGTCAAGCTTTATGGAGCACTTGTCTTATGCAACAGGAGGCTGCATAAGGATTTATCCTATAATATAATAATAATAATTCCTATATTTGTATAGCGCTTTTCTCCTGTCGGACTCAAAGCGCTTGTGAGGCAGCCACAAGAGCGCACTCAGTGTTAGGGAGACCCACCCAAGGAACTCCTTACTGAATAGGTGCTGGCTTACTGAACAGGCAGAGCCAAGATTCAGACCTTGGTCTCCTGTATCAGAGGCAGAGCCCTTAACTAGTACACTTTTCAGCCATGTTTCCTGCCAGACTTTAACTCCTTTGAATGATCTTTTGCCTTTTGGAGAATGTAATTAAATAGTTTGTTGCTGCAATCTGCATAACTGCAATCTATATAGAACTTTATGTTGTGACCATGAATATCCCCTCCTGATCACGGGATTGTGGGAGGAACTATCTCAGTGTTATCCTATTGCATTTCCAGCTGCCACACTATCACCGTTTTGTAATCAACATGGTTTACATGTATATTTATGTGATCCTTGATGTTTGAATAAAGCAATTTGGTATTTTCAGTCACCATCCCATTTTTGTATCTAGGCATTTGTAATAATACAGCTTTAAGTGAGCAAGGAAGTTCTCCCATGATTGTCTCTTTATGTCCCTGTAAGCGATATACACAACCAAAACTGCTGGAGTGTAAAATGTGCCTATAACTCTTAATTTTACAGAGCCATACTAATCCAACATGCATACTGCTGTTGTGGAGTGGCTGCATGGATTAAGAGCCATACAGTCAGGTCCATAAATATTGGGACATCGACACAATTCTAACATTCTAACAAAGCTGACAGTCTGCAGTTAAAGAAAACCTGAGGCGGCATCGAAAAAGAGAAACATGCTACCTGCTGCACGCCGCCTCCCAGAACAATTTGCACTGCTCCACGCCGCTCTCCATGGCCCCGTTCATCCTCCTCCGCCAGTTCATCCTCCGATCACCGACAGAAGAAATCCAAGATGGCCATGACCCAGGAAGTACTTCTGTGTCATGGCTATCTTGGATTTCTTCTGCCGATTGGACTGCTGATTGGAGGGAGCTGGGAAGTGGGGTAGTGAGGTGACAGAGGTGGGGGAGCAAGCTGACAGAGGTGGGGGTGTGAGCTGACGGAGACGGGGGGAGCAAGTGATTGATGGCTGAAAGGGAAAAGGAAGCCAGAGACAATCAAATTGCCGCTAGCTTTGAGGGGGGACAACAGAGCCCAGGGGGGACTGATGGTAGCACCAAAAGGTCACAGAGGCATGTCATTGGGCAGAGAACATTCCTCTGTGTCCTATAATCTATACACATGTTTGTTTCATTTCAAATCCATTGTAGTTGTGTATAGAGCCAAAAATGTTAGAATTGTATCAATGTCTCAATACTTATGGACCTGCTGTATTAATCCATAAGTTTATCATATGAGCTCTGCATGAAATTTTGTGGACAAGGAGGAGCAATTTATATGATCCTAATTGGAAGGCTCCCCAGGTGAGGGCTTTTCTTTTTTTTTTTTATCATCTTGGCTGTCCATGATAAACCGGATATACACTCGCGTGTGCTGTTAAGCCATTCTGTAAGCATTTGCTCTGACTTTACTAGTGAAGAGCTAATGTCATGCAGACCGGTAAAGTCTGGGACTCGGCGCATTAATGCACATGAACTGACGTGGCAGCGCGCCCCCATGATCACGTTACCATTTACCAGGCTGCACAGCAAATCAATGAAAGGGATCAGGAGGACAGCGAGGGACCTACAAGACTACAGGGGCCTGAAAGAAGCCCCAAATAAGTAAAGGCAAACTGTTTTATTACGACTCGGCTCGGGTATCCTTTAAGATGGTCAAACAGTTCTCTGCAAGAGGTACCATGTTGAACTACCAGTGACCCGTATGAGAGCAATAACACCAACTTTGATTAAAATGAACTCACTGCTCCCTATTCACATCTGAGACCTTGTAACACTAACAAGTAACATGACCACGGGGAGGGAAAATGTCTAATTGGGCAGTATTTTGACATTCCTCACTTTGGGGTGTACTCACTTTTGTTGCCAGCGGGTTAGACAGTAATGGCTGTTTTTAGTTATTCTGACAGTAATTCGATACTGCTATATAAGCTGCACACTAACTACTTTACACTGTCTGAAAGAGTCATATCTTCAGTGTTGTCCCATGAAAAGATATAACAAAATATTTACAAAAATGTGAGAGGAGTACTTACTTTTGTGAGATACTGTATTTGTTACAAAACCTCGCAAACTTTCCATATACTAGATACATTGAGGAGAGTTGGAATCTTCTGTAGCTCAGCCAATCATAATTTTCCTTAATTCAGCTCTTTATGATTGACCTATTTAATTTACAAATAATGATAATTTTATCCTCTGCTTAAAGGGATACTGTAGGGGGGGTCGGGAGTTGAAGTTACCCGGGACTTCTAATGGTCCCCCGCAGACATCCTGTGCCGGCTCAGCCACTCACCGATGCTCTGGCCCCGCCTCCGGTTCACTTCTGGAATTTCAGACTTTAAAGTCTGAAAACCACTGCGCCTGCGTTGCCGTGTCCTCGCTTCCCCTGATGTCACCAGGAGTGCATGGCGCAGGCACAGACCATACTAGGCCTGCGCAATACGCTCCTGGTGCCATCAGTGGGAGTGAGGACACGGCAACGCAGGCGCAGTGGTTTTCAGACTTTAAAGAGACTCCGTAACAAAAATTGCATCCTGTTTTTTATCATCCTACAAGTTCAAAAAGCTATTCTAATGTGTTCTGGCTTACTGCAGCACTTTATACTATCACTGTCTCTGTAATAAATCAATGTATCTTTCCCCTGTCAGACTTGTCGGCCTGTATCTGGAAGGCTGCCAAGTTCTTCAGTGTTGTGGTTCTGCTATGAACTCTCCCTTCCAGGCCCCTCTATGCACACTGCCTGTGTGTTATTTAGGATTAGAGCAGCTTCTCTCTTCTCTCTTATCTTTTACAAGCTGGAGAAATCGTCCTCTGAGCTGGCTGAGCTTTCACATACTGAAGAATTACAGACAAGGGCAAAGCTGTTTGCAGGAAGAAACAAGCAGCCTGAAACTTCAGTGCATGAGAACAGGGGGAAAGAAACACACAAATGATCTCTTGAGATTCAAAATGAAGGCTGTATACAGCCTGCTTGTGTATGGATGTATTTTCTATGTGTGGACATACTGTACATCAACCTACTTCCTGTTTTGGTGGCCTTTTTGTTTGTTTATAAACAAACTTTTAAAAACTGTTTTTAACTACTTTTAATGCGGCGAGGAGCGGCAAAATTGTGTCAGAGGGTAATAGGAGATGTCCCCTAACGCAGGGGTCCCCAACCTTTTTCAGCCCGGGGACCGGTAACCGTCCAACATTTTCTCTGGGGCCCGGGGGGGGGGGGGGGGGTTATTCGCCGCGGCACAGCAAGCACAGTTGCCCCAGTATAGGGAGTCTAGGTACCCCGCTGCAGCTAGTATAGTGCCCCAGTATAGTTAGTATAGTGCCCAGTGTGCCCCAGTATAGCTAGTATAGTGCCCCATGATAGCTAGTATAGTGCCCCATGATAGCTAATATAGTGCCCCAGAATAGCTAGTATAGTGCCCTGTGTGCCCCAGGATATCTAGTATAGTGCCCAGTGTGCCCCAGGATAGCTAGTATAGTGCCCAGTGTGCCCCAGTATATCTAGTATAGTGCCCCAGGATAGCTAGTACAGTGCCCAGTGTGCCCCAGTATAGCTAGTATAGTGCCCATGTGCCCCAGGATAGGTAGTATAGTGCCCCAGGATAGCTAGTAAAGTGCCCAGTGGGCCCCAGGATAGCTATTACAGTGCCCAGTGTGCCCCAGTATAGCTAGTATAGTGCCCCATGTGCCCCAGGATAGCTAGTATAGTGCCCAGTGTGCCCCAGTATAGCTAGTATAGTGCCCCAGGATAGCTAGTATAGTGCCCAGTGTGCCCCAGGATAGCTAGTATAGTGCCCCAGGATAGCTAGTATAGTGCCCAGTGTGCCCCAGGATAGCTAGTATAGTGCCTAGTGTGCACCAGTATAGTGCCCAGTGTTCCCCAGTATAGCTAGTATAGTGCCCCAGGATAGCTAGTATAGTACCTAGTGTGCCCCAGTATAGTACCCAGTGTGCCCCAGTATAGCTAGTATAGTGCTAGTATAGTGCCCAGTGTGCCCCAGTATAGCTAGCATAGTGCCCCATGTGCAGCTAGTATAGTGCCCCAGGATAGCTAGTATAGTGCCCCAGTGTAGCCCCCCTCCCCCCGCGGCCGCCGCTTCTGTTACCTGCTTTGAGCTGGCGGCCGCTTCCTGTCACAGATTCCCCGTAGCCGCTATGAGGAATGCAGCATCTCCTATTACAGCAGCGCTTCCTGCGCAGCTGCTGTAAGAAGGGAAGAAAGCGGGGCAGCGGCTTCCTGTAGCGGCGATTGCCGTTACCATGGAAACCGGCGCTGTCTCGCTTTCTTCCCTCCTTACAGCAGCTGCGCAGGAAGCGCTGCTGTAAAAGGAGATGCTGCAATCCTCAAAGCGGCTACGGGGAATCAGTGACAGGAAGCGGCCGCCAGCTCATAAGGTGACAGGAGCGGCGGCCGCGGGGGGAGGGGGGTGAGAGGCCAGACCCACCGTGGCAACTGCCCACGGACCGGCAGTGGGCCGCGGCCCGGTGGTTGGGGACCCCTGCCCTAACGCACTGGTATGTTTTTGGTGCGATTTTAACAATACAGATTCTCTTTAAAGTCTGAAATTCCAGAAGTGAACCAGAGGGGGGGCCGGAGCATTGGGGAGTGGCTGCGCGGGCACAGGATGTCTGGGGGACCATTAGAAGCCCCGGGTAACTTCAACTCATTTTCCCCTGACCCCCCTACAGTATCCCTTTAATTTTATTAGCTTGAAAAGTAAACTTATATCCAGGTACATCTTTTAAGCTTTACTGGATCTTACAGAGTTAGGGGACTGTTTGTGTTGACCACTCATGGTGTCTCTTTCACATGTCTAATATGGTACAGGAAGATATTTTTTCAAACACTCATAAGGCAACTAGCCATGAATCCAAATTTATGTACTAATGCTGGTGCCATTCCAGTGCAGAGGAATGAGTAATTTGGTCAAAGAAATATAAGACAAGCTGTTGCCATACTAAAGCAATCTTTTGTAGAACAGACTATTTAATGAAAAGTTCTTAAGCCCCATACACACATTAGAGTTATATTTCCCACAACAATATGTAAAGATTATTTTGAGCAGGAGTCTTCGAATGATCACTGTATACACAAGCTATTCATCTCTCGGAGGGGAGTGGATGGGTTTGGATGAGCGAATGGCACCATGTTGCTGGAACTTACTTTGATGTTCCCATGGAACAAATGACATTAAATAATTGCAGAAGAGGAGGCCAGACATGTCTTGGAACACCTCAACATGTTTTAGATTTCTGACTGAGACAATCACAAATGTGTATTTTGGTGGAATAAAATTAAAGTTTGCAGGCAGCTTTAGTTACATTAGTTACTGAGTAGCTCAAAATATCTTTCTTCCTCCAAAGATAAGCAAGAAAATTTCACAGGGAGCGATTTATCAATCTCGTTACATAGCACACAGTGTCTAGTTCCAGAGTAGTGCAAGACATATATACAATAGCTAAGATGCTTGATTCATAAATCTCCCTCAGGAATAGTACTGCACCAAAATAAAACGTATCCTAGATTTCTTATTATAGGCACTTCCTATTTTCTGCCTGAAAGCTGTCACAAATCTCTTGAAGCAACTTGTAGGACCAACACAGGTTTTTAGACTAAAACATTGTATTGCGGTTGATAAAAAAAGCATAAGCTTTATTTTCACCTGAATGTAGCGTGTGAAGACTCCCCATTGTGTCTATATTTATAAACCTCATTCATAGCCTCAACATTCATATTAGTTATGAAATGCAAGATATTAGGCTCCGTTAAACACAGACCCAGTCTGCACAGTTGTTCATTATATAAAAAGATGGCTTTTTATCTTGTCCTGTCTGCCTCAGGAAATCACTAAATCTAACTGAGTTGGGACGTTTTCCACACAAGCAGCAGGCACAGCATTCTTATTAGCCTCCCATCATGAAGCTCTCACTGTTGCTCAGTTCTTGTCCTTTTGCTCCTGTTTGGTACTGATGTTCTACTAAAATTTGGATCTGCGACACAGCTGCTGGGGTGAAACTTTAGAGCAGAAAACTACCAGGTATCAAAGGAAAACTTAAATGAGAAAGTGTATGTTTAGTTGGCTGCCCTTTACTTTTTCTCTGACTTAGACCGCATGCAGTCTCTGGTTTTGAATATAAAGTATCTGACTTCATTCCAGGCTTGGGTGAGCATTGAGAATTGCCAAAGTATATGAATGAGGGTTCCCCTTTCTTTTCTGTTGCTCCAGCATAGGGACAAAGAGCTAGGAAACAGGTTGTTCAGTTTAAACATTTTGCTCAGTTTAGCAGGAGTATAATACCATCTTGAAAAGATTTTGTATCCCTACTCCTGGCTTCTCGAGGATATAGAGGCTTTGTGGGCTAAGATCAGGATTTTCTTCCATTGTTGGTCAGAGAATGTCCAGGAAAGATCACTCTTTCATTTGAAGTGAAGCTACTAAGATGGGAACTAAGTTTTTTTTTTTTTAACATCAAGCATGTCAGTTAGACCAGTGATCTGCAAACTTGGCTCTCCAGCTGTTAAGGAACTACAAGTCCCACAATTCATTTTCCTTTATGAATCATGACTGTGGCTCTTAGACTCCCACAATGTATTGTGGGATTTGTAGTTCCTTAACAGCTGGAGAGCTAAATTTGCAGATCACTGAGTTAGACCATGCTCCTGATGGGGTTCTCTCCAAGGCAGACATCTGCAAAATGAGGGAGAGATTAGCCGAGAACCTTATGACAAAAGAATTGAAAGAAGTGGCTCCAAGTTTCTAAGTTTGTGGACTTTAGTGTGATTTTAAGGAAGTCTAGGGATACCCACTCTTCTGTCTTCAGAGAATTTTAATCTGGACAGTGTTCTCCATCTTAAGTGGCTATGTGTAGAAGGCCCCGGGGCAAAAATTGGATTGACAAGGCCAGGGGAGACATTCTGCCTATCCCTGTATTTAGTAAAGATACTCAGAGGTTGTTCCACAAAGGAAGCGGCTGGCTTATAGGTATTGATAACCTATGGAGTGAGGTTCACTGAAAAGGTGATAAGTTCCTCTTCCATACCCACCCATTTCTTAAAGAGGAGCTTTCAGCCATACTATGCTAGCAAAAAAACCCGACATATCTAAGTAGATAAATACTTGCTCTATTTACATAACAGATTAATTGCACTGTCTACGTTTTGATTTCAGTGAATTTTATAAAGTAAAAAAAAGTAAATAAGGAGAATTCTGTTCCCTGGCAGGAGTCATCTTTAGTCCCTCCGGCTGAAGCCAATGCTGATGTAATTTCCTCCCTTACTCCCCCCATTTCCCCACAGCAATAGAGAGCGCCACATCAGTGGGACGCCCGCATCCACGGGAACCCCCCAGCCATGCTACTCATGTTAACATGGTTCCAGGCGATGAAACTGCATTTATTCTTCCCCCGCTAAGCTATGTAATGCTGCGGGATGAGCGGGGATGCTGCAGGGTTGAGGGTAAATTCAGGGGGAGTCCCTATGGAAATGGTAGCAGGGCCGGAGGGTTCCCATGGATGCGGAGGTGCCCACTGAAGCAGCGGGGATGCCCATCGATGCGGCTGGAGTGCGGGGAGGGGGCGGACGGTAGCAGACACTGAGGCGGGTAATGAGAGAGGAATAGGTGTGAGATTGACACAGGCTGCAGCCAATCAGGGTGAACTAGCTGTGTCTGCGGAGAAGGGGAGAAAAAGTAAAGGAGAACCTTCCCCAGCATGCACTGCAACTTCTCTTTTGCGGCTGATGTACGAGTAAGAGCTGGGGACATGAGAATTAATATTAACCTTCAATAAAAAAAGTAAGATTGATTTTGAAGTTTGGCATTGACTTTTTAGCATCCTTTCTATCTGTTCAACAGATAGAAATATCTTGGCTTACTGCGCAGGCACAGCCATACCAAAGCAGAACAGCTGCGCTTCTAAACATCGGCGAATGCTGCTGCAATACCATGTCTGAAAGCTCTTGTCGGATATGTTCCACGCATCCTCATGCTTCAGTGGTTTCCACTGTAAAGCCAGACAGGGCTCATTCACACTACAGTACGCATGCACAAATGGAATTTTGTGCATGCGTTTGACATGTTGCTATGCATTAAAGCACGTGGGCAGCCGCAGCACAATGGAACCTTGGGAAAATGTGCACTTCGTGCAATAAAATATTCTTGAACATGTTACATCTGAACACGCAGGAACCCAAAGCTGTACTGTGAATGGTAACATGAAAGTCTATGGACTATCATGTTACCATATGGATCACACACGTGCAGTTTGTCATAACTGACACCATAGCACATTGTGTGAATAAGCCCTAAAGTTTTACATCATACTAGCGCTGCAAATAAATCCCCTCCATTCAGTACCAAAACGTGCATAAAACATTGTTATGCACAGTTAATAACTTTTTTTGCAGCCCAGTAGTAGCAGTGTAAGTTATGCACTGTGTCTGTGTGAGATGGGGAAGAGAGTGACCCTGGGAGAGCTACTACTTCATGTTGAAGAGTAAAAAAAAACACATCCTACGTATAAGTAAAGTTTTCCTTTAAAAAGAAAAATTAATTGACCAGCTACAGAATTATCTTTCTTCAGCAATGCTGGCATTGTGAATGAGATGGTGAGTGCAGCTGTGACAGAGTGGGAGGAAATGTTGGCTGAATCCTCCACCAGTGGGATTTACTGTATATAAATTCCAGACCCAGCACGGCTCTCATTTTACTGATGTCTGGAAGTTAGCAGTGAGGGGCAATGCCTCCCATGATAAACAGCGTGCAGATCCCCTGCCAGCTCCAGCATGTGCCGCTCTTCTTCCTGATACGGGGGCGGGGCCTCTGAATAACAACATTACTCAAAGCCTCTCCTAACCAATTGGCTACTGTACTGCAAGCTGAGTGGGTGGGGAGGAGACAAGAGAGACAAATTGCCACGATGTGGAAGCTGCAATTGAAATCAAATGGACTGATTCTTTTTCAGGCACGGCCTGGTTTCTCTTCCGGGAGGTCACCTGACTTGTCCGGGCGGGCCGCCCACCTAACACATGCTAGGGAGAACACTGCATAAGGTTAGGTGATATGTGGGGAGTAGTAAGATGGAATAATAAGTCAACCACGTAATCTGCTTCCTTGTGTTCTGATTTGGGAAAATGGAAGACATGGACTGAGGGATTAGCCCTGGCAGTGCAAAAGAAAGGCTCCAGAGTAATAGACATCCTGCCTTGTGCCATTTTGACTGTCAAAAGCGTCATTCGCTTTTACTTTAGTGTTGGAATGGGAATATAAGGTGGAACACATGCTATTTGGAATATCGATGTAGTTCAAAGTGCTATTTGTGTAGTTTCAGTCTACCTATCAAATGCTTTTTAAGCATCTGTTGAAAGGAGCAACTTACGGATGGACTGAGAACTGTCTCAATAAATCATATTAAGAGTTCGTATTAGTGTTCCCTTGCCTCCCTCTAAGGTACAAATGCCACTTGACCTGGCGATATGATTGCCTTTGGCCTAGACCTTGACCAGTTTCAGTACTCTGACTCCCTTTTTGTACATCTTCAGTTGGGTAATCCAGGGAGGGACCTGCTGGCCACACAGCAAAGAAGTCCGGGCACTCTGGTGAATCACTTAGATTCCATGCCCTGGGAGAGCCTAAGTCACCCACTTATGCCAGGATCCATGGGTTTTGTCCTAGTAATGCGAAATGGGGAGGGGTTTGATAGCCCACTAACCCCAATGATGGAGATTGGCTATGGAGAGGGACAGTTGGTGGCAGTGGAGGAGAGGTGTATAATCAAAGCCCACTGACACCAATGATAGAATGTTTGTTTATTGTTGCACTTCATGCTCGTGAGTGATTGTTTTGATTTCATGTGTGGAATAATTGTTGCCATTTATATAGGGGTGATTGTTGCATTTCATGGGGGGTTGATTACTGCATTTCATATATGGCAGAGTGATTGCTGCATTGTATATGTGGGATGATTGTTTCAGTTTGGGTGGTTGGGGATTGCTGCATTATATATTTGGGGTGATAGCTGTGTTTTATATGGGGTTGATTGCTGCATTTTATTTCCTATGTAGGATCATTTTTGCATTTATTATGTTGGGGTGATTACAGCATTTCAGATGGGTGTAATTTCCACATTTTATATGTGGGGTGATTGCTACATTTCATATGTGGAGTCAGTTGCTACATTGTGGGGACGATTGCTTCATTTTATATGTGGGTTATTGCTGTAGTTCATATATGAGGTAATTGCTGCATTTCATATGTGAGGTGATTGCTGCATTTCATATCTGAAATGATTGCTGCATATTATATGGGGAGGTAATTTCTGCACTTCATATGGGGGTGATGGTTGCATTTCATATGTGGGACATTCTGCATTTGTAACATGGTGTAGTGATTGATGTATATGTATTATGACTATAGTACTATTGCTAACCTAGAGATATATAATAGTGGGTAGAAGGGAAAATTGGCGTGAGTTGTATCCCACATTTTTATGCAGGGGTTCTCTGAGATCCACTAAATTTTGTAGAAGTTCCTTGAACCTAAAAAGTTTGAGAAAGGTTGGGCTACAGTGTACTATTTTACCTGTGAGTTTGCCCATTTTGCCGCTATATGTGTTTGACTAAAATATAGCCAAACCCACTGCCGATTTGTTCACCCATCCCTGCCGTTCTCTGTAGTGGGCATGAAAAGAACCACCCAGCGCACCCCCCCCCCCCAAAACCGCAGTGCCACACCAGAATGATCCAAACGGTGGCGGACATATTAGTACGCAGTCGTTGAGTTGGACGATGGAAGAACCGAATGACGGCTCTCCCTACTGCCGCTAAACTCCCCGGTGGCGCTAAATACTATTCCCCCTCCAAGTCGTCACAACTCGGAGAGAGGAGCCCCGAACTACTCTTATGTGCCCCACGCAGCATAACATTGCTGCTATGGGCCATTTGGTTTTGGCGCTCAGCACCAGTTGCCGAAACCACCTGTTTCGCACACGGCGCTCCCATATTTGCAATGTTCTGTCAAAAAGATCCCCACATCACCCTCTTAGCTGTAAACGTGCATTGTGGTCCATGGAGATACTAAATTATGACAGGCGCCTGTGCACCAAAACCTCCCGATTTACTCTGATATAGCATGTGTGTGCTTCCCATGTATAATAAGGAGATAGTTCTTCTTTGTTCAAAGTATGCTTGTAGTTCGGAGGCAGCTTGCTAGCTGATTTGTTTGGTTTGTAAAATGAGCTCTCAAAGTGCCAATCCGCATGGACAGATCAACCAAAATTGGGGCAAATTAAGTGGTAGGACCAATATCAGCTGCTTGGACCTCAGAGAGCCCATTATATAAGGGATATAAAGATGAAGTCAATTGTCATATGTGTTGTGTGGAGATGAGAAAAAAGTATAGTCTTTTACAATTGGATTATACAGTATATTCTCCAGTCCACTGGTTCACTTTTCTGGAGAACATCATGAAATTTATGTAGGAGCTTCTTAGAGATAGCTTATTTGCATGATGAGATGTCTAAGTCAGGTTCAAGGGTTAAGTTCAAGTCCCCTTCCAGATGGATATTACATTTTACAAATGTGTCTAATTCGTATTCATAGGCTTTTAGGAAATTATTTTGTTATGCGTTATCTGCATAAAAGGAGCCTATAGTGAGCATATGATTTTTATATTTATATATAAGAAAAAATGCCCATTGGGGTCGCTTAGTATCTGAAGGTTGGCAAGCTGCACATCCTCACAAAGGAGAATGGCTGTTCCTCTAGACTGAGTATTGGTTGTTGCTATGATAAATGTATGGAAACCTTCTATTAGAAAGGTTGGGTACCATGGATGCTTTGAAATGGTTCTCCTGTATACAGGCTATGCTTATTTTGTCTTTATACAACATTGTAAGTAATGCTGATCTTTTTTCAGGGACATTTAACCCCTTAGTGTTCAAGGTTAGGCACCTCAAGGATGTTATCCATATCATAAGTGCATATTGGTCCTCAATGGGTCTGGGCCCCAGCTGCTGTGGGGAAAAAAGAGAAGGGTAAAGTGGCGATGAAGGAAGGGTGAAGGGGTACAATTATAAGAAACAAAATCAAGTGTGTCTCAGCATAACGCAACAGTGCATGCAAAATGGAGGTATAATAGCTATGCATGTAGCTGGTGGACTCCACGGCCAGGAGGTCCAAGATCATAGCCAGTATACCCAGAGGGATTGACCACAGGTAGCATAACAAATCTCTCCTAGAGAAATCCTCTAGGCCCGCAGTGTTCCCCAACCCTGTTTTCACAGCCCACCAACAGTGCATGTTTTGTAGAAATCCACATAGGTAGGTAATCAGCTCTGCTGAGACACTAATTACCCCACCTGTGAATGTATGTGGTTTCCTGCAAAGCATGTACTGTTGGTGGGCCTTGAGAACAGGGTTGGGGAACTCTGCTCTAGGGGCTTTTGGAAATTAGCTTTTTGCAAGGTTAGTTTCAAGAGACATTTTTGCAAATCACCATGTTTCATATCACATTGAGGTGACACATGCATATTTCTGCACATACAAAGCTGTAAATGCAATCTTTATCTTCTGTGAGGGATACTTTGATGTTCTAAAGTTTATTATATCATTGCTACAGAGACAAGAAGGAGAAAATATAAGACTTTTGGGATCATGGGATGCTGATTCCAGAGAAATGCAGATACTAGATGAGCTGGAGAATCCTTTGGATGAGCCTGAGCAAAGTCCAAAGGTAGGAAAAGTTTAAAAGACTTTAGTAGAAATAACTATACTTGCATTTTTTTAATCAAATTTGTAAATGTCAATAACTAATATTTTTACATTTTTTTTTACCCGATTAGACTCTACTGTTAATGGCTAGCTGATAAAAAGAAAGAACACCTGGTCATCAGAAAGACAGCAGCTTCTTTCTAGTACTCTAGTTATCTCACTCTTCATATATCTGAATGGCAAATAATGTGCTTCCACTCCCATCTTTCCAATAAAATCTGAGGTACCTACAACCCCTTCAAGCTAAGCAAAGTCACACAATCTCTGGGGGTTTGGGCCTTGCATTCTGTCCCATAGAGCTTTGCTGGAGGGCAGAATCCTAATAGTCTATCCCTTGTCCCTCCCTTAAGGCAATGCAAGAGGAAAAGGGATGTCTCCCCATTAATTTGTTGTTCAGTATGCCAGGCTACTGGTATGCCTAGTTTCAATTACTAAGGCGTTGTTCACTCAATACAAGCTGCCGTGCGTATTTCAGCAGCACGTATAGTCAGCAACACGCAAGACCGTCAGAAGTGCATGGCCAGCACTTCTGACATTCAGACTGTGTGTGATGTGCAGCTGTGCGATGCGCTATCGCACTGCTGCATGCATTTTCAGCAAAATGCAGACAATGATCCCATTCACCGTAATAAATGATAGCAGCAGTGCATGGCAACGCTGATGGCAGTACGATTGCTTGCATTGCATTTCGATTGCATGGCCATCTGCGTTGCCTAAAGGGTGGTGCTGTGATTTGGAGAATTTATCTGACTGCTTTGTGTGATTAGGAAGGACCTGCTCTTGCCAGGTCAAATTGGCTTTGGCTTCCCAGAGCATGTATTTTTTGCCTTAATGTGGATCAAAACAACTTCAGTTATGCCAGATTGGACATGATGGGTAGATGTTTCAACCTATGTTACTAACACTAAAGATGATCAGTACATTCCACAAAGATTCTTCTGAAAATCATATAGAAGACTGTAATTGGTGTGATGAAGTGATTGGTTTAGAGGTTTTTGACTATTTGTGATCATGTCTTATATCTGCTTCCTCTGTAGTTTGAAACAGGATGAAGTGAGACATAATCTCATCATCACACTGAGTGAACTGGAGACAAATATTTTAGCTTCTTAATTCAATCACCTGCTTATTCATGGATTCTCTTCAAGGAAAATCTTTATGGAATGAATGGATAATCTCTATACAGTATGTTGTGGAGGAGTACTATGATGTGAACATGTTCTGGTACAGGGAGCTTGCTGCAGGAAATTGTATATTATTTCACGTCAGAAATTCTACAGGCATAACTGACACTTTCACTTACACCCACTATTCTTTAGGTGTGATCTTCTTCCAGATCTTTCTTCAATGAATGAAACATAGCCTAGTGATTTTAGAGCTCTATTCACTCGCGAATAGACTTGTTTGTAAATGCTACCAGTAGTTTATGGTAAGCATTGCTATTTACATGTCGTTGTTTCACATTTACTATTAGTTTTTATTTTGTTTAGTAAAGAAGCACAATTTCATGTTTTCAGCCGACACAGTTGTCTTATTGCATTCATACATAAAAATCTTAACTAGGCATATATTTTCCATTTGCTGTGCAACTGCGATATTTTAATTCATGGAGCATGACTCCCCCATCCTATGTGTTTTATTATATCCCATGCTGCTACACACTCCACTGTTTCCCAAGAGTGCTTGGCACATACTTTGTGTGTTTAGCTACTTCATGCTCAGTCGGATCTGCTAACTGTACAGCAGGGATAAGAACAGTTTATGGAACAAATGGGAGGGTCGTGAAAACACTGGAAAATGGCAGTGTGCAGCAGCCAGAAATTAAGCAGCTTATTTCATAAATGAATGCCCATCGAATCAAGCTGTTAAACAGTAAGTGTCACTCGAAGAAAATAACATTGCTGCTGTGCAAATGTCTTCACTGTGACTCATGTTCATTCTTCAATAACTACGGCCTTCACTACAGTTGGAATGCCATTTTACTATTTATTGGCAGGAGAAAAAAAATAAAAAACAAAGCAAATATTTTGGTAGAGCAGCAAGGAGAACGCCAGCTCAGGCGTTCTCCTTGCTGCTCTACCAAATGTAAGTTACACATTTTTTTTGCATAGCTGCTCCCGAGGTTTTAAATTTAGGTTAGGTCACTTGCCCGGAGGTCTGCCTCACCGTGGCGCAAGTGTCTAGTATAATATACTTTGCATGCAAACCATATTTGAAGCTACCTTCTAGTTTAATAAATGTTAGCACTTGTCTTGGATGCAGGGCATGCATTTTTCAGTCTGGCAGAGGCGGTGTATGCCTGTGCGATTAACCATTCAATTGCAACATGTGTTTAGGGATGCGCAGCCTTTCCCCCCCACCTTTCCTTAAAGCAAATATTTTAACCAGAAGTGAGAGGTTCTATAAATATTCAAAACGACTCAGCTGGAATGAAAGCAGTGAATTTCTGCTGGTCTATTCTATATTTACAAATGGCCATACATGCAAAACAGGCACAACATTTTGGCCACATGCTGCCTTTCTCATGTGCCTCCACCTGAGAAAGGGTCCTGTAGGCCCAAAACTTTATGCCTGATTTTCAAATATCAGATCGTTTTTGGGGCGCAGATTATGAATGAGTGCTGTACAGACACTCAACTTGCCTGCAGGCCGAAGACAGTGTTCTGTTCATTAAAGACCAGAGGGAGGAATAAGAGGTAGCCTGCTGCATGAGTGGTAGCGATTGGTCCCACCAGAACGTTGAAGAGTAGGCCAACACTGGGGAAACCTGTACACACTTTCTGATTATCTCAACGGAATATATACAGTTGCAAGAAAAAGTAAGGGAACCCTTTGGAATTGTATGGATTTCTGCACAAATTGGTCATAAAATGTGATCTGATCTTCACAACAATAGACAATAACAGTCTGCTTAAAGAGAACCAGAGATGAAGCACCCTCATGTATTTTATTACATTTATCAGTGGGAACATGACAGTAAACACCTACCCTGCTTTTAGTTTCATTGTTATCTGCTTAATTAGTCTATTAGCAACTGTGATAAGAATCCATCGACTATTCAGTCGAGGTTTGACCTGGAATCATTATAGCTGAGTCATTCTTCTGTGGAGTCCTTTCAAGCCCAAGCCTTCCCCCTCCTGGCTTAGATCTTCTGCTTTGCATACTGAGAGCTGTGATGACTGGGAGGGGCTGCTGCTCCTGAGAGAGAAGCCCTGTGGCTGTAATATGATCCCTGTGTGCTCTGTGTGCACTAGATTCTCATAGGAATGAAACTGCAGTTATTATCAGTGACACTTCCTACAGGCAGATCATACCAAAATGAAAGCACATAGATGAAAGGCTGCATTTAGCCTAGATAGCAGCATAGTCTCATATAGCCTAGACAGCACATCCAGAACAACTCATATAACCCGGAAGGAGAAGGGATATGAGCCGGCGGCCATATTTGATTTTTCCTGGAGCAATAATGGATAAAAAACACTAAAAAAGGCACACCAGAGTGGCAAAATTATCAGGTAGAGCATTTATTCTTTACAAGCTATCAACTGATATGTTTATTTTGTGTAAAACGTTCATCTCTGGTTCCCTTTAAACTAATACAATACAAATAATTAAATGTTTCCATGTTTTTATTAAACACACGATGTAAACATTCCCAGTGTAGGTGGAAAAAGTACGTGAGCCCTTAGACTAATGACATTTCCAAGAGCTAATTGGAGTGAGGTGTCAGCCAACTGGGGTCCAATCAATGAGATGAGCTTGGAGGTGTTGGTTACTGCTGCCCTGCTCTATAAAAAACACACCAGTTTTGAATTTGCTTTTCTTAAGAAGCATTGCCTGATGTAAATGATGCCTCGCACAAAAGAGCTCTTTAGAAGACCTACGATTAAGAATTGTTGACTTGCATAAAGCTGGAAATGATTATAAAAGCATCTCCAAAAGCCTTGCTGTTCATCGGTCCACGGTAAGACAAATTGTCTATAAATGGATAAAATTCAGCACTGCTGCTACGCTCCCTAGGAGTGGCCATCCTGTAAAGATGACTGCAAGAGCACGACGCAGAATGCTCAATGAGGTGAAGAAGAATCATACAGTGTCAGACTTACGAAAGTCTCTGGCATATGCTAACATCCCTGTTAGCAAATCTATGATACTTAAAACACTAAATACAAATTGGATCTTTATGGGAGGATAGCACAGAGGAAAAAAATTGCTGCACGTTTAAAGTTTGCAAAAGTGCACCTTGATGTTCCACAGCAGTACTGGCAAAAAAATCTGTGGACAGATGAAACCAAAATTTAGTTGTTTAGAAAAAACACACAACACTATGGGGTTGATGAACTAAAATGTGCTATGACAAATAGCACGCCTTATCAGAGATAGCAAGCCTTATCATAGATAACATGCCTTATCAAAGATAACATGCCTTAGCAAAGTTAACACACCTTATCAGAGTAGCATGGCGAGCACTACGAACCCACAGGGGCTCAGTGCAGGATGAGTGCCATTGCCAATTAGCAGGCCTAAGTTCGTAGCACTCTCTATGCTACTCCGATAAGGTGTGTTAACTTAGATAAGGGGTGTTATCTTTGATAAGGTGTGTTATCTCTGATAAAGCATGCTATAGTGAATCAACCCCTATGTGTGGAGAAAAAGAGGCACGGCACACCACCATCAAAACCTCATCCCAACTGTGAAGTATGGTGGTGGGGCATCAAGGTAAAATTAATTCCAGTTTTTATCAAGACATTTTGCGGGAGAACTTAAGGCCATCTGTCAACCAGCTGAAGCTCAGCAGAAGATGGATGTTTCAACACAACAATGACCCAAAGTATAGAAGTAAATCAACAACATAATGGCTTAAACAGAAGAAAATACGCTTTCTGGAGTGGCCCAGTCAGAGTCCTAACCTCAACCCGATGGAGATGTTGTGGTATGATTTCAAGAAAGAGATTTACACCAGACATCCCAATAATATTGCTGAACTGAAACAGTTCTGTAAAGAGGAATGGTGAAGAATTACTCCTGACCGTTGTGCACATCTGATCTGCAACTACAGGAAACGTTTGGTTGAAGTTATTGCTGCCAAATTAGGTTCAACCAGTTATTAACTCCAAGGGTTCACATACTTTTTCCACCTGCACTGTGAATGTTTACATGGTGTGTTCAAAAAAAACATGGAAACATTTAATTATTTGTGTGGTATTAGTTTAAAGGGGAACTGAAGAGAGAGGTATATGGAGGCTGTCATGTTTATTTCCTTTTAGACAATACCAGTTGCCTGGCAGCCCTGCTGATCCTCTGCCTCTAATACTATTAGCCATAGCCCCTGAACAAGCATGCAGCAGATCAGGTGTTTCAGTGGTTCAGACTTATAAGTCTGATCTGACAAGACTAGCTGCATGCTTGTTTCTGGTTTTAATCATATAGTAGTGCAGAGAAATAGACCAGCAGGGCTGCCAGGCAACTGGTATTGATTAAAAGGAAATAAACATGACAGCCTCCATATACCTCTCTCTTCAGTTCCCCTTTAAGCAGACTGTGATTGTTTATTATTGTGACTTAGATGAAGATCAGATCACATTTTATGACCAATTTGTGCAGAAATCACTATAATTCCAAAGGGTTCACATACATTTCTTGCCACTGTAAATTATTGTTTTGGCTTAGTCTAATGTGTATATTTTATATTTAGTTTTATTTTCTTTCTTTTTCAAGTTCCAGTCTACTTTAATCATATTTTTTCTGAAACAAACAACACAGTTGTTAGTAGAGATATAGGCTGCTTAACTACTTGCCGACTGCTCCACGCCAGAACCGCTCCACGCAGTCTATGGGGCTAGCAGGAGATCGCACGCAGGCTGCACACGCATCTCCTGCTTGGGGGGCGGAGCTCTGCCCCGTCCTTCAGTCTCCGAGCGGCGATCAATCGCCGCTCAGGAGACTGTTAGACTGTTTCGCCGTCTAATTACTTTCTACAGCGCTGCGATCTGCAGCAGCACTGTACTGGGGACAGCCATGTGACACGTCTGTCCCCCTGGGACACAGGGACGCGATCCCCTGTGATAGGCTGAAGCCTATCACAGCCGATCGCAGTAATTGGCTGCCCAGGGGAGGGATATAAGAAAAAAAAATAGTACATTTTATTAAACATTTAATAAATAAATATTTACAAAAAACAAACAAATACCTGGGGGGCGATCAGACCCCACCAACAGAGAGCTCTGTTGGTGGGGAGAAAAGGGGGGGGGGGATCACTCGTGTGCTGAGTTGTTCGGCCCTGCAGCTTGCCCTTAAAGCTACAGTGGCCATTTTAGTAATAAATGTCCTGGTCACTAGGGGGGGTTAACACCGCAGTCTTCAAGTGGTTAAATCTGGTAAAAATGCAAAATTAATTGGGCCCAGAGCTTCTCTATTAGTGGAGCTGTTTATCATTCCTAAAGCATGCCTAAAGTGTCATGGATATGGAGGTTGACATTTATTTCCATTTAAACAATGTGCATCGCCTGGCAGTCCTGATTGTTCTGGCACCAGTAGTGTCTAAGTCCCACATCTAAGACAAGCATGTGGCAAATCCATTCAGAATTCAGTCAGAATCATCTGATCTGCATGTTTGTTCAGAGTCTATGGCTAAAAGTATTAGAGACAAAGGATCAACAGGACAGCTAGGCGGCTTGCATTGTTTAAATGGAAATAAATATGTTGGCTTCCATATCTCTTTTACTTCAGGTGTGTTTTAAGCCTGGTACACTCATCCAATCTTGGTTTGCCAGTTCTACCACTTCCATATAGTAATGAGGTTGAACAGATTTCAACGGATTGTGTAAGGGCTGGAACCCACTAGAGTGATTTTTTTGAGCGTTTAGGGAGCGTGATAAATCGCTAGCGATTTCCCTAAACGCTCTGTCAATGTAAATGGATGGTGCAAATTCCACAGAAGCGATTGCGATTAGCAAAATCACAAACGCAGGACATGCAGCATTTTGTTAGCGTTTGCGCTTCAATTCCAAGATGGCGCCTGAGTAGGACGCCTAGGCACACGGGGCTCCGGCTCTGCTAGCTTTTTCCCCCCTTCCATTTGTGTCTCACCTGCGCCGGGAGGACAGAGGAGTTACCTCTGCTCTGCTCATCACGGGGAGCCTGGGCGCACTGTGCTCCGGTTCCTGCATCACCCGGATTCTGCATCACCCGGATCGCCGCCATCACACCCATCCACGTGGACCACACATGGAGCCGCTCCACTGCCGCAGATGCCGATGCGGCCGCTCTGGGGAGGTCAGGCCGCTCCACCGCTGCACTCCAGGGCGCACTGTGCTCCGGTTCCCGGAACACCCGGATCGCCGCCATTACTCCGCCGCTGCCATCCACCACGTGGGCCACACACGGAGCCGCTCCACTGCCGCGGATGCCGATGCGGCCGCTCTGGGAGGTCAGGCCGCTCCACCGCTGCTCTCCAGGGCGCACTGTGCTCCAGAACACCCGGATCGCCGCCATTACTCCGCCGCTGCCATCCACCACGTGGGCCACACATGGAGCCGCTCCACCGCCGGGGGAGGTCAGAGGCAGTTGCAGCCGCTCTGGGGAGGTCAGGCCACTCCACCGCTGCTCTCCGCACCATGGAGAGCCTGGGCATGCTGTGCTCCGGATCCTGGGATCGCCGCCATCACAGAGCCTCAGCCATCCACCATGTGGACAACAACCACAGAGACACCACTGCACAGTGAATGCCTCCGTGGCTCTCTGCCGCTGCCTCTCCACCGCGACTGTCCAGGGTCTCCTCGCTGCTGGTGCCTGCCACTGAAGGCATCCAGGCCCTCCACAGAGGTACCTTGATCAGGAACCTTGCTGGGGCCATCCTGGTCCTCAGGCTGCTGGGCCCTAGTTTTTCCAGCATCTGGCTGGGGCCCACCGAACTGGCACCCACTAGCACCTTACCACACAGTGCCAGAGCAGCAGCTGCCTGCCAAGTGAGACATTTAAATGGACTGGGTTGCACTGCAATCTTTCTCTTCTCTCTTTCCTTCCTCAGTCTCTTTAGATATTCCTTCTCTTTTTCTCTCTTTTCACTGTCCACTTTTCTCCAGGACACACGGCGGGGCGTCTGGAGCTGCTGCGGAGCTGAGCGAGCACCACCGGCAGATGGCCACCGGCTGCTCCCCTCACACAGCTCTCCAGACTCCCCCACGCGTCCGTCGTTATAGCCAGTATGCTGTATATATAGGTATATGCTACTTGTACTACTGTACCTGACTGTATATGTTGGATTGCACGCATGTGTTTGTACCATCTCCGACCCTGTCTGAGCCAAAAATAATTCCGGGTACAACCCCCGTTGTACTTGGCGAAATAAACGTGATTCTGATTCTTCTGATTCTAAAGTATATAATCACTGGCGTAATCGCTCATCAAAACTTGCACTGAGCCATTTTGCTAGTGTTTTAAAGTTAATGTACACTGTAACAAATAATTGAAAGGACCAATCAGACTTTAAAACGCTAATCGCTACACAACCGCTGGCAAATTGAATACATTTTCTAAAATCGCTCATGAAATCGCTTACAAACTGCTCATTCAAAACGCTAGCGATTGCCATTAGCGATAGCGTTTTGTAGTGGGTTCCAGGCCTCAGGTAAGCTCTCATAATACATAGAAGTGATATAATCGGCCAGTCAACATTGGATGTGGGCATGCACCTTAAGGACAAATACAGAGGTGTGTGAGGTGAAAGTATATTCAAAAAGACAACAACCAAGGGGGAGCTGAACTCAGAACGTCCTCTCTGCTCTACAAGATACGCAACAGCATAACCTTTAAAGAAAAACATTTCTTTGTTACAGCTAATACAATTTCTGAAATAAATCTGCAGTTTCTACTTCCTGATTCAGGGAAGCAGACATATTGTTAACATCCTGTGCTTTCAAATTAGCTTATCTGCCATGGCAGTCAGCTGACAGGGGAGAGATCAGATTACAACTTGTGATTAGACACAGATGAGCGGGAATTAGACAGGCTGAACTCCCTACATATATACAGGGTGCATTTCTCCTTATGTTTTCCTTCTGTCACGTTCGAGAGTTCAGGTCCACTTTAAGAAGTGGAGTTTATAATCAGTAATGCAATTTTGCTGATAACTGTTTGCTTTGGCAGGATGTTGCTGTTGATGTCAACGATATCATTATATGTGAGATTGATGATAATTTTTGCCAGCCACAAACAGATGTCCTTAATGAACCCCAAGGAGGAATCAGCCAGCAAGGGTCAGGTGAGCCACTGTGTAAGTAGTTTTTACCAAACATGATACATATTCATTTGTTTTAATGATTTACAGTGCTCTCAGTAATTGAAGATAATATCTTGTATTATTGTTAAAGGCAAAATCATGTGTAGATTAAATAGGATGTAGAAATATATACATGCAAAAAGGGCGCCGGGGAAATTGGAGTGTCCAGAAAACTCGATAGTAGAATATCAGTGAATTAACATATATTCTACTATTACAGTGAAAATGACGATAGCAAAATATTGGTAATATACAGTGGCTTGCAAAAGTATTCGGCCCCCTTGAAGTTTTCCACATTTTGTCACATTACTGCCACAAACATGAATCAATTTTATTGGAATTCCACGTGAAAGACCAGTGCAAAGTGGTGTACACGTGAGAAGTGGAATGAAAATCATACATGATTCCAAACATTTTTTTACAAATAAATAACTGCAAAGTGGGGTGTACGTAATTATTCAGCCCCCTTTGGTCTGAGTGCAGTCAGTTGCCCATAGACATTGCCTGATGAGTGATGTGACGGCCTCAGAGGTTGTCTAAGAGAATATTGGGAGCAACAACACAATGAAGTCCAAAGAACACACCAGACAGGTCAGGAATAAAGTTATTTAGAAATTTAAAGCAGGCTTAGGCTACAAATGATTTCCAAAGCCTTGAACATCCCACGGAGCACTGTTCAAGCGATCGTTCAGAAATGGAAGGAGTATGGCACAACTGTAAACCTACCAAGACAAGGCCGTTCACCTAAACTCAAAGGCTGAACAAGGAGAGCGCTGATCAGAAATGCAGTCAAGAGGCCTATGGTGACTCTGGACGAACTGCAGAGATCTACAGCTCAGTTGGGGGAATCTGTCCATAGGACAACTATTAGTCGTGCACTGCACAAAGTTGGCCTTTATGGAAGAGTGTCAAGAAGAAAACCATTGTTAACAGAAAAGCATAAGAAGTCCCGTTTGCAGTTTACCACAAGCCATGTGGGGGACTCAGCAAACATGTGGAAGAAGGTGCTCTGGTCAGATGAGACCAAAATGGAACTTTTTGGCCAAAATTCAAAATGCTATGTGTGGCAGAAAACTAACATTGCACATCACTCTGAACACACCATCCCCACTGTCAAATATGGTGGTGGCAGCATCATGCTCTGGGGGTGCTTCTCTTCAGCAGGGACAGGGAAGCTGGTCAGAGTTGATGGGAAGATGGATGGAGCCAAATACAGGGTAATCTTGGAAGAAAACCTCTTGGAGTCTGCAAAAGACTTGAGACTGGGGCAAAGATTCACCTTCCAGCAGGACAACGACCCTAAACATAAAGCCAGGGCAACAATGGAATTGTTTAAAACAAAACATATCCATGTGTTAGAATGGCCCAGTCATAGTCCAGATCTAAATCCAATTGAGAATCTGTGGCAAGATCTGAAAATGGCTGTTCACAAACGCTGTCCATCTAATCTGACTGAGCTGGGGCTGTTTTGCAAAGAAGAATGGGCAAGGATTTCAGTCTCTAGATGTGCAAAGCTGGTAGAGAGAGACATACCCTAAAAGTCTGGCAGCTGTAATTGCAGCAAAAGGTGGTTCTACAAAGTATTGACTCAGGGGGCTGAATAATTACGCACACCCCACTTTGCAGTTATTGATTTGTAAAAAAATGTTTGGAATCATGTATGCTTTTCGTTTTACTGCTCACGTGTACACCACTTTGTATTGGTGTTTCACATGGAATTCCAATAAAATTAATTCATGTTTGTGGCAGTAATGTGACAAATGTGGAAAACTTCAAGGGGGTCGAATACTTTTGCAAGCCACTGTATACTGATATTGAACCCGATATATGAACCCGAGGTGGCATATTGTTGTTCTAACAGGACCAGAGGCATGTCGTGTGTGGAATACTCCTGGGTTGCAGCTTGGCTTCCTATTGGAGGAAGCTAACAGAGGCGGGAGCGGCAGGGGGAGCCTGGAATCGAGGGCAAGATGCTACGAGGCTGACTAACAGCCTCATATAAATAAAGCAGGCTAGCGACAAGCAGATTGTCGCTAGCCTGGTGATCTTTTAAGGGGGTGCAGCGTGGAACAGGGGGGGCTGGCCGCGGCAGTACAATGACCCAGAGGCATGTTATTGTGCACATGACATGCTTCTGGGTCCTGTTAGGATAGCAATATGCCACCTTGGGTTCTCTTTAAAGCTTATTGGGCTTGATTCACAAAGCGGTGCTAACCTACTTAGCACGTCTAAAGTCTTTAGACGTGCTAACCAGGGTGCTAAGTAGATTAGCACCGGAGTTCTCAATCAGATCACGCGCTAATTTTGCGCGCGTAAAACTTTGTGCGCGCAAAGTTTTACGCGCGCTAAGTCCCATAGGCTTTAATAGGCACTTCGCACGGAGCGCCCTGCGCTCTGTGCAGTACGCGCGTAAAGTTTTACGCGCATAAAGTTTTGCGCGCATAAAGTTTTATGCGCGAAAAGCTTGTTTAGACGTGCTAAGGGGGTTTTCACAGGCGTGCTAACAGTTAGCACCGCTTTGTGAATCAAGCCCCTTGTATGCAGTATTGTAAATGTCCAGTTGCTGGATTTAATCTTACAAATATAGCCAGCAATTGAGTGGTGCAGCCACCAGTGAGTTATTATATTGTTAGATATGACTTGAAGGTTATTGCTGGTCATAGATGTCAATTTGCTGCAAACTAGGTTGTGACAACAGTAGCTCTGAATGTTAAGCTCGAAGCCCTCATTTTTATGTATAAAATATATGTGCTACTAAAAGCTCCCTAGACTTGTTACAGCACTACACAGAACCCTGAGGGGGCATATGTCAAAGCACTTGCTTTGGCTCAGTAATACATTTTCATCGGAAATCAGTTGTTACTGATGTTAGCAGCTTATTTACAGAGGATTTGAGCTTACTTTGTAAATTGTGCAGGCACTTCTAGCGGCGGATTCCTAATGATTTTTGATGGTGTATCCTAAAAACAGGTGTAAAAATTAGTTATAAGAGGCAATCCCCATAATTATGCAAGAGGACAGCAGGGCAGGACAGTTAAAGCAATTGGGAGTTGTGCTTAAGAAAAAAAAAAAGCCAGATACTTAGCTAAGGAGAGGGAAGGCTCTAGGTCCTATAGAACCTTCCCTCTCCTCTGCCCTCAGTGCAGCGCTAGCTTCCCCGTTTGAATTCCCTGCTGCGGGGGACTTTGGAAGTCTTCAGGAGCCGAGTGCTTCAGAAGACAGGTGGCTCCATACTGTGAGTGCACGAGTGAGGGCTCTCACGAGTGTGCAGTCTGGAGCGGCCTGTCTTCGGGAGCACTTGAGCACCTGAAGACTTCTGAAGCCTCCCTTCGGTGGCGGAGATCTCAGCATTTGACCGAATTGGTCGAATGCTGCTACGGGGGATCCTGCTCTGGAATGGGCATCGGGAGAGGAGTGGGAAGGCTCATTAGGACCCAGAGCCTTCCCTCTCCTTAGGTAAGTATCTGGCTTTTTTTTTCTTAAGCACGGTTTCCATTGACTTTAATTAGAAGCCTCAAAGTGATGTAAAATTGCAGCACAACACCTCTTGTTGAGTGCAATCTCACTGGTAGGATGACAGACTGTGGGGAAATTATTACAACTCCCCCTGACAGTCTGCAGAACTGGATGCAGTACTTTATACCTATAGATGAATGTACCAGTAGTAAAACGTGCTGCTGTAGCTGGTCTTTAGGCCTCTTTCATATTTATTGTGCTCCCTTGTGCCGCACAAAAATGATGCATTCCATTGCCGAAGCAGTTATAGCCCTATGGAGCTATGACATTGATTGCAGTGCGGTAGGTTCCAATGCAGTAATGCACTGTTTGCAGTGCATCAACAGTACGACTTGTGCATGTACCATGTAAGTGAGGCATACTTTCATTGCACCGCAGTGTTATTGCAATTATTGCAGAAGAATCACAATGCAATGGACTGTTTGCAGTGTGGAAGGAGCCTTAGATGTGATCTTTCTAGGGCTTTTGTTTGCCAGATCAACCAGTCAGGATGGTAGAAATCATCACTGGGCTATTTTGATTATAGGCTTTAAAATCTTTTAATCCCATCATGCATCTAACACTACAGAAAGATTACATTTTCTATAAACAATTTCTGTGTGTGGATCAAAGCCTACATCTAAGCTTTTTGCAACTCTTAAAGAGAACCCGAGGTGGGCAAATGGTGGGCAGATGGGACACATAGGCATGTTCTCTGCCTCATAACATGCCTCTGTCCCACCCCCTGCTCTCCCCCCCCCCTTCCGCCGTGCTATAGCCCCCCAAGATCAGCGACAATATTTGTCGCTATCTTGGAGGTAAACATAGGGAAAGGGATTCCCTGTTCAAAATGCCCGCCAGGGGCGTTCCTGCAGGGTTTACAGAGTTGCCATTGGGCAGCTCTCCCTGGGCGCACCCCCTGCCGCTCCCTCGCCTCCCTGCTTGTATGAGAGACACACAGTCGTGACCTATAGGTCATAAAAGTGAAAGTTGGCCATTGCGGCCCACAGGAGCGGCGTTTTTTAAGGCTACCTGATCCAATCAGTCCCCTAGATCAGTTAGCTTAGGTTTTTTTTATTTTTTTGAGCCCACCTTGGGCTCTTTTTAATTTATTACTGTTATGCTGTACTGAGGGTAGCTTCTTACATTCATTGCCATAAATAAGCAGTGTGGATGGGGAGAGCCCTCTGGTGGCTACCTGCAGTAAAGCTGATTAAAATGTAGATGATTCCACCATTGTACATTTCAGGTTATGCTTATGGTGCTCCAACTAATTCCTGTCAACACAGCTCTTAATTCATCTGCCATAATCTATAAATACAGGGTGGGCCATTTATATGGCTACACCTTAATAAAATGGGAATGGTTGGTGATATTAACTTCCTGTTTGTGGCAGATTAGTATATGTGAGGGGGAAAACTTTTCAAGATGGGTGGTGACCATGGTGGCCATTTTGAATCCAACTTTTGTTTTTTTCAATAGGAAGAGGGTCATGTGACACATCAAACTTATTGGGAATTTCACAAGAAAAACAATGGTGTGCTTGGTTTTAACATGTAAAAACTGCTCTGGTCCATAAGTGGGGAAACAAGGTCTAGATGCGAAGTGGTTAAGCCTCCTTGAGGCCGCTCGTTACTCATCGTCTCCCCGGGTGGCTCCTGTCACCCGCAATTGTCCATGACAGCCTGGCCTTGTCGCGCTTGCACGGCCCAGCCAGGTGTGGTCCCCCGTCGTGCTCCTGACCCTGGGAGTGTTCTGTAGAAGTGCTTCGCAAGCAAGTGCAGGAAGGTCGCGGGAGCGGGCCGCGCTTGCATGACTCGGCCAGGCTTTTGGGCACTATTGTGGGTGACGGGCCTCCCGGGGAGATGGCAAGGAACAAGCAGCGTTAACCTGCCTGGCGTTCTGATTCCTGCGTCTGCGGGAACGTTTTTTTGCACTTTTTTTTTATCATGTAGCTAGCCTAGCGCTAGCTACATGATTCCCCCCTCCCTGCGGCATCCTTCCCACCCCTCCGATCGCCGCCGGCGCAAAGACCCTTCTGAACGGGATTTCCTTGAGGGCTTCCCCCGTTGCCATGGCGACGAACGTCGTGACGTCATCGACGTCGTGACGTCACAGGGAGTCCCGATCCACTCCCGATCCACCCCTCAGCGCTGTCTGGCACTGATTGGCCGGGCAGCGCACGGGGTCTTGGGGGGCCTGTATCGCGGCGACCGGCGGCGATCAGGTAGGACATGCAGCAAGCAAAGTGCTTGCTGCATGTTTAAAACAAAAATATTCAAATCGGCCCAGTGGGGCCTGAGCGGGGACCTCCGGCGTCTCTGGACGAGCCTAGCTCGTCCAGAACGCCAGGGAGGTTAAGGGGGCTTAAGGAAGCCCCAGGTAAGTATGGTACCTGAGATGTTTCTCGTCTCAGGTACACTTTAAGGTGTCTTATTTCATATTTATAAACAGGTCACTTTGTGTTGCATAAAATCTAGCAGTGATTATAAGGCAACACAATACTGACTATTCTGCCCTTTCTACAGTGTAAATTTGTTAAATGAGGTTTGTAACACTTGCCTTGGACAGACCATTTCTCAGCAAGACATTGGCTGTGGTGGATATCACAGATGCCCCCTTGACATGGAACCTTTCACTACTATTTGTGGTGAGAGGGGATTGACAGAGAATAAGCTGTCTGCTGCTGATGGTGTGGATGTGGGTACCTGTGATCCATTGCACTTGCGCATTTATGCTTTTGTTTATTGCAAAACCCAGTAATTCCCGCAAAGTAATTTTGAATGCATATTTTTTTACAATTGCATTTATATGAAATACAGTTTATACACTGGAACCTGAACTCTGGTTTTACATGAATTCAAGCTGCCTCTCTTGAATCTTCACTAGCAGCCTATTATAATTTGTTGCTGTGGAGTCATATACTGCAACTAAAATATTTGGTTCCTGAAATGCAGCTTTTAGAATAGAGTATCTTTGTGTTCTGTAGACTTTTCCGTTAACATGTCCACAAGCATGTGATAAAAGCTTTGATACTCAGTGTGATGGCAAGATCTGAGCTGTGTACTGATTTTCATTTATTGTTTTTTGATATACTGGTGCGAAAACCCTATTAAAGAACTTCCATAGTGACCTAGTTTGAGCAAGATAGCAAATAATGACAGTTTAAAGTTATAAAATATACGAGGGTCATTAACCACTGCCAGGGAAAAAAACAGTAACACAAAGGTCAGTGGCCTGATAAAAAAGCAATATTGTTTTATAAGATCTGTACTAGTATGAGTTTATTTAGTGAGGCAGCATAAAGAGTAGTGAGCGTATAGACGGTAACACTGATCTTGTGCTTGCTGAAAGAGGAATTTTGATTGCTTTGGCTTACCAGTGTATATGTAATAAGGGCTCCTGGAAAAATGGGCATGAGGTAATACCGATACTGGAATAGCAGTCATTTTACCAGTATTCTATGATTGTTGATAGAAGGGTATCAGTAATTATACCAATATTGTACTATAGCTCTCTGTAACCTAATTCTCACACTAACCCTCCCCTACCTGCTCCTAACACTAACCGTCCCCTTACCTACATAAAGCCCAGAGGTCGGCTATAGTGTAGCCAAACTCTGTTGCACTACTGCTCCCAGCTTAGTGGCTAGAAAGTGGTTCAAATCCATACCCCCGCAAGGCAATAATTTACCCCCTCCCATCCATGAACGAGCGTGGACACACTGCGCAGGCCTCTTTGCGCATGTGCAGTAACACAGAGCCTGTCCAGGCCTGGGGGAAGAGCAAAGCCTGATCGGCTCCATGCTATTGCACAAGCGCACCTGTACAGAGTGGCTGCATTCATTTGCGGACAGTTGTGCACTGCGTGCACCACTTGACAAAGCCCTTATCGAGTGGGTTCCAGTGTTTTTGGCGCTGGATCGGTGAAGGGCCTGCCTCTACTGAGGTAAGTATCCATTTGGTGCACTACTTTCCCCTTTGGGTACAATTTACGGATTTAATCCAAAAGTTCAGGATTGCATGAAATCTTGAAATTAAGGATTAGAAATCTTACTGAATACTACTCAATTTATCACGAATGTGATAAGAAAAATTATTTAAATTCTTGAATAAAGTCAGGAGAAAAGCTTTGTAAATTGATGCCATTGTTTTTATATTTCAAAACTGCTGGAGTCAGTACTGCCTCTAGTGATGATGTCACAACTTCCTCTAAAGGTGCCCATTAACGGTACAATTTTTTCACCAAATGCGATCTTTCAATGCGATTTTTACAATCAAATTGTATAGAAAATTTGCCATTTATAAAGGCAATTGATAGTGAATGATTATTTGGTCGATTGCTTTATAGGATAAAATCTATCCAAAAGTTGGAAAATAGGATCAAATTTCAAGAAAGAATCGTTCAGTACATGTAAACATTCGATAATTGCTTTTAGATTAATTACGATCATTCAAATCGCAGTGAAAGATCACATTTAGTGAAAAATTGTACCGTTAATGGGCACCTTTAGCTTGACACAGGGTTTGTCTAAAACAGAAATATGTACCAGTTCAGTCAGCAGTAAACTGATGCAGTTGCTGTCTCCTTACACAGAATGAGGTCTTTTTACTGACAAATGGAAATGATTCTCATATTTTTTTCTGTTTAGGAATCATGACAATTTTTTTAAGTTTTGTAATTATAGACCTATTAACCACGTCCCTTTTTCCCCCCCTAAAAAACCAAGGGAACGAGAAATCCGTACCTTCCGCGCTACCGCCGCTGTCCTCGCTCCCGCCGCTCGTGCGCGTGCTCCCGCCGCTCGTGCACGCCGCCGCCCGCTCGCCCGGAGATCAATGAACGGGAAAATCCATTCCCGTTCGTTGATCTAAGCCCCCGCAATGATCTGCTGCTTCTTTGAGAAACAGCGCGATCATTGTGATCTTCCCAGCCTCGTAGTGCTTCCTGTAAGCGTCCTTCCGGACGCTTACAGGTCGCATGTAAACAAAGTCACTGTGGCCATCTTGTGGCCAAATAGTAAAACTACACCCTAAAGCATTTTACATATACAAATACATTAGTTTTACACAATAAATTAACTCATTACCTCCCACACTCCCCAATTTTTTTTTTGTAATGCCTTGGTCTCCTGCTAGCATGAGGGGTCAAGAAAAGGACTTCAAACTAGTAAGTTAGGAATCCCAAACCTTACTTAGATAAATATTACAGATTTTCTTGACCTCCTTTCCTGAAAATGGGAAATTAATGTTACAAAAATGGCTGTTATTTAAATCCCTGGTCACATTATCAGCTTATCTAGAGGAGTTTGTATCACAATCAGGGTCGTCAATAGAATGTTGGGAGCTCCCTCGAAAAAGATAGCATGGTCCCTCTAGGTCCTTAGGTCTCTCAACTTCGCTCTCCCATGCAAATGCAGCCAATCAAGAAAACAAATAATATTTTTACCCCCCCCCCCCCCCTCCTCCTGCCATGAAGGGAGAGGTGTAATATTTACTTGCTGCAGTGCTGCGGGTCTCCTCCATGCATCAAAGCCACACACTCTCTGCTGCCATTCTCTGGCTCCCCGATTACATGACTCGCACCAGTCATGTGATTGGGAGCTGGGGAATGGCAGCAGAGAGTGTGCAGCTGTGAAGCATGGAGGAGATCTGCAGCATTCAAGCCGAAAACTTTACACTGCTTCCTGCGCTACTCTGCATGCGGCTTAGGAGAGGAAGGAGAAGCAGTTCTCCACAGCTCCCCCCGCCTATTTTTGCGCAGCTGATCAAAATCTATGAGCATGACTATGTCTCAACATCATCGTGCTGTTCAGACAGAAATGGGTGGGGCATAGACTGAGCTATTTCTGAGCCACATTTTGGGTAACCCATGCCTGGGTATCCCACCCATTGCAGGGCTCCAGTCTAAGGGTTAATTTATCTAGTTGAACATAAATACTTCAAGGATGTACTTCAATCAAGTGGTTCCTATCTTCAATTCATGTTAGGCCCAGTGCACACCAAAACCGCTAGCAGATCCGCAATACGCTAGCGGTTTTGGGAGCTGATTTCAGAGCGATTCTAGGTAGGTTTTCTAAACATACCTAGCGGTTTTGCGTGCGTTTTTGTGTAGCAGATTACACATATTGTTACAGCAAAAGCTGTTACTGAACAGCTACTGTATCAAAAATGCCTGGCAAACCGCTCTGAACTAGCGTTTTTCAGAGCGGTTTGCGTTTTTCCTATACTTTACATTGAGGACGAAACGCTTCCGAAAACCGCAAGCGCGCAGCAGGAGGCGCGTTTGCGGCTTGGCAAAGACCGCAAACCGCCAGTGTGCACCATCCCATTGCAATACATTAGACAAGCGTTTTTAGAGGCGGATGCGGCTGGCGGATCGCTCCAAAAACCGCTCGGTGTGCACTGGGCCTCAGTGTCATATAGCCTTTTGCCAGTGCAGGCAGTGATGCTATAGTAAAACAACAGGTGCAAATTCCATGTATTATTCTGTACACCATGACACCTTATCTGCCCTGTAGATAGCCCATGATAGAGACATAGAAGTATGTGCTGTTTTGATAGCGCAGTCTGTGTCAGGTTGATGGCATTCCTTTGATAAAGACCAGAATGATAATAACAGCTACTGCATTGAGGACAGATAGCGCTATGAAGTTTAAAGTCTTCATAGCAGCAAACTAACTAAATCTTTGCTGTTATGTTTGCATTGGGATGCTTCATAAAAAGTGAAAGGTCTTTGCTATTGCACTGTCTCACAGATTTACGGCACAAACATATGGTATATAATGGGGATTTATGTGACCTTCAAAACTGCAGCACTACCTATACTGGCAGAAAGCTTTATGGCACCAGCTTGGACTGTACATATGGTTAATAATGTGTACTCATGTAACATCCTTTTTTATATGTAAGCATTATATCTTACAGTTTTGACCACAATTGTACTGCTTTAGATACTCATGATAAATATGATACAGGCAAACTTAATTGAGCGTACTACTGAAAGTATTACAAAGCAAATTCAGTATATGCAGTATTCTTTTATATACAGTGAGTTCTCAACTTACAGTAAGGGCTCGTTTCCATGCAGCGCAGAGCCCCGTGGCTCTGCGTTGGCACGTCATTCCCGGCGGGGGGGTTTGCAGGGCTTGCGATTCCATTCATTATACTGAATGGGATCACGTGCTGAAGCGCCCCGAAATGTAGCAAACCATGCACAGCGATTCAGCGGTGAATCACAGCTCATGTATGTAAACGGCAGACAGTGCAGTCTTTGCACTGTCTGCTGTCCCTGCGATTGCACATGAATGCTATATGGAAATGAGCCTTTAGAATGTGTTATAGGATATTATCCTGATTCTAAACTTCTTGCTTTTACAGGAACAGGTTATGCAGATTTCACATAATTAAAAAAGTAATCCCCATTCATACAGTGTAAACTGTGTAAACTATTTCACTGGGTTGTGCATGTACAGTGCTGCCCATAATTATTCATACCCCTGGCAAATTTTGACTTAAAGTTACTTTTATTCAACCAGCAAGTCATTGTTTGATGGGAAATGACATACTGTAGGTGTCTCCCAAAAGATAAGACGATGTACTAAAGACATTATTGTGGGAAAAAAAACATTTCTCAGTTTTTATTTAAATTTGAGCAAAAAGTGTCCAGTCCAAAATTATTCATACCCTTCACAAACTGTCACAGTGGGAAAATCCAAAGTTCTATACCATTCCAAATAGTCCAAGCTTTTCTAAATCATCCTAATTACCCTGATTAATTGGGAACATCTGTTTTAATCAATTGAGCAGGTGAAAAACAGCAGCTCTCTGCAGTTGGTTTGTGGACAGTCATGGCTAAGACAAAAGTGAGGACCTGCGGCTGAGCATTGTGGCTCACAAGTCAGCAATGGGCTACAAGGCCATTTCTAAATGTTTTCCAGTTCCAGTGGTTACAGTGCACAGTATTATTAAAACAGATGTTCTGCACTGTGGAAAATCTCAGAGGACATGGTCGGAAGCCAAAAGTGACACCTGTGCTGGCCAGGAGGATAGTGAGAGAGGTGATAAAGAATCAAGGATAACCACCAAGGCCATCCTGGTGAATCTGGGCTCTGCTGGTGGCTGTGTCTCAAGGCAGACACCACTTCTCCAGATAAGGCACATAAAAACTTGCTTGGCTTTTGCAAATGCTCATCTAGACAAAGAAGAAGGCTTCTGGTCTTTTGTGAAACAAAAATGTAATGGTTTAGTCACAATGAGGTTTCCTTCATTTGGTGTAAAAAAGGAGAAGCCTTCAACCCAAAGAACACCATCCCCATTGTCAAACATGGTGGCAGGAACCTAATGCTTTGGGGTTGTTTTTTCAGCCAATGGATTAGGGAACTTAATCATAGTAAACAGCACCTTGAAAAAAGAGAAGTACATGAGGATTCTCAACGACAACATCAGGTAGTGTGCAGAGAAACTTGGCCTTGGCCACCAATGAACATTTCAGCATGACTGACCCAAAAACACAGCAACAGTGGTGAAGAAATGGTTAGCAGACAACAACATTAACGTCTTGGAGTGGCCCAGCCAGTGTCCTGACTTGAATCCAATTTAGAATCTATGGAGGGAGCTAAAGATCAGAGTGATGGCAAGAAAGCCCTCCAATCTGAAAGATTTGGAGCTCATGAATGGGAAAAAATACCTGTTGAGACATGCAAAAAGCTGGTCTGCAATTATAGGAAGCGTTTGATTGCTGTAATAGCTATTAAACGATTTTCTATTGATTATTGAGAAGGGTATGAATAATTTTGGACTGGACACTTTTAGCTCAAATGTAAATAAAAGCTGAGAAATGGTTTTCCCCACAATAATTCCTCTTGTACATCCTCTTACTATCTTTTGGGAGACACTTATGTCATTTCCCGTCAAAAAATTATTTGGGGATGTGTTGAACAGGTTGGGAAGGGGTATTAATAAATGAGGTAGATAAATGAGTTGTGCCTCAAACACACTGAGGCTTCAATTCACAGAATGAACTGCGGTAGTAGGAAAAAAAGTAGGTATTTTACTGAATGTGGTATTGTTGTACATTTTTAGAGCAATTCATTCTTTTTTACCAAATGAGAGGAGTGTACGATAGGAGGTGTAAAGTGTTTGATATTTTGTTCGGTAAACGTGGAGCAGGCAGAAACTTGTAATGTAGTTTATTTTGAGTAATTTATATTTATTAGTGTGTGTGTGTGTGTGTGTGTGTGTCAGAATGGTTGAGAACTCCATAAAGTGAAGCGAGAGCCAATGTGGGAGAGCAGCTGTGCGAGAATGAAATAATATCAGCTAGATTTAGGTGTTAAACTGCTCTTAATTCCCGCCTCCTTTTTTCCTCTTTGAATTGCATTTCTGTCAAATGTTACCGATTCCATATCACACATGTAACGAACATTTATCGACCATTCCCTGAATGGTCGTAAACTTGTTTGATACTTTTCTGTGAATTACTGTACTGCTTTTGAATTACCAAACTGAAATTATTATCGAACGTGCGGTAATACGTTCGGTAACACTCTGTGAATTGATGCCTTTGTGGGAAACACTGTTAAAAATGTTATACAGCAGTCAGTTATATGTAAATAAAAGTAAAAAGAGGAGTGTAACTAACTAGGGGGTTTAAATGCTAGACCATAAGAAGCCACTGTCACTGGAAAACCTAGAACATTTTCTGACAGTTGGGCCATATAAACTCATGATGGAGTGCTCAACCTCCAATTGCAGGTATTTGTAATCCTCAAGGCAGTTAAAGAGGAACTCCAGTGAAAATAATGTAGTTAAAAAAGTGCTTCATTTTTTACCATAATTATGTATAAATGATTTAGTCAGTGTTTGCTCATTGTAAAATCTTTCCTCTCCCAGATTCACATTCTGACATTTATTACATGGTGACATTGTTACTGTGGGCAGGTTATTTAGCTGTTTCTAGCTGCTCTGTCTGTTAGACAGCTAATAACAGCTATTTCCTGTCTCTGAACATTGTTACATTGTGGCAGTTTGCCAGCAGTACCGCGGTATTCAGAGCCTCTTGTGGGAGGGGTTTCAGCACAAAATCAGTCACACAGCGCCCCCTGATGGTCTGTTTGTGAAAATCATTGTCTTTCTCATGTAAAATGGGGTATCAGCTACTGATTGGGAAAAAGTTCAATTCTTGGTTGGAGTTTCTCTTTAAAGGGAACCTTAACTGAACGGGGGGTAAAGAGGTTTACTTACCTGGGGCTATTACCAGCCTCCTGCAGCAGTCCTGTGCCCTCGGCGCCGCTCTGGAATCCTCTGGTCCCCCGCTGTCACTTAGTTTCGTTTTTGACGACTCACCAGTCGCCGGCCGCCATGCGTATTATTGGACGCATTCACCAATGCAATTAGCGCTATTGCGGACCGCAACGCGTACAAAAATACGCTTTGTCGCATATCTACACGTGCGGAATGCGGCAACGCGTATTTCGGTACGCGTTGCGGTCCGCAATAGCGCTAATTGCATTGGTGAATGCGTCCAATAATACGCATGGCGGCCGGCGACTGGTGAGTCGTCAAAAACAAAACTAAGTGACAGCGGGGGACCAGAGGATTCCAGAGCGGCGCCGAGGGCACAGGACTGCTGCAGGGTGCTGGTAATAGCCCCAGGTAAGTAAACCTCTTTACCCCCCGTTCAGTTAAGGTTCCCTTTAAGTCCTCAGAGGAAGTTGTGGGCCTGAGCTACCAGTAGAGGGATTTGGAAAGGGTGGAGGTTCCCTCTAAGAAAATTCCAATAGGAGTAGCAGGTGCCCACTCATATATAGGTAATGTACAATAATAAAAAGGTTTGCTAATGACCCTTTCTGTAGGGGCTCTGTAGATAGCATTTTGTGTACTATCATCTATGCTCTTCCTTTTTCTGATCTGTATTCTTTTTTTCATCTGTATACTTGTAACTGATACAATATACGATACAATAACTTTTTTTTTTTTTAATTCTTAAAGTGAACCTCCAGACTAAAAATCTGCTCTGCAGAACTGAAAAGCATTGGTGTTTCTTTAACAGTTTCACAGCATCAGAACTTTGCTTTTCTTACCAAAGCCTCATTTTTAGCTGCACAGAAGAAAACTGCCCGGGCATTTTTCCCTGCTGTGCAAAGCATGATGGGATTTCTGATGTTGTTGTTCTCCTTCTGCTGTTTTGGCGCAAATGTGATTTTTTTATTTTTATTTTGAGTGAGATTTGAAGCCTAGCGCATGCAGCTGGGAGGGGTGATCAGGACAAAGACAGGACATTTGGAGTTGTGTCTCGTGCTCCCTTCACCTCCTTTCAACCAAAAAAGATGGCTTCCCCCATGAAATCACAAACATTTGCCTGTTCTTTTATAACAGGGTGGGAGAGCGATAATATTACCTATCTATTTTAATTAACATAACTAATGTAACTTAATGGCAGTATGTTTGTTTAGGCTGAAGTTCCCCTTTAATTCTTCTTTCAGCTTTGGGTCACCTTTAATTTCTTCTATCCTTCTGCTTTTTTTTCTACTTTTGTTCCAATATCTTCGTAGGAGCTTATTACATTCTGCTTGCCCCCACTGCAACTCACTGCAGTACTGATCAGGAGCGCTGCACCCCACAGGTACACTTTAACAGATCATTTTACACAGGCTTTGCTAATGTCTCTTCTATGTCCCTATATAACCTTACCTGTTGTTTTGTGCTTCTCGTCTCGTAACCTCTATTTTTCATCTTTTCATTGCTGGTTTTGAAGACTGTGAACAAGCACAGCACAAGCAAATGGCAAATGAACTACTAGCAAACAGGCAGGAGCAATAAAGCAAAAACACAGTTTTAGAGATAACATCAAAATGACATATTGACCCAATCCACCACACCAATAGCAAGCTTATAAGCAGGAATCATCTGGAGTCTGGACTTTATGAACAAACGTATACACCAGACAGACCTGTTTTCTTTATAGAAAGGAAGTGCTCCCTTTTTAAAAGGAATTTTATGTTTTTTTGATTTGCTACCTTGCTGTGCATTTAACTTTGAAAATAAGGTAAATGATCAGATGGACCTTTTTCAGGTACTCCTTTGAGAAATACATCTATAGTCAATATCTTTTAGGAAGACATATAATAGGGATGGGTGGACAACAAGGACAAATAGCCTGCTGTGCCTAAAAATACACACCTCTTTGACATACCCCTTTCATCTCCACCTTGCCTCTAAGTGGAATGATACAGACATAACCATCTAAGTTTGTTGCAGTGTAACAGTGAAGTAAAAAAAAAACACTAAAAGTAAAACTGCACAAACAACTCATATTTAAAACAAATTCATTAAAGTGGATTTACTAATGCTTAATAGACGTACAACATTTCTAACATGGGCTTGCTTGCCTGTTTCTTTGGAGTTTAGAATGATTTATTTTTGGCTATGTATATACTTTTGTGTACCTTTTTAATAGCTTATTTGTTTATTGCACCTTTAAAATTCTCTTTGTTTATAACACTGAAAGGCTTTTTAAAATTATAGCCACTTAGCGTAATGAAGAAAAGTGATAATGTTTAGAAAGCTTTAATTTTTATGCATATTATCACAAAGCCTCCATCTTTATTGTGATAAACTTGAAGCAGTTTAAGTAATATTTTGTAGTCTTAAAAGAGTAGGATTACTATGGCAAGTGCTTATTGCTAACTGCCTTGAATACTGCAATATGCATTTTTGGAAAAGAGTAATGTGAGCAAACCACAATGCACAAAAAAGGGAAAACCTGCAAATAAAATACAAAGGACTTGATTCACTAGGACACATAGCATGCCTTATCAGTGTTAATACACCTTATCAGAGTAGCATAGCGAGCGCTACGCCTACGAACTTATGCATGCTAATTGGCAATGATGAGAGCTTCACTCGTTCTGCCCTGAGCCCCTGTGGGTCCATTCACCTTAGGACATTATCTCCGCACTTTGATTGGCCCAATAGGCTGCCTGTCAAGTTTCCTGTCAAGTGACAGGATTGGGACAATCAGAGTGCGGGGATAATGTCCTTTAAAATGATTGAACCCGCAGGGGCTCAGGGCAGGTTGAGTGGAGCTCTCATCATTGCCAATTAGCACGCATAAGTTCGTAGCGCTCGCTATGCTACTCTGATAAGGCGTATTAACACTGATAAGGCATGCTATGTGTCTTAGTGAATCAAGCCCAAAATGTGTAAATAAATGTCATTACCTAAAGTGAATGCAAGTTTGACTCTGTTCATGTTCACATCATCCATGGTTTTCTGGGACCTTCTTCCTCATGTGTCTGTCTGATTCCTGCCCTCCATGCCATGCTGTGGTAGGAAAGCAGAGGAGAGGTTCAGCATGAGGCCCAGGAAGGTGATGAGTCTGCAGGAATGGTTGGTCAGGATAATAGAATATAAGACGTTTGGTTTGCTTCCAGCTCTCGAGGGGTGCCAAGGGAACTAATATAGAGGGCAGTGTTTATGGTGACGCTATAACATGAAGATCACTATAAAGGAGGAACAGTGAAAATGAGAGAGCATGCACATACACTGCCAGTGTTCAGGGCCTACTTTATCTTGACCCATGGATACACATATACCCAAGACAATGAATGGACAATTTTACCACCTCCATGCAGTATGTGGTTCAACAGATTTTGAATACTATGAACAGATTAAGTAGGTAAGCTAATAAATACAACCAATACTTCTCTTTGTCTTGCCTTGATAAAGAGATCCCTGATCTCAAAATGTTGGCTTCATGGTGTATGTCTATAAAAAGCTCCATCCAGCCTCCCCTGTGCTCCCGTGAGCCGTGACGCCAGCAGGGCTCCATGAGGGTGAGCACAGCGGGGTAGTGAAGACGTGACGGCCAGGCCAACCATGGAACAGGGGCGGCCAGCACAGTCCTGGTGCAGTTAGTGTAGGAATCCACCAGCCTGCATTCACATAGAGATTTGGGGGTTCAGCAGAGAGTGTAGTTTAGAGCATCAGAATTTCTGTACTTATAAGTTGACGATATGAAAATGCAGCTCTTCTGTCCTTGCAAAGCACCACCCTCAAATTCCGCTAGAATTTGTGGGATTCCCAGTAAAAAAATAACAAGTTATTCTTCCGATGCCCATAGATAATACAATTTTTTTCATTAGATAATTTCCTTTGATTATTCCATTAGATCGAATATGAAGATTTTTCCAACATGTCTGATCGTACTATCATTAAACGGGATAACCGTTCATTTTCTTAATCGAAAAAAAGATTATTTTTAACTTTTATTTGATTCAACTGTTATGGTTGAATAAATGGGAAAATAGAACATTTTTATTGTACCGTGTAAGGCCACCATTAGTCTTAGTAGACCCTAGACATAAAAATGTTGTTTAACCAGAAAAACAATTAGACAGGCACTCCTGCTCTAGCTGATGGGTACAAGTGTCTTGTAAGTCCAGTAATAGCAGCTAATGAAAAAATTGTTTTATGGCAGGATTAGTATTCTGCATAGATCTCCCACACAGGGGACAGTTACAGTCCACAAGCCTATATTATTTTACATCCAATAACCAATTACATTTTGCCTAACAATGCTATATCTACAAAATGACTGGAAAATGACTAAAACAATGAAAAACGCAGCAGAGAAAAAGAAACCTGTTCATTTAATACTGGCTCTTTAATATACCAGGGCATCATGGTAATGCAAACAGCTATAAGGTCTCTTTCACACTAGAGCCCGTTTCCTGCATTTTGACGTTAACCAAGGTTAACCCAGCTTTTAATTGTCGGGAGCCGCCGTTTTCCCGTCGGGTGAATTAATAGCTACCGCCGCTGATTGCGTCGCACCACAGCATCCCGATGACACGCCGCAAGCTATTCAACGCGTGTAGGAGAACGGATCCTGCACACGTTGTTAGATGTGAAAGAGCCCTAAAGATTTTTTTGCCCTCCAGGCAATCACGCTGTCACAAACTGTACAATTACTGGATGAAATGGTAAAAACTGCAGCAGCGCATATGGGCATATGGGGCTTGATTCACTAAACCGTGATAACTTCTATCACGGTTGCGCTAGCAGTTTCACGCGCAATCACGAAGTTGCAATTGCGCAAAAACGTGAAAATGCTAGCACGGCCGTGATATGAGTTATTACTGTTTAGCGAATCAAGCCCCTAGTGTGATGTCGTGTAAAAGGGCAAACCCTATGCACATGCAGGAGATCAAGACCTGGTCAATGAGTGAGTGAGTAGCGGGTCTAAGTAATGGGAAGATATGGTAAGGAAACCCATGAGACCAATGCACTTATGTTAAGTGAAGCCAGTTGTAAGATAAAATGGCACATAGTAAATATACAACGAACAGCAATGCAGTCTGGTGTTCTATAAAATTGTATTTGTCAGGATTGTAGACTGTAGTAATAGAACAGACAAACCAGACATGTCAAACGTGGATTGGCGTAACAGGCCCTTAGAGAAATCATTGCTTGCTTCTTTCCAATTTTTAACTGGGGCCGGCCTACCAAAAATGCAGGGCAGTAGACCTGGGGCTTGATTCACTAAACCGTGATAACTCATATCACGGCCGCGCTAGCGTTTTTGTGCGTAATCGTGAATTTTCAATGTGCGATTGCGCGTGGAAAATTTGCGACAGCAAAAACACTACCGTGGCCGTGATATGAGTTATCACAGTTTAGTGAATATCATGGTTTAGTGAATCAAGCCCCTAGTGTGAACTGAGGCTACAGGAATATTTTGAGGTTGATTGGATTGGAGGTGCGGCTGATAAAGCCAACAGACCTCCTTCCGCTAGGGCTTCAATTCACAGAAAACAGCTGATTTTACTGAGCATTTAGTTTCAAAAGGTTTTATTGGAGATCTCTATAGGTGACATGCAGTACATTCCTCGCAGGGGGGATAATATTGAAGACAATCCACAAAAAGCACTTACATAGTCTCAATTAAGGGGAATTAAATATTACAACAGGAAGTAGCACAGTCAAAATTGTACTTCAAAAAAAGGGAAGGAAGGAAAGGTAGCAACTTAACATAAACAATCCATCCATGGTCAGATCGGATATAAAAAGAGTAAGAACAACAGAGCAACAGCAGGGTGACAGAGTTAGAGGTTACCTTAGGAGAAGTAAATTGGATACCTCAGGCTCAGGGCATCAGCATACACCAACAATGGGTCCCATGTCATGAAAATGTTCCATACATCCACTCATATATTATAAGCCTGTGCACTCTACTTATCACCAGATCAAGAACCAATCTGGGTTGCAGCCATTGAGGCCAGGTAAGATTTAGCTGCCATAGCGATGAATTGAATTAGACAGTGGGCTGGATATTTTGTAGTAGATTTTTTATGTCCTAGTAGAAGGATGGCTGGGTGTTTAGAGAAAGGTCCTTCCAATACGAACTAAATGAGATTAGAGACTTTATGCCAAAAATAAGCTGCCCTAGGGCAATCAAACCAAATATGATATAAAGTGCCCTCAGTCGAGCAGCAACCCCTAAAACAAGCTTTGCTATTGGATGGGGAGATCATATCTAATCTAGAGGGGGTCATGTAAGTGCGGTGGAATAATATAACATTGGTCTCAATTTTTGAGTAGTATAAGCTACCTTTAAATAAAGAGTCATAGCAGGATGCCCAGGTGGTGGGGGAATAGGAGGGAGACAAGTACTTCTCCCAGGCTGAGAGAATTGACTAAATAGGGTTAGAACCCATTACAGATAACTCAGCATAAAGATAAGAGATGATGCCATCTTCCAGAGGTCTATGCATTCACCAATCTTCAAAATAAGTAACACGAGGATCCAGTCGGCCAGAGGGAAGCAGTGATCATAGATAGTGATATACGTGAGATAGTTGGAAATGTTTGTGGAAAGATAAGGGCCATAAAGGGAATAGTGAGTGCATTGGCTGAAGCCTCCCCCTGACAAGAAATACTTTAAACAAAAATGTTGGGAATCATATAGCCATTTAAAGGCGGGATCAAGACCAGGCCTAAAGTCTGGCGACCCTCGTAAATCTGTATACATAGATGGTCTGGCTTGGAGAGAGAGTGAATAAGGGAAGGTTCTCCAGATCAGGAGGGTGAGCCTGGTACATGGAGAAGCTTGACGAAATGGACTTAAACTGGAAAGATTTTACTGAGAATTTAGGAAAATGTTGACTCATAAAGGCTGTTACCACATGGCAAGTAGAAATTACAGAGCCGTGAGTGAAATTATCAACCTGTGCGGTAAAAACCTCAACACATGTCAGTTAATGTCAATTCATAAAGATTAGAACATACGGTAAAGCCAAGTAACATGTTTGGTAATTACTTTTAGCTCTGATGTGCCGGAAACTATCTTCATTGTGCAATAGCCCATCACTGATGGAAGCAGAGATCCAATAGGAACAGCCTGTAGTGTAGATGCAGCTGCGCGTCTGGTATTCCTTCCTGGTTTATACCATTATATTCATAACCCTAAGGAAGAGAAATTCAGGCACATAGCGGGTAATCTTCCAACAGCAGTACACCCTGTGTCGTACAACACACTGTGCAGGAAAGCTGTCACCACATGCAGGATAGGGGTCACACTCCCCCCTTCAGTACCCTGCTCACCGAATAGATTCTTTATGCCAGGCACATCAATACACTGTAGTCGAAAGTCAGATAAAATAAATAACAGCGTATCCCACATATCCTCCATTGACGGCCGCCAGGTCTCCCCACATCAGCGCTGGTAACCTCCGTCTAGTGCAATCCAGGAAGCATGCGTGTCTAGGCTCCGCCCTACGCATTTCATCACTAGGAACAGTGACTCATCAGGGGTACAGCCTCCCTCTTCTGCAAGTCCCTCTAATAGGCTCTGATATGTTCTGTGGAGGGATGAGTTTTTTTTACCCCCCTCTGGCTGCAAAGGAGAGAGCCAGCACAAAAGAGATTTCCCCTGCAGCCCTTCGGGTGTTTAACCCTTTAGGTTCCTGTTTGAAGATGCATAGGAGCAAGTGGGGAAATCATCTTAGCATTTATGTTTCTTGGAAGTTCATCTAAACGCTGTCCATTAAATAAAATGTTGATAAAGCCTAAGAGACAGATTCAGAGGGAGTAGAACAAGGGATATATCTAAAGGGATGCCAGGAATACCTTTTACAATTGTAATGCTGTCACTGCATAGAAGTGGGAAAACGGCACGTAACAAAACGGAACCAACCTGATTTTTTTTTTTTATCGAAACAACCCTTTATGAATTAAAGTCTATACAGAGCAATGGGGGAGGAGGGGACTTTGTGCAATTGATGTGGTAAGGGGTATGTGGCATTTTGGGAGCAGTATGGGGATTTGTGGGGTGGTATGAAAGGGGTGGATTTGGGATAGTGTACTGAGTAAAGTGTACTGAATGGAGCCAAGCCCGGGCTGGTGTCTAAACAGTGGTGTAGTGTCTAGACAGTGGTCTGGCTAGATGAAGACCTTTGAAGCTGATTATAAGGGGGGCATGTCTGGAATAACGCATAGCATTAAATTAATTGAATGCAGATCATTACACTAAACTCATAATAATGCACAGCATATTTTTAATGCACTGGTGGGTGTATAGATTGAATGGGTCCTATGGGTTGAGTTAGCACAGTTAAGGAACAGTGGAGAATGTAGTTTCTGCAGTTTTTTCCTGTTAGGCAGAAAAGTTTGCATCGTAACCTTTGTCATATTAGAACATAGTGAGCTTGCTAATATGTTAGTAATGAAGCAGCTGTGTGACACAGTCCTGTGCAAAATCCACAGTCAGCACTGTTCTTTTTAATAAATCTATATTATCCTGTGTTTGACCTGGGTGCATACATGTGGCTGATCATTCATCATCCTTTCAGCAGTCCTTGCTGTATTCTGAAATGACCCAGACAAAGATTGCAAACAACATACATCCATTTTTTAGAACCTGCCATTAAAGTTTGCTTGATCATTTAAATTTTCCAGTGTTCTCCATTCTTCTCCAACATTAGTAAATCAACCCCACGACACAGTGGTATGCATGTTCCAATTCACCTATGGTTATGTAAGTTTATTAGTTAAGAGAGAATGGTTTAATTCAGTGCGCTACAATTAACTTGTACAATGGGACTTTTGTTGTACCAAGCTTTTATTTTAGAATTCAAAGGCTTTGCGTTATTATCCATTTTTTGTACAGAAATTACCTCAGTAGAAGCTGGAAGTTTTACAATGGCACTTGAATCCTTGTGGTGTCAGCATGTAATTCAGTTCAGTATGCCCTGTGAGCTGGAGTTACCTGCAAAGGAGCATTTGTATTTTTCCAACCATGATTTTATTGTATTCTGCTTTCCTTCTCGATGGTTTGCCTAAGCTTTAAAGTAAATGCTGGAAGAAAATAGCATGTTTATCACTTCCTGGGGAGATCAGCGACAAACACCCTAGAAAATAGCACTGTGAAGATGAGAAAATAACATAACTGAGAGTACAGAGATCTCTTTCTAATGCACTTTTGAAATGTTACGATTGTGATATTATATCTTGTTTTTCTAAGCTTCGTTTCTTTTATAGCAGTAGCAAATTTCAAAGCTGAGAGATAAACCATTAGTGTAAAGAGATAGCAGGCATACAGAAACAAATCCACAAATACGTTCCTTGTTCATTTGTCATTGCATCTATTTAATATGCCCATAGATGGGAAATTCCCCCTGTAAATAAGCTGATTTTAGTTGAAAGAAGATACATCTCTCCCGCTTTATTAATATAACTATTATATTCTAATCTATAGCTGACAGGCCATTTGTTTGTTTGCCAGTCTATTACCAACTTTGGTTTGGTTGGGAGTGTAGTTTTTCTGTAAATAAAAAAAGACATCAAGGCATATCAGTTAGTGAGATATAAAATGAGTCTTCAAGGACAGTGATTTTAAAAGCATTATTGTGTGGCTCGTGAAAGTGGTATTTTAAACATGTGTTTTGAACTATGGGCTCAGTTCACTAATAATTGGAAAAAAATCTATACATTTTTTTTTAAAGAACACTTTCAGATGCTACCAGGTTCATAATGCCTCTGCAGTTCCCTCACTGGCTGTTTATTTTATCTTTACGCCTGACATGAGACAAAATAATTGCTGCTTGAGTTGTGCTAAGAATTCCAAGTCGGCACAGAAGGTTAAGAATCGTTAATTTGCCTCAATTTCTTTGTTAATTCGTCCCTTTAAAGTGGCACTATGGCTAAATTCTTTGTTTTTTGTCACTGTAATATTTATGGATGTATGTGGAGCATAGGTAGTAACATGTAATGTGGCTGTACAATTTTTTTTTTACCTGATAGCATCCTTGTATAGTTTTAGAGTCACGTCGGCAGATTTACCTTACTGACAGATTTACCTACTATAGAGTCTATCATGCCTCCGCCGCCTCTACACTGCGCACTTCAAATAGCGAAGTCTGGTAGCCATAGAAACGGACATCAATAGGTGTCAGTTTCATTGCCAGCTTCGCTACAGGGTCGCCAGAAAGAGAGCTTTAAAATGATATCCATCTTTCCGTAGTTATATTGTATTACACAGGGCGACTTTTTCCTAAAGTCAGCAGCTCCATTCTGCTGAATGGAGCTGCTGACACTGGGGAAAGTGTCGCCCTGTGTAATACAAGTAACTATGGAAAGATGAATATCATTTTAAAGCTCTCTTTCTCCTCTTTCTGGTGACACCTAAATCGTCGCCCTACGCCTTTTAGTTTTCTCTATTTTCGCGATTGAAATCGCGGCCGCGGCAATTTCAATCGTAAAAATAGCGATAACTAAAAGGCGTAGGGCGGCGGTTTATATATCATTGGAAAGAGGAGAAAGAGAGCTTTAAAATGATATGCATCTTTCCATAGTTTCTGCACTGCTCGGAGTCCCTTTAAGAGGCACAGATCCTTGAAGTAACATTTTCCTTGTGAAGATACATTTCTTATATATGTTACGGCCAGAACCCGAAGTGTGGCCACTTCTAGTTCTGGCCGGCCACTTCGGGTTCTGGCCGGCCAATGCGCGAAGTGGCCGCAGCGCTGCGGCCAATGTGAGAAATGTTTTGTTGACGCCGTCTCGCCGCGGCCAAATTGATGACAAACTTGCTTAATTTTAATGAAATGTAGCCGGCGGCAATGTCATAGATGAAGCCGCCGGCTTTCGCGCACTGCCTCTCCCCGATCCACCCTCCCTCCTCTCCCCGCCTCCCATTACAATACATAGCAGCCGGGCGGGGACATGCAGCCGGAGAGTCGTTCGTCGCGGCAGGGGAATCCTGCCGTTCCTGCAGAGCGGGTGCTGGCAGAAGCGATGCCTGCAGCCTCCCCCGCTCTGCTGCCCCTGCTGCGACGAACGACTCTCCGGCTGCATGTCCCCGCCCGGCTGCTACGTATTGTAATGGGAGGCGGGGAGAGGAGGGAGGGTGGATCGGGGAGAGGCAGTGCGCGAAAGCCGGCGGCTTCATCTATTCTATGACATTGCCGCCGGCTACATTTCATTAAAATTAAGCAAGTTTGTCATCCATTTGGGCCGGGCGAGACGGCTGTAAACATTACATTTCTCACATTGGCCGCAGCGCTGCGGCCACTTCGCGCATCAGCCGGCCAGAACCCGAAGTGGCCGGCCAGAACTAGAAGTGGCCACACTTCGGGTTCTGGCCGTAACATATACACTGCAATGACTGATTTCCTGCTTCACAGCTCTGACAGGTTATCTTGAGCCTGTGGCCTTTTGTCATAATTTAAAGCGTGTTAGTGGCTGTAGAATGGCCACAAGTAAGAGTGTGAGATTGCAGGAAGATACTAAGGGAAGTACATGAGATTATTGGGTGATGTTGGACGAAGTCCCAAGAGATCACAGTATCACTCTGCATACTGCACCAGGTCATACGGTGCACATGCGGGAGATTTCTTGTCGGTCAGTGACTTTCAGTGGATATATATATACATGGCCAGAGATGAGGCTCAGACTACAATATATAGGTAAAGCCAGGGGAAAAATCAGCACTTTGACTTTCTCACATGAGCTGAAACTATACTTTAAAGACTCATTTTTGAAATCCATATGTACCAGAAATTGTGCAGTGCCTGTTTTACCTGCTGTTTGCAGTATGTGCCTAAGCCAGGGGTCGGGAACCTTTTTGGCTGAGAGAGCCATAAACGCCACATATTTTAAAAAGTAATTCTGTGAGAGCAGCAGTAGCGTGCCTACTCTGAAAATTTTACTTGCTCTGCCACACTAAGCTGCGTTGCTTGAGCAGTGTAGCTTAGTGAATCAACCCCTACTGATTTGTCTGTGAGCCAGATGTAGCCATCATAAGAGCCACATCAGGCTCCCGGGCCCTGGTCTAAGCTATAGTGGCTTTCCACTGGGAGGTGGGCTTCTGCAAACTTTGAGATACTTTGCAACACCCTGTTTCACCAGCAGGTGGCATCATGTGTTTATTAAAGAGTTCCATCTCCACACAAGCAGGTGTTACTGTGAAACTCATCTGCCTGCAGCTCACCTGAGAGCTTCCAATATAACGGTTTCTCTTTCCCTAAGATTTTGCCAGAGTATCTCAGTTGTTGGGCCTCTGTGTACTGCTGATTTTTAGACAACTTGTTCTTGTTACCTTTGTTCTTGCTGTTCCAATGACCTGCTTTTTACCTTGCATTCTTCCACTGACTTTGCAATTGCTCTCTAACTTTCACTGTGTACTGCTGTATATACGTATTTCTATATATTGGTATTCATTGTTTTGTTCTCATCGGTAAGCGTAGGTTCTGTACGGCTTGCTGGGTTATTTGTTGTTCACCATATGTTTGCCATCTTCAGTTGCAGCTCATTTCTGTAAAACTTTATTCTCTATTATCTAGTGTCTCATCATCAGTATATTGCTGCAAAGAGCTGTTATCTGTCTACCGCCTGTGACGAGCATAACAGTATCATAGCAAAATTTCAGTAATTAACAATGCCATAAGTTTTTTGTATTGCACACCTGTACATTTTGCAATAAATATATTGAAAGCACCTGACTGCCAGGCTCTAATTCCTGCTGAGATGACAGTGAAAGTGAGTTAAATGAAAAAAGACAGCAGTTTAGATCACATTGAGAGGAGATGCTGGAAGGGGGAAGCAGCCAGTCTTTTTGTGTATGCACAGATATGACCCTGCCTACCTCTTCCATGTGCTGCTGCTTTGTAGCTCAAATCTCATTGCTTCTCCTTAGTGTGTTAAAAAATGTTTACAATGCCCGTCTTTGTAAAATGGTTAAATAAAGAACAGAGGGGCAGAGTTTATAGATGGGTTTTAAAATATACCAGGGAGAGTTTGGGAATGGTTGGATGCTTTATTACACACTGGGTAAGTGGGGCAATGGTGAAACTGCAGTGCCCGGCCACATAGAAATAAGCACTATTAGCAAACAAAGGAGGTCTTAGCAAGAGAAGCCATTCCCACTTCTTTATTTTAGCTGCAAGGAGCTGCAGGATGCAGCCACCCAGGTACTTTTAATATATTTATCTCAATGATTTAGTCATGTTATTCTTACAGAATCAAAGCTGCTCTGTAGTATGCAAACTGGTATTAGAATCGTGCTCTGTACAGTCCAGTCTGTTAGCCTTAACTGAGACAACCGGGACTCTCTCAACAAACCAGCACGTATGAGGACATGCCTCTCTCACCAATACAGAGCAACGCACAGCAGGAAACACCAGAGCTATGGGTGCCGGACATCTTCATTTCTTGCAGCTGCTGGCTGCTCTGATGCATCCTCCGTAGGCTCCTGATGTGTCACCTGACCCACCACAGATCATGTGTATGGATCGGGAGCCATAGGAAGAATGCAGCAGAACAGCTGGCAAATGTAAGACCATGCCCAGAGCTCTGGCAAGTGTTTTCTGCTGTGCTCTGTGGGGGAGGTAGTGTTAAATTGAGGCCACCAGTTGATTGTACTTTCAAGCAACTGTATTTACACAAATCTAGCATCAGCCTCCCCTCCTCCCCCAAGCAAATAACAGTGACCCTACTGTGTTACTCTCTCTCTCCCCTCACACATGGGGCTTGATTCACTAAATCGTGATAACTCAAATATCACACCTTATAAACGATATCACACCTTATCAAAGATATCACACCTTATCAAAGTTTACAAGCCTTATCAGAGTAGCATAGAGAGCGCTACGAACTTATGCCTGCTAATTAGCAGTGGCACTCATGTTGCCCAGAGCCCCTGCGGTTTTGTAGCGCTCGCTATGCTACTCTGATAAGGCATGTTAACTTTGATAATGTGTGATATCTTTGATAAGGTGTGATATCTTTGTTAATGTGTGATATCTTTGATATGGTGTGATATTTAACCACTTGAGGACCTAGGGCTTTCTACCCCTTAAGGACCGGCCACTTTTTTTCCATTCAGACCACTGCAGCTTTCACGGTTTATTGCTCGCTCATACAACCTACCACCTAAATGAATTTTGGCTCCTTTTCTTGTCACTAATAAAGCTTTCTTTTAGTGCTATTTGATTGCTCCTGCGATTTTTACTTTTTATTATATTCAGCAAAAAAGACATGAATTTTGGCAAAAAAATGATTTTTTTAACTTTCTGTGCTGACAGTTTTCAAATAAAGTAAAATTTCTGTATACATGCAGCGCGAAAAATGTGGACAAACATGTTTTTGATAAAAAAAAACCCATTCAGTGTATATTTATTGGTTTGGGTAAAAGTTATAGCGTTTACAAACTATGGTGCAAAAAGTGAATTTTCCCATTTTCAAGCATCTCTGACTTTTCTGACCCTCTGTCATGTTTCATGAGGGGCTAGAATTCCAGGATAGTATAAATACCCCCCAAATGACCCCATTTTGGAAAGAAGACATCCCAAAGTATTCACTGAGAGGCATAGTGAGTTCATAGAAGATATTATTTTTTGTCACAAGTAAGCGGAAAATGACACTTTGTGAAAAAAAAAAAAAAAAAAAAAAAAGTTTCCATTTCTTCTAACTTGCGACAAAAAAAAATGAAATCTGCCACGGACTCACCATGCTCCTCTCTGAATACCTTGAAGTGTCTACTTTCCAAAATGGGGTCATTTGTGGGGTGTGTTTACTGTCCTGACATTTTGGGGGTGCTAAATTGTAAGCACCCCTGTAAAGCCTGAAGGTGCTCATTGGACTTTGGACCCCTTAGCGCAGTTAGGGTGCAAAAAAGTGCCACACATGTGGTATTGCCGTACTCAGGAGAAGTAGTATAATGTGTTTTGGGGTGTATTTTTACACATACCCATGCTGGGTGGGAGAAATATCTCTGTAAATGACAATTTGTTAATTTTTTTTACACACAATTGTCCATTTACAGAGATCTTTCTCCCACTCAGCATGGGTATGTGTAAAAATACACCACAAAACACATTATACTACTTCTCCTGAGTACGGCGATACCACATGTGTGGCACTTTTTTGCACCCTAACTGCGCTAAAGGGCCCAAAGTCCAATGAGTACCTTTAGAATTTCACAGGTCATTTTGAGAAATTTCGTTTCAAGACTACTCCTCACGGTTTAGGGCCCCTAAAATGCCAGGGCAGTATAGGAACCCCACAAATGACCCCATTTTAGAAAGAAGACACCCCAAGGTATTCCGTTAGGAGTATAGTGAGTTCATAGAAGATTTTATTTTTTTGTCAAAAGTTAGCGGAAATTGATTTTAATTGTGTTTTTTCACAAAGTGTCATTTTCCACTAACTTTTGACAAAAAATAAAATCTTCTATGAACTAACCATACTCCTAACGGAATACCTTGGGGTGTCTTCTTTCTAAAATGGGGTCATTTGTGGGGTTCCTATACTGCCCTGGCATTTTAGGGGCCCTAAACCGTGAGGAGTAGTCTTGAAACGAAATTTCTCAAAATGACCTGTGAAATTCTAAAGGTACTCATTGGACTTTGGGCCCTTTAGCGCAGTTAGGGTGCAAAAAAGTGCCACACATGTGGTATCGCCGTACTCAGGAGAAGTAGTACAATGTGTTTTGGGGTGTATTTTTACACATACCCATGCTGGGTGGGAGAAATACCTCTGTAAATGGACAATTGTGTGTAAAAAAATCAAAAGATTGTCATTTACAGAGGTATTTCTCCCACCCAGCATGGGTATGTGTAAAAATACACCCCAAAACACATTATACTACTTCTCCCGAGTACGGCGATACCACATGTGTGGCACTTTTTTGCACCCTAACTGCACTAAGGGGCCCAAAGTGCAATGAGTACCTTTAGGATTTCACAGGTCATTTTTGTTTCAAGACTACTCCTCACGGTTTAGGGCCCCTAAAATGCCAGGGCAGTATAGGAACCCCACTAATGACCCCATTTTAGAAAGAAGACACCCCAAGGTATTCCGTTAGGAGTATGGTGAGTTCATAGAAGTTTTTATTTTTTTGTCACAAGTTAGCGGAAATTGATTTTAATAGTTTTTTTTCACAAAGTGTCATTTTCCGCTAACTTGTGACAAAAAATAAAATCTTCTATGAACTCACCATACTCCGTACGGAATACCTTTGGGTGTCTTCTTTCTAGAATGGGGTCATTTGTGGGGTTCCTATACTGCCCTGGCATTTTAGGGGCCCTAAACCGTGAGGAGTAGTCTTGAAACCAAATGTCGCAAAATGACCTGTGAAATCCTAAAGGTACTCATTGGACTTTGGGCCCCTTAGCGTACTTAGGGTGTAAAAAAGTGTCACACATGTGGTACCGCCGTACTCAGGAGAAGTAGTATAATGCGTTTTGGGGTGTATTTTTACACATACCCATGCTAAGTGGGAGAAATATCTCTGTAAATGACAATTGTTTGATTTTTTTACACACAATTGTCCATTTACATAGAAATTTCTCCCATCCAGCATGGGTATGTGTAAAAATACACCCCAAAACACATTATACTACTTTTCCTGAGTACAGCGGTACCACATGTGTGACAATTTTTTGCAGCCTAGGTGCGCTAAGGGGCCCAACGTCCTATTCACAGGTCATTTTGAAGCATTTGTTTTCTAGACTACTCCTCGCGGTTTAGGGCCCCTAAAATGCCAGGGCAGTATAGGAACCCCACAAGTGACCCCATTTTAGAAAGAAGACACCCCAAGGTATTCCGTTAGGTGTATGGCGAGTTCATAGAAGATTTTATTTTTTGTCACAAGTTAGTGAAAAATGACACTTTGTGAAAAAAAACCAATAAAAATTAATTTCCGCTAACTTTTGACAAAAATAAAATCTTCTATGAACTCGTCATACACCTAACAGAATACCTTGGGGTGTCTTTTTTTCTAAAATAGGGTCACTTGTGGGGTTCCTATACCGCCCTGGCATTTTACAGGCCCAAAACCGTGAGTAGTCTGGAAACCAAATGTCTCAAAATGACTGTTCAGGGGTATAAGCATCTGCAAATTTTGATGACAGGTGGTCTATGAGGGGGCGAATTTTGTGGAACCGGTCATAAGCAGGGTGGCCTTTTAGATGACAGGTTGTATTGGGCCTGATCTGATGGATAGGAGTGCTAGGGGGGTGACAGGAGGTGATTGATGGGTGTCTCAGGGGGTGGTTAGAGGGGAAAATAGATGCAATCAATGCACTGGGGAGGTGATCGGAAGGGGGTCTGAGGGGGATCTGAGGGATTGGCCGAGTGATCAGGAGCCCACACGGGGCAAATTGGGGCCTGATCTGATGGGTAGGTGTGCTAGGGGGTGACAGGAGGTGATTGATGGGTGTCTCAAGGTGTGATTAGAGGGGGGAATAGATGCAAGCAATGCACTGGCGAGGTGATCAGGGCTGGGGTCTGAGGGCATTCTGAGGGTGTGGGCGGGTGATTGAGTGCCCTAGGGGCAGATAGGGGTCTAATCTGATAGGTAGCAGTGACAGGGGGTGATTGATGGGTAATTAGTGGGTGTTTAGGGTAGAGAATAGATGGAAACACTGCGCTTGGGTGGTGATCTGATGTCGGATCTGCGGGCGATCTATTGGTGTGGGTGGGTGATCAGTTTGCCCGCAAGGGGCAGGTTAGGGGCTGATTGATGGGTGGCAGTGACAGCGGGTGATTGATGGGTGGAAGTGACAGGGGGTGATTGATGGGTGGCAGTGACAGGGGGTGATTGATGGGTGATTGATAGGTGATTGACAGGTAATCAGTGGGTTATTACAGGGGAGAACAGATGTAAATATTGCACTGGCGAATTGATAAGGGGGGGTCTGAGGGCAATCTGAGCGTGTAGGCGGGCGATTGGGTGCCCGCAAGGGGCAGATTAGGGTCTGATCTGATGGGTAACAGTGACAGGTGGTGATAGGGGGTGATTGATGGGTAATTAGTGGGTGTTTAGAGGAGAGAATAGATGTAAACGCTGCGCTTGGGTGGTGATCTGATGTCGGATCTGCGGGCGATCTATTGGTGTGGGTGGGTGATCAGATTGCCCGCAAGGGGCAGGTTAGGGGCTGATTGTTGGGTGGCAGTGACGGGGTGATTGATGGGTGATAGGTGATTGGCAGGTGATTGACAGGTGGTCAGTGGGTTATTACAGGGAAGGACAGATGTAATTAATGCACTGGCGAATTGATAAGGGGGGGGTCTGAGGGCAATCTGAGCGTGTGGGCGGGTGATTGGGTGCCCGCAAGGGGCAGATTAGGGTCTGATCTGATAGGTAACAGTGACAGGTGGTGATAGGGGGTGATTGATGGGTGATTGATGGGTAATTAGTGGGTGTTTAGAGAAGATAACAGATGTAAACAATACATTTGGGAGGTAATCTGACGGCGGGTTTGCGGGCGATCTAATGGTGTGGGTGGGTGATCAGATTGCCCGCAAGGGGCAGGTTAGGGGCTGATTGATGGGTGGCAGTGACAGGGGGTGATTGATGGGTGATAGGTGATTGGCAGGTGATTGACAGGTGATCAGTGGGTTATTACAGGGAAGAACAGATGTAATTAATGCACTGGTGAATTGATAAGGGGGGGTCAGAGGGCAATCTGAGCGTGTGGGCGGGTGATTGGGTGCCCGCAAGGGGCAGATTAGGGTCTGATCTGATAGGTAAAAGTGACAGGTGGTGATAGGGGGTGATTGATGGGTGATTGATGGGTAATTAGTGTGTGTTTAGAGGAGAGAATAGATGTAAACAATGGATTTGGGAGGTGATCTGATGTCGGATCTGCGGGCGATCTATTGGTGTGGGGGGGTGATCAGATTGCCCGCAAGGGGCAGGTTAGGGGCTGGCTGATGGGTGGCAGTGACAGGGGGTGATTGATGGGTGATTGATGGGTGATTGACAGGTGATTGACAGGTGATTGACAGGTGATTGACAGGTGATCAGGGGGATAGATGCATACAGTAAACAGGGGGGGTGGTCTGGGGGGGGGGGTCTGGGGAGAATCTGAGGGGTGGGGGGTGATCAGGAGGGGGCAGGGAGCAGGGTGGGGGATAAAAAAAAAAATAGCGTTGACAGATAGTGACAGGGAGTGATTGATGGGTGATTAGGGGGGTGATTGGGTGCAAACAGGGGTCTGGGGGGTGGGCAGGGGGGGGTCTGATGGGTGCTGTGGGCGATCTGGGGCAGGGGGGGGGGGGGAAATCAGTGTGCTTGGTGCAGACTAGGGTGGCTGCAGCCTGCCCTGGTGGTCCCTCGGACACTGGGACCACCAGGGCAGGAGGCAGCCTGTATAATACACTTTGTAAACATTACAAAGTGTATTATACACTTTGTATGCGGCGATCGCGGGGTTAACATCCCGCCGGCGCTTCCGTATGGCCGGCGGGATGTTGCGGCGGGTGAGCGGCGCCAGGCGGAGGCGGAGGATCGCGTCACTGATGACGCGATCGCTCCGCCCATGCCCCTACAAGGACCGCCGCCAATTGTCAATACGGCGGTCCTTGCGGGGTGCACTTCCCGGCCGCCAATTGTACATACGGCGGTCGGGAAGTGGTTAAGTTATCACGGTTTAGTGAATCAAGCCCATGGTGTGGTCCTCCTGTGCTGAGCTGCATGAGCGAAATGTTAAATCTTCCCGTAGATTGTATGATGAAACTCAAAATCTGGCAGCATTTTTTCTGTAGCTTAGAAGATTGAACAGGTTATATACCTAGTATTTTCTGGCAAAGTCAGTTTAAAAAAATGGATGCCGCGAGAAAATGTGTCAGGCGTACAAATATAAACATTTTAAGTCACAGTACATCCCAAAACTGAACCTACGTCATTAGATGTACAAAGCTGCAGAAATCCATGTAAGCTACCTGAGAACTGCTAGAGGAAAGGGAATGATTAGTACAGTATTGTCATATCAACAGTGCCTGCTCTTGAGATAAAACAGAGAAAAATGGGGGAAGGAAACTAAAAGTGAATTCTTATCTTGAATGCAGTCTGGTAATCTAGCAATGCAGAGGAGAGGAGCCTGACAGCACAGCAATGTGTCTTGAGTTATTTACATGTGTGCTGCACTTTTTGGATGTTTGTCTTTTTGCAAAGTGCTTTCTGCAAGATATTCCCCTGCTGAGGAAAACAACTGGCTATGAAGAATATGGGCAAGCTTCTGAGCTGCAGCATACAGATGCAGTTTACATAAAGACTTGACAGTTGGCAGTAGGATGGGATCATTCGTTGAGGGGAAAGACATTAACAGAGTATTACTGTTGTTGTAAACGTTATACTGTATATAAAGTACTAATATTAGTAAACATTGGCGAACAGAAGTCTTTTTAAAGTAAACCTGTAAGTTAGGAAAAATAAAAGTTAGATACTTACCTCAGAAAGAGGACGAGGGAAGCCTGTAGGATTCAGAGTCTCCCCCCCCCCCCCCCCCAAGGTAGGTACCCCCTTGGGGCACTTTTTTCTGTCAGGTACACTTTAACACCTGCTTTAATGAGTTGAAGGTGGGGTTGAGCCTGATGGGGTGAGGTTGTGCGTCCCATAGAGTAGAGGCTGCTTTGGAGAAGTCCTGGAGCTGAGCAAGTGATGGGAGTGTTTATCATCCATAGAGTGTTGGAGAAAGCAGAGAGAGTAGGTTGGGGATAATCTCAGTGATGCCAATGTCACTCTGCTCACAGCAAAGTAACTGCTACTACAAACTTACACTTCTGAGAAATTTTTCAAAACGGAATATAGTAAGAATTTAATTCTTTTGCTATGACATGATTTACTAAAGGGGTTACCTAATATAACATTTTCATGGAAGTAGTTCTTCTAGCGGCTGGAATAGGAATTTCAAGCAGTTCAGGAAAGTCTCATCTATCTCCTGCAGTTATTTTTTGATACATCATAATAATAAGTGTCATTATCCTATGAGGCCATAGCAGGGATAGGGCCAAGTGTAACTTCTGTAGAGACAGTATATTCAGATTAATACACCTTGCAACTACTGCGTAGATACTATGATTTTTTTATGGGAATCATAGGGGAGTCTATGATTTTGATGTATATGACTTGTACTTTGCAATGAAATGATTTATAAGTAGACCAGCTAAGTTACTGGCATGTTTCCGAGAAGTGGGAGGAGGTTGAGTGTGTGTGTGTGGGGGTGGGGTTAGACCAGGAGGAAATTCACGCAAACGAGGTGAGAACATACAGGGATTGGACAAAATAATGGAGACACCTTGAAAATAAACAAAATATATTTTAATATGGTGTAGGTCCACCTTTTGCGGCAATTACAGCCTCAATTCTCCGAGGTATTGATTCATACAAATTGTAAATTGTCCCTAAAGGAATTTTAGCCCATTCTTCAGTTAAAACACCCTCCCATTCTTTTAGAGATGGTGGAGGCGGATATTGACTTCTTACTTAAATCTCTAATAACGACCATAAATGCTCAATAATGTTGAGGTCTGGGGATTGTGGTGTCTCTTTATGTAGATAGCGCTCCACTGTAATAGTCGATTAGAAAATAGGGGGTCCCCTTTAGGACCGCACTCACCCGCTCAGGTGGACCACTGTCAGACTGGTCATATGCATTTAAACGATCATCCGATTAGAATCAATGGGGTCCTCCGTCCGTTGTCCAGATGATAGCGTCCCCACTATAGTAGGATGGCTCCACTTATAGGTAAATTTTCCCAACGCTCCTCATGGAGGATGTGTGACTCCAGGCATACCTCACAGAGGGAATAAGTAGACCATCGCGTAATTCCGTAAAAATATTTGACAGATTTATTGCTTAAAATATACTCACAAACATATGTTTGGTACAGGCGTTTAGAGTGGGTAACGGGCTCTCCCCCGTGCCTCCCAGGTAAGGCCTATAGGTGGTAGTCCGTGCCGCTCGATCTCCGCCGACCGTTCCTGCTCCGAGATGTTATTCCTGGTTGTCCTGTGGTTCCACCCGACGCGTTTCGTCACACGCGTGACTCAACAGGGGCGCGTCACACGCCCCTGATGAGTCACGCGTGTGACGAAACGCGTCGGGTGGAGCCACAGGACAACCAGGAATAACATCTCGGAGCAGGAACGGTCGGCGGAGATCGAGCGGCACGGACTACCACCTATAGGCCTTACCCGGGAGGCACGGGGGAGAGCTAGTTACCCACTCTAAACGCCTGTACCAAACATATGTTTGTGAGTATACTTTAAGCAATAAATCTGTCAAATATTTTTACGGAATTACGCGATGGTCTACTTATTCCCTCTGTGAGGTACGCCTGGAGTCACACACCCTCCATGAGGAGCGTTGGGAAAATTTACCTATAAGTGGAGCCATCTTACTATAGTGGGGACGCTATCATCTGGATAACGGACGGAGGACCCCATTGATTCTAATCGGATGATCGTTTAAATGCATATGACCAGTCTGACAGTGGTCCACCTGAGCGGGTGAGTGCGGTCCTAAAGGGGACCCCCTATTTTCTAATCGACTATTACAGTGGAGCGCTATCTACATAAAGAGACTTTACAGAAGGGAGTTGCTACACCCCATAGAAAAGCGCATACAGAGAGACTCTCTTTTAAGTTTGAACTTTCCAGTTTATGGCCTAATATTGGTATAATTTGCAGCGCCATTTGATAAATTGACATTTGGGGATTGTGGTGGCCAGATGAGATGCTCAACTTCATTAGAATGTTCCTCGTGCCATTCTCTAACAATTCTAGCTGTATGGATTGGGGCATTATCATCTTGAAAGATGGCATTCCCCTCCGGAAACAGTTCTTGAACCATAGTATGAACTTGGTCGCCCAAAATTCCTAAATAGTCTGGCTGTTAATTCTTCCATGAGGGAAATCATTGGCCCGGCGGATTTCCAAGAAATAGCACCCCAGATTATCACAGAACCCCTGCCATGTTTTACGGTTGGGAGAAGGCATGGATGAAATGCTTCTTTCGGCTGTCTCCAAACGTATACTCGGCCGGAGGTCGGAAATGAGGTAAACGATGATTGGTTAGAGAAAATCACATTTTTCCACTGCTCGAGGGACCAATTCTGGTGGTTTCTACACCACTTTAAACGCTTTGAAACATTTGTCTTTGAGAGCAGAGGTTTTCTAATTGCAGTTCTCCTGTGGAATCCAGATTTGTGCAGCTCCCGACGAACAGTTTTTGTGGAAACTGGGTTCTGTAGGTGTTCATTCAGCTCTGCAGTGATATTAGGAACCGTGGTCTTGCAAGCTTTTCTAACAATTCGATTTAGAGTCTGACGGTCTCTCTTAGACAACTTCGACTTTCAGCCACAACTGTGCTTTGCTGAGGACGTTTTTCCTTCTCTTTCAAAGGCAGTCATTACTTTTGAGACAGTACCTCTTGAAATGCCAAGCATTCAGGAAATTTCTGTTACAGTAGCGCCTGCCATACAAGCACCAACAATTTGGCCGCTTTGAAAGTGTAAGAGATCTGCCATTTTTATAAATGATCACCAACTTTTGTTTAAATATCTGTAAAAAACAATTATTTTAAATCAACATATCAAATAACAAAAATAATAAAAAGTTTTTATTGCTTAAAACATGTTCAAAGATTATAATGCCAAAATGTTAGGTGTTTCCATTATTTTGTCCAACCCCTGTATGTACTCCATACAGTTGGTGTCCTGGTTTAGATTGGATTCTTGAGTGAGGTGGCCACCTTGGCATGACAATCATCTAGCGTATACAGAAGGCTTAAAGTGGACCTGAACTCAGAACTCCTCTCTGCTCTAAAAGATACACAACAGCATAATAACCTTTAAACAGCTAATACAAATCCTGTTACAGCTGATACAAATCCTGAACTAAATCTGCACTGTTTCTACTTCCTGATTCATAGAAGTAGACATATTGTTAACAGCCTGTGCTTTCAAATGAGCTTATCTGCTTATCTGCCATAAGCAGTCATGTGACACGGGGGAGAGATCAGATTACAACTTGTGATTAGACGCAAATGAGGAGGCAGTACACAGGCTAAACTCTGTAAATACATACAGGATGCACTTCTCTGTATTTCTTCTGTCCTGTGCAAGAGTTCAGGTCCACTTGAGGCTCCCTGCACACTGCAGATCCGATTTGCGATTCCGTTTTGTGATTCCAATTCCGTTTTGCGATTTTGATTTTCCCTGGATGCTATAAAAAAACGAAGAAAAAAACGCAGCATGCAGTACTGGGCAAGCTTTATATGAGCTGAGAGCACTTATAATTTCTAAGGACAAATTAATTAAAACAATGTCATTTTAAAAGGCAAGCATTTAAAACGCTTTTTTCACACGAGCCCTGTTATAAGCTGGGCTGCTTCCTTTTTTTACTTTTGCTCTGTTTTAAATAACTAGTGAAAATTACTAAACATATATATTGTATATTCATTAGCCGTTGGACGCATTTGAAATTTTGCACATTACACTGCTGTTTACTGTGTATGCATTAGCATTATTTTTTTCATGAATGCATGCTAAAGATTTTTTTTCTCTTAATATCTAGGCTCAAGAGTAAACAGACGCAAAAGGACGCGGAAAACAAAAATAAATAGTAAGGAGAGTAGATCAAAAAAGCATGCCCCAGAACTGTCTGTGGAATATATCCGGGCCATGACTGTACAGGGGCTGCATGATGTTCTGCTAAACAGGTACTGCTGACAAGTGAATTTATATTTCAGAACATTTTGCATACCAGTCAAATGCTAGAATTGGGTAGAATTGTACTGCATAGTAACTTGTCAGTAGTGATTGCTTTCTATAAACTCTTACACTGGCTTTGCACATTAAAGCCCTAGATGGGACTTTTGTCTTTTTTCATACATATTTAGTGCATTATACCATAATTTGCAATACACAAATGTTTCTTCATTGCGTGTAAAGCTCTGCCATTGATACTTCCAAGGTGCATGACTTTACATTGATCAACATTAAATTTCATCTGCCATGTACCTGCCCATATGGCCATGTTGTCAAGATTCTGTTATAATATGTCACTATCCATCTTTGTGACTTATTAAAAGGAAATAAATATGGCAGCCTCCATAGCCCTCTTGCTACAGTTGTCCTTTAAAAAGGAGCTATAGCAAAAAGGGGGAAAAATAAATCAGTACATAGATAAGAAAAAATGTTAAATAATAGAAGAGAGATCAAGAATTGATTGATATTGGCCATGCCATTTGTTCATGCTGTTTGATCACAATGAGCCTGCATGTCATCATCTTTACTACTGGCAGACAAGAGAAAAAACAGACAGCACTAACTGCCATTATTTATAACCACACCCATCAACATTCCAATAGGCTATAAGGTTGTTTTTTATAGATATACCTATGCACAGAAGGAGATATTGGTTGCTTGACAGTTAGAAACAGCTGTTATTTCCCACAATGCAATGAGGTTCACAGACTGGAAACTGTCAGGACCTAAGTCCTCACATCATCACACTGTGGGAGGGATTTCACCACAATGTCATCCCAAGCAGCTACTGATTGGGATGAAGTTCAATTATGGGGTACAGTTCTTCTTTAAAAGAAAACTATCAAAGTTTAAGTTTTTGGTTTTTTTGTCCAGAAGCCATTTAGGAGTTACAAGGGATTTGTAATAGCAGATAATGGTAGTAAATGGGGAAAAAATATATCTGTCAGCTTATCAGATCCTGTACACTGCTGGGGCAGTGCAGGGCTGACGGGTGATGGAGGAGTTCTTCTATTCAGCGTTATAGGCTTCTCATCCTCTGAGCAGCCTTGCCAGGTGTAAATAAACAATCCATGCTGGTGCGACAGCAGAGGGACTTCTTATGTGAGGGCAGATTTCACACGCTGTAGTGAGAAATTCACTGATTAAATCAGTGTTGAATCAGTGAATTTCTCACTACAGCGTGTGAAATCTGCCCTCACATAAGAAGTCCCTCTGCTGTCGGGCCAGCATGGGCTGTTTATTCATGTCTGGCAAGGTTATGCAGAGGATGATAAGCCTATAACACTGTATAGAAGAATTCCTCCATCACCTAACAGCCCTGCACTGGCCCAGCAGTATACAAGATCTGATAAGATGATGGATGTCCGCTTGGTTGTGTGCCACTTGTCATCCCTCTGCCCTACTCCATAGCAACAGATGCATGGCTAGCCTGCATTCTCGTTAGCCTGCAAATCCTCAAAAGGTTACTCATCATTGTTTTTGTTTCAGTTATAGAAATGTCTTCATTTAAAATTTAATCTATTCCAGGGTTCAAGAGACAGCAGATCTTCATGTCCAGGAGGAAACAATAAAGGGCTTGGCAGAGAATGTGGAGCAGGAGATATTTAACATGTATCACGATACTGGTGTGAGATATAAAAACAAATACAGAAGTCTGATCTTCAATCTGAAAGACCCCAAGAATAAGGTACATTATCCTGCTCCTTTGAAAATGATCTGTGAGTGTGTCTGGGACATTACCGACTGTAAAATCTCCATATCCAGCAAAAGCCAAATGTAATGCGCTGCCCTGTTTCCTCATTATATTTGCTGTCAGCATAGTTTTAGGATGTTAGTATAGTAATAGTGTATTAAGATATTGGGTTTTTTTTTTTTTCAGGCCTTCTTTCAGCGTGTAGCGCTTGGTGAGGTATCTCCTCAGAGCCTTGTTCATATGAGCACTACAGAAATGGCTGGACAAGAATTATCAGATTGGAGAAATGAAAAGAGACGACATGTGAGTGTGATTTGTCCTGAAGCAATACAGTTTATTAATAAAAACAGGAGTCCCCTATTAACCACTTAAGAATCAGAATCAGAATCATTTATTTCGCCAAGTACAACGTGAGTTGTACCCGGAATTGGTTTTGGCACAACCGGGTCGGTGGTGGTACAGTACAGAAATTGAACAGGCAGCATACAGTAGGTACACAGTAGATACATATAACGCATACATATATACGGCTATACATACAGTAGGTACAATGCATAGTACGGAGTGAAGCAGAACATAGGTAGAATGGAATGGACCCAAAGAGAAGACCATGGGGACATCTGCTGCCATCTATGGCACTCAAAACGCTTCTGCAGCGATACTTTGATCAGATGCCCCTGGTCCATCTTGGGGGAGAGAGAGAGAGAAAAAGATAAACAGATGCATACAGTACAGTGCATACAGTGAAAGTGAAAGAGAGCTCCCTTTGGATTTAAGGTAACCTGGCTGTCCCTGGCTGCTGCAGAGAAAAAGAAAGAGTCCTCCTATGGCTGCCGCGGTGTCTTGGCTGGCCAGCCTGGCTACTCAAGGGCTCGAATGCGCATTACCCCATATTGTCCCGTCAACGTGTGGTGCGAGGATGGCCCGAAATTCATCCAGGGGACGCTGGGAGGGGACACTTGACTTCTGTGGTGGAGTGGAGAGGACAGCATGGCCGGAGAGGCAGCGGAAACGGCATGGCCGGAGAGGCAGCGGAACACTGGCCTGCTGTGGCCACAGCGATGTAGCAGCCCTGACCCAGCGGGGGGAAGCAGCGGCAGTCAGACCTCACCTAGCTGTGAGGTGGGTGGCCCGCTCACAATCCGCGGCGACTGTCCTCCCTGGCAGCAGCTGCAGCATCACAGTCCACGTGGATGCGGGGGGCCCTCAGCGGCGTCTGGTCACCCCGGCGGCGGCTCAGCCCAGTGCCGATACAGGACTCGATGCGTCCTGTGCAGCGTTGCCATGGTGGGCTCCACGCAGGTGGCGATGCCAGAGAACCAGCAAGCGGCAGCGGTAGTTCGGCCGGCTCAGTGTCCTGCTCCCTCGCGGCTGCAGAGGCGACGCTCCTGGCTCCCCCACGTCCGCAGCAGCTGACTCCTGGGATCTCGCGATGAGCACGTGGGTCCCAAACAGCTGATAATTCGGCAGGCAGACTGGGACCAAAAGGCTCGGATGCAGAGCGAGACCTGCGTGCCCCTGCCCTCCGCATACTACCCCGCAGGAAGCGGAGCTCGGAGGAGACTGGATTATAGTAAAAAAAATAAAAAAGGCCGGAGCCCTGTGGCCGCGGCGACCGAACCCGGCACCATCTTGGATAATACCAACATTTAAGGACTGCAGCCTTAAAACCCCTTAAGGACCAGACACTTTTTTTCCATTCAGACCACTGCAGCTTTAACAGTTTATTGCTCGGTCATACAACCTACTATCTAAATGAATTTTACCTCCTTTTCTTGTCACTAATACAGCTTTCTTTTGGTGCTATACGATTGCTGCTGTGATTTTTAGTTTTTATTGTAAATATCAAAAAGGACATGACAAAAAGAAAATCAAAAAAATTCTCATTTACAGAGATATTTCTCCCACCCAGCATGGGTATGTGGGTATGTGTAAAAATACACCCCAAAACACATTATACTACTCCTGAGTATGGCGATACCGCATGTGTGACACTTTTTTAAAATGCCAGGGCAGTGTAGGAACCCCACAAGTGAGTTCATAGAAGGTTTTATTTTTTGTCACAAGTTAGCGGAAATTGATTTTTATTGTTTTTTTCATAAAGTGTCATTTTCCACTAACTTGTGACAAAAAATAAAATCTTCTATGAACTCACCATACACCTAACGGAATACCTTGGGCTGTCTTCTTTCTAAAATGGGGTCACTTGTGGGGTTCCTATACTGCCCTGGCATTTTAGGGGCCCAAAACCGTGAGGAGTAGTCTGGAAACCAAATGCCTCAAAATGACTGTTCAGAGGTATAAGCATCTGCAAATTTTGATGACAGGTGGTCTATGAGGGGCCGAATTTTGTGGAACCGGTCATAAGCAGGGTGGCCTCTTAGATGACAGGTTGTATTGGCACTGAAGTGCAGGAAGCGCAGGATGTTCTCAAATCGTGACCTGGACATGGTTGCAGAGAACATGGGCGTGTGATGTGTTGGGTGCGTAGACTAATAAGACCGCAATACATTCTTTTTGACTAGACCCATGTTAAGGAGAAGGCCCAAAAAAATGTTAAGTTTGGAAACTTGGAGTGGTTTCCACCGAAAAGGCTGGGCATGGTAGCTTCTTGGATTGGCGGTTGCGTATTGTGTGGCATAACAGTTGGTCTCAGCCACAATTAAGTCGTAGAGATCCACGGAGCAGAACAGATGAAAAAAGTCTAGGGCCGATCCTAGATTATCTGTCTCCACCTGGACTCCAGACTGGGCGGTGAAAGGGGGCAGTACGGGTGCGGCGGAACCAGGGGATTGCCAATTGGGACTTGCCAGCACCTCTGGGAGACTATGGGTAGTACGGGCCCATTTTGCTGCTGGCTGCGACTCGGGTCTTAATGCACGTGCCACCGAACCAGTTTTTACTAACATGCTGGTGCTCGCCACTTCACCATGGTCTATGGTAGTACTGGTGCTAGGTCCAGGAGATGCTACGCTGCTGGTGCATGCCTCACCAAGAAAACTCGGATCAGCGCTAGCACCACCACTCTGCTGCCCTTGAGACCTCAACCTCGGCACTGCTATCGGTCAGAGAGCTACTGCTGTTCACCAGTTCGTATTCTGACCCGGATGATTCGTTGGATGAGGCTTCCCGATCGCACTCACCCCAATGGGGCCAGAATCCCGGCAGCCTCTTCAGCGGAATACCCCTTTTTTGCCATAGTGGACTGCTAAATTTAGGGGGTATTCCTCTGAAACTACCCAGGAAAAAGAGCACCTACCTAGTAAAAGGGAGTACTTGTGAATAGAGATGGCCCGAACCGTTCGTGGGTGAACCTCTATGGAGCCGCTGCTACTTCCGGGTCGCAATGACCCGGAGTAGTACAGCTTCTGGGCCGGCGGTGCGCGTCTTTGATCGCGTGCCCGTTGCCGGCCACTCTCTGCGCATGAGCGTGACGTCACTCATGACGTCACGCACATGCGCAGAAAGTGCCCGGCAACAGGAGCGCGATCTAGGAGGCGCATCTCTGGGCTAGCGCAGGCGTACTACTCCGGGTCATAGCGACCCGGAAGTAGTACAGGTGAGGAGTTCGCCGGCGAACGGTTCGGCAACCGTTCGCCGACATCTCTACTTGTGAAGTAGAAAGCTGTGGTCACTGAGTTTTGATTAAAAAAAAATCAAAACTGATCTTTACAGCGCCACAGCTATTGTAGAGTGTTTTTTGCAGTGATCAGAAAAAAAAATTCTGTCACTGCGGTGGGGCGGGCTGAACGCAACTGCAGGCGAACGATCAGGCCTGATCGGTCAAACACTGCGTTTTTAGTGTATTCTAGTGACCCTAATATAGATCTGACTGCGATCAGTAATGATCACTTACAGATACTATATAGTAGCAATGCTGATTAGCGACAGTGATGATGCTAATCAGCAACTAATTAGTGACTGCAGTGTGGTGGGCTGGGTGCTAACTGACGCTAACTACTCAACGAAGGGCACTAGCTAAATAACTGGCCTAACTGTTAACACTAGTGATACTAAAAAAGTGACAGTTTTCACTGATCACTGTTTTTAGATCACTAGTATAGTGACAGGGGGGTGAATGGGGGGGGGGGAGTTCTGAAGGGGATCTGAGGGTGTGGGCGAGTGATCAGAAGTCCGCAGGGGGCAGATTAGGGCCTGATCTGATGGGTAGGAGTGCTAGGGGGTGACAGGAGGTGATTGATGAGTGTCTCAGGGGGTGATTAGAGGGGAGGATAGATGCAATCAGTGCACTGGGGAGGTGATCAGGGGGGGTCTGAGGGGTCTCGGAGGGTGTGGGCGGGTGTTTGGGTGCCTGCAAGGGGCAGATTAGGGTCTGATCTGATGGGTAGCAGTGACAGGGGGTGACGGGGTGATTGATAGGTGATCAGTAGGTGATTACAGGGGAGAATATATGTAAGCAATGCACTGGCGAGTTGATCAGAGGGGGTCTGAGGGCGATCTGAGGGTGTGGGCGGGTGATTGGGTGCTCGCAAGGGGCAGATTAGGGTCTGATCTGATGGATAGCAGTGACAGGGGGTAATTGATGGGTGATCAGCGGGTGATTAGAGGGGAGAACAAATGTAAACAATGCAATTGGGAGGTGATCTGAGGGCGGGTCTGAGGGCGATCTGAGGGTGTGGGCGGGTGATCAGGTGCCCGTAAGGGGCAGGTTAGGGTCTGATCTGATGGTTGGCAGTGACAGGGGGTGATTGATGGGTGATTGACAGGTGATCAGTGGGTGATTACAGGGGAGAATAGATGTATAAAGTACACGGGGGGAGGGTCTGGGGAGGATCTGAGGGTGGGGGGGTGATCAGGAGCCCCCAGGGGGCTGATTAGAGCCTAATCTAAAATATAGCGTTGACAGTGACAGGGAGTGATTGATGGGTGATTAGGGGGTGATTGGGTGCAAACAGTGGTCTGAGGGTTGCTGTGGGCGATCAGGGGGCGGGGGGGGGGGCAGGATCAGTGTGCTTGTGTGATTACATGCACAGCTGCCTCCTCCCCTGGTGGTCGCTCGATCACTGGGACCACCAGGGGAGGAGGCAGCCAGTACAATACACTTTGTATACATAACAAAGTGTATTATACACTTAGTAACGGGAGATCAGGGTGTTTACAACCCACCGGCACTGTTAATTGACCGGCAGGTGATTGGCCCGACGTTGCGGGTGGGCGGAGCCTAATGCTGGCAGATGCACGCACATCCCTGCCCGCGATCCCCGTCTAATTAGTCCCTCAGGTGCCGCTGCCGATCGGCGTTACGCGATCATGGCGGAACCACCTTGCTGCCGCCCATAGGTAATGGGCGGGTGGCACGTGGTTAAAAACAGGTTGTGTTCTAGGAGGTTGTTTGTAGGTATGGCAATGCTTAGGAGAACTCATGGAGAAGCATGTGATCAGGTTGGTCAGCTGATATATTTGTAATGTGCTGATTTTCTGTGATGATTTCCTGGCATTATCATTACCAGGAAATCAGCCTTACAAGTCTATCAGCCGATCAAACTGATCACATGCTTTTTTTAATTATTATTATTGATTCATAAAGTGCCAGCATATTCCATGGCGCTGTACAAAGTAAGAAACAAACATGGGGTACATAATAATACAGACAATGGTGTACATCAATATGCAAGATACATAATTGGTGACAAAATACAAAAATGATACAAAATACAGAATTGGTAATGACAGTGATAAAAGTAACATGATAAATAAAATGTATGATTTCCAAGACACAAAAGGGGCAGAGAGCCCTGCCCTTGCGAGCTTACAATCTAAAGGGAATGGGGGGAAACAAGAGGAGGGGTAGTATACAACAAATATATAGAGGCAGTGTGTTTTAGGATACCTAGTAGGAGTGCAATTTGGTCTTAGGACAAAGGGATGTGGCCTAAGGTAGCGCATATGCTTGTTGGAACAAATGAGTTTTTAGAGTGTGTTTAAAGGTAACAAAGGTTGGCGAGTGTTGTGGGAAGGCATTCCAGAGGAAGGTTGAAGCGCATGCAAAATCTTGTAGACGTGAATGTGAGGAGGTAATTCTAGAGGAGGACAACAGAAGATCATGTGCAGATCTGAGATTGCGATTGGGTTTGTATCTGGAAATTAGTGAGGATATGTCCCGGGTAGAGAGCTTTGTAGGTTAGGGTTAGGAGTTTGAACTGGATCCTTTGGTTAATTGGCAGCCAGGGAAGAGCTTGACAGAGAGGGGCAGCAGAGGACGATCGAGAAGAAAGATGAACAAGATGAGCAGCTGAGTTCAGTATCGACTTGAGCGGAGCATATATTAACATTTTAGTTGTGTCTTGAGTGCGAAAAGGTCGGATGTGAGATATGTTTTTGGGTTGGAGATGGCAGGAGCTGGTTATGGAGTGAACATGAGGAATAAAAGAGATAGATGAGTCGAATATTACCCCCAAGCAACGTGCTTTCCATTAATTCTCCTAAGCATTGCCATTCCTAGTTGTTTGTAAGTCAAGCCATGTCTTATACGTACTTGTACAGTTATATATATATAAATTACTTTCAGACAACTCTGGGCAGGCAGTTTAGGTTGTTCTCGACAAATGGGGAGGCTGATAAATACAGTTTTTCTCTCTGTGTGAAAGAACCCTTTAAGAGAACCCAAGGTGGGGATCTTAGAAAGAAATCTATACACAGAGGCTGGTTCTGGCTATAGTGCCCAGCCTCTGTTGCTATTTGAATCCCCCCTAAGTGCCCCCTGCGCTTCGCTCTAGCCCGTAAATTACAGCCGCACTCTCGGGCAATGTTTACCTCCCTAATGTCACTCACGCCGCTCCCCCGCCTCCTGCAGAGCGCCGGTCCCCGCCCTGCGTCCCTTCCCTCCAATCAGCGGCGAGGGAAGGGACGCGGGCGGGGACCGGCGCTCTGCAGGAGGCGGGGGAGCGGCGTGGGTGACACTAGGGAGGTAAATACAGCCCGCTGCGACACGCTGCGTGTCGCCACCACGGCTGTAATTTATGGGGGAGAGCGGAGCGCAGGGGGGACTTAGGGGGGATTCAAATAGCAACAGAGGCAGGGCACTATAGCCAGACAAAGCTTCTGTGTATAGATTTCGTTCTAAGATCCCCACCTCGCGTTCTCTTTTACCTACTTATATCAGTTCATTCAATGCTGTAAGATGTAATAACTCAAACACATAATAACACAAACACTTCAATATATTTTAGACATGACAACTTTGTATGTATGAGACCTTTCTAACTCAAGTTTGTAAGTGGGAAAAGTCTGTAGTCAGAATATTTTTTTCCTTTCTCCCGTCATGTCAATATTCATGTTCTTTTTTTTCATAGGCTTTCGAAATCCTTGAGAGAGCTGAGAAAGACTATCAGCATATCCAACAAAAGACAAAACTTACACACAAGGGGCTTATAGAAATAGAAGCGTCCATAGATCAGATGTACACTTTGGAGGATCTGTCTGTGAGTACATGCTTCTCTTTAAAAACAAAATTGCACCACTTTGAGAGCACATTTTGAGTCACTTTATGATGTGACTTTATAATTTTGCAGCCATGCATTCTCAATTTGTCTTTCCTTGCATTGTTCAAATTTGGTTTGGCGAACACTCCTTTTTATAACATTTTTTTACCATTAAACTACACATGCTATCAATTATCCTATACGCTTATTTCCACTTCAAGCCTGCTTTACATCTTCAAACCTAGATTTTAAACCCTTAAAACCATAGTACGGGTAAGTATTCCAGGAAAGTCCCATTAAGGATTAGATTGATAGATACAGCTGTTTATCACATTTGCGCCTGAACCTTATCTCAAGCCATCTCTCACTGTTTCTTTCATATGCTTCAGAAAACAGGACTGTATTTGACCGAGTGGGTCGAAGAGCTCAAGCCTTTTTGCTTAGATAACAACTGAAGTTTAACTCATCCTGTACTGGAAAACATGATACTTTTTTCTTTGCTACTAATGTTCTATTCCTTATCCATACTACACATACAATTCATTATCTCAAATGTTTGTTTTCGCTTCAGGTTTGCTTTAAGTTCCTTTCTCAATTTAGACATTTTCCCAATATCAAAACAGAAAGCAAGGAAAAATGTTGAGTTTGCCTGATTTTTTTTCTCTATATCATATTTTCTCTATAGTATTTTGCTTTTTTCTCCAGGTATACGCAGATGACAAAATTAACTTCCTGTCATGAGCACTATTGTGAAGGGTAATTTGGGACATTGTCAGACTTACTATGCTTGTAATAAATCCCTAGGCTACCATATGCGGTTAAAGTTATTCAATTCTCTGGAAGGAAGAGGTTTATCTAGTGCTTTTACATGTTGTAAATACATTTATTATTGTCTTACTATTTTTGTATAATTTTAATGTCTCGATTTCTCTCAACCCTTTTTGTTTATATGGCCATGTCTTTTAATGAGAAGGGGTAGAGCAAAAGTTATTTTTAAAGTTTTTTTTTTAAATTAGGAGTATTTATTTCCTAGGACACAACTCCAAAGGAGCAATGTCGCCAAAAGTCCATTATCCCAGAAAACATGGATACCACATCCCAACACAAGAGCCATCTTTTGGATGTGAATTGTCTAATTTGCATGGGTAAGCTTAAGATGGATGGATGGATGGATAGATAGATGCAGATTGTTATGGCGCCAAGCACTGAAACTAGGTGCTCCGTAGCAGCAATGTAATGCGCGTAAGGGTAATTCGGGATTACATATCCCTCCAAGTTGTGACAACTTGGAGGGGGAATTATGCTGCATTTGGTTGTTTTTCTGCTGCTGCCTAAAATGCAGTTACAACAAATCCTACAAATGACTGCATGTGTAAACTACCTCCAACGTTATTTCTGTAGGTAATTTTTCCTGTCAGTTTAATCTTATAATCTCCAGGAAAGTTACTGTTTGAAGTAGGCCTTAAAGTGACCCTGCAATAGGAGGAATGTGGCCGCCGTATTTATGTCTTTTTAAACTATGTCAGTTTCCTGGCTGTCCTGCTGTTCTTGTTCTTGTTCTTGCCTAAGAGGTATCTGGATCGCACACTTAAATCAAATGTGTGGGGTCAAGCTTTATTCAGAGCACATAATGGGCTCGATTCACTAAAGTGTGATAACTGCTATCACAGCAGTTATCACGCGAGCTGCCGTGCGCAAAGATTTGCGTATGAACAGCGTTACTTCTCGTGATAAGCGAAGGTTTGCGCATGATGTGATCGTGCGCAAACCTTTGCTAATCACGCAAAGTAACGCTGTTCGCTCGCAAACCTTTGCGCGCGGCAGCGCGCGTGATAACTGCTGTGATAGCAGTTATCACACTTTAGTGAATCGAGCCCAATGTGCGTGCTTGTTCTGGGTCTGTGGCTTAAAGTATTGAGAATCAATGACAAAGAGAGCCAATAGATCTTATTTAAAAGGAAACAAGATGGCATACTCCATACAGGGACACTGTAAGGCCCCTAATCATTTACAATAATGGCTGTCCAAGATGATCATCCTTTATTGTTTTGAATGGCCGTTCATTACCGATATGTCTCTCAATCAGTGTTTTCTGTTAAATGGAGTGAGGGCCCGTTTCCACAACCCTGCGTTTTGCGATCTGATTCTGATTGCTAACGGAGCGCAAAACGCAGGGTACATTTCCAGTAGTGCGATCCGATTTTGTTGCGATTTTAGCCCGAGGGCAGTTGTCATCCTGCTGCATTTTGGATGTGATTGAGCTCTACTATACTGAGTATTGTAGCTCATTCCCAATCGCGTAGTGGAAATTGGTTTGAAATGCAATTGCGCTGGCGATCATGTTTCATAGTGGAAAAGAGCCATGAGGGAGAATCACTTGCAGTGTTACACTACAATGCCATTCAGCTATTGCTCTGGTGGGGGTGGGGTCTGTACTCACTTGCAATAGGCATGCAAAACGTTCTTGGACTATCATTTCAGGCGTCCCAAATTGCAAATGTGTATAGGTCTTTAGCTAACCAGACTCATTTTGTAATTGCTACATAATCAGATTTCTGCATTTGTTCCTCTAGGTTTTTTTTTTTAAGTTAGAACTATTATTTTAAGACTACTAATTATTTGAATCTGGATTAGTGGGTTTAGAAGTTAAATAGTACCATGCAAAGAATGCTACTGACTTCCTTTATTCAGTTGTACTCATAATTTTACACACCTTGTTAGAATAATATAAGTAATCATGCAGAAAGCTTTCCTTTCAATTAGGGAGTGTGCTTAGCTGAAGCAAATAATTTCCTCATTATTCTGCGTGCCCTTTTTAAATCATGATAATGAAATAACCCAAATGCACCTGATCAAAAGTTTACATACCCTTGAGGCAGGGGTCACACTTGTCGGCTTTCGTGCGCGTTTTCTGCACAGAAAAACTGTTTTCAACTGAGAACTCATGTTAATCAATGAGCTAGGTCACACTTGAATGTAGATTTCGCGCGCAGAAAAAAACTGACATCTTGCGCAATTTGTCAGTTTTCTCTATACATTACATTAGCTGTTGTAAGGTAGAGGTCACACTTGTCTTTCAGTTTTCTGAAAAGTGTAGAAACTGAAAGCCAAGTGTGACCCCTGCCTGAATGTTGTAGCTGATAATATGCGCACAGGTTGACACAAAGGTTTAAATTAAGGGAGAGTGTCTGCACCTATAACTTTTTTGATTGTAATCCATGTCTTGGTATGCATAATCAGTTTAGTCTTATCTTTAATTTAGAGCTGCACTAATTGTGCTGGATATCAAGCCATGTGCAAATCAAAAGAACTGTCAAAAGACCTGTAAGCAAAGGCTGATGAATTGTAGAAACCAGGAAAAGGATATAAAAGATGTTCAGAGATCTGAAAACATCTGTCAGTAGCGTTCAAAGTGTGTTAAAAAAAAAGTGAAAAGTTCTGTTATTGTCAAGGCAATATCGGAATCAGATTTATTCGCCAAGTACAATAGGAGCTGTACCTGGAATTGGATTTATCACAGGGTTGGTGGTGGAATAATATAACAGGACAGTACAGTAGAATACACATGAAGTAAGCTAGGATGTAAAATACACATGAGCAGAATTACAGAGTTACAGTAGCAGGAAAGATAAAGTAGAATCAGAGGGGTAGACTGAAGTGCGGATCGAGCAGAGCTGCCATTGTGGCTTTCTACTTGTCACTCAGGTGGACATAGCAAGATTTCAGTCACCACTGCTTGGGTCACTGTCTTAAATGCCAAGAAACACCCATAAATCATTTCAGTTGCGCAAACAACTGGTGTTTCTGTCAAGATGTTTACAAGGAGGTACTTGAACAAATAAGTTAAGAAAGAAACCTTTACTGGGCCAAAATCCACAAAACAGCCCACTTACCATGTGCCAAACATCTAGACAACAAAGTCCTTTGAAGTCTTGAGACCAAAATTGAACTTCATAGTCACAACCATACATACTGTGTTCAAAGAGAAAGGAACAATGCCCATGACAAAAAGTATACCATCTGGTATGGCAGGATGAATGCAGCATGTTACCAGAGCATACTGGAGAATAAATTGCATTCATCAGTCCGGAAACAGCGCATGGGATGCACTTGGATCTTCTGACATGAAAGTGATATAACAAATATACCTATACGTAGAGTTTTGATGCAGTAATCTAATTATTAGACTACATAATGACCACAAATGACTAATACAGCAAGTGAATGCTGATGGGTATTTTTTCTATTGGGTAGATGATTTTTTTTTATTGCCGTATTTTTCGGACTATAAGATGCTCCGGACCATAAGACGCACCTAGGTTTAGAGGACAAAAACCCGGGGAAAAAATATACTGTACCAAACCTGGTGCGTCCATGGTGCAGGGGCATCTTGAGTATCTCCCCCCCCCCCCCATTATTATGTCCTTGTACCTTTTGTGTCTCCCTTGTGTCCTTACTTGTGCCCCCTGTGTCCTCATATGTGCTCACACACACCCCTATCCCCCCAGCACATGACACCCTGTTGCCCTCCAGTAAATTACACCCCTGCCCTGTCTGTCCCTCATCCTCTCCTCACATGATATGGCCACAAACAGCACATGACACTCCTCCCCTGCTCCCCCAGCATGTCGTTACCCTCAGGAGAAGCATGTGGCACCCATGGCCCCCGGGGTAATGTACGGCTCAGGAGGGACAAGTTTTACCTGGACAGAGGGAGAGTAGAGCAGCCGGGCACATCCAGATAAAAATGCCTTTATTCAAAAAATGTTAAAAACAATTCAACAACAGGCCATGGCAACAATCCGCCAGGAGAGAGAGGGTGGACATGTAAAGGTGTCGACAGCTGTTTCGCACTACACAAAAGAGTGCTTCCTCAGGAAGCACATGTCCACCCTCTCTCTCCTGGTGGATTGTTGCCATGGCCTGTTGTTGAATTGTTTTTAACATTTTTTGAATAAAGGCATTTTTATCTGGATGTGCCCGGCTGCTCTACTCTTCGCTATACAGTCATGGTTAAAGCTTTTTGAGCCTAGAGCACCCCAGGAAAGTCCTGTACAGTGGTCTTGTGCACCTTTCTCTCTACATTGCTCCGAGCGACTTTGCTATGGACGATTACCGCTACTCATCCCTGCTCTATGGCCCCGTTATGCTGTAAGCCGCAGCCTGCAGGTCAGCCGGCATGCCCTGCTGCTCTCTTCCCTCTCTCATCGGTGCGGGCTGTTATAGGTGCGGGCTGTTATTGGTGAGGGATGCGATCGCTGCAGCTGAGGGATATGGATGGCTTCTCCCTCTGTCCAGGTAAAACTTGTCCCTCCTGAGCCGCACATTACCCCGGGGGCCACAGCCTAAACACTTTGTTGTGGAATGCCCCTAGAGACACAGGGACAGAGGAGGGAACACAGGACAGAAGAGGGGACATGGGACAGCAGCCGGGGACTCAGGAAAGGGGACACATACCTGGGCAAAATAGTTACATTTGGACCATAAGACGCAGTGACTTTTTCCTTCCATTTTTTGAGGAGAAAATCTTATAGTCCGAAAAATACGGTACTTGCTGATAAAAGGGAGATACGTCTGTGCTCTGCATACATGCACTACTCAGCAAATGTCCACGTGGGATAAATGCATAAATGTTTTGATTACACTTTAAACACATACATAGATTCAGTTTGTTGCATAACAGAGTTTAGATCATCACAGCATGTTGCTGTCTGTAGGGAGTTTGGATGCCTTGAACAGCAGATGTGGATAAGTAAGGAACCTTCTATGTTTTTGATCATTGATTCAGGAATAAAAGCCTTCATGTATGAGTACTTTATAATACTTCCTGTTGTGATCAGATAAGCTTGGGACTGTGGGTCCTGATTCACTAACCTACGGGAAGATTGACATACATAATTGTACTATTACTATCACTGACAGCATGGCGTGTGCTGCCTCACTAGCTCAACCCGTGTTAGCATTGCTAGGGTACTGAACCTAGTAGTGCTGCCTGCGCCTGGCAATCTATCGGTAGGTTAGTGAATCAGGGTCATTGATACTAAATGTCTTTTCCATTGTAAATAAGATTCAAAAAGCTCTGCTTTATGTTGAGTCCTGCAAAAAATAAAATTAACTACAAATGTTTATCTTCTGATTGCTTTTCAATATTCTGCTGTGTTCCATAGGGAAAATTAAGCCCTCAGATCAAGGGAACATTGAATCGTGGACATCAAGCAACTCTCAGAATAAAGCAATAGAAAATGGCACTGCAGGAGAACTTATTTCTCAGACAGAAGCAATCCATGAGGAAAAGTTGAGTGTCTGTATTTATGTTGAAGACCTGAAGATGGCATTTATTGTTATGACATAGACCCATTGCATCACCAGGGTAGTTTATAGCCCTAAAATGGGGCATAGTGCAGGCAAAACACCACCCTTAGGTTTGAAAACAGCTGCTGATGGTGAAAATTTCACACTGTAATGGTGGCACCAGGTGACGACCCCTGGTTTTGCCTGACTGGCAATAGCTTACAGCAGGGGTGCCCATTAGGTAGATCACGAAGTACTTTGTGGTAGATCCCGACCCCACTACATTTTCCATTCTGTATATACAAGTGTGCTCCTAAAATTGTACATAGGTAGATCATTTTGACTTGCTAATTTTTTAAAGTAGCTCACAAACCCAAAAAAATTTGGGCACCTCTGGCTTACAGCATTAAACAACTGTAATGAAGCTTATAATTATAATCATGTACAGGCTGGAATAGGTGCCTGGCTCTTCTACTGACCACATATGCTATTGCTCCTTTGTTATTGCCTCATGAAGCGGGATCAAACCTGCGAAATGCGTTGCATATTTGGAGTTCTTAAATAAAATATATTGACTGTCTTTACTACAGTCGTTGTTTGTCTACTTGGACGTGGTAAGTCCACCACTACCTCCTCTATTTACCAAGAATTTGGTTTTTAAGCTCATTTAGCTTCCTTTTATCCTTTTGGCGCCTCTGTTCTCCTGCATAAGGTTGGAATAGGTAACTGACATAGCTCATGTTCATATAGTATAAAACACTGAGGGAGGCGCCCAGTTGGTAATATTGATATCAGTATGCTGAGGTAAGAGTGGAAAGTCTTACCTGGTAACGAAGACTCATAAACAGGGTAAATGATAAATAATGTATTTCGCACTAAGGACAACGCGTTTCGCGACCAAATGTCGCTTCTTCAGGTCAAATATCATGCTTTAAAAACAAGAACAAGGATGGCACTCAGAGTTAAAATCTAAAAACATAATTAAATTATAACAATATATGTATGTGTAAAATATGACACTCTACGGTAATAACCACTAGACAACAAAAATTACTTGCGGATAAAATATTTCCTGGATAAACGGTAGTAACCACTAAAAAATCATGTAAGGGGGGGGGGGAGTTCAAATTCCGCAGTCTGTATTCAAGGAACCACAGTACAGCTCATATTCAGCCAGAAAGTGAAGGTAAGGCAGCAAACAGGCAAAAAATGAAGCAATGTGACAGTAAGAAGTGCAGAGAAGTAGAACCCAGGACAAGAAGTCTTTTTACCCTGAACATATTTTTAAGATTAAATCTGTGGTGTCAGAATCATGGAGGCTGCTCACAGCATGCAGTTTGTCATTTCCACTAGCAGATAATTTAGGTACACACTGTTGGATGGCAAGTCCAGAGACGTGGATCAGAGAAAGAGAAGGTGTGACATGGATAGCAGTAACGTGAGCAAATTATTGACGTACATAGGCAGGAGTCTGTGAGTCAATGAGGAGACTTTTCCACATTGCTTTACAAAAAAAAGGGTATTTGTTGAATTAAAGGGTCACTATGATGGAATACTGTAAAAAATTAAAACAACTGTGTACACATGTATACAATGTACATTTGTCTTAGAGTAAAATGCACTGTAGCACTGTAAATGACTTTCTTTCTAGATAGTTGACGCTGACAGTGTCACTGGTATCCCCCCATGGATACTCAATCATCTAACCAATGTTTCCAGTTACAATACGGCATGATTGTGACAGTGCTCTACAAAAAATGTTATTTTACAAATATTTCTTGTATCATACAGATAAATCTTATAAACTTGGAACTTTTGACTTACTAACTCATTCTGTTACCTCCTCCAGAGATGACCTAAATATTGACAATCAAGAGACGTCCCCTCCAGTCTGGAAAGGGTTGATCCAGATGTTTTCTATAAAACAGTTTAAAGTTACAGCCTTTCAAGTTTCTGGGTACAGCACCCATCTTTGCCAGGTATGTCATTTGTAATTGAGATGTCAGAAAAATCAAATCAAACATTCAGTTTCCTAGTGCTGATTACATTATTTAACGAGCTGACAATTAGTTGTATAGACCTAAACACATTTTACAATGTATTGCCTTGGAATCTATCCAGTGGGTTTAAGATTGTAAAAAAAAAAACCTTTCATTTTTATGTTTTCCATCTGTGCAATTTTATTCCTCTAATTGAGTTTTAGTATATTATGCTTGTCAAATAAACTGCTCTACACTATCAATTTCTTGCTCTTAAACTACTGCAGTTGTAATAATGAACTTGTTGACCATAAAATGCATAGATCTATCAGAGCAATGCATTCATCACATAGCACGCAACATTAAAAAACATGACAGCTGTGCTAGATATCATTATAGCATGGAACTGTCTATCCTCCTACATAATAATTTAATGGTCTTGTATATCAAGTGTACATATATATATATATATATATATATATATATATATATATATACATACATACAGTGGGTTGCAAAAGTATTCGGCCCCCTTGACATTTTTCACATTTTGTCACATTACTGCCACAAACCTGAATCAATTTTATTGGAATTCCACGTAAAAGACCAATACAAAGTGGTGTACACGTGAGAAGTGGAACGAAAATCATACATGATTCCAAACATTTTTTACAAATAAATAACTGCAAAGTGGGGTGTGCGTAATTATTCGGCCCCCTTTGATCTGAGTGCAGTCAGTTGCCTATAGACATTGCCTGATGAGTGCTAATCACTAAATAGAGTGCACCTGTGTGTAATCTAATGTCAGTACAAATACAGCTGCTCTGTGAGGGCCTCAGATGTCTAAGAGAATATTGGGAGCAACAACACCGTGAAGTCCAAAGAACACACAAGACAGGTCAGGGATCAAGTTATTGAGAAATTTAAAGCAGGCTTAAGCTGGCCATACACTGGCCTGATTTCCCGCCGATCGACAGCAGATTCGATCACTGGGATCGAATCTGCTGTCAAATCGTTCACGCAACACGCTAATTTTCGATCTATTTCGGCCCGAAATAGATTTGTCCCGTCGATCGCGCCGTGCGGAAAATTACCATCGATCGCCGCAGGGTAATGAGCGCATCGCTAGTGGCGTACGACCGACGCAGGTATACATTACCTGAAGCTGGCTCCCGGCATCTTCTCCGCATCACCTCCCGGCTGGCATCTTCTCCGCATCAGCTTCCGCATCCCGGAATCCAGCATAACTTCCTGTGTCACTGCAGTGACAGCAGAAGTACAAATAGAGGGCGCTCTGGAGTGACAGAAAGTTATGCGGGATGCGGAAGCTGATGCGGAGAAGATGCCCGCCGGGAGCCGATGCGGAGAAGATGCCCGGGACCAGGCTTCAGGTAATGTATGCGAGGGCCAGGGGGGTGACAGCGGCAGCTCAGCAGATTGGTTTCAGGCTGAAATCGATTCACAATCTGTTTGCAGTAAAGGCAGCCATACGATCCATCTCTGATCAGATTCGATCAGAGAGGGATCTATCTGTTGGTCGAATCTGATGGCAAATCGACCAGTGTATGGCTACCTTAAGGCTACAAAAAGATTTCCAAAGCCTTGAACATCCCACGGAGCACTGTTCAAGCGATCATTCAGAAATGGAAGGAGTATGGCACAACTGTAAACCTACCAAGACAAGGCCGTCCACCTAAACTCACAGGCCGAACAAGGAGAGCGCTGATCAGAAATGCAGTCAAGAGGCCCGTGGTGACTCTGAATGAGCTGCAGAGATCTACAGCTCAGGTGGGGGAATCTGTCCATAGGACAACTATTAGTCATGCACTGCACAAAGTTGGCCTTTATGGAAGAGTGGCAAGAAGAAGGGCATTGTTAACAGAAAGCATAAGAAATCCCGTTTGCAGTTTGCCACAAGCCATGTGGGGGACACAGCAACCATGTGGAAGAAGGTGCTCTGGTCAGATGAGACCAAATTGGAACTTTTTGGCCAAAATGCAAAACGCTATGTGTGGCCGAAAACTAACACTGCACATCACTCTAAACACACCATCCTGACTGTCAAATATGGTGGTGGCAGCATCATGCTCGGGGAGTGCATCTCTTCAGCAGGGACAGGGAAGCTGGTCAGAGTTGATGGGAAGATGGATGGAGCCAAATACAGGGCAAACTTGGAAGAAAACCTCTTGTAGACTGCAAAAGACTTGAGACTGGGGTGGAGGTTCACCTTCCAGCAGGACAATGACCCTAAACATAAAGCCAGGGCAACAATGGAATGGTTTAAAATAAAACATATCTATGTGTTAGATTGGCCCAGTCAAAGTCCAAATCTAAATCCAATTAAGAATCTGTGGCAAGATCTGAAAACTGCTGTTCACAAACGCTTTCCATCTAATCTGACTGAGCTGGAGCTGTTTTGCAAAGAAGAATGGGCAAGGATTTCAGTCTCTAGATGTGCAAAGCTGGTAGAGACATAACCTAAAAGACTGGCAGCTGTAATTGCAGCAGAAGGTGGTTCTACAAAATATTGACTCGGCGGCCGAATAATTACGCACACCCCACTTTGCAGTTATTTATTTGTAAAAAATGTTTGGAATGATGTATGATTTTCGTTCCACTTCTCACATGTACACCACTTTGTATTGGTCTTTCACGTGGAATTCCAATAAAATTGATGCATGTTTGTGGCAGTAATGTGACAAAATGTGGAAAACTTCAAGGGGGCCGAATACTTTTGCAACCCACTGTATATATATATATATATATATAAAAAGTATATGCACTCCTGTTAAAATGTTTTTGTGTTGTAAACCACAACAATTCATTTATAAATTTACCCCACCTTTAGGCTTCTCTCCCACTAAGACGTTGCGTTAGATGCCACGTTAAGGTCGCATAACGTGCACCTAACGCGATGCATAGTGCGGTTGAAGCTGGACATTACATTGAGCCGCGTTAAGCGGCTCTTCACGCGTACTGTGATATGTACTCTTGGACGCATGCAGCATCACGTGTTCCTACCAGCCAATCGTCGCACAGAGCGGCGCTCTCGGAAGTAAACACTGCACGTCACACCGTGCAGTGAATATTAATTAGCCATGTGGCTGGCCGAGGAGGAGGAGGGAAGACCTCCTCCTCCAACACTACTGAGCATGTGCAAACAGTCTAACGCCGTGCATAACGCACAGCATGCAGCACATTCAACTGACATCCTGCGTTACAATGTAACGCAACGTGGGCACTGTGAACAGCACATTGTTTTTTCATTACTGTGCGGTGGGGTGCGTTACAGGCTGCACTAACGTCTCACTGTGAAAGCAGCCTTAAAGTAAACCTGTAATAAAAAAAAGTGCCCCTGGGGGGTACTTACCCCAAGAGGGGGAAGCCTCTGGGTCCTAAGACACAGAGCAACAATAATATTTACAAATGCTGCTGTGCACATACGCAGTAGTTGCTCTCTGTTCAGGGTCTGGCGGAAATAGCTGAGCTCGATTGGGTCCGCTGTACTGTGCAGTCGCATACAGCTTGCACCTGCTCAGTAGAGCGAACCTGATCAAGCTCGGCTATTTCCACCGAGGCCCGAATGGAGAGCCGCCACTGCGCATGTGCACAAGCCGACAAGGAGATCCTCGGACGTCCCAGCGCTGGATTACTTCTACTGAAAAGGAAGGGGCAAGCCTCTTTAGGATACAGAGGCTTCTCCTTTCCAAGGTAAGTACCCCCCCCAGGGGCTCTTTTTTTGTTACAGATATAAATAGACTCTGTAACAAACAAAAAAAACCTTCTGGGGGATACTAACCTCGGGAGGTGGAAGCCTCAAGGTCCCAGTAAGGCTTTCCCGTCTTCTGTAGCTGGGGGAATCCAGCACTGGCTCCCCCGAAACCATCTCGACAAGGCTTTACAAACTCTACGTCTGAGCATACATATTTACCTACCACGATCCAGTGCAGGCGCAGTAGCGGCTCTTCGTTCAGGCTAGGTGGAAATAGCCAAGCCTGGTCGTATCCGCTGTACTGTGCAGACGCAAAGGACTCGCCCTGCGCAATAGAGTGGATGTGATTGGGCTCGGCTATTTCCGCCCCGCTGTTCAGGGGGGGTTGCAGCGCTAGATTGCCAGGACAGGGGAAGCCTCATTAGGATCCAGAGGCTTCCCCCTCCTGAGGTAAGTATCCCCCAGGGGGTTTTGCGGGGAAACGGACAGGATTCACAGCAGTGGAAACTTAGCCTTACAGTGTGAAAGTTCAGGATTATGAATGAATGATGAATTTAGTTCTAGATATTTTCCATATCTTTAAGACAATTTTCATAAAAGTCATTCCACTCCAGCGCTTGCAACTTGTAAAAATCTGCTGCCATCAAGGACTGCTGACACTGCTTGTAGGCAGGTTTGCCGAGGTGGATTCACCCCGTCTTCGGTGCAACTGCTTCGGAAGCGTTGGTGTTGTTTCTTTTTTTGTCACAATAAATTGCACTTTTTTGGGGTCACAATGAATTGCTACATATAATGAAGGAGGTGCCGGCTTTAACTCCATTGATCTACTGCAGGAGTGGCATCATCTAATCCATCCAGCCTTGGGCACTCACATTATAAAACTGTTGGCTACATTGTCAGGTTTATCCTCCTAATGGTGCCCATACACGGTACAATAAAAACGTCAGATTTTCACGTTTGACCAAAACAATCAAATCAAATCGAGGTTGTTTCTGTTGATAGGAATCATTATTATTGGGTTGTAAACTGAGAGGAGTAAATTATTTTAAGTCTCTTTAATATAAGCTCTTTAATCATGGCAGGTTGGTGCCCAAGAAGAGTGAATGCTGTAGCTGTATTGTCCTCCTTGACGTATAAAAACGTCAAGGAGGACAGGCGCGCTCCCGCGGCCAATCGCGCGCGTGCGCGCGCACTCCCGGCCGCGGAGTCGGTAGCCACGGAATCAATGTGTCGGGCTATGGAGCCCGATCATTGATTTCTCTCCCCCGCTGAAAAAGCGACAGCTTCTCTCGGAAGCTTCGCTCTTTCTGAAGCTGTGTCCCTCTAAGCGTACATTGTACGCTTAGAGTGACGTCATGTAAAAAAAATCGAGATTGCCATCTTGTGGCCAAAAAGTAAAACTACAAGTAAATACCCAAAAAGATTACACTACACCAATATTTCCCCAAATAAAACACTTTTATATCCCACCCTCCCAAAAATGCCCACATAAAATGTTTAATAAAAAAAAACAAAAACATTACTATAAAAAAACAAAAAACACATAAATATTTACCTAAGGGTCTAAACTTTTTAAATATCTATGTAAAGATGAAATATTTCTCTCTATTTTTTTTTATAAGCTTGTAAATAGTGATGTATGCAAAACGGAAAAAATGCTCTTTTATTTCCAAATAAAATATTGTCGCGATACATTGTGATAGGGACATAATTTAAATGGTGAAATAACCGTGACAAATGGGCAATAACAATACGTGGGTTTTAATTATGGAGGCATGTATTATTTGAAAACTATAATGGCCGAAAACTGACAAATAATGAATTTTTTCATTTTTTTTCTTATTCTTCCTGTTAAAATGCATTTACAATAAAGTGGCTCTTAGCAAAATGTACCCCCCAAAGAAAGCCTAATTGGTGGCGGAAAAAACAAGCTATAGATCAGTTCATTGTGATAAGTAGTGATAAAGTTATAGGCTAATGAATGGGAGGTGAACATTGCTCGGATGCATAAGCTGAAAACGACTGAGATGTTAAGTGGTTAATAAATAGGTGTTTCAACGGAGAGTTTAGATGGGATGGTGTGCACATTTATTTTCCTTCTATTATTTATAATATTTTTCCCCTAACAGATGTGTTGTTTTTCGATAGCGTTATACAGATTATGTGAGGTCACACTAAAGTGTAGCTCGTAGGTCGCATTAATGAGAACCCGAGGTGGGCAGATGGGACACAGAGGCATATTCTGCCTGTTTACATAACAAAAACCTGGCATTTTTACAGACGTGTACACTTTTTATATCAATTATGTGTACAAGATGGCAAATTAGGTAACGTTTTCCAGTAAAACACAGCTGTGCCCAGAACTGGTCAGATCTGCTTATTCATTAAATAATTGGGCTAAAGGTCCGTACACACGCCGGACTGGAGGCAACGACGGGTCCGTCGTCACCTCCCGCTGGGTGGGTGTTCCAGCGACAGTCCGGCGTGTGTACAGTCTGTCTGCAGACTGATACGGCTGTTTCTGAGCGATCCGCCCGACAGACTGTACACATACCGGACTGTCTGCTGAAAACACGCCCAGCAGGAGGTGACGACGGACCCGTCGTTGCCTCCAGTCCGGCGTGTGTACGGACCTCAACCCAGCCTACTTGATTGAACCGGGGATTTACCAAAACAACACCATACTGAAGATAATTTGCTTCCTACATACCAGTTACCCATTTGTCAAGATCAGCAGTCAAATCAACTCTTTGCAGATTCTAATACTGCCTGTACCTGGGGAAATGGAGCTTCCAATATACTAAAGATGTCATTTTCGACTGAAGTAAAATGTATCCGTTATTATTAATATATCTATTGCTACTTAAAGATAGTAAGGGCAGTATTAACGATATTAATAAAAAAAATTTGGATTTATATAGCACCAGCATCTTCTTCAGGGGACTGGGTCCTGAATGTAAGTGTTTTTGTTTTTAACTTTGTTTGCAGTGTGATAATAATTATCTTAAAGTAAGTCTGTACTCAGGCACTTTTTATTATCTTCGATTCATACTTATGCATGCTGGGTCACTACTGAGCTACGATTTCAAGATTTGAGACTATATGGCTGTGAATAGAATGGTTATTGGCAGAAAAAGAGAAATTATTATTTGGGTTTTCAATTTCTGGTGAGCCTTCATTTTGCTTTGTGGTGGTGGGCACTGAAGATTCTCATTTCCGCCCTGCATGGAGTTTCTGGGTGTGGTGTATTTCATCCAGCTCGCCGGGTTTCAGAGCTAAAGTTTTTTTTTTGTTCGTTTCTTGTGCAGGAACTGCCAAATGTCATGACATCCAAAGGTTTAATCTGTCCGGAATCCATTTGGGAATTTGTGGAACTTGTGTGGCCAGCTTGTACTAAGGTAATGAAGAATTAATTACTACAAGGACACCATAGCTTGAAATGATTAGTGTAAACGTAAAGGATAACTACATTTACTAAGTGCAGTCATCAGAAATACCCTTTTAAATCCTTATGATCCCCAAATGACCCGGATACCTGCTTCCCCCATCTTCCCCCCTCAGTTGTACTATCAGGGCCTTAGTAAGCTGCCATTTTATTTATTTACTAGAAGTTAGATGTCACTTTTGACTAGACATTCAATAGCCTCTCAATTTGGTGAGATTGTCTCAACTGTAGAAAGGGCAGCCTAGAAGGAGCAGTGACTGGCAAGTAAATAAATCAAGCACCCAAAGAAAGTCCACATTAAAGCCTCACATACTCATAAATGCCTATATTCAGCTTCACAGAGCCATTCACAGCACACAACATGCACACATTTTCTAGTAGGTTAATAAGACTTCAGTGTGGAACTCCTTTGGGCCTGGATCAGTCAATACTAATTCATTTAAAAACCTGAGTTAATACTGGTCTCATAGCAACCTAAGTGCAGTGGGAGTCAGATAACAAGAACTTAACTAAAGGGTCCTTGGGATTCCCATGAGCACAGTCAAAAGCCTGAAGAAGGGATACAGAAGAGATAATAATAAAGGTATTGATACACAGTGTGCATGCAGAGGTGCCCTCTGTCAGTATTACCACCAAGAATTGCTGGGCTAAAGCTAATAAGCCACTTAGTCACCTGAATTACAATGATGAAGAACTGGTATGCATTTTAAGTGAAACACCAGAATTAAATAGATTGTTATTGTTTTTAACATTCTTGTGAACGATGGGTGTAAACTACAGGCACTGTGTAAGGCTTGGTGGTGTATTCTCCACAGTCAGCATGCAACGCATGAGCTGACATGAAGGAGGTACACACACTAGCACAAGGAAACAGGCTATCCCTAGTATAGTGGAGGGGAGGACTGACTCCAATACGAGATTGTGGCGCACAGAGCCGGTGCAGATCCGACAGCCACAAACAATACTTTTGCGATAACGTCTCAGCGCAAGGTAGCGCTGAGCGCATAAACCAGAACTGAGGAGATCAGGACAGGTAGACAGAATGAACGCTTGCTAGCTAGCCGCTACTTAGTGACAGCAAGCGTCCACAACAAGACAGACTGGAATGAGGCAGCCAATGCGTTGCAGCGATGGCGTGCCTCACAAAGACAGGACAGAATAGTCAGGAAATAGCAGGATAGAGATAGATGAAAGTAACACAGACAAAAATACAATACGTATGTTTTCCTAGCGTATTACAATTACAGCTATCAATGAAACTATTTGTAACGTCTGACTAACATATGTATATATCGGCAATGAACCGATATATGACATAAGCAGGAACTCTGACTAGGACAGGAGTAATACAGGGAACAGGACTCAGAAGGATTCGTTATCTCTTCGCAGAGATGAACGCAATCCACAAACAGTAACAGAACAGGATTCAGAAGGATTCGTTCTCTCTTTGCAGAGATGAACGCAATCCACAAACAGAACCAGGAGCAGGGTAACTAACTCAGCACGGGTGATCACGATACGCGCAACCTACCAAAACGTGCTGGAAAGCTGACTAACTGCACACAGGATATTAACAGTTCGTGTACGTATACATCAGCGACACTGATGTATCAACGTAACACGAATACAAGGAAAATAATAAACGTGCTGGTATGCATATACATTGGCAATGAACCAACATATGATGCAAAGACCAGCAAAGTATCTTTAGAACAAGAAACACGATCGGGGGCTGAAGCAACAGCAAGACAGGCTTAAACTGAAGCTATGAAAACCCGAGGAGTCCTGCAGGAAGCAGATCTTTATACTGAGGTCATCCAATGGGAGCAGACATGCAGATTCCCACACAGGTGAATGATAATCAGTCACAAGCTGACAGCAGGGAAAGGCAGACAAAGCTATGCAGCTTGCATGGAAAGAGATCAGAACTGCCTGAGCTGCAGCACTACTACTTCCAGCAATACCTGCTGCAGCAGCGATCATGACACACTGATGCTGCTTTAGCTATTACATACAGTTTAAAGTCCACCTCCAGGCAAAAATCTAAAATACTAAAATGCAAATGCTATCTTTCTCTGTAGAGAGTGACTTTTGCAACTAAAGTTTTTGTTTTATTTTCTTTCTCTTTAGGGCCTTTATTCAATTCACTTTTTCTAAGTCTTCTCCTAGGTGATATTCTTACACCTCATCAATAAAATGTCTGTTAATCCATCAGCCTGTAAGAAAATACTCTGAATAATTGACAGTACTTTTCACCTACTTTTTGGCACTTTCTCAATTGCAGCATGCTGAAAAGTAATTTTAAACAGAAGATGAAAAATTATCTCCTAGGATAAAACTTTGGATACAAAGTGAATTGAATAAGCCCCTAGTGGATACCCCTGCTTATCCCACTGTCCAGACCAGGGGCGGACTGACAACTCATAGGGCCCCCGGGCAATAGGAGATTATGGGGCCCCCATACCAGTGTTTCCCACCTTTCACGTTATATTTTTACAGACTAAGATATAATAATTTACTGACAACAGTAAATATGTTATATTGTGATATTGTACACTGACAAAAACGCGCGCCAAAAAATGGGTGTGGTCACGCAACAGAATGTGGGCGTAGTCATGGGTGGGGCAAAATATACATGACCTTAGCAGTGGTGTAAAAGGTCTGCCGGGGAAGTTTGAACTCTGCCATAGTGTTTCCCCCCAAAATACATGTAATCTGACAGCATTTCACCAAAAATCCATGCAATTTGGCAGAGGTTCCTCCAAAATACAGATAATATGGCAGTCGTTCCCCCAAAATAGACGTTATCTGGCAGCAGCGGTTCCCTCAAATACACATAATTTGGCAGCGGATCACCAAAAATACATGTAGCAGCAGTGGTTCCCCCAAAATACACAGAATCTGGAAGCAGCAGTTTCCCCATTATACACAATCTGGCAGCGGTTCCCCAAAAATACACATAATCTGGCAGCTGTTTCTCAAAATACACTTAATCTGGCAGCAGCAGTTCCCCAAAAATAGTTAATCTGGCAACAGTTCCCCCAAAATAGGTGCCCCCAGTATAGGTACCCAGGTCAAAAGGTATCCCCAGTGGAAGTATCCAGGTCTATAGGTGTCCCCAGTATAAGTAGCCTAATCTACAGGTGTCCCCAGAATAGATAACCAGGTCTATAGATGTCCCCATTTAAGATAGCCAGGTCTTTAGATGTCCCCAGTTAAGATAGCCAGGTCTATAGGTGTCCCCAGTATAGGTAGCCAGGTCTACAGGTGTCTCCAGAATAGGTAGCCAGGCCTATAGGTGTCCCCAGTACAGATAGCCAGGTCTATAGGTGTCTCCTGTATAGATAGCCAGGTCTTTAGGTGTCCCCAGTATATGTAGCCAGGTGTATAGGTGTCCCCCGTATAGCCAGGTCTATAGGTGTCCCCAGTATATACAGCCAGGTCTATAGGTGCCCCCAGTATATACAGCCAGGTCTATAGGTGCCCCCAGTATATGTAGCTAGGTCTATAAGTTCCCCCAGTATATGTAGTCAGGTCTATAAGTGCCCCCAGTGTATGCAGCCAGGTGTATAGGTCTCCCCAGTATATGCAGCCAGGTGTATAGGTCTCCCCAGTATATGCAGCCAGGTGTATAGGTGCCCCCAGTATATGCAGCCAGGTGTATAGGTGCCCCCAGTATATGCAGCCAGGTGTATAGGTCTCCCCAGTATTTGCAGCCAGGTGTATAGGTGCCCCCAGTATATGCAGCCAGGTGTATAGGTCTCCCCAGTGTATGCAGCCAGTATATGCAGCCAGGTGTATAGGTCTCCCCAGTATATGCAGCCAGGTGTATAGGTCTCCCCAGTATATGTAGCCAGGTTTATAGGTGCCCCCAGTATATGCAGCCAGGTGTATAGGTGCCCCCAGTATATGCAGCCAGGTGTATAGGTGCCCCCAGTATATGCAGCCAGGTGTATAGGTGCCCCCAGTATATGCAGCCAGGTGTATAGGTGCCCCCAGTATATGCAGCCAGATGTATAGGTCTCCCCAGTATAGCCAGGTGTATAGGTCTCCCCAGTATATGCAGCCAGGTGTATAGGTGCCCCCAGTATATGCAGCCAGGTGTATAGGTTTCCCCAGTATATGCAGCCAGGTGTATAGGTCTCCCCAGTATAGCCAGGTCTGTAATTGCCCTCAGTATATGCAGCCAGGCTTGTAGGTGTCTCCAGGAGAAGCCCAGACTAGCGGCACACAGAACAGCGCTCCCTCCGGTGGCTGAACAGCAGTAAGTCTCCCCCCGCTGTCAGCCGCTTCCAGCTGTGCGACACTTTGCAGATTACGGAGGGGAGAGCCAGGAAGGGGGGCCCCAAGGTGAGAGAAGGGGGGGGGGAACTTCCCCCCCTTCTCCGCTGCTATGCCCATCGCCCTCCTTCACTGGCTGTCTCCCCTCCTGCTCAGGGTTCTCTGGCGGGTGGCGGGCCCCCCCCCCCCCTGACCATGGGCCCTCGGTCCGTGCCTGAGTGCCCTAATGGTCAGTCCGCCCCTGATTCAGACTGTGAGAGGACAGGCATAGATTGAAAAAATTGCAGGCTATAGCTATGGCAGTATGTGTTCAGGAAGTGGCCTGGCCTTCTGACCACTTGCTTACAAATTGCTTATAGACGGACAATAACAAGCTCTGCAACTGAATGCCCCCACATACCTAGGAGATCATGTTTATTTACTTGGGATTTAAAAGATACCGAAATCGTAATTACAGTGGCTCTTGCTGTCCTCCTAGTCCCCTTCCTTGATTTGCCGTGAGGCCCGATAGTCACTAATTTGCGCAATACTGCGCATGTGCTAACCTGGCAATGCTCTTTGATCACACTCCTATGGACAGGAGCGTTCTGCGAATTTGCAGTTTGTTTTCAATAGATTTTTATTGAATAAAAGAAAAGTTTTGTTTTTTGCAAACAAGTAACATGACTATAGCAATAAGTCAACTGGTGTACATTTTGCTTGTGTATCATCAGAACACCTTAAGAAGATTATTACATAATAAAAAAAAATTGCAACAGGTATGCAAATATTTCACAATGAATTCCTAGAGATAACAGCTTAAAGAAGAGTAACAGCAATCAATGTAGTGTCTAATAGAACTATGCATTTCTATAGAAGTGAGACTAATCAAGCAGAGTGACCTCAAAACGAGGTTTATCACTGAAAGCGTCTACCCCTTCAAGAGTACCCCATAAGTGAATTTGCAGTTTGAGAAGACTTGTAACCACGCATGTGCAGAATGGAAGCATGACCAAGGAGGCGCGCCGCCGAGTCAGCGCATGCACAGTAGTGTGTGACTTAGCTAAGTCTCGGACTTTACCAGGCCGCACAGCAAATTAAGCAAGGGGACCGGAAGGACAGCCAGAGACCTACAAGACCACGGGGCCAGAAGAAACCACAGGTAAGTAAAAGAAGACACTTTCATTACGACTCCTTTAAGTAGACGTGTCAGGGAATTTTAGACATTTAGTGACCGTGCCAGAACTTATCACTATGGCCCATATGCAATTAACTTTTTCTCCTTACTTTTCTCTTAGGTGATATTTTTAAAATTGTCAATAAAATGCCTTTTAAAACACCAGCAAACAAGAAAATACTCAAAATAATTTTGATAATACATTTTTTACCTACTTTTGGTACTTTTTCAGTTGCAAAGTGATGAAAAGTTATTTTAAATAGAAGATGAACAATGATCTCCTAGAAGAAAACTCAGGAGAAAAAGTTAATTGCATATGGGTCTATGAGGCATTTACTTGGTCTGATTTGTCACAGCCTGGCCCATATGCAATTCACCTTTTCACCTGAGTTATCTCCTAGGAGATAATTTTCATCTTCTCAAAAAATAACTTTTCAATTTTACGATTAAAAAAGTACCCAAAAATTGGTGTAAAAGTGCTATCAACTTTATTTAAGTGTTTTCTTGCTTGCTGGTGTTGTAAAAGGCATTTTATGGCAAGGTGTGAAAATTTCGCCTAGTAGAAAGCGCAGGTGAAAAAACTGCATATGGGCCCCAGTGTTTAACAAAAAAACAATTAGTCCAATAATAAAAGTGTGAATTGTTTTCCATTGGAACCCATTTACTTTATTCCCCCAGTGCATTTGTGATTTTGCTAAAAAGCAAACTGTCTGCTGCATACATTTTTGTGAAAATAAAAAAGCATGCATCTCAATGCAGTAATTTTTATTGAACTACAAATTCACAGCACATGCACATAATTTCATGGGTAAAGGGCTTGAAAAATGCATTCACTTTCCTGTGCTTTTCCATGATTTTTGGTACAAATGAGGCCTGATCATCAAGAAGTATAAGGATACATTTCTACTAAAGGCATGCGATTCGTCATTTTTCGGATGCAAAACTTGCATGCAAATGCAAATTCGCATAGGCATATATGTGGTTTTAATAACTTAACGACCGCTCCACACCAATTGGCATGGATGCGGCGGCAGCCCCTGGACCACTCAACACCAATTGGTGTGAAGTCATGGGGCGGGGTTTTGCAGGAGATCGCTCGCGCCGCTGCGCAGGCATATTTGCTTGAGTGATGGAGCTCCGCTCCGTCATCAGTCTCCCAGCCGCTAGGAGACTGTTAGATGGCGAAACCGCTGTCTGTTTACATTGTACAGGGAGGCAGGAGAGCGATCGGCTCTCATAGGCTGATGCCTATGACAGCCGGTTGTGCTGATTGGCTAGTGGGGGGAGGGAAGGCGGGGTAATAGAAAATAAAGAAAAATGGTAAAATGTATTTAAAAAATAATCATAAATAAATAAACATGCCTGCGCACACCTCAAGTGGTTAAATGCAAAATTGCATGCACATTTGCATAATTTTAGTTTTTATTTCCATATTGATTCAAGAAGTAACACTGCTGTCCGTTTTTTCTCTGCATGTGAATTTCGCATCTTATGGAATAATGCCCATAGGAAATTATTGCTGTGCGTATTTGTGTGCCTTTGAAATGCTCAAACTTGCTTCTAGTGGAGACTGACTCTTGGAGCTATTTTCATGCATAATCACGTGACATTTATAATGCTGAAGTTCTTAATACCTGGATCACTTAAATGTGCAAAAACATTAGAGCGTTTGTAAGGAATTCTACCACTGTATTTTTTCTGTTCATTATTATTGATCCATCAGTTTAACCACTTGCCGACCGCGCACTCATACCGCGCATCGGCAAAGTGGCAGCTGCAGGACCAGCGACGCAGATCTGCGTTGCCGGCTGCAGGCTAATTAATCAGGAAACAGCCGCTCGCGCGAGCGGCTGTTTCCTGTCATTTCACGGCGGGGGGCTCCGTGAATAACCTGTGGGCCGCCAATCGCGGCTCGCAGGCTAAATGTAAACACAAGCGGAAATAATCCTCTTTGTTTACATTTTTACAACGCTGCTACAGTAGCAGCACTGTAGTAGATCAGCGATCCCCGGCCAATCAGCGGCCGGGGATCGCTGTCACATGACAGCGGGGAGCCTGTTAGAGGCTGCACAGGTCAGATCCGTTCCAGTGCAGCCTCCGATCTCTCGGGGAAGCGAGGGAGGAGAGGGAGAGGGGGAATCCTGCGGTGGAGGGGGCTTTGAGGTGCCCCCCCCCCCGCCACCCGCAGCATGCAGGAGCCATCAGACCCCCCCAGCACATCATCCCCCTAGTGGGGAAAAAAGGGGGGGCGGTCTGGTCGCTCTGCCTGTCATTTGATCTGTGCTGGGGGCTGTGGAGCCCACCCAGCACAGATCTGAAAAAACAGCACTGGTCCTTAAGGGGGGGTAAAGGCTAGGTCCTCAAGTGGTTAATAGACAACTACACTGAGTAGGTTTTAGATGGGAATAACCATGAAACGCAAAGGGGTAGCCATGACTGCCAAGGAAACTCCCTTTTTCATACTCAATTACTCAGGTCATCTACAAAGTATGTAAAATGTCAGGGTCTTGTATATCAGAAATGCAAACAATTTAGAAAGTTTACATTGAAAGTCTACAATAATTGAACACTAGTGCTTAGTGATCCATCATTGTGAATTGTTAAGCAATATCATAGGACAGCTCTGTTGACACTACATTTTCATCTCAGATCTCATATGATCCATTTTAGCCTCAGTGCTCAATGGGGAAATGTTTGGAAGCACATTGCCCCCAAGGCACCACAACTAACCCTCTGCAACACAATATTAATCATCTATAAATCATAGTCTACGTAACAAGACACATCTAATGCTACGTACACACTGGCGATAACGATCGTTCGCTAGGAACGATAATTGAAAGACGAACGATATGGCAACGATAGGAATGCAACGATGCGATGCAACGATCATCATACCCATTTTAACGATCGTTCTCGCAGAAAAGAACGATCAGAAGGAAATGTTGCGTACATATTTATAGAAAATAAAAAAAAACCCACCAACATGGAGTTACAATAGATACAAATATATGATTTTTAACTTGAAAACAAAGTTTAATTGAAATAAGCAATGTAACAATCTTTACGGACGCGCTACAAAGGAAGTACGGAAGCTGGGCAGAATTCAACGCAGGCGCATTGGCCCTTGTAACGATCGTTCTCGGCCGATGTCTGTACACACTATAGTTTTGTAACGATTGTCGGTAGATACGATCCGTCAGGTTGGATATTTCCATCTTCCCGATGTCGTGCTGTTAAGCAGCACTGATTTTTAATTATAGTTTATTGGGAATTAATTTAAAGTCTGTGTAACTCCTTGGTTGAACCTTTTTTTATCTGAGTATAAGCTACTTTTGTAGATGTCTAATAAATCACTTTCAGAATAGCTGGTCAGTAGCCCCTTGAATGCCGACCTCCCACAGCACTGACTGCATGCTCTGGGCTGGAAGCAGGAATCATCCCAGGAAGTTGTGACAGGTCCTTGCATTCTGGCCAGAGTGATGATGCAAGCCAAGCTCCTGTGCACAGACTTTGCTGTGAGTCCTTCAGCTCATTTACCATGCTTAATGTCATGTAAGCTTATTTTTCAAGCAAGATTTTTAGCAGTAGATTTTTTTACACTAACAGGTAACATTTGAAAACTCTGCTTACTAAGGCACTAGATGGTATATTTAGATCTGAAGATAGCTCAGAGCTGTAATTACCCCTGTGTCAGGCACTATTTATATATTTTTACACATTCGTTTATGTCATTTGGAAAAAAATAACAGTTGATAGAAGTTAAGCGTGATTACAGACTTGTTATAATTCCTTTTGTTGTGGGAACCGATGCTCATTGTGTGTTGATACAATAACGGGCTGCTTCATAACCTTGTTATTTCTCCTTTTTGTTATCTGTCTTGGCACAAACATTTATTTATCTACTCTTCACGCCTCATTTGTACTGTACACTTGCAGCCTTTATGTTGAAATCACAAAGTTATCTGATCTTTAAAGTGCTGCCTGTGTAGATTATCAATAACGAAATGCTCAAGGCACTTGCTGTGTGTGTGTGATCCTGAGCGCATAATTTTATCTCACTGTGAAATTCTTCAGATATTTTTTGGAAGCAGGATATGGCTGAGTTTTAAAGATCACTGAGCTGAGAAATCTTAAATAAATTTCGGGCTTAATCTAACCATATCCAGGCCAATTTTCAGCCAGAGCAAGAAAGACTTTTGGTGTCAGTGTTAAGCTGGCTGTAGAGTTTAGCTAGAGGTCAATCCACCAATCATAGTTTTGCCATTGTTCTGTTGTAATGCCTACTGGGATCAGCCTATGTAGAGATAGATGGGACACGAACTCCTGTAGTGCCCTCAGCTTGGCTTGAGAAAAGCTACTTAGCTGATTACCTTTTCCCTTGGGAATGACTGGCTGAAGGTATCTTGCGCCACTTTAAAGGTGTGTACACACACACACAGTAATTGTCACTCAAAGGGATTGGGATTTGATCCCTCGAGCGACAGTTCTGGAGACAAGTGCTGTACAGATCTTTGCTTTGGAGGTTGTGGGAGACATTAAGGAACCACACTGTCACTGCATAGATTGGCATCAATAGGTATGGTACTCTATGAGCAGTGTACCCGTAGTATGGCCAGCCCTTGAGAAAATGTCAGTTAAACTCTGTAACAACTGATGCAAAAGAAGCAGTGAAGACACTACCTGTTAGTGACCAATGTGAGTCTTAAAGGTGACCTAAAGTGCCCTGATCACTTACAGGTCCACAGTAATGTGCATGCCACAATGGTCAGCAGTGCTTATATTTAAAAAATGCCCCCACCCTAGCTTCACCCCTGCTGTAAAAGTAGCTACATATCCACAAAGAAGTTTACCCTGGGACTCTCCTCTCTTATGATGCTCATAGCCTGCCTCTTCCTCACACCCACTTGCAGCCAGAGTATGAATGGCTAGCGGTAGCACACAGGGTAGTGTCCTTTTTGGAGCTCTGGGCGGATGCGTTTCAACAATAGGCTTTATGGTAAATTAATCCGCAAGTCCAAGAAAATATTGGACATCACAGAATTGCGGTCCGCTTACTGCATTGGAGCCAACGGTACTGCAATGGATCAGACTGAAAAGTGTGAATGGATCCTATTTATGAAATAGGATCCATTCACTGTCAATTTTGCGATGCAGTAAAACGGACAAAAATATCAGTCTTCCACTGTAGTGGGAACCCAGCCTTACTCCACCTCCCTCAGATTGGTGTAAAGGGTGGTGCTAAAGAACCAAACCAGCTGGAACTTCCAGGTGTTCCCCAGCATGACCCACAAAATTAAGTCACTGCACGTGTGCAAATGTTGCACACTGGGGAAGGGCTCCCTTATAAATAGAAGTGGCAGAGAGTGGAGATCTGTGAATAGGAAGGCTGTGAAGATGCAGGTGGTGTTAGAAGTACAATTTATGGAGCTGTCCCAGATAGGGGACAAGTTAGCAACTGAAGCACACTAGAGCAACTTGTTGCCACAGCTTAAAGTACTTGTTTGCAGCTATATTCTATATAAGCAATTGCTTAGCAACTTGTCACAAAGACTTGCAGCAGCTACTGTGTATCTCATGAGGAATGGACTAAAGGCACAAGGACTAATACTAGTGGACTGGACTCTGATCTTATGTCTTAAAGGGGTTCTTCCGCGAATGAGGAAAAAAAAAAAAAGTGGTTTATGCATAATCTATTAAAAATCCTTCTAGAATAGTGTGAAAAGTTTTTCAAAAAAATGAATGGTTTCTTCAATACAACATGTAATGTAATCAGTGACGGCTGACGGAATGTGAGGCTAAACCATTTGTTAGGGGTGGGTTTTTTTGTACTTTCATTTAACAAATATAACTGCTGCTGCCTATCTAGTTTTCATTAGTGTAATCCAGGGCTATGATGAATTGCTGTTGAATTGCAGTTATAGCTGTTAAAATAAATGGCTCAGCTGCTCTGTAGTTCCTTGTTGTACTTCCTCACAGAGAGGACCCCCCTCCCTGCAGGCAAATGTCAGGCAGATGTCGGGGCAGCTCCTCATCTCCTCTGTGAGCACATCACGTGTTTACCTGTTGCCCAGCAACCAGACTCCAGTGTCTGTGCAGACTACTTCCTATCCTCTGCACTGCATGAGTCATCTGTTCCTCCCTGCTGTGAGAAACATATAAAATAAGTGACTACAGCTTCTCTGAAGGAGTTATTTGTTATCATAGTCTGTGTTCCCTTATCTTATGTGTTAGCTGCCAGAACTACTAGTTCAATGTTATACAGTGAGTCATGACATTTGTTATTTAGCTGCAAAGAAAAGCAGCAACAAAAAACTGTGTGTTTACACTTTGTTTTCTAAAGTTTATGTACATTGCAATAAAGTTTAGGAATGGATGCTCTCTCTCTCTATATATATAAAATGTGTGTGTGTGTATGTATGCATGTATGTATGTATGGGTGTATAATATATATATATATATATATATATATATATATATATATATATATATATATATATTAATGTATGTGCCGGAACGTGAGTATCGCAGGTGGGTGTGTTGAATAGGAGGGTGTATAAGGCATGCTTGGTGGGGTGAGGGTAAACTGGTGTAGGATGATGTGTATGCTAAGGCCTAGCGCCTATTTATTAAACGAAACTTCAAACAACAATGATTTCCCTATGATATACTTACCGGGGGCTTCCTCCAGCCTCTTGAAGCCGACACGTCCCACCCCGCATCTCCGATCGCAGCTACCAGCCCGGGGTTGTTCGCCGTGTACAGAAGCCGAACGTGAGGTCGTCCTTACTGCGCCTGTGTTAAGCGCTGCTGTCAATCAAATCCACGTTGTCTGCAGCTTACTGCGCAGGCACAGAACTACTGCGCCTGCGCAGTACGCTGTGGATAACGTGGACTTAATTGACAGCGGAGCTTAACACAGGCGCAGTAGAGAAGGTCGGACTCTGCACATGGCGCGGACCCTAAGCTGGCAGTGGCAGCTGCGTTTGGAGATGCGGCTTGGGACATGGCTTCAAGGGGCTGGAGGAAGCCCCCAGTAAGTATATCATGGGGAATTAGTTTTTGCTTGATGTTCCTTTAAAGGGTCTTCCAACTAGTGTTCATATATGTTTGTATATATTTTTTTTTATTGAACATATGTATGTTTATATTTTTTTGTAATTATATGTACATATGTATAAAAATATGTATAAATACATATTTATATACGAATCCTCTATAAGAATCTCTGTGTGTCCCAGCGTCACGCTGTCCCTGTGTAGCTTGGAGCTGTGTGCCACGGCTGCTGTTCAGCGCCATCTTGTTCTTGTGAAACAAAAGACTGCACAACAAAAGACTAAAAACCAGGGCACTGAGGATTGCGAACGACCCCTCACACCCAGGCCACTGCTATTTCAACATTCTGCCCTTGGGACGGAGGCTACGAGCCAACCCCACAAAAACCATGAGACACAGGAACTCGTTCTTCCCCTCGGCAGTCAGCCTCCTAAACTCCCTCCACATTCTACCACCAAAGCAAGCCCCAACGAGCGGCGAGGCCGGCGGTGCTACGGCTGACCAGCACACAAGCAGACGCGTAGCTAGGGGGGGTCAGAGGGGTACATTTGCCCCCGGGCGGGAGGAGAGCAAGGGCGCATAAGCCTAAGTGCAGAGCTGGCCATAGACTGAGCGGAGCGACTGTAATAAGTCTCCGCACAGTCATTCTCCTCCAGACTACAGTCTCTGCACTCTCTCTCCTCCTGAGCGCCCCCTCCCCTCTCCAGGGCGGGGCTGAGCAGAGGAGACCGGGTAATTCAAGGGAGTGAGGCGAGCTGAAAGTGAGCTGTGGATGGACAGGTATGCGGGAGGGGGGACTGTGGGGTGGGATGTATCTATGTATATATCTGCACGCAGCGTGTATAGGGGCTCTCCTGTGTGTGCACCTTTCTCCCTCAGCCGTCAGGCCAGCTTTCTGCACTAACACATGCTGCTGTTGTTATGCTGTCCCCCAAGTCCTGTCTCTTGTCCTGGGCCAGTCCCTCGGCTAGCTGAGCTCCAAACAGCATTCCCATTCCTGACAAACCGCATACTGTCCCCCCAGGCAGCCCCCCTTGGCCCTTGCCTAGCAGCATACTGTCATCCCCCCATGCAGCCCCCCTTGCCTGGTAGCAGTAAATATCCACTTTCCCTGACAGTCTCCCTCCTGCACAGCCCTCCCCCTTCTTTTGCAGCCTCAGTGACCAGATCTAAGGTCACTAAACACTAAGTATTGACAGGTAATTGTTCTTAGAAACTCTGTTTTTCATGGCATATACAGTGGTGTAATGTACCTGTCATCCTGTACACACATTACACAGCAAGCTAAATGCATGTGTATTAGTGCATGGTGCCAACATGTTAACCAGACGATGTATGGGCAGATCGACCAAGAGACAGATCTCCCTCTGATCGGACAGAGTTCTGCTGCCTGCCCATATACCGCAGACCGATTCCTGATCAATTTCAGCATGAAAACGGTATTGTGGTGCTGCATTCGCCGCCCCTGGTGCTGTTCTCCAATGTAAAATGTTCCTCTGCAGTGCGGTATACGTTACCTGCTAGCTCTGGGCTCCATCCACATACACGCGTCCCACGTGGTTGCCGGTGTATACGTGGTAGCATGCATGACGTCACACACACACCCACCCACGTTATGCTGGCAACCACATGGGGAACGTGTATGCTGACGGAGCCAGTGATGGACAGGTAAAGTATACTGCACTGGGGGTAAGCATTTTACATTAGGTATAACAGCGCCTGGGGGTTCTGTCACATTCTTCGCTCATCCCGATACTGCACGCCGTTACCACGGCACATCCATAGAAAGAAAGTCAGCCATACATTGCAGCATGTCCGCTCAATACATGCGACCAATTTTGGCCCAAAATTGGTTGCATCGTTGATCGAGCATGTTCATGGGATCCAATTATAATAATAAAATTGGATGGTCGAGCCACCAAGTCACCTTATGTATGGTCACCTTTATATTATCATTATTGTGTATTGTTTACATAATTTTCTGCAGCACGTTAAAGAATACATAGTCATATCACTGACTGTCTACAGAGGAGCTCACTATCTAATCCTACCATAGTCATAGTGTAATGTCCTACCATATTATTATGTATTTATATAGCACTGACATCTCCTGCAGCACATTACAGAGTACATAGTCATGTCACTGACTGTCCACAGAGGAGCTCACTATCTAATCCTACCATAGTCATAGTGTAATGTCCTACCATATTATTATGTATTTATATAGCACTGACATCTCCTGCAGCACATTACAGAGTACATAGTCATGTCACTGACTGTCCTCAGAGGAGCTCACAATCTAATCCTACCATAGTCATAGTGTAATGTCCTACCATATTATTATGTTTTATATAGCACTGACATCTCCTGCAGCACATTACAGAGTACATAGTCATGTCACTGACTGTCCTCAGAGGAGCTCACAATCTAATCCTACCATAGTCATAGTGTAATGTCCTACCATATTATTATGTTTTATATAGCACTGACATCTCCTGCAGCACATTACAGTGTACATAGTCATGTCACTGACTGTCCTCAGAGGAGCTCACACTCTAATCCTACCATAGTCATAGTCTAATGTTCTACCATATTATTATTATGTATTTATATAGCACTGACCTCTTCTGCAGCACATTACAGAGTACATAGTCATGTCACTGACTGTCCTCAGAGGAGCTCACACTCTAATCCTACCATAGTCATAGTCTAATGTCCTACCATATTATTATTATGTCTTTATATAGCACCGATATCTACTGCAGCACATTACAGTGTACATAGTCATGTCACTGACTTTCCTCAGAGGAGCTCACACTCTAATCCTACCATAGTCATAGTCTAATGCCCTACCATATTATTATTATTATGTATTTATATAGCACTGACCTCTTCTGCAGCACATTACAGAGTACATAGTCATGTCACTGACTGTCCTCAGAGGAGCTCACACTCTAATCCTGCCATAGTCATAGTCTAATGTCTTACCATATTATTATGTATGTATATAGCACTGACATCTTCTGCACCACTGTACAGAGTACATAGTCATGTCACTGACTGTCCTCAGAGGAGCTCACACTCTAATCCTACCATAGTCATAGCCTAATGTCCTACCATATTATTATTATGTATTTATATAGCACCGATATCTCCTGCAGCACTGTACAGAGTACATAGTCATGTCACTGACTGTCCTCAGAGGAGCTCACAATCTAATCCTACCATAGTCACAGTGTAAGGTCCTACAGTATTACTATTATGTATTTATAAAGCACTGGCATCTTCTGCAGCACTTTACAGAGTACATACTGTAGTTGTGTTACTCTACCTACCTAAAGGGGAGGGGGGGGGGGGCTCTCTTGCTACCTAAAGGTGGCCTCTCTGGTTACCTACAGGGTGGGATCCCTGGCTACACACATGGTGGCCTCCATGACCACGCCCACATACTAATATATGACCACACCCACTTTCTCCGGAAAGGGGGGGGGGCGCAAAAACTGTCTTTGTCCCCGGGCGTTCAAAACCCTAGCTACGCCTCTGCACACAAGACTAACTATTAGACATCCCAGTGACACACTGGGACTGTAATGTGTTCCACAATGTATTGTTAACTGACACCTGTTGTGTATTCTGTCTCTTTCTATGTACTCTTCCTGAGCTTTTGTACTGTGCCAAAAACAATTCTGGGCATGACCCCTCATGCTTGGCGAAATAAAACTGATTCTGATTCTGATAGCTTGGTCCGTGCTTTTTGCTACTGCGCATGTGTGCAGCACGGACCCAGCCTCAGATAGACAGGAGGACAGGGTGCCGGCCGGGCGTATGAGCGGGCGGCCGGGTGTGCATGCGTATGCAGTAACATGCGGCGGGGCAGCGAGAAACACAGACCTAGAGCCCGTTTTTAAACGGGCTTGGGTCTGCTAGTATAGGTATATTTATATACATTTTTATATTTGCATCTATGCATAAATATATACAAATATGTATAGGTTTATACTTAGAGACAATTTAAAAAAAAGAATCTCCCCCTGGCAGATACTTACCTCGGGAGGGGGAAGCATCAGGGTCCCAATGAGGCTTCCCCTTTTTCTGTAGCTTAGGGGAATCCAGCGCTGGCTCCCCCCAAAATTCTTCGACAAAGCCTGACATTTACTGCGCAGGCACGGCAATATTTACCTGCCGTAATCCTGCGTAGGCGCAGTAGTGGCTGTTCGTTCGGGCCAAGGCGGAAATTGTTGAGCCCGATTGTATCCGCTGTACTGTCAAGGCGCAAAGCACTCGCACCTGTACATTAGAGCGGATATGACCGGGCGTGGCTATTTCAGCCGTAGCCCTAATGAAGAGCCACCACTGCGACTGCGCTGGTTTGCGGCACAGCGCCAGGTATGTATTTACCTCATCGTTCTGCGTGGGGTCGCAGGGCTGGATTGTCGGGACGGGGAAGCCTCGTTAGGATCCAGAGGCTTCCACCCCATGAGGTAAGTATCCCCAGGAGAGGGGTATTTTTTCGTTACAGGTTTTCTTCAGATATATGTCATAGTATGTATATGCATATAATTATATGTATATTTAGCAGTATATGACTATCTGAATAGCGATATACGTATATGTGTATGCAGGGGCGTAACTAGAAATCCCTGGGCCCACTTGCAAAACTTTGGATGGACCATACCCCAGGTATTCTAACCCCTACCCTGCGTATTCGTGCTCTCAGTATAAATAGCTAGGTATAGTTGCCCCCAGTATAGGCAGATACAGGTGCCCGCCCCCGGTATAGCCAGGTATAGGTGACCTCAGTATAGTTAGTATTAGGTGCCCCCTGTATAGATAGGTGCCTCCAGTATAGCCAGGTTTAGAATGCCTCAGTATAGCCAGGTATAGGTGCCCACAGTATATCCAGTCATGAATTTCCTCAAGTATAGCTAGGCATGGATGCCCCCAGCATAGCCAGGCATAGGCGCCCCCAGTACAACCAGGTATAAGGGCCACACACAGCGGCGGGGAGGCAGGGGCAAACGCAGGATTTTTAAAGGGGGGATTCCTGAAAGGTCCAGAAGCACTTATGTCCCCGAGTGCTTCCGAATACAGGTGGCTCCATACTGCCCATGCACAAAAGTGCGCTGGCGTATTACGGAGCTGCCTATCTTTGGAAGTACTCAAGGATACAAGTGTTTCTGAGGGCTTCTGGAAGCAGCAAATTTGAACAGTGGACAGCGCTGGAACAACTCCCCGAGAGAGGAACGGGAGATAGACTTAGTTTGGACAATTCAGTGGAATATGTCACATAGCGCAATCGAAACCCATATGATGCAGGGATATATGCATCTGCGGAAGATGGCGGCGCTATATAAATACTAAATAATGGTAATTTGCCTCACCAGGATTGCACTTTTATTTAGCTTTCCTGTATGACAAGAAGACACAGCCAGCCAGCTGTGGGAAGAGGGAAACAAAGGTGAATGAGGGAGGGCTGGTGCACACCAAGAGGGCTTCTGAGCATTTCTCAAATCAACATTGATTTGAAAAGCGCTTGACTAATGTTCCCACAGCAGCGTTGTGATTTTTTCAAAATCGCAGGTATACCGCATGTAGCATTTTTTTGAGTGATTCATTCAGAAATCGCTCTGAAAATCGCACTCACTAATTGCTAGCGATTGCTATTGTGATTTTGGCGTGCACTAGCCCAGAGAGAAGAGGAGTGGAGAGAAATTGAGAATAGCCTGAGATGGAGCATTATCTGTATTGCAGTCCCACATCACACAGAGGCTACTTGCCTGTAATAGGACTCCTGTCCCTGCCAGTCTCTCACACAAGTCAGAAAGCAGCCCTCCTGGAGTCTAGGGACTGTCAAAAAATGTTCACCTTGTTTAACACCTTATCCACACATGCGGTCATTATAACATAGGGGAGAGACAGATTTTTGCCCACGGACCCTCCAGGCAAGCTCTGCATCATGCTGTGTACATTTACCAGCTTGCCTGCCCTTTAATTGCAGTTTTATCAGCTAGCCTAGTATTTTGCATTGCCTTACAACAACAAACCTGAATACACCAGACACCAGCCCTAAATCACTGAATGAAAGGGGACCTGGGGGGAGATTGCCACCCAGGTGGAGTGGAGAGAGATAGAGCAGATAGCGTATCTGTATTGCAGTCCCACATCACACAGAGGCTACTTGCATGTACTGTGTCTCCTGTCCCTGCAAGCCAAATCCAAAAAAGCTTTATTGGCAGGACCAAATACATTTAGCATTGCCAAAGCAAAAACAAAACATTAACAGCGCCACGGAATATGTTGGCGCTTTATAAATCAATAATAATAATAATAATAACATTAACAACATGGTGGTGGGGGGGTTGTGGGAATAGGGGAAGGATATAGGTATACTGTCCATAGGGGTGTGGAGAATGTAAGGCTGCAGGCAGCCCTCCTGGAGTTTAGGGACTGTCAAAAACTTTTCAACCTGTGACATACTTTATGTAGCTGTCTACATGCAGTCTTTACAATAGGGAAAGAGCTGAGTTTTTCCCACAGACCCTACAGGCAAGCCTCTGTATATTTACCAAGCTTGTCTGCTTCAGTGATTTCAGGGAATTTTTTTTAAAGGTACAGGAGTCTCAGGGGGGTGTTCCATACATCCAGAACCCCCGTCTGGATACGCCAGTGGGAGGGGGCCCTTTCCCTCCCTCTTCAGCGCTCCCTCCTCCAGCATTAACAGCAGCAGCAAGCAGGCAGGGAACAGTGAACACGGACATACTTCCGCGTTCCATGCGACACAGGTTCTTCTCTGTTAGCGCTTGACGCTACTTCCTGTTTTCCAGAAAGTAGCGTGAGGCACTGTCACAGAGAAGACCAAACCTCCGTTGCATGGAATGCGGAAGAGGTATGCCTGCGTTCACTGTTCCTTGCTCGCTTGCTGCTGCTGTCAATGCTGGAGGGGAAAGTGCTGAAGAGGGAGCCTGAGGTGAGGGAGGAGGGGAGTGGGACCCCTGACTGCCTCTCTGTGTAGCCATAACTCCTCCATCATGCAATGCGCGCCCACCAGCACCTCCCAAAAAAACAATTCCTAGGCAGGTATCCCGTGCAGGCGCCCCTGTGTGTATGTATATATACAGTGGGTTGCAAAAGTATTCGGCCCCCTTGAAGTTTGTCACATTTTGTCACATTACTGCCACAAACCTGCATCAATTTTATTGGAATTCCACATGAAAGACCAACACAAAGTGGTGTACACGTGAGAAGTAGATCGAAAATCATACATCATTCCAAACATTTTTTACAAATAAATAACTGCAAAGTGGGGTGTGCGTAATTATTCGGCCCTCTGAGTCAATACTTTGTAGAATCACCTTTTGCTGCAATTACAGCTGCCAGTCTTTTAGAGACTACCAGCTTTGCACATATAGAGACTGAAATCCTTGCCCATTCTTCTTTGCAAAACAGCTCCAGCTCAGTCAGATTAGATGGACAGTGTTTGTGAACAGCAGTTTTCAGATCTTGCCACAGATTCTCAATTGGATTTAGATCTGGACTTTGGGCCATTCTAACACATAGGGCCTGATTCACAAAGCGGTGCAAACTTTTTTTGCGGACTTTTGCGCGCGCAAAGTGCCGCGATTCGCGCGATTGCGGACTTTTGCGCGCGCAATTTGCCGCAAATTGCGCGTGCAAAAGTCCGCGATCGCGCGAATCGCGGCACTTTGCGCGCGCAAAAGTCCGCAAAAAAAGTTTGCACCGCTTTGTGAATCAGGCCCTATGTGTTAGAATGGCCCAAAGTCCAGATCTAAATCCAATTGAGAATCTGTGGCAAGATCTGAAAACTGCTGTTCACAAACACTGTCCATCTAATCTGACTGAGCTGGAGCTGTTTTGCAAAGAAGAATGGGCAAGGATTTCAGTCTCTATATGTGCAAAGCTGGTAGTCTCTAAAAGACTGGCAGCTGTAATTGCAGCAAAAGGTGATTCTACAAAGTATTGACTCAGAGGGCCGAATAATTACGCACACCCCACTTTGCAGTTATTTATTTGTAAAAAATGTTTGGAATGATGTATGATTTTCGATCTACTTCTCACGTGTACACCACTTTGTGTTGGTCTTTCATGTGGAATTCCAATAAAATTGATGCAGGTTTGTGGCAGTAATGTGACAAAATGTGACAAACTTCAAGGGGGCCGAATACTTTTGCAACCCACTGTATATATACATACACACAGGGGCGCCTGCACGGGATACCTGCCTAGGAATTGTTTTTTTGGGAGGTGCTGGTGGGCGCGCATTGCATGATGGAGGAGTTATGGCTACACAGAGAGGCAGTCAGGGGTCCCACTCCCCTCCTCCCTCACCTCAGGCTCCCTCTTCAGCACTTTCCCCTCCAGCATTGACAGCAGCAGCAAGCGAGCAAGGAACAGTGAACGCGGCCACACCTCTTCCGCATTCCATGCAACGGAGGTTTGGTCTTCTCTGTGACAGTGCCTCACGCTACTTTCTGGAAAACAGGAAGTAGCGTCAAGCGCTAACAGAGAAGAACCTGTGTCGCATGGAACGCGGAAGTATGTCCGTGTTCACTGTTCCCTGCCTGCTTGCTGCTGCTGTTAATGCTGGAGGAGGGAGCGCTGAAGAGGGAGGGAAAGGGCCCCCTCCCACTGGCGTATCCAGACGGGGGTTCTGGATGTATGGAACACCCCCCTGAGACTCCTGTACCTTTAAAAAAAATTCCCTGAAATCACTGAAGCAGACAAGCTTGGTAAATATACAGAGGCTTGCCTGTAGGGTCTGTGGGAAAAACTCAGCTCTTTCCCTATTGTAAAGACTGCATGTAGACAGCTACATAAAGTATGTCACAGGTTGAAAAGTTTTTGACAGTCCCTAAACTCCAGGAGGGCTGCCTGCAGCCTTACATTCTCCACACCGCTATGGACAGTATACCTATATCCTTCCCCTATTCCCACAACCCCCCCCACCACCATGTTGTTAATGTTATTATTATTATTATTATTGATTTATAAAGCGCTAACATATTCCGTGGCGCTGTTAATGTTTTGTTTTTGCTTTGGCAATGCTAAATGTATTTGGTCCTGCCAATAAAGCTTTTTTGGATTTGGCTTGCAGGGACAGGAGACACAGTACATGCAAGTAGCCTCTGTGTGATGTGGGACTGCAATACAGATACGCTATCTGCTCTATCTCTCTCCACTCCACCTGGGTGGCAATCTCCCCCCAGGTCCCCTTTCATTCAGTGATTTAGGGCTGGTGTCTGGTGTATTCAGGTTTGTTGTTGTAAGGCAATGCAAAATACTAGGCTAGCTGATAAAACTGCAATTAAAGGGCAGGCAAGCTGGTAAATGTACACAGCATGATGCAGAGCTTGCCTGGAGGGTCCGTGGGCAAAAATCTGTCTCTCCCCTATGTTATAATGACCGCATGTGTGGATAAGGTGTTAAACAAGGTGAACAGTTTTTGACAGTCCCTAGACTCCAGGAGGGCTGCTTTCTGACTTGTGTGAGAGACTGGCAGGGACAGGAGTCCTATTACAGGCAAGTAGCCTCTGTGTGATGTGGGACTGCAATACAGATAATGCTCCATCTCAGGCTATTCTCAATTTCTCTCCACTCCTCTTCTCTCTGGGCTAGTGCACGCCAAAATCACAATAGCAATCGCTAGCAATTAGTGAGTGCGATTTTCAGAGCGATTTCTGAATGAATCACTCAAAAAAATGCTACATGCGGTATACCTGCGATTTTGAAAAAATCACAACGCTGCTGTGGGAACATTAGTCAAGCGCTTTTCAAATCAATGTTGATTTGAGAAATGCTCAGAAGCCCTCTTGGTGTGCACCAGCCCTCCCTCATTCACCTTTGTTTCCCTCTTCCCACAGCTGGCTGGCTGTGTCTTCTTGTCATACAGGAAAGCTAAATAAAAGTGCAATCCTGGTGAGGCAAATTACCATTATTTAGTATTTATATAGCGCCGCCATCTTCCGCAGATGCATATATCCCTGCATCATATGGGTTTCGATTGCGCTATGTGACATATTCCACTGAATTGTCCAAACTAAGTCTATCTCCCGTTCCTCTCTCGGGGAGTTGTTCCAGCGCTGTCCACTGTTCAAATTTGCTGCTTCCAGAAGCCCTCAGAAACACTTGTATCCTTGAGTACTTCCAAAGATAGGCAGCTCCGTAATACGCCAGCGCACTTTTGTGCATGGGCAGTATGGAGCCACCTGTATTCGGAAGCACTCGGGGACATAAGTGCTTCTGGACCTTTCAGGAATCCCCCCTTTAAAAATCCTGCGTTTGCCCCTGCCTCCCCGCCGCTGTGTGTGGCCCTTATACCTGGTTGTACTGGGGGCGCCTATGCCTGGCTATGCTGGGGGCATCCATGCCTAGCTATACTTGAGGAAATTCATGACTGGATATACTGTGGGCACCTATACCTGGCTATACTGAGGCATTCTAAACCTGGCTATACTGGAGGCACCTATCTATACAGGGGGCACCTAATACTAACTATACTGAGGTCACCTATACCTGGCTATACCGGGGGCGGGCACCTGTATCTGCCTATACTGGGGGCAACTATACCTAGCTATTTATACTGAGAGCACGAATACGCAGGGTAGGGGTTAGAATACCTGGGGTATGGTCCATCCAAAGTTTTGCAAGTGGGCCCAGGGATTTCTAGTTACGCCCCTGCATACACATATACGTATATCGCTATTCAGATAGTCATATACTGCTAAATATACATATAATTATATGCATATACATACTATGACATATATCTGAAGAAAACCTGTAACGAAAAAATACCCCTCTCCTGGGGATACTTACCTCATGGGGTGGAAGCCTCTGGATCCTAACGAGGCTTCCCCGTCCCGACAATCCAGCCCTGCGACCCCACGCAGAACGATGAGGTAAATACATACCTGGCGCTGTGCCGCAAACCAGCGCAGTCGCAGTGGTGGCTCTTCATTAGGGCTACGGCTGAAATAGCCACGCCCGGTCATATCCGCTCTAATGTACAGGTGCGAGTGCTTTGCGCCTTGACAGTACAGCGGATACAATCGGGCTCAACAATTTCCGCCTTGGCCCGAACGAACAGCCACTACTGCGCCTACGCAGGATTACGGCAGGTAAATATTGCCGTGCCTGCGCAGTAAATGTCAGGCTTTGTCGAAGAATTTTGGGGGGAGCCAGCGCTGGATTCCCCTAAGCTACAGAAAAAGGGGAAGCCTCATTGGGACCCTGATGCTTCCCCCTCCCGAGGTAAGTATCTGCCAGGGGGAGATTCTTTTTTTTAAATTGTCTCTAAGTATAAACCTATACATATATGTATATATTTATGCATAGATGCAAATATAAAAATGTATATAAATATACCTATACTAGCAGACCCAAGCCCGTTTAAAAACGGGCTCTAGGTCTGTGTTTCTCGCTGCCCCGCCGCATGTTACTGCATACGCATGCACACCCGGCCGCCCGCTCATACGCCCGGCCGGCACCCTGTCCTCCTGTCTATCTGAGGCTGGGTCCGTGCTGCACACATGCGCAGTAGCAAAAAGCACGGACCAAGCTATCAGAATCAGAATCAGTTTTATTTCGCCAAGCATGAGGGGTCATGCCCAGAATTGTTTTTGGCACAGTACAAAAGCTCAGGAAGAGTACATAGAAAGAGACAGAATACACAACAGGTGTCAGTTAACAATACATTGTGGAACACATTACAGTCCCAGTGTGTCACTGGGATGTCTAATAGTTAGTCTTGTGTGCAGAGGCGTAGCTAGGGTTTTGAACGCCCGGGGACAAAGACAGTTTTTGCGCCCCCCCCCCCTTTCCGGAGAAAGTGGGTGTGGTCATATATTAGTATGTGGGCGTGGTCATGGAGGCCACCATGTGTGTAGCCAGGGATCCCACCCTGTAGGTAACCAGAGAGGCCACCTTTAGGTAGCAAGAGAGCCCCCCCCCCCTCCCCTTTAGGTAGGTAGAGTAACACAACTACAGTATGTACTCTGTAAAGTGCTGCAGAAGATGCCAGTGCTTTATAAATACATAATAGTAATACTGTAGGACCTTACACTGTGACTATGGTAGGATTAGATTGTGAGCTCCTCTGAGGACAGTCAGTGACATGACTATGTACTCTGTACAGTGCTGCAGGAGATATCGGTGCTATATAAATACATAATAATAATATGGTAGGACATTAGGCTATGACTATGGTAGGATTAGAGTGTGAGCTCCTCTGAGGACAGTCAGTGACATGACTATGTACTCTGTACAGTGGTGCAGAAGATGTCAGTGCTATATACATACATAATAATATGGTAAGACATTAGACTATGACTATGGCAGGATTAGAGTGTGAGCTCCTCTGAGGACAGTCAGTGACATGACTATGTACTCTGTAATGTGCTGCAGAAGAGGTCAGTGCTATATAAATACATAATAATAATAATATGGTAGGGCATTAGACTATGACTATGGTAGGATTAGAGTGTGAGCTCCTCTGAGGAAAGTCAGTGACATGACTATGTACACTGTAATGTGCTGCAGTAGATATCGGTGCTATATAAAGACATAATAATAATATGGTAGGACATTAGACTATGACTATGGTAGGATTAGAGTGTGAGCTCCTCTGAGGACAGTCAGTGACATGACTATGTACTCTGTAATGTGCTGCAGAAGAGGTCAGTGCTATATAAATACATAATAATAATATGGTAGAACATTAGACTATGACTATGGTAGGATTAGAGTGTGAGCTCCTCTGAGGACAGTCAGTGACATGACTATGTACACTGTAATGTGCTGCAGGAGATGTCAGTGCTATATAAAACATAATAATATGGTAGGACATTACACTATGACTATGGTAGGATTAGATTGTGAGCTCCTCTGAGGACAGTCAGTGACATGACTATGTACTCTGTAATGTGCTGCAGGAGATGTCAGTGCTATATAAAACATAATAATATGGTAGGACATTACACTATGACTATGGTAGGATTAGATTGTGAGCTCCTCTGAGGACAGTCAGTGACATGACTATGTACTCTGTAATGTGCTGCAGGAGATGTCAGTGCTATATAAATACATAATAATATGGTAGGACATTACACTATGACTATGGTAGGATTAGATAGTGAGCTCCTCTGTGGACAGTCAGTGACATGACTATGTACTCTGTAATGTGCTGCAGGAGATGTCAGTGCTATATAAATACATAATAATATGGTAGGACATTACACTATGACTATGGTAGGATTAGATAGTGAGCTCCTCTGTAGACAGTCAGTGATATGACTATGTATTCTTTAACGTGCTGCAGAAAATTATGTAAACAATACACAATAATGATAATATAAAGGTGACCATACATAAGGTGACTTGGTGGCTCGACCATCCAATTTTATTATTATAATTGGATCCCATGAACATGCTCGATCAACGATGCAACCAATTTTGGGCCAAAATTGGTCGCATGTATTGAGCGGACATGCTGCAATGTATGGCTGACTTTCTTTCTATGGATGTGCCGTGGTAACGGCGTGCAGTATCGGGATGAGCGAAGAATGTGACAGAACCCCCAGGCGCTGTTATACCTAATGTAAAATGCTTACCCCCAGTGCAGTATACTTTACCTGTCCATCACTGGCTCCGTCAGCATACACGTTCCCCATGTGGTTGCCAGCATAACGTGGGTGGGTGTGTGTGTGACGTCATGCATGCTACCACGTATACACCGGCAACCACGTGGGACGCGTGTATGTGGATGGAGCCCAGAGCTAGCAGGTAACGTATACCGCACTGCAGAGGAACATTTTACATTGGAGAACAGCACCAGGGGCGGCGAATGCAGCACCACAATACCGTTTTCATGCTGAAATTGATCAGGAATCGGTCTGCGGTATATGGGCAGGCAGCAGAACTCTGTCCGATCAGAGGGAGATCTGTCTCTTGGTCGATCTGCCCATACATCGTCTGGTTAACATGTTGGCACCATGCACTAATACACATGCATTTAGCTTGCTGTGTAATGTGTGTACAGGATGACAGGTACATTACACCACTGTATATGCCATGAAAAACAGAGTTTCTAAGAACAATTACCTGTCAATACTTAGTGTTTAGTGACCTTAGATCTGGTCACTGAGGCTGCAAAAGAAGGGGGAGGGCTGTGCAGGAGGGAGACTGTCAGGGAAAGTGGATATTTACTGCTACCAGGCAAGGGGGGCTGCATGGGGGGATGACAGTATGCTGCTAGGCAAGGGCCAAGGGGGGCTGCCTGGGGGGACAGTATGCGGTTTGTCAGGAATGGGAATGCTGTTTGGAGCTCAGCTAGCCGAGGGACTGGCCCAGGACAAGAGACAGGACTTGGGGGACAGCATAACAACAGCAGCATGTGTTAGTGCAGAAAGCTGGCCTGACGGCTGAGGGAGAAAGGTGCACACACAGGAGAGCCCCTATACACGCTGCGTGCAGATATATACATAGATACATCCCACCCCACAGTCCCCCCTCCCGCATACCTGTCCATCCACAGCTCACTTTCAGCTCGCCTCACTCCCTTGAATTACCCGGTCTCCTCTGCTCAGCCCCGCCCTGGAGAGGGGAGGGGGCGCTCAGGAGGAGAGAGAGTGCAGAGACTGTAGTCTGGAGGAGAATGACTGTGCGGAGACTTATTACAGTCGCTCCGCTCAGTCTATGGCCAGCTCTGCACTTAGGCTTATGCGCCCTTGCTCTCCTCCCGCCCGGGGGCAAATGTACCCCTCTGACCCCCCCTAGCTACGCGTCTGCTTGTGTGCTGGTCAGCCGTAGCACCGCCGGCCTCGCCGCTCGTTGGGGCTTGCTTTGGTGGTAGAATGTGGAGGGAGTTTAGGAGGCTGACTGCCGAGGGGAAGAACGAGTTCCTGTGTCTCATGGTTTTTGTGGGGTTGGCTCGTAGCCTCCGTCCCAAGGGCAGAATGTTGAAATAGCAGTGGCCTGGGTGTGAGGGGTCGTTCGCAATCCTCAGTGCCCTGGTTTTTAGTCTTTTGTTGTGCAGTCTTTTGTTTCACAAGAACAAGATGGCGCTGAACAGCAGCCGTGGCACACAGCTCCAAGCTACACAGGGACAGCGTGACGCTGGGACACACAGAGATTCTTATAGAGGATTCGTATATAAATATGTATTTATACATATTTTTATACATATGTACATATAATTACAAAAAAATATAAACATACATATGTTCAATAAAAAAAAATATATACAAACATATATGAACACTAGTTGGAAGACCCTTTAAAGGAACATCAAGCAAAAACTAATTCCCCATGATATACTTACTGGGGGCTTCCTCCAGCCCCTTGAAGCCATGTCCCAAGCCGCATCTCCAAACGCAGCTGCCACTGCCAGCTTAGGGTCCGCGCCATGTGCAGAGTCCGACCTTCTCTACTGCGCCTGTGTTAAGCTCCGCTGTCAATTAAGTCCACGTTATCCACAGCGTACTGCGCAGGCGCAGTAGTTCTGTGCCTGCGCAGTAAGCTGCAGACAACGTGGATTTGATTGACAGCAGCGCTTAACACAGGCGCAGTAAGGACGACCTCACGTTCGGCTTCTGTACACGGCGAACAACCCCGGGCTGGTAGCTGCGATCGGAGATGCGGGGTGGGACGTGTCGGCTTCAAGAGGCTGGAGGAAGCCCCCGGTAAGTATATCATAGGGAAATCATTGTTGTTTGAAGTTTCGTTTAATAAATAGGCGCTAGGCCTTAGCATACACATCATCCTACACCAGTTTACCCTCACCCCACCAAGCATGCCTTATACACCCTCCTATTCAACACACCCACCTGCGATACTCACGTTCCGGCACATACATTAATATATATATATATATATATATATATATATATATATATATATATATTATACACCCATACATACATACATGCATACATACACACACACACATTTTATATATATAGAGAGAGAGAGCATCCATTCCTAAACTTTATTGCAATGTACATAAACTTTAGAAAACAAAGTGTAAACACACAGTTTTTTGTTGCTGCTTTTCTTTGCAGCTAAATAACAAATGTCATGACTCACTGTATAACATTGAACTAGTAGTTCTGGCAGCTAACACATAAGATAAGGGAACACAGACTATGATAACAAATAACTCCTTCAGAGAAGCTGTAGTCACTTATTTTATATGTTTCTCACAGCAGGGAGGAACAGATGACTCATGCAGTGCAGAGGATAGGAAGTAGTCTGCACAGACACTGGAGTCTGGTTGCTGGGCAACAGGTAAACACGTGATGTGCTCACAGAGGAGATGAGGAGCTGCCCCGACATCTGCCTGACATTTGCCTGCAGGGAGGGGGGTCCTCTCTGTGAGGAAGTACAACAAGGAACTACAGAGCAGCTGAGCCATTTATTTTAACAGCTATAACTGCAATTCAACAGCAATTCATCATAGCCCTGGATTACACTAATGAAAACTAGATAGGCAGCAGCAGTTATATTTGTTAAATGAAAGTACAAAAAAACCCACCCCTAACAAATGGTTTAGCCTCACATTCCGTCAGCCGTCACTGATTACATTACATGTTGTATTGAAGAAACCATTCATTTTTTTGAAAAACTTTTCACACTATTCTAGAAGGATTTTTAATAGATTATGCATAAACCACTTTGTTTTTTTTTCCTCATTCGCGGAAGAACCCCTTTAAGTTAGTTTTATGAGATGCAAAAGATGGTGACAACCGAAATTTTAACAGAAATAGAAGGTAGAGTTTTTAGTTATCGCAAAAATATACTATAGTGTGGATTTCTGCACAGGATTGTTTCTTGATAGTGGAGCAGCCAATGCATCCCAGAGGATATCATTTGAAATGTATTTTGGCTCATTATGTGTATTGATCAGGTGGCTAGCAGTGCAAGCACTAATTCCTGAAAGCTTCAGCCAGGTCCCTGTTTTAGGTTACATTTTTGTGCTGAATCAGAAATCTGTCAGTAGCTGTGCTGATAAAATGAAAGAAACTTTTCATATCCACAGCCGAACCTTGCCATAAAACAATTTAAGGGCACGTTTACACTGTCTTTTTTGTTATAATGCAGTGCACAGCATATACACAGTGAACATACTAAAACTCTTGCATAAACTCTTTCACATCTGCGCATTGTATTTCTATTTACTGTTACAATGCAGCAGTGCACTTTTCTTCATACAGCAGAATGCACCGTCATTCATCATAGGAATGGCACTCCTCTGCAATGGACACTGTACTGGACACATACAGTGGAATGTGAAAGTTTGGGCAACCTTGTTAATCGTCATGATTTTCCTGTATAAATCATTGATTGTTACGATAAAAAAATGTCAGTTAAATATATCATATAGGAGACACACAAAGTGATATTTGAGAAGTGAAATGAAGTTTATTGGATTTACAGAAAGTGCACAATAATTGTTTAAATAAAATTAGGCAGGTGCACAAATTTGAGCACTGTTGTCATTTTATTGATTCCAAAACCTTTAGAACTAATTATTGGAACTCAAATTGGCTTGGTAAGCTCAGTGACCCATGACCTACAGTGGTGTGAAAAACTATTTGCCCCCTTCCTGATTTCTTATTCTTTTGCATGTTTGTCACACTCAAATGTTTCTGCTCATCAAAAACCGTTAACTATTAGTCAAAGATAACATATTTGAGCACAAAATGCAGTTTTAAATGATGGTTTTTATTATTTAGTGAGAAAAAAACCTCAAAACCTACATGGCCCAGTGTGAAAAAGAAATTGCCCCCTGAACCTAATAACTGGTTGGGCCACCCTTAGCAGCAATAACTGCAATCAAGCGTTTGCGATAACTTGCAATGTGTCTTTTACAGCACTCTGGAGGAATTTTGGCCCACTCATCTTTGCAGAATTGTTGTAATTCAGCTTTATTTGAGGGTTTTCTAGCATGAACCGCCTTTTAAGGTCATGCCACAACATCTCAATAGGATTCAGGTCAGGACTTTGACTAGGCCACTCCAAAGTCTTCATTTTGTTTTTCTTCAGCCATTCAGAGGTGAATTTGCTGGTGTGTTTTGGGTCATTGTCCTGCTGCAGCACCCAAGATCGCTTCAGCTTGAGTTGACGAACAGATGGCCGGATATTCTCCTTCAGGATTTTTTGGCAGACAGTAGAATTCATGGTTCCATCTATCACGGCATGCCTTCCAGGTCCTGAAGCAGCAAAACAACCCCAGACCATCACACTACCACCACCATATTTTACTGTTGGTATGATGTTCTTTTGCTGAAATGCTGTGTTACTTCTACGCCAGATGTAACGGGACACGCACCTTCCAAAAAGTTCAACTTTTGTCTCGTCGGTCCACAAGGTATTTTGCCAAAAGTCTTGGCAATCATTGAGATGGGTTTTTTTTAGCAAAATTGAGACGAATCTTAATGTTCTTTTTGCTTAAAAGTGGTTTGCGCCTTGGATATCTTCCATGCAGGCCGTTTTTGCCCAGTCTCTTTCTTATGATGAAGTCATGAACACTGACCTTAATTGAGGCAAGTGAGGCCTGCAGTTCTTTAGATCTAGTCCTGGGGTCTTTTGTGGCCTCTCGGATGAGTTTTCTCTGCGCTCTTGGGGTAATTTTGGTCGGCCGGCCACTCCTGGGAAGGTTCATCACTGTTCCATGTGTTTGCCATTTGTGGATAATGGCTCTCACTGTGGTTTGCTGGAGTCCCAAAGCTTTAGAAATGGCTTTATAACCCTTACCAGACTGATAAATTTCAATTACAGTACTTTTGTTCTCATTTGTTCCTGAATTTCTTTGGATCTTGGCATGATGTCTAGCTTTTGAGGTGCTTTTGGTCTACTTCTCTGTGTCAGATAGCTCCTATTTAAGTGATTTCTTGATTGAAACAGGTGTGGCAGTAATCAGGCCTGGGGGTGACTACAGAAATTGAACTCAGGTGTAATAAACCACCTTTAAGTTATTTTTTATCAAGGGGGGGCAATCACTTTTTCACACAGGGCCATGTAGATTTGGATTTTTTTTTCTCACTAAATAATAAAAACCATCATTTAAAACTGCATTTTGTGTTCAATTAGGTTATCTTTGACTAATAGTTAATGATTTTTGATGAGCAGAAACATTTAAGTGTGACAAACATGCAAAAGAATAAGAAATCAGGAAGGGGGCAAATAGTTTTCCACACCACTGTACATAGGTAAATCCAATTATGAGAAAGAGCATTTAAGGGGGGGGGGGGGGGGGTGTCAATTGTAAGTTTCCCAACTCTTTTAATTTTCTCTGAAGAGTAGCAACATGAGGATCTCAAAGCAACTCTCAAATTACCTGAAGACAAAGATTGTTCACCATCATGGTTTAGGGGAAGGATACAGAAAGCTGCCTCAGAGATTTCAGCTGTCTATTTCCACAGTTAGGAAGATATTGAGGAGATGGAAGACCATAGACAGGCTCAGTTCAAGTTGGGGCTCAAGATGGCAGACCAAGAAAAATCTTCTAAACAGAAGCGACGAATGGTGAGAACAGTCAGAGTCAACCCACAGACCAGCACCAAAGACCTACAACATCATCTTGCTGCAGATGAAGTCACTGTGCATTGTTCAACCATTCGGCACACTTTAGTCCTGACCAAAAGTTTTGAGACTGTCAAAAATATGAGTTTTTACAAAGTTTGCTGCTAACCTTCTTTTAGATCTGTGTTTCAGTTGTTTATGTGATGTACTGAAATATAATTATAAGCACTTCATACGTTTCAAAGGCTTTTATTTACAATTACATGAGCTTTATGCAAAGAGTCAGTATTTGCAGTGTTGGCCCTTCTTTTTCAGGACTGCTGCAATTCAACTGGGTATGCTCTCAATCAACTTCTGGGCCAAATCCTGACTGATAGCAACCCATTCTTTCATAATCACGTCTTTGAGTTTCTCAGAATTAGTTGGTTTTGGTTTGTCCACCCGCCTCTTGAGAAATGACCACAAGTTCTCAATGGGATTAAGATCTGGGGAGTTTCCAGGCCATGGACCCAAAATTTCAATGTTTTGGTCCCCGAGCCACTTAGTTGTCACTTTTGCCTTATGACACGGTGGTCCATCGTGCTGGAAAATGCATTGTTCTTCACCAAACTGTTGTTGGATTGTTGGAAGAAGTTGCTGTTGGAGGGTGTTTTGGTACCATTCTTTATTCATAGCTGTGTTTTTTTGGCAAAATTGTGAGTGAGCCCCACTCCCTTGGATGAGAAGCAACCTCACACATGAATGGTTTAAGGCTGCTTTACTGTTGGCATGACACAGGACTGATGGTAGCGCTCACCTTTTCTTCTCCTGGAAAGCCTTTTTCCAGATGCCCCAAACAATCGGAAAGGGGCTTCATCTGAGAATATGACTTTGCCCCAGTCCTCAGCAGTCCATTCACCATACTTTCTGCAGAAGATCAATCTGTCCCTGATGTTATTTTGGGAGAGAAGTGGCTTTTTTGCTGACCTTCTTGAAACCAGGCCATCTTCCAAAAGTCTTCACCTCTTCCAAAAGTCTTTGCCTCACTGTGCTTGCAGATGCGCTCACACCTGTCTGCTGCCATTCCTGAGCAACCTCTGCACTGGTTGCACTCCAATCCCGCAGCTGAATCCTCTTTAGCAGACGATCCTGGCGCTTGCTGGACTTTCTTGGACGCCCTGAAGCCTTCTTAACAAGAATTTAACCTCTTTCCTTGAAGTTCTTGATGATCCTGTAAATTGTTGATTTAAGTGCAATCTTAGTAGCCACAATATCCTTGCCTGTGAAGCCATTTTAATGCAACGCAATGATGGCTGCATGCGTTTCTTTGCTGGTCACCATGGTTAACAATGAAGATCAATGATTTCAAGCATCACCCTCCATGTCAAGTCTGCCATTCTAACCCAATCAGCCTGACATTATGATCTCCAGCCTCGTGCTTGTCAACATTCTCACCTGAGATAACAAGAGGATTATTGAAATGATCTCAGCAGGCCCTTTAATGACAGCAATGAAATGTAGTGGAAAGGATTTTTTGGGTTTCAGTTAATTTTCATGGCAAAGAAGGACTATGCAATTCATCTGAACACTCTTCATAACATTCTGGAGTATATGCAAATTGCTATTATAAAAACCTAAGCACCAACTTTTCGAATTTCCAATATTTTTGACAATCTTAAAACTTTTGGCCGGGACTGTACACAAGGAGATGCTGTATGCGAGAGTGATGCAGAGGAAACCTTTTGTCCGCCCACAGCACAAACAGAGCCGCTTGAGGTATGCTAAAGCACATTTGGACAAGCCAGCTTCATTTTGGAATAAGGTGCTGTGGAATGTTGAAACTAAAATTGAGTTATTTGGGCATAACAAGGACGTCATGCATGGAGGAAAAACAACACAGCATTCCAAGAAAAACACCTGCTACTTACAGTAAAATATGGTGGTGGTTCCATCATGCTGTGGGGCTGTGTGGCCAGTGCAGGGACTGGGAATCTTGTCAAAGTTGAAGGACGCATGGATTCCATTCAGTATCAGCAGATTCTGGAGACCAATGTCCTGGAATCAGTGACAAAGCTGAAGCTGCGCCGGGGCTGGATCTTTCAACTAGACAACGACCCTAAACACTGCTCAAAATCCACTAAGGCATTAATGCAGAGGAACAAGTACAACGTTCTGGAATGGCCATATCACTCCCCAGACCTGAACATAATTGAAAATCTGTGGTGTGAGTTAAAGAGAGCTGTCCATGCTCGGAAGCCATCAAACCTGAATGAACTACAGATGTTTTGTAAAGAGGAATGGTCCAAAAAAGCATCAACCAGAATCCAGACTCTCATTGGAACCTACAGGCAGCATTTAGAGGATGTAATTTCTGCAAAAAGAGGATCTACTAAATATTGATTTCATTTCTCCAAATGTATGCACCTGCCTAATTTTATTTAAACAATTATTGCACACTTTCTGTAAATCCAGTAAACTTCATTTCTCTTCTCAAATATCACTGTGTGTGTCTCCTATATCATATATTTAACTGACATTTTTTATCGTAACAACCAACGATTTATACAGAAAAATCATGAATATTAACAAGGTTGCCCAAACTTTTGCATCCCACTGTTCATGCAGGTTCTAGGTACGGCACATATGTAATCTCAAACTTCTAATGGTTTAGTAAACTCAAAGCAACGGCCTTAGGCTTGGTTCACATGGATGGTTCTGTGACAGTAAATGATGGCCAAGGCTCTCCTCATTTAATGCTTTCAATCCAGATGAATGGATAGCCGTCAGTACGATCGACTACCGCCGTTTACTGTTGTTTGCACAAAGGCTGCGTTTCAATCCCGATTTTCACCATCGTCTGCCCAGTGCTTAGCCGGTCAAGTTGCTTCCAGGATCATTTATCGCCACACTTCTGCGTCCCCTTGCGGGGATAACAAAAACACTCTGCACAAAAGGAAGTGCTGCCAAAAGCCAACAAATGCTTTTCTGCATGCTTGTAGATAACAACAAGATGCTGGTCTTTTGCATTAAGGGTGCTCCCACTTTAGTGCAAAAATAGAATTCTTGATGCACACTTCTAGGAACACTATTGTACTAGTATACTGTAGATGAATCAAGATGCAATCAATCAGCTGTGTTTCTGGTTTTAAAATACAGTTACAGTTCATCAGATTCACTTTTGTTCTTGCAGAATTGAGCAAAGCAGTAGGTTGGGCCCCTTTGTAGCATACATGTTATGGCTCAACCTACACCTGCAAAAGTCCCATCAGCAATAATTACTATTTCCCCTCCAGGCTGGCATTGACACCGGAGAAAGACGTGCTGGCAGCTGAATTACGCTGTTTATATTGTAAATTCCATGTTTCAATTAAAGTGAAAAGCACCTTAATGCCAGCCACACACTACAGTCTGCGGCAGTGGTTCAGAAATTACCCGCCATTTCAGAATCTCTGTAATACCACGGTTTTGTCCACACGTCCAGGATCACAAAAAGCTCTTCATTGCTTTGTATCGCGATCGCTCCAAGGCAATTGAAAATTAGCAGCATGCAGCGCTTTTCTAGTAACAAACAGACAAGGAAAAAAACCTGTACATAAACACTGCATCAGCAATAGAATGTACAAAATATTAAACTTTATTGAATAGCAGAAAAACATAAAATCATTTAAAAAGGGGTATAAACCAATGAAAGAAACTTATTTAGACACATGATAATGTCAAAAAGTTAACAATAGCACCTCACCTCTGAAAATTGAGAAATGCCCTCCGCTGCTTATTCACTTAACCTGGGGTTCAAAATGAGACTCAAGTATAGAGTGGAGAGCCGGGTCTAGTGGAGAAAGTGACAAGTGCCTGCTAATATTAGAAAGTGCTCAGTGAGAAGGCTATGAGAACCAAGGTATACAGGAAGTCATATGCTTATAGCAAACCAGTAAATCATATACCGTATTTTTTGGACTATAAGACGCTCCTAACCATAAGACGCACCTAGGTTTAGAGGGCAAAACCAGGGGAAAAAATATATACCTGGTTCATCCATGGTGAAAGGGCATCTTGTGGATTATGCATCCTTTGTACCTCATGCCCCCTTCTACCTCTTATGTCTCCCTGTATCCTTCTGTGTTCCCCATGTGTCCTCCTTTGTGTCCTCCTCTATGTCCCCCTTGTGTCCTCCGTTTGTCCCTGTGTCCTCCTCTGCCTGGGCACAGTGCAGGGAGTCCCCGACATTGCGGCGAGTTGGAGGTTTGTATTGGCAGTCGTTCACAAGTCAGGAACTCCCTGCATTTGGACTATAAGACGCAGTTACTTTTTTCCCCACCAAAAAATACAGTAAGTGAAAAAGCATTATGATATGACAGGCATTACAGATGGAAATTAGTGGTGTATAATAAACATACTACACCGGCCCAGCGTTCCACAAATAAAGGAGGGTAAGGCAGCATTCCATCCAGGTAGAGGGAGGCGCAGATATGCTCCACGTGTAGTGTGGTCCACGTGACCACTTCATCAGGAGCTAAGGATTATGGGTATCTTCTGTAATATATATCTTAAAAAGAGCATCAAGAATTGGCCAGCCCGTAATTGTGATCATCTGCGCATTGAAGGGTATGGAGGCACGATAACAGGCGCACTTCCTGTCAAGTGGAACACAGAGAGCCAATCTCTGTATCGCCAAGTGGTGAGGAAGCGGAAGTGCGTCACCACAAGCGTAGTAAACCAAGATGGGGTGCACTCCGGCTTCTGTACGCAAACTGCGGTTTAACATTAGTGCAAGCAATATGCGATAATTATGTATATATCGGGGCATATAATTAGTAAATAAAACAGCGGCCTAGAATAGCAAGCAAGGAGACACCTAAACAGGGGGGGCACATGGATACTAAGCATACAGTGGAATTCAAAGGTATATATTATATATGCAAAGAACATAGCACAATTGAATTACATTGAATCCATAGGACAATATGTAGGGGGGCACTAGAATAAGTGTCCATACACTATAAAGGGGGCACAATGAAAATGTCCATTACCCAAATAGATGCATTCCAAAAAAGGAATCCCCATGCATCAGCGAGTGGACTTCAGGACGTATGGATCAGGACAAATCCAAACATTTGAAAACTTGCAGAGGAGTATTTGTGAAGTCCCAGCAAAGGGCAGTCTATAAATACAGAAGCAACCAGTTCTATCTTCAAAGATTAAATAAATTCTGAGGTAGTGAGCAGGTTACCGTCATGCAGCGCATTTCTACTTTAGACTTTTCCCCATAGTGTTGCATTGGTGCAGTGCTTTGCCAATCACCAGCGATCAGCAACTTCTGCAAAAGTGGTGCAAGTGAGCTATGGCCCTTAGTATCAATGTACTGGGGCATGTATGAAGTTTCTGACTGTAGAGCATTTTTTCTCTTCTCATTAGTGCCCCCTTACATGTCTTATCCTGCCCTAGTAATAGAAAGGAGAGAAGCTCTTTGGTTGCTAGTAGAGAAATAGTAAGTGTTCTAAAGTCACACCCAATAACATGAGACCTGTAATGAGTACAGTTATTGTTCCACAAGAGTACCATGCCCTGGTTTCTACACCGTATACATTTTATCTTGTGGTGTGTACCCATATATCTATAGAATGTATGTTCCACAATCATCCTCTATTCCTGTAATATCATAAGGCCCCAATTGTGGACTTCTGATGTAAATCTTAGGATTTCCCTTCAGAAACTGAATAATTTATAAAGCTATTCATGTTCTATTTGGGCAGTGATTCACAGCTGCTGATTACCCAGCTTGTATACTTGGTTGCATTTAACATCTGTGTGCATATGCCCTTAAGATTAAGAATATGTCAATTAAATTAAATAACAAATAAAATCAGAATACCCCCTCAGAAGCCTTTGGTGGATCTAGGGAAAGTGAAATGAAAAGCTTGGTCCAGTTTGTGTTGAAAGGGAAAGCATTCCTGCCTGAAGTCACATAGAAGACAGATAAAATCCTTATTTATTTACTGTGTCTATTATGGAAAATGTAAGTATAGCTGTCTGTTTTGTTCTTTTGGGAATATGTCAGTAATTCTGGGTCACGGTAGTCTGTAACTATGCACTAATACAAAGTACAGTGTGTATTTCTTATATTGCACTTTATAAGTAAAGAATAATAATAAAAAGAATGCACTTTGCACTGTTGCAATGAACAAAACAGTGTAAGGTCCTGACACACTTCCAGAGTTGTCAAGTGTTCAGAATATTAATTCCAGAAAGCTTTTTTTTAAATGGATTTGATTAGAAATGCATTTGTAATTCCAGACTTCAGACCATTGCTTCTCTGTATTTGTAATACTTTTTGGCAGCCTAGACTGGATCTTGAAGAATACATTGCAAATACAATTTGATCTTAAAGGGAACCTAAAGCAAAATTTAGACTCACTTTCCTGGGGCTTCTACCAGCCCCCTGCAGCCGCCCTGTGCCTGTGCCGTCCTGGAACGATCCTCTGGTCATTTTTTTTTTTTACTTTGCTTTAGGTTCAGACAGGTGTCTGTTTGTGCAAGTGCTGGTTAACGATATTGCCGGCGGCTGTCCATTCACTTGAATGGACATCGCTTAGATGACAAGCGTCACGGCTGCTGTCTACTGCTGCATAAATGTCTGTCTGAACCAGGCTTAGGCTCCTTTTTAGATGTGTTTTATACATGCTTTTAACTATTTAGCAGCACATTTATTTAGAGGCTTGCAAGTGCTCCAGGCCAATTTATTTTAGCACATTTTTTAGTTCTTATTTGTTAAATTTGCTTGCTACTAAATAGTACTGCTTTAATGTGTACTTATCACCACTTGTCATTAGGGGGCAGTGTGAGACAATAATAGAGGACTTTTGCTTTTTCCATTTCTGTATTTTCTGTTAGGGAGAGATCAAAGCATTCCAAAGAATTTACGGCACAATGAGTTCTGCCAATTGAGGCCAAAAGCAGTGCACTGATCTCAAATGGGATAACTCTATTGAAGCTGCAATGGATTGATCTAATAGGGAAACAATAGGTCTTTGTATAAAGATTGAATGAGATTGGGGCTGATTTATCAAGACAGGTGCAAGCATACTGGAGCAAATGTGGAGCAGTTGCCAATATACATTGTTTTGCCACACCTTTCCAGCTCCACTCTTGATAAATCACAATTTCTGTAAGGATCAATGCAACATTTTTGATATGAGCGGTGGCAGGAAAATTATTTCTGTTTAACATGTTTCTTGCTTTCCTGCACTAAATGTAGTCTCTATGGAACAGTCAGCAACTAATGAAACATAGGTTTAATATCCTCTAATAGTAACAATGCATTTATCTCATGGAGCATCACTGCACTGAGTGTTTGTTTGGCTCCAGGCAACACATGTAGCTTTTTAGCCTGTACATAGATTAGAGGAAATGTATGGTGTACGTGCAGGTTTGGATGTTACATTGTAATATTTACCTAAAAGTAATTTTCTTGAAGGGTTTAACCTCTTGAGGACTGCAGGGCTAAACCCCCCTAGTGACCAGGCCATTTTGAGTAAAATTGGCCACTGCAGCTTTAAGGCCAAGCTGCAGGGCCGCACAACACTGCACACAAGTGATTTCCCCCCCCCCCCCCTTTCTCCCCACCAACAGAGCTTCCTGTTGGTGGGGTCTGATCGCTCCCCCCATGTTTATTTTTTTTTCAATAAATATTTTCGTTTGTGTTTTTTTTTTAAACAGGCTGTTTCTTTAAACCCCATCCCTCCCTCCCTCCCCACAGCCAGCCAATTACAGCGATCGGCTGTCATAGGCTTCTGCCTATGACAGCCGATCCCTCTCTTGTCCCCCAGGGGGACAGCCGTGTCACACAGCGCTGCACAGGCTAAATAGACGGCGATCACACCGTCTAATAGTCTCCCGACTGAAGGCGGGGCGGAACTCCGCCCCCCAAGCAGGAGATACGCGCGCAGCCTGCGCGCGATCTCCTACAAAACAGAGCCCCGGGACTTTACGCCAATCGGCGCTAGGCGGTCCTGGGGCAGCCGCCGCGGCCACGCCCATTGGCGTGACGCGGGTGGCAAGAGGTTAAAGAGACACTGAAGCAAAAAAAAATATGATATAATGAATTGGTTGTGTAGTCCGGATATTTACTAGAACATTAGTAGCAAAGAAAATATTATCATATTTTTATTTTCTGTTATATAGTCTTTTTTTTATAACATTGCATCATTCTCTAATGTTTGTAGTTTACACACTACTCAGCATTCTAAATGATTTTACAGAGCAGGCCAGTTGTGATCAGGGCTGTGGAGTCGTGGAGTCGGAGTCGGGGCAATTTTGGGTGCCTGGAGTCGGGAAAAAATGCACCGACTCCGACTCTGACTCCTGATGAATTTAAACTGTAATTAAAATAGAAAATATGAAAAAAAAATTATATTTCTCAGATAATAGACATCATAAATAATTTATACATACAGTAATAGCTGTGCTTAGTCCACAAAAATGAAATAAACCAATCAAAATTAGTTACTTGTGCTGCTTCAATAAAGCAGTCCCCGTATTTTCAAAGTCAGATATACACATCTGATTGTGACTGTATATATGATGTGTACACAGGAATCTCTTATATATACTAAATAACATCTATGCTGTAAGTGTAGCTGTGTCACTAATAGAGATGGTCAATGAAATGGAAATAATTGTGCGTTGATTCTGATTTATGCAAATCAGAATCTTTGCTCTTTGCTCATGAAATCAAATAATTTGATATGTTGTTAAAATTAGGTTTGGTGACTACAAATTAAATGGTACCTGAGAAGGATGAAAAGAAAAGTGTTACATACATACCTGTGGCTTCTTCCAGCACCCTTCAGGCTAATCAGTCCCTCACTGCCCACCTCCACCACCTGGATCTTCTACTATGAGTCCTGGTAATTCAGCCAGTCAGCGCAGTCCGGCCGCATGCAGCTTCCACAGCCAGGAGCGTTCTGCACCTGCGCAATAGTGCTGCGCAGGTGTAGTACGCTCCCGGCGGCTAAGTGTGTGCATGCACACTACGCCAGACTGGCTCAAGTACCTGGACTCATAGCAGAAGATCCAGGTGGCGGAGGACGACAGCGAGGGACTGATTAGCCTGAAGGGGGCTGGTGGAAGCCCCAGGTATGTATAAAACTTTAATTTCATCTGTTTCAGGTTTACTTTGTTACACAGTAGTACTATGCTCTACATATGCACTCTCCACAGAGCTGCAGGGAATCCACTGAGAATGTTGTGCACATTGAACTCAGATGTGTTGTCTATCACCCATAAACCTGGTTCAGATTGTGCATGAAGAATGTGTAATAGAGGAAGAATCTCCTTATTCCCCTGCAGAGTATCTGCACATCATTCTTACATGTACCCACAGTTACATTGCCTAGGGCCTGATCCATGTTCAGATTGTGCATGAAGAATGTGTACTAGAGGAAGAATCCCCCCATTCCCCTGCAGAGTACCTGCACATCACTCTTACATGTACCCACAGTTACATTGCCTAGGGCCTGATAGATGTTCTTTGTTCCGGTCTGTACCTTTTACAACTTTACAAGTACTCTTACCAAGGACTAGTTTTAGTCTGACTATAGGTAATAAATATGGCAGTCTCCATATCCTCCTCACTTCAGTTGTCTTTTAAAATTCCTAAGTGTTGGCAGTTAAGAGACGAATTTCATGTTACATACTTTCAATCAACAAGATTGTAATATGCAAATTAGAGGAGTCGGAGTCGGTGGAATCCTAAACTGAGGAGTCGTAGTCTGTGGATTTTTGTACCGATTTTTTAATGTAATAAAGTGTGATAGAATATTTGCTTCGTCCCGACTTCCTATGTTATTGTATATGTATACTGAATAGTTGCTCATCTTTACCCAAAGGGAAATAACAGTGATGAGTATATGTTAAAACTCATTTAGATTTTTCCAACAGTAGTGTGGCACTTTTTACTTGGATTCTCTGTGATGCATACCATGTACCCTGCTGCTCAGTACAGGTTGTCCCTGATTAACTAACAAGATAGGGACTGTATATGAATTTGAAGGTAAGGTAAAACACTGCTATGTCTGTCCCCTGTGCCTCGACTCTGCCCTCCTGTGCCTCCACTGTGTCTCTGTGCCTTCTTTGTCCTCCCCTTTGCTAGCTCTGCTCACTTGTGCCTCCACTGTGGCCCCTCTGTGCCACCTGTCTCCCTGTTCCTCCTTCTACACCCCCGTGCCTCCACTGTGTTCCCCTGTTTTTTTTTAGTGTCCCCCTCTGTGCCACTTCTGCCCTATTGTGCATCCACGGTGTCTCTCTGTGCTACCTCTTTCCCCATGTGCCTTCATCCATCCCCATGTGCCTTCAGTGTCCTGCTCTGCGCCACCTCTGTCCCCCCTTCCATCCTCCTGTGACTCCTCCTGTACCCCTTTATATCTGCTTCCATCTCTTTGTGCCTACTTCCACCCCCTTGTGCCACTTTCTGTTCTCCTTTGTGCCTCCTTCCATCCCAATGTGCCTCCTTCTGTCCCCTTGTGCCACTTTCTTTCACCCTCTGTGCCTCCTTCTGATACCTTCTATCCCCTTATGCTTCTTTCTGTCTGTCCTTTCTTTCTTCTCACTGCGCCTCCTCCTGTCCACCTTGAGCATACATATTAGTACGCTGTTGGTGAGTTGGGCACATGGACTATAGCATTGCTGTTATAGCGATGCCCAACTAAAGCGCTACATGGCCAGCGCCAAGATAACTTTCTTTGCCTCCAAGTGCTTCCTTTTGCTTTCTGCCGGCAAGTCCCATGCCACTTCTAGAGGCTTTCCACAGTCTCTGTCGCATGCGTCCTAAAAGTCAAAGGGGACCCCTTTCAGGCCCCGAAACGATCGTCGGCCATTACACTCAGATCACAGATTGCATGTGTGTATGGGGGAACAATAAATTTCAAGCAACGTTCCTACAAGTCTGTGTGCAGATTCCTTTCTTCAATACATGCGTCCTAAAAAAGACGTAATTGAGCCTGGCTCAGCGTATGCAACAGCAGGTCAGTCATACCTCCGGGACTACCTGTAAATTGAGGGGGAGTTCCGCGGCCTTAGAAGCACCTTAGGGTAGGGAGTGGTATGAGCACCACACCTGCTCTCAGAAGTACTCATGGGAAGTTAAGCTGCTGCTGCCTCCAGAGCATGGTGAAAGCCATGGCATGACTTCTTTGTTGAATTTGTGAGGGTCCTGGTTAACTGTGTGGACATTTTTGTGTGTAAGGGGGAGGGGTGGGCTGAGTGACTCTCCTAGGTGTTGGGGGGGGGTTAAGTTATAACTTAAAGAACAACTATCAAATAAACTGCTCTGTAAACCCCACATACCTAAAGAGCTTTTAGTCAGCATCAATAGAATAGAAAGCTTTTCAGAAGTCTTTCATCACAGCCTGTGTGAAAAAATGCTTTGTTTACCAGCTGTTTGTAACAGTTTGTGTCTGTATCGGGCTAGAGCTGTACCATGTAGATAGGTTCCACTTCTGTCACTATTCACGGAGGAAGGATTTACTGTTTGTTTCTGCCTTGCCTACACACACACTGCTTTTTTACAAATCATATGAGAACAGCTGAGGGATTTTTAGATACAGAGAAGGATATGAAGAGAAGGAGGCTTACTTTATTCCTGTTCCCCATGCTCCCCCCCATTCAGAATGAGCTGTTCCTGGCTGTAAACTCTGTTTACACTGCATGAGGCAGAGAAAGAGAGAGAGAGGAACACACAGAGCTTCAGCTGATGAGTTATTTAAACACTATTTGAAGCTATATTTCTGTTTTATATCATTCTGAAGAGATCCCAGTCATAGGATTACAGCCGGTGAGGACTGTCTCTGTATGCTGGATGTTCTGGACACAGTCCTCCATAGTACCATAGTAATGCACACAGTGAAAATGTCATATTTTGTTCACATAAGAAATGAAAAGATGAAAAAAGCCTTTGTATTGCTATTTACTAGTAATTATTAGAAGTATATGTGGCATTTAGAATTTGAGTTACGGTAAATTTGATAGTTGTCCCTCAAATATCTTATGTACTGCTTTATAATAGCAAAGCTGTTTAAAGGATAGGATTTTAAATTTGTTACAGTTGCTTTACTAAACGTTTTCTATATAGACTTTAGTACTCCTTTAACGTTAATAGATTGATAGTATTTTGTTTCCAGTCAGCTTTAGGGCTCTTTCACATCTAACAACGCGTGCCGGAGCCGTTCTCCTGCACGCGTTGAATAGCCTGCGGCTTGTCGTCGGGATGTTGCGGTGCGACGCAATCAGCGGCGGTAGCTATTAATTCACCCGACGGGAAAACGCCGGCTCCTGCCGATTAAAAGCTCCCGGGGGTGTCGAACCGAAATGCAGCATCGGTGTGAAAGGTTAAATGAAAGTCTATGGACTTCCATTTTACCTTGGTTAACGCAAAGTTTTGACTTTGCGTTAAACCGCAGAAAACGGGCTCTGGCGTGAAAGAGCCCTTAGCAAACTGGCAACTTGCAGTGTGAGAGAGGTCTGTGGGATTACAATGACTGTACAGTAAGTACACATCCTATATAGTAGGTATTAGGAAAATATGCTTACCTTCATATAGGAATATAATAGCAACTTGTTGTATACATAGACACAAGATTTTTAAAACATATATTGTAGCAATCAATTGGTATTTGCATTTAGGAGTCACATGACAGTTGTAAAATTGCAGACAAAAACAGGGTTGTCAACAGATGTGCTTATCGCTGTTACACAAAAGCCCAAACTGTTAGGAGTTGGTGTACTATTTAAACCTGTATGTTTGTCCTGGTATGCAACAATTTGGTACGTCTGTGGAAATTTTAGCCGGCAGCATATACCAGTACTCCTTTGTTTCCATACCCAGCAGCCATGTTTTCCTGCTTCCTCTTTCATCAGCTCGTTTCAATTTAAGTTCTTCCGGTTTTCTTGATTTTATTCTTCACACTGTGTTTTAAGCTCTTTTAAAAGACAAAGCAAAAGCTCAATGTAAAAACCGTGCCAGCATCTTTCAGACCAGAGAGTTAAATGTGGCATTCCTGTGAAAGAAAAATACTTTGAACTAGCGATTATTCAAGGCAGGGCTGTGGAGTCGGAGTCGAAGAGTCGGAGCAATTTTGGGTACCCGGAGTCGGAGTTGGAGTCGGTGATTTCATATACTGAGGAGTCAGAGTAGGGAGTCTGATGATTTTTGTAAAAAATCCACAACCCTGGTAAGTATTAGACTAAGGCGTCGGAGTCGAGGAGTCGGAGTCTGAGCTGTTTTGGGTACCCGAAGTTGGAGTTGGGGATTTCATAAACTGAGGATTTGGAGTCGGAAGATTTTTGTACCAACTCCACAGCCCTGATTCAAGGGCATAATTGATGTCCTAGCAACCTGTACAACACCCATGGGGCCCAGCAACACAGAGGCCTGCATGCCGTTAAAATAGTAATGTATATGTTACGGCCAGAACCTGAAGTCTGCCCACTTCGGGTTCTGGCTTGCCAAAATGCGAAGTGGCCGTGTTACAGCAACCATTGTCAGAAATAAGTTTGATGCCGGCTCCACCCCCTGCCTCCCTCCTCTCACGAGTAGGCCCATAGAGTTGCCATTCGGTTGCTATGCAGCCAGCAGCAATCTCCTCTTGACGGCTCCGGCTCCTCCCCTGCTTACTCCTATAACTTCTGGCATCCTCTATCCCCTAGCCACCCTCTATCTCCCCTCGCACACCATTCATTGCCGTAGGCAAGCACTTGGAGGAGCGGGAATGCTGCAGACATTGCTTCTGCCAGCACCCGCTCTGGTGGCACGAATCCCTTGTGGTACTTCCCTGCAGTGACGAATGATAGCAGGAAGATACAGGGTGGTTACTGGGTAGCTGCCAGTGGTGAGAGGAGGGGAGGAGCTGGAGCCGCAGGACTGCATGGGGCCTACTCTTGAGAAGAGGGAGGCAGGGGGTGGAGCCAGCATCAAACTTATTTCTGACATTGGCTGCTGCCAGACTGCGGGTTCTGGCCGTAACATAAACAAGTAGCAACAGCCTTTGGTAATCTAAAAATCTTGCTTGTGGGTACTTATGGATACAAGAGTAGTATCATGTTTACATTTTGTGTAGAAGTGTTAAAAGTTCACCTAAAGAATTTGGTCTCTCTCTTCAGGCTTATGCTGATGTATTGCATGGAAAACCCGCACAGGAACTATGGTTGAACTTGCATAAAACTGTATGACTGTTTACACTGGCACAAACCATTTTAACTGCTTTGCTTTGTTTTTTTAAACTTTGTTTACCACTAAAGTTGTACTTACCGGATATGATTTTATGTCAAAGTTTCTGGGTGGACTGTGTTATTCTTATCCTATCTCTCATAAAATGAATCCGTGCCCTTTAGAGATCCATTAGCTAATGATTGCCTATTACTTCCTTCATGACACTGTAATAAGCTTACAAAAGCTCTGTTGGGTTTTCATTTTCCCCAAGGTTTTATTTATGATGCATGAAACATCTATGCTTTCTAAGACATATTGATCCAAAGCTTCTACTCAGAGAGCCAAGTCTTACATCTCACATCTGTTACCTTATGAATATCATCTATAAGCAAATTGTTTCTGCAAAACCACCAGGCTTTTATATTCTCCCCCCATATGGGACTATCTGAGAGAATACACTATTAATTCTTCTATTTCATCCCAAGCCCAGTCAACAGGGCAACTTGTGAGTGTGTTGCTGATGAGATAGATGATATATATATATATATATATATATACTTATACACAACACACACACACTACTCCAAAAAAGAAAGGGATTACTTAAACAACACAATGTAACTCCAAGTCTATCACGCTTCTGTGAAATCAAACTGTCCACTTAGGTAGCAACACTGATTGACTATCACATGTTGTGCAAATGAAATAAATTACAAGTGGAATTTATAGGCAATTAGCAAGACATCCTCAATAAAGGAGTGGTTCTGGCTGATGTTTTGGTTGCTTCTGAATGCTGGTGGTGCTTTAACTCTAGTGGTAGCATGAGACGGAGTCTACAACTCACACAAGTGGCTCAGGTGGTGCAGCTCATCCAGGATGGCACATCAATGCAAGCTGTGGCAAGAAGGTTTGCTGTGTCTGTCAGCGTAGTGTCCAGAGCATGGAGGATGGAGGCACTACCAAGAGACAGGTCAGTACATCAGGAGACGTGTAGGAGGGCAACAACCCAGCAGCATGACCGCTACCTCCTCCTTTGTGCAAGGAGGAACAGGAGGAGCAGCAAAGACTGTCCAGACTGTCCAGGAGTTGGTGGATGCTTTAGTCCTGGTCTTGTAGGAGATACCTCAGGAGACCATGCGCCACCTCATCATGCCCAGGTGTTGTACGGAGGTCATACTTGCACGTGGAGGCCACATACACTACTGAGCATCCTTCTGACTTGTTTTAAAGGGAAGGTCCAAGCAAAATAAAAAAATTAGTTTCACTTACCTGGGGCTTCTACCAGCCCCATGCAGCCATCCTGTGCCCTCGTAGTCACTCACTACTAGTCTGGGCAATTTTTGGGTGCCTGGAGTCGGAGTCGGGAAAAAATGCACAGATTCCGACTCCTAATGAATTTAAACTGTAATTAAAATAGAAAATATGATAAATGTTCTATTTCTCAGATAATAGTCATCATAAATTATTTATACATACAAGAACCAAACATTGAAGAGGGAGCACAGAGCTAATATTGAGACTTATTTATTGAAAAAACTCTAGTTGCAAAAAAAATTCAAAACGTGCATCACAGGCATACAGAGCAGCCAGTTGAGGTTTGACATGCGAATTGATACGTGTCAGTAATGGTTGCGTGCAGGGGCGCCTCTAGCCACTTTGTCACTCCAGGCAAGAAAACCTGTGGCGCCCCCCCCTCCCGTGGTGTCCCCCCCCCCCCCCCCCCATGACAATAATCTTAAAGTACCTAGACCTTGGTCCCGATATTTTTAATATTGATTACGTTATTGGTGCGGTGCGACTAGCACACAGCACCATCCTCCCCCTCCTGTGCCCCCTGTAGACCCCATTCTGCTCAGTCGTAATCTTTGACTGAGGCAGAACGTTGAATATGGTCAGATAAGAAGTGGCAGTTCTTTGTCCCCTCTGCCTGTTCATAATGCAGCCCCCTCCACCTGCCGCTCTAGTTCCACTTATGAATCACTGCACACAGCGGGCTGCGGAGCTGGACTGTGTGCGGACTTGTGATTACTGAGGTCGGCTATCCCTCCAACCTCAATCACCACAAGACCGCACACAGCGCAGCTCCCCTACGTGCTGTGTGCAGCAGATCATAACGGGAACTGAAGCAGCAGGTGGAAGGGGCTGAGTTGAGAACTGGCACAGGAAGGAAGAACTGGCACTTCCTCCCTGCCCATATGTGATGTCAGAACGGGGGCCGCAGGGAGTGCTGGAGGTGGGAGGATGACGCTGTTTGCTAGTCACACAGCACCAGGGAGGAAAACATTAAAAATACTGGCGTCAGGGGTACATTATTGCAGCAATGTTTCACCATAAAATAATCCTAATGCAGCAATGTTTCACCATAAAATAATCCTAAAGCAGCAATGTTTCACCATAAAATAATCCTAATGCAGCAATGTATGTGAGGCAGAGCAGAGACGGACACTGCCAGGTAACCTATACTGCACAGGGAACCTGGGGACACAATTTACATTAGGGGATAGCGTCGGGAGGTCAGATGCGGCGTCGCAAGACCAATTCCTGATCAGTTTCAGCATGAAATTGATCGGGAATCAGCCTGTGGTGTATGGGCAGCTGACAGATCTCTCTCTGATCAGATTCGTTCAGAGAGAAATTTGTCTCTTGGTTGACCTACCTATCATGGCTAGATGTATGGGCACCCAGAGCAAAGTCCTAGATTGTTGCTCTAAGGGGCGTAGCAACAGGGGGTGCAGAGGTAGCGACCACATCGGGGCCCCGAATCTTAAAAGCATTATTGGACATCTCCCCTGTCAGTCAAATACTTGCCTGGAAGTTCCCCCAAGTGACATAGAGCGATTCAGAACTGCACAGGCACAAGTTCCAAAACATTTGTGCCTAAAGCACTTTATTTCACTGCCCATGTGCAATGAAAAGGGACCCTGAGCTGCAATTAAAAAAAGGAATTTGGACTTACCTTGGGCTTCCTCCTGCCCGCGAGGTCCTCTGACATCCTCTTCTTTCTTCTTCTGGTACCGCTGGTGGCTCGGTAATCGGCGACTTTGCGTGAAGTCACATGTGTACACCCCCGCCACACGCCTCTCATGTCATCACGCCGGTCGCCATAAGCCTCCTGCACATGCGCGCCTCTCTAAAGAAACAACCGCTCACAGCGACTGGCGAGATGACGTGACAGTCGCAGCAAAGTCGTTGATTACCGGAGCTTCCAGCCAGACCAGGAGAAGAAAGGAGGATGCTGGAGGATCTCGCTGGCTATGGGGGGCTACATGAAGCCCCAGGTAGGTCCAAATTCAGTTTTTAAGTACAGCTCAGGGTCCCTTAAAACCAGCTCTTGTGCAGTTTAGAATTGCTCAGAGGGATTTCTGGAAAGGCTCAGGAGGTAAGTGGACCGGGAGGGACTCTGAGGAGGAAAACAACTTGCATCTGGACATGTAGGAAAAGGTAATCTAGCCCACCATGTTTTCATTATGTTTTTCATGGGTCAGGTGTACTATAACGTTGTGCATTGTATAAAAGTGCAGAAAAACAGCAGTAAATAGAGCTGTCATGACAAAGAGCCCCCATAAGAAGCACAGGCATATGAAACAGTTGTAGGGCCATCGTTCTGCTTAGTCAACCACAGCCCAGGTACCAAACTCTATTTAAAGTAAATGTGAAGCGAAGTGGTAAAAAAAAAAAAGTCAGATACCTACCTATGGACAGGGAAGGTTCTGGATACTATAGACCCTTCCCTGTCCTCTCTTGCACCCCTCGTTCCAGCGCCGTCTCCCCCCTTGTGCGTACTCAACCAACTGGTCGAATACACGACTGGGAGGCTTGGGAAGCACTTGGGTCCTCAAGTGCTGTTGAAGACTGGCGGATCCGTATTCGTGCATGAGTATACTGCACATGGACACTCAAACAGTACAGAGCCGCATGTCCTCAGAAGCACTTGGGGAGGAGACACAAGTGCTTCTGAAGCCTTCCTCTGCGGCACATTTAAACGGGAGTGATGGCGCTGAAAAGAGGGAAACAAGAGAAGTCAGGGAAAGCTCTATAGGATCCAGAGAGCCTTCCCTGTCACTCAGTATCAGTCTTTCAGATTTTACCTCACTTCACATTTACTGTAATGTATACTAAACAGTCCTTTCTCCACAGTGTTCTTTGTCTGTCTGCAATTCAAAGGCAGTGACAAGAAAAAAAAACAAAAAACCACACGTACCGAGCTAAACTGGAAAAAGTATAGTCACTGATGAGCTTACACAAAGTGCTGCCTCTTTCTATTGTGTGATGTTTCATTATCACACTACATGTCTGCTGCCTGTCAGCATGTGACTCCTGTGAGCTGACCTTATTGATAACGATCCTCTCTGGGTCTCCTCTGCCCCCTCTCAGCTGCCTGCAGCTGCTCTGACTGTCACTGAGGAAGAAGATATACACTACACATCATACAGAAGCATGGAGCTTCCCTATTCTGTAGTGCGGGCTTCGTTTCTAAATTGTGTCCCTCCCTCCTCCACTCCTCATTGGATAGCCTCAAGCAGCAGCTCCAGCATTGGCTAGTGGAAAGCTGGTGCTGCTGCTGCTATTGGCTAGATCTTTCCTCCATATTAATGACACTTTTGTGTGTCATGACTTAGATTGCGCAGCAGGGATTTTCCGGCAGATGACGTGCAGGTATAAATTATATTCTGGCCCCAGTTTTTGAGAGAAAAAAACGGCCATATACCGGCTGGGTGTCAACCGTACCCTCACCTCTGCCTGCTCATCACACAGGGGGGACACAGGAGAAGCATGGTGGATGGGTGAGACAGCAGCGGCAAGCCTAGGGACCCAAACTTCTGGCTGGCGGGGGGCGGAGTTAGAGGCAGCACCACACGCAGCAGTAAACAAATCGTGCGGCTGCTGCTAGGGAGAGGGGCGGGACAGGGGATTAGGAGGAGGTGGAGTGGGTGGGACTCTAGTGAGAGGTTCCTGCCTGGCTAAAAGTCTATTGGATGGGCCTGGGCGGGGGGCGTGCTTTCAGGCGGCAGAGCCAGAGTGTAAATAAACCAGGATTGGAAACGAGCGCAGCTGCAGCTGATTGCAATAGCGGCGATTAGCCGCAGTTTCCCCCCGCAGCAGCACGCCCCCCCCCCCCTCATGCCGCTCCAAGCAGCTGCCTTTAGTGCCAGTGGCTTTAGGCGCCCCTGGTTGCGTGCTAATCCATAGAGGCGTGCACAGCTGCACACGGGGGTCAGCACTGAAGATCACACGGATCCTGACCTTGCACTGGATGTCATGTTGTTTTGATCAAACTGGGCCGGAGATAATATGCATGCATGTTTTGAATCCTAGGTATATAGGAAGTGCACTCCTATTTAGGGACACATGCTTACAACAAGTCCATTTGATCAATTTGGTTTTAAAGGGGGTTTTTATAGGTTTGTCAGTCTATGTCTTTTTGCAACTAGAGTTTTTTCAATAAATAAGTCAATATTAGCTCTGTGCTCCCTCTTCAATGTTTGGTTCTTGTATGAGTAAATTACGAGGTGAGACGAGCGCTACATACTATTTATAGCTTCTGGTTGATATCCTGTTCATTTGCAGTGTTTTCTCTTTGTATTTATACATACAGTAATAGCTGTGCTTAGTCCACAAAAATGAAATAAACCAATCAAAATTAGTTACTTGTGCTGCTTCAATAAAGCAGTCCCCGTATTTTTAAAGTCAGATATACACATCTGATTGTGACTGTATATATGTTGTGTACACAGGAATCTCTTATATATGTTACGGCCAGAACCCGAAGTCTGACCACTTCGCGTTCTGGCCGATCAAAACGTGAAGTGGCTGGCTGCTGCGGCCAATGTACAAAATGCTCCTCCATGTCGGACTTTGGCCGGCCAGAACGCGTTCTAACTACATGTGGCCGGCCAAGTCCCGAAGCTCACCTAAGTACTGCTGTGCCGCTGTCCCCCGCTCTGAGTTCAGTCCCGCTGTCCGCCGCTCCATGTCCCACTGTCCCCCGCTCCGTGTCCTGCTGGCCCCTGTTCTCTGTTCGAGGACCTTCTGTGAAGACCCAGGGCTGCCTATATGCTGCCGGTGTTCCGACGTGATACCGGCTGCAGCTCATTTCACCGCCGCCTTCCTTCTCCAACTTCTCCCCGCGGTGTCCCTGCTGCCGCCTTGGCGTAGTCCTCCTCACTCCTCTCCTCTCCTGCAGTGACCCGGGGCTGGCCTGTATGCTGCAGCTGATACCACCTCCGCCCTCAGCTCTCCACGCTGAACTCTTGCACAGGGTAAAAGGAAAACAGAGAAAAGCACCCTGTATGTATTTAGCCTGTCTGATTCCCCCTCCTCTGTCACTAATCATAAGCCCCCCAACAAAGCACCCGCAGCCATGCACAGCCCCCCAGCAAAGCACCCGCAGCCATGCACAGCCCCCCAGCAAAGCACCCGCAGCCATGCACAGCCCCCCAGCAAAGCACCCACAGCCATGCAAAGTGCCCAGCAAAGCACCCGCAGCCATGCACAGCCCCCCAGCAAAGCACCCACAGCCATGCACAGCCCCCCAGCAAAGCACCCACAGCCATGCAAAGTGCCCAGCAAAGCAAAGCACCCAGAAAAGCCCCCCAGCCATGCAAAGCACTCCCCAGCCATGCATCCCCCCTCATCTGTGACTAATCATCACTGTAATTTGATCTGTCCCCTGTGTCACCTGACTGCCACAGCAGAGCAGCTAATTTAAAAGCACAGTATGTTAACAATATGTCTGCTCCAAAGAAAGCAGGCTGTAGACGCACTGCAAATTTATTGCAGGATTTGTATCAGCTGTAACTAAGAAATGCTTTTCTTTAAAAAAAGATTATTATGCTGTATCTTTCAGAGCAGAGAGGAAGTTCCGAGTGCAATTCATGGTGCTGGACAGGACCCAGGATGTTCTGGGATTTGTGCGTTTTGGACTTTGGCCGACTGGCTTTGGCCGTTTCTAGAACTGGCCGGCCAATGTCAGAAATTCCCGGCATTTTGGACTTTGGCCGACGTCAAATCGGCCAGTTCTAGAAACGGCCGGCCAATTCTAGAATTGGCCGATTTCTGGTTTTGGCCGTAACATATATACTAAATAACATCTATGCTGTAAGTATAAATCCTGATGTGAAGCCGTGTCACTAATAGAGATGGTCAATGAGATGGAAATAATTCTGCGTTGATTCTGATTTATGCAAATGTACGCACTCTCTTTGCTCATGAAATCAAATAATTTGATATGTCGTTAAAATTTGGTTTGGTGACTACGAATTAAATGGTACCTGAGAAGAATGAAAAGAAAAGTTTTATACATACCTGGGGCTTCTTCCAGCACCCTTCAGGCTAATCAGTCCCTCGCTGTCCTCCACCACCTGGATCTTCTGCTATGAGTCCTGCTAATTCAGCCAGTCAGCGCAGTCCGGCCACATGCTGCTTCCACAGCCAGGAGCGTTCTGCACCTGCGCAACAGTGCTGCGCAGGTGTAGTACGCTCCCGGCGTCGGAGTGTGTGCATGCGCAGTGGTTAGCTCTCTCGCCTTGCAGCGCTGGGTCCCTGGTTCGAATCCCAGCCAGGGCACTATCTGCAAAGAGTTTGTATGTTCTCTCCGTGTCTGTGTGGGTTTCCTCCGGGCACTCCAGTTTCCTCCCACATTCCAAAAACATACAGATAAGTTTATTGGCTCCCTCTAAAAAAAAAAATTGGCCCTAGACTACAGTACTTACACTACATAATATAGACATATGGCAATGGTAGGGATTAGATTGTGAGCTCCTTTGGGGGACAGTTAGTGACATGATATATATATATATATATATATATATATATATATATATATATATATACTGTACAGCGCTGCGTAATATGTCGGCGCTATATAAATACTAAATAATAATAATAATAATGCGCACTACGCCAGACTAGCTCAAGTACCTGGACTCATAGCAGAAGATCCAGGTGGTGGAGGAGGACAGCGAGGGATTGATTAGCCTTAAGGGGGCTGGAGGATGATCGTTGATTTCAGGAGGCGCACCTCTACCCCGCCTCAAATCCACATTGATGGTATGGAAGTGGAAAGAGTCCCCAGTGTCCGCCTACTGGGCACAATTATCTCCAATGACCTGAGGTGGAACACCAACACTGCCTCAACACAGAGGAAAGCCCAACAGAGACTTTTCTTTCTCCGCCAACTGAAAAAGTTCGGTATGGTCCAAAAACTTCTGACAAATTTCTACTCAGCCACAATCAAATCCGTCCTATGCTCGTCCATCCTGGTCTGGTACACCAGCTCCTCCGCCAGCGACAAGCTCAAACTGCAGAGGGTCAGCAAATCTGTGGAGAAGATCATCGGGAGATCCCTTCCCACTCTGGACCTCCTCTACCACTCCAGGCTGAACACCAGAGCATTAAAGATCGCCAATGACCCCTCACACCCAGGCTACCTTCTTTAATCAGCTCCCCTCGAGCCGGAAGCTCCGATTCCGATCCATCTACACCAGGACCTCAAGACATAAGAACAGTTTCTTTCCCTCGGCTGTCAACCTCCTGAACTCTCTCCATGGACATGCCCATCCCCACTCCACAATACCATGAAGCACTCTGCACATAGACGGCGCTCCAGCTCAAGCGTACCTTTCGGTTGTTTTTTGTATTGTAACTTATGCCACATTGTCTCCCTCTGCATAAATGTTATATAATGTTCTGTTCCTACTGCATGTCCTGTCCTGTATTTGTAACTACTGTATATCATATATCAGTACCCTGTACGTGCCAAGCCTAATTCCGTGCACGACCCAGTCGTGCTTGGCGAAATAAAGTTTCTGATTCAGGAAGCCCCAGGTATGTATAAAACTTTAATTTCATCTGTCTCAGGTTTACTTTGTTACACAGTAGTACTATATTCTACATATGCACTCTCCACAGAGCTGCAGGGAATCCACTGAGAATGTTGTGCACATTGAACACAGAGGTGTTGTCTGTCACCCATAAACCTGGTTCAGAGTGTGCATGAAGAATGTGTAATAGAGGAAGAATCTCCTTATTCCCCTGCAGAGTACCTGCACATCACTCTTACATGTACCCACAGTTACATTGCCTAGGGCCTGATAGATGTTCTTTGTTCCAGGTTGGACCTTTTACAAGTACTCTTACCAAGGACTAGTTTTAGTCTATGACTAAAGGGAATAAATATGGCAGTCTCCATATCCTTCTCACTTCAGTTGTCTTTTAAAATTCCTAAGCGTTGGCAGTTAAGAGACGAATTTCATGTTACATACTTTCAACAAACCAGATTGTAATATGCAAATTAGAGGAGTCGGAGTCGGTGGAATCCTAATCTGAGCAGTCGGAGTCGGTGGATTTTTGTACCGACTCCACAGCCCTGGCTTTAAGGACATTACCGTATTTTTCGGACTATAAGACGCACTTTTTCTCCCCCAAAAGTGGGGAGAAAAAGTTACTGCGTCTTATAGTCCGAATGTAGCACAAACCTACCTATCCTGGCACTTGTTTCCATTCTATTGAAGTGAGTAGAGGGGAGGCAGCAGCGCTATCCATAGTGTTTCCACTCCGTTGTAATTACCTGCAGTACTTCACCTTTGATCTTAAACTTTAATTATGCCCCGCGGCAGCCCGATCCTTGAAGTAGCCGCTGTTATTACCCGCAGTGCTTTACCATAATCTTAATCTTTAATTGTGCCCCGCTGCGCTTTACCATTGATCTTTAATTGTGCCCCGCTGCGCTTTACCTTTGATCATTAATTGTGCCTCGCTGCGCTACCTTTGATCTTTAATTGTGCCCCGCAGCGCTTTACCTTTGATCTTTCATTGTGCCCCGCAGCAGCGCGATCCGTCGTCCCCGCAGCAGTGAGATCCACAGCGCTTCCAAGCGGCATTGGAGCAGCCGCTGTAATGATTTGCAGGGACTGTCACGTTGTACGGCTGCCTCTATCTTCATGCCCAGCATCAGCGCAATCCCAGCTGACAGGCACATCTTCAGCCGCTTTAGTGGCAGAGTCCTCAGAGGCTTCCGTACTGGGGCGCCCTCTCATGACCTGCGGCGCACGTGGTCATGAGAGGGCGCCAGTACACAGGGCAGTACGGAAGCCTCTGAGGACTCTGCCACTAAAGCGGCTGAAGATGTGCCTGTCAGCTGGGATTGCGCTGATGCTGGGCATGAAGATAGAGGCAGCCGTACAACGTGACAGTCCCTGCAAATCATTACAGCGGCTGCTCCAATGCCGCTTGGAAGCGCTGTGGATCTCACTGCTGCGGGGACGACGGATCGCGCTGCTGCGGGGCACAATGAAAGATCAAAGGTAAAGCGCTGCGGGGCACAATTAAAGATCAAAGGTAGCGCAGCGAGGCACAATTAATGATCAAAGGTAAAGCGCAGCGGGGCACAATTAAAGATCAATGGTAAAGCGCAGCGGGGCACAATTAAAGATTAAGATTATGGTAAAGCACTGCGGGTAATAACAGCGGCTACTTCAGGGATCAGGCTGCTGCGGGGCATAATTAAAGATTAAGATCAAAGGTGATGTACTGCAGGTAATTACAGCTGCTACTATGGATCACACTGCTGCCTCCCCTCTGCTCACCACAATTGAATGATTTGCATCCTGGACACCCAGACCGGACCCAGCTACTGCCACCATGGGGCTGGTGAGAACCTGAAATGTAATTGTAGTGATTGATTAATGTAGATGGGGAGGATGGGGGCTGTTGTGTAGTGCAGTGTAGCTATGGGGGCAGCAGGGGTGTAGCTTGTAAGTGTAATTTAGACAGAGACATCTTTGGGGGGGAGGAAAGGTCCATAAGACACCCCTGGACCATGGACTCACCTAGGATTAGTTTTTGTTTTTTTTCCCTGGTTTTTACCCCATAAACCTGGGTGCGTCTTATAGTCCGGAGCGTCTTATAGTCCGAAAAATACGGTACATCAAAGTTGGATCAGCCTGTAGTGTTTTTTTTTTTTACTTTAATTTTGAGTATGACTCCAAATCCAGACCTCCATAGGTTGATAAATTTAATTTCCATTGATAATTTTTGTGTGATTTTGTTGTTAGCACATTCAACTATGTAAAAAAATGAAGTATTTATTAAGAATGTTTCATTCATTCAGAACTAGGATGTCTTTCTTTTGTGTTCCCTTTATTTTTTGAGCGGTGTCTCTCTATCTATCTTTCTATCTATCTATATCCATCCATCCATGCATCCATCCATCTATATATATATATATATGCAGTTGCTCAATCCATCCAACTGCCAAATTGGTGTGAACATGACTAATGCTGAATACACACCATGCGTTTCCGCGTCGAATGCGTCCGTCGATAAGCATCGATTCGATTCTTTCCGAGCATTTCGGAACGCATTTCGATGATTTTTAGGTTGATTGCCATGTAAAGTATGGCAAATCGACCTAACGATCCATCGAAGCTTGAATCGGACATGTCGGAAATAATCGAATCGATGCGTATCGACGGACGCATCGAACGCGGAAACGCATGGTGTGCATCCAGCATAAGGAAGCTTGCTGACAAGATTCTTTCAAGAGAGTGCTTTTGTAAAGAATAAAGGTAATATTGAAAATCTCCCATGAAGAGATGGTCTAGTCCAAAATCTGTAAGCTTTTTACTACTTACTGTGACAGCAACATGGAAAAATTGTGTAGTTTATATTGCATTTTATTCTGGAAAAATGCACATTTTATATGTATTTATTTTAAACTTTGCAATTTGTCTCAATAGCTGTCCTTTAACCACTTGAGGACCACAGTCTTTCTACCCCTTAAGGACCAGGCACTTTTTTTCCATTCAGACCACTGCAGCTTTCACGGTTTATTGCTCGCTCATACAACCTACCACCTAAATGAATTTTGGCTCCTTTTCTTGTCACTAATAAAGCTTTCTTTTGGTGCTATTTGATTGCTCCTGCGATTTTTACTTTTTATTATATTCATCAAAAAAGACATGAATTTTGGCAAAAAAATGATTTTTTTAACTTTCTGTGCTGACATTTTTCAAATAAAGTAAAATTTCTGTATACATGCAGCGCGAAAAATGTGGACAAACATGTTTTTGATTAAAAAAACCCATTCAGTGTATATTTATTGGTTTGGGTAAAAGTTATAGCGTTTACAAACTATGGTGCAAAAAGTGAATTTTCCCATTTTCAAGCATCTATGACTTTTCTGACCCCCTGTCATGTTTCATGAGGGGCTAGAATTCCAGGATAGTATAAATACCCCCCAAATGACCCCATTTTGGAAAGAAGACATCCCAAAGTATTCACTGAGAGGCATAGTGAGTTCATAGAAGATATTATTTTTTGTCACAAGTAAGCGGAAAATGACACTTTGTGACAAAAAAAAAAGTTTCCATTTCTGCTAACTTGCGACAAAAAAAAATGAAATCTGCCACGGACTCACCATGCCCCTCTCTGAATACCTTGAAGTGTCTACTTTCCAAAATGGGGTCACTTGTGGGGTGTGTTTACTGTCCTAACATTTTGGGGGGTGCTAAATTGTAAGCACCCCTGTAAAGCCTAAAGGTGCTCATTGGACTTTGGACCCCTTAGCGCAGTTAGGCTGCAAAAAAGTGCCACACATGTGGTATTGCCATACTCAGTAGAAGTACTATAATGTGTTTTGGGGTGTATTTTTACATATACCCATGCTGGGTGGGAGAAATATCTCTGTAAATGACAATGTTTTCATTTTTTTTACACACAATTGTCCATTTACAGAGTTATTTCTCCCACCCAGCATGGGTATGTGTAAAAATACACCACAAAACACATTATACTACTTCTCCCGAGTACGGCGATACCACATGTGTGGCACTTTTTTGCACCCTAACTGCGCTAAAGGGCCCAAAGTCCAATGAGTACCTTTAGGATTTCACAGGTCATTTTGCGGAATTTGATTTCCAGACTACTCCTCACGGTTTAGGGCCCCTAAAATGCCAGGGCAGTATAGGAACCCCACAAATGACCCCATTTTAGAAAGAAGACACCCCAAGGTATTCCGTTAGGAGTATGGTGAGTTCATAGAAGATTTTATTTTTTGTCACAAGTTAGTGGAAAATGACACTTTGTGAAAAAAACAATAAAAATCAATTTTCCGCTAACTTTTGACAAAAAATAAAATCTTCTACGAACTTACCATACTCCTAACGGAATACCTTGGGGTGTCTTCTTTCTAAAATGGGGTCATTTGTGGGGTTCCTATACTGCCCTGGCATTTTAGGGGCCCTAAACCGTGAGGAGTAGTCCGGAAATCAAATTCCGCAAAATGACCTGTGAAATCCTAAAGGTACTCATTGGACTTTGGGCCCTTTAGCACAGTTAGGGTGCAAAAAAGTGCCACACATGTGGTATCGCCGTACTCGGGAGAAGTAGTACAATGTGTTTTGGGGTGTATTTTTACACATACCCATGCTGGGTGGGAGAAATAACTCTGTAAATGGACAATTGTGTGTAAAAAAATCAAAAGATTGTCATTTACAGAAGTATTTCTCCCACCCAGCATGGGTATGTGTAAAAATACACCCCAAAACACATTGTACTACTTCTCCCGAGTACGGCGATACCACATGTGTGGCACTTTTTTGCACCCTAACTGCGCTAAGGGGCCCAGAGTCCAATGAGTACCTTTAGGCTTTACAGGGGTGCTCAAAATTTAGCACCCCGCCCACTTGCCAGGACAGTTAACAAACCCCACAAATGACCCCATTTTGGAAAGAATACACGCTAAGGTATTCCATGAGGGCCATGGTGAGTTCATAGGAAATTTTTTTTTTTTGTCACAAGTTAGCGGAAAATGACATTTTGTGAAAAAAAAAAAAAACACAAAACCACAATTTCTGCTAACTTGTGACAAAAAATAAAACATTCTATGAACTCACCATGCACCTCACGGAATACTTTTGGGCGTCCTCTTTCCAAAATGGCATTCGTGGGGTCTGTCCTGGCATTTTAGGGTCTCTGCAATCATTACATGTATGGCCAGTATTAGGAGTTTCTGCTATACTCCTTATATTGGGCATAAGGGTAATGCACTGTGGGCTGAAAGGAAAAATGAACGTCAAACAATCAATCAATGTGGATGAAAAAATATCTGCCAAAAAAATTTGGAAAAAAAAAAAAAAAAGAGGAGGAAGGCGTCTGCCAGGACATAGGAGCTGCCGCCCCAAAAATCCAAACCCACCAGCTCGTATGCCCTGGCAAACCTGATTTATCCATTCACACCGATCGATGTGGATGAACAAATCATTGCCAGAGTTCTTTTTTGATACAAAGTGTTTGCCAAAGCATATGAATCCCCAACACCACTCCTCGGCCCATATGCCTCGGCAAACGTATCTTTTTGAGTGCGGAGGAGAAATCTTGTCCTGCAGCGCTGCATGCACCGACTTGTGTGTAAGCTGACAGACGCGCAATGTTCTGTCAGGATGCACCATCAGTGCTGCAGCTGATTGGTCGGTCTGGATAGAAAAAAGAGAGAAGAAAAAAGACAAAACAATACAAAAAAGAGGAGGAAGGCGTCTGCCAGGACATAGGAGCTGCCGCCCCAAAAATCCAAACCCACCAGCTCGTATGCCCTGGCAAACCTGATTTATCCATTCACACTGATCGATGTGGATGAACAAATCATTGCCAGAGTTCTTTTTTGATACAAAGTGTTTGCCAAAGCATATGAATCCCCAACACCACTCCTCGGCCCATATGCCTCGGCAAACGTATCTTTTTGACTGCGGAGGAGAAATCTCGTCCTGCAGCGCTGCATGCACCGACTTATGTGTAAGCTGACAGACGCGCAATGTTCTGTCAGGATGCACCATCAGTGCTGCAGCTGGTTAGTCGTTCGCTCGGTCCACCTGGAAGGTTATTGGATGGAAAAAGGAAAAAAAACACAAAAAAAAAAACAAAAACAGGCAAGCAGCAAAGCAATTACTTCATTAACATTAATAAAACTGAACTTTTTTTAATAAAAACCTTAACATTGCAAACTAAACATTAGCTTCTTTGCTTACCTGTTTTTTGTTTTTTTTAACTTACCTCCCGAGGACAAACCTCTCCTCCCCCATGGGACAATGTGCGAAGTGCAAATCGCACAGAGTTGTGGCGAAGTACATTACGCATTTTGTCCCAAGTGAAAGGAGAGGTTTCTGGCAGCCCTGTGTATTACGCTCTCTCAAAACCAGATGTTTGGTTTCACACTGCATATTGACATATCCGGTGGGTTGAGCCCGCCGCACCGTATCGTCCAAAACAGACCTTCAGGGAATACCACAAGAGTAGCATTCGGCCTAGTAATGGACTGCGTCGCCATAGACTAACATGACTTCCGGGCCGATCGAAATTGCCACAAAAGCCACGCAGTAACGTAGGCATGCACTAGCGTTAAGTCAAGCACTTCCGGCGTAGGGGGGGACCGCAAAGTGTGACTTTCGCTAGGCATTTTGCCCTAACGCATCGCAGCAGTGTGAAATAGCACTGAGAGACCCTTGTGTGCCTACCGCTGTGTCTGTAGTTCCCTACTCTCTAATAGTGTACCTGCTCATGGTACCTCTCAAAACACTCCCCTAGGCATAGTCCAGGCTGGTCAGGGCAGCGGGGACAATAAACAGTGGTGTCACACCTTGTTCCAGCCCTGCTGCAGACACGACAACGTTTTCTTCGGATTCGGTGACCTGGGGTACTCGGAATCGGATAGGCGTAATGCCTTCCATGCAGCCTGCTAGTTGCATCTTGGGGTTGGGCCCGGGCACCTCCTGGATACAGGAGTTCCATAGTGATCTGTCTCTGAAATTGTAGAAACGATCCAGTTCTCCCAGCCTTACTGTAGAGAACAAAGCTGTTGTAAACTGCCAATTGAATTAAATAAAAGGACACTTTTTTATACCAGCGCCTTGTTTTGCGGGAAAGTAAATAGGGCGCTAACCTCTGGTCATTGAAGTCCACCCCTCCCATGTTGGTATTATACTCGTGGACGACAAGGGGTTTTTCAATGACCTCAGTTCGCCGTTGAATTTGGACTGTCGTGTCTGCGTGAATGGTGGACAGAAAGTAAACGTCCCTCTTGTCCTTCCATTTCACCGCGAGCAAGTCGTCAGCACTCAATGCGGCCCTTTGCCCCCGTTGAAGTTTGGTGGTAATGAGTTGTTGGGGGAAGCCCCGGCGACTATGCCGCACGGTGCCACAGCATCGGATTCCTTCTAACTTTAAGTGCTGATAGAGGGCCACACTTGAGTAGCAATTGTCCACATAAAGATGGTACCCCTTCTGGAACAAGGGTGACGCCAAGTCCCACACAACCTTTCCACTGCTCCCCAGGTAGTCAGGGCATCCGACCGGCTCCAATTTGGAGTCTTTTCCCTCATAGACCCTAAAATAAGATGTATAGCCTGTGGCCCTTTCACAGAGCTTATACAGTTTCACCCCATACTGGGCGCGCTTGCTTGGGATGTACTGTTTGATGCCAAGGCGCCCGGTAAAACGTATGAGGGACTCATCTACGCAGATTTGCTGTTCAGGGGTATAAGCATCTGCAAATTTTGATGACAGGTGGTCTATGAGGGGCCGAATTTTGTGGAGCCGGTCAAAAGCAGGGTGGTCACTTTCATGACAGGTTTCATCATCATTGAAGTGCAGGAAGCGCAGGATGTTCTCAAATCGTGTCCTGGACATGGCAGCAGAGTACAAGGGAACATGTTGTGATGGGTCTGTAGACCAATAAGACCGCAACACATTTTGTTTGATTTGTCCCATGTTTAAGAGAAGGCCCCAAAAAATTTTAAGTTCGGAAACTTGGACTGGTTTCCACCGAAATGGCTGGGCAAGGAAGACATTCGGATTGGCGGTTAGAAATTGTGTGGCTTTACGGTTGGTCTCTGCCACGACTAGGTCTAAGAGATCCTGGGTGATGAACAGATAAAAAAAGTCTAGGGGCGATCCTAGATTATCTGTCATCACCTGGACTCCAGACTGGGCGGTGAAAGGGGGCAGTACGGGTGCGGCGGTATCAGGGGATTGCCAATTTGGATTTGCCAGCACCTCTGGTAAACTAGGGGTAGTACGGGCCCGTGTACTTGTTGGCTGCGACTGGGGTGTTACTACACGTGCCACCGAACCAGTTTCAACTTCCACGCTGGTGCTCGCCACTTCACCAGGGTGTACGGAAGTACTGGTTCTAGGTCCAGGAGATGCTGTGCTGCTGGTGCCTGCCCCACCATGAAATCTCAGACCAGCACGAGCACCACTCTGCTGCCCTTGAGGCTGATCCTGCGCCACCTGCGGTCCAACGACATGGGGTGTGGTACGCCTGGCTCTAGCCGGGACCTCAACCTCGTCATCACTATCGGTCAGTGAGCCACTGCTCAATTCAGGTACAAACTCTGACCCAGATGATTCGTCGAATGGTTCGTCCCAATCGTCCTCATCCGACTGGGCCATGTACCTGAGAACCTCATCATCGGAATACCCCTTTCTTGCCATGGTGGACTGCTAAATTTAGGGGGTATTCCTCTGAGACTACCCAGAAAAAAGAGCACCTACTTAGCGAAAGGGAGTATTTGAGCGGTAGAAAGCTGTGATCACTGAGTTTTGATAAAAAAAAAATCAAAACTGATGTTTACAGTGCACAGCTAGTGTACAGTGGTTTTTGCAGTGATCAGAAAAAAAAATTCTGTCACTGCGGTGGGGTGGGCTGAACGCAAGTGCAGGCGAACGATCAGACCTGATCGGGCAAACACTGCGTTTTTTAGTGGATCCTAGTGACCCTAATAGATCTGACTGCGATCAGTAATGATCACTTACAGATACTATATAGTAACATTGTTGATTAGCGACAGTGATGACGCTAATTAGTGACTGTGGTGCATTGGGCTGAGCACTAACTGACACTAACAAAGGGGCCTAGCTAACTGGCCTAACTGCTAACACTAGTGATACTAAAAAAGTGACAGTTTCCACTGATCACTGTTTTTAGATCACTAGGATAGTGACAGGGGGGTGGTGGCGAGTGGGGAATCAGAAGCAATCACAGGCCAATCACGGGACAATCAAAGCCAATCACGGGACAATCACAGGACAATCAAAGCAAATCACAGGGCAATCGCGGGACAATCAAAGCCAATCACTGGACAATCACAGGGCAATCACGGGACAATCACAGGCCAATCACGGGACAATCACAGGCCAATCACGGGACAATCACAGGCCAATCACGGGACAATCACAGGCCAATCACGGGACAATCACAGGCCAATCACGGGACAATCACAGGCCAATCACGGGACAATCAAATACAATGACAGCACAATGAAATACAATGACAGCACAATCAAATACAATGCACTGGGAAGGTGATTGGGGGGGGGGGGGGGGGGGTCTGAGGGCGATCTGAGGGTGAGGGGGGTTGATTAGGTGCCCGCACGGGGCAGATTGGGTCCTGATCTGATGGGTGGCAGACACAGGGGGTGACCGATGGGAGGTCAGTGAGTGATTACAGGGGAGAATAGATGTAAACAATGCACTGGGGAGGTTATCAGGGGGGGGTCTGAGGACAATCTGGGGGTCTGGGTGGGTGATCAGGTGCCCCCAAGGGACAGTTTAGGGTCTGCTCTGATGGGTGGTGGTGACAAGGGGTGATAGAAAAGTGATAGACAGGTGGTCAGTGGGTGAGGCAGATTTATACAGTATACAGGGGTGGGGGGCTGGGGGGGGATCTGAGGGTAGGGGGGGGTGATCAAGGGACCCTAGGGGGCAGTTAGGGACCTAATCTACAGATCAGCGTCGGCAGATAGTGGCAGGGGGTGATTGATGGGTTTATTAGGGGGTGCTTGGGTTTACACAGGGGCGTGCTGGGGTGGTCAGGGGGGGTCCTGAGGGCTGGGGTGGGTGATCGGGGGGTCTGTGGGTGCAAAAAACCTGTTTGCTGCTCTCACTACAGGGCTGCCTCCTCCTCGGACGATCCGTGCGAAGCTGCGTGCAGAGGAGGAGGAGGCAGCCTGTATAATACACTTTGTCATGTAAACAAAGTGTATTATACATTTCTATTGGCCAGATCGTAAATTTAAACCCCGCCGGCGCTGCTAATTGGCCGGCGGGGTATCGGGCAAGGTGGGCGGGGCCTATCGCCGCGGGGAGCGCGCGTCATAGATGACGCGATCGCTCCCCGTACACGCCTTAAGGACCCGCCGCCGTCAGGCGTATTGCGGTCCTTAAGGCATCCACTTTGCCGCCGCCCATGGGCTGTGGGCGGTCGGCAAGTGGTTAATGTCACTACTGGTTAACTGTCAAACCAGAACTGGTGGTGTATGCTTGACACATCATAACATCTTAAATTTACAGAATGAGGCGTTCTAACATTGTGTATTCATTTTATTTTATTATTATCTGTTTATATATGATTTATCACTTTTCTTCAGCTCCTTGTTAGTGTAATATGGACAAACATTGCTCTATAGATGAAGGTTGTGGGAGAAGCGATGAATAATAACCAGGCAGGTTATGGAGAACTATAAGGTTATGGTCTGGTCGCCTTCCATTAAAATGTTGTAAAGTCATAGTGATGTGATAACTCCTTCTCAAATAAAGAAAAATATATTTTTAAGTTTTTGCACCTCATTTTATCCAAACCTAGATCATCAAAAGTGAACTGTGAGGTCCTGTTGGATCAGGACTTCATGGTATGGACCATAGCCATTCCTCCACTCACCCTCCTGGCCATACTCCAGCCTCTGCACTCAGAAATGGATTAAGATGCAATGGGGCCCTAGGCAAGGTAGTATATTTGGGCCCTCCTTGTGGTCTTTTTGGTAAGCTGAAGTGGAGAGAGGTCAGAAAAGGTGGCTGGTGGGCCCCTTGACACCCACAAGGCCCCAGGCACCTGCCTAGGTTGCCTGGTGGATTATCTGCTCTGTCTGAACTGCATTCACTTGCCTATAGTCAAAAATGGAATTGGGGTGTTTGCTACCATCGGGCTTCCACAGCATGTTGTCCTAGTGTCGCAGGATGCAAGTACTTTTGCATAGAAGCATACTTTAGCATAGAAGGAATACGTGCCTTGTTTGGCTGCAAAATTGCTTATTATTTTGTAACTTGGCTATTATTATTGATTTATAAAGCGCAATCCTTTTCCGCGGCACTGTGCTATGGGATGGGATATACAGGATTTACAATTCAGATAGTTTTTACCTAGAAAACCCATAAATTCCAACATGCAGTTTAGTAATGATCTCAGTTAGGTATGGAAACTAGTATGGAATAGCAACACAGAATGAAAGGGCAGATTATGAATGCCTTGTGATGAAGAATTGCCAGATTTCAATGACACGGGACAAATGGAAGACAAATAATATGGAATGCATAACTGAATAGTGATCAGTCATCAAACTGGTCTAATGACATTACAGCTCGCTTCATTTTCTGCTGTTTAAGTTAGTGCATACATGCAGCTTGACTTTAAAGAGCACCTCCAGACTAAAAAAGGTTTGAATAGCAATACATTTATGTAGTCTATGCACTGTGTACAGTTAGATGAACATATAAAGTTTACATCTGGTGCATCAAAGTGGATAGAACATACTCACATCTACCGTATATACTCGAGTGTAAGCAGACCCGAGTATAAGCTAACCCTTAACTTTTCCTTTATAAAACAGGAAAAAATGTTTGACCCGAGTATAAGCCAGGGGTAGGAAATGCCACAACAGCCAAGTGTTTACCCACTCTGCAGAGACTTGGGGAGAATCATTCAAGACTACTGTGCCTAATATAATATGCATAAGTACAAGATATCAGTCAGTCATATAGCATCCTTAATGTGGCAGCTTCAGCTACACGACAGGTGATTAAACTTCAATTGCTTCTCTAATTTGAGGTGTTCTTATACTTTGCAGAATTGGCGTGTGTATACAAATAAAATGGAAATCTGAGTTCCCTGACACAGTGCTCTAAGCTAACAAATATTTCAACTGTAGCAGCCCAGCTCATTGCAGTATGTTAGAGGGTAAGAAGGAATAGACATGACATGCACCTGTCACAATACAACACTCTGCATCTGATGTCTAAATGGTCTGGCTTACATTTATAGATTGCCACCCTCCCCTAGCTTGGAAAGAATGAGTGCAGAATGAATTTTAAGAGCAGTACACCGCGGTCAACCCTCTCTCCCCGCTACCCTTCCTCAGAGCTTTAGGCCGCCCTGGCCCACCCACCCAGCCAGCATATGCACAGAAGCGAGGTGACCCCCGAGTCTCTCTTTCCCCACTACTTCTACCCAGAGCACAGTGATATACATTTTTTTCGGCTGTCCCCAGGCCACCCACAATATTCAGAGACAAGCACCGTAGAGCGTTCACTCATCCACGCCACCTGCCGTAGTCCCGTATGTATGACGTCCCGCAGTGATGCCTCTCATTACATGCACTACTGCGGGACGTCATACATACGAGATTGCAGCAGGCAGCTTGGATGAGTTAGTGAACACTCTGCTGTGCGCATCTCTGAATATGCTAGGTGAGTGGTCCAGGGACAGCCAAAAACAATGTATATTGCTTCCGCTCTGGGGAAGGGTAATGGGAAAAGAGAGACTCGGGGGTGACCGCGCCTCTGTGCATATGCCGGTGGGTGGCCCCGGGCAGCCTAAAGCAGAGTATATTCCTCAGCTCGGCAGAAGGGTAGCGAGAAGAGAGACGGGTGATCGCTGCACACTGCACAGCTCTTAAAATCCATTCTGTGTGCGTTCTTTTCAAACTAGGGAAGGGTGGCAATCTAGTTGGGGGGGGGGGGGGGTAGTCAAAGGCTAGTGACTCGAGTATAAGCCAAGACCTTCACTTTTGGGCCACTTTTTGGGCTCACAAACTCAGCTTATACTCGAGTATATACGGTATATCTGTAGTAGCACTTTTTTCTCCATGCTGAAGCCTTGCTAAAGCAGAGTTCCCCAACCCTGTCCTCAAAGCCCACCAGCAGTACTTGTTTTGCAGGAAACCACACACAATCACAAGTGGGGTAATTAGTGTCTCAGCAGAGCTGATTAACTACCTCTGTGGATTTATACAAAACATTCACTGTTGGTGGGCCTTGAGGACAAGGTTGGGGAAAACTGTACTAAAGTACACCCTCAGCATTGTGTCCTCCTTTCCAGCCTGGTTATCCCCCCCCCTCCCCTGTACCCCCACCCCCCTGCTTGCTGCCTTCCTGCCTAGATCAAATTACATCTCTTTTCAGTGTGTAAGCAGTCAAGCGTAGGTTCAGGTCAGCACACTAGCTTCAAGATGCAAACAATTCTGTTTATTGCTTCATCAGCACATATACATGACAATTGTTTCGGGGCCGCGGCGGGTCCCCTTCTTCAGAAAGTGCAGACAAACAATTCACCACATAGTGCACATCAAATATATACCACTGGGTGGATATCCACCCATGACAATCAAAAAGGCTAATCCCTCCCCTTGCATCACAGGTAAGCAACCAGGTAAAGTACCAAAATATTCTTGTGCAATATTACACACATAAGGCAAAGCAATCACTATGTTGCTGCATAATTGAGAAAATCACACGTGTGTTTTTATATATCTTGGCTACTTATTAGATTTAAATCAAATTTATAATGCAGGTACTTTTTAATTCAATGCATTTGCTGGCTCCTGCATTAACATAATCGGCTGTTCTATTTTACATTCTTGTCCATCTTTTCATCAACTTTTGCACAGTTTGGGTTGCTTTTGATTAAACTGAGGTCACCATTTTGCTTTAAGGCTTCAATTCACTAAGATCATGCTGGAGATAATAAGGCAAGAGAAAACTTACCTCCACCTAAGAGAGAGTTATCTTATCTCTTCATTCCTTAAGTTACCTACTCTGTAGTTAAGTTACCTCCTCTGTAGTTAATTTACCTCCTCTGTAGTTATTTTCACATGCAGTTAATAAACAGCCTGTCTTTAACTCTGGAGTTATTTTAAGGATTGAAGAGTTAAATTAAAGACAGAAGAGTTAACTTTAGGTTTGCCTGAGGTAAAATGGCCTCAATTCACTAAGCTTATCTCCTGTCTTTAATAACTCTTCTAGAGTTGTTACCATGGTGATAAGGCATGTAGTATTCAGGAAACATTTTAACTCAGGCAAGCCTAATGTTAACTCTTCTGTCTTTAAGTTAACTCTTCAATCCTTAAAATAACTCCAGAGTTAAAGACAGGCTGTTCATTAACTGCATGTGAAAATAACTACAGAGGAGGTAAATTAACTACAGAGGAGGTAAATTAACTACAGAGGAGGTAAATTAACTACAGAAGAGGTAACGTAAGGAATGAAGAGATAAGATAACTCTCTCACTGTGTGGAGATAAGTTTTCTCTTGCCTTATTATCTCCAGCATGATCTTAGTGAATTGAGGCCATTGTTTCCTGAATACTACATGCCTTATCACCATGGTAACAACTCTAGAAGAGTTATTAAAGACAGGAGATAAGCTTAGTGAATTGAGGCCTAAGTCTTTAAAATATGTCTGCTTTCTTCTGTAGTGCTGCTATTTCATTGCAGATAATTGAGGTTGATCTTTCTTGAAAGGATTTCCAACGCAAGGCTACAGGCTATGAATGTAAAATTGGTATCAGGCTTGTTCAGAGTGTTCTTGTAACAGCAAAACATATATCAAACATGGTTGCACCATAAATGTGCAGCAATATACTTGTATATCCACTCCTTGTTCATGCACTATGACTATGCAACTATGTGAAAAGTGCATGCATAAGCCATCTGTGTGAAAATCAGTTTTTGTTTAGGCTGTAGTTATCATCCTCTGGCCTTAAATAAAAGTAAATGTTAGGATTCCTCCTGTGACGTGTTCTGTCCATTGCAGGTGGAGCCGCAAGTGGACAGTTCTGGTTTGTCAGTCTGCATTCGGTTGCGCATTCGCAGTGAGTCACTTTGTCATTTGCAATTGCTCTGCAGTTCTGGACAGCTCAGGATGCTGTCATTATTCCACTAATAGCCCTGGATTTCCTGCATGCATGTTCTTGCATAGTACTGCATGCATTTGTTATGATGGTCTTTCAGCTAGCAAGTGGTGTTCAGGCCAGCACAGGATTGAATGATTACCATTCAGCTGTGTGGAGATTTGCATCTCTGCTCTCATTGGATAACCTCAATATAAAGGTCTGCTTCCTGCAAGCGTGCTCTACCCGTCATAGTTTCAGCTCTGTCTAGGCTGTTACTGGGTCCCTTGATATTGTAAAATATATTCCTTGTCTTAGTTAAGTTATTCCTGTGGAGCTACGTTATATATTTCCCACGGGGACATATATACGTACTCCGTCTAGTATAGAGATTCTGTATTGCCTAGTCTTGTTCGCTGTATTGCTCCTGATCCTAGCCAGTGTTCCTTGCTTATGTTATATATCGGTTCATTACCGATATATATACATATGTTAGTCAGTCGTTTGTAGTTACATTGATAGCTGTAAATTGTAATACGCTAGGAAATCATATCTATTGTATATTTGTCTATGTATTACATTTGCCTGCCTTTTGATTCTGCTATTTTCTGACTGTTCTGTCCTGTCCTTGCTAGGTAGCCATTGCTGTGGTTGCTATTGGCTACCTCACTCTTGTTTTTGTGAATGGTTGCTGTCACTGTGATAGTGACTAGATTAGCAAGCATTCATTCTGTCAGCCTCTGTCCTCCTAGTCCTGTCCTTGCAGGTAGCCATTGCTGTGGTTGCTATTAGCTACCTCATTCCAGTCTGGCTTGTATCTGTCTGAATGTTTGCTATCGCAAGAGCAGCGCAACATCGCACTGCGCTGCCATTGCGTCTTATCAGAAGCCCAGAGCTGCAGTTGCTCTGGGCAGCCAGTGTAGCCTCTTCCATAATTTAGCTCTCAGCCTTGTTGTGCTGGCTGGTCAGAAAGTATGACCCCCCAGCGTTACAGTAAAAAAAACAAAAACCCTGTGCTTGCATTAGAGGTTTGGAAAGGCTGCAGGGGTGCAGTGCAGTCTTCGGAAGTGAACATACTGTAAGAGGATTGACACCTTACAATGTCTGCTGTAAAGTAATGTATTGCTGCACATCTGTTTGCTTAAAGCATACCTAAAGTGACACAATGAGATAAATGTGAGATAAACATAGATACATATACTGCTATTGCTACTTAGAAATTGTCTGAAGTCCATTTCTGTTATCCAGTTCAGCAGGTGTTATACAACATGAGTTATTATATTTGCAAACTGAGGTGGCCCTACAGCTTGTCAAATTCAACCTAGTGTCCAGAAAAGAAAGTAGAAGGCAAAACCCTCTAGCTGAGAAAATAAAGCTGATAAGATTTTAGTGCTGGAAATTTCAAGAGTCATTACTTCTGATTGTTGTGCAGCTAAACAAAGCAGGTTTTACACCAGACTGTCATGGCTGCTGCTAAAGGACAATTTTCAAAGTTAGCTAAAGTTCTAAATGCCACATATATTTCCAGTAATTACAGCACTAGCAAATAGCAACACAAAGGGTTTCATCTTTTCATGTTTTATATGAAGAAAATGACATTTACAGAGAACAGTTCTCACTGTGGGCATTACTATGGAGGATGTACTCAGCACATCCAGCAAACAGAAACAATCTTCACTGGCTCTAATACTGTGACTGAAATCTGTTCAGAATGATAGAAAGCAGAAATATAGCTTCAAATGTGTGTAAATAATCATCAGCTGAAGCTTTGTGTTCCTGACTGTGTGCCTCTCTCTGCCACGCAGTGTAAAGTAAACAGTTTGTAGCCAGGTTACAGTTCAGCTCTGCCTCCCCCTCCCCCAATGCCGACACAAAATTGTTACAAAACAGTTGGGTAAACATATGTAAAGGAGAAAAAACCGAGAGCCCAATAGTGTAATATGTAAAAACACGTGGATTATGAAAAGAGTATGATATTATACTCACAAACCAGGGTTACCTACAGGCAACCACTGTATAGGCAGGTGAGGAGATTCTCCTGTCCTCACTCAGGATTAAAAAGTCGCTCTCTGTAGACAGCAGAAAAAAGGGGTACCCCCCTCCACCAAGGGTGGATATATATGATCACACAAGTATAGACCAGAGACGCCAAAAGTATAAAATCACAATATTAAATCCCAGGGGGATTTCGCGAATCCCCCTGGAGTATACCCAATAAATACTTTTGTTGAATTAATACAGCCTTTTGGGTCTGCTTGCAGGAGGTGGGTCCACCACTGCCTCCTAGGCTTTTTTTTAAAACTTTTAATATTGTGATTTTATACTTTTGGCGCCTCTGGTCTATACTTGTGTGATCAGTTGGGTAAACATGGCTTTTTTTCACACAGGCACAGGCTGTGCTGAGAGACCTCTTAGAAGCATTTTAGTATTGCTGGTTAAAACCTCTACAGGTATCTGGAGTTTACAGTTTCTTTGATAATTGTTCTTTAAAGTTATACCTCAACCCCCACCCCACCCCCACCACACACACACACACACACACACCTAAGAGATTCACTCTGCCCACCCTTCTCCTTACACACACAAATTTCCTCACAGTTAACCAGGACCCTCACAAATTCAACAAAGAAGACATGCCGGGGCTTTTACCATGTTCTGGAGGCAGCAGATTGGCTTCCCATTAGTACTTCTGAGAGTAGGTGTGGTGCTCATACCATTCACTACCCTAAGGTGCTTCTAAAGCCTCCAACCTCCCCCTCAATTTACAGGTAGTACCTGAGTTATGACTGACCTACTGTTACCAAGTATGCAGTCTTATAAATTAAGCCCTTAAAGTGGATCCGAGATAAACTTTCACTCATTGCATAATTGTGCTCCTTTCATATAGTTGGTTTATAGGACATTCCTCAAGCCCAATACTTTTTTTTGTTTTAATACTCTTAATTCACTATAAACTAAACAAGCCTCGCCCACAGCTTCTCCAGTGCCTTGGCACTCTCAGACCCATGTAGCAAGGGCTTATGGGAGCTCAGTCTGGGCAGGAGGTGGTTACTAGCCAGAGATTTCAGAGAGACAGGTGAGGAGAAGAAGGGGGGTGGAGTTTTCACAAGCTAAGGGCTGGAAATACAGATCAGCTTGCCTGTGTGTAATGTGACAAACAGAAAATGGCTGCTCTCATTGTATTACAGGAAGAAATCATCATATTCTGTTCAAGCTGTTTGCAGCTAGATTTGCTGTATTAAAAAATGAGACTTAGTTCTATGTTACTAATGTTCTATTTCCAGTAACCACTACACATACAATTAATTACCTAATACGTTTATTTTCAGCTCAGGGTTGCTTTAATTCTAGCCATGCACTTTTCAGTCTTTACAGTCATCAATTTAAAAATGTGATCAGAGTGATCAATAAACTCTGGTTAATTGCATTTGTAGTCAAATTCAAATCAGTACTAGTAATTTATTGCAGTCTTCCAACCTGGTACAGCCAATTTTTATTTGCTGCTGATGAAAAGAGCAAGGCTGGGTTCACACTACATAAATGCAGCATATGCGGAAACGACACGGTACGCTCCTCTGCTTAGGATGCTCTTGCATCCTGACCAGTGGCAACAACATAGGCAACGGAAAAAGCGGTGGATGGGTGATGACGCAAATGCAACGACCAGTGTAGACGACACCTGCGCATCCGCTCAGAATGCGAAAGCGTCCTAAGCAGATGCGCTTACTGTGCCAATTTCGCATATGATTATGACGCTCTTGCATCCTGTGCGGATGCGCAGGTGTCGTCTACACTGGTCGCTGCATTTGCGTCATCACCCATCTACCGCTTTTTCTGCCACCCGTGCTGTTGCCACTCGTCTGCTGGCTTGCGCGGAGACCTGATGGTTTGTAAAAAAAAAAAAAAAATGTGAATCCTACCTAGCAACAGGGAGGATTCTCATTGGTCCACATGAACCAGTGGGAATTTTCTCTGTTGCAGGAGGATTCCCACTGGTTCTTTTGCAAAACAGGAACCCTTATGTTTTCTGGTCTCTGCGACGAGCTGGGACGGCAGCGCTGAATTTCCACGAGACAGGTATGCGGTTTATGTGCGGTGGGAAGTATAGTGGAAATGGAACTGGAACGATTCCCATAGGCTTTTATTGCATCTGATTTGTGTCTGCGGTCTGGCTTTTGCAGTGTGGCTGCAGAAAAATGCAGCAGGTTGGGACTTTGTATTGGCGGTCCAGTGATTGCATCATGCATTGCATTCCATTTGACAGTTGAAATGCATCCTATTGAGAGCAAAGGATGCATTTAAATTCCGTTTTTGCGTTTAACTGTGTTCCGGTAAATGCGGTGTTTTTAACTTTAGTGTGAATGGGCCCGTAAGCCTCTTTTTCACAGGAGGCTGAAGGCGGTGAATTCAACACCTATCAGATGCTCCTGTGCAGTGGCCGGTGTAATAAATATTTGTTAGATGCTATGGGCAACAACACAACACCTTTGTTCGGCACCATATCACAGAACATGTAATAACTTGACACTCATCACAGCAACAGCAAAGGAGATAGAACTGTTAGATGAAAGTTTAAGGAGTTTATTTAGCAAAACAGATATACAGGTGTGTTCATCAGCAATCTTCGTTACATGTTCATTACCTTTAGCGAAGCAATCAATCTGTATTAAAGCGGACCCAAACCAAACATTTTTTTAATTCAAAATATTTAGTTGCACCACTCTGACACATACAAAGATAAATAAACACTCCTTCAAGCCTATGAGCATTTCAGTGCATGCTTTTCACCTTTATCTTTTCATAACTAGGGTTATACAGGTGGCAGCCATTAGCAATTCCTCCTTTGCTGGACACCATCAACTCCACCAGTTTGCCGGATTCTGTCCCGGCAATATGAAAGGAAAGGAGGGGTTTCTCCAATAAATGTAAAATATTTTATATTTGTCATCATGCAGCTGAAAAAAGGCTGCTATTTATTATTATAGTTTAGAAAATAGATGTTATTTCTAAAATCTTGTATATTTAATTTGGGTCCACTTTAACTCATCATGCACGTTAACACGTTTCATGCTCTTGGTCCATCACTTGTGAATCGACCAGTCTTTATCTTATGAACATCTATGCTATGCTGTGGAAAGACAGCACTTGGCTATATACAGCATACGGATAAATGACGTTACAAGAGGTTCCGAAATGAATAGAAGTAAAGTGGAAGCCCTTTCCCCTAGACCACATGTGTCGAACTCCAGGCCTGAAGGGCTAGATCCATGCCAGTGTTTAGGAATTAGAAAGGAATGTGTTCTACCTGATGGACCACACCTTTCCTGATTCAGACCCATCAATTAATTTTAGCCATATCAAAAATGAGTGAGGATCTCGGCCCTCATTGGACTGGTTTAACATACCTGCCCTAGACCCTCTGTTCCTTATAAACAGCCAGTCAAGAGTTAACCCTGGACTCCACCCCCAGCGGGTGGAGTCCGCTTTCAGTAATCTCAGCCTGCCATAGGCTGGCAAGACCATGTGATAGAATGACCAGCACAGTCTTAACTGCATGCACTGGAAAACCCTTCTTTACAGTTACCTGCCCCCTTGCTCTTAGGAGAACATTGTTTTCTGTTCCCTGGCAATTGTTTACCTTCAGGAAATATTAAAACACAATGTTTATCCCACTGCAGCCTGGATGTCTGTACATCTCAAGCTAATACCGCGCTGTGGTCTTGTGGGAGACACAGCACAATGCTCTACATCGTGCTTCTAGAAATGCCTCTATTTCTCTCTGCAAGAAATCCTCCTTAAAGGAAAACTTAAGTCAAATAAAAAAAATGACATTTACTCACCTGGGGCATCCCTCAGCACCCCGAAGCTGGATGGTGCCCTCGCAGCCCCGCTCCGCTCGTCCTGTCCCCGCCGGCGGCTACTTCCGGTTCGGCGACAGCCGCCGACAGGCTGGGAACGCGGCTGATTTTCCGCGTTCCCAGCCGCTGCTATCACCCTCTATGCTGCTATAGCGTCTATATATACGCTATAGCAGCATAGAGAGTGATAGCAGCGGCTGGGAACGCGGAAAATCAGCCGCGTTCCCAGCCTGTCGGCGGCTGTCGCCGAACCGGAAGTAGCCGCCGGCGGGGACAGGACGATCGGAGCGGGGCTGCGAGGGCACCATCCAGCTTCGGGGTGCTGAGGGATGCCCCAGGTGAGTAAATGTCATTTTTTTTATTTGACTTAAGTTTTCCTTTAAAGGAATACTATCGATACCCAAGTGTTCTAAAATGACAATGTACAAATAATGTCTAAGTAGCTGTGTAAACATTTTCCTACTTTTCATGTTAAATATCAGAGGCAAAATGTAACGATTGTGGAATTCTCTCCGTGATCAGCGCACAGGATGTGCGCTGACACTGTGGAAATCCTCCACAAGCGTTTAATTTGCGGGAACCCAGCAGAAGGTGCAATGCACCTGCAGAGGGAAATTCCTGTCGGCAGGTGGAGCTGTGGAGTGCAGAGGAACAGCTCCTCTGCCCTACCACACACGCCAGACAGGAATTGTACGAAGGGAAGAACGCTATCGCAAGAGAAGCGATTGAGAGTGAGCACAGAGACAGATTGTGTGTGTGTGCCCCAAACTAGTCGCCAACCCGCGACGGTGCACACACCACAGCAGATATGAAGTAGGAACGCGATCGCGAGAGGTGCGATCGCCAGACGTGACACAAGGCTACAGCAAGGCGGAGCACGAGAGTAGCAAAGGCACAGCAAATCATACAATGAGGAGACAAGGAAAATAACAAACGCTAACTGAACGCGAACACCGCACTCATTCGCAACAGTGCACGCGTTCATGCGCGGTCTCCACGTGATAAGCACAATAGAGACAAGCACGCCTAACTAACCACCGACAGACAAACATGAAACAGAGGACGCGAGCGCTTGCTTAACGGTTACCTCACCAAGCCTCCAGCAAGCGTTCGTAGCAGACAAGACAGACACACGAAAACAGGGACAAGCGAGAGATAGGATCCACAGCACTAGTGAAAAGAGGCCGGTGCGATCCAGGGAGACAGAGAGATGGAGATCAGACGGATCCACAGCACTAGCGCTAGGCGAGTGCGATCCAGGCAAAGACAGATAGAGGAGATAGCTGGTAGCAACCGCTGCCCCAGCTATACTCCAAGAACAAAGATCAGAATGACTTCCTGTCGACCACCGCAGGGACAGGACAATCGCAACAGACAAACAAAACAGATATGCAATCCTAACTGCACTAGGGAAACCTGCCTAAGTGCAGTCCCAAGAATTAATCTTAAGCTTATCTTCAAACAATGAGCAAGGCTGACACTCTCCAGAGTGTTTCACAGGAAGACTCCTTATGACCAGCGCAGTACTGTGAAATCACATGGCATATATAGGGCAAGCCCACAATGGATGTGGCTAGGCAATCTGCATGACAAACGTATGCAAATTCCTCAGCAGAAGCAAGCTGCAGAACTGACAAAAGGTCTCTCTTAAAGAGACCTGCATAATGCAGACCTGAACAATGGTCAAAAAGCTGCCTGCCTGCACAGGCAGCTGAGTATATCATCACAGTACCCCCCCCCCCTCTAGGGTCGAATTCCAGACGACCCTCAAAACTGCTATTAGCAAAGGACTCTAACTGAAGACTCATGAAGGTCAGGACAGCTCGACAAGGCCCAATTCCAGAGTCAGTCCAGCCGAAACTGACCTCATCGGAAGCAAACGCCACCGAAACATGCCCATCAGTACTACCAGTCTCAGTATAACACCCATCAGGACTGTGAACGCCAGAGGAGAAGCCATCGACACCCTCCAGACAATACCCACCACCTTCCAAGGAGCGTCCGAAAATACCAAACCTGCCACAATACCTGTTCGAAGTGTCCCTTACAACACAAAAGCCACTGTTGATCTTATCCAGGGTACCAAGCAAACTTTCTCCCGGAATCTCCCAGAACCTTTTGAAGCTCCACAGAGATCCCAAGAGGGCAGAACAATCACCAGGCTCACATGGAGAATTATCAAGAACCCCCATGGAACCAATGACAATTCCGGATTCAGAATTACGAGGACACCCATCAAGATCAAGACTATCAGGGACCACTTCTGGGCATGCAAGCAGGCAAGCCATATCAGAGCATGTCTCCACCGAGGAAGCATCTGAGCATGCTGGTAACCGAGGCACACTTGGGCTCTCTGGGTCACAGAGCACATTGGGGTACACAGCACAGGAGAAACCTCAGAACATGTCGGGGAACTGCCAACCTCAGAGTCCGGCACGACAGGACCAAAACCAGTACCGGGCAGAGGATCATCATGAGCAGTGGTCTCAAGCACTGGACTTTCAAAAAAAAACTCATCATTGACTACGCATAACTGAAGCTCCACCAGAGCTGAAAAAGTAGTCTGCAAGGCAGCAATGCCTACTGAAGTGGGCAACACCTCAGAAGGGCTTGGGGGGCAGGAGACGTCTCCTACAAGTTCTGCACCCTTTGGGAGGAACTCGGAGGTCTCCAGGACATCAGACAAGACCTCTGGAACATCATTTTTCAAGTTTTCTGAGAAGGATTCTGAACTATCTATGTTACAGGGCAAAACTGGAACTTTATTTTGTGAACAGGGCAGATGTCCCAGGGAAGGTTCCACCATAAACGGAGACTGAATTTCATCATCAGGAGCGGAACGTACAGGAATATTTGCTGGAACACACTCTGACTCCCTAACTTTAATCTTGCTGCACCCAGAATTCTGCGTAGCAGTCATACTAGCTTGCATCTCCAAAACTGCAGAAAAACAGGTGAGTATAGTGGCAATACCTAGATGAGCCTCTAGGGACACTGCAGGAGACTCTAAACAAGGCCATCTTAACTCATCCAGAGTACAGGGTGCAGAATCAGCATTTCCTCAGAACAAGAAAGGGACTCACAAATGTCAGTGTGATTGGACATCATATTGTTATTCATGGTACAGGGCAGGCTCAGAGAAACTTTCTCTGGACCCAGCAAAGATGTTTTAGAGTCAGATTCGCAAAACCGAAGCGCTGTCTCACTCTTAGATTCAGCTAACAATGTCAAATCCGAGGAGCCAGAACGCAAAACCTGCGAATCAAAAATCGCTTTAGGTTGTGAAACTGACGCTTCCATAGCGCAAACCTCCGCGATCTGCGGGGCAGACTGTAAGGTGTTCAGGACAGAAACACTGGAGCAACTGTCACCAGGCAATGGGCCCCTACAGGTGTGAACAGGGTGAGAAAAAGACGCATCTGCAGTAGAAATAGCGACAACATCAGGAAAAGTTTTATTAGACATATTACTTTTACTTTTGATGCTGCAAAATTTAGGAATTTTCCTGCATGACAAACGTATGCAAATTCCTCAGCAGAAGCAAGCTGCAGAACTGACAAAAGGTCTCTCTTAAAGAGACCTGCAGAATGCAGACCTGAACAATGGTCAAAAAGCTGCCTGCTTGCACAGGCAGCTGAGCAGATCATCACACAAAAGCTGTAATTTATTGAGGGTAGGATTTAGCTATATTGGGACAAATCAATTGCAGAATGGGGTGTCTGCTTCAATACACAGCCAGAGTTGCATATCAGACTACAGAAAGCAAATATCAAACATATCAAACTCTGAAAGCAAAAACAATATGAAAAAGCTGTGACAATTAGTTACATTTCCTCTGCTCTCTTCAGACACTTCAGTCAGAAACAGAGCTCCCAACAGCTGCAGCTCATGTGTCCTGTCTCTCTCTGTCACACACAGAGCTACACATAGAGTTAACTGATCAAGTGTGAGGGGAATTTCCCCTCTCCTCATGGCTCAGTCAGCCGTCAGTTTTGGCGTCAGTAAACTTTGAATGTATTTTGCTAACAGTAAACAAAGAAGTTGCTACTAAAATGTATACACCAGTACTTAGCAGCACTTTCCAAACAATTTCTGTGTCAATTGAAAAAAATATGTGAATCGATAGTATTCCTTTAAAGAGAAACTCTGCAGAGCAAGTCCTTTTACTAAGACCAGTTATCTAAAGTAACTGCGGGCTCCGAATTCAAGCATATCATACTTAAATTCCAACAGCCGGAACCCTGCTAATGCTTGGCCCAGGCGTTGGAAAGGTTTCCTAAGAAGCTACTGTATATAGAGGCTGCAGATTGAAGTAGAATGATAATATTAAATGTCATTCATTTACAGAATGGCATGTGTAGTAATGTCTCATGTTACATTTTTGACCTAAGTGGAGTAGGCTTTTAAAATGAGGCTTAATCACTTATATTACTGTTTTGCTTCTGTCCTAGAACAGAAGTTTTCCCCAACCAGTTGTAACATTATAAAAAATGAGTCATGAGCAGCCTCTACTCCTTTTGTACGCCATGTTTGTAGGCATTATCGGGACTTGAATAGAGGGATCATAGTAAGTGCACACAGTCATTTTACAACTGTTAAAGCAATTTGGACAATTTCAAAATGTATACTTCAGGTCGAGACCAGTATACAAGCTAAACACAGTGTGACAGCTTAGTCATAGTGGGGCCAGGTGTTTTTATCTTAAAAGGGGGGTAGAATTAATTTGGCAAGTGTACTGTGTTATTCATTAGGGTTCAATTCTAAGTTATTGTAAGCATAAAGCCTCATTCAAATTATGAAACTCAGATGGCCATGGGATCTGAACACAGTGTGTGCGCTCGCACACCATCTGCACCGCTGTGTGGTGCGCTACTGATCCCATTCACTACAGTAAATAGGTCAGCACAGCAATTTGTTGAAAAATGCGTGCAGCAGAGCGATAGCGCATCACAATGCTGCACAGTGCATATAGTGTGAACATAAGACAGTGCAGTCTATGCACTTCTGATGTTCCCGCTTGTCAGCACACCATATGCGCTGGAGAAATGTACATGGCAACACGTATAGTGGGAACGAGGCCCAAGTGGATAAGCAGAAATGGGCTTTAAGTATCAGTATAATGACACTTTAACCACTTAACGACCGCCTATCGCCGATAGGCGTCGGCAGGTCGAAGTGGTGTTACCATGGAAACTTTCCATGTCAGTTCACGGAGGGTGTCTCCATGAACAGTCTGCGAGCCGCGGCTCGCAGGCTAAATGTAAACACACGGGAAAGAAATCCCCTGCGTTTACATCATACGGCGCTGCTGCGCAGCAGCGCCGAAAAGGAGATCGGCGATCCCCGGCCTCTGATTGGCCGGGGATCGCCGGCATCTGATAAGCTGAAGCCTATTCTAGGCGGTGCAGGACGGATATTCGTCCTGCGCAGCCCATAGCCTGCGGGAGAGGGAGGTAAGGGCAGAGAGGGCGGAAATCGCTGCGGAGGGGGGCTTTGAGGAGCCAGCCCCCACCCGCTAACCAGAAATAGCCGGCGGCGATCAGACCCCCAGCAGGACATCCCCCTAGTGGGGAAAAAAGGGGGAAAGTCTGGTCGCCCTAGCTCAATCCTGATCGGTGCTGCAGGCTGGAGAGCCCACGCAGCACCGATCATTGGAAAATCCCCTGTTCCTTAAGTGGTTAAAGAGACTCTGTAACAAAAATTTAATCCTGTTTTCTACCATCCTACAAGTTCCTAAACCTATTCTAATGTGCTCTGGCTTACTGCAGCACTTTCTACTATCACCATCTCTGTAATAAATCAACTTATGTTTCCCCTGTCGGATTAGTCGCCCTGTGTCTAGAAGGCTGCCAACTCTTCAGTGTTGTTGATCTGTTATGCACGCCCTCTCTATGCACACTCCCGTGTGTGTTATTTACATTAGGCAGCCTCTCTGCTCTCTTATATTTTACAAGCTGGATAAATCATTCTCTGTTAGGCTGTGAAAGGAGCTGGCTGCCTGGGCTGTCACATGCTGAGGAATTACAGACACCGGGCAGAGCTGTCTGCAGGAAGAAACAATTAGCCTGTCACTCTTCAGTGGATGAGAGCTGCAGGGGGTAAACACACAAATGATCTATTGAGATTCAAAAGGAAGGCTGTATACAGCCTGCTTGTGTATGTATGTATTTTCTATGTGTGGACATACTGTACATCAACCTACTTCCGGCTTTGGTGGCCATTTTGTTTGTTTATAAACAAACTTTTAAAAACTGTTTTTGACCACTTTTAATTTGGCGAGGAGCGGCAAAATTATGACAGAGGGGAATAGGAGATGCCCCCTAACGCACTGGTATGTTTACTTTTGTGCGATTTTTAACAATACAGATTCTCTTTAAGTTGATTTAAAATATTTTGCTTTCTTCAAAAGTAACAGTTTTGAGCATAACCATTTAGGAATGTGTATTTTTATTTGCTGGAATTACAACTGGAGCTTAACATGGTGACAATGCCCTGTGGTGTAAAAATGTCAATGGAAACCACCCAACCAGAGATATTAGCCTCTTCTGAATAGGTATTGATAGCTTTTAGAAAAGTCTATACATCCAATTAGAAGTAATTGTGATAGTAGATAACAGTCATAAGTCAGAAGCTGGTAATGGCTGCCTGGCCATGGTCATTGTTAGTTTTGTGGCAAAAACAAATCTAAGATTATCTATTCAATCATATTAGATTACAATTACAGTCTTTGCCATTCAATGCATTTCAGAAATATTGATGACTTCTCTTCACACAGAGTTCTTGAAACCAATTTACAGATAGGGTAAAAATAGCTTTACATTATATCAAAATGCCCTCAAAAAACCTTTACTTGAGCACTTAGAACTTTGAAGTAAACTCCAGAAAGGGCATATTGTAATTAAAGATATATATGAATATGTTTCTGGTTCCCGATATTACTTTGACATGATTCTCACTTGCAATAAAAGCTAAGAAATTCGTCATATCCAAAAGAACTCCAGCTTCAGAGTACCTTCTGAACTAGTAGATTATCTCCAGTCTCATGCCATTAGCTGGCTATATCTCCCATGTAATTTGACCTGATGCTGAACCACACTTCTCTCAACCAGATCCCTGATGAGGTTATGTAAGTGGCCAGTATCTCCAAAAGTGACCTCTCACATTTGTGCAAATACTTTATTATATCTTTTCACAAGTAAACACTGAAGATATGTCACTTGTATAGCTTGTATTACAGTGTTAATTTGCTTTTCCATCAAAATAATACAACATACAGCCATCAATGTCTTGACAAACGTTTGACAACAAAAGTGAGTACACCCCTATGTAAAGAATGTCTGAATTCTCACATATTAGAAATTTTCCATAACCAGTGTCATGTTACTTGTTGGCATACATTTAAAATAGCCCTATGTAAAAATGGGTGCGGATTTCACAGTTAGTAAAATATGTGTACACTTACCAATATTCTGGTATCTGCTTTTTCTGTTAGTAGAATGTTGGTAAATTGACTGATATTCTACTATCAATTATCCTAACCTACCTCTCACTTTACCCCTCGGCTACCTACTCCTAACACTAGTCCTCTCTACCTATGCCTAAGGCCCGCATACCTATGAAACTGCCGCCGGAAGTTTTGGGTGCAGGGTAAAGCCGTTAAAAAGCTTACCCTGCACCTGAACACGTACCGGTGGTGTTAATTACTATTCCACCTCTAGGCCGCCATGGATAGTAGGGAAAGACTTAAAGGAAACCAGCGATGAACGCTTTGGCACTAAATAAACATATCCCCCAATAGATTTTACAAAATAAATACTATACCTGGTATTTTCGTCGCTCTGGAGTGCTGTTTTTTTGTGGGGGTTTTTTACTAAAACTCCATGCAAAACACAGTTTGTCAGAAAAGCATATTATTATTTATTATTAAATCACCATTTCTAAAAACCTCTTATGTCTAACAAATATAGATTTAAAAAAACGTTTTTCAATATACTCTTACATCAGCAGCTCCTCCCATCTCATAACAGTTTACTGTGATGCTGCAAATATACAGAACAGGAAAGCAGAGCCAGAAGGGGGCAGGCTTGGGCTTGAAAAGACATCAGAGAAGACAGACTCAGCTATAATGATTCCTGAGCAAAGCCAGACTGAATGCTCAGTCTGGGATTTTATCAGGGCTGATTAGAAGCAGGCTGAGCAGTGAAGAATGGAACAGAGAGCAGGGTAGGTGTTTTCTCTAATGTTTCCACTGATATATATGGTAAAATACATGAGGGTGCTTCGTCTCCGGTTCACTTTAATTCGACTTCAAGCTATTGCTGGCAGCTGAATTACAGTGCTTTTAGAATAATTTATATTCCATCTTTTGACAGCGCCCAAATCACTCACTGAGCGCTGCTATAGCCGTAATTGCTATTACGGCCTATGGTGGAGGTGGCTGCGCCCAAATGTCCTGCACTATTTTTAAAGAGAATCTGTATTGTTAAAATCGCACAAAAGTAAACATACCAGTGTGTTAGGGGACATCTCCTATTACCCTCTGTCACAATTTCGCCGCTCCCCGCCGCCTTAAAAGTAGTCAAAAGACTTCCGGTTCCGGCGCTGAGAGGGATGGAAGCTTAACTGCTGAGCTCCGTCCGTGAACCTCCTGAAAAGCCTCCCCGACCGAGATTTCAAGTCATTAGAACCATGTCAGAGGCTGTGGAATACCAGACAATGGACCGGTAGCTTACCAGATCCACCAAGGACAAAGAAAAACGTCCGCCGAAAGTACAGCGCGGTAACCCCCGCGACTCTAAGATGGCGGCGGCAGGATCAGACCACGAGGCCTCGGACACAGACACTGATAGTGTCTCTCGTAAGCCAGCGGACTTGGACTACCGACAACTGGCCACGGAGGTAGTGACTCTCCTACGCCCTGAATTATCAGCTATGATCTCGGAGGCCCTCGGGCAACAAATGCGTAGGCTTCAGGAAGAGATCGTGGCACAACAGGCCGCAACAAAACACCTTGAGACACGAGTAGACGCCTTAACTGAGAAATGTGAGGAGGCCCAAACGCTGGCGCAGACGACATCCAACAAACAAGTTATAATATTTGACCGGATTGATGATTTGGAGAACCGATCGCGGAGAAACAATCTAAGGGTTATCGGGCTTCCGGAATCAGTAAAGTCAGCGGAATTGCCAGAGATCTGCGCCACGGAGATCCCGAAGGCCTTGGGGCTGAACACTGCCCTTAAAGTCGAACGAGCACATCGGATCGGGCAACTGCGCCCTGAAAGAAAGTCTCCCAGACCGGTGATAGTAAGGTACCTTGATTACTCAGAGAAAGTGGCTTTATTAAGAGCATATCGCAATCAGAAGGTTTTAGAAATACAAGGACGCAAACTGCTTTTGTTTGCGGATTACTCCGCAGAAGTCAGTAAAGCAAGAAAGGCGTTTAATCCAGTTTGTCAGACTCTGGTAAGGCGGAAGATTAGATTCTTTCTGAACTACCCAGCTACTTTATTCATATATGCCGATGATGGAAAACCAGTGTCATTTACCTCACCCTCTGATGCGGAAGCTCATGTTCGCCTCCTAACAACTGACATTCCGAGTTCACAAACATCAGAATCTCAACTCCAACAAGAGATGACAAACTTAGATCGACCGACTACACCTAGGTTGGGAGAACCTGGCTCAAGCCAAGACTCTGCTCCTTGGGAAGACTGAAATTTACAAGCCTCGGTTTTTCTGAGGGTAATGTTCTCTTAAAAACAACCTGGAGTCTATTCCAAGGTCGGGGACATTAAGCACATTAAGTATGCTAACTATTCTATTTTTTACAGATTCCTCTTATGTTTAGAAATTTATTTTATGCTAAATGCTATTTCTGCTTAATGATATGTACATGTTAGGGAATCTTATAAGAGGGAGGGATATTTGCGGACCAGCTTAGCAGGATTGGGGGAACTACCCCTCCATTGCAATCTGGCGGAGAAACGGTGCTGGGCTAGATTGTTGCCCTACATTGTTTTTCTGATCAATCTGATTACTTGCACACTTTCAGAAAAAAGGAAGTCAGTAAAAAGAAGAGATGCACAAAACAAAAAATTTGATGGTGCACTCACCTTAAGATACTCATATAAGTGCCTAGAAGGAATTTGTTTTCTTACTCGGTTAGTTTGTTCTTCATTAATGTTTCAGTATTATGATGAATGTTTGATGATAATTGCTCTCCATTGGATGTCCTCACCATATAGGCCCTGTTCCTCAATTGTAGGGATCCCTACCCCCCCTCAAGCTATGCGAGTGATGTGGTGCTGCTGGGACACCCATCGCTCGATCAATGATATGTTTATTTACTTCAAACACCCATTTCTTGAAAAGTTATTCCAACCACCATGAAAATTGTGACATGGAATGTGAAAGGTTTAAGAACTCCCCAAAAACACACGCAGGTATTAAGACAATTGCACAAAATGAAGGTTGATTTGGCAGTCCTCCAGGAAACACACCTCCGGAAGGAGGACCTAAATTTAATGACAAAATTCTGGGTAGGTCAAGTGATAGCAGCACCATCAGAAGGTCGTAGGGCGGGGGTATTGGTCTTGGTTAATAGGAACTTTAGGGGGGAAGTCTTGCTTCATGATTATGATAGTATTAATGGCAGATGGGTGAAAGTCGAGATAAAAGCTGATGGAAAATCATTGTTCCTATGGGGAATATATGCTCCAAACACAGATAACACAGAATTTTTCCAAGCTTTGGAAGAAGATATTAATTCTATTCCATCAGCATCTAAAGTAATGATTATTGGAGATTTTAATTCCGTCATAGTCCCTCAATTGGATAGATCTGCATACTCACAAGATAGCACATCCGCTAGAAAACAGGATAAAAATTTAAAACTTTTTGCGGGCACTACTGGGCTAATTGATATATGGAGGCACCTTCATCCTTTTGATAAAGATTTTACACATTATTCCCAGGTCCATGCTTCCCACTCTAGAATAGACAATATATTAGTCTCTGCCAACATGGTAACATCTTTCTCAACAGTAGAAATCAAGGCTTTAGTGATATCAGATCATGCCCCTTTGCTAACAAATATCACTTTCCCTCCTATAACACGAGGAAGTGAGTGGAGATTCCCCACATTTTTGTATACGGACGAACAATTTGCACCAGAACTAGTCAACTGGTGGCGAGATTATTGCTCTAATAACAAGCAACATTGGCAGACTCCCACACTTTTTTGGGAAGCAGCTAAAGCTGTATTAAGAGGACAGATCATGGCATACGCCAGCTCTTCTAGGAAAAAAACCTCAACCAGATACCAAGAGGCATGCGATCAGGCACGTCAGGCTTACGTTCAGCACCTACAAAACCCTAACCTGGAGACCAGACAAAAGTGGATAGCTACTAAAAAGGAGGCAGATGTCTGGCTGGAAAAATATGATAAAACATTCAGATCTTTTTGGGCAGCAAGATTCTACAAGCTAGGTAATAAATCGGGGAGGATCTTAGCCAATCTCTCAAAACCAAGATGGACATGTTCAAATATTATGCAGATCAAAAATACTTCTGGGAAGATTATTACAAAACAACAGGAGGTCCTTGACATCTTTCATTCCTATTACAAGCAATTATATGAATCTAAAATACCTCCAAATACAGATTTTGCTCAATACTTGTCTTCAATTAACCTCCCTATACTCTCCGATCAAGATCTTATCTCCCTTAATGCCCCTATATCACCTCAAGAAGTAACCTATGTGATTAAGAAAATAGCCTTAGGGAAGGCCCCAGGACCAGATGGTCTTTCTGCTGAATCTTTTAAATTACTTAAAACAGAACTCCCCAAAACACTAGCAGCCCTATATAACCGTATATTAAAAGACAAAACCTTTCTTCCCACAGCAAATGACGCCCGTATAAAATTAATTCCGAAGCCTGGAAAAGACCCATTAGATCCCTCATCTTTCAGACCCATTTCTTTATTAAATTTAGATTTTAAAATCATGTCTAAAATAATGGCTGAGAGATTGGCGGAGGTCCTCCCAGATCTTATACTTGAAAATCAAGTGGGATTTGTAAAGCAGAGAAGTGCAGTAACTAATGTAAGAAAAACATTGGCAGCTCTTGAACATTTCAGGTTACAGGGAAAAGCTACTGGAAAGGAGGCCTTCTTGGCACTTGATGCCGAGAAGGCCTTCGATAGTATTGAATGGCCCTGGTTGTTTGCGGTTCTCAAAGCATATGGTTTCACTGGCAATTTCTTTATATATATTCAATTGATGTATTCTTCTCCGGTGGCTCGTATTTCTATTCCGGGGGGTCTGGGTTCCTCCTTCTCCCTGGGGAGGGGTACGCGACAGGGATGCCCTTTATCTCCATTATTATTCAATTTGGCTATTGAGCCCCTGTCGCGTGCCCTTGCTCTTTCGGATATTTTCGAGGGATTGCAGATTGGAACCCAGATCCTTCGAACATCCTTATTTGCGGATGATATATTATTATACATGGCTAATCCAATAAGGGATTTGACAGGGGTAATCCAGTACATAAATGACTTCGGTAGATTATCAGGCCTAGTAATTAATTACCATAAGAGTGAACTTTTATTCTTAGATCATAGGAGATCCACGAGAGAGACGGCTCAACTCCCAATTAAGATAGCTTCTTCTTACATTACTTATCTGGGAATTAAGATCCCAAGGGAGATTAGCCAACTTTACAATTTGAATTTCTCCCCAGTGGTTGCTCGTGTAGTCAAGGAACTACAGGAATGGATTTCCTTACCAATCTCATTGATGGGTAGAATTCACTTGATCAAAATGATGAGTTTTGGCCGTTTATTATACCAAATCCAAACGTTACCCCTTTTGATTAAACATGCAGATATTAAACGACTGGAATCTGCTTTTACCAAATTTATATGGAATTCCAAAAAGCCACGTATTGCTTTAACTAAACTAAAGCTTCCGCTGAGCCATCTAGGCCTTAACTTCCCTGACGTCCGATTATACAACCTAACAGCTATCTTTCGCCATATTAGGGACTGGCTGGGAAATACCTCCTATGTGACTAACACTCCATTAGATGTAGAACTAATAGCTCCTTACTCTTTCTTGGGAATTTTACATACCAAATTGGGGGCTCTCCCAGGGTATATCAAGCAAAATATATTAATAAGAGGCACAATAATTTGTTGGAGAGAGATAAGGAAAAAAATGGGAATGATAGGACATCTTTCAGCCAGAATGCCTTTTTTGGCCAACCCGGCATTTATCCCAGGCCTTATGCATAAAACTTATGAAAAGTGGGCCGACCAAGGAATACTCCAGTTAGCAGACCTTCTTTCTCCTGACTATACACTTCTATCCTTCATTGAACTAAAAACAAAATTTTCCATACCAGAATCCCACAATTTTTATTATAACCAAGTAAAATCATATGTAACCCAGACTTTGGGTAGAGAGCGTAGTTTGTTTTCAAGCAAAATATTTGAGGACATTTTAAATCAACCTCAGGAGCAACGCTCACTCTCATGGTTGTATGCGGTTGTCAGGGAATCAGCCAAAGTCTTAAGTAAACACACAATCTATATAAAAAAGTGGTCTGAGAAACTCTCAATTTCTGAGGAGGAATTCAAGGAAGCCGCTTGTAGTGGTTGGCTGGCAGTCAGAAAGGCTATGCCGAGCGAAAACTGGAGAGAGATGCACCTCAAAGTCGTACATAGGGCTTATATCCCCATTAAGGGTCCATTTATACATGAAGCAGAAGCCAAGCAAACAACCCCAGTATGCCCTAAATGTTCTAGTGACCTTCCAGACTTAAATCACCTCCTATGGGACTGTGGGGAAATACAAAGATTCTGGGAAAATTCCTTAAGGGAAATGAACAGAATTTCAGGTAAAAAACGAAATTTAGATCTCATGTTATGTTTATTCCACGCCCAAGATCTTCAGGAAGATCAAGATGCCCCTCCTATCACAAAATTTGAACACTTATTTTTATTAGCTACCCAGAAAGCCATTCTAACTCACTGGGTAAACCCGGAACCTCCCACAGTCTCTTTAGTCCTTGAATTATTAAATAAAATAATGCTAATGGAGCAATTAAATCTAGAAAAAGAAGCCAAAAACAAAACGGCTAATTATTTTAAGACATGGCGCATCTACATAGAAAAAACCCTTACAGATACCCAAATATTTCATATAATGAAGGCCTTTGAGAATACTACATGGTATTTAAAAAGTAAAATAGCAGGTACCTTGGGGAGATTGGAGATCAGGGCATAATATATTGGAGCGGAAGGGGGGGGGGGGGGGGGATTCAGAGGAGCGGAACTGATTGAGGGCACAGGGAGAGAGTAGAGTAGGGTAGGTGGTAGCTTATAGTAGACTAATGTCGTTATGAGGTTTATTCTTAGCACATAAATAATCTGTAGAGAGACGAAATGTTTTCTAGAAAATATGTCTGTTTATTATTATTCTAATGCATGCTTTCTTAAAAATTATATGCACACAAAATGTATATGCACTTTTTCAATATGTGTTAAAATTTCTCCTTGAGTGCTTTAATAAAAATTATTTGGAAAAAAAAAAAAAAAGTAGTCAAAAACAGTTTTAAAAAGTTTGTTTATAAACAAACAAAATGGCCACCAAAACAGGAAGTAGATTGATGTACAATATGTCCACACATAGAAAATACATCCATACACAAGCAGGCTGTATACAGCTTTCCTTTTGAATCTCAAAAGATCATTTGTGTGTTTACCTTCTGTCCCCTTCTTCTCTCATGCACTGAACATTACAGGCTTCCTGCAGACAGCTCTGCCTGTGCCTGTGTTTGTAATTCCTCAGTATGTGTCAGCCAGCTACTTTCACAGCCTAACAGAGGAAGATTTTTATCCAGCTCTCTTCTATTACTGATAAGATAGCAGAGAAGCTGCTGGCTTATGTAAATAAAACACACACTGTAGTGTGCATAGCGGAACAGACCAGCATGGAAGAGTTGGCAGCCTTCCAGACACAGGCCGACAAGTCTGACAGGGGAAAGATACATTGATTTATTACAGAGATGGTGATAGTACAAAGTGCTGCAGTGAGCCAGAACACATTAGAATAGGTTTAGGAACTTGTAGGATGGTAGAAAAAAACTTTGTAATTTTTGTTACAGAGTCACTTTAAGTGCTGCTAAGGCCCGAAGGTGAACGAATCCTATGTTAATCAGTGGGATCCATTCACATTGCCCTCCAAACAGACAGCAAGTTTGGGGAGGCTGCGATAAATCCAAACCGACAGACGTGTTGCATTGACCGGGTACTAACCAATTGGATCAAAAACTGATTCACAATAAAAACTGAGCCTTTTTTGGTCTGTCCAGTGTGAACCAGACCTAACCCTACTCCCCACTTATGTCTAATATTAACTACATAACGTCTGCGTCACACTGATGGGAGTGAACGCGGCGGCAGCCCTAGGACCTCCTAAGGCCAATTAGCGCCAAGTCCTGGGGCGGGGTTTTGCAGGAAATCGCGCGCCAATGCGTGCGCATCTCTGCTTGAATGACAGAGCTGGCGAAACCGCCGCCTATTTACAGCGTACAGCGCTGCGATGTACTGCAGCGCTGTACTGGGGACAGCCGTGTGACACGGCTGCCCCCCTGGGAGGTACAGAGAGCGATCGGCTCTCATAGGCTGATGTCTGTGAGAGCCGATCGCTGAGATTGGCTGATGGGGGGAGGGAGGGTAGGAAATAAAACAATTTTAAAAATGGCAAAATGTATCCAACAAAAAAAATATTTATAAACAAGCACCCCAGCAGCGATCAGAGCCCACCAACAGAAAGCTCTGTTGGTGAGCAGAAAAGGGGGGGGGGGGGGGGAAATCACTTGTGTGCTGAGTTGTACGGCCCTGCAGCTAGCTGCAGTGGCCTAAATTGTAAAACAAAGCCTGGTCACTAGGGGGTGTAAGCCTACAGTCCTGAAGTGATTAAGAAGACCTGCAAACAGTTTGCTGAAGACAAGCAGACTAAGAACATGGATTACTGGTACCATGTCTTGTGGTCGAAAGAGACCAAGATAAACGTATTTAGTTCAGATGGTGTCAAGTGTGCCTGGCAGCAACCAGGTGAGGAGTACACAAAGTGTGTTTTGTCTACAGTTCACCATGGTGGTAGAAATGTCATGTTTTGAGGCTGCATGAGTGCTGCCGCCACTGGGAAGCTGCAGTATATTGAGGGAACCAACATGTACTGTGACATACTGAAGCAGAGCATGCTCACCTCCCTTCAGAAACAGGACCGCAGGGCAGTATTCCAAACTTTATAACCACCCCAAACACACCTCCAAGACCCACTGCTTTACTAAAGAATCTGAGGGTAAAGGTGCTGGACTGGCAAAGCATGTTTCGAGACCTAAACCCTATTGAGAATCTGTGGGGCACAATCAAATGGAAGATAGAAAAGCACAAGGTCTGTATCATCCACCAGCTTCATGATGTCATCATGGAGGAGTGGAAGAAGATTCCAGTGGCAACCTGTGATGCCCTAGTTAATTCTGTGCCCAAGAGAGTTAAGGCAGTGCTGGAAAATAATAGTGGGCACACAAAATATTGACATAACTCAGGAGTGTGCTCACTTTTGTTGCTAGCGGTTTAAACATTAATGGCTGTGTATTGAGTTAATTTGACATTTACACTGTTATACAAGCTTTACACTGACTACTTACATTGTATAAAAATGTCATATCTTCAGTGTTATGCCATGTCAAGATATAGTAAAATATTTACAAAAATGTGAGAGATGTATTCACTTTTGTGAGTTACTTTATAACGCCTAACTTATGGAAAATTTCACTTTACACCTTCATCGAAAGGTTGAGAGAGTCAGAGCTGACTCAATATAAAAGGCCATGAGTACCGTAAATGTAAAAATAATTGAGAATAACTAAATTACTCCAAAAAGGTATTTAAATTTTGGATAGATGATAAGGGTTTAATCTATTTTTTTTTTAATCTTTATTGCCGTTTTGTGTCCCTGTCTGTGAAAATTTTCATTATTTCCTGTTTAGACAAAAAATGGAGAGATCTTCCCAAGAAAAAGTCCTAAATGACATGAAATGGAAGAACGTCTCTCCAGTGATATTAAATATAAAGTATATGCAAGAAACACTAGATGTTTTGAATCAGGATGATACCATTTATTGGTAGAGTGGGGCCGAACCTCCGATTTTAGGTTCGCGAACCGGGTTCGCGAACTTCCGCGTAAGGTTCGGTTCGCGTAAAAGTTCGCGAACCGCCATAGACTTCAATGGGGATGCAAACTTTGAAAAAAAAAAATTATGCAGGCCACAAAAGTGATGGAAAAGATGTTTCAAGGGGTCTAACACCTGGACCCCCAGGTGGAGGAGTGGGATACATGCCAAAAGTCCCTGGGAAAAATCTGGATTTGACGCAAAGCAGCGTTTTAAGGGCAGAAATCACATTGAATGCTAAATGACAGGCCTAAAGTGCTTTAAAACATCTTGCATGTGTATACATCAATCAGGTAGTGTAATTAAGGTACTGCTTCACACTGACACACCAAACTCACTGTGTAACGCACCGCAAACAGCTGTTTGTGTAGTGACGGCCGTGCTGGACTGGTGCGCACCATGGCTAGAACAGGTATGCAGTGGCCGGTTCACTGAACAGAACAGGTATGCAGTGGCGGGTTCAGTGAACAGAACAGGTATACAGTGGCGGGTTCACAGAACAGGTATGCAGTGGCGGGTTCACTGAACAGGTATGCAGTGGTGGGTTCACAGAACAGGTATGCAGTGGTGGGTTCCCAGAACAGGTATGCAGTGGTGGGTTTACAGAACAGGTATGCAGTGGTGGGTTCACTGAACAGGTATGCAGTGGTGAGTTCACAGAACAGGTATGCAGTGGTGGGTTCACTGAACAGGTATGCAGTGGTGGGTTCACTGAACAGATGTGCAGTGGTGGGTTCACAGAACAGGTATGCAGTGGTGGGTTCACAGAACAGGTATGCAGTGGTGGGTTCACAGAACAGGTATGCAGTGGCAGGTTCACTGAACAGGCATGCAGTGGTGGGTTCACTGAACAGGTATGCAGTGGTGAGTTCACAGTACAGGTATGCAGTGGTGGGTTCACTGAACAGGTATGCAGTGGTGGGTTCACAGAACAGGTATGCAGTGGTGGGTTCACAGAACAGGTATGCAGTGGTGGGTTCACAGAACAGGTATGCAGTGGCAGGTTCACTGAACAGGTATGCAGTGGTGGGTTCACAGAACAGGTATGCAGTGGTGGGTTCACTGAACAGGCATGCAGTGGTGGGTTCACTGAACAGGTATGCAGTGGTGGGTTTACTGAACAGGTATGCAGTGGTGGGTTCACTGAACAGGTATGCAGTGGTGGGTTCACTGAACAGGTATGCAGTGGTGAGTTCACAGTACAGGTATGCAGTGGTGGGTTCACTGAACAAGTATGCAGTGGTGAGTTCACAGTACAGGTATGCAGTGGTGGGTTCACAGTACAGGTATGCAGTGGCGGGTTCACAGAACAGGTATGCAGCCAGGAACAAGCTAAGCCTAACTAATCTTTCCCTATGAGAGACAGTCTGCAGCAGCTCGCCCTACTCTCACTAACGCAGGCACATGAGTGAGCGTAATGGCCGCCGCTGCCTGCCTTGCATTAGGGGGGGGAGTGGCTCCAGGGGCTAGTGTAGCCTAATTGGCTACACTGGGCCTGCTGACTGTGATGTAGAGGGTCAAAGTTGACCCTCATGGTGCATTATGGGGCGAACCGAACTTCCACAAAAGTTCGCCTGCGGGACGCGAACCACTGAAGTTCGCATGGAACCGTTCGCAGGCGAACCGTTCGGCCCAACTCTATTTATTGGCAACCTTAAAGCCAGTGTTTACCAATTTAAAAATAAAAAAGTCAGATACTTACCTAAGGAGAGGGAAGGCTCGGTCCTAATGAGCCTTCCCTCTCCTCTCCCGGTGCCCTCGGTGCTGCGCTGGCTCCCCCGTACGCGTCCGCCGCCGCAGGGACTTCGGAGGTCTTCGGGAGCACTCGGGCTTCCGAAGACGGGCCGCTCCATACTACGCACGCGCGAGTGCATCATAGAGGGCGCTCGCGCATGCGTAGTATGGAGCAGCCCGTCTTCGGGAGCCCGAGTGCTCCCGAAGGCTTCCGAAAGCTCCCTTTCGGCTGCGGAAGTGGCAGTATTTGACCGAACTGGTCGAATACTGCCACGGGGGATCCTGCGCGGGACCGGGCATCGGGAGAGGAGAGGGAAGGCTCATTAGGACCGAGCCTTTCCTCTCCTTAGGTGATTATTTGACTTTTTTATTTTTAACTTGGTAAACATTCACTTTAAAAGAAAAAGTAAGCTTTCAGCCAATACGCCTTCTTCAGATTCTCCCTGAGTCTACAGGAATCGAGTCTGAAGAACACTTATTGGACTAAAGCTTGCTCTTTTTCTTGTATGTCCAATAAATGGTAGCATCCTGATGTAAAACTTTTTGCTTTAACTGGTGGCTAACACAGTGCTATACTCCACTGCAAGAAGCACATACATTGTAAAAGCAGGATTTGAACAGGCTCTTAATGTACTGTGAATATGTGAAGCATGAAGCCGCTCAATAATTTCTGTAATTTTGTTTATCACAAGTATTGCCATATAACAAGGAGATTGAACCATCCGGCACTACATATCAAGGTTAAGCATATTTGTCATTTATTGTATCCATTCATCTGATCACACAGACAGGTCCATCAATTCAATACATGTAATGACATACCCTTACTGTTCCTAGCTGTGGGGTAGTGTGGGAGCAGCGGTCCGCCTGACAGCTATTTCGCTCTAAGATGAGTTTCTTCTGAGGCTCCGTGCGCGGTGTTCGGCCCGTTATCGGGTTCATTTATAATGCCGGGCAGTCGCTCCGGCTTCCGCATACGTCACGCCGCTAAGCGTCACTTTCCCTCCTCCTTGATGCGTCCCGTGCGCATGCGTCCGTAACTACGGATGACGCATGAAACAATACTTGCGCACGCGTACTTCGATATGCCTGTGACGCGGAACTCAATGAAGTCCACAATAAGGAAGTAGGAAGTGTTTTGCGCTCCACAGTGGCTTTCCAATTCCGACTACACTGCGGAAATTCAGAAAGCCACTGGATGGTGCCAAACCCAGCAAGGAAACATCAGAAGAAGCTCATCTTAGAGCGAAACAGCTGTCAGGCGGACCGCTGCTCCCACACTACCCCACAGCTAGGAACAGTAAGGGTATGTCATTACATGTATTGAATTGATGGACCTGTCTGTGTGATCAGATGAATGGATACAATAAATGACAAATATGCTTAACCTTGATATGTAGTGCCGGATGGTTCAATCTCCTTGTTATATGTATACTTGATGTCTGCTTCAGCATCCTGAGCACACAGGAGGCAAATACCCTGATCCCTCCTGATCGAACTGCCACCTCTAGGCTAGTCCCATGACCGCAGTGCCAGTCTTTTTCCTTTTTTCTTCATTTTTACAAGTATTGCCATGTTTGTTGTTGGATGATAGCTTAGCATACAAATCCCATTGCTTTATGTTCACAAAGGATATGTGCTTGCTCCGTCTGAGTCCCCGGTCTGCCAGTGATGCTGTATCCTATAGTCGACTTTTCTCCTACTTGAACCGCAAGCTGAGATATGGAATCATCAGAACCTACAGATTGGAAGCATTTGTTATTCCTCTGCCAGCATGCCAACCAATTCCTTCCAAACTGCGGCCTCTGGGAGGTCCAGGTAAGGCAGAACGATTGGTAACCATTGAGAAAACCTAACTAGTGTGAATTAGTCACTTTGTATTACTGAATATTACACTATTTTGGATTTGTTCTTTGTTGTATGTTAATTGATTTCATTGTATTATTCTTTATTGTAAATTTTCATGTTGTAGGGCATTTTAACTTGTTACTGCAACGAGTGCAGTATGTCTACATCCCGCAAGACTTCATCTTATGTCCCAGGGATGTAGATAGTCGGCCCCTGCGCACGTTCTCGTTTCTGCCTGTTAGTGCACAGTTCAATGAATGGGAACACAGTTCCCATTTACCGATCTAAGTGCCTGGGATCAATCACCACCGGTGTCAATGTGATTCTGTGGTCATTGATAAAACAAAAGTATAACATACAAGCATTACTTCCTGTTAGGATACTAACAGTACACACAGGAAGATAAAGTGGGGGGACATCTAAAGGCCAAATAGTAAAAGCACACCTACATACATTTCTTAAATAAAAATACATACATCGCTCATTAAAATTAACCCTTTACCACCCCCCACTCTCCCATGGTTACCAAAATAAAACATTTGCATATTAGAAAAAAAGATATTTAAAAAAAACATAAATACCGTATATTCCGGCATATAAGACGACTGGGCGTATAAGACGACCCCCAACTTTACCAGTTAAAATATAGTGTTTGGGATATTCTCACCGTACAAGACTACACCTCTTCCAACGCACACAAAATAAGAAAAGATCATATATTGGTGCTGTGTATGAACATATACTGGTGCTGTAATGTATGTGGTACCCAGTATATAACAGTATATAGGCGATTGACTGATTGGATTGGTCAACTCTCTCTAAGTGGGGATTGGTCAGTTCTCCTTGTCTACCTGTTTAACAGCAAAAAATCTATTAACCCCTCGCACTCACGCATGCAAATGTTCAAACAAATGCATTCACAGATTCACTCATCCAGGCACAACTGTTATCCCTACAGCTAAGTTAAAAGCCGGGGTCTTAGTTCACAGAAGAATGCATTCTTATGCTTAGTCACCTATACTGCGCAGAAGTACCCAGGTAAACATAGGTGTCCTAACTCTGGCCCCGTAACATGCATAGTGCAGACATGCAAACACATTAATTGCATCAAACCTATCAATGGATTAGGAGCACACATCCTGACGTCCTCTCCTGAGACAGATAGTGCATCTTACCAATCGCACAAGGGAGCTAACGTTATGTGTCCATGTGCACCATGCACATACACCAGCATAAGCTGTGTGCATGCTGACAAACACATACAGGGGAAGGAGGGAGTGCACTGAATTAGACCCTAGCCACAGGGGTCAGTAACAAGAAAAAATACATATATCCAGGCACATCGCCTCTAGTTAGGACATTATATAAGTTAATAAGGAAAGGGAGGTGCTGAAGGGGGTGTGGCTAGAAAACAGCAAACAAATCTATTAACCCCTCGCACTCACGCATGCAAATGTATTTATTTTTATCTGTTTATCAGAGCGGTATGGAAGAATAGATTGCGCTGTGCCCATAAAACACACCTCTTTCACCTGTCTGGCCTACCCTTGTATCCTATTTACCTCCTTCTCTGCCTCTCAGTCCTCAGCAGCGAGATCTGAGAGGCAGTAACAAGATAGGGAGTATCACCTGGCATCAATGACACCCGTCGTATAAGACGACCCCTGACTTTTCAGTAAATTTTCAAGAGTTAAAAAGTAGTCTTGTATGCCAGAATATACAGTAGTTATGTTGTAATAACAGGGGCAAATGGGCAAATAAAATATGGGGGTTTTAATTATAGTCGCTTGTATTATTTTAAGACTATAATGGCTAAAAAATGAGAAATAATTTTTTTTTCATTTTTTTTATTCCTGTTAAAATGCATTTGGAATAAAATAATTCTTAGCATAATGTACCACTCAAAGAAAGCCTAATTGGTGGTGAAAAAAACAAGATATAGATCATTTTGTTGTGATAAGTAGTGATAAAGTTATTGGCAAATGAATGGGAGGAGCACTGAAAGGTGAAAATTGCTCTGGTCCTTAAAGAGAACCCGAGGTGTGTTTTAAGAATGTTATCTGCATACAGAGGCTGGACCTGCCTATACAGCCTAGCCTCTGTTGCTATCCCAAACCCCCCTAATGTCCCCCTGCACTCTGCAATCAGACATAAATCACAGCCCAGCTCTGTGGGCTGTGTTTACATCTGTAGTGTCAGTCTCCGCTGCTCCCCCGCCTCCTGCAGAGCTCCAGTCCCTGCCCCCATCCCTTCCCTCCAATCAGCGAGGAGGCAAGGGACGCAGGCGGGGACCGGAGTTCTGCAGGAGGCGGGGAGAGCAGCAGACTGACACTATAGAGATAAACACTGCCCGCTCTGACAAGCTGCGTGTCAGCAGCGCGGCTGTGTTTTATGAGGGATTGCAGAGTGCAGGGGGACCTTAGGGGGGTTTGGGATAGCAACAGAGGCTGGGCTGTATAGGCAGATCCAGCCTCTGTATGCATATAACATTCTTCAAACCCACCTCGGGTTTTCTTTAAGGAGAAAAACCCCTCAGTAGTTAACTACCGGTAGTTAAAATCAGTGGTGTTCATTTACTTAAAGGAACACGCTCATTAACCAAGTATTCTAAGATGACACTTTTCATGTTAAATATCAGAGGCGAAACCTTTAATTCATTGTGTGTAGATTTTAGCTGCATTAGAATGATTCATTTGCAAAAGTGAGTCTCTGCTTCAATATTACACAGCCAGTGCTGTTCTTTGCATGTGAGACTAGATAGTTATATGAAAAGCCTCGGGCGTCAGGTTTCACACACAGTTACAAACAAGATACATTTCCTCTGCTCTCCGTGCAGACAGCTCATTCAGAAAGACACAGCTTGCAGATGCAGTTAGGATAGAGCTTTCTCACACACAGGGTTAACAGATGTAATTAGAGGGATCTCCCTTCCCCTCATGATTTACTGGCCCGTCACCCTGCTCAGTCTGTCCCATCAGCAAATTGTGAAAGGAATTTAATAACAGTAAACAAAGAGATAAGCATTCAGATGTTTACACCACTAGTTAGAAGCACTTCCCAAAAACATGTTAATTGATAGGGCTCCTTTAAGTCGAAGAATATTGGAGAATCAAATTTGCAAATCTGTACACACAATATATATATATATATATATATATATATATATATATATCTCTATCTATCTATCTATCTATCTATATATATATATATATACACACAGGATATTCTCAAAAAATTAGCATATTGTGATAAAGTTCATTATTTTCTGTAATGTACTGATAAACATTAGACTTTCATATATTTTAGATTCAAATACGCACAACTGAAGTAGTTCAAGCCTTTTATTGTTTTAATATTGATGATTTTGGCATACAGCTCATGAAGACCCAAATTTCCTATCTCAAAAAATTTGCATATTTCATCCGACCAATAAAAGAAAAAAAAGTGTTTTTAAAACAAAAAAAGTCAACCTTCAAATAATTATTTTCAGTTATGCACTCAATAAAAGCTTTATGGAGATGAAGATTTCATTTTTCAGCACGACTTGGCACCTGCTCACAGTGCCAAAACCGCTGGTAAATGGTTTACTGATCATGGTATTACTGTGCTCAATTGGCCTGCCAACTCTCCTGACCTGAACCCCATAGAGAATCTGTGGGATATTGTGAAGAGAAAGTTGAGAGACGCAAGACCCAACACTCTGGATGAGCTTAAGGCCGCTATTGAAGCATCCTGGGCCTCCATAACACCTGAGCAGTGCCACAGGCTGATTGCCTCCATGCCTCGCCGCATTGAAGCAGTCATTTCTGCAAAATGATTCCCAACCAAGTATTGAGTGCATAACTGAACATAATTATTTGAAGGTTGACTTTTTTGTTTTAAAACACTTTTCTTTTATTGGTCGGATGAAATATGCTAATTTTTTGAGATAGGAAATTTGGGTTTTCATATATAGTACAGAGAGTACAAAAGTTTGGACACACCTTCTCATTCAAAGAGTTTTCTTTAATTTCATGACTATGAACATTGTAGATTCACACTGAAGGCATCCAAACTATGAATTAATACATGTGGAAGTATAGTACATAATCAAAAAGTGTGAAACAACTGAAAATATGTCATATTCTAGGTTCTTCAAAGTAGCCACCGTTTGCTTTGATTACTGCTTTGCACACTCTTGGCATTCTCTTGATGAGCTTCAAGAGGTAGTCACCTGAAATGGTTTTCACTTCACAGGTGTGCCCTGTCAGGTTTGATAAGTGGGACATCTTGCCTTATAACGCCAGTTGCGTTTTGGAGAAGTCAGGTGGATACACAGCTGATAGTCCTACTGAATAGACTGTTAGAATTTGTATTATGGCAAGAAAAAAGCAGCTAAGTAAAGAAAAACGAGTGGCCATCATTACTTTAAGAATTGAAGGTCAGTCAGTCTGAAAAATTGGGAAAACTTTAAAAGTGTCCCCAAGTGCAGTCTCAGAAACCATCAAACGCTACAAAGAAACTGGCTCACATGCGGACCACCCCAGGAAAGGAAGACCAAGAGTCACCTCTGCTGCGGAGGATAAGTTAATCCGAGTCACCAGCCTCAGAAATCGCAAGTTAACAGCAGCTCAGATTAGAGACCAGGTCAATGCCACACAGAGTTCTAGCAGCAGACACATATCTAGAAGAACTGTTAAGAGGAGACTGTGTGAATCAGGCCTTCATGGTAGAATATCTGCTAGGAAACCACTGCTAAGGACAGGCAACAAGCAGAAGAGATTTGTTTGGGCTAAAGAACACAAGGAATGGACATTAGACCAGTGGAAATCTGTGCTTTGGTCTGATGAGTCCAAATCTGAGATTTTTGGTTCCAACCACTTGGTGTCTTTGTGCGACTCAGAAAAGGTGAACGGATAGTCTCTACATGCCTGGTTCCCACCGTGAAGCATGGAGGAGGAGAAGGTGTGATAGTGTGGGGGTGCTTTGCTGGTGACACTGTTGGGGATTTATTCAAAATTGAAGACATACTGAACCAGCATGGCTACCAGAGCATCTTGCAGCGGCATGCTATTCCATCGGGTTTGCGTTTAGTTGGACCATCATTTATTTTTCAACAGAACAATGACCCCAAACACACCTCTAGGCTGTGTAAGGGCTATTTGACCAGGAAGGAGAGTGATGGGGTGCTGCACCAGATGACCCGGCCTCCACAGTCACCAGACCTGAACCCAATCGAGATGGTTTGGGGGTGAGCTGTACCGCAGAGTAAAGGCAAAAGGGCCAACAAGTAATAAGAATCTCTGGGAACTCCTTCAAGACTGTTTGAAGATAATTTCAGGTGACTACCTCTTGAAGCTCATCAAGAGAATGCCAAGAGTGGGCAATGCAGTAATCAAAGCTACTTTGAAGAACCTAGAATATGACATATTTTCAGTTGTTTCACACTTTTTGGTTATGTACTATACTTTCACATGTGTTAATTCATAGTTTGGATGCCTTCAGTGTGAATCTACAATGTTTATAGTCATGAAAATAAAGAAAACTCTTTGAATAAGAAGGTGTGTCCAAACTTTTGGTCTGTACTGTGTATATATATATATATATATATATACTTTTATTTTTTGCTGTTAGGTTGCAAGGTTGTTATGTTTGCAATCCTCTCGTGTTGATTATTTAAAGGTTCTCAACTAGAATGTGTGCTACCGTAGACTTTATCTTTAATGGCAGCCTTCTTTTTTTATCTCTTATTGTGGGTGCTACATATAATTGTAGTCCCACAACTGCTAATTTACTTATCTTTCAGCTACCCATTAGGTTCTCATGTGACGCAGGCCAGAGTTGATCATTTATGTTCACCACTGTTCTCTAACCTCAGTAGCCTCAATGAATCAGCCTCACTGAGTATTGCAGGACGTCAGTTTTAGAAAAATTAAAACCTACACACTCCAGTATGGGGTTTAACCCCCTTGGCGGTACGCAGTTTCTCAGGCTGCGTCCCCCGGGAGGTTTATTTGAAAAAAAAAAATTCAAACGCTTTAGCTAGCATTTCGTTAGCTAAGCGTATGTACCAAGTTGCTCCGCCCCCCCCCCATGCCCGCCCATCACCTCCGGTTATACGTACCTCGCCACGATCCCACGAAAAGCGGTTTCCCGATCGGCTTCCAGCGTTGCTATGGCGACGAGCGGAGATGGCGTCATCCGCAATCCCGGTCGCCGTTATCGCGAAGCCTGGAGCCGATTGGGCAGCTGCGCCGGCGTGGGAACGCTGGGGGGTACAAATAACGGGAGCTATTGCGGGTGATCGCGGGGGACCGGAGCAACTTTGTGCATACGCGTAGCTAGCGAACCGCTAGCTAAAGCGTATTGCACCATTTCAAAATAAAAATAAAAGCCCTGGGGCCATGTGATACTCCACGGCGGCTACCCCGTGTATAGTACGGGGTTACCGCCAAGGAGGCTAAAGGGAGTGACCACCAGATTAAAGTGAAACTGTAGTCAGTATTTATCCCCTGCTGCAACTGCTCAGCCACACCATAAGAATGTACAGGGCCAAGCAGCTGAAAAGTTGCTTGGATGCTTATTAGTTGCATTGCCTCTGCTGCAATATGTCCCCAAATTTATCTTTGACCACTAGTTGCTATTTGGGAATGAACTTGATATAACATGCCCATGCAATGGGACTTCCCTACACTGCTGTACTGCAAGTAGGGTAACTTTATTGGCGATAAAGAGCAAAGAAACAACATTTTATCGTGTTATACCAGACTGTTATTCAGTTTCATTGGATCAATATTACCACATTCTTGATGAAAACAACAATCCCTGCAACAAATGTATAATTACAAACATCAGAAAATTTCCAACTATATGTATTTCTGCCGCCCTTGCTGCGCTTCGGCGCGCCCCCGCGCATGATCGTGGGCGCGCCCCCGTGCTCTCCCCCGGTAGCCCTGGGATCAGTGAACGGGAACATGGTTCCCGATCACCGATCCGTGTCCCCAGCAGAAAAACCGAAGCACTCTTACTAGAGGCTTCAGTCTTTCTGCAAAAAAAAGTTTCCCCGTCCTCCTTGTGCTTCCGGTTAGCGAGAAGCACAAGGAGAAAAAAATAAACTCAAGGTGGTCATCTTCTGGCCAAATAGTAAAACTATAGCTACATATTTTTTACATTACAATTTACACGTATAATAAAATAAAAAATTAACTGTTTATTTCCCACACCTAAATATTACCCAAATACAACTTTTAATGGAAAAAAAGTAAAAGGGTCTGAACTTTTTAAATATGCATTTGAAGGGGGTGTACTACGAACATTTTTTAAATTATAAGCTGTTAAATAGTGATGGACGCAAAACGGAAAAAATGTACCTTTATTTCCAAATAAAATATTGGCGCCATACATTGTGATAGGGACAAAATTTAAATGGTGTCTGCCTCCATCCGCCGGTACAGGGTCCCGTACTTTCGGCCAGTCGAGCCAGTCGACGCACGCATAGTGCGTCACTGCCGGCGGACGCGGCCAATTTTCCGCATGCACAGGGGCTCCCTCCATATCCTTACGCATCCGCCTCCATACTGCGCAAGCGTAAAGATATGGAGAGAGCCCAAATTGGTCGCGTCCGCCGGAAGTGACGGGACCCGGTACCGGCGATAGAGGCAGCGGAGGACGGCAGCGTGGGAGTGATACAGGCTTATGGGGCTGGGGAAGCCCCAGGTATGTATAAAATATTTTCCTATTTTTTAATTTGCTTCCTCTCTGTTTCCCTTTAACCTTCTGCCGCCCGCGTCACGCCAGTAGGCGTGGCCGCGGCGGCAGCCCCAGGACCGCCTAACGCCAATTGGCGTAAAGTCCTGGGGCTCTGTTTTGCATGAGATCGCGCGCATGGTGCGCGCGCATCTCATGCACGGAGGGCGGAGCTCCGCCCCGCCTTCAGTCTCCGAGCGGCTATTGCCGCTCGGGAGACTGTTAGACGGCGATCACGCCGTCTATTTACTAGGTGCAGCGCTGCGATGAGCAGCAGCGCTGCACTGGGGACAGCCGTGTGACACGGCTGTCCCCATGGGGGACAAGAGAGCGATCGGTTCTCATAGGCAGAAGCCTATGACAGCCGATCGCCGTAATTGGCCGGCTGTGGGGTGGGAGGGAGGGAGGGAGGGAAGGGGTTTAAAGCAACAGTTTGTTTTTTTAAAAAAAGCAGCAACACAAATATTGATTAAAAAAAAAGAAAAAAACATGGGGGGAGCGATCAGACCCCACCAACAGAGAGCTCTGTTGGTGGGGAGAAAAGGGGGGGGGGGAATCACTTGTGTGCTGAGTTGTGCGGCCCTGCAGCTTGGCCTTAAAGCTGCAGTGGCCAATTTAGCTAAAAATTGCCTGGTCACTAGGGGGGTTTAGCCCTGCAGTCCTCAAGTGGTTAAAGAGACACTGAAGCGAAATAAAATATATGAAATAATGAATTGGTTGTGTACTATGAATAATTACTAGAAGATTAGCAGCAAAGAAAATATTCTCATATTTTTATTTTCAGGTATATAGTGTTTTTTCTAACATTGCATCATTCTATAATATGTGCAGATTACACAACACTCAGCATTCAAAATGATTCTTTCAGAGCAGTGTGTGAACCAATGACCTCTCCTCTGGCAGAGAAAAAGAAAATTGTTCACTAACAGTTGAGATAATAAAAGTCAGAAAACAGCCCTCTCCACGACTTTGAAAGTCGTAGAGCTTAATGGCTTTTTTGCATACAAAAGAAGTGAGGACCGGCACCATCAGGTAAGTATTTAGCTCTTTATTGTAGACAGATGAACAGGTGCATTAAAGCATATCAGCGATGTTTCGGAGGACATTACCTCCTTTATCAAGCTCTGTCCGTGTCTAAATGAATATATTCAACTTTTCACATCACATTTATGTATGGAATGAACCAATCATAGTGTTGCAGCCAATTTTGGCGACCAATCCCCATCCGTCCCGCAAAGCGGACTTGATAGGGGACTGCTACTAAATATGCACACTCTATGGCAGCCAATGAAAACCTGCCGTACACGGGTCACGTGTGGGACAGCGTGACATGACATCAGCGGCGCCCAGACACTCCCAGCAAGACGCCGACCAGTGGAGAGAGGAAGATGGCAAAGCGGCATCAGGTTGCGTCCAGGTAGCTTACCTCCCGGCTGTCAGTATGCAACGTAAGTCGTATATCTCTACAGCTAGCATGTAATTCTTCCACAAACTGGACCAGTCTCAAATGTGGCCCCGCCCACACGCAAAACACATCATCTATGTAGCAAAACCAACAAATGGCATGAGAGGTAAATATTTGATTTGTATATACGAACGCCTCCTCATACGCGTTCATGAATATGTTTGCGTAGGACTGGGCCACATTCGAGCCCATCGCTGTACCCCTTAACTGTAAATAGAATTGGTCTTCAACTAAGAAATAGTTACAAGATAACAACAACCTCAATGAACCAGATGAGATATATGAGGTTGATTACCTTTTGAGAGATGGTAGAAGTCTGGACAATCTACATATATCTCATAACCTTAGTCCGGAAGAAAGAGCTGCAATTAGGGAACTTAGTAACAACAAAATAATCCCAATTAAACAAGCGGACAAGGGAGAAGCGGTGGTTGTGATGGACACAGCATTGGCTGCAACACTATGATTGGTTCATTTCATATATAAATGTGATGTGAAAAGTTGAATATATTCATTTAGACACGGACAGAGCTTGATAAAGGAGGGATTGTCCTCCGAAACGTCACTGATATGCTTTAATGCACCTGTTCATCTGTCTACAATAAAGTTTCTTAACTCTTCCTGTACTGGAAACAATTAGACTGATCTTAATGTTTTATTTCTTAGCTGTACTACACATACAAATCATAATATCATAATTTTTTTTCGCTTCAGTGTCTCTTTAAAGCTATAATGGACGAAAACTGAGAAATAATGATTTTTTTTCATTTTTTTCTTATTAATCCTGTTAAAATGCATTTATTAAAAAATAATTCGTAGCAAAATGTACCACCCAAGAAAGGCTAATTAGTGGCGGAGAAAACAAGATATAGATCAATAAATTGTGTTAAAGTTATTAGCGAATGAATGGGAGTTGAAGATTGCTCTGATGCATAAGGTGAAAAATCCCAGTGGGCTGAAATGGTTAAGTTGCAGTTCAGTATTCAACATGTTGTCTTGCCAGGGACTCGGCTTTGCCGCATTATACTTTTCTCACAAGTTTTCACTTTTCTTGTTTGCAACTTTATTTATATAGTAGTGTTTCAGCATGGAGCAAGTTAAAAAGTACTCAAAGTAAGTTGTTCCTGATTAGACTGATAGGACTTTTCTCTCTTATTAATCACCCTATTCTTACAGGGCTGGAGAGACTATGTCTATGGGCAGCAGGCAAAAGGTGCAACCAGAAGGTCCAGCCAGATAAGGGTATCCCGCTGGGGCTCAGTAAAGCCCCATTAATAACAGCAGGGATTACTGTTGAGGTGGTAAGGCTGCATATTATGCAGCTGTGTCACTAGTAGGATTTAGTACAGTCAGTACAGGAATGCCTTAACATCCACTTTAACCACTTGAGGACCGCAGTGTTAAACCCCCCTAAAGACCAGGCCTTTTTTCTTAAAAACAGCCACTGCAGCTTTAGGGCCTAGCTGCAGGGCCGCACAACACAGCACACAAGTGATTCCCCCCCCCCCCCTTTTCTTCCCACCAACAGAGCTCTCAGTCTCCTAGTGGCAATCGCCTACCAAGCAGAGATGCACACACGCATTAGCGCGCGTGATCTCCTGCAAAACAGGCCCCAAGGACCTTACGCCAATCGGCGTTAGGCAGTCCTGGGGCTACTGCAGCGTCCACGCCCATCGGCGTGACATGGTCGGCAAGAGGTAAAATAACCTTAAGTGTAGTATCAAACACGTATTCTATTTTTCATTTTGGGATTACCTGAACTGTTTTGTATAGCAGTGTGTTTATTGTAGTAATGTGTGTAGTTCAGTAAGTATTAATAGTCATAATACTGAAAGCTTGGCAATATATGTGCACTGTGTTTTCTTTAGGCCTTGAAGATGGTCATCCTCACATGCTGTTGGCTCTTCTCCTTCCAAACCACCCATCCTGGACATCCCATCCGAAAAAGGACATCAGCAAGCAGAGAGATGAGTTATATGTCCCTGATGATATTTTTTCATCAATATTGGAGGATGTGGAGAGAGAAGAGAGGCAGATGACAGAGCAGGCTTTGCCTTCTGCAGATCCTCCTACCAGTGAGCAAACCACAGAGATCGGGGAAGTAGGCATGCAGGAGCTAATGAGTATTCTTAGTGCTCTAACAAATAATCTGGCTGGAGTGGCTCAGAATAACAATTTTAATAATACGTTGCCTGGGCAGCCAAATCCTGTGCTAGAAGTAAACCATTTTTGGCCAGGTTTTAATATAGTCCCCAACTTTCAGCCCCCTCTTCCTCCTCATCCGCCCCCTCCTCCTCCACCCCTTCCGCCTTCTCCTCCTCCTCCTCCACCCCCTCCTCCTCCACTTTCTCCTCATTTTTATGATAGTTTCCCCCCCAACTTGCTTGACCTATCGGATATGTTTGGGCCCCCCAATTTTTGTCCTTTTCAATACTAGTTCTTTGGGATGACCCGTTAACCAGTGTAACTGCAATTTTAGATTTGTGGGGAGGGGCATGTATATTCTGTTTGCTTCTTTTTTACCTGTTAGTAAATACATAAATATTAGTAGATGCTTCTTTGATTTCTTTTGAAACAAAAATGTTTGCTACTTTTTTACCTGTTAATAAATACATAAATATTATGCATTTTAGGTGATTATTTTTTTGTTAATTTGAAAGTAAAAGCAGAATTTAGGAGCTATGGATCATATGAACAGGACCAAATTGCATGTACCCAATTGCAGAACATTTTCCAAATGTTTCTATTTATATATTTGGCTTAACTCTCCTGGCGGTAACGTTCGGGGTAAGCCGCGCAGGAGGATTTCTCAGGCCCTGCTGGGCCGATATGCATAATTTTTTTCTTTGCAACACGCAGCTAGCGTGTGCTCTCTGATCGCCGCCGCTCCGCGTCGATTAGCCCCCCCAGACCCCGTGCACTGCCTGGCCAATCAGTGCCAGGCAGCGCTGAGGGGTGGATCGGGACCCCCTTTGACGTCAATGATGTCGGTGACGTCATCCCGCCGGTCGCCATGGCAACGGGGGAAGCCGTAATGGAAATCCCGTTCAGAACAGGATTGCAGGACGGGCTTGATCGCCGGAGGCGATCGAAGAGGATGGGGGGATGTCCTGCTATTCAGCTTCAAATCTGCATCCAAACTAGTGATAACAGTATCTTTGTTTCCATTCCAATGTTGTTACAATGGGCTTGATTCACAAAAATGTGATAACTTAGTTATCATGCCTAAAAGCTTTGCACGTGCAAACTAGGGTGCTAAGTAGTTTGCACTGCTAAGCTGTTGCTGTTCGCGTGCTATTTTAGCGCGCGTACTGCGTTATGAGGTGCGTGGTAATGGCGCTACTCCATTATGTTCCGTTCGCGTGCAAAATCCTTTTTAGAAAAACGGATCCATTTGAAACGGATCCGATCTGCAAACGCACAAGTGTGGACCTAGCCCACAGGGATCCGGCAGGATCGTGTTGCATGCTGGAACAACTACTACACAGGCCTCCAGAATTACAAAATTGCAGAAAAATTACATGCTATTGCGTTTTTCATGCATTTTGCATTTTTAAAGATGGTGGTAACCTGAATTTGCTGCAGCAACCCACTTATCAAAAAAACTTACACAATGGTAAAGGATTAGCTAGGTAGTATTGTTGTATTTTCAATGTATACTTTTATTTATTGTATTTATAGAGCGCCAACATATTACACAATGCTGTACATTAGTTGAGGTTATAGACAATATTTAGGGGTGACATACAGCAATAAGACTATACATCAATACATGAAAACCAAATCACGTAGCACAGTATGAGTACAAGGTAATGCTTAGTCAGTCACTGGATGGGAGCATGGAGATTAGGCAAGTCAGGTTCACTCAGATCCATAGGATGGGAGTACGATAATGGAGATGCGTGATCAGGTAGGAGACATAAGAAGGAGAACCCTGCCCGAAAGGCTTACAAGAGAGTTGGGGACACCAAAGATAGGGGACTAGTTCAGCTGCAGGTTTAGAGCATTACTAAGGGGGGGGGGGGGTAGGCCAGAGTAAAAAAGGTGAGTTTTGAGGGCCTTCTTGAGGATGTTGAAGGAGGGGGAAACCCTAATGGGGGAGGTAGCGAGTTCCATAGTGTTGGAGCAGCTCTTGAGAAGTCCTGGAGGCGTGCATGGGATTGGGTGATGTGGGGGGCAGTCAGGCGAAGTTCATTGAAGGATCGGAGTGAGCGGCTAGGTGTGTACATCTGGGTAAGATTAGAGGGTTCATTCACCTCGCCACAAGTAACTTCTAATAAATGATATTAAAAAATATCCTCTCTGAATGTTTTTTCCACTTGGCTTTACACATTTTCTCTCATCTTTCACGCTGGTGGACAGAGAAGGCTTATAAGAACTTAACCTATTTTGGTTCCTGGACGTAGTTTCTACGTCCAGGAACTATGCGCGCCACCGCGCGCTCCCGCGGCCGATCGCGCGCGTGCACGCGCACTCCCGGCCGCGGATTCGGTAGCCAGGGAATCAATGTATCGGGCTACGGAGCCCGATCATTGATTCCTCTCCCCCGCTGAAAAAGCGACAGCTTCTCTCAGAAGCTGCGCCTTTTCTGGCCGTTCCCTTCCCAATGCGCCACTCTAAGCGTGTGTTACGCTTAGAGTGACGTCATGTAAACAAACTCATGGCCGCCATCTTGTGGCCAAAAAGTAATACTACACCTGTAAAAAAAAATAATTTAAAATTAACACACATTTACATTATATATCTATTGTTTACCTCCCACCCTCCCAAAACTACCCAAATAAAATGTTTACAATAAAAAAAAACCCATTACAATAAAAAAAAATAAAAACATGTAAATATTTACCTAAGAGTCTAAACTTTTTAAATATCAATGTAAAGATGAAATATTTCTATATTTTTTTTATTTTAAACTTGTAAATAGTGATAGATGCAAAACGGAAAAAATTTACCTTTATTTCCAAATAAAATATTGTCGCCATACATTGTGATAGGGACATAATTTTAACAGTGTTATAACCGGGACATATGGGCAAATACAATACGTGAGTTTTAATTATGGAGGCATGTATTATTTTAAAACTATAATGGCTGAAAACTGAGAAATAATGAATTTTTTCAGTTTTTTCTTATTCTTCCTGTTAAAATGCATTTACAGTAAAGTGGCTCTTAGCAAAATGTACCCCCCAAAGAAAGCCTAATTGGTGGCGGAAAAAACAAGATATAGATCAGTGCATTGTGATAAGTAGTGATAAAGTTATAGGCTAATGAATGGGAGGTGAACATTTCTCACGTGAAAACGACGGAACCTGAATGGGTTAAGATTGTAAAATCCGTAAACAGTTTTTAAGTATTTTATCTTTATTGGTGCCTCCGTTTTGAACACTTATTGGAGGGGTGTTGCCCCGTTTTTCTACTTCTATGGAGAGCGACCACCTGCCTACGGAGTGGTTACCAAAGGTAACCCACCTTTGTGAGTATATTCTCATATATTTACTCTTTTGACCAATTGGTTTGACATATTGCACTATTGAGGCTCTCGATCTTGTCTCTCTCAGTTGTCTGAGAGAGATCGCCGGACTCTAAATCGAATTGTTAGAAAATCTTGCAAAACCACGGCTCCTAAAACCACTGCAGGGCTGAATGAACACCTACAGAACCCAGTTTTCACAAAAACTGTTCGTCGAGAGCTGTACAAATCTGGATTCCACGGAAGAACTGCAATTAGAAAACCTCTGCTCTCAGAGACAAATGTTTCAAAGCGTTTAGAGCAGGGCCGAATTTACAGCTCAGGAGCCAATAGGCACAAAAGTTGTAGTGCCCTATGCCCCGCACCTTAGCAAGGCCACACCCACAAATCATGCTCCCATTTCTTATGAAATAAACTTATTACCAACAACAAACAAATAATTAAAATCACAAGGAAATTTACTTATAGCGCAAACATTGCGATAGTTTCTAGGTTAGTGATCAGAAGGGGATTTAGCACTAGGGTGCATGTCCTACACATTCGGGAGATCTAGTGATGAGCGTTCTGCAATGCATCTGAACTCAGTTCCGAAGACTCGAAACAGAACATGAATTTGAAACACAGCGGACCGCGGCACGGGTGGTTGAGCTACTTCCTCCTTCCGGCTGTGAAGGAGGAAGTATCATGAGCTGGAACACCATCTAGGGCAGCATGCAGCGGCTATGCCAAGGGTAATTTACTAATTCATGTTCTGTTCCAAGTTGTTCAGAACAGCGTGTTTGGATGAGGAATGCTCATCGCTAGTGAGATTGAACTGAGAAACTTCATTATTATAAATGTGAACAGCTTTTTTTTGCGTAATTCAGCATGGGCTGAGGGGGAATGTGCTGTCTCTTGGGACTATACAGGTTTGGTATCCTTCAGCCCTTCACAAGGGTAAAAAATAAATAAATGTAAGAGGTAGGAAGAATGAAGGTGCAGGCACAGCTTGATTTGTGATGGAAACTGACCTTAAGTCACAGCTTGTGTGCCAGGTTAACTGTGTGACTGACCTCATCAAACGGCTCTCTCTGTTCCGGGCTCCTGCCTGTGTGTCTGCCTGCAGCCAAGACTTCCCTCATCACGGAGTGCAGAACAGCTGGCTGCGTCTTTCTGATGAAACGCATGGACAGCCGGCCAGAGCCAGGAGGAAGTGACCTGATCATCGCTCACCCCTCAAGTGTTACAGCCTGTCAGGAGTGCCGCTCTCTACAGAGATGGCAAGTTTCCTGCAAATGATCAACTTCACTGGGAAGGGAGAGAGGCATTGGAAGAGCTGTAATGTACAGTGCCCTGCCAGTTGAATGCGGTGAGCGACGCGTGGAATGCTTCACTTCCGCTTTGGTCACAGAGACAGACCAGGCGGCCAGATGCCTGCAGAGTGGTACGGCTGGCTGTAATGATTCAAAACAATCACTGTAGTTGTGAGAAAGGGCAGCGGGCAGCCGCTGATCAGTGAGACACTGGTTGGCTGCAGCTACTTTGTAGTGCTGCAGTGCTGAGAGACTCGATCGTGGCAACAGTGGGCGGGCCGAGCAGGGCTAACAATGACATCATGATCCCCACTTTTCTAGTGTGTAGAAGACATTGCGGGAGCCGCCCTCATCCCAATAAGGCGCCTATAGGCACGTGCCTATAGTGCCTTATGCTAAATCCAGCCCTGGTTTAGAGTGGTGTAGAAACCACCAGAATTGGTCCCTCGAGCAGTGGAAAAATGTGACTTTCTCTGACGAATCATCGTTTACCTTATTTCCGACCTCCGGCTGAGTGTACGTTTGGAGACAGCCGAAAGAAGCGTTTCATCCAGACTGCCTTCTACCAACTGTAACACATGGCGGGGGTTCTGTGATGATCTGGGGTGCTATTTCTTGAAATCCGCCGGGACAATGGTTTCCCTTCATGGAAGAATTAACAACCGAGACTATTTAGGAATTTTGGACGATCAAGTTCATCCTATGGTTCATCCTATGGTTCAAAAACTTTCCGGAGGGGAATGCCATCTTTCAAGATGATAATGCCCCAATCCATACAGCTAGAATTGTTAAAGAATGGCACGAAGAACATTCTAATGAAGCTGAGCATCTCATCTGGCCACCACAATCCCAAACCTTAATATTATTGAGCATTTATGGTCGTTATTCGAGATTTAAGTAAGAAGTCGATTTCTGCCGCCATCATCTCTAAAAGAACTGGAGGGTGTTTTAACCACAGAATGGGCTAAAATTCCTTTGGAAACAATTCAGAATTTGTATGAATCAATACCTCAGAGAATTGAGGCTGCAATTGCCGCAAAAGGTGGACCTACACCATATTAAAATATATTTTGTTTATTTTCAAGGTGTTTCCATTATTTTGTCATACATTATCTAAAATATGGGTATGTAAATCAGGGTCGGTTGAAGTTGAACCAACAGCCTTTAACCTCTTGACGACCAGCTAACGCCGATTGGCGTAAACTGGTCGTCTGCGGGTTTCCATGAAAACGGCCGCTCGTTCGAGCGGCCTTTCCATGTCCGTTCACGGAGGGTGTCACCGTGAACAGCCGGAGAGCCGCCGATCGCGGCTCGCCGGCAGAATGTAAACACGCGGGGAAGAAATCCCCGCTGTTTACATCATACAGCGCTGCTGCGCAGCAGCGCCGTAAGGCAGATCGGCGATCCCCGGCCTCTGATTGGCCGGGGATTGCCGGCCTATGATAGGCTGAAGCCTATCCTTCAAAGCGCAGGATGGATATCTGTCCTGCGCAGCTCACAGGGGGAGGGAGAGGGACGGAGCGCAGAGAACGCTGCAGAGGGGGGCTTTGAAGAGCCCCCCCCCCGCAAAGCGCAGCAAGCCGGCGGCGATCAGACTGTCCCCAGCAGGACATCCCCCTAGTGGGGAAAAGAGGGGGTAAGTCTGATCGCCCTGGCATAATCCTGATCTGTGCTGTGGGCTGGAGAGCCCACGCAACACAGATCAGACAGAAATCCACTGGTCGTCAAGTGGTTAAAGAGGAACTGTCGTGAAAATCTTAAAATTTAAAACATACAAATAAGAAGTACATTTCTTACAGAGTAAAATGAGCCATAAATTACTTTTCTCCTATGTTGATGTTACTCACAGTAAGTATTAGAAATCTGACGTTACCGACAGGTTTATACAATGATGCTGGACAGCCTCCCTGCTCACCTTACACTTTTTTGCACAAAAAGGATGTGCCAACTGCATCTAGTTGTTCAATGCACCAATTTATTGATTTGGTTTTGCTTCAGAGTCATTGCACATATTTAATCTTTAATGTATGGAAAGACTAATCTTCTTTTATCCAAGGCACCCAGATCCTGTACATTAAAGGGAACCTGAGGTGAGAGGGATATGGAGGCTGACATGTTTATTTCCTTTTAAATAATGCACAATTCCCAATAATGCACATTCCCTGGCTATCCTGCTGATCCTCTGCCTCTATTACTATATTGCTATAGACCCTAAACAAGCAGGAAGATCAGATGTCTATGACAAATCTATTCAAATAAGACAAGGGAGGCACTCTTGCTTGGCAATATATCTTATATTGTACACAACAGTACACAAACATTTTCAATTTATATTGCCAAGCAAGTGTGCCTCCCTCATCTTATTTGAATAGCTCATAAGCGTGTGGTGAACCACTGGCAGCCAGGTGAGAATATTCCTGGAAGGAGGTTGGAGAAAGGGTCACCTATAGTGATTGTGGTCTATGACAAATCTGACAAGATTAGCTGTGTGCTTGTTTCCGGTGTGTAATCCAGACCCTATTGAACAGAAAGATCAGCAGGACTGCCAGGCAACTGGTATCGTTTAAAAGGACCTAAATATGACAGCTCCCATAAGTCTCACACCTCCGGTTACTTTTAATGCTGTGTAAGCTATTGGATGCTATACCCATTATATATTTAGATCAAATGTCAATTGCTTGACATTGGAGAGTGTTGTGATTTTTTTTTATACATGTTCATTATTTTTGTAACAACCTTTCTTCCTAGCAGGCGAATTACTTGTCATCACTTCCAGTTTTGTTGTGATCGTTTTCCACATAAGAAAATGCTAGAATATTTTTCATTCTAGAATATTTTTCACTGCCATTTAGCTAGGAATTAGAGTAGAGAGCAGCTGATGCTATCTTTATAGACAAAACTATTATCCTGGCATGTTGAATCAAAACACCGGTCACTGGTAATTGGGCTGTAACTGCTGCAGCCAGATTGCAAGTTCCCAGTGGAAAGTAACAGAGCTCGAATATTCACTTATCTTGAAAATCAAGTGTGAAATAACACAGTATGAAATATGTAACCTATCCTGAAACTGTATCAACTAAGCACATTTTGAAATGTTTGGCAAAAATATTTTAAAAAGACATCTTGGGTATATATTAATTGAAACAGTAGTTTTATACCTGTAATGCCAGTATAATAATTACAGTTATCTTTATATGAACTTATTGTGAGTGCCTGCACAGCAGAAATTTACCTGTAAGACTTCTATTCTCTATTGCCTCGCATAGTAGTTTATCTGACAGGTCATTAAGCACTGTGTGCTGGACACTATTGACTTCAGGCAGCTTATGGCAAAGGAGAGCAGAAAAGATCTCAGAGGTGTGAACTGTTCTTCACAATTTAATAAGCAGTCTGGAGGTAGGAAAAACAAGTCCTATAAATCATGAATCTACTACCTGACTAGCTGAAATTTTGTGGTATACCTCCACATAGAAGCATAGAAACAGGTATAGCAGCCATAGATATTGCTATGGGGACCAGAAACAAGTGTGGCCCCAGTCTACCCGTAACCTGCCCTTTTTACCTTTTTATAGCCCTATTATGACCACTAAGCACTTTTACTCTAAATGAACAGCCGAGCTCAAAGAGGATTTGCAGGATGTGCACAGCATTGGGACTATGATAACTCGAATACACACATAAGTGGGCCCTGCAGAAGCTGTGCTGAGTGCTGCATTGTTTCTGCTTAAAATTCTGCACTGATTGAATAACGTAGAGTTTTCCCCTTGCAAGAAGTGACGTTACTAGTCTCTACAGCAGTGGTCCTCAAACTAAGGCCCGCGGGCCGAATGTGGCACCCTGAGGCTTTTTTACCGGCCCCCACACACAGTCAGCTACATCTTTAAATATTGGTGGTCCGCATATAGAATAGCAGTGCTGGCACCACCCATCCACATAGAAGCCAGAAAGCAGTAATTTGCTAGTTTTCAAACAAATTCCACATCAGGTGACACTGCTGTCCAATTGGACTGCAGGTTGTCACCTGGGTATGCTTCACTGTCTGGCCCGCAAAGACTTCTAATGTTATGTATACTCCGGGCTCTCAGCAGTCTGAAGTATGATGACCCGGCGGCCCTTGACCCAAAACGTTTGGGGACACCTGTTCTACCGGGTAAGTACCCCTGATGACTTATTTTGAATACATGTAGTTCAGCGCTGGTTTCCTATAGTTTCTACACGTGTGTGTGTGTTCAAAACTTAAACTAGTTCCGGATTGATACAGTATGAAGCTACGTCCAGCAGGACTTTACGTAGATTCAACATCCTGATAAGTCGCGTATCCCCGCTGATCTCGCTGTTCTGAACCCACCGCAATTCGCTTGCTCTGCCCTCTATAAGTAGGCAGAGCTCTGTAAGCAGGTCAGGAGCCGCTTTCACTGGCTCCTGACCGCGTGATCACGGAGAGCAATCACATTGGCTCCCATTGATAGACAGTGTCAGGAGCCAATGGAAGCGGCTCCTGACCAGCTGTCAGCACTCTGCCATCATAGAGACGGCAGAGAGAGAAGCCCTCGGCGATGGGGAAGGGTTGTGAGCGGCGGGTATGTGCAGCGATTCGTCGGAAGGTGGCGTTTTACCGTGCCAGCAGTATCTGATCCTTACGGGGGCAGTGACTGCTGGTATGGAAGTGGTTAATCTATGCCTCAAAAAATCTTGATGTGTTGTATGTGACCAAATGTTGCTGTATCTAGTCATATACATGGGGTAGGATGCCACTGCTCAAGCGTGTCTAGGAGTGATAGTTGCTGTGGATTCCCATGAATTCTTGTGGTTAATGCCTGTGGTTGCTCATAAAGAAATACACAAAATATATGGTATTTATAAAAAATGGAGGTTTAGCTTTTTACTGGAGTAACTCCATCACGGCTTTCTAGCAACAATACATGATGTGAAGAGGTAGTGTAATATTGAATAAAGCTCATAGGGTTAATATCAAGGTCAGAAACAAGTGTTAAATTATTTACGAAGCTCTTACATTTGTCAACCACATCTTCCATCTTGCTGTTGTTGCTTTAGGGATAACTTGAAAGGAGCAAAAAGACTGCAGTCTACAGATATAAGTGAATCAGACATAGCAGCAATACAAAGCCTTAGCATTGGATGTTGGTAACCTGGCCATACTCATTTACCTTTCTTTCTATTCACTTAAGAAAATAATGTCATGTGATAAGAACCATACGCCTGTATTCATTTCTGGCATTATACACATACTGTCGCAGTAAAACAAACAAACAAAAAAAAAAATGTTAACACTTGGTATTCAGACAGTCACGTCCACTTTTAAGGTCATAAAAACATAGAAAATGATGCTCACTACAACCAGTCTCTTAATACTGGGAATACATCTCTGTAACAATGGACAATCTTTTTATCCCATGCCAATAAATCCAGGTAAACCCTGGGTTATAGAATTGCGTCACTATAGATGACATCTTGTGACAGTTTTGCCATGCAAGCTTATTTATGTCTACTTAAATATGTAACTTATTCTGAGGATGTCATCTACAAATTACATTAAAGGGAAGGTTCAAGCAAAATAAAAAAAATGAGTTTCACTTACCTGGGGCTTCTACCACCCCCATGCAGCCGTCCTGTGCCCTCGTAGTCACTCACTGCTGCTCCAGTCCCCCGCTGGCAGCTTGCCGACCTCGGAGGTCGGCGGGACGCATTGCGTACATTTTTACGCATTCCCGCTAGTGCAGGAACATTAACACATACATTTTTACGCGTTACTTGCTCAATGCGTAAATTTTTTACGCATTGAACCAGTAATGCGTAAAAATGTATGTGTTAATGTTCCTGCACTAACGGGAATGCGTAAAAATGTACGCAATGCGTCCGACCGACCTCCGAGGTCGGCAAGCTGCCAGTGGGGGACTGGAGCAGCAGTGAGTGACTACGAGGGCACAGTATGTCTGCATGCAGCTGATATAAGCCCCAGGTAAGTGAAACTCATTTTTTTTATTATGCTTGGACATTCCCTTTAAGCTTTTTTGAAAAAGCTATGTTTTTCAATATTAAAGTGGTCTGAAACTCCGACATAACATTCAATAAAAATGTGTTTTCCTACTTTTCGTATTGCTCATACAGTTATCATATTTGCTTTTGTGCATAAGTAGTATTGTCTGTTTACAAATTACAAGTTTCCAACGTGTAGTTTATCTTGCCCTGAAACCTGCCATTGCATTTTATTCAAACTGCTTTTTATTATATATTAACATCTTCTAATTAGCTGTTCTGAGCTGTTTGTGTGCTTGCAGCACAGAGAGCTCCTTTTCACTTGTTACACTGTGTTACACACATGTATCAACATTGGAATGCAAACAAAGATACTGTTATCTCCACTTTGGATGCAAATTTGAAGCTGAATAGCAGGACAAAGTGCTTTGTTTAACCATTTCAGTAATGTTCTAGGCGTCAGCAGGTCTTAAGTGGGTTACCATGGAAACGCCCGCTCGATCGAGTGGCCTTTCCATGTCAGTTCACGGAGGGTGTTTCCGTGAACAGCCGGAGAGCCGCCGATCGCGGCTCGCCAGCAAAATGTAAACACGCGGGGAAGAAATCCCCGCTGTTTACATCATACGACGCTGCTGCGCAGCAGCGCCGTAGGGCAGATCGGCGATCCCCGGCCTCTGATTGGCCGGGGATCGCCGTCATTTGATAGGCTGAAGCCTATCCTACAATGCGCAGGATGGATATCCGTCCTGCGCACAGCACAGCCAGAGCGAGAGGCAGGAAGAGGTAGGGACGGCGGAAAACGCTGCGGAGGGGGCTTTGAGGAGCCCCCCCCCCCACGCTCGGCCACACAGAGCGGCGGCGATCAGACCCCCCCAGCAGGTCATCTCCCTAGTGGAGAAAAAAGGGGGGAAGTCTGATCGCCCTGCTGTATTCACGATCTGTGCTGCGGGCTGCAGAGCCCACGCAGCACAGATCTCTAAAACACAGCCCGGTCCTTAAGTGGTTAATTGCCACACCTTAGAAGAACTTCAAGAAATGTTACACATGCAGGCTTTCTGATGTGAAATACACCTGAAAACAGGTACCCAAGAGGTTAAAAAACACAGCCTGGGTATTCTGGAAAGCCTTTTTTGTTCTGCTCTCACTGCTGTTGCCTGGGAGGTCTGTCTCCATTAACTTAGCTGTTATCCGCATGCTGATCGCCTCTTCCAAGAGAGCAGTATTCTCCGTCCTGATACCGCCTGCTCTAATCTTTATGAATTGACATTTAGTGACGTGTTGAGATAATCACCACACAAGGCGGTAATTTATCGCTCTGCTCGGGAATGTCAGCTTTTCATGTGGTAACAGCTTTTATGAATGGACATTTTGCTAAGTGCTCGGTAAAGTCAGCTGTTTTCAGCATTACCGCATGCTGGAATGCTTTATGAATGATAGCCAAAGTGTCTTACAGCTGCAGGCCTGAACAGGACTATATGCTGTGAGCGATAATTTATTTTATTTTTTATAATATTAGGAGCACAGTTGAATAACATGTCACTGATTGCCTGGCTAGACTGATTACTATATAGGATTGTCTTCAGTCTGTAACCTGCCTGCTTCACAGCCTTCTTCTCTGTACAGTATACCTGCACATATATTATCTGCATGTTTGTAATAAAAATCATCTATCAAAAGAATATAACATTCTAGAGCTGAATTATAAAATAGAAGAATATAAAATAGAAGAGGTGATCTCAAAAAACAAAGTAATAGCTAATCGTCTAGATTCTGGGGCCTGATATGGATTATAAAGGCCATAGAAAGAAACTGTTCTAGAAGAATAAAGCTAAATGCGCACTTTAATTGATTCATACCCAAAACAATCTTTAATGATAGTTCTTGGTGACAGCTGTAGAATGAGCACTGTAAAGAAAGCTGCTTTCTCCTGATTGAGCAACTTGTTTTCTATTGAAGGGGAGGACATTCTGGTGCAGAGAATTCAATAAAAAACAACAATGGCAGCTGGACAAGAGTAAAGCAACTTGCAGGCCTAATAGATTCGCAGACAATGCCGTAAACATGTGTATGCATTATGTACTACAGCATCTAGACACCCCAGGAACATACACCAGGATTTTATTTATAGATTACAGCTCTGCATTTAATACCATAAAACCATCCCTGCTACACAGCCAGCTCTCCCAGCTACACATACCTGAATCCATCTGCAAATGGATAACCGATTTCTTAACCGACAGGAGACAGCAGGTCAGACTTGGGAAGCACACATCAAGCTCTCTGACAGTTAGTACTGGTGTACCCCAGGGCTGTGTGCTTTCCCCACTGCTCTACTCACTGTACACCAATGACTGTATCTCCACAGATCCATCTGTTAAGGTTCTGAAGTTTGCAGATGACACAACAGTAGTTGGTCTCATACAAAACGGGGATGAGTCTGCATACAGGCATGTGGTGGGACAACTTTCTTCCTGGTGCAGCAGCAACAACTTGGAACTAAATGCTTTCAAAACCATGGAGATGATAATACACTTTAGGAGATTCCCCCCCCCCCCCCCAGCACCTCCCCTTAACCATAAATGGATCCACAATAACCCAGGTAGAGTCATTCAAGTTTCTTGGGTCCACAATCTCACACTACCTAAAATGGGACAACACTGCCACTATTGTCAAGAAAGCGCAACAGATGATGTACCATCTACGGCAGCTGAAAAAGTTTGGTCTACCTCAAAATTTAATGGTGCAGTTCTACACTGCAATCATCGAATCCACCATAACATCATATATGAATGTATGGTTCGGCTCAACATTAGAAAAGGTGAGGCTGCAGTGCATCATCCGAACAGCGGAAAGGATAATTGGCTGTAGTTTACCTTCCCTGCAGGATCTTTACGCTAGCAGGTGCAGAAAGAGAGCAACCAAAATTGCTTCTGACCCCTCTCACCCAGCTCACTCCATCTTCCAGCTCTTGCCTTCAGGAGTAAGATTCCGGTCAATCGCTACCAAAACCTCTAGACACAGGAACAGCTTTTTTCCTCAAGCGGTAGCCATACTAAATGCAGAACCCCGCTAGAGCTGCTAGGACTTGAAAGTAATCAGCATAGAACTGTAAATGAACAATTCTCACATTGTTTACTGCCACTATTCTTGCATAATGTCATTGACTTGTAATATACACACTGTCTGTCCTTGCATTGTTTTTGTTTGTGTTTGTTAAGCAACTGCCAAGACAAATTCCTTGTAGGTGCAAACTTACTTGGCGAAATAAAATTGATTCTGATTCTGATGTTTGCTAAATGACATGGGAGACAGCTGTGAATATCCAAGTAATAGACTTACTTGTTTTAAGTTGTATATACATTATATTAATTTAAACCTCCAGGATTTTTGTTGTAGACCTAAAAGCCCCCTAATGTGACAGAAGTGATTTTCTCCGTAATGTGCACTTAGCCTTCTCTGGGCCCACTACAAAAATTATAAAATTCTGCCAGTTCACTTCAGTTCAAGTCTATACATTGCTTACAAAAACATTTCCCCCCTTCATGAGTGCACACGCCATCCGCTGCTGTCCAAACATTGCAGCTAGGCCCCCTGCCACTGAATGGTCACCTGACTCATCCCGGGCCTCATACACCTTACCCCAGTGATGCCCTGATGGTGGGACTGTGTCCAAGTAAGGACCTCACATGGCCAGTAGAATGAATGCTCATGCACGGAAGAAAAAAACCTGTGCTTGAGCAGCTTCATTCTACTGGTCATGCGCAAATCTTAGCAAATCAACCTTTCTGTACCATTGTTTTTCCTCATTGTGCCAAAAATGCCACTCATGCGTAGTTATCTATATGGTGCTCTTCCTAGTGTTTTCTGCACTAAATTTACTTATGCAATCTCCCTGACAAAAACACTGGTTATATAATGTGACAAAAGGTTGCGTTACTTAAACCCCTGAAAGTTTTCACTTGTCATCACGCATATTTCCATGTATGCAAATGACTTGGTGCAGTGGGCTGTGGTGACTTTGGTTTACAATTACAGTACCCACAGGCTCCCAGTTGTCACCCCAACCATTCATCCTTATTATAATATGCTATTGCATGTTACTGCCTGTGGCAGAAAGTGCTTTCATATTGAATTTCATCTAACCTGCTGTCATATTTCAGATCAAATCATGCAGTTTACTCTTCTCTGTGGTATAATTAATTCAGTGGCAAGTCACATGTGCATGAAGAAGTAGACTGTTTCTGCAGATATGCGGCATTGCAAAATGCTTGTTCTAATGAAATTCTCTCCAGCAGTCACTAATGATCAGGTGGCACTTATGTGTAGACAATTTTCCACCTAACAACATAGCTCTTCTGAAAATTGATATAAAAAAACCCTCTTGTACTGCAGGTAACATTTCCATGACACGATTCATCATTTACAAAGAGCAGTAAACAGAAAATGTTGATAGCACTTGTTTTTGCCTCACAGCACATTTTTTTTGTGTACTTTGCTGTGTAAGTGTGAAGAATATAAAATTGCCCTGTGATTACATATGAAATGAGAAGTAGGACAGCTACCAGGCAAACAGCATCCAAGGTAAACCTTGAAAGCAAAAATGTAAGTTACAGCTCAGGATGTACACTGGCTTTCAGTGCAAATGTCAAGGTGGCTTTAGATACTGTAAGGAATTTAAATGTGCTGGTATGATTTAACCACTGTGAACTATGACTCCTCAAACACAGATCTAGAATCTTATTTTCATAACCATGGGGGAAAATGGAATGCAAGAAGACATTGCCATCATTTGGTTTATGAGCTGCCACCTACACACCAAGTATTACTTATGTCACAAATCTCTACTCTCCTATCACACCCCCTACAGCCCCAGCACATACGTTTTTCAGTGGCTGGGACTACAATGTATCAGCCAGCTGAAAGTAGGCTAACAGAAAAACCAATGTGCACACATACAATCAAATTGTTTGCCACCACATGTCCATATAGTAGATCATAGAAATCAGAGACCACACTCAGAAGGCTTTTTTAACCACTGTATTCACAGGAAACCAAGCATGACAAAATACACGACATGTTTCGGGCGTCGCCCTTCCTCAAGTTCACTTGAGGAAGGGCGACGCCCGAAACATGTCGTGTATTTTGTCATGCTTGGTTTCCTGTGAATACAGTGGTTGAAAAAGCCTTCTGAGTGCGGTCTCTGATTTCTATGATCTACAATGTGGTTTAGCAGGAGTGGTGTACCTGCTGGGGACCTGCACTGGCCTACAGGTCAAGACGACTGACCTGGTGAGTGGTGGTGAGAGGGTGAATCTACAAACATGTCCATATAGGGACTAGTGATCATATGCTTCTGATCATATGCTGATCCATGAGCTCTAGACAGGACCATCACTAACATGACCTGAAAAGTAACAGTTATACATAACAACCTTGGTTTAACCCTTTGCTCTGTGCAAAACACAATATATATCTCTACAATAGCACCCAGAGTGTGCAATAGTGTGAATCCTCAGAACAGAATAGTGCATTGAAAGATTATAGAAAAACAAGACATAGGGTTTGATTCACAAAGCCGTGCTAACTGTTAGCACGCTTGTGATAAGCCGCTTATCACGCCTAAACTCCGTTTAGGCATGATAAGTTCTGTTCACGCGCAAAGTCCTGCGTGCGCGCAGCGTGCAGCATGGTGTACGTAAAGTGCTCATTCACCTCTATGTGATATGGTGCGTGCGCAAAGTTTTGCGCGCGGGACTTTGCGCGCGATGTGATTCACAAAACAGTGCTAACCTACTTAGCACCCTGCTTATCACGCCAAAAGGTACTAAGTAGGTTAGCACGGCTTTGTGAATCAAGCCCATAGTCTGTTATGTTAATGGGCGCTAGAACAGTTGTGCAGGAATGGTCTTTCTTCCAGGGCAAAGGATGTGGACCACCTTCCGCTTGTTGGTCATATGTTTTTCTTTGTTTAATTCAATTGTTACTGTTGCTGTAAACATAGGTCCGCACGGCCGACACAAGCATACAATGCGGCAATACTGCCTATGCACAGGTCTACATTTGCAGATACATGAACTATGTACACAGTTATTAGCGTAGTTTACTTACCTGCTCGTGGCCACGTATGCTCACAACGGTCACAGGCAGAGGATATAGCAACTGTGCCATTTTATTTAAACAATACAGTCCACAGTAGATAAAAGGGTATAGAAATGAAATAAGTTATTAAAGTTTCTGTCTGCTCAGTATTTCCATTACCATGGACTGGGAACTTTACGCTTGTTGGAATCAGAGTCCTGCTTTAACCTTTTTGAGACTCCTGTCCAGTCCATGTCTTGTGATGTTAAGTTGGATGGCAAATTCTGGCGATAAAGGAAGGTAGAATAGAAAGGTGCTGGCACTGCAGCTAGGGGTTCAGGGGGGGTTTTCAGGGGTGCAGACCAGGTATTCGGTGCGATGCAGATAGACCAGCGTGCTCAGGCTCAGATAGACATCATATGCAGACAGAGAAAAGGATGAGAAATGCCGGCACTGCTGTAAACTGCTTGTTTATTTATAACACATGGTGCAACATCGTGGATTCAATTGTATGCATATTGAGACGTAACATACCGGTTTGCTGGTAAAGCTGTGCGGTGGGTGCTGGGGGATGAGAGCCTTATGGCCGTTTCGCGCGAATGCGCTTCTACGGAGGCTGCGGAGGGCGGCTATTTGCTGTCAGTTTAAATCCTAACCAGATCAGCATGCAGCCAATAGCTGCTAAAGGCACCGCCTCCTCTCCACCAAGGGCGGCCAATGACATGCTGGGTTACAGGTCAATCCAGCATAGGACGCATGGGGAGTAGCACTTCCTGGATACGGTGGCCTAAATAGGACAAACTTATTAGAAGTCCTTTGCAAGTCTGCATAAGGCTGTCGTATCATAGATGGAGCTCAAGGCTTCCATCTAGTGACAGGAAAAATGTATAGCGGCCTGGACTTTTTACAAAAGGGGAATTAAAGTGACAGTGCACTAATATATGCAGGATTGCCAAATAGAAATACAGACTGGCAAATATAATTTACAATATGATATAATAATTTCAAAACCCATAAAAAGTGTTAAGAAGGGACCCGAGGGTCTGTGCTACAAAAAATAGTGGAAGAGGTATAAAACTAAAAATGCGCTGTAATATGCGCATAATCCTGGGTAACTCAGATTGAGGTAAGGAGGTCAGTAATATAGCTGTTAAGACTTATTTAACAACACAAATATAATAAACATTGTAGAACAGTGCAGGGGGGAGGGGCGGGTTATTTACTGGGGTTAGGAGGGAAAAGTGGGAGGAAAGGTATGGGATCAGGGAGGGATGAGGGGAAAATAGGGGAGGGGAAAAGGGGAGGAAAAGAAGGGTAGGGATATCCCCAGCATAGGAGCCAGTATTGTAAGTTGGATGTTCCTAAAGAAAACACGTAAGTGCAGGATACTAAGTGTCCAGAGCAGCAACATTTTAAATTCAAGGGTCCAGGGAACGTGCAAAATGTGCACTCTTTTATGGGGTCCTGAGTACCAGTTAGGCTTGTGATCCATTTTTCTCAGGGTCTTCATGTAATGCTCTCGATCCACTAGGTCCTGATAATGCGTTTTAATTGTTCCAATCTCATGCAAAGTTTTTGCGTGCTCCTGTTTGCTCCTTTCTAAAACTATATTCTGTAGTTCTGTGGCATGCTCAATATAGGCTTCTTTCCAAATCTGCAAAATCATCATCATCACGGTACTCTGAAGGCTCCACATACCACCTAAAATCGCTTGCTGCAATTTTGTCGTCCTCCTGGTGTTGTTGCAAAGTGGTTTTAGTCCAAAAAAAACAGACCTCCTTTTCACTCAACCTTCCCAGGTTAGTTTCGACAACCCCAGCACCCACCGTCTTATTGCATGATGCAAATACGGACGGATTTTTGAAGAATTTCTTCACATCACTTTTGCCGTTTTCTACTGCACCCCCTTCTTCCTGCTCATCTGAACTGTGTATATTGTCCTCATCTGGCTCTGTATACACTGCACTTCTCTGTGCTGCTGCTACTGCAGCCATGCTGCGTGCTCAAGCATTTGTACTGATAGAAGGTCACAAAGGAAGGTAGAATAGAAAGGTGCTGGCACTGCAGCTAGGGGTTCAGGGGGGGGTTTTCAGGGGTGCAGACCAGGTATTCGGTGCGATGCAGATAGACCAGCGTGCTCAGGCTCAGATAGACATCATATGCAGACAGAGAAAAGGATGAGAAATGCCGGCACTGCTGTAAACTGCTTGTTTATTTATAACACATGGTGCAACATCGTGGATTCAATTGTATGCATATTGAGACGTAACATACCGGTTTGCTGGTAAAGCTGTGCGGTGGGTGCTGGGGGATGAGAGCCTTACGGCCGTTTCGCGCGAATACGCTTCTACGGAGGCTGCGGAGGGCGGCTATTTGCTGTCAGTTTAAATCCTAAACAGATCAGCATGCAGCCAATAGCTGCTAAAGGCACCGCCTCCTCTCCACCAAGGGCGGCCAATGACATGCTGGGTTACAGGTCAATCCAGCATGGGACGCATGGGGAGTAGCACTTCCTGGATACGGTGGCCTAAATAGGACAAACTTATTAGAAGTCCTTTGCAAGTCTGCATAAGGCTGTCGTATCATAGATGGAGCTCAAGGCTTCCACCTAGTGACAGGAAAAATGTATAGCGGCCTGGACTTTTTACAAAGGGGAATTAAAGTGACAGTGCACTAATATATGTAGGATTGCCAAATAGAAATACAGACTGGCAAATATAATTTACAATATGATATAATAATTTCAAAACCCATAAAAAGTGTTAAGAAGGGACCCGAGGGTCTGTGCTACAAAAAATAGTGGAAGAGGTATAAAACTAAAAATGCGCTGCAAATTCTGGCGATGCCAAATGGTCTTTATAGATCATCAGACCATTAGGGAGGGGGGTTTCCTCCCAATGATGTCATAGCCTAGGCTGTTTAACTATGCAGAATTATCCTACCAGAGCATTGTGGGAGACCAGGTATTATTTCTAGTGTCTTCAGAACACTGAATAAGCAAACATGATTAATTTCCGAATAGTAATCAGGGTTAGGGAAGATTTTGCAATGGGCAAACGCTCACGAGATAATTTAAAAAGTAGTATTGTAAAAACATAAGCAATTTTATTCATTACGTTATTTTCATTAAGTTTTTCATTCATTTCATTACATCCTTCTTTGTCTAATACAATATAGGCCTGCTTGAACTGTGGAAGAGTTCCATTCCCTGTCATGACCAATGAGGGTAAAGAGATCATATTTAAATGGCAGTGACCATGCGGACAGCATGGTGTACTAACTGTTGTGGAATTGAACTTCTGAAGTCAATTTTGCTTTTGTGAAATCTTCCTAAATACACCTACCATTGCAAAATTATACACCTCCTTCCCCCATAAGTCCTGCCAACGTTGTGGATGCAGATTCTCTGAATCTTTCAATGATATTACGGTATGTACTGTACATGATGGATTCTCCTTTTTTTGCAATTGAGGATCATTGTTAATAAATTGTTGCATTATTTTACGCATGCTGATCTTTTTGGCTCAGGAGTATCTGAGTCACACACCTGTAAACAAGAATGTAACGGATGCAATCAGAGCACCTAACATGCACACCTGTTTCGAAAAGGCAAAGAATCGTCACACAAGCCAGGCAAGGAGAATTTTTAAAAGGCATGCAGCAATGAAATTTTCACTATTCTTTTCCTATTTCCTTTTACCACTTACCCTCTCCTGGGACGAGTATCTACGTCCCTGCAAAACACCACTACACCTCGCAGGGATGTAGATACTCGTCCCTTGCCGCCGTGCACTCCCACTCACGTTCTCGCCACTAATCTTTAGATGGGAAGTGAATGAATGGGAACGCAGTTCCCATTCATTAATCTAAGTCCCTGTGTTAATGATCGCTGGCATCAATGAGATGCCTGCAGTCACTGTAACTAAGGAAGTAACACGTTCACGCATTACTTCCTGTTCGTGTACTAATAGTACATTCTGGAAAATAATGCGTGAGGACATCTTGTAGCCAAATAATGCAATTACACTTTTATAAAAAAAATTTTTAACCACTTCATGACAAAGGACGTATATATACGTCCATTGTATTTGTGGCCAATGCACCACCAGTTTGTTACTAAATGTGGCACATGTGGTATCATTTTAACCATGACGAGTTGTAGAATACATTTTGGTGTGTCTTACAGCTTGGACCTGGTCACATAAAAAAAATAGCTAGGGACAAACATAATCAAAACATAAAAATTCATTTTCAAAATTATGATCAAACTTGGGAAAGGTGTAAGAAATCTACAAGAGACATATGTGGTAACATTTTAACCGTCATAAGTAGTAGAATACAATTTAGACAGTTTTAGGGTTGAGGCCCATGTCTTGTGTATTCTTTTTAGTCATAAACTGAATCAAAAGCAATTAAATTTTTGCATATTCTGTACCAAAATAAAAGACTTGTAAAATGATAACAAAGTTACAGAATATAAAAGTAAAAAAACTATATTGTTACCTTAGGAACATGGCTTTTTGAAAATGTATGCCATGAGGGTATATTACTGTTATTTTTGCAAATAAGGTCTTGTAATCATTGATAGTGTATAATGAGAAAGAAAAAAATTAAAGAACAGAAAAAGACACCTTTCTTTCCAAATACAATAATGTCACAATACATTGTGCTAGAAACAAAATCTAAATGTTTAAATAACCAGGATGAATAAGCAAATACAATTTGTGGGTTTAACGTATAGTTAGCACTGTTTATTGTAAAGCTATACTGAATGTAAATGGAGAAATAGTGTTTTTTTTTCAATTTTTTTCCCTTATGTTCCCTTTAAAATGCATAGAAAATAAGGTAATTACTAAACAAAATTATCACATGCTAAAAGCCTAATTTGTCCTGTAAAAAACATTATAGATCATTTAGGTGTGATAAGTAGTAATAAAGCTATTGGTGAATGAATGGGAGCAGCGCTGATATGTGAAAGTTGCTCTCGTCCTGAAGTCATTAATAAAAAAATCCTACACATACATTTAAAATTAACCCCTTACCTCCCACATGCTCCCATAGTTACCAAATAAAACATTTGCATACAAAAAGACAACTAAAAAAATACATAAATAGTTATCTTAGGGACTGAACTTTTTTTAATCTGTATGTCAAGAGGGTATATTACTGTTATTTTTTAAATTATGGGCTTGTAATTAGTGATAGATGCAAAACTGAAAAAAATAACCTTTATTTCCAGTTCAAATATTGGCGCCACACATTGTACCAGGGAAATATTTTAAACGTTGCAATAACCAGGACAAATGGGCAAATATATCCACAGTAGAACGTTTTATTTTAAAACGATAGTGGTCGAAAACTGGGAAATAATTAATTTTTTCCATTTCTTTTCTTATTCCCCTTAAAATGCAATTAGAATAAAATAATTCTTAGCAAAAAGCACCACCTAAAGAAATCCTCCTTTGTGGCGAAAAAAAACAATGTATAGACCATTTCAGTGTGATTAGAACTGATAAATTTATTGGCAGAAGAATGGACTCAGCGCTGAAAAGTGAAAAGTCGTTAAAGGACACCTGAACTGACCCCATAATTGTTAAACTATACATGACAATGTGTGCAGTATTGGGTTCTAATTATTACAGGCCACCCATTATGAATCACTCCCCTCCATTGCATCACTCATCCCCCAACCCCCTTCCCCTGCGTTGTGTCTCTGACTAGACGGAAGATGAATTAGAAGCACATACTCTGCCCACTGTGTGCTTCCTCTATATACGCTCCTGTCTGCCTGCACACAGAAGCTGCAGACAGGAGCGCTCTGGGCGCGCTTGTGCTGTTTAAGTGAAAATTGAACTACCAAAACTTTAGAAAACCATACATTTTTTGGGAAAATACAAAGGTAAGATTTTTTTTTTTGCTAGTGTTATATGCATATTATACAAAACAGATGTTTTCCTTCTTAAACAGAAGGTATTTGTGATTATTCAGACTGGAGTGAGCTCTGAGGTATCCCACAATGCATCGCTGCTGAATATGCAAATCATCTCTTTGTTGTCCCTGAAAGCTAACTAAACACACCTCCAGAACCACTGGAATACAATCGTGTCCACTTGTTAATATGACAGAGCCAAAATAATTCCACATGCATACAGACTGTCTTAAATTGGATGATCCTCATCAGCGCATGACATGGATTAATGTGGCTCTATGGGGAAAGACTTGAAACACCCAGAGTTACAGATACAAACAAGTCTGTATGCGTGTTGGATAGTTTGGCTCTTTAATATTAGCAAACTGACACATTCCAGCGTTCTGGAGGTGTGTTTAGCTTTCAGGGACAACAAAGAAATAATTTACATATTCAGCAGTGATGCACTGTGGAACACCTCAGAGCTCACTCCAACCTGAATAATCACAAATACCTTCTGTTTTAAAAAGGCAGACCTGTTTTGCATAACATTTTAGTAAGGAGGCTTTTTGATCTCTTTCAGCCCCTTACACACTCCTAGGAGTTCTGAATTCGTGATGGTCAAGTAGATGCAAATAACTTTGAGTTTATGCAAATTTTTGTGCCAATTTATACAGCTTGAAAATGAACCAAACAAATGTCACCGCAACAGGATTTGATTGGTTCAGTTTTAAACTGCATAAACATTTGCATACATTTGCATCAACTTGAAGTTATTTGCATCTACTTGACCATCAGTATTCTGATTCACCATGAGCTTGCAGGGCAATCTGTAACTATACCTATATACATTTTTTAAACTTAATTTATCCTGCTTCTTGGGCTTTTTTTTAATGTATCAGAATAAGCAAATTGTAGACATTTTATGTGCGTGTGCTTCTGGTTGTGGACCTGTGTATGTCTCTTTCCTTTAATGTAAAGCCATTCCCCTGAGCTGACTCTGCTCTCAGGGTTTTTATTTGCACAGTGTATTCATGTCCTATGAATAATACATAGAGGTCTGTCTGGATAGAGTCCATTCCTTACCTACTGTGGTCGGGTCATACTGAAATTCTGACTCCTGATCCCATCATCCTTACATATCAGACTTACATTAGCTCCCATTGATTTCATTTCCTACATTACTGAGTAACCCTCTCCTGACAAGAAGCTTTTTGTAGAAATGAGTATAAAGACAGCAGACATCAATCTATCTGTAGAAAATGTGAAAGGGAGAATACTTAAAGCAAACTGTGATATGAGGAAAAGTTGCTTACTACTGGTGTTTAGAGGAGGAAAGCAGGTGGTTTGGGTGATGGCATTCTGCAAAGATCTCTTTCAGATGGGCAGCTGAAGGAGGTGAGGTCACCGCTCGTCAGCTGCTCTCATGCCCCGACCGGGCACTGGTTACTGTTCAGAAGAAAGGCAGCCCCACCATGGAGTCACTTCTGAGCATGGCCATGCCCAGTCTGCCATGGAGCAAAACCACTGTGTCAAGTGCTGACACGTCAGGTGTTACAAATTATGTAATTCAGCTGCATTTAAATTGCACCCAAATGGCGCTCGTGGCCGGTAGATGGGACACTGAACTGCTCTACAAGTGTGCAGTTCAGCTGTCTGTCTGAAGGAGGCCTGAATCATGTGATTGGGCTTTGTAGCAGTGCTTCAGGCATGCAGTCTGAACCTGAAATGACTTTAGCGGTTGAATTGAGGGTCTGGGAAGATTACAGAAAAGAGCAGCAGATTGTGGGCTGGACCTGGAGCCAAAGTCATAGCTAATGATGAAGAAATAGATTCTCTCTCCTACAAGATGTTCCATCACTCCTGCAGAGTAAATTCTGCAGTTCTTGTGAGTGAAGGAGATTCTCCATATATAGTCAATTCCACGATGCAGCCTAGGTAATTTACAGTTAAAGATAATTGTTATACTTCCTTGCTAAAGGTGTCTCTAAAATAAATGAGACTGTTCAGAGAAATCTATTTAGTATGGTCATGTCTACACCATGACTTTGATTCACAAAGCCGTGATAAATAATATCACGGCCGTGATCTGCTTAGCGTGCGGGTTAGCGTGCGTACAGGTTTGCGCGCATAAAAGTAAAGGTTTGTGCGCATTAACTTTCCCCGTTCAATCGCTAACCCATATTTTAGCGCTTGAACGGGGAAGTTAATGCGCGCAAACCTGTACGCGCGCTAACCCGTACGCTAAACATATCACGGAAGTGATATCATTTATCACGGCTTTGTGAATCAGGCCCCATGTGTGATATATAACGCCTGTAGTATAACAGTAGTACACTGTTCATATAAAAATGTGTGTGATGTCATAGCATTGTCAAGGGCGTGTTTTCGCACACATTTTCCAAAAATGTATTGTAGACAGCACATGAGGATAATGCGATCTGCAGAGATATGAATATTCTCATAAAGGTTTATGGGTAGGGAGTTCCCATGCCATTTGAAATCAATAGGCTGTTTCGGATTTGCGTGCTGGAAAACAATTTGCGTCTTCAGCATTTCTTTGGAAGACGCATCTGAATTCCAATTGCCGAGCACGGGCACAGCAGGGGGATTTGGATACATTTTCACGATAGCACTAGTGCCACCTCGATTTCAGAAATGGACGTGTGACTCAAGTGGAAACAGAGCCTAAGGCCTGTTTCACAAAGCTAGCGACAAGCAGAGTGTTGAGTCACATCTTTGCACAGCTTCATTAAGAGGCAATATGATTTACTGACACTTGTGGAGTTACAAAAGCTGCCATTTAGCTGCATTAACTTGCAGCTGGAAAGTGCTCGGTGACAGGACCAAAATTACAGGGGAGCCGCCCCTGCAACCCGAGGGGGGCCCAGAGCTGTGATGGGGCCTGACTTCTAACCTTCTCTTCCTCCGATAAAGGTGTCCATTCTTCAAATCAGGTGTTTCTGTGGCTACATTTGTTCTGGGTGTGATGATTGCAATGTTCACACTAGTTTCATGAGCCTTGCAAGATGGGTCCCCAGGCTGTGAGGGTTACAAAAGGTAGGCAAAGGAAAGGGTGTAAACATAGGGGGGGGGGCATCAAAGTTTTTCTGGGAGCCCCATGATTTGTAGTTATGCCCCTGCTTCGTGCCTGTCAAAAGGGAGGCTAAACTACCTGACAAGCCTCCCAATTGAAGAGCCCTAAATGAACCTTAAGAAGGAGTTTTACGCCTTTGACTTTTAATAACAATAGACAGTTTCTTCCAGGCAGAAAACAGCCATTTTGTTTTCTTTAAAGGTAACTCTAGTATCTCTCAACTCAGCTCTGTGACGTACTCTGACAACGTCAGTTGGTGCTGAAGGATATTGAAGGAAGTTAGAACTTTTGCAGTCAATAACTACAAAACCAGAATTTAAGAAAAAGTTTTACGTTACAAATTTCTATTTACAGTAAACTGGTAATTAAAAAAAAAGGCAACAGTACGATAGAGGGAAGCCTCTGGATCTTCCAGAGGCTTACCAAGTCCTTCTTGAGACCATCGATCCAGTGCAGGACCCTCTGGAAGTTTGCAGCCGCGCTCCCATCTGTAATAGAGCACAGCTGCAGCATGGGTGCAGGACACCTTGTGCCTGTACAACAGCATGGAGTCCCCTAGGCTTGGCTGAAAAAGCTTCGCCCATTCGGGCTCCATGTAATTGCGCAGAAGCAAAGCATCCTGGTGAGTTCCAGTATTAGTTTTCCCCCGGTGGTGGTACCATAAGTGAAAACTAATTGTATGGCTTATAGACTTTCTAATTCTTTGGTGTCCAATAAGGTAAGACTCCTTTGCTTTGCTACATTAACCACTAGCATTTTTATTCCAGAACTGTTTTTTTTTCCCTGCCTGTAATTTAAAGTTACATCTTGTAAATATAAATGCAAACCTTCCTTGTGAGCACAAAACGTGGGGACTTTGGGGAGTGATTATGAATGCTTTAGGTTGTGTTCAGTAAATACCATTTGTGTTCACGTGACCCTGTGCCAGGTGGGTACATTGACATTAACATTGACATTGAGGCACAGCTAATGCTGAGTAGATGTGAAAGGGATAAGAAGGTTACCATTGCAATTGATGCTTCTGGCAGCAAAGTAGGAAGCTGTGCCTCTAACTGTCTTATTCCAATATACGTCTACAAAAAGAGCACTGTGAACTCTTATGTAGGAAGATTTGACAGGGGAATTGGTATCTCTGATTGAATGTATAGTTAATTAAACTCTCTCCCTCTGGCAATGTGTAGGTGAGAAGATACAGCCTTAAACTCCCTGCCTCAGGTCAGGATTGCCAACTCTTTACTGCCGTTGCAGAAAAAGCAGAGGTCGAGGAGACACTGCTCTGGGGACCCCGTAATGCTAACATAAAGGAAGGAAAATGTAATGGCCAAGAAAAGAAGCCAAAAACATTGGGGATTAAGCTGTAAGAGGCAGCAGATAATGGAGAGTGGTTAGTAATATCTAGCTGATTGCTTGGTTTCTCAGCTGACCTGTTCTGTAAATAGAAGCTGCTTTTATCCCTGCGCTGCTAAACCATTTTTCTTTGGCTATCGGATGCATGCTCACTATCTCTAAGCAGCGACTCTCCTCGCCCACCTTGCTGTGCATTATTGCTTCTGCCCACCTGACACCAGGTGGTCACTGATAAATTGATTTCTCTCCACTGCAAAGAGTTTGCTTTAATTTGTTTATTTCAACACGAGCTAGGCAACTGGATAGAATAGACAACAAAGCTGCACTGTGTTTCAGTACGAGATGCTAGCACAGAGCGTGAGAATCATCTCGCCTGAAAAAACAACAACTTGCACCCTAGTACAAAGAATGATGGTATTGTGCAGTGTGCTACACTGGGAATTGTGGGATGCCCTAGTAGTGCATGCTCCTTGGGTGCTATATAAATTACCACAGTGGTTACAGGCAAATCCCCGTAGTATTGGTGCACAGGGTTTACATGATAAATACTCTCCTGGGCTCTGATTTGGGCTAACATGCCGCTATTACACTGCTGCATTGACAAAATACCACAACTGTATTACCTTTAAGAATTAAGGACTGTACTCCTGATCATTTTAGGATCTGAGTTAAAGCTATGTTTTAAATTTGATCCAGTTACGGCCTTCAAACCCTTCTGTTTTTTTGTTGCATTTAGTATCTAACTTTTAAACTTTGTTTCCTCACAGGTTTGTTCAGGGTGTCCATATATACACAATCCAGCACCAGCAAATGATGTGTAACAGTAACGTAGCTGTTATAATACAAGTTTCTGATGCTTGGCAATGCTGGTAATTTCATATAAATGTCTACATACTTGAGGAAACAATTGCCCTGTTTTACTTAGACCTCCACAGGCTTTAGATCTTTGGAGATCTCATAAGAAGAACATAAGTTATCTTCGATTTATAATAACTTTTTAACACTTTGCAATAAAAAAAGTACCAAGATGTAGATGAAAAAGTACTATAAACATTACTTCGAGTATTTGTTTGCTTGCTGGTGGTTTAAAGGGCATTTTATTGACAAGTTTGAAAATTTCACCTAGGAGAAAACTCAGGTGAAAAAGTGAATTGCATGTGGCCCCTTATCAGTAAAATGCATTTTAAGCCATCAGCAAGCAAGAGAATATTCAGAATTATTGAAGTAGTATTTCTCCACTTACATTTGGTACTTTTTCGTTTGCAAAGTCCTGAAAAGTGATTTCAAACAGAAGATGAATAGGAGAACACCTAGGAGAAAAAGTGAATTTAATAACAGCCATTGCCCATATGCAATTCACTTTTTCTCTAGTTTTCTCCAAGTTGATATTTTGCCCACTTTGACAATAAAAAATGCATTGCAAGAAAATACACACAATAATTTTGATAGTACTTTTTCTACTACATTTGGTACTTTTTCAATTGTGAAATGCTGAAAAGTTATTTTAAAGAGAAGATGAAAAATTATCACCTAGGAAAAAACTTTGGAGAAAAAGTGAATTGCATATGGGCCAATTATCTGTTACTAGGTGGCAAGGGTTTACGGATTTTACCTGGGTCAGTGCAGAACATAGGAACACTTATGTAACGGTTGGTGACTTTGTCTTTGCACAACTGCGCACGCTTGCCGCAAACTGTTTTTAATATTTCAAAGATTTATTTTAAAAAGTACTTTCTAACTTTCCTCAAGGTTTGTTATTTTCTGCTCTTACCCCAGCAAGAGTTTCACACTCTTTCCTCCTAGTAAAAGACAATTTTTAATGAGGAAGTGGTGCAGGATAGCTGAAGATCTCTAGCTAGAAGATGGCTTAGTAATTGCTTAGTATGAAGGCATCTTACAGCTTGTTTCTCTTAATGAATCATCTACCTGCCTGTTGCCACATTCAGCTCAGCTTTTTTGTATTTGAAAAGAAAATGAATTAGCACGGTGCACAGTTTATAAGCAATAAAAATGCTCTGGTTCTGAAGGGTTCCTCTTGTGTGGAAACAGGGTGAAGGCACATGACACCTAGGCCCTGTCTAAGCAGTGTGAAAAGTTGATAGTTTTACTGCCCTTCTGATAAGATGCATTCCACTGTGCTTAAATGGACTTTCAGTCTTCAGTGTACTTTGCTGAAATGATCCTCAGTAGAGGTCACTCATTCTAAAATTAGGTACAAACACTCGATAAGTGTCACCCGTCACGATTAAGCTCTATCCTTCAGGTGGTACTGTTGTGTAGGAACGCTGTACGACGGAGGCATCTGTTTCCAGGAAGAAGGGAGGAGGGATGATGGCACAGTGAAGTGGCTTCCTGCGGGCAGGGTTAGGAGGGGAACAGTGGTCTCAAGTGTTAATTAGGTGATGCTAAAGTGACCCAGTGAAATGGATCTTTATGCAATCTTAGGGGACACCTGTACACACTATATTCTCACTTACGATGGTCCTGAACAGCTATCTTGTCATCTTTCCTGTGTATGTGGCTTTAGAGAGTGAAAGGATAGTTTTAGGCCTTCTGTAGGGACATATGTACCAACTAGCTAATAATAGTAATAATAATTACTGTATTTACACATTATACATACCTTTGCAAAAGGCCTGCCCATTTTATAACGGGCGCTAGGCAACGTGCTGTCCACAGCCATGTCACATGCTTTCAAACTAATGCGAGCGTACAGCCACTACCCCCCTCCCCCTGGTCGCACGTCCACAACTCCCCCCCCCCCTCGCGTGGGGCGCACGGTGCTCATCATGACCTCTTCCCTAAGCACGTGCACGGTGGCTCCCCTGACACAGGAGGATGCGGGGACGGAGATTATTATATAGGATATGGTTATCCTTTAATGTGATTGTTGGGAATGATTGCTACAGAGCACCCAGTTAAGTCATGGAGAACCAGAATAGTATATCAGATATATTTTTACCCCCTTAAAGCAGAAGGTATTAGTAAATTTCCAGCTTAAATTGAGCAAGAAGGTAGTCCCATAACACATCACTCCAGGTTGGTGAGCGAACATGCAAATTATTCCTTCCACAGCATGCCTATAGCCTATGCCCATTTTACTGGGCCATATAGTTTAACTTGCAGACAGCTGTTTTACGATATCTCAGCCTTTATAAGAGCAAGGTAGGGATTTATATGGCTCTATGCCCAGGAATTGGAAAATCATTTGGATTATTATTACAGCTGTTGATTGCATGTGATGCACAGGGAGACATATTTACAACCAGGAAATATTTCTGACATTCTGGTTGAAAGGAACAAAAGACTTGTGCAATAAACTTTCAGGCCATGTGTTTTGCTTTTCTTGATTAATGACTAAAAATAGTCATAAAAAGTCAGGCCCTAATTCTCTAGCAACATTGTGCAGAATACTTCTCTGTCTCTGCCAGTTTTGCTGCAGATTGCAATAAATACCTGTAAAAACATTTTCTTCCCTTTCACACAACATAGCTTTACCAAAAATTCAATAAAAATAACAAGACTACCATTACATTGTTAGTGCTGGGAGCCATCAAAGCCTGGGTCTCATGCTTATGATTGTGTCCTCTATTATATCACAAACTGCTTTGTTGCTCATCCATACGAGCACAAGGTTATATTTTAAGAGGACTTTTCATATTTTTCCTTGAGCATAACTGCCTGCTCACTGTAGAGCTGTAACTGAGTGCTGACATTACTGTATTACGATAAAAGGAAACATTACAGTATGTATATAAGCAACCCTGAACTGAAAATGAAAAGTCAAAATAAACATAAACACATCGGGCATGATTCACTAAGACAAATAGCACACCTTATTAAAGTTAACACACCTTATCAGAGTAGCATAGCGCAATTATGCCTGCTAATTGGCAATGATGAGAGCTCCACTCGTCCTGCCATGAGCCCCTGCGGGTTCGTAGCGCTCGCTATGCTACTCTGATAAGGTGTGTTAACTTTGATAAGGCGTGCTATTTGTCCTACTGAATCAAGCCCATCATAATTACCTACTGCGTAGTCTGCTCATCAATCCCTTTCTGCTCTCCCGCGTCCTGTTTGTACACTGTGATCAATAGAATTCTCAGTACTCCATTTTAAAAATGGTGATGACCTTGTAACAGCTTCTGGGTAGCACACTATAAACCTGTAATATTTCCCACTTGAGCTATAGGGAAACATGGACATTACCTTGCACATCAGTTGTCCTTTCAGTTGTAACTGACAAGAACTGATATACAACTGCGAGCAACTGATATATTTCAGTTCTGACAACAATTTTTTTTGTCAGAACTGGAAGGAATCATTGTTAGAAGGAAATGGTGAGCTTCTGAGAGGAACTGATGGCGAGGTAAGTATGTAATATTAATTTGCAAGTACTTTATGTGTTTATTTTAAATAATTTTACTTGGTTCATGTTCACAAGTCAAGACAATCAATTTGTCTGATCAAACAACTGAAATGAGTCCGCAAAACTGCTTGACTAAAGGCCCATACGCCCGGCGGATCGCTCAAACTCAGTCTTATCACGCGAACGACAGTCTGTACACACGCCCGATTTGGCGTGCGGACGACTGAACGACGGGACGTTCAAACGACCCGTCGTTCGCAAAAATCAGATGTGTGTATGGGCCTTTAGGCTCAGAATAAGTAAGTAAATTCGTAAAATAGTGGTCATGCCTCTAGATGTTGAATGCATATAAATTTTAGTGTCCTGGATTTATTTACAAAAAACAAATCCTAAATTTATTGAATTGCATAAAAATCAGTGCCCCAACAAGCATGCCCAGTCAGCGATTTGACTGATTCCAAGCAAACTGAAAAAAAGTAATTTATAGGAGTAGGAGCATAGATGCAATTGTTTATCTTATGAGTTTATTTTCACCTTAGGTTCTCTCTAATGGGAGGGAGATCTGGTCAGTGGAATGCCGAGACCCAGGTGAGTAACCTCTCATTTACAGTGGGTTGCAAAAGTATTCGGCCCCCTTGAAGTTTTCCACATTTTGTCACATTACTGCCACAAACATGCATCAATTTTATTGGAATTCCATGTGAAAGACCAATACAAAGTGGTGTACATGTGAGAAGTGGATCGAAAATCATACATCATTCCAAACATTTTTTACAAATCAATACCTGCAAAGTGGGGTGTGCGTAATTATTCAGCCCCCTGAGTCAATACTCTGTACAACCACCTTTTGCTGCAATTACAGCTGCCAGTCTTTTAGGGTATGTCTCTACCAGCTTTGCACATCTAGAGACTGAAATCCTTGCCCATTCTTGTTTGCAAAACAGCTCCAGCTCAGTCAGATTAGATGGACAGCGTTTGTGAACATCAGTTTTCAGATCTTGCCACAGATTCTCGATTGGATTTAGATCTGGACTTTGACTGGGCCATTCTAACACATAGATATTGTTTTGTTTTAAACCATTCCATTGTTGCCCTGGCTTTATGTTTAGGGTCATTGTCCTGCTGGAAGGTGAACCTCCGCCCCAGTCTCAAGTCTTTTGCAGTCTCCAAGAGGTTTTCTGCCAAGTTTGCCCTGTATTTGGCTCCATCCATCTTCCCATCAACTCTGACCAACTTCCCTGTCCCTGCTGAAGAGATGCACCCCCCGAGCATGATGCTGCCACCACCATATTTGACAGTGAAAATCAATTAACCCTTCGCACACTCACATGCAAATGTTCAAACAAATGCATTCACAGATTTACTCATCCAGGCACAACTGTTATCCCTACAGCTAAATTAAAAGCCAGGGTTTTAGTTCACAGAAGAATGCATTCTTATGCTTAGTCACCTATACTGCGTAGAAGTACCCAGGTAAACATAGGTGTCCTAACTCTGGCCCTGTAACATGCATAGTACAGACATGCAAACACATTCATTGCATCAAACCTATCAATGGATTAGGAGCACACATCCTAACTTCCTCTCCTGGGAAAGACAGTGCATCTTACCAATCGCACAAGGGAGCTAACGTTATGTGTCCATGTGCACCATGCGCATACACCAGCATAAGCTGTCTGCATGCTGACAAACATACAGGGGAAGGGGGGAGTGCACCGAATTGGACCCTAGCCACAGGGGTCAATGATAAGAATAAACATACATATATCCAGGCACATCGCCTCTAGTTAGGACATTAAATAAATTATTAGGGAAAGGGAGGTGCTGAAGGGGGTGTGGCTAGAAACAGCCACACCCCCTTCAGCACCTTCCTTTCCCTAATAATTTATTTAATGTCCTAACTAGAGGCGATGTGCCTGGATATATGTATGTTTATTCTTATCATTGACCCCTGTGGCTAGGGTCCAATTCGGTGCACTCCCCCCTTCCCCTGTATGTTTGTCAGCATGCAGACAGCTTATGCTGGTGTATGCGCATGGTGCACATGGACACATAACGTTAGCTCCCTTGTGCGATTGGTAAGATGCACTGTCTTTCCCAGGAGAGGAAGTTAGGATGTGTGCTCCTAATCCATTGATAGGTTTGATGCAATGAATGTGTTTGCATGTCTGTACTATGCATGTTACAGGGCCAGAGTTAGGACACCTATGTTTACCTGGGTACTTCTACGCAGTATAGGTGACTAAGCATAAGAATGCATTCTTCTGTGAACTAAAACCCTGGCTTTTAATTTAGCTGTAGGGATAACAGTTGTGCCTGGATGAGTAAATCTGTGAATGCATTTGTTTGAACATTTGCATGTGAGTGTGCGAAGGGTTAATTGATTTTTGCTGTTTCTAGCCACACCCTCTTCAGCACCTCCCTTTCCCTAATAATTTATTTAATGTCCTAACTAGAGGCGATGTGCCTGGATATATGTATGTTTATTCATATTTGACAGTGGGGATGCTGTGTTCAGAGTGATGTGCAGTGTTCGTTTTCCGCCACACATAGCGTTTTGCATTTTGGCCAAAAAGTTCCATTTTGCTCTCGTCTGACCAGAGCACCTTCTTCCACATGGCTGCTGTGTCCCCCACATGGCTTGTGGCAAACTGCAAATGGGACTTCCTATGCTTTCTGTTAACAATGCCTTTCTTCTGGCCACTCTTCCATAAAGGCCAACTTTTTACAGTGCATGACTAATAGTCCTATGGACAGAGTCTCCCACCTGAGCTGTAGATCTCTGCAGCTCGTCCAGAGTCACCATGGGCCTCTTGACTGCATTTCTGATCAGCGCTCTCCTTGTTCGGCCAGTGAGTTTAAGTGGATGGCCTTGTCTTGGTAGGTTTACAGTTGTGCCATACTCCTTCCATTTCTGAATGATCGCTTGAACATTGCTCCGTGGGATGTTCAAGGCTTTGGAAATCTTTTTGTAGCCTAAGCCTGCTTTAAATTTCTCAATAACTTGATCCCTGACCTGTCTGGTGTGTTCTTTGGACTTCATGGTGTTGTTGCTCCCAAGATTCTCTTAGACAACCTCTGAGGCCCTCACAGAGCAGCTGTATTTGTACTGACATTAGATTACACACAGGTGTACTCTATTTAGTCATTAGCACTCATCAGGCAATGTCTATGGGCAACTGACTGCACTCAGATCAAAGGGGGCCGAATAATTATGCACACACCACTTTGCAGTTATTTATTTGTAAAAAATGTTTGGAATGATGTATGATTTTCGATCCACTTCTCATGTGTACACCACTTTGTGTTGGTCTGTCACGTGGAATTCCAATAACATTGACTCATGTTTATAGCAGTAATGTGAAAAAATGTGGAACACTTCAAGGGGGCCGAATACTTTTGCAACCCACTGTACACTCAGCTCGGGACTCTGCATAAATAAGGCAGGAGGGAGGCACTTGGTGAGGGGAGTGAGCCTGCCTTTTCATCACCAGGTTCCTCTAGGCACGTGCCTACAGTGCCTTATGGTAAATCTGGTCCTGCGTGGATTGTTTACCTGGATTTGACTTTTTGCCTGTACCTGAATTATTCTTGATTGATGCCTGGATTAACCCATTGCCTGTACTTTGACCATTTGTGATTGCTGCCTGGATTGACCTTTTGCTTGGAATTGACAATTGGTGTTTGCTGCCTGGACCAACATCTGCCTGTACCCGACTCTGAGATTGGTTTGCTCTATTGGACGTTAAGTATCTCTTCTGTATGACCCCTGGCTTGTATTGACTTCTCTGCCTGTGTTTTTACCTTGTGGGTACTGTTGGTATCTCTCCCATTAAGGCCTGAACGTAAAGGTAGTCAGGTAGACGCTACTCTGTCTCCTGTTCCACACAAGGTGAAGATTGCAATGATAGATTGGGGCATAGGGACTGATTGAGTGGGGAATACTTTCCCCCGACCAATAGTTCTAGGCTAATCATCACTTGCTCTCCGGCCCTGAGACCCCCAAACTGAGCCCTCTGTCCCCAAGTAATTCTTACTTTGATGGCACACTAAAACTATGACTCCTGTCAGTGTGGTGACTGCAAATAAATCTAGCACAGGGCACCTTTAATTATGTGGTGTTGAAAATTACTGTTTTGCCAAGTGTTTTCAGTATATGCTGCCAATACAATGGTTTACAATGTCTCACAGTGAATTGATTCTATGCACTTTGGGTCCTACAGGAGAAAAGCACTTTACAAATGTTCTTGTGCTAGTTATTCATATATTGAGACTTGGTACTCAATAGTCTTTTTTAGTCCAGAAATCTGGTGAGGGTTCAATGACCATGGGACATAAACTGAAGGTACCACCTTTCCAAAATACATGTCTTTTATACTTCATATAAGAACAAAACTGAGAATAGTCTTCAGCTTGCACCATTTAAGGAGCAACTTTAACCCAGGATTTAACTTCATTCCAATCAGTAGCTACCCTAGTAGATACCCTGTTTCCCATGAGAAATATTTACCTTTTCTCACATAGATCATCGGGGACATTTGTATAGCTAATATTGTGGTGAAACCCCTCCCTCAGTGTGATGTCATGACCATGGCCCTGACAGTTTGCTGTCTGTGAACCTCATTGCATTGTGGGAAATATGCAATATCTCCCTCTGTGCATAGAACTATCAGTTAACAAACATTTCGCACAGATAACCTGGCAGGACTAATGATGTCGCCACCTGTGATAAATTTCAGAATGTAAATCAGGTAGAGGAAAGATTTTAGAACAGGCAAACACTGACAAAATAATTTATAAATGAAATATTGTAAGAAAATAAGCAATTTTATTCACTACATTACTTTCACTACAGCTCCTTGTCAATTAAAATGTACCTATATATTCATCAAATATTTATTTTCATGTTCTTATTTAAAGGGAGCCTGAGCAGGTTATAAAAACAGAATTTACACTTACCTGGGGCTTCCTCCAGCCCACTGTAGGCTGAGAGGTTCCCTGGCGTCCTCCTGGCTCCTTCCCTGGTCCCGGCTCCGGTTACACAACGACTTCAGCCTGAAGTCGTCAGGGCTGCTTCCTGCTGGAACGTGGATGATCGTGTCATCACACCGGCGGCTACGTGTCATCACGCCGGCATTAGAGTCCTGCACATGCGCCACTCTCTAAGATTGAACCGCGCATGAGCTGGACTCTGACGCTGGCCATCACGCGTAGCCGGCTGGAGTAATGCTACAATCGTCTGCAGCGGGAAGCAGACCTGATGACTTCAGGCTGAAGTCGTCATGTAGCCGGGACCAGGGAAGGAGCCAGGAGGACGCCGGGTGACCTCGAGGCCTATGGTGGGCTGGAGGAAGCCCCAGGTAAGCATAATTTCTGGGGTTTTTAACCTGTTCAGGGTCCCTTTAAAATGGTTCACAATCTTTTTTTTCCCATTCTGTGTCACAAAGGATGGGTACTTCTGTTCTGTCTAGATTTCACAATCACTTTTCATTCCCTTTGCTTACTAACCTTCAGAACTTTATTGAACCTAATTTGCAGTTGGCCCATGGCTATAAAACCAGGTAAAATATTCCCTACAAGACAACATTTCCAGGAAATAAACACTTCTGTTAGTTTAAATGGGATACAGTAGATATTTTTCAACCACGGTTTTCTGCAGTTTGCTGCGTGGAAATGTTAATAAATAATTCCCTTTAATTATCTGGTGCAAACAGATCAGGCAGGCAGATCATGTAATAAAACACCCATCCACGGATCTCCTGGGCAATGACTGTGTTATTGGAAATGTTTGAATCTGATAAACAACTGTCATTTTGGTCCAACAATTTCACGCTGCTCAGAGCGATTGTTACAATTCACACTCCAGAAATGGAGGCCTTTTATGATATGGGTGGAGGTGACATTCAAAGAGCTCAACAATCTAGCTCTGCTCTCTCCTTTTTACACAAGCTGAAGATAAAAAATAAATACCTTGTAGTAATAATGGTATTAGCTTTGTCAGGTCAGGAACACCTGGTAGGAAAAAAGCTTGACTGGTACCTAAATCCTTTATTGATGCTAGTCAGTCTTGTTAATTTTTCATTTGTGCTTAAGTGCAGTAAGTGTATTTTTTCAGGTATCTAATCTAATAAATTAATTTGTATGCCTTGCTTATGTAACTAACTGCAAGCTGTGTCTTTTTTTCTGAGCCATTGCTGAGAATGTTCTAGTTTCAGTTTCCTTTAGTTTCACCTTGGTTCATGCTGCAAGGGCTTTACAGCACTAGTGATCTGAAAAGCTCTTGCTAATGCAATGCTATGGGTGATTTTTATAAAATCACATTGCTCAAATGGGATCACACCCAAAGCATTACATTAGCAAAAGCTTTTAAAATCACAAGCGCTTAGGAAATTCTCTTGTAGCGTGACCCAGCAGGCTGGTTAACGCTAAAAGCGTTTTTTAAGTGCCAGTGATTTGGAAAGCTTTTGATAATGTAATGCTAGAGGTGATTTTTGAAAAAATCGCAGCATGCAAGTGAGAACACACATATAACATTACATTAGCAAGAGCTTTTTAAATTACTGGCACTTAGAATAATGCTTGTAGTGTGAACAGAGCTGATGCTACCATAGAGACAAAGAGGTCAATTGCCCTAGGGCCACCAGGCACTGCCGGGCCTCCCCGAGGTCTCCCCCTTACTTGTGCTTCCCAGGGCCCCTGCATAGTTTTGTCAGTGAAGCAACTCACCTCACCTGTTCCAACCTGCTGCCTCATTAGTCCATGTTCTCCATCTTCATTCCCACTGGCTGCCTCTTCTCAGTGACCTGCCGAATGTTATTACATAGAGGCAGTCAGTGGGGATGAAGATGGGAAACACGGATGGAGCAGCACACCGGAACAGGTGAGGTGTTATGAAGAAAAAGCTTTACAGGGGCCCCGGGGAGTACAAGTCAGCAGGAGACCTGGGCAACTCAGCAGCACTCAAAGGCCTTGGGGCAAGTGCCCCCCTTTCATCTATGATAGTTCTGGCCCGGGGTGGGGGTGCATGTTGTCAATCACCCACTCGCCTGTTGTTCCTTATAGAACAAAAGGGACTGCTAGATGAGCTGCTTATCTGCCTTTCTTCTGTGGGAGGGGGCGTGGCTTTGCAATTGGGGTTTAAGGGATGTGTTCTGTGCCATTTTGGGATTATGCAGAGAGAGTTGGGGTTGACATGCCATTTAACCTTTCATCAGTGTTAGTGCCTTCATAAGGTTGAGGGACAGGAAGTGGTGTCTGGATGCCAGGAAGCCAGCTGTGTGTGGGAAGGAGTAATGCAGTCTGCTTAGAGAGTAGTCATGCGACCGCACCAAAAATTAAATCCCTATAAGTGGGGTTTTGCTGTTTGGCCATATCCTATTCAAGGTGATAAGTAGCTTGCAGATGCGAGCTACTTATCACCTTGCCAACGCGCAACGATTACCGGCAAATCCTATTGCCCATATCCTTCACGCGATGGCCGATCGTTAGGTAGCATTACTCAGGCGAAAGCCTGAGCGATGCTCCCTATTACCGGGCGATGGGGAGTGAGGTTTACGCTGTGGTGCTGTCCTTCAGCACCACGGCCTTGCTCCCCAAACATGTGCACTCACATGACGAACATCGCCGCCATCTTCCGCCGCAGCATCTGGGGGTCACCTTAAATAAGGAGACCCCCAGAGCTCCCCATAGGGTCGCCGCATACCTTAGAAGCCCTCACGTAGCTCTGCCCGGGCACCCATGTTAACATGCATACCGCCAATGATCACCCGACATCTCTCGCCGCAAATTCTGTTGCGTAATTACAGTGTATCTATCACTGTAATTACTGTCCGCATAGGAGCCCGGGCAAAGCAACTTTGAATCTGCAGCTGAGGCTCCCCATTGATCCGCTGTCTGAGCCATTTTATTGGTTCAGACAGCGGGCCAATGGGAGCCCCGGCTTCAGATTTAAAGATGCTTTGCCTGGGCTCCTATTCGGACAGTAATTACAGTGTTAGATACACTGTAATTATGCAAATGGAATTTGCGAGAGGCATCGAGTGATCAGCGGCGGTATGTATGTTAACATGGGTGCCCGGCAGAGCTATGTGGGGGTCTTCTAAGGTGTGCGGCAACCTGACGGGGAGCTCTGGGGGTCTCCTTATTAAAGGAGACCCCCAGATGCTGTTAGCGATGACGTGCGTTACCTGGTTTAGACCTGCTCTTTGCAGGTCTAAGCTAACGCTCATGTCTGCCAAACATCGCTTCCCGGAGGAATGCAAAGGGTAACTGCATTCCGTGTAAAGAAATCGCTAGGCAATTATATTGCCCAAGCAAGTTCTTTTTCGCTTGGGGGATCACTTTACTAGGATTAGGCGATGCCCCCATCACCTAAATAAAGAACTCGCCAGCACTTAGCACTGGCGAGTTCAGTAATAGGATATGGCCCTTAGACTTTAAAGACCAATTCCAATGTGTTAATACTGTAGATAAAGTTATAGGAAGAATATGTCTATGTTGCTAGGTCATAGTCCTGTTCTGTTTGCTTCTAGCTTGACAGTGTCATTGCTTATTGTTATTGGGCATGTTTCTAGTGACTTATTTACTGTAGAAAATGATGATGTACAGGGAGATTGTATAAAGCATGCCCATGGTACATACAAATGAAGGGGGGGGGGGGGGGCACAGGCCTCTCTAAGTTGTGCATTATTATTATTTTGTATTTATATAGCATCGACATTTTCCGCAGCACTATTCAAAGTATACCGTATATAGTCTTTTCACTAACTGTCCCTCAGAGGAGCTCCCAATCTAATCCCTGAAATATTTATACATCTATCGTAGTCTATGGTCAATTTTAAGGAGAAGTCAGTTAACTTATCTGTATATTTTTGGGATAAGGGAGGAAGTGAGAACTGATGCAGACATGGGAGAACATACACACTGCAGATAGTGCCCTGACTGGGATTCAAACTGTGGACCCAGAGCTGCAAGGTGAGAGTGCACATGTGCATTGCTGACTATCCTGAAATGATCCTTAAGTCCGATGAACAGTTCATGGTTTGAAATGAGGACAGGCTGTTGAAGCATGAGTTAGGTGGTGATCCAATATGGAAGGATGGCATACTGCAGAATGAGAATTTTCACAGTCTTGGAATACATTGACATTTAAACTGGGGACTTAAGAGTTACCTGTGTTTTTAGACCTTATCTCAGGATAGCTGAAAAAATACATCAAAAAATGATTTACCTGCCTATGTATTCCATGATAACAAGTGACCGTGGGTTTCTCTGGGAACTCATAGAAAGGCATTTATGATGAGTGTAATAGATTTACTATAACAGGGCAGTCGTGAACATAAATAAAACCCCTGAGAACACTTTCTGGAACTGTTCCTTGTCTTATATCTGCTACAAACCTGTCTTCAATGTTTACGTGTGTCACAATTCATTTCAGTTGCCTGAATTGCGAAAGAAGGAAAGAAATGTATACACAGCAGATCATGTTGCAGTCTTGTCTGTTAAATGTTTCATATAATACCTTTAAATCTTGCTCAGAGTTGCCCACCACAGTCTGATGTGCCGAATCAGGTAAAATGGGCGTTCCATGAGCCTGGTACTTTGGGCACTGCCAATTTGCATTCTGGCTATGGCGGCACAAAGGAGGTAAATTGGGTGTGAGTGGCAGGGGTGGGGATTGGGAGTATAACCGAGTGCTGGGGAGTATGTTACAGCTGAGTGTGTGTTTGTGTGTGTGTGTGTGTGTATGTGGGGGGGGGGGGGGAGTGTGTTAAAACTATGGGCACTCGGTTGGATGGTATAGCCTCTCATACCTAACCCTTCTGTGAGGAACAGTAAGTGTGTCCTGAATTTATTTGACCAATTGGAGTGTGAGAACAGCTGTGGCTCCCGCGTTCCCCTCTCCATTGTACACTGCATACAGTTTGGCCCAGAATTGAGTCTGGATTTTGCTGCTCGGAATGAGTACAATAGTCACACATACAGCAGTTTTAGAAATGTTTTTTCCTGTTTAGAATATATAAGTGTATGGCCAGCTTAAGACAAAATACATTTTAGTCAGTAAGATAAGAGAAGTTAAGGTGATCTTGAATTATTTGAAGGGAAAAAAGTGCCCCTAGGGGTTACTTACCTTGGGAGGAGGATCCTAATGAAGCTCCCACCATCTTCTATAGCTAGCTCGTTCCCCCCGAAAAGCACAGAGCAATAGTATTTACATTGCCTGCCTGTGCGGGTGCACTAGCGGCTCTCCAGTAGTGCTCCGGCGGTAGTAGCCGAGCTGGAACAGGTACGCTCTACTGCGCAAGCGCACACGGCTCAGCATGCAAATTCAGACAAGGAATTGCAGCCTATTGAAATTAATAGACTGCCCCTGAATTTGTTTACGGGGTAAAAAAACTGACAACTAGCAGTATAATTTCAGAACACGCATGCTATTCTCCACAGATGCATGGCATGACTAGATGGAATTGCATGCGTACTTGCATTGAAAAAACTACCGGGGTGCGTCTCGGAGATGCATGCTGGGTACAAGTGGGTACGGGCCTTTAGAGATGCAGTGGGCTTGAAATTGACAACTTGGATGGCAACTTACACTTATAATAGACCTATTTTTGTGCTAAAAAAAGGGAACCAGTGCATAGCAAGGAGGTGGTGGTGGGGAAGGAGGTGGGGGGGAGATGAGGGCAAAGGGACCCTGTTTACCTCATTTGAGTTAATAACAAGTTGAGGCACCAGTTGGTAAACTGAAAGAAAAAAAAAACATGAGCATTGTTTCAGTAATTACTCTGTTTTCTCTGAGGGGAGGTTTTCTTACTTAAAAATACCTTTTTTAGCATTTAGCAAGGGGTTAAAAGTAGGTAGGCATTAAATGAATATTGGTATGCACACCATCAAAAAGTAGCAAGTGTATGTATAACACAAGAGGGTGCTCAGTCAATAAACCAGACCTATCACTAGGTCTTACAAAATCCTATATACAAGAAATAACTGGCACACCACGCAGTTGAAATGCTTAATTAGTAGTTGTATTATAAACACAAAGGAAATTTGCATATTGAGTACAAACAATGGGCTTTAAACAAACAAGGAATGGCCCAAACTGTGACACAGTGTACAAGCAAAAATACACAATGAGGGCATATACAGCAAAAGGGATCAAAAAGAACAATCAATTGCATACGAGCTGACTGCTGCCTGTATAAACAAATGACAGTGTCAAATGTCCGCCCAACGGCAGACCACAATAGGAAGCAACTGGCAGCGTATATAGGAAAAAACAGAGATTGTACAATGAGCAATATAAATTACCCTAGGGTAATGCTTTGTACACTGTGTCACAGTTTGGGCCATTCCTTGTTTGTGTAAAGCCCATTGTTTGTACTCCATATGCAAATTTCCTTTGTGTTTATAATACAACTACTAATTAAGCATTTCAACTGCGTGGTGTGCCAGTTATTTCTTGTATATAGTTAAAAGTAGGTAGGAACATAATATCAAACTTGTAGTAACTGGGTACAATTTATTTTGAGGTTTGTTTGTTTTTTGTCATATGTGGGAAGCTGAAAAGCATTTAATTAAAAAGGTGTGAAAATATATTGAAAGGGAACTTGGAAGAAATACTATTCTGAGTCAGGGCCACAGAAATATCCGATTACAATTAGAAAAGAAATAATAAGTATCAACCAAAAAAGGAAACACTTCCTTGAGGTGCAAAAACACAGAGTATGCAAGTAATTATCAGAAATAAGAAACTAAACTCAACTACATACAAGTACAGTATAGCAGAAATAAAATACAATAAAACTAGATCACAGAGATGTCTGCCATGCCTACTCCAATATCCTATTGCTATGGGTACATACACACATCCTATTTTCATTGGACAATTTTACAACTAGTTTCAGGGTGTAAGAAAACGTGGAAAAGCCGCCGTGTGTACTGCCGGCAAGGCGGCTGATTCCGCGTCCAGCACTGCGGTTGCTTAGACCAGTTCCAGGGTGTAGAGACCACGGACCTCACACCCCAGACTAGGAATACTGTGTATCATCTATGTTATTCCTTAGACCAGTTCCAGGGTATAGAGACCACGGACCTCACACCCAAGACTAGGGAACTTGTGTTATCATTCTGTTACACTTCAGACTAGTTCCAGGGTGTAGAGACCACGGACCTCACACCCAAGACTAGGGAACTTGTGTTATCATTCTGTTATACTCCAGACTAGTTCCAGGGTGTAGAGACCACGGACCTCACACCCAAGACTAGGCATTGTTTGATATCTGTTATGACCTATTGCATTTCTGACTTTCCCTCTGCTTTCTGATTCGGTACCTCGCATATCTGATTACCTGTTGCCAAACCCTGCTCGCTTAAGATACCGAATCAGTCTTCTGTCTTTGTACCTTATCTGTCTGTGTGTTGCCTGTTATAAATCACCTATTTGTTTCGACACCAGCAACTTCTTATAGTTGCGTCTCACAGACTGTGAGATAACTTGACTCTCAACACAGCAAGCAGGAGATAGACTTTTCTCAGGCTTCTCTAATGGACACGTTATTTGATTCAGGAAACAAAGATACAGAAACAGTTCATCATATCCTAGCAAAGAAGATCTTCATGTTTAAGATCTTGACGTTACAGCTCTTGACTAACCTTCCTCCTGAGTGTTAGTCAGTTACCTTCTTTCTAGACTACGTTACTCTAGACTACCTATGTACAGCATACATTAGATCAGATTACATATAGAAAGGTCCCAGTCAGCATCTAGATAGCATGAAAGTAGGAAGCAGAGCAGGAATCAGAGTGAGCTCCGTTCACCCACCCGGCTCTTTAATACCGAATAGGAAAGAGTTAAATGTGACCTCATCTTAGCCATCCCCCAGACCGGACTATTGGCTTAGACCCCTCGTGGTGTCATAATACACACCTACTCGATTAATATTTAATGATGCCTTTCGCTCACATACTGGAATGTGGTATTTTGTAAACATGGCCTATGTTGATTGTTCTTGTGGTGTACATGTTGAGGTCAGTGAGACCTGTGGCCTTGTCCATAGAACAGCTTCTTGGTATGTCCTCGTTCTGCTGACAGAACTGTAGATTTTCTCTCTAATAGAAAATTCCCTTAATGGGCAGGTCTGCACCCCAAGCCTTTTTGACTAACTCAGTCCAAATAACTTAGGCCTACTTAAATTATAACAATCCCCCCTAAAAAGGCTTGATCCGCAGATCCCTGCTTCTGAACCCTGCAGTACCTGGTTTCTTTTCTTTATGTTTCACTTTTTGATGTTCGTGCTCACACAACTTCTCTGCTCTAGGCAGTTATCCCTGGGAGAGAGGGCAAGACCTCTTGGCCTTCCTGTAACCAGGCTCTCTGAGGAGGCCCTACTTCTAAGTCCCTCTATACCACATGCTCAACATTTGCGTCACTTGCGTATCACTCACAAACTTGCATGACCACAGAAAAGTGAAACTCGTTTGTTTGTTACACAACGGAGCAGTGCCAGGTGCCTTCTAAAAGAGCGCCTTTATACAATCAGCTCCATCACAGGTACTACTACACCTATACCCGTAACCTTGTATATCCCTTAATTTGGAAATATTGGTTCATGAGATTGTTTATGAGGCACCAATCTCTTGACCAGGTTAATTTGTTTTGCGTAATTTAACACACAACCTCACCTGGATAATGATGCCCAAAGTTGTCATCCCCATCCAGACGACCAGTGGGTGTAGGAAAAACTTTTGAACTGCAGAGGCCCAGTCCGAGTGTCCCAGGAACATCGCCGGAAACCTTTTTCACCAGGTCAGACTGGAACTCACCTGCTTATTTTTGTGTTCTACCTCGTTAAGATCACCTGGATCATGGTGAAATCTTACCTCTAACTTACTGTTTTTTTTAACCGTTGTAACAAAGTGTGGTCGTCTTGGATCAAACCCTGTTCCCCTTTGTCCCATGTCGTGTTCTCTTTCAGGATGGGAACTTCACATGAAACTTTGAACTTTAGAGTTCTCTTAACAATTTGAGAAATAACGTCATCAAACCTGGATGACTTGATCCATATGGGATCTCCGCTCACACAATATGTTCCCCTTGACAGATCCCCCTTCTCGGAACAATTATGAAAATGTACCTTGAATGTGTCCTTAGACATGATGCTAAAAAAACAAACCTTTCCTTCAGCCACCGGAACTATTGGTTTGGCTTCAGGGCGGATCTTTTGAATGGTAGCCTCGCATTCTGTGTTATTGAGCCAGCAGGCTTCTTCACTAAATTTGACTTGCCCCGGCAAACACAGGTACCTCTGTGAGAATTACCCGCATGAGGACAACTCTACTCGTTTCACCTCCCCGTCTAGCACCAAAAAAGGTTGACCTCTCAGGTCATGGTGTAAGACATGTGTTGAGGTGGAAACTGAGGAAGTGGCGGTGCCTAAAGAAATGTTGCAGCGTTTCCATTTGTTCACCCAAACATCTCGAAGCTTCCATGCAAAAGATCCTTCTCCAGAAAAATCGATATACCTCCCCTTGTCTAATCTCCGTTGTACAGGATCTTTTAGCATCTCCCTGACAAAATATGTCCCCAACTGTCCTGATTGGACCTCTTCCCCCCTTATGTCCTGAAGCACAATATGTACCTAAGGGTCGGGAAGACTGTACTCTCTGCAATCTTTCAATTAAGAGAATACCTCTTCACTTATCCAACTAGCATGAGGATAAATGGTTGCATATGGACTGTGCAATATCGTCCCCTGTTGTGACCCGTGTAGTGAGAATGGGGTTCCATGTGTTGGCTTTCCCTCCCTCGGGATCGCTCTCCCAACCCTCTTTGTCACCTGGAAATGTGGCTTGATCTCGATTTTTACTTCTTGTTTCGAGAACCACAAACCCTCGGCTTTCCAGCCTTTACATGTGTATAGTTGTTTCAGAGACACCCTCCGTTGGTAACCCCAGAGTGTGATGTTGTCCCCTGCGTCTCTCTGGTAAGAGAATTGACGCCTCCTGCTCGTTCCTCTCCAATCTGGAACCATCTCACTCTGTATAACCAAGACAAGGTACCCCCGAATCACACACTCCACCTGTTGCATGTACCCATTGTACTGCAATGTACCCTTTAACAAAACTTTGGATCGGTGCATCGATTCTGGGAGTGTGACATTCAATAGCAGATTTACACTGCCGTTCAAGTCACCCTGCCAGCACACCTGACCTTTCAGACCTTTCACCCACATTGTGCCATTTAATTTATTTTCACCTGGCACAAGTGCTCTTTTCCTCCATCCCTGCTTGGCCCATCTGTGCCAATTAGAGGGAGGTGTGAAAGGATTAGTACCTTTGTCACCCAACATCAACATGTTTGGGCCTTGTGTTCTCATTAACCCCTTATTATTCATGAGAATGTCCTCTCTTCGTTCTCCTAGGACGAAATGGCAGCCTAGGATCACCATCAGCACGGTACTCTTCATTATAAAAGCACCTCCTTGGGAAAGAAAAACATTAGCAATTTGCATTATGCTTTGCTCAGTCCGTTTTTTTAGTCTCTTTCCAATCTCAGGAATCTCGCTGTTCTCCAAACTCAGATTGGCATCTGGAACCTTTCTCTTATCCGACTGACATCTCCATCGTTGCTGCCAGCACTGCAGCTGTCTCGATTCCATATTGCGAAACTCCTGAAATCGAAATACAAACAAATCAATTCTTATTAATGATTTGGGATTCGCCCTGCGGCTTGTACTCTGTACACTTTAGATTGATCAATATATACCGTAATTGATCTCGTTGCTTTATGGTTCTCATGAACTCTGTTTACTCTTTTTGGTAGATTGGAGTTAAACTTCTCTCCCCTACCTAAGTACTTTCCTAAGTACTTACCTGTGTAAAATATGCTCCCGCGGACTTCACCTTTGGAAGCTCTCACCTCATTGCAAGCTCCCTCCACATCCCCCCCTTTCTGTACATATGCGGCCATCGCATGCACAGATTACGGATGCCACACACCTGTTGTTGCTTTGCAGGTGAGCCTGCAATGTTCTTACTCATTTTCACATTTACTCACCTAGAACCTCATTGGGATACCAGCTCTGCTAGAAGTTCTGTGTGTTGTACCCTCTGACCAATGTTTGCCGTGCTACTACCCCCATACTACAAAAAAAATGGCTGCCTCCCTGTAGGAAGGAGTACTTTGCACTTAAACTTCACAGGGTGCAGGGCTAAGCATTCCAGCGGTAAATGCCTGTATGCAGATCCCTGAATGCCCACTGGGTAGGTAGTCGTATGGCAAACCTGTACTGATACCCTGTCACTCTGTAAATGGCAATTCTTTCATCTTTATAATTGCCCCATGAACCGCTGCCAGTTCTTGTTCTTTGTGCTAGACTTGGTAGGAGCTGGAAAAAACACATTTGACCAATCAGTGGATGAGAAAAACGCACAAACAGTCCCAGCCCAGCATTGACCTCTTAGTCAAGCTCTGGCCCTGTCCACGACAAAAACCGGAAAAAAACGTTACCGCTCTGCAGCCGTGGCGACGGATACCTGGATTGGTCAACTCCCTTTTTTTCCATCTCCGGCACCCCCTTATGCACTGTCCCCCCTTTTACTCTATTGGGAACTCATGCTGCACCACCCATTAAGGTGCCTGACTTAAAGGAATAATCCCATAAGCAACCCACTACAGATACTTTCCTGATCTGCACTGCGCTTGCAAATCACTTCCCTGGGAAATATCTGACTTCTACGTGTCTCCCTGCACCTAGCTGGGAAACAATTCCTATCCGTGACCATGCTAGTCTCGCAGCAACTGCTTGGTGCACGTACTCTGGCATTCCTTTCCCTGGACCCAGGCTCTGGGGAAATACTTTGGGATCCGAGATACTCAGTAGAATGTCTCATTATCTCTACCATCCCTTCCTTGCAGCTGCTCTGCCCGGAGCCGCGAGCACAGCTTGACGTGACGTGGATCCCCCAGCCCCTCCTCCCCCCTGCCATGACGTGTGGGGGCCATGACACTTGGGGGCGGATGGCTGCTATACAATCTCCCATAGCAACCTCTAAATCCTATACACATTAGGAGAAAAAACAAAATCAACAGAACAAACATTTTATGCCTAGTTACACATACCATCAATACGCATTGCAGAAAATCAGCATTCCGCTACATACATGGAAAAACATAACCACAAAAGAAATACCAGAAATTCCACCGTAGCTCGTGGAGTCCCTTATCTTCCCCCACCTCAGGAAAACCTAAGCAGATGTTCCCAATACACACATCTCTGAACTACAGGCTCTACCCTGCAGAACATCTCACAAACACCCCTACGGACAGAGGGAAAAAACATGCTGACCGAAAAAAACGGCCGAGTACAGTAGCACCTCACCCACTATCTCAGCTGTGGCTATAAACTGCTTCATACCTTCAAAGTGACCCAGAGACGTGGGCTGTGCATTCCTGTCTACCCAGCTCACCGAAGAAAAAAACATACCTCACACAAAACATACCTCAAAAACATACACAAGACAGCCGTCCGCTTATCTCAGACATAGCTCAGAACTACTAGAGCGTGCTGTGTCCTCTATGCTTTCCTCTACCAGCCTCTCTCTCTACCAGCCTCTCCCTCTCTCCCTCATCCACTACTAATAGACTGAAACACCGCTGGCTTATCTCTGCTGCTGGGGACCCCCCCACACACCTCTGGCTTGCTTCCCAGACTCAGTGAGATGAGAACGAAGGAAAAACAAAAAAAAATACAGCAAATAACACCATTAACAACTGTCCAGCGAAAAGAATCCTGCCTATGAACAGACAACCATATATACATACCCACTATGTAACATGCAACACAGAAACATTAAAGCTAGTACTATGTACGCTTTACACCGAAGCTGCACATAACACAGAACACATTATCAACTCCTTGTACAAAAAAGATAATGCAATATAACAACGTAAATCATACTTGCCTGGACCCGGACGTCATATGCCTGGCAATTCATCAGCTTTTGCAACTTTTCCCGCGAAACTTCTGATTGGACCCCCTGGAACTTCTGAGCGTAATCTCTCTCTGTCCCCACACTGGCTCAGCGGATCGATCTCCTGCGGCAGTTGCGGCCGACTTTGGAGCGTTCCAGTAACCTGTGATCCAGTTTAGGCTTTTAACTGCATGTACACCTGTAGCGTACGTTTAACGTCCAAGAGTTTCGCCACTGATTTCCTTTGAATTGCAGCCCGTGTGCTGGCTCACGCACACCACTTATCAGCTTGATAAGCTTTCCAGTCCGCGTCTACTCCGCTTGTGTCGCTTGAAAACATCGGCCCCTGGCCCCTGTCTGCCTGTTTTGCTAGACAGTGAAGGGTTTCAGCACCACTGTTATAAATCACCTATTTGTTTCGACACCAGCAACTTCTTATAGTTGCGTCTCACAGACTGTGAGATAACTTGACTCTATACACAGCAAGCAGGAGATAGACTTTTCTCAGGCTTCTTCAATGTACAAGTTATTTATTCAGGAAACAAAGATACAGAAACAGTTCATCATATCCTAGCAAAGCAGATTCTCATGTTTAAGTTCTTGGCGTTACAGCTCTTGACTGACATTCCTCCTGAGTGTTAGTCAGTTACCTTCTTTCTAGACTACGTTACTCTAGACTACCTATGTACAGCATACATTAGATCAGATTACATATAGAATGGAAATACTTAGAGGTCCCAGTCAGCATCTAGATAGCATGAAAGTAGGAAGCAGAGCAGGAATCAGAGTGAGCTCCGTTCGCCCACCTGGCTCTTTAATACCGACTAGGAAAGAGTTAAATGTGACCCCATCTTAGCCATCCCCCAAACAGGACTATTGGCTTAGACCCCTCGTGGTGTCATAATACACACCTACTCGATTAATATTTAATGATGCCTTTCGCTTACATACTGGAATGTGGTATTTTGTAAACATGGCCTATGTTGATTGTTCTTGTGGTGTACATGTTGAGGTCAGTGAGACCTGTGGCCTTGTCCATAGAACAGCTTCTTGGTATGTCCTCGTTCTGCTGACAGAACTGTAGATTTTCTCTCTAAGAGAAAATCCCCTTAAAGGGCAGGTCTGCACCCCAAGCCTTTTTGACTAACTCAGTCCAAATAACTGAGGCCTACTTAAATTATAACATTACCGACCTGGCTTGCCCGACCTCGAGAGCTATGTCTCTCGTTAGAGATAGTCTCCAGACCTGGTAGTGACTACCACCCTCAGGTGTCACTCACTCACAGGTTCAGCCTACCTTACCCTGAAACTCCACCCCTTTGGAGTTCTCAGGCTACTGGAAGGTCTCTGTTCCTACCAAAAGGCAGTATCGCCCATACTGCCAAAGACCACCTGCTCATCGGGTGGTCTTACTCAAAGTCATTACTGTTGCACCAAACACTCTCACTATAAAGGTGTCCAGAGGTTAGTTATACTTGGATTATCGGTGATTCTGCAGATCATCAATAATCAGGTATAATCTGTATTCTTGGTGATACTGCAGATCACCAATAATCAGATTATCTCTGTGTGCTGACACCGATCGTTACACAGGGCCAACAGATTTTAAATACTTTGAACAGATTGTGTAGGTTAGCTTGTGTACTACTTCTAGCTAGGGCTGGATTTACCATAAGGCATTGTAGGCACGTGCCTACAGGTGTCTGATGATGAAAAGGCGGCTCACTCCCCTCCCATAGTGCCACTAGCTACTTAATACTGGGGGTACCTCTGGCTACCTAATGCTAAGGGACACCTGTAGCTGTGATGGGCTGGGAGAGTAAGAGACAATTGACAGCTTGGTATGTACACCTGTGGTGTGGTTCAGAGGGGGTTTTTAAGTTCAAAGTCTAGGGTGCCAGGACATCTTTGCCTATAGGCTCCTGTGATTTAAATATGTGCCTGCATCTAGCAAAGCTCCCCTATCCATCACTGTTTATCCCACTCTGAAGCAATATGAATGGTAAATGTATTCTAAAATGTCTAAATTGTTCATTATTGAACATTTTTGTTTCAACCCACTTAAAGTGAATGGGAACCGCATTTAAAAAAATGACACAGATACTTACCCAAGGGGAGGGAAGGCTCTGGGTCCTATAGAGCCTTCCCGCTCCTCTCCTGGTCCCCTTGTTCCAGTGCTGGCTCGCCAGGTAGCAGTCTTTGACTAATTTAGTCAAATACTGCTTTACCCGGCCGAAGGAGGCTTCAGAAGTCTTCAGGGAGCCCGAGTGCTCCTGAAGAAGGGCGGCCCTGTACTGCACCTGCGCAAGCACGCTCTCTTGCACGCTCACGCCTGTGCAGTATGGAGCCACACGTCTTCGGGAGGACACGGCTCCCGAAGACTTCCAAATACCCTTTCGGTGGGGGATTGAAACGGGAGGGAGCCAGCACAGGATAGAGAGCACCGAGAGAGGAGGCGGAAGGCTCTATATGACCCACAGCCTTCCCTCTCCTTAGGTAAGTATTTGCTTCATTTTTTTTTAAATGCGGTTCTCATTCACTTTAAATCACACATTTCACATACGGTAATTTGCATGTATTTTCAGTGACTGGCTTTCCTAAATTTTTCAGCTTGCATTGATTTGTTGGATCACTGTGTATGCTGCAATCTTACCAATCCTGTTGTTAGAGGGTGCACTGGAGTAGATTGGGTATAATATGAATATCAGATTGTTGACATAGCCCCACTTGCATGCTTTGTCAGTAGATGTTGATAAAGTTGCCCCGTAGAGACATGGACGTACCTCATTAATGCTGGTGTGTACAAATATTTTTCCTCCTACCCACCCTGCTGTCCTTTTACCTGTAGCAATGTACACACTTTAGGTAACTATTATTCGGAACAACACAATTAGCAGATGAACGAGTGTTCGCCGACTGGGAAACTGATCTGCTTATTGAACGAGCTCATACAACATATGCGGACTGGCTCTATGGTCAAACAACCATTAATAATAAATATTGCGTGTGCATACAAAAATGATGTCACAGTTTGTTGAGTGACGATTCTGCACATGCGCACAATAATCAATAAGTAACGAAAGCAATATACATGTTTAGAACTAAACAATAATCGTTCAATCACATCCACATTTTCCACTGAAAACGGTTGTTCATCGTTAGTTTTAATCATGGTTTGTTAAAGTTTTGTGCATAATTATCTGACAATTGATTGTTTCGGAGCCGTTTCAAACGACTGTCGCAAAAGGTGTGTACCTAGCTTATTACAAACAAGTCCTTTTCAATCCCCAAAACTATCCTCATACTCTCATACTTACCTGTAGATTATCTATCTATCTAACAATCTATCAATCTGCCTGTCTATGCATCTACCGGTATTTATCTACTGTATCTTAGAGTTGGGCCGAACCTCCGATTTTCGGTTCGCGAACCGGGTTCGCGAACTTTCGCGAAAGGTTCGGTTCGCGTTAAAGTTCGCGAACCGCAATAGACTTCAATGGGGATGCGAACTTTGAAAAAAAAAATTAATTATGCTGGCCACAAAAGTGATGGAAAAGATGTTTCAAGGGGTCTAACACCTGGAGGGGGGGATGGCGGAGTGGGATACATGCCAAAAGTCCCCGGGAAAAATCTGGATTTGACGCAAAGCAGCGTTTTAAGGGCAGAAATCACATTGAATGTTAAATGACAGGCCTAAAGTGCTTTCAAACATCTTGCATGTGTATACATCAATCAGGTAGTGTAATTAAGGTACTGCTTCACACTGACGCACCAAACTCATCGTGTAACGCACCGCAAACAGCTGTTTGTGTAGTGACGGCCGTGCTGGACTGGTGCGCACCATGGCGAGAGTGCAGGTTTTGGTGGCTTTACAGCCCATATGGTCAGTCACCTGGCTGATGTAGCTGAATGACAGAACAGTGACTGTCCAGCTGATCAAATTTGGTCTGACCACAATGAGGCAACGACCTTATTATCGTGGGTGTGCCCCCCGAGACACTCATCTAGGCGCCGGTCATTGCTCCATTGTGATACGCAAGCCCCTTCACCACGGCAAGGTAATGATCACGAAGGGGAATGGGCGCATGTTCATGCCTTTTCTTTTGTTGTTGCAGCTGCCCGCAGTGCAGCCAGAAAAATTAGGCAGTCATGTACACGCACCCGAAAAATTATTACAGCGGCCGCTGCTAGCAGCGGCCTAAAAAATTCAGCAATCCGCCTGGAGTCCCGGACCCTGTTGGTGGTGGCGGAGAAGGTAGTGAAGCGGCCTGCAGGCAGACATGCTGTGTGGAGGGACTGGGAGCGACTTAGTCTTCTTGGGGCAGGCCAGGCAGCCAGTCACACGGCGTGCAGGCAGAGATGCTGTATGTGCGGGGACTGACTTAGTCTTGGGGCGGGCAGCAGCCCTCCGGGATCCATGCCTCATTCATTTTTATAAAGGTGAGGTACTTAACACTTTTGTGACTTAGGCGACTTCTCTTCTCTGTGACAATGCCTCCAGCTGCGCTGAAGGTCCTTTCTGAGAGGACGCTTGCGGCAGGGCAGGAGAGAAGTTGGATGGCAAATTGGGACAGCTCTGGCCACAGGTCAAGCCTGCGCACCCAGTAGTTCAAGGGTTCCTCATCGCTGTTCACAGCAGTGTCTACATCCACACTTAAGGCCAGGTAGTCGGCTACCTGCCGTTCCAGGCGTTGGTGGAGGGTGGATCCGGAAGGGCTACGGCGAGGCGTTGGACTAAAGAACGTCCGCATGTCTGACATCACCATGAGATCGCTGGAGCGTCCTGTCTTTGACTGCGTGGACACGGGAGGAGGATTAGTGGCAGTGGTACCTTGCTGGCGTTGTGCCGTCACATCACCCTTAAAGGCATTGTAAAGCATAGTTGACAGCTGGTTCTGCATGTGCTGCATCCTTTCCACCTTCCGGTGAGTTGGTAACAGGTCCGCCACTTTGTGCCTGTACCGAGGGTCTAGTAGTGTGGCCACCCAGTACAGCTCATTCCCCTTGAGGTTTTTTATACGGGGGTCCCTCAACAGGCAGGACAGCATAAAAGACGACATCTGCACAAAGTCGGATCCAGTACCCTCCATCTCCTCTTGCTCTTCCTCAGTGACGTCAGGTAAGTCAACCTCCTCCCCCCAGCCGCGAACAATACCACGGGAAGGTTGCGCAGCACAAGCCCCCTGCGACGCCTGCTGCGGTTGTTCTCCTGCCGCTGTCCCCTCCTCCTCCTCCTCCTCCCCCAAAGAAACACCTTGCTCATCATCCTCTGAGTCTGACTCATCTTCTGCACATGACCTCTCTTCTTCCTCCTCCTCCCCCCTCTGTGCTGCCGCAGGTGTTGAGGAAACAGCTGGGTCTGATGAAAATTGGTCCCATGCCTGTTCCTGCCGTAACGGTTCCTGGTCACGCTCATTCGCAGCTTCATCCGCCACTCTACGCACAGCACGCTCCAAGAAGTACGCGTAGGGAATTAAGTCGCTGATGGTGCCCTCACTGCGGCTCACCAGGTTGGTCACCTCCTCAAACGGCCGCATGAGCCTGCATGCATTTTTCATCATTGTCCAGTTGTCGGGCCAGAACATCCCCATCTTCCCAGACTGTTTCGTTCTACTCCAGTTGTAGAGGTACTGGGTGACGGCTTTCTTCTGTTCTAGCAGGCGGGAGAACATGAGGAGGGTCGAGTTCCAGCGAGTGGGGCTATCGCAAATGAGGCGTCTCACCGGCATGTTGTTTTTACGCTGAATTTCTGCAAATCGTGCCATGGCTGTGTAAGAGCGCCTCAAATGCCCACAGAACTTCCTGGCCTGCTTCAGGACATCCGCTAAGCCAGGGTACTTTGCCACAAATCTTTGAACCACCAGATTCATGACATGTGCCATGCAGGGTATGTGTGTCAGCTTCCCCATATGCAAAGCGGCAAGCAGATTGCTGCCGTTGTCGCACACCACGTTGCCTATCTCCAGGTGGTGCGGGGTCAGCCACTCATCCACCTGTTTCTTAAGAGCAGCCAGGAGAGCTGCTCCAGTGTGACTCTCCGCTTTGAGACAAGCCATGTCTAAGATGGCGTGACACCGTCGTACCTGGCATGCAGCATAGGCCCTGCGGAGCTGGGGCTGTGTAGCTGGAGAGGAGAACTGCCACTCAGCCAAGGAGGAGGAGGAGGACAGCGAAGAGCATGTAGCAGGAGGAGAGGAGGTGGCAGGAGGCCTGCCTGCAAGCCGTGGAGGTGTCACAATTTGGTCCGCCGCTTTCTGCTTGCCATCGTTCACCACCAGGTTCACCCAATGGGCTGTGTAGGTAATGTAGCGGCCCTGCCCGTGCTTGGCAGACCAGGCATCCGTGGTCAGGTGTACCCTTGACCCAACGCTCTTCGCAAGAGATGACACCACTTGCCTCTCAACTTCACGGTGCAGTTGGGGTATGGCCTTTCTGGAAAAATAAGTGCGGCCTGGCATCTTCCACTGCGGTGTTCCGATGGCCACAAATTTACGGAAGGCCTCAGAGTCCACCAGCCGGTATGGTAACAGCTGGCGAGCTAACAGTTCCGCCACGCCAGCTGTCAGACGCCGGGCAAGGGGGTGACTGGCCAAAAGTGGCTTCTTCCGCTCAAACATTTCCTTCACGGACACCTGACTGCTGCTGTGGGCAGAGGAGCAGGAACCGCTCAAGGGCAGAGGCGGAGTGGAGGAGGGTGCCTGTGAAGGTGCAAGGGAGAGAGCGGCATAAGCAGATGATGCACCTGAAGGAGGAAGAGGAGAAGGAGGGTGACTTTGCTTTTGTGTGCTGCTGCTGCTTTTGCTCAGGTGGCCATCCCATTGCTGTTTGTGCCTTTTCTGCAGGTGCCTTCGTAAGGCACTTGTCCCTACGTGAGTGTTGGCCTTTCCACGGCTCAATTTTTGTTGGCAGAGCGAACAGATGGCTTTGGTCCGATCTGAGGCACACACATTAAAAAATTTCCACACCGCTGAGCCACCCTGGGATGTGGGCACCTCAGCAGCTGATGCTGAAGGGCAAGTTGGCTGGCTGTACATAGGTGGCGAATCTGGCGATACATGGTGCCGGACTCTGCCACCAGCTGTTTCTGACGAAGAGCTGCCCCAGCTTCTTTCAGCAACTTCTATCCTCCTACTACTCTCTGACTCCCCCTCTGAACTGTCCCCCTCTTCATCTCCTCTATTGGGAACATACAGAGGATCCCTATCATCGTCATCATCGTAATCATCCTGCCCAGCTTCGCTTGCCTCAGAAAAATCCAAATGTGTAGGTCCTTCATCCTCCTTACACGTTACATCCATAGTGTTGTCGCGTAACGCAGACATATGAGCTGGTGAAAATTCATCTGGCTGTAACAATGGCTGTGCATCAGTGATTTCACCACCACTAAATAATTCTTGCGAAGTGTCAAATGCAGCGGAAGTGGTGCTAGTAGTAGCGCTGGTGGCTGAGCAAGATGAGGTGTTCTGTGTCGCTAAATACTCAACCACGTCCTGACAATCTTGGGAGGTGATGGGACGTGCCTTCTTCCGAGCACTGTACTGTGGGCCAGGTCCACACGAAATTACATTTACACGACCTCGCGCAGACCTGCCGGGTGGCCTTCCTCTGCCTCTGCCACTACCTCTTCCTCTTCCTCTACCTGTTTTGTCCATATCGGGTATGCACGGAGTGGTATATCACACTGCGTGCACTCACGTAGGTAGGTGGGTTCACTTAACTGCACAGGTATGCGCACTGATGCGGTGGGTTCACTGAACAGTACAGGTATACAGTGGCGGGTTCACTGAACACAACAGGTATGCAGTGGCGTGTTCACTAAACAGGTATACAGTGGCAGGTCCACTGAACAGAACAGGTATACAGTGGCAGGTCCACTGAACAGAACAGGTATACAGTGGCGGGTCCACTGAACAGAACAGGTATACAGTGGCGGGTTCACAGAACAGGTATGCAGTGGCAGGTTCACTGAACACAACAGGTATGCAGTGGCGTGTTCACTAAACAGGTATACAGTGGCAGGTCCACTGAACAGAACAGGTATACAGTGGCGGGTTCACAGAACAGGTATACAGTGGCGGGTCCACTGAACAGAACAGGTATACAGTGGCGGGTTCACAGAACAGGTATGCAGTGGCAGGTTCACTGAACACAACAGGTATGCAGTGGCGTGTTCACTAAACAGGTATACAGTGGCAGGTCCACTGAACAGAACAGGTATACAGTGGCGGGTTCACAGAACAGGTATACAGTGGCGGGTCCACTGAACAGAACAGGTATACAGTGGCGGGTTCACAGAACAGGTATACAGTGGCGGGTCCACTGAACAGAACAGGTATACAGTGGCGGGTTCACAGAACAGGTATACAGTGGCGGGTCCACTGAACAGAACAGGTATACAGTGGCGGGTTCACAGAACAGGTATACAGTGGCAGGATCACTGAACAGGTATGCAGTGGCAGGATCACAGTACAGGTATGCAGTGGGCTGAGGGCTCACTGAACAGAACAGGTATGCTGTGGCAGGATCACTGAACAGCTATGCAGTGGCAGGATCACAGTACAGGTATGCAGTGGGCTGAGGGCTCACTGAACAGAACAGGTATGCTGTGGCAGGATCACTGAACAGGTATGCAGTGGCAGGATCACAGTACAGGTATGCAGTGGGCTGAGGGCTCACTGAACAGAACAGGTATGCTGTGGCAGGATCACTGAACAGGTATGCAGTGGCAGGATCACAGTACAGGTATGCAGTGGGCTGGGGGCTCACTGAACAGAACAGGTATGCTGTGGCAGGATCACTGAACAGCTATGCAGTGGCAGGATCACAGTACAGGTATGCAGTGGGCTGAGGGCTCACTGAACAGAACAGGTATGCTGTGGCAGGATCACTGAACAGGTATGCAGTGGCAGGGTCACAGTACAGGTATGCAGTGGGCTGAGGGCTCACTGAACAGAACAGGTATGCTGTGGCAGGATCACTGAACAGCTATGCAGTGGCAGGATCACAGTACAGGTATGCAGTGGCAGTATCACAGTACAGGTATGCAGTGGGCTGAGGGCTCACTGAACAGAACAGGTATGCTGTGGCAGGATCACTGAACAGGTATGCAGTGGCAGGATCACAGTACAGGTATGCAGTGGGCTGGGGGCTCACTGAACAGAACAGGTATGCTGTGGCAGGATCACTGAACAGGTATGCAGTGGCAGGATCACAGTACAGGTATGCAGTGGGCTGGGGGCTCACTGAACAGAACAGGTATGCTGTGGCAGGATCACTGAACAGCTATGCAGTGGCAGTATCACAGTACAGGTATGCAGTGGGCTGAGGGCTCACTGAACAGAACAGGTATGCTGTGGCAGGATCACTGAACAGGTATGCAGTGGCAGGATCACAGTACAGGTATGCAGTGGGCTGAGGGCTCACTGAACAGAACAGGTATGCTGTGGCAGGATCACTGAACAGGTATGCAGTGGCAGTATCACAGTACAGGTATGCAGTGGGCTGAGGGCTCACTGAACAGAACAGGTATGCTGTGGCAGGATCACTGAACAGGTATGCAGTGGCAGGATCACAGTACAGGTATGCAGTGGGCTGAGGGCTCACTGAACAGAACAGGTATGCTGTGGCAGGATCACTGAACAGCTATGCAGTGGCAGGATCACAGTACAGGTATGCAGTGGGCTGAGGGCTCACTGAACAGAACAGGTATGCTGTGGCAGGATCACTGAACAGGTATGCAGTGGCAGGATCACAGTACAGGTATGCAGTGGGCTGAGGGCTCACTGAACAGAACAGGTATGCTGTGGCAGGATCACTGAACAGGTATGCAGTGGCAGGATCACAGTACAGGTATGCAGTGGGCTGGGGGCTCACTGAACAGAACAGGTATGCTGTGGCAGGATCACTGAACAGCTATGCAGTGGCAGGATCACAGTACAGGTATGCAGTGGGCTGAGGGCTCACTGAACAGAACAGGTATGCTGTGGCAGGATCACTGAACAGGTATGCAGTGGCAGGATCACAGTACAGGTATGCAGTGGGCTGAGGGCTCACTGAACAGAACAGGTATGCTGTGGCAGGATCACTGAACAGCTATGCAGTGGCAGGATCACAGTACAGGTATGCAGTGGCAGTATCACAGTACAGGTATGCAGTGGGCTGAGGGCTCACTGAACAGAACAGGTATGCTGTGGCAGGATCACTGAACAGGTATGCAGTGGCAGGATCACAGTACAGGTATGCAGTGGGCTGGGGGCTCACTGAACAGAACAGGTATGCTGTGGCAGGATCACTGAACAGCTATGCAGTGGCAGTATCACAGTACAGGTATGCAGTGGGCTGAGGGCTCACTGAACAGAACAGGTATGCTGTGGCAGGATCACTGAACAGGTATGCAGTGGCAGGATCACAGTACAGGTATGCAGTGGGCTGAGGGCTCACTGAACAGAACAGGTATGCTGTGGCAGGATCACTGAACAGGTATGCAGTGGCAGGATCACAGTACAGGTATGCAGTGGGCTGAGGGCTCACTGAACAGAACAGGTATGCTGTGGCAGGATCACTGAACAGCTATGCAGTGGCAGGATCACAGTACAGGTATGCAGTGGGCTGAGGGCTCACTGAACAGAACAGGTATGCAGCCAGGAAGAAGTTAAGCCTAACTAATCTTTCCCTGAGAGACAGTCTGCAGCAGCTCGCCCTACTCTGACTAATGCAGGCACACGAGTGGCCGTAATGGCCGCCGCTGCCTGCCTTATATAAGGGGGGGTGGGGCTCCAGGGGCTAGTGTAGCCTAATTGGCTACACTGGGCCTGCTGACTGTGATGTAGAGGGTCAAAGTTGACCCTCAGGTGCATTATGGGGCGAACCGAACTTCTTCCGCAAAAGGTTCGCGTGCGGTACCCGCACGCGAACCACCTAAGTTCGCGCGAACCCCGTTCGCCGGCGAACCGTTCGGCCCAACTCTACTGTATCTATGCATCCTGACTTTACTTGGCCGCTTTGGTGGACAAGATCAGTAAATACGGCTGCATTTACCATAAGCCACTGTAGGCACGTTCCCTCCTCAAGTGCCTCCCTCCCACCTTACATACTCAGAGTCCCAAGCGGAGTGTAAATAAAAGATTACTCACCCGTGTCTCTGCATTCCATTGTATTGACCAGATCTCCCTTCAGTCTGCGGCACCTCTAGCTACCTAATACTGAGGATAGCTCTGGCTACTTAATACTAAGGAGCACCTGTAGCTATCTATGATGGACAAGTGAACTAAGGGAGAAGTGACAGCTGGGCAGCCAGCACACTTGCAGTTTTGTTCAATGGGTGTTTGTAGGTTCATGGAGGGGGAAGTCTAGGGTGCCAGGACATCTGTGCCTATAGGTTCCTGTGATGTTAATCTGGGCATCTCAGTAAAGCAGTCGGTTAGAGGAGATAAACACTGCTACAGTAAAATGTGTTGCCTTGATTGCTGGATTCAATGGGGTTTATAGTATATTAGACAAACAAGCTGCTTCGGCAGGCATTTGGTTGTGCTTGTGTAATTCAAACTAAGATCAGCTACATGTAGAGCCCTCCTAGCATTTTGAATAGTTAATACAGGACATCATTTTTAACAAAGAACATGCCAGCTTTAATGTACAAAGCATTTGCATAAGCCACTCCCTGGGAATTTATAGTTTTATTACTGTCCCATAGCAATTACATGCCTTCACTCTATAAATTCTGTTAATGTCACACAAAGGTCAGGCCTTTTGTGGTCACGCCATATCACTCATGTTCTTTACTTCATTCCAGGTTTATGACAGTTAAAAACAAAGTATGTCATCTTACAATCAGGTTGCTAGGTATGTCTGTTCGAAAGTAAAATTCTGCTGCCCCTGTCTTCTTTTTGTAAGTAGCAGCTTGGTGACTAACTGGTTAGCACTCCTGTCTTGTAACACTTACTGTATGTCTGAGGTGCAAGTTCCAGTCAGGGCACTCTATGCATAGGGTTTTTATGTTTTTTCTGTATTTGCATGGGTTTCACCTGGGTTCTCTGGTATATTTCCACATCCTATAAACATACTGTTAGGTTAACCAGCTTTGTTATAAAGGAAACCTGAGGTGGGGGAAACATTTTCTTTTACTTACCTGGGGTTTCTTCCAGCCCCCCTCCCCCAATCTATCAGGTCCCACTCTGTCCTTCAGGTCCCCCTTATGCTGATGTCCCCTTTGGAAAATATTGCTGTCTATCTGGCTACTTCCCCTGTGCATTGCCATAAGTGTGCCTCCTTGATCACGCTCCCATTACTTGAAGCATTCTGCGCATGAGCAGTTACAAGTCTTTAGGAGCTGTGGATGCGGAGATCGAGGAGACTTGTGAATGGGACTTGCAGTTTCCTGCTACTAGAGTAGTCAGTGACCTTTCCAAAGGGGCAGTGACACAATGGAGGGGACCTGGAGGATACCGTGGGATCTTATAGACTGTGGGTAGCTGGAAGGAGCCCCAGGTAAGTAAAAGTAACTTTTTCTCACCAGCATGGGTATCCTTTAACCACTTGCCGACCGCACACTCATAACGTGCGTCGGCAAAGTGGCAGCTGCAGGACCAGCGACGCAGTACTGCGTCGCCAGCTGCAGCCTAATTAATCAGGAAGCAGCCGCTCGTACGAGCGGCTGCTTCCTGTCAAATCACGGCGGGGGTCTCCGTGAATAGCCTGCGGGCCGCCGATGGCGGCTCGCAGGCTAGATGTAAACACAAGCGGAAATAATCCGCTTTGTTTACATTTGTACGGCGCTGCTGCGTAGCAGCGCCGTAAGGCAGATCGGCGATCCCCGGCCAATCAGCGGCCGGGGATCGCCGCCATGTGACAGGAGACAGCCTGTCACTGGCTGCACAGGACGGATAGCGTCCTGTGCAGCCGGATCTCCAGGAGGGGGCCAGGTAGGAGAGGGAGGGGGAGGATTTCGCCGCGGAGGGGGGCTTTGAGGTGCCCCCCCCGCCACCCACAGCAGGCAGGAGAGATCAGACCCCCCCAGCACATCATCCCCATAGGGGGAAAAAAGGGGGGCAATCTGATCTCCCTGCCTGCACCCTGATCTGTGCTGGGGGCTGCAGAGCCCACCCAGCACAGATCAATCAAACCAGCGCTGGTCCTTAAGGGGGGGTAAAGGGTGGGTCCTCAAGTGGTTAAGTTTGCTCCTAGATTCAGGTAAGGACTTTAAAGGGACTCTGTACCAAAAATGTCATTGTGTTTTCTACCATCCTACAGGTTCCTAAACCTATTATAATGTGCTCTGGCTTACTGCAGCACTTTATACTATCACCATCTCTGTAATAAATCAGCTTATCTTTCCCCTGTCGGACTTGTCGTCCTGTGTCTGGAAGGCTGCCAACTCTTCAGTGTGATCTGCTATGCATGCCCCCTCTATGCACACTCCCCTGTGTGTGTGTGTTATTTACATTAGGCCGCTTTTCTCTGCTCTCTTATCTTTTACAAGCTGGATAAATCCTCTGTTCACATACTGATGAGTCACATACTGCAGGATTACAGACAACCGGGCAGAGCTGACTGCAAGAGTAAACAAACAATCAGCTTGTAACTCTTCAGTGAACTGCAGGGGGAAAGAAACACACAAATGATCTCTTGAGATTCAAAAGGAAGGCTGTATACAGCCTGATTGTGTATGGATGTATTTTCTATGTGTGGACATACTGTACATCAACCTACTTCCTGTTTTGGTGGCCATTTTGTTTGTTTACAAACAAACTTTTTAAAACTGTTTTTTACTACTTTTAATGCGGCAGGGAGCGGCGAAATTGTGACAGAGGGTAATAGGAGATGTCCCCTAACACACGGGTATGTTTACTTTTGTGTGATTTTAACAATACAGATTCTCTTTAAGCTGTAAAGCCTTATAGATGGAACACAGCCAAGGCAGACATTCAGAGCTGCATTGGCTGAGAATCAATCCAGCGTGTATTGAAGTGCCACTTAAGATTGTTTAAAGATCCAATACACTTGGTCTTTTAGCAACAGCGAACCCAAGGCTCACAGTTCCCCTCCTAACCCCACCCATTGGAAGCTGCTCCATTGCAGATGACAGGTCTTACTAGCTTAAACTGCAGCTGCTTGTTTCTCTGAATGAGCTGTCTGATGAGAATAATGCACTGAGAGCAGAGAAAATGTATCTTTTTATTTGCAGCATAAAGTACACATTTGTAATTGTGTGTGAAATTTGATACCAAGGCAGGATTTTCGTACTAAAGGTTTGATGTAGTCTTATGAGATATACAGAGTATGTCACATTTCTCACAAAGCACAGGCGCCCTTTGCTAATGATTTGTTCCGATGCAGCTGCAACCAACACACAACGAATTACACCTTTATATATATATATATATATATATATATATATATATATATATATATATATATAATCTTTATTTTACCAATTTTTAATAAATAGCACCGTAAAACCTCAACAACCAGTGTAAAAAAATATACTTACATACAGTAATTTGAGGAGGTTCCCGCTCAAAATATTATATGACCAATATACTACTAGCAAAGGGTACAAATATCTAATATAAACAACACATGTTAATTAGTTTATTTTTTTACGCAAACCAGGGAGAGATCCACCACCTTCACAAATATCCCTTATCCCTCCCACACTTATTATAGTTTTCTCCCCTCAGGGCCTAACTGTATCTTTATTCACCTTACATTGTCTCCTTTCCCTGGGAGCCCTTGTGGTAGGCTTCTGTACCCTGCCTATATAACACTAGAACCCCTCCTAAGTAATATTCCCTATTCACACAATTCTGTCCCCACACCATTCATCAATCCAGTCACCCCATCTCACTTCCCCTCTCTCCCCCCTCCTTGTTAACCACTTTTCCATTCATCCTCATCACCTATCATCATTCTCCCCGGTCTCCAGATCGATCCTTTTCTTTCCTTCTTTCGTTCCATTATCAAAGTTAGGCCATTTTTAGCGCTATCTGTCGTCGAACCTCAAGGGGAAACTGCCACCTCCACATTCATGAATTACAGCGTTTGCCTCTGATATTTAACATGAAAAGTAGGCAAGTGCTTACACACCTACTTAGAGATTATTTGTTCATTGTAATTTTAGAACACTTTATTATTAACAGTGTTCCTTTAATGATATGAAAACAAAAATATTACAAATAACAATAAGAAAATAACTAAGTAAATAAGAATGTCCCTGCCAGTTAATACATAGCGTTATATTTATTTATAAAATATATTACTGAATAATTTCCTGGTGTATTGTAAGGAACAAACTTCCATGCATTACCATGCATTTGTTGTGCATCCTGATATAAAACTTGTAGCTATTTCTTATAATATAGACATGTAAAAAAACAGGTGGATTATGATGCAATATGATTTTTGACCAGCAGAGGGTAGCATGCTCCTGTCTTAGCGTATCACCTCAGATTTTTACAGAAGAGTGTTGCATATATTTGTTAGATTTATCTTGGAACATAATTCATTGTTTAATTGAAATCCTTCTCGGCTACTCGCAGACTATATACTGATAGGCAATCTAACAATTACACCCATGATTTTAAAGACTACTAAGTCAAAAAGATAGCAAATTTGTTTGCAGTAGCGAAATCGTTAGTCTATTCTATGATGTGTTCAAATTACTGGTACATGATTCTGATTTTATCAATGCCCAAGAGCTTAACATGGGTCAAGGCTCAGCAATCTCTGGTAATGTAGCTATAGAGGTAGATCTACAGGAAGACATTCTGTTTCACATAGTTCTTCACTAGTGGGACAGATGTAGGTTTTCAAAGCATGGTGTGTGTAAGAATGGTGTAAATTCTTTCCCACACATAGAACATGTTAGCGTAATTACACTTTAGGTAGCAATACATCGTGGATGGTCATCCAGTCTTGACGTGCAGAATCCACAATCCTTCAACTGCTGACGTATGTGAGCAATGTCTAATGACTGTTAATAAGCACCTCTTGTCCATTGCCCATTGTGCACACCTGTAACAAGCATGTGGTCAGTGCTGTTTCCTTTGTCATGCCTCTTACCTGACAGCTCTACTGAAATTGTTCTGGCTGTAACGTGGCTTCTGATCAGATGCTTAGCATTCTAATATACCTCTGTAGCTCTGTCTATTTCAATGTAACCCTTTCTGCAGAAGGATATGGAGATTTGAAAAGAAAAAAAAAAGGATCTGTTAAATCAACCAAATAGTGGACTGTTGCCATGGTTACAAAGAAGCATAATTCAGCATATACAGTGTATAAAATAAATCATAGCTTGCTGCAGACCACACTAGAAACGTGATTCTAATAACCTTAAATCACATATTAGTGTATCAATGACATATCCAATATTATTTTTAATGAGGAAGTGGTGGAAAAGTTAAGCAATAATCTCTGACAAATTCTTCTCCTCCTTTGTTATAGAGTAACCAAGCAGCTCAGGGTGACCCAAACTACTAGGAATGTGTAGGGGGATAAAAGGGACCAAAAAGCCCTCTTACTAAAAAAGCAAAACTTGGTGTAATTGCCTTCTTAAAACAGAAGGAAATTTGCAATAATTCAGTTATAAATGAACATTTGTGGTTACCCACAATGCACTACTACTAAATATGCAAATTATCCCTTTTCGCCCTTGTTAAGCCAAGCAAGCATCCAGAACCGCTGGTATATAGCAAGCCTATAGCTTTAAGTTTTACACAGCCATATCAAACCCACATGTAGACAGCCTGTTTCGGACTTTTGGTCCTCATCAGTACATGGCAGGGATTGATAAGGCTGTATGAAATAGGGCTTGGACGAGTACAACAGAGTAACCAAGCAGCTCAGGGTGACCCAAACTACTAGGAATGTGTAGGGGATAAAAGGAACCAAAAAGCCCTCTTACTAAAAAAGCAAAACTTGGTGTAATTGCCTTCTTAAAACAGAAGGAAATTTGCAATAATTCAGTTATAAATGAACATTTGTGGTTACCCACAATGCACTACTACTAAATATGCAAATTATCCCTTTTCGCCCTTGTTAAGCCAAGCAAGCATCCAGAACCGCTGGTATATAGCAAGCCTATAGCTTTAAGTTTTACACAGCCATATCAAACCCACATGTAGACAGCCTGTTTCGGACTTTTGGTCCTCATCAGTACATGGCAGGGATTGATAAGGCTGTATGAAATAGGGCTTGGACGAGTACAACAGAGTAACCAAGCAGCTCAGGGTGACCCAAACTACTAGGAATGTGTAGGGGGATAAAAGGGACCAAAAAGCCCTCTTACTAAAAAAGCAAAGCTTGGTGTAATTGCCTTTGTTATGTGAGGGAGAACTTGTACAATGTGTATAAAATGGAATACTGTTGTCTGCAGCTGTAAACAGAGGATGACACTAGGGAGGAGATTACTCGAATAATGCTGACTATATATATGTTCTAAAGGCAAGTTCATCCAAGGTTAAACATTGGTGTCAGACTGATAGCGGACAAGCAAGTAAGGGAAAGTTTAAAAAAAACTTTGAAGAGATAGTTCTATAGGTTGTGGGGTCTGCGCTGTCCGCCAGAGAATAGTTCAATAGGTTGTGGGGTCTGCACTGTCCGCCACAGAATAGTTCAATAGGTTGTGGGGTCTGCGCTGTACGCCAGAGAACCCGTCTGCCACAGCATTGCCAGACTTAAGGTCAGGGGGACGTGGACCAGACCCCATGCCTCTGCAAGGAGGATGGGCAGCAGGGGTCTGTGGTGACGTAATTCCAACACCGCCAGTGACTTGTTGGTGCACAACTGGCCCGTCTCGCCAACCCCAGCAGGAAGATGGAGCATGAGCGTGTGGGACCTCGCACAGTACCTTGTCACCATTCATTCCTTATGTGGGCATAACAAGTGTAATGCCAAATACCACACAGCTCAGCTCACGTTATTACAACGGAACCAATGCACTGCGGAGCCAATGTGCCAACGAGAATGGGCCCATTGCAATGCATTGCTGTATACTTAGAACTCATGTTATAGCACACCACATCAGACTTGGGGCTTGATTCACTAAGACAAATAGCATGCCTTATCAGAGATTACATGCCTTATCCAAGTTAACACTCCTTATCAGAGATAACATTCCCAAAGTTAACACGAATTATCAGAGTAGCATAGCGAGCGCTATGAATTTATGCCTGCTAATTGGCATTGACGAGAGCTCCACTCGTCCTTTCCTGAGCCCCTGCGGGTTCGTAGCGCTCGCTATGCTACTCTGATAAGGCGTGTTAACTTTAATAAGGAGTGTTATCTCTGATTTGGAGTGTTAACTTGGATAAGGCGTGTTATCTCTGATAAGGCATGTTAACTCGGATAAGGCATGCTATTTGTCTTAGTGCATCTAGCCCATAGTGTGAGCGCACCCTAAAGATATTATAATAAAGGGGTAAACAGGTAAAAGTTTAGCAATAAGCATTGCACCGTACAGGATGATATCCCGTGTGACCACGTATAGCTAAGGCCAGCTATTATTGTATTGAATAGTGTAGGAAATTTGCCACAAGGGTTCTTGATTATTAAACTGTAAATCTGCTTACATCTCAATATTTTCAAGCTTATTCAATAAAGCAATACAAAGAGCTGTGATGTCTTGGAAAGCAAATGTCACACACACGGACACACACACACACATACATACATACTCTGTATATACAAACATTCAACTGTTCACAGAAGCTTATGATTAGATTGTACGTTAGCGTGCTGCTATGCAGCGTGCCTGCTGGTTACATTATGCATGACGTCCCAGCCTGTTCTCTAGGAGCTTGTATGAATATTTGATCCGTGATATCCAAGGGAATATGAAAAAGGAAATATCCTTTTCAGGAAGATAGGAGCAGTGTCAGGAGTGTGAAGAGGAGAGAAGGCATGTGGTTATTGCTCTGATATCCCCAGGGAGGGGGACGGCTCTGATTTTCACCGTATCAACGCACATGTACTAGAGGGGGAGGTGAAGCGCCTTTCTCTCAATGGGTTTTGTAAGGCCACAGCCAGCTCAAAACCTTTCTGGAAAACAATTTAAAGGGAAGAGCAAGTAACTGTGCAACATCTCTGTACAAATCAATCTGCACAGCCCAGCGAAAGAAGAAAAACAATTTAATGGCAGGGGAGTGACAGCAGATAGATACAAAGTGCCTCTGTGCAGCAGGTGTGGCGGAAGTCTTTTCTGCATTGGAGACGCTGTGGAGATGTGCTCGTGTACTTCATTAGAACGTGGCCATGGGATGTAACCAATTTACATGTTGATGAAGTCAGTCTTAGGTATTTTATTTTCGGAGGAATTTTAGTTATAATTGAAATCTATGCATGCTGCTGGAATAAGACTTTCAAAATATTCCTTGTCTTTTTTTTAATGTCTGACATACTTATTTTCTTGGTTCTTGTAATCCCTTTCTAAAATCTCACTGGATCTGGTTCTCAGTGACTTAACCATGTCGGTACTCTCTGGCCCTTAAGGACCAGAGACTGTTCGTACAAAAAACAGGACCTACTGATGTAAGCCAATCGGCAATAGCAGCGGGAGGGTGCGGTGGGCTAATTGAAATCTATGTCCTGGCAGGGATAACAGGTCTCAAACAGGGCATAGATTTCAATTAGCGCGGTCTAGAAGCGGTTAGAGCAACCCTGAAGCAAGTCCTCTCTCCAGGCCCTCATTGCACCACTGTGAATCCATTAAAGTTGTTTGGACCAGTAGGTTGTACACATCTTTGGGACTCCTTGGAAGACTTATGAAGTTCTCGTGTCCCTGAGTACTTCCAAAGATGAGCAGAACCGTACTGCACCCACTGGCGGGCACATGCACAATACAAATTTGTCTTCGGAAGCACTCTGGCACGCAAGTGCTTCCAAAGTCTTCCAAGGTCCCCCGAACATGGGAAATTTGAACAAGGGACAGCGGTGGAACGAGAAGATGAAGAGAGGACCAGGAAGGCTCTATGGGGCTCAGAGCCTTGCTATCTTGCTATTTTTGTGTAACTGCTGAGTCTGGCTCATTCACCCAGAGCCGGGACAAGGTCCTCCAGCATCCAAGGCTGAGACACCAAAGTGCGCCCCTCCATCCCTCCCACCCCATCCGTACCACACTGATTGCTATTACACTAAGAGGTGCCACAGGGCCCACAACCTCCCCAACACCTTAATCTCTAGTTATATGGCTTGCAGTCACTGCCATGTATCCCCTTTTCTTATTTCTTTCTGCTTCAAACCCAATTAGGAATGACAGCTGAATGAATTCTGCGCCCCCTCCTACACTGCGCCCTGAGGCTGGAGCCTCTCCAGCCTATGCCTCGGCCCGGCCCTGCATTCACCCATGAAGCCGTTTCAGTCCTTACCATGCACTGATGAAGGCTAGAATAGCTTTAAAACAGCTGTGTTCAAGTTGGAGTACATGGTTTGGCAAACCCAATAGGCTTATATCCATGCTGTGCCCAGTTGCTAGGGATGTATGCCTGGCTTTTCAAAAAATTAAAGGAATGATGCATTATGCGAGTACCTTCTTACTGACATGAAGCTGCATTTTTGCAAATACCTTTTGTTTTCAGAAGGTAAAATTATATTATTATATTATTTTTATAACTCACTGAACCCATATAAAACACACCCTCTCTATAATCGTTATGAGGATTGTGTAGCCAGTTTATAAAAACATTATGTGTAAAAACAGCCTTGTTTAAAGAGAACTGAATGTCTAAAACAATTTCAGCTTAATTAGCACATTAATAGCACCTGCCATAGCACTATTATGTTACACAGGCCTCTTTTGTAATGCTTATTAGTAGTGCTCATGTAGTCATTAAAATTACCATCCATACCTCTCTTGATGGAGTTTAACAGTTATGTGGAAGAATTCTATAAAGCATAGAGTGCTTTATGTGCTAAGAATAAATCTATGGTACCCCCCTCCTGCAGATATCACCAGCTGCTTGGTCTGCCAATGCTTAAGAATTGCCCTGCTGGACAACCCAACGTTCTCTTTTTTCAAGTGTTTTCTACTTTCATTGTGGCATACACAGGAATGTTCAGGTTGACATGCAGCAACACTGGGTAATGTCCTGAAGAATCCACTTGGTTGATGCTAGATTCTAAAATCATATGGAATGGACAAGCAGCAATAGTGCAGACGTGGAGCAAGGCCAGACCCTGCATGTTCAGATCAGCTCCACTTTGGGCTGTTTCACACGGTTGGTTTCCCGGCGTTTAGACGCAATGTTTACCGGGATCTACCTCCATCCCATTCAAGTGAATGGGAGTGTTTTGCATCGGCTTTTGCAGGCTTTCATGAAAGCCTGGGGGTAGATCCTGGCGTCGTGTCTCATCTCGAAAGCAACATGTTGCCTTCAGAGGCGGTGAATGCCGGGAAAGCAGTGCAGGGACCTGACCTTTCGCAAAAGCCTTCAAAAGCTAGCGTTATTAAGTGTGTGTGCGTTTAAACACCGATGTTTGAACGCGATGTCTGGCAAAATCTTGCCAGACGTCCGTCTGAACCAGCCCTTAAAGTACTTGAAAGAACTTTGAACATTTTAGGATATCTTGCTAGTCTTCCTTGCAGTAGGAGGATACATTTTAATGATCTCCTCTTTCGGCTGCTCTAGTTCCTGCTTTCCACATCCTTCTTACAAGTTTTCTCATGTGCCGCTCTTTGCCATCTGATACTTTCTACTTTGCTTGCCAAACAGAATTTGAAAAAATAAATAAATCACCTTTTCAGGCATGCATGTAACCTGAACTTGACTGGTTACTGGCCCACAAGTGTCTCCTGCTAAGCTATACAGTAAAGCATTTGGTACCATTTATATACAGTTTACCAGCTCACCATACCTGCTTGTATCCACCCATAATTCACTTAGTCGGCACTTCCATAGAGGCATGGGGGCAATTGCCCCAGAGCCCCAAGGTGTCTTCACACCTACTTAAAAAGACACTGAAGTAAAAAAACAATTATGATATAAGGATTTGTATGTGTAGTACAGCTAAGAAATAAAACATTAGGAGCAGAGACATAAGTCTAATATTGTTTCCAGTACAGGAAGAGTTAACCTCCCTGGCGTTCAGTTTCTGCTGGATTTTCATGGAAAAAATGATCCAATTAATTTTCATAACATTTTTTCCTGTGACTTAACAAAATGTGTCAAGCAAGGGTCTAGTAAACATTTGAGTCCAATAAAAGCTTGAAACACAAAATCTAAACTAAATTTCAAAATTACTCCCCAAAATCTCTGATCATTTATATTTCCAAACTGCAGCTGCTCAACTTGCACTAATACAATAGAGATGATGGGCAGATTCGACCAAGAGACAGATATTTATCTAATCAAATCTGATTAGAGGGAGATTGGTCGGCTGCCCATACTCCGCTGACTAATTCCCGATAAATTTCAACGAAATCGCTCGGCAATCGGCCGCGCCCGTTGCCTTGTCGCTGCCCCCCAATGTAAAAATGTACTCCCGTGTGTGCATTTGTACATTACTTGTCCTGTGCCACCCACTGCGTTGTGCCCATCTGTATTTGGAATCCCCCACAGTTTATTGTAGGTAGGTAGCCAGGTCTAGGTGCCCCAGTATACGTTAGGTAAGCGCAGGTGTCCCCAGGGATATGCTAGGTAGGTGCAGGTGTCCCCTGGGATAGGCTAGTTAGGTACAGGTGTTCCCCGGGATAGGCTAGCTAGGTGCAGGTGTCCCCAGGGATAGGCTAGTTAGGTACACGTGTCCCCCAGGATAGGCTATTTAGGTGCAGGTTTCCCCTGGGATAGGCTAGTTAGGTACAGGTGTCCCCCAGGATAGCCTAGTTAGGTGCAGGTGTCCCCCAGGATAGGCTAGGTAGATGCAGGTGCCCCCCAGGATCGGCTGGTTAGGTGCCCCCAGGATCGGCTGGTTAGGTGCCCTCCAGTATAAGCTAGATAGGTGCCCCCCACTATAGGCTTGATAGGTGCCCCCCACTATAGGCTAGATAGGTGCCCCCCACTATAAGCTATATAGGTGCCCCCCAGCATAGGCTAGATTGGTGCCCCCCCAGTATAGGCTAGATAGGTGCCCCCCAGTATAGGCTAGATAGGTGCCCCCAGTATAGGCTAGATAGGTGCCCCCCCGTATAGGCTAGCTAGGTACTGGAGCCCCATAGTCTAAATTAGCTAGGCGCAGGGGCTCCTGTACACTATCTGCAGCATTAGTCATGTAAAGCCCCCCCTAATGCCCCCGATGCAGCCACTGCCTTGCTAGATACATACAGAGTTTCCAGCGAGCGCCACAGCCTGTCTTCACAGCTCCGCATATCTTCCGGTATGCGGAGGGTGGGTACTGAAGTCATGTGACGTCTGATGTCAGAATTATGCAATGTTATAAAAAACACTATATAACTGAAAATAAAAATATGACAATATTTTATTTGCTTCTAATGTTCTAGTAATTATCCGTACTACACAACCAATTCATTATATTATCATTTTTTTTCGCTTCAGTGTCTCTTTAAAGAGGAACTCCAGTGAAAACAATGTAATGAACAAAAGTGCTTAATTTTTACAATAATTATGTATAAATGATTTAGTCAGTGTTTGCCCATTGTAAAATTTTTCCTTTCCCTGATTTACATTCTGACTTTTATCATATGGTGACATTTTTACTCCTGGCAGGTGATGTCAGTGGAAGGAGATGCTGCTTGCTTTTTTGTCAGTTGGAAACAGCTGTTCTTTCCCACAATGCAACAAGGCTCCCACAGTGTGATGTCAGCACTATGGTCCTGACATCACATTGTGGGAGGGGTTTCACCACAATGCCAGCCATGCAGAGCCTCCGTTTGAGAAAATAAAAATATTTCTGGTGGGAAAGGAGGTATCAACTACTGATTGGGATGAAGTCTAATCCTTGGTCACATTTTCTCTTTAACCACTTGCCGACCGCGCACTCATGCGTCGGCAAAGTGGCAGCTGCAGGACCAGCGACGCAGTATTGCGAGCGGCTGCTTCCTGATTAATCAGCCTGCAGCTGGCCATCGGCGGCCCGCAGGCTATTCACGGAGCCCCCCGCCGTGAATTGACAGGAAGCAGCCGCTCGCGAGCGGCTGCTTCCTGTCAATTCACGGCGGGGGGCTCCATGAATAGCCTGCGGGCCGCCGATGGCGGCTCGCAGGCTAAATGTAAACACAAGCGGAAATAATCCGCTTTGTTTACATTGTACGGCGCTGCTGCGCAGCAGCGCCGTAAGGCAGATCGGCGATCCCCGGCCAATCAGCGGCCGGGGATCGCCGCCATGTGACAGGGGACGTCCTGTCACTGGCTGCACAGGACGGATAGCGTCCCGTGCAGCCCCAAACCCCAGAGGAGACAGATAGGAGAGGGAGGGGGAGAATGTCGCCGCGGAGGGGGGCTTTGAGGTGCCCCCCCCCGCAACACCCATCAGGCAGGAGTGATCAGACCCCCCCAGCACATCATCCCCCTAGTGGGGAAAAAAGGGGGGCGATCTGGTCGCTCTGCCTGCACCCTGATCTGTGCTGGGGGCTGCACAGCCCACCCAGCACAGATCATCTAAAACAGTGCTGGTCCTTAAGGGGGGGTAAAGGGTGGGTCCTCAAGTGGTTAACTGGGCTCCCCGGGGCCCCTGCAATGTCTTCGGCAGAGTAACATCTCACCTGTCCGGCGGGTGCTCTCCTCTGTCAGTACATTGCTCCTTGCTCTCTGTGACTTCATCCTCACACTCACAGGGGTATCTCTCCTCTGTGACCCAGCGGCATATTATTACCCTCCTTAAATTATAATGCAGCTATTTGGTTGGAGGAAGGGGGGTGTTGTGGGGGTATCTGTCATAGGGCCTCCGGGTTAATGTTTCCCATTGTTACAAGTACAGACCCTGTTCACTTAGACTGTTATCTCATATACTGTGTATGGTAAGCAGATTTCTGCGCAATAAGCAATATTACTGTATCAATCCCGTGTGTTATACATGCACACATTACCTAATCTGTGTAAGGCTAGGTACCGTACATTTTTTCATGTACGTTTTAATAGCTAATAGCGAGTATACTCCATTGTAACTGACTCTTCCCATCATGCACTCCCTTTCTAAAATTATGTTTGCTTATATTTTCTTTATTTGCTAAAGCAAATTGTTTGTGACGTGCTGTTTATTTATAAACTGCGCAACCAAAGATGCAGATGACACTATAACATTTTTTTATTTTGCTCCATTTCCACAAAATAACTGAAGTGTTTATTTTGTATTTCTTTCATCTTTTTTGTGTCAGCTTTTCGGCGGTCAGTTTTCATGAGGTACTGGACACATGACATGGCAATATGTAGTGCTGATCTGGAAGCGACATCACTGACAAGAAAGCTGGAGGGATGTGTGCCAGTTGAACTGTTTCTAGCTCATTCATGTGGATCAGTGAGACAAATCCAATCAGTCCCCTCCAGTCAGAAAATGCCTGCTTGTGTAGGCCTTTGTGTAGAGGTGCTTCAAGTCTGCTGCGCTGCTGTCAGTGTTATGGCTGTAAGACTGCAAAAAAAGAAGAGCTAGAATGTCATTTAAATTCAGCTTTTAAGCAGCGCCATGATCAGTTAAATAATATATAAGTTAATTTGCCATAACTTTTATTGTCAGTCATATCAAGATGTATATCTGTTCCATTGTTGTTAATTAGACATTACAACAGGTCCTGCTGTTCTCTAATTAAAACAATGTCTTATAGATTTGCTTTCCAAATCAAATGGATAGAAAGGAAGTGATAGTCAGTGGAATTTTCTAAGTAGATGTAATACAAATCTGTCACATTTCAAGTGCAAACAACTAATGCGGCTTATTCATCAACTGATGGCATTTTTCTATGTCTTGTTTGTTCCTTAAAGTGCTAATTCACTGTCCCATTTTTTGCATACATATGATAGTAAATTTGCTTTTTTTTAGCTATGGGCTGTGTTTTATGCCTTAGCAAGAATGTTTGGTAAGCTGCACAGAAGGGTGAATGAAGGGTGGTGTGCAAAGGTACCACTGGGTACAGCTTGCAAAGATCTATCCAGCACAATCCTAGAAAAAGTGATTTCTACATTCTCTCAGGTGATCAAATATCATGACATTACAGCCAAGCAACTGATTCAAAGTTTAATGCAAGACAAATATGAACAGAAACATGTGAGCTAAAACACTAATAAACAATCACCAGCATAATGAGTAGACCAGATGGGAAACTTCCTTACATGTAGGTAGAACCCACCCCAGAACAAAGGATAGCATTTGATTGGTTCAAAGTTGCTGTAACAACATACTCTGATACACTGTAAAAAGACAAATTGGCATATTCAGCAGGTTAATAAGTTGTATTGGTGGATCTAGCTCATTCTTTAAAAACTCACCACCGCTCTTTGTTTGCATGTGGACCGGAATGGGACACCACACCAGCCCATCATACAGCTTCTTTTCCTGTTAAGATAACAGTACAATTTTACAGGAGAAATAGCTGTCCAGCAGGGGCGTAGCTAAGGGTGGGCGGGGTAGGACAAGTGCCCCCGGGCGCTGGGTCCCTAGGGGCGCCCAGCGGTGACCTGTGTTTTTTTTTTATTTATTTACCTGGTTACTACCACTGGGGACACCTATAGACCTGGTTACCTATACTGGGGGAACCTATTTTGGGGAAACTGCTGCCAGATTAACTGTATTTTTGGGGAACCGCTGCTGCCAGATTAAGTGTATTTTGGGGAACAGCTGCCAGATTATATGTATGTTGGGGGAACCACTGCTGCCAGATTGTGTCTATTTTGGGGCAACCATTGTCAAATATCTGTATTTTGGAGGAACCTCTGACAAATTACATGCATTTTTGGTGAAATGCTGTCAGATTACATGTATTTTGGGGGGAAACACTATGGCAGAGCTCAAACTTCCCTGCCAGACCTTTTACACCACTGCTAAGGTCATGTATATTTGGCCCCACCCATTACCATGCCGACGCCCCTTTTTTGACCTTACAGGGCGCATTAATAGTCTTTCTCCCCGGGCGCTGGAAACCCTAGCTACGCCTCCAGACTCCATCCTCATCCCATCACCCACACAGTAAGTAGTCAGAGAGGAGCTGGGAGGCAGCAGCAGCTAGCCTTTTCCTGTGAGCATAGATCACCTGGCCCCATGTCTGGGAGATAAACTCTTTGTAACCAGCATTGCGGCTGTAACCCAGATTCATAGTGATAAGAATTTGCTGAGCTATAGTGCTAACTGTAAAGAGTTAATTTTTCAGTAGCATGGGCGGGTGGATGTCTTTTCCAAACGGAAAGCCATTGAAACAACTGCATCAAAGCTGCATATGATATGAAACTGATAGTTAGTCCGCTATTAAGGTTTGATTACAACATTTGGTAATGTGAACTAGGATTTTAACATGATAAGATGTGCACTATGTATAATCATTTCTGTATCTAATATACACTCAGAAAATGTACACAACTTAGAATCTATGAAGAGAAGCACACATTAGAGCCCATCTTCAGAATTCTGTAAAAAAAATGGCCATCATTAGCATTAGCTTAGAATGCAGGGGGTTAATATGTTACCATTTTGCATCATATGAAGTCCACACAGTTGTTTTCATGTTACCTGAAACTGCCTGGCTGAATGACTTAAGAGAAGGTGGGATTGTGGCTTGACTCATGCTGATCATCATACTGATAAGACAGCAAGCACCAGGGCACTATCTGAGTATATTGCAGTATGTAGCTCTTTTGTTTGTGTTACAGAAAATGGCTTGGAATGGGCTCCGATATTTGCTTTAACCAAGACGACATTGCCAACCTTTATATTAACAGACTCCTGTGACCTTCCCCCTCTAAACGTCACTAAAGCACTTGGACCCTTATTCAATTCATTTTTTCTCCTAATACTCAATAATTTTGACAGAACTTTTTTATCTGCGTTTTGAAGGTTTTTGCAAACTTCTGGAAAGTGATTTTAAACAGTATTTGAAAATCCTCCAAGGAGAAAATGCAAGATAAAAAGTGATAAATAATGGCCTTTATGCGAATGAAAGTGACTTTAGGAAGTCAGAATGACTCTGTCTTCCTGCAGCCTCCTCTTGGCTTAGAACATCAAGGCTTCCTGTAGGGCTATTGACCTTGGCCAGGCTGCCAATTGCTTCTTCATACATACGTTTATCTTGCTCTATAGGGTGGATCTGGCAGTTTCTCCCTAATTTGGAAAGAAACTGAATCTACCTTAACCAGTTCAGCCTTCACCTTATGCATCCAAGCAATCTCCACCTTCCATTCATTTGCCAATAACCTTATCATTACTTAACACAATGAATTGATCTATATCTTTTTTTTCCGCCACTATTTAGGCTTTCTTTGGGTGGTACATTTTGCCAAGAATTTTTTTTTTGTGTGCATTTTTTTAGTTTTGCATCCATCACTATTTACAAGCTTATAATTTTAAAAATAATAGTTATATACCCTCTTGACATGCATATTAAAAAAGTTCAGACCCTTAGGTAACTATTTATGTTTTTTTTATTGTATTTTTTTTTTTTTTATAAAAAAATGTATTTTTTTAGGAGTGTGGTAGGTAAACAGTTAATTTTAAATGTAATTGTTTGTGGGTTTCTAAAATAAAATAAAAAAATGTAGGTGTAGTTTTACTGTTTGGTCACAAGTTTTTATACCCAGCATGGGTATGTGTAAAAATACACCCCAAAACACATTATACTACTTCTCCCGAGTACGGCAATACCACATGTGTGGCACTTTTTTGCAGCCTAGCTGCGCTAAGGGGCCCAGAGTCCAATGAGTACCTTTAGGATTTCACAGGTCATTTTGCGGCATTTGATTTCCAGACTACTCCTCACGGTTTAGGGCCCCTAAAATGCCAGGGCAGTATAGGAACCCCACAAATGACCCCATTTTAGAAAGAAGACACCCAAAGGTATTCCGTTAGGAGTATGGCGAGTTCATAAAAGATTTTAATTTTTGTCACAAGTTAGCGGAAGCCGGAAAGTAACACTTTGTGAAAAAAACAATACAAATCAATTTCCACTAACTTGTGACAAAAAATAAAATCTTCTATGAACTCGCCATACTCCTAACAGAGTACCTTGGTATGTCTTCTTTCTAAAATGGGGTCATTTGTGGGGTTCCTATACTGCCCTGGCATTTTAGGGGCCCTAAACCGTGAGGAGTAGTCTGGAAACCAAATGCCGCAAAATGACCCTTGAAATCCTAAAGGTACTCATTGGACTTTGGGCCCCTTAGCGCAGTTAGGGTGCAAAAAAGTGCCACACATGTGGTATCGCCGTACTCGGGAGAAGTAGTACAATGTGTTTTGGGGTGTATTTTTACACATACCCATGCTGGGTGGGAGAAATATCTCTGTAAATGGACAATTGTGTGTAAAAAAAACAAAAGATTGTCATGTACAGAGGTATTTCTCAGCATGGGTATATGTAAAAATACACCTCAAAATACATTATACCACTTCTCCTGAGTATGGCGATACCACATGTGTGGCACTTTTTTGCACCCTAACTGCACTAAGGGGCCCAGAGTCCAATGAGTACCTTTAGGCTTTACAGGGGTGCTCAAAATTTAGCACCCCGTCCACTTGCCAGGACAGTTAACAAACCCCACAAATGACCCCATTTTGTAAAGAATACACAACAAGGTATTCCATGAGGGGAATGGTGAGGTCATTGAAAATTTTATTTTTTGTTACAACGGAAAATGACACTTTGTAAAAAAAAAAAAAAATTCTGCTAACTTGTGACAAAAACTAAAATCTTCTATGAACTCACCATGCACCTCACAGAATACTTTAGGGTGTCCTCTTTCCAAAATGGGGTCATTTGTGGAGTCTGTCCTGGCATTTTAGTGTCTCTGCAATCATTACATGTATGGCCAGTATTAGGAGTTTCTGCTATACTCCTTATATTGGGTATACGGGTTATGCACTCTGGGCTGAAAGGAAAAATGAACGGCAAACATACCTTGCTCCACATCAATGGCAGATCTTCCTCCACATCAATGGCAGTGATAACCTCAGGAGAGAGACACACCGTGCCACCCTGCACTCAGGGTGAGCCACCAACTTATGTGACTGGGCCTCAGAACTTTAGTATACAGCATTATGCCTGTAGTATACAGCAATATGCCTGCCAATAGAGATGACTCTGTGTGGCATTAAAGTATCATCATAGGCCCAAAGTAAATCACATATAAACCGGGGGTGTCCACACTCAAGGGAAATTCAAACATGCCGTCTTATATCGCCAACCCAGCACAGATCAGCAATATCAAGCATGGAAACCGATCCTTCTTCCGACTTTTATGCTTACCTGTTTGTTTGGTTTTCAAGCTTACCTCTCCTCCCCCTGGGACAATGTGCGAAAGACCACTGAGTGTGTGCCTACTCCTGTGTCTGGAGTTCCCTAGGTTCAAATAGTGTACCTGCTCGTGGTACCTCTCAAAACACTCCCCTATGCATAGGCCAGGCTGGTCAGGACATTTGGGACAATAAAAAACGGTGTCAGTCCTTCTTCTGGCACTGCTGCAGACATGACAACGTTTTCTTCGGATGCGTTGACCTGAGGTACTCGGAAGCTGGGAGACGTAATGCCTTCCATGCAGTCGGCTAGTTGCATCTGGGGGGGGCGGGGGGCCCTGGCACCTCCTGGATACAGGAGGTCCAGAACAATTTGTTCCTGAAATTGAAGGAAAGATCCAGTTCTCCCACCCTTACTGTAGAGAACAAAGCTGTTGTAAACTGCCAATTGAATCAGATAAAAGACACTTTCTTATACCAGCGTCTTGTTTTCTGGGAAATTAAATAGGGTGCTAACCTCTGGTCATTGAAGTCCACCCCTCCCATGTTGACATTATATTCGTGGACGACAAGGGGCTTTTCAATGACCTCAGTTGCCCGTTGAATTTGGACTGTCGTGTCTGTGTGAATGGTGGACAGAAAGTAAACGTCCCTCTTGTCCCTCCATTTCACCGCGAGCAGGTCTTCAGTACGCAAGGCGGCCCTCTGCCCCTGTTCAAGTCTGGTGGTAACGAGCCGTTGGGGGAAGCCCTGGCGACTAGGCCGCGCAGTGCCACAGCATTGGATTCCTTCTAACTTTAAGTGCTGAAAGAGGGCCACACTTGTGTAATAATTGTCCACATAAAGATGGTACCCCTTCTGGAACAAGGGTGACACCAAGTCCCACACAACCTTTCCACTGCTACCCAGGTAGTCAGGGCATCCGACCGGCTCCAATTTTGAGTCTTTTCCCTCATAGACCCTAAAACGACATGTATAGCCTGTGGCCCTTTCACAGAGCTTATACAGTTTCACCCCATACCGGGCGCGCTTGCTTGGGATGTACTGTTTGTTGCCAAGGTGCCCGGTAAAGCGTAAGAGGGACTCGTCTACGCAGATGTTCTGTTCAGGGGTATAAGCATCTGCAAATGTTGATGACAGGTGGTCTATGAGGGGCCGAATTTTGTGAAGCCGGTCATAAGCAGGGTGGCCCTTTTCATAACAGGTTTTGTTGTCGGTGAAGTGCAGGAAGCACAGGATGGACTCAAATCGTGTCCTGGACATGGCAGCAGAGTACAAGGGAACATGATGTACTGGGTTTGTAGACCATTACGACCGCAATACATTCTGTTTCATTAGTCCCAAGTGAAGGATAAGGGCCAAAAAGATTTTAATGTCGGAAACTTGGACTGGTTTCCACCGGAAAGGCTGGGCATAGCTGCTCTCCGGGTGCTCGGTGATGAATTGTGTGGCTTTACGGTTGGTCTCAACCACGATTAAGTCCAAGAGAACCTGGGTGATGAACAGCTGCAAAAAGTCTAGGGCCATTCCTAGATGAGCTGTCGCCACCTGGACTTCAGACTGGGCGGTGAAAGGGGGCACTACGGGTGCGGCGGAATCACGGGATTGCCAATCTGGATGTGCCAGCACCTCTGGGAGTCTATGGGTACTACGGGCCCGTCTTCTTCTTGGTGGCTGCGACGGGGGTACTACTGCACGTGCCACCGTACCAGTTTCAACTTCCATGCTGGCGCTCACCACTTCACCAGGGTCTACGGAAGTACTGGTACTAAGTCCAGGAGATGCTGCGCTGCTGGTGCCTGCCTCACCAAGAAAACTCTCATCAGCGCTAGCACCACCCTGCTGCCCTTGAGGCGGATCCTGCGCCACCTGCGGTCTAACGACATGGGGTCAGGTACGCCTGGCTCTAGCCGGGACCAAAACCTCGTCATCACTTTCGGTCACAGAACCACTGCTTTCCACAGGTTCAAATTCGGACCCGGATGATTCATCGGCTGAGTCTTCCCAAAAGCTCTCATCCGACTGGTCCATGTACCTGTATACCTCCTCATCGGAAATCCCCCTTCTTGCCATTGTGGACTGCTAAATTTATGGGGTTTTCCTCCGAGACTACCCAGAAAAAAAGAGCACCTACCTAGCTAAAGGGAGTATTTGAGAGGTATTGGGGGTGGTGGCGAGTGGGGTCTCAGAGGCAATCAAACAATCACCGGACAATCAAATACAATTACAGCACAATCGAGTCCAATCACAGCACAAGCAAATCTGATGCACTCGGAAGGTGGTGGTTAGAGGTGGTAGGGGGTGGCAGGAAGTGGGGTCTCAGAGGCAATCAAACAATCACGGGGCAATCGTAGCAGATCACGGGACAATCAAATACAATTACAGCACAATCGAATCCAATCGGGGGGGGGGGAGGTCTGAGGGCGATTTGAGGGGGTGGGGGGTTGATCAGGAGCCCGCACGGGGAAGACTGAGTCCTTATCTGATGAGAGGCAGACACAGGGGGTTACTGATCGAAGATCAGTTAGTGATTGCTGGGGAGGACAGATGTAAACAAAGCGCAGGGGATGTAATCAGGAGGGGGGTCTGAGGGCAATCGAGGGTCTGGGCAGGTGATCGGTTGCCCCCGCGGGGCAGTTAGGGTCTGCTCTGATGGGTGAGGGGTGATGGACAGGTGATAGATAGGTGATCAGAGGGGGATCAGGGGGTAAGGTAGCTGTATACAGATGTATACAGTATACAGGGGGGTAGTCTGGGATGGGGTCTGGGGGTGATCTAAAGGTAGGAGGGGGGATCAGGGGTGATTAGGAGGCAGTTAGGGACCTAATGCAGGGGATAGCGTTGCTAGTTAGTGACAGGTGGGGGGGGGGTTTAGAGGGGTGCAAGGGTGCTGACAGGGGTCTGCTGGGGTGATCAGGGGGGGGGGGGTCTGAAGGCTGGGGTGGGAGATCAGGGGGGCTGTGGGCAAAAAAAAACAATGTGTAGTGTGTACTTACAATGGCTTCCTCCTCGCTGGTGGTCTCTGGAACAAAGAGACCATGAGGCGAGGAGGAAGCATGTATAAGGCACTTTGTTTACCTAACAAAATGCCTTATACGTGTTGATTGGCGGAATCAATATTCCTCCGCTCGCCGGCGCTGCTGATTGGCTAGCGAGCTGGAGGCTAAATTGCCGGCTATCGATCCCCGGCGGAGGATCGTGTCACGGATGACGCGATCGCTCCGCCCATGCCCGTACAAGGACCGCCGCCTCTGTGCATGCGGCGGTCCTTGCGGGATCCACTTGCCGCCCGCCTCTGTGCAGTGGGCGGTCGGCAAGTGGTTAATAGCGCATGATGCGATGTTAAAGTCGCACCCCATGCGACCTTATAGGGGCATCGGATGCGTTGTTAAATTCGCACCGCGATGCAACGTTTCACGCGCACAGTTTTGCACGCGGGACTTTGCGTGCGAGTGTTATTTATCACGCCCAAATAAGGGGCTTTTCACAAGCGTGCTAACACTTAGCACTGCTTTGTGAATCAAGCCCAAGGAGAGAGGGTCCTGCCAAGGGATTACAATCTAGAGGGAGGGGGTAGAGGCACAATAGGAGGGGGATGACTGACTCGAGAGGTTTATGAGAGAGAGAGTTAGGCCAGCGATAGAGAGTTAGGCCTGATCCTGTTAACTGGTTAGAGGTTAAATGTAATCCATTCATATGCTGTCATGGAGAAAATCACCATCAGGGAAGTATTTCAAATTTCCTTTTTTGACAAAGTATATAAAAAGATTCATATCACATCAGCTAATAAAGCTTATACACAGATAAAAGTCAACTCTGCCACTAACTGCCTACACAGGACTAGGAAAACATTTGGCGTACATTTATGTAATTCCTAATGTTGATCTGTATTTAAAGAGAATCTGTATTGTTAAAATCGCTCAAAAGTAAACATACCAGTGCGTTAGGGGACATCTCCTATTACCCTCTGTCACAATTTCGCCGCTCCTCGCCGCATTAAAAGTGGTTAAAAACAGTTTTTAAAAGTTTGTTTGTAAACAAACAAAATGGCCACCAAAACAGGAAGTAGGTTGATGTACAGTATGTCCACACATAGAAAATACATCTATACACAAGCAGGCTGTATACACCCTTCCTTTTGAATCTCAAGAGATCATTTGTGTGTTTCTTTCCCCCATGCACTGAAGTTTCAGGCTGCTTGTTTCTTCCTGCAAACAGCTTTGCCCTTGTTTGTAATTCCTCAGTATGTGAAAGCCCAGCCAGCTCAGAGGACGATTTATCCAGCTTGTAAAAGATAAGCGAGAAGAGAGAAGCTGCTCTAATCTAAATAACACACAGGCAGTGTGCAGAGAGGGGCCTGGAAAGGTGAGTTCATAGCAGAACCACAACACTGAAGAACTTGGCAGCCTTCCAGACACAGGCTGACAAGTCTGACAAGAGAGAGATAAGTTGATTTATTACAGAGACAGTGATAGTATAAAGTGCTGCAGTTAGCCAGAACACATTAGAATAGCTTTTGGAACTTGTAGGATGATAAAAAACAGGATGCAATTTTTGTTACGGAGTCTCTTTAATATCTAGTCTCAGGCTGTAAGACAATGCTGACATTTTCAGCACTAATTCTCTCTGTAAACTTTATTATAAGCTTGCACACCCTGTCTTATGAGTTATAGTGATCTTGTGTGTACATACAAGTCTTGAGAAAGAAGAGGAATCCAAACACAACTAACCTCAAAGAATTATCCCTTGTATTTAATTGAAACTTTTATTACAGCAATAAAAATGTAACACTGTCAATACTAAAGCAAAAATATTGAATCTAGGGGAATACATCTCCAAAGAGACTGCTTAATATTTAGGGGGTCCCAGTCACATCTCAATAAAACTTTCCTAACTCAAAAATCATCCAACACTAATCATCATGGATAACACATATGGCTGCACCATGAAGACTGCACAAATGCAAATATGCCTAGTGCCTATTCACCTAAAGTTAACATAGGGGAGTATATTTATAGAAAGATCACTGCTTTTGTGAAGTTACATCTATAAAAATGAGCACAGGTTTTGTTCCCTGGAACTCAGACTTCAGGCACCAAAATCATTCTAAAATGGTGATCAGAATTCCTCCTGGCTTGCCCTGTGAGTGACAGATCTATCTGCTCACAACCACTATTTTAGAAATTAAATGACCATAGATTTTAACTGTACGCACATTCCATGATTTTCTGAAATGGCAATCTGCAGAAAAATTGGTGAATAAGATGTTTGTAACAAAAAACACTGTAATCCATTGTTCCCTTCTGCATACACTTGAGGTGAACTGAACACCACAAATCCCTTATAATGTGGCCATCTAGTCTGATCTCTATGTTGAAAAGATGGTAATTGGCACTTATGTGCTGGTAAATAATGGGAATGTAATACAAAACTGGGGATAACACAGAAAAGTGTATACGTTCAGCTCATCAGCACTCTATGTGGCAATCAGCAAATACAATCATTTCAGGACAAATAGTGACATTTTCCTGATGAGCAACCTGTTCGCCCATTCATAACTTGGCACTGCTGCTTTACACAATGTTGCATGCACACAAGATCTGGCCAAAAATATGTGACAAAAAGTATGTCAGGTGAATACATACTTTTGTACCCATATACCTGTTTCCCATGGGGATATTGACATTTCACTTCTGCTTGGCTAGTGAAAATAGGCTAACCTCAGAGGATGGTTTCTCACATTTAGAGTCCAGACACATGATATTGAACAATGTGGATTCTTGATTTGGTGGGTAATGAAGCCAAAATCATGGTCTTTAACTAAAGGTGTAAACACATGCGTGAAGAATGTTGCATGCAGGGAGCAGGACTCGATCCCTCAGGTGACAGTTCCTGCAGAGTGTTTTACAGATGCGTTCTATTGTGGAGGTGGGAGGAGGCACAATGGCATGACAGATGACTGAGCACTTTCCAGCGGGAGGGGTAAAGAGAAGGACAATATGGTTGGCCAATACAATGCAGCACTCCAGATCTTTCAGTGATGCAAGGGGGAAGCTGGACACATGCCAGATTCTCCATCTGGACACCTTGTCCTAAAACCCTCTAGCGTGTGTATGGGGGTTAAGCCATAACCCTAATCTTGAGCTGCAATGTGATACAACTTTTCATTGTACAGGTTAGAAGGTACACAGTGCATACAGGAAAATGAGCATTAAAATGCGCTGTCCAGCACAAAGAGGTAACATCAATAACTTTACTACTTCTGTTGTCCAAGATTCTCACTAGCCAAGACTCAGTTATGCAATGTCACAGAATCTAGTAGTTATTTATCATAAACAATGTAATGTACCCTCATTATCAGCTGTATTTAGACTATTCATTTAGTCTGATGGAAGTGCACTCAATTACATATGTATATATATATGGGAATTATAGCATTTAATCTGAAAATCTCTGTGTTTACGTACAAATTATAACTAAGGAAACTTTTTTTAAGGCAATATTTAGTCTTCATGTCAATAAAGTGAACCTCCAGACTAAACATCTAGCAGCACTGAAAAGCATTGGTGTTTCTTTAACGGTTTTACAGCATCAGAACTTTCTTTTTCTTACCCAAGCCTCATGTTTAGCTGCACAGAAGAAAACAGGCATTTTCCCCCTGATGCTGTGCAAAGCATGATGTTGTTGTTCTCCTTCTGCTGTTTTGGCACAATTTTTTTTTTATTTTGAATTTAAGATTTGAAGCCTAACGCACGCAGCTAAGAGGGGTGATCAGGACACAGGACAGTTGGAACTGTGTATCATGCTCCATCACCTCCTTTCAACCTAAAGATTGCTGCCCCCATGAAATCATAAACATTTGCCTGTTCTTTTAAAACAGGTTGGGTAATAGATTATATTACCTATCTATTTTAATTAACATAACTAATGTAACTTAATGACGGTATGTTTGTTTAGGCTGAAGTTTCCCTTTAATCAAATCTTTGAGATAAAAGAATGGCTCTGAAATGCACAGGTCAATTTCAAGGTTGCCACATAGGAGTGCATATAAAAGGCCATACAGTTTTAATATCCTTGTCTAAATTATTTTTTTTCAAAAGGTTCAGACAACTGAACTCAATCAATAGGTAGAAGGGGAGGTGCACAAGACTCAGGGCCCCAAGGTACTCCGGAGTGCTTCCAGCCAAAATAAGGTTCCAGCAGGTTAAGACAATGTAGAGGCACAAAGCGGCTAGGCACATCCAGTAAAAACAGGCCTTTATTGTAATTCCATTTAAAAGCGGTGCAAAAGACCAAGGCAGTGGTCAGCCGAAGGAGAAAGTGACAAGCATGACAAGAACGTCTACAGCTGTTTCGCACTCAGCACGGAGTGCTTCATCAGGACAACAAGCCCCCCACATATCCCCCCTTAAATACTCACATTTTGGCTGACAAAGGGAGGAGAACGCCGTGAGCAGCGCATCCACATTGTCCGCATAGGGTACTTCCGGGACGCCGTCTGCGTTCCAAATACCGGAAGACGCGGGCCGGAAATCGTCATCTGCAGGGTCAGGGCGTTAGTGCGCATGCGTGTGCAGCGCCTAAATCTAACTGGTCGCCACACATTGACTAAGCCAGTTAGGAAAGCTCCACCCCCCCATCGTCTAGCAACAACTAGGTTACCAGTCCTACCACGTGACCAGGGATAAATACGGATGTAACAGAAACGCAAAGAGCGTCTCCCCGCACCTAGCAACCAGCGGGCAGAAGGTTAGCAATTATAAAACAAAAGAATATTTATGTATAAGGTACAGACCCTATTTTGCAAAGCCCAAAGGCTAAACTACCTGACCATACTGCACGATTCCGCTAGTAGATGAAGCTGCAGGCAGACTCCTCCCCTTCACATTCAGCCTGTAACAGGGAGGAAAGAAAAAGAGGAAAAACAGAAAAATCATTATAAAAACATCAAATCAACGTGAAAAACAAAATACAGGCAAAGTAACACATATTACAAATTACAAAAATACTGATAAGTCATTACGTTCGTTTAAACCCAAAGGACCTACCGCCTCAAAGAATGAGATCCAATAGCTTTCCCCTTTGTCAGCCAAAATGTGAGTATTTAAGGGGGGATATGTGGGGGGCTTGTTGTCCTGATGAAGCACTCCGTGCTGAGTGCGAAACAGCTGTAGACGTTCTTGTCATGCTTGTCACTTTCTCCTTCGGCTGACCACTGCCTTGGTCTTTTGCACCGCTTTTAAATGGAATTACAATAAAGGCCTGTTTTTACTGGATGTGCCTAGCCGCTTTGTGCCTCTACATTGTTCAGACAACTGAACACCTGAGGCTGCCTGCAAAAACAGGAACACAACGCAATGGTATAGAAAAGTCGCACCGCACATTAAGCGAGCCTTGAATTGCATGCGCTGAAGCATACTGTCAATAAGAAGTAGGCTTCACTGCAACTGTAAATGCATGCATCATGCAGTAACGCACTGTATGCACTGAATGGGTATACTGCATTCCATTTGATCACATTGCACCATTGAGTCCTACAATAATAATACCTTGAGCGTAAATAGCTGGGCACCAGTTAGCTATATATAATAAAAATATAACTTGCAACTTTGTACGATTTTAGGACAAACCCCAAGGGCTCATTCACACTATGTGAGTTTTGACGCACTGCACAAAGGGGTTGATTGATCAAGCTGCGCTGCTAAAGCAGTGCAACTTAATGACAGGAGCATGAGCTCAGCGCATGCTATGCTGCAGTAGTGCAGCTAGCATGCGCTGGTAACTTACGCTCGCTCCTTCTAACTAACGGCCGCTCCACTGAAGCTGCCCTGACCCCCTGGCGGGTCCAGTGGCTTTAAGTGATGTGATTCCCGCACTTTGATTGTCCCAATAGGCTGCATGTCAAGTGACAGTCAGCCTACTGGGCCAATCAAAGCGTAGGGATCATGTCCATGAAAGCCACTGGACCCAGCGGTTCAGTGGAGCGGCCGTTAGGAGTGAACGTAAGTTACCAGCACCCATGCTAGCATGCACTACCGCAGCATAGCATGGGCTGAGCTCATGCTCCTGTCATTCGGCCACTTTAGCAGCGGCAGCACAGCTTGATGAATCAACCCCTTAATGTGCATTTTACAAGGGAGCATGAAAGTCCGTAGAAATTATTTTATCATTTACACTACAACAGTGAGTTACTGTGCAGTGCATTTAAACGTGTCGGGAGTTAAAACTCATGCATGGAAATGCACAACAACTCACAAACCCATGAGTTTTTATTCATGCATTTTAACTCACTAACTAGTGTGAATGAGTCCTTAGTACACTGTTCTAGATTAATAGTAAAATGTTTTCATACAAGTCTTGACTTACAACAGCTGGTTACTAAGCACAGCACAGTTTTTCATATGAAGTAGAAATGTGAAACCTGTATATAGTTAGAGGTTGTTTTTTTTTCCAATGTAAGGTTGAGTTGCCTTCACGCTGGATACAAACTACACACTTATCCATTTTAAGCAAGGTTGACCAATATGATCCTTGAATATTATTCAACATTGTGGACAAAATATATCAGGACTGTGTTTGGGAGCAGAAGGAGGTCTCAATAACTTTGGCAGTACATTGACATCCTGAATGGAGACTTTTTGCTGCACTGAACAGTAAAGAACCATGAATGGCAAACCTTAGTGATGACTGAGTGAGAAACTCTAACATGCTCATTAGCTTCACTGGGTAGGCTGAATGAAATAGTACCTAGTAAATCACTACAGTAAATTATGAAACAGCTCATTGTAGCTTTGATTTGATAATCCTAACTTCTGCTGTGGAGCTTATCTAATAGCGTTATGTCACAGACAGAGAGGAAATTGTGATATTTCACCATCATTCTGCAGAGCAGAAGTATGGCATATCTTTCAATGTCAGTTTTATGTCATTGGATATCATTACTTTAGAGAAACTTTACGTAATATTTTAATGTCACAGAGAGAGATGAGATCCTGTCAGGCCTCATTCTGGATTTCCCACTCGCTTGTAAAACATATTGCTTAGACTTTATTTGCTGGCCAGTTTTTACAATCCTGATAATTCTTTACTAGGAAATGTTTATATAAGATATACTGTATATCTTTCATTCCATCCACTTTTCAAAGCCAAAACTGTTAGCTGCTCCTCTAAATGACTACAGCAGCAGACATGGATCTTGGTCTCCCTCTCTAGGACCTTGACAGGAATGTCTGCTGAGGACGGCTAGGCCACAGAGTGTCAGAAAATCTTGTTAATGACTTCCCGGCCAAGTCTGAAACTGATGCTAAAAATAAAAAAATAACCACTCAGCCATTAGCATTCTCGTTATCTCTAATTCTACTGACAGACAATCTTTCTGCTGCTTCTAATTTAGAAACAAAGATCTGACAAGCCTTTTTTGGGCACGTGGCTAACTCAAGTCATGATACCTCAGCTTGAGATGAAGCAGGTTTCTGTCACAGCACCCTTTGACTACTGGGGCAGCCTAGCGCACAATACCTTCGTGCATAAGTCATGGAAATAAAAACCAGCAATATAACTGCTTTACTGCTCCTTTTCTAAAGTGGACATCTGAGCTTATCAACTCAGTTGCCGCAGAGCAGAAGCATTCCAAGGTTATGACCCCTCTGCATGTAGAAATATAGATGCGAAATAACATAATTTTAGTCCTGGAGATGGAAGAGTGACACTGTCAGTAATTTATCTTCAGTCAAGTCAGAAGAAGTCTGCAGTAAAGCTAAGATGATTGCTGTGCTGAACTCATACAATTCCAGAGGGTGCTATTTTGCAATAAAAATTAAAGGAGGCTTCAATCAAGGCAGCAGACTTCTATGTACATAGAAAAGAATTACAGTAAAAGGTCACAATGTTCAATAGTGTGTGTTTATTATTATTATTATTATTTTTTTTTTTTACAGCTCTGGCCAAAGGGTTAAGGGTTGTAGAGATACCTCTGTGCTCATTGACCAAAGTGGGGCCCTTTTATTATGGGAGTGATCAAATAGCACCATAGTCCTTTTATTATTGGTTACCTCCACAAGGATAATGTCTGAAGAGCTCCTGTTCCCATCAGCAGTAAGCACAGAGCTTTGTAGGAAGTGCGGGGAGTGGACTTTTTCCAGGTATCGTCTGGCGCTTTGAGTCCTACGGGAGAAAAGCGCTATAGAAATGTTATTGTATTGTATTATTGCACTTGCCATCTCCTACGACTGAAAACAAGGGTTCTGCTTGACCTAGGCCCCTACTGTGGGGCCTCAACCAGAGCAGGTGCCTCTGATGCTGCCTGGGTCACTCTGTGACTTGTATGGCCCGTCGCTCACACACAGACCTCAGATAAGTGTTTGGGTGAATAGAGGGGAGAGCGGCGCAGTGACCTGTAAGCGGAAGTCAATAATAACATCCTGCATTTGAAGTGTGCTGCAATGTTACTATGTGCTGCTCTCCTCTCTTTAGGTCACTGCTGATCTGCAGGTCTGTGAGTGTTTGGGGAAGGAGAGGCAGCAGGAAGCTACATACCCCCACTGATGCCAATGCCCAATAGCAAAGGGGGGGGGGATTGGGATGTGTTACACCTTGGGCTACCTATATATACCTGGGGTGGCTATCTATATTCAGGGGACACATTGGCTACCTATACTAGCAAGGAGGGGGGGGGGGTGTACCTTAACTACCTACCTATACTGGAGGACTACCTGTTTTAGAGGGGGATTCCTTTGGCTACCTATTATTGTGGGAGATGGGGCCTCTGACTGGGGAAGGGGGGAGAGAGAAGAGGCCACAAATGATTTGCTGCTTGGGACCACAAAAACCTTAGCAGCACTTCTGACCGGAAGAAAAAGTTGTTGCTGGTATATTCATATGCTTATGATCCCTTCATGTAGATCTTTTCATATATTTAATGTTATTATTATATAATTATTATTGTATTTAAAATTGTGAAGTCCAGAGGGGCATAGATACATGATGCAGCATTGGGGAAGAGGTTTTAATGTGTGTTTAATGCATGTGCATCATAAAATAAGGTAAAGCTAGTAAAATCCTAAAAATTAGATCTAAAATAGCTTTTTAAAGGCATCAAAAAATGAAATGTTTAAGTCCCATGTTGCTGTACATTCATATTAGGTTGTGAAATAAGCATGCAGTGGTGTTTTCCTGCCATAGATGTGCCAATACCTTGAACTCTGTTTACCACAGAGACAAGCACCCTTACTTGTTAGCAAGCTCCATGAGAGATACATTATTACTTGGCGACAATAGTATAATTTATTACGCTAAGATAAACATGCCTTAATTAACAATCAGTTTTATTTAACATCGCACTGCCAGGCACAAAGCACAATACCCAGAAGCAACAAGTCTGAATTCCTTTATAAATCAAACAACAGCAAATTAAATTCCATTGATTGCTATAGGTTTCTGTACTTGCATAAGGCTGCTGTTTAGCATTATAAAATGAAACTGATTGTCTCCATATTACAGTACATTGTACAGCTGAGTATGTGGTCTTCTATTCATCTACATATGTCTCTCTGTTGGGTGCATTTATTTCTGCACTAAAAGGAACTTTATAAAGGCACTACCTTAACTAGGGGCTTGGTGGCACATCAGTGGGGAGGGGGGACAGTCCCCTCCCCTCCCTCACCTCGGGCTCTCCCCTCCAGCATTGAAAATTGGGTATGCAGGCACCAGCAGATACATACCTTCCTTGCGTTCCAGCGTGGATTTTTCTCCCTCTAGTGTCTGACGCTACTTCCTGTTTATACAGGAAGTCGCGTCAGAAGCTAGAGAGAGGAACATCCGTGGAATGCAAGGAAGGTATGTATCGGCCGCTGCCACGCTGCCTGCATACTCACCGCTCAGAATTTCTGCAGGGGAGTGGCGATTCCTAGTTAAGCCCCTGGCCGGGTTTGATGCTGGCTGTCAAGGTAAGGGGGGAGCCTGTTACTATCTAACTGGGGGTCCCTGTCACTACCTAACCTGGCGGGTGCCTGTCACTCACTACCTAACCTGGGGGTCCCTGTCACTCACTACCTAACCTGGGTGTCCCTGTCTCACACTACCTAAATTGGGGGGCTCCTGTCTCTACCTAAACTGGGGGCTCCTGTCACTACATACACTGGGGGGTCCCTGTCACTAAATGAGCTGGGGGGCTCCTGTCACTGCCTGAACTGGGGGGCTCCTGTCACTACCTGAACTGGAGTGCTACTGTCACTACTTAAACTGGGGGACTCCTGGTGCTACTTTAACTAGGGGGCACCTGTCACTACCTAAACTATCCAGGCCAGCCAGCCCTGCATCACCACCAGCCAATCAGCCCAGAATCACTGATTCTTTGATAATTTTATTGAAGTGTGTTCTAGTACGAGTGATCAACAATAATTAAACAATAACTTTGTGAATTGTGTCGATTTGTTGATTGAGCAGGATGGAATATATCAGTCTACCAGAAAGGAATTTTTGCATTTAGAGCATTGAGGCACAAAATTGTTCGAATTGATTAAAGATGGTGAATCGCTTAAGATATCACTTGTAGTGGTGTAGGCCTCTGGTTGTTTGACTTTTGATCAACCACACTGTAGTTTCTCACCCAATAAAGTTGATCGCTTAATTGATCGGTGCAAAATGGCTAAATGTATAGCTAAGTTAAATGTTTTCATTTTTGTAGGCTATGCTTTTAAAACATAAAAATATATCAAAGAGATATATGCCTGAAGATTATACCTGTTTTGAAAAGAAGGAGTAGTTAATTTGCTGATGGTGATGTAAAAATTACATTCCACATTAAGTTGGAAATAAGACAGCCTGGGTTTTAAAATTGTGAGACAAAGGTCTTTAAATTATAAAGCATGGAAGTCCAATGCAGCTGATGACATTGCTACAAGGAAGACAGTCTTATGGGCAATGTTTCAATGTTTCTTAAGACCACCAGGGAACTTTGCAAATTCCGAATAGGATGGACTTATAACTATCTTTCCTGGACTACAATTATCCGGTAAATACATAAGTGCTGGCGGAATGACAGGAACTGTATACCTCTCTTGAGTGTTATGTTAATTGTCACTGTCAGTCCAGTGCTCGCACAATGGTTAATTCGGTTGCCGGACTCTGAATTACTTATCCCCACCAGTTACTATGACTCGTAGGGGGAATAGTATTTAGCTCCACTAGGTCATTGGGCTCACCCTGCCCCCAACTCAATGGCAACGGGATTATATGTATGCCCTGTCCTGGCCTATAGGATACTGGCCCCTATTCACTCAACTTTTTATCAATACATTTCTATCTTATCTACAAACTATTTTTTCAGCACCTTGCTTTGAAAAAGTGCTTAGAAGTGAGTGACAAAGTAGAATTTACCCTATTTTGATAATTTTATTTTTCTTGCTGAGAGCTTCAAATATATTTTATTAATAAGGTGTGATAACATCACCTGTGAATTTTAAACTAAGGAGCAAAGTAACTAGGACCACAGGAACAGAAGTGCAGAGATTGTGACTCTTGTTGCCTTGACTGAACCTAGTGCTTCTGTATACATTTCTGCATCTGTCTTGAGGAATTAACCCCAATATTACTCTTGTTGTTCTTTGGGCTGTCCATTTTTGAGCAACAAAGTAAGGAGCTACCATGCAGGATGTTTACCTTGGTTTACTTCTACTTAATGTCCGTTAACCATAGTGTTAATCATAGACCTCATCTTGAAGTTACTGCACTAAGCATTGATATTGCTTAAACCCTAACGCAGTCTGTAGCTTCCTCACTAGTGATCTCTGATGACCTTCAGATCCTCTAAAGTCAAAATAGTCTGATATCTCTCTACACCTGATTTAATGACATTCTCAGTGTTGCAAGTCTATGGGATTTTTTTGGCTTTGCAGGGTTTGTCATTGTGAGCTTTGTGAACAGATTTCCCTAAAGAGATATAAACTTTTTGGAGGTCTGTCTGTTCTCCTGTATAAGACACCAAATCCTCAGCATGTAGAGTTACTAGCTTAGCAAGATTTCATATTGGCAGCATGGCTGGATTTCAGGCAAGACCACAAAAGCCATGGCCTAGGGCACCAGAAAAGTAAAGGGCGGGCAGTGGTCAGCAGGGTGGGAGTAGCTGTTAGCCTGCTGAATATTTGTCCTGTTACACAGAGTTTGTACATAGCTGTGGGCAGCTACCAACAGCCAGATCTTGCACTCGAGGAGTGAAGGGGCAGCGTACGGGAACTTACAGTGATCTCTGAGCTGCCTTTCACTCACCGAATGTGCAGCGCATCAACGAACTTACAATCGAAACACTGCCAGCATGTCACTAAGGCTGTAGACATACTGTAAGTGCTTTCTGAGTGTTTTTTTAAATCTAGAATTGATTTGCAGAAATTGCTGTAAAATTGCTGTGAACATGATTTTTAGAAAAATCGAGATTGCCGCAAATTTACAGCCTAACTGTCCTCAGAGGAGCCTACAATCTAATCCCTGCTGTGTTGGGAAAGGGCGGGGGTAGGATTCTGTCAGTCTGGGGGACAGCTAGTGATAGTGGGCCTTGGGGGGTAAAAAGGACAAATCCAGCCCTGATTGGCACATCTTTCAAAGAGGCATTAAAAAGAAAACAGAGTTCTTCAATCATGTTACCTATTTTGTAAAGAGTGTTTTCTGTTAGATGTATTCTATTTCTCATAAAATATCTATTTGTGTTCTTCCATGGATGGGGAAGACAAGGCCTGATTAATGTATTTTGGATAGTATTTTTCTGTTTTCTTGGGTCGTCAGATTTCATGTTCCCTATAAACTGTCTCTTTAACTTCTGATGCTAGAGAAAACTATTCCTGAATTTTGTCTGATTCAGAGCCATGGTGTAGGGAGGACAGGCCCCCTGCTGGACTGAAAGTATTACAAGATGGTTTATCTTTATGTGGTCATTTTTCCCTCTCAACTTTTTTAGATTAAATTCCGGGATTCTATGGATACTTTCTCTCTTACATAAGCTTTGAAACATGCCTTAATTTTTTTTTTAATCTGAGTAGCCAGGAGGCTACAGGCCCAACAGGTTAATGAAGTAAAGTTGTTCTGCTTCAGGAACTATGAACAGGAAAGACCACTTTGGTGGGAGTTTTAGTCTCCACTTGGCCACCAACCCAGTTCTCTGCAGTATGTAGATTTTTGGATTCTGCTAGTAATGAGATAAATATCTCAGTGATAAACTCATGAAAGAGCTACAGTGAACAAGAAGAAGAAAAGAAAGGATATATATATATATATATATATATATATATATATATATATATTGGTCCTTATTGATTATATTTAGCATCCTATCAAGCTTGAGGCACCAGGGAGCTGAGCTTTCTTGCTGTAAGTTGCTTTCTAGCACTGAAATTATTACATACAGTAGAAAAAAAACAACAGTGCATGATTCTTTTTAATGTGAACCAGTTTAATTTCTATTAATATGATAATTTTGATTAATGCACTAATTCCACTTAATGCTGAATTCGTGTTGAGTATATAATTAAAATGGACAGGGCTACAATTATTTTCAATTAGATCACTCACTTCAGTGTCCGGTTACATTTGTGGTTATTTTACACACTAAAGCGTACATGAAGACAGATTTATTATACTGTATTAGATTATGATCTACAGCTATAACTTTAAATGTCAGAATTTACCAGGATATCAGTTGCCTCCCCTCCACTCCTGTTTCCTGTTATCATCTATTAAATCATGTAAGTGATTCTAAAGCTTCTTGACTAAAGGTAGCCATGCATCAGGCGACTTAGCAGCCTAACGACTATCGACTATCTCATTTGATTATTATAATCGGAATCGGATTAACCACTTGATGACCACAGTGGTAAACCCCCCTAAAGACCAGGCTAATCATTACTAAAATTATTACTAAAATGGCCACTGCAGCTTTAAGTCCAAGCTGCAGGGCCGCACAACACAGCACATGAGTGATCCCCCCCCCTTTTCCCCCCACCAACAGAGCTCTCTGTTGGTGGGGTCTGATCGCCCCCCAGGTTGTTTTGGGCCTTACCAGCCCAAAACAAACCATGCTATAAGGTTGCTTATTAAGCAGATATATACTCCAATCATCCCTGGTCCCTCAAAAGTCTTAAAGGGACCTAAGCGCCCTTTCTTTCCCTGGAATTTCTCCTGGCTTGTAAAAGCTATAGGAGCCGCCATATTTCCCCCTCTGCTCCTTGCCGTCCTTATTTACAGAAGTTACAGATGATATCGTCACACATTCCCTCTGGATAGCTCTTTGAAGAAGTTGTCCGTATTACCCACTCCCCTCTGTTGATAAAAGATATTGTTTACTTCTTGGTAATGTGTACAATAAAACAATTACTTAAGTAAGCTGCCTGAAACCTCTGTGGTCAGGCCGTCCGGCTGAAGTAGACAAATAAAACCTGTGCTAAAATTTAAATATAAAAAAATAAAAGTTAAAATTAAAGTTTTATTTTTAAATAATGAGACACATTGTTGGCATGCATTTTTAATGTGCTATTGAGATACCCTGGGTGCTGAAACATATACATATCCTCACTAGTTTCCAGATACCAACCCAATTGCAATCTCAGATCTGCACATGGTCTTCTTTTGTCCATCTCTAGTATTACCTCCTCGCATTCACTTCACCCCTCCTCTGGAATGCATTTTACCACACATCCATCACTCTCCAACCTTTGATATCTTTAAGTGCTCTCTGAAAACTTACTTTTTCTGACTAGCATGCGCTCTAGCTTAGGCCATTCTCTGTTTGACCGAGACCAAGTTGCACTCTTACAAGATATCCTAAAAATGCACTGCCTCTAGGTATATTTATTGTATAGTACTTCACCTCTTGTTTCCCTTTCCCTATTCCTTTAGATTGTAAGCTCGCAAGGGCAAGGCTCTTTCACCCTTTTGTGTCTTGGAATACGCTATACATTTTATTTATCATGTTACTATTGTCACTGTAATTACTAATTCTGTATTTTGTTACCAACTCTGTATTTTGTATATTGGTGTTTACCATTGTCTGTATTGTTATGTACACCATGTTTGTTTCTTACTTTGTACACCTCCAGGGAACATGTTAGCGCTTTATAAATCAATAATGATAATAATAAAAATAATAATAACAACAATTGTGCATTGTATGTTAACCGAACAGCAGGGAAAGGTTCAGAGGTGCTGGCCGTATCAAGATAGCATGGGGTGTGTTGGGCTGGTAAGCCTTTAATATTTATTATTCATTTACATGCTTGCTTTGAACTTGGGACATTGTATTTTCTGTCTTATTTATGTTTTGCTGGCATTGATTTTTTTTATATTCATTGACTTTCAACAATTGCTTTTGAAAATAAAGAAAGCCAAGAGACTCCCCCATGAGGAGATGGACTAGTCCAAAACCTGTCATATGTCTGATGTTTACTACTTACTGCAAATGACAGCAACATAGGAAAAAAATAAATTTGTAGAGCGAATTTTACTTTGGAACTAATGTACATTTTATACATATGCATATACATTGATTTTAAAGTGGATCCGAGATGAACTTTTATTCATTGCATATTTGTGTTCCTTACATATAGTTTATAGAGCATTCCTCAAGCCAAATACTTTTTTGTTGTGTTTTAATACTCTAATTCCCTATAAACTAAACAAGCCTCGCCCACAGCTTCTCCAAAACGCCAAGGCACTCAGACCCATGTAGCAAAGGGCTTATGGAAGCTCAGTCTGGGCAGGAGGAGGAGGAGGTTACTAGCCAGAGATTTCAGAGGCAGAGGGGAGGGGGGAGTGAATTTTTCACAGGCTGAGAGGTGGAGATGCAGTTGCAGATTACCTATGTAATGATGACAAACAGAACATGGCTGCTGTCATTGTATCACAGGAAGAAAAAATCATATTCTATGAAAGCTGTATGCAGACAGATTTGCTGTTTAAACCATCTAAACTGTACATAAGATATATAGACAAGTTACTTGTTATAGTTAGTTTTTCATCTCGGATCCGCTTTTAACGTTACAATTTTTTGTGACAGTAGTTTAAAGGACTTACGAGGCCAACGGAGCAAAAAAAGTTAATTACCTGCATCATCGTTTAAGGTACGGAGGACGCAATCCGTGCCCTCTGTGCCGATCCGCCGGGTCCCCCCGCTCATTAGCCCCCCGGGCCGGCTCCTGACCCCACAGCCCGGGCCGGGCTCTCCTGCCTCTCCAAAAATGGCCGCTTCCTCTGGCCGCGGCTGCACAGTCTGCCTGGCAGCGGTTGCGGCTGCGCAGCCCTAGGGCCAACCCCCCAGATCCACGCTACGGCCAGGCGGACTGCGCAGCCGCGGCCAGAGGAAGCGGCCATTTTTGGAGAGGCAGGAGAGCCCGACCCGGGCCATGGGGTCGGGAGCTGGCCCGGGGGGCTAATGAGCGGGGGGACCCGGCGGATCGGCACGGAGGGCGCGGACGGCATCCTCCGTGCCTTAAATGTCGATGCAGGTAATTAACTTTTTTTGCTCCGTTGGCCTCGTAAGTCCTTTAAAGACATAACTAGAAACTATATGAATAATATTGGGGCATGGTAATTCATTATTAATGAATAATGAATGTTCATTAAATAATACATACCAATTCCTATAAATATTATTTACATTTTTGAAATGATCACTGTACAGAGAGGCATGCTGTAAAGCCCCCGGCCTGACAGATCACTTCAGAGGAGTTCTGCAACATCAGGGGATGCTTTTACACTTTTTAGATGTCTGGCCAAAAAGATCATGAACTTGGTGGTAGCTTTCTGCTATAGTACTATAAGCTTCACTCTCTGAGTAATAGCTGCAACAGCCAGTCAGTCAGCCAACCTTCAACACATTTCCCAGCATAAAGGCGCGTACACACGCCTGATTTATTCAAACGATAGGTTGTCAGACCCGCCCGCAGGGCGGCCATTCTAGTGACAGTTTCTGGTCAAAACCAGCCTTATCAGCCTGCCGACAGACTGTACACACACAGAAACACTAGACCGGCTGCCCCGCGGGCAGGTCTGATGACCCGTCATATGAATAAATCAGGCATGTGTACGCGCCTATAGATGTTTTTTAAATATCACAGGGTCCTGGAGGGAATGGGACAAGATGTCACACTATACAGTTAATGAGCTGGACGAAGGACATGAAACAAATGGGGTAAGAAAAACAATAGAGTTTATAGTAATCCCTATAGGGCTTGATTCACTAAGACAAATAGCACTCCTTATCAAAGTTAACACACATTATCAAAGTTAACACGCCTTATCAGAGTATCATTGCAAACTTATACCTGCTAATTGGCAATGATGAGAGCTCCACTCATCCTGCCCTGAGCCTCTGCGGGTTGGTAGCGCTCGCTATGCTACTCTGATAAGGCATGTTAACTTTGATAAGGCGTGCTAACGTTGATAAGGCATGCTATTTGTCTTCGTGAATGAAGCCCATATTGTGCATGACTAAATAGCTAAATTAGGAATTTGTTTTTGGAACGTGTGCAGATGAGATCGTAGGAGAAACAGCTGGCTTACCACCATCTTCAAAGTAAGGCGTTTCAGAAATATTTCTTTTGGCCTTATACTTATGAGTCTTCTTTTCGTCCTAGATTGCTGGGTTGCATTGACCTTTTTATTCCATTTAAAGGAAGATATATGGCGCACCTTAGGGTTCATAGACTGCGAAGTGGAATGCTGATAGACTGCGCAGACAGGGGCATCTCTGAGGAAAGTTAATGAAGACACAGATGAATCGAGCATAAACTATTTTTCAGTGTCCTTAATACACTAGCATTTTTCAAAGACACCTGGGTGCCTTCAGCATCTCTAATACAGAGTCAATGACTCTTGACGCACCATTATTTCTGTTACATGAAAGAAAATATTTAGAGGCAGACATACATTCCAAACTGACATGGGCACAAAAAGAGATCTAAAAAAAAATGCGTACATATATTTTAGAGACCTGATGGTTTGTTGCTCCCTACAGGACTTGCTGAAGGTGAGATGATGCATTTTTTTCATCTGTGAGAGTACCTCATGTCTCATTATCTTTCATGGCTTTTTAAGGCATATACCTAATTGCACCTCATCCCATTATGTGCCTCTTTCCTCACAATGCATTGTTGCTCTCTGTAAAGCTGGCAACACAAAATACAGTTTTTCATATTTTTTTTCTAATCAAGAATTACAAACACTTTTTTCTGATTGATTGTAACTTATTAAAAATCTGACTATTGTACCACACATACATGAAAAAACAAATTATAAAAAGGGGAAAATGTGATGGCTAGTTCACAGTGCTCAGTTGTGTTGCAGAATAATTCTGCATGTCAACTTACTGCTCATACAATTCTATGGACCTGTTCACACTTCACAGTACTGCGGTGTAACTGATCATGTTAATCTAACTCGCTGCATGCAGGCTTTGTCTATGTCCAGTCTCCATTGCAATTCACACACACATTATAACGCGTGTGTTATGCAACTGACCACTGTGAACCTAGCCTCTGTCTATCCTGCACCATTCAATTTTCTGAAAAATGTATCCGAATTTTCCATCATGGTTGATTGAAAAATATTGAATACAATGGGAAATTAGGTCACATTTCAAAAAATGTTTTGTTAATATTTGATCTCTTTTTACAGCTAATTGTTTTTACTGAAAAACAGCAAATTTGAACTATTTGACTGTAATGTGAGAGACCATCTTTAGTCATGCTTCACTGTACTGCAGTCCTTTCTATGTCTCATATCTTATTATAAGTAGTTTTCCCTGTATCTCATGCATTATTTTACTCAACTGTCCTCTCATACCACCTTAACCTCCCTGCCGTTATAAAAAATTGCTGCGCACGGCAGGGAGGGTGTTTTTTGGCATTATTTTTTTTTTTAGCATGTAGCTAGCCTAGCGCTAGCTACATGCTTCCCCCCTCCCTGCGGCGTCCCCCCGAATGCGCCGATCGCCGCCGGCGCATATACCCATCCGGAAATCCCGTTCTGAACGGGATTTCCAGGAGGGCTTCCCCCGTCACCATAGCGACGGGCGCGATGACGTCATCGACGTCGTGACGTCAGAGGGAGTCCCGAACCACCCCTCAACGCTGCCTGGCACTGATTGGCCAGGCAGCGCACGGGTCTCGGGGGGGGGGGCACCCTCTGATGCGGCGGGTTGCGGCGAATCGGCGCGGAGCGGTGGCGATCGTAAGTTACACGCAGCTAGCAAAGTGCTAGCTGCGTGTAACAAAAAAAAATTATGCAAATCGGCCCAGCAGGGCCTGAGGAATCCTCCGCGGCAGGTTACCCCGAGCTGAGCTCGGGATAACCGGCAGGGAGGTTAATACTTGAACCTCATATGGAAATGCCCAGGGTGTGAATTAAACTAATTACAACAGGTACAAAAATATTCCAGAGTGCTACTGATAAAAGTAGAGTAGGGAGGATACCAACATGGCAATAAACAACAGGAAGCACTTGTTTCCCATTATTGTTTTCACAACTTCCCACCTCATATGACAATGTTCCCGTTTCTCTTAGAAATCAAGTGTGAGGATTAATCCCCATGCCATACATTCATACATTTCACTTCAACACTGGTTTTGGTCCAGCCACACTTTCAGAGACCTCTCCAGAAATGTATACTTTAACCACAACAAATGTATGGTACAGCTAAGTATGAGAATGCCATTTTTATTTTTTTATTTTTTTTGTTCAATAATTTTTATTGGTTTCAAGTAATGAAAAACAGTAACACAGCAGAACAGAAGGTACATTTTCATAATAACAAAAGAAGTCAAAACGACCTTAAAATTGCAACTTAGTTACATACAGATGTATGAAACATATCAGTAAACATCAAATAGAATAAGATAGGATGACAGCATTTTTAGGCCTATATAATGTAACTATAAATCACCAATTTAAGTAGGAAAGGTCTTTATATAAAGTAATATTTGAAAACAAAACTCGCGAGGACAACATCTACCTATTAGCTGGACCAATTATGGTTGGGTAGAGTTATTCTCTACTGAATGGTTCAAGGAGCTTGTGAGATCCAATCTCCAGCGAGATTGGAACTAGATTCCGAACTGGAATGTTCTATTTTTTATAGGACCAGCAATGCTTATCTGCTCTGCTACTTAGTTGGAAATGAGTACTGCAATTGCTGCCTTTCTGGATTGTTCTTTCAAGGCAATCCTGCCAAGAACCTTTGCACTGTGCTATGGGAGAACACATAGGAAGTAAGTATATGAAATATATATACTGTAGTTAATACAGTTTATAATTATGGAAGACACATTAAGAAAAGCAGTGGATTTTGCTGTAGTAAATTTGGAATCACTTCTAACAAAATAACTATGTTGAGGCAGTAAATCCAAATGGAACCATCATTTATTTAGAACGTGGAAAATTCAGGCTGCATACATAGTGGCAAACAAGTATATTCTGAATTCTGCCATGACAAACATTACCTAATGATATAAAATATACATATCATAGAGGCATGTATATATAGAGGGTAGATGGTATAGAGGTAGGGAAAGGGTTGTGAGGGTGGTCCAGTTCTAAACCATAAAACCAGAAGAACAATGAGGAATTAACAGGTGTAGCGGCAATATACTATTTGTTGGCAATAAGACAGTCTAATGCAGGGATGTCCAACTCCAGTTCTAGAGGGCCTAGGCCCTCATACATTTTTGGCACAGCTCAATTTAATTGCTGTGACTGAATCAGGAAAGGTGTGGTTCATCAAGTCGAACACACTTCTCAATTTCCCAGTCCATCCAAAACACATGGATATTGCCCTTGGGTACCAGAGTTTGACACCCCTGGTCTGAGACTAGCTGCTTATTTAGAGATGGTCATATGACATCTTATCATTTTCTTAGGACTAAACTGATGCTGCATTTTCAGGTAGAAAACAAAGAAAGATCTGTTCTGAGTATCAGAATAAATATAGCAGAAGCAACTTGAACAGACTGGAACAGAGGGGATGGCTTCTATAAGTGCAAAGAATGACATTTCCATTCCTCTGTTCTTCCCAAATCTTATTTTTCTTAGTAATAGCTTGATAGATCAGTGAGGGTCAAGGTATCCATGATCTGCAATAGAAATCATGATGAAGAATCACCTGGGTAATTTCTATTTGTTTAGCCCTGTGCATAGCAATGTGCTTGGTGTCTGGTCCCAGGTAAAGCCCAAGAACGCTAAGTTTCTCAGTCCACCATTATACCTTCTTCTGGTCCACTACTTTATTTGCAGCCATACACCATTCCTAAGTTGAATACTCACCTGACGACGCAGGAAGATGGATCCCAGTGACATCCCCGTGACGAAAAGCATTCTTCGATCCATCTTCCTGCCTGCGGGAATACATACGAGGAAACGACAAGCGCAAACGAGTGTTGAAACAATTGTGGCACTTGGTGCGGAAGTCGTTGGGGATCTCAAAGATCCGATCTGCTGTGACGGTCGTTATCGACGCGCATTGTCAAATGTAATTTGTGTAATCGCGTGCCTGTTCCCACATCATGGGATCACAGAAACAATTTTGTGTCCCACAAAAAATTGTAAAATTGCCGGGCGTCAGAAAAATCATTGTAGATAGTGGCCTACGGGCTTTTAGATACTGGAGATTAGATCATAGGTTGATAGGTTCTAAGGGGATTCGAGGACGGACAGGATTTTCCTTTAGTTTTCTTCTGTATAGTGTATGAGAAATCTGTGTAAGATCCAGTGCCTGATACATCCTTCCTGGATCATAAAGCATGAAATGTACACTTGTTTTTGGAATCATTGCTGTTTGATTGTGAAAGATATCTGAAAGTCCAAGGAAAGCGTTAATAAAAGCTGAATGAGGGAATAGCTAGATCTCCTTTAAGCTCCAGCTGTGACACCAAAAGCCAGAATGCTACTGAGAAAAATGTGAAATGTGTGTACAAGGTTAAGTTCAGAGATAAAATCGCTGTTGCTTGCAAGAAGTGAATGACATTAGGTTTGCTGGAATTAAAATTAGAATTGGCTGAAAGTTTTATGGCAACACTGTATGCAAATAGTTAGGAGGGTGAAAGACTATAAATGTGATTATATAATTAGGTTTTGTATATTGGCTGATAAATGTCTAGATGGTTTTGGTTTAAAGTGGACCTGAACTCTTGCACAGGGCAGGAGGAAAACAGAGATAAATGCACCCTGTATGTACTTAGAGAGTTTTGCCTGTTTAATTCCTCCTCATTTGTGTCTAATCACAAGTTGTAATTTGATCTCTCCCGTGTGTCACATGACTGCCACAGCAGAGATGGCAGATAAGCTTGTTTGAAAGCACAGGATGTTAACAATATGTTTGCTTCCATAAATCAGGAAGTAGAAATGGTGCATATTTATTTTAGGATTTGTATCAGCTGCAACAAAGAACTGTTTTTTGTTTATTGTACCTGGATAATGTACCTGTTTTGTCCTGCCTTTATACTGCGATTGGGATGCTATTATACTGCGATTGGGACTTCTTTTTTCTGCAATTGTCCTGCCTTAATACTGCAATTGTCCTACCTTTATACTGTGATTGTGCTGCTTGTATACTGCAACTGATCTGCCTATGTACCGAGATTGTACTTTTTATGCTGCAGTAGCCCTGCCTTTATACTGTGATTGTGCTGTCATTACACTGCGATTGTCCTGCCTTTCTACTGCAATTATGCCTTTATATTGCAAATGTGCTGCCTTTATACCTCTGGCTTACTGTACTGGGGCACAACCTGGGGCACCAAAGTACATTGTAGTTTTTTTGGGGGGTGGCCTAATCAAAATTTTGCTATGGGGCCAAATGATTTCCAGCTATGCCCGAGAAGCGATGTTAATACCTACTCTTCTGCCAAACATCTACAGAGGTAAGATCCTCTCAGGGCATCAAAATCTAAATGATTAAAGCAAACAGTGACAAGAATCATTTTCAGTAGTAGTTGTCATGTGAACATTCATCCTCAGATGTATCCAAGCACATTAGTCAAGATTTAATATAATATACTTCATATAGCTATACATACAGATAGACACATACAGGCAAGTGACCAGTACGGTTGCCTAGGAAATACTTTTAAAATGGATCTGTATGAGACACACATACAGTTTCAGAGGAATTAACTAGATTTAAAGTGCAAATGAGAACAAGCTAACTTAAAGGGGATATGAACTTAAAACTGAAATTGCTCATGCTTTGCTGTATCACAATGTCAATCAAAAAATAATAATTAAAAAAAACTGTGAAAATTGATGTATACAGAGTGTCTACTCCATACCAGATCAGGATACAATCAAACAACAATATGCATCGGCAAGGAGTTTTCAGGACATCATGTATAAATGATGTTAAAACATACCTGTTATAAACTGTTCTAATCACCTTTTTCCGGCACCAGCAACTTCTTATAGTTGCGTCTCACGGACTGTGAGATAACTTGACTCTCAACACAGCAAGCAGGAGATAGACTTTCTCAGGCTTCTTCAATATTCACGTTATTTATTCAGGAAACAGAAATACAGATAGATACAGTTCATCATATCCTAGCCACGCCAATCTTCATGTTGCGTTACAAGCTTCTTGATTAAACTTCTTGCTGAAGTTAATCAGGTACCTTCTTCCTAACCTACGTTACACTAGACTACCTATGTACAGCATACATTATATCAGATTACATATAGAATGAAAAATACTTAGAGGTTCTAGTCAGCATTGAGAGCTAGTGTGAAAGTAAGAAGCAGAGTGAGCTCCCATCGCTCACTCGGGCTTTAATACCGACTAGAAAAGAGTTAAATATGACATCATCTTTGCCATCCCCTAGATCAGACTATTGGTGGACCCCCTCGTGGTGTCATCATACACACCTACTCGATTAATATTCAATACGGTTTTTGACATACATACAAGAATTTCGGTATTTAGTAAATATGGCTGATGTTTATTGTTCTAGTGGTGTACATGCACAGGTCCTGACCTGTGGCCTTGTCCATAGAACAGCTTCTTGGTATGTTCTAGTTCTGACAGAACTGAAGATTTTCTCTCTAAGAGAAAATCCCCTTAAAGGGCAGGTCTGCTCCCCAAGCCTTTTTGACTAACTCAGTCCAAATAACTGAGGCCTACTTAAATTATAACAATCCCCCCTAAAAAGGCTTGATCCGCAGATCCCAGCTTCTGAACCCACCAGTACCTGGTTTCTTTTCTTTAGGTTTCACTTTTCGATGTTCGTGCTCACACAACTTCTCTGCTCTAGGCGGTTATCCCTGGAAGAGAGAGAGCAAGACCTCTTGGTCTTCCTGTAACCAGGCTCTCTGGGGAGGCCCTACTTCTAAGTCCCTCTATACCACATGTTCAGCATTTGCGTCACTTGCGTATCACTCACAAACTTGCATGACCACAGAAAAGTGAAACTCGTTTGGTTGTTACACAACGGAGCAGTGCCAGGTGCCTTCTAAAAGAGCGCCTTTATACAATCAGCTCCATCACCGGTACTACTAAACCTATACCCGTAACCCTGTATATCCCTTAATTTAAAAATATTGGTTCATGAGATTGTTTATGAGGCACCAATCTCTTGACCAGGTTAATTGGTTCTATGTAATTTTAACACACAACCTCACCTGGATAACCCAGACGACCAGTGGGTGTAGGAAGAACGTTTGACCTGCAGAGGCCCAGTCTGAGTGTCCCTGGAACATCACCGGAAACCAGTGCTGGTCGTAATGGAGAAAGCTACGCTTACGGATCATTACGCGTAATTTTACGCTATTACGCATTACGAAATTACGCTTACGGCATAGACATTCAATTTCGGTACATGTCTGTAATTACGCATAGCACTTACGCAATTACGCGTAAGTATACCGTAATTCATGTTATTACGTTATAGGCTTACACGTAAAATCCTACTAGCAATTAATGCGTAAGGTCATGCTGCCAAGCGGAAAAGTTGACGCATGGATCAATGTTAGGTAGCCGCCGACTTTAAGGGTTAATAGCAAAGCCCCCTTAAGTGCTAAGAGCCTCAAATTTGGAGAATATATTAAGGAGATCAGAAGGAATAAGAGGAAAACATTTTTTTTCAAAAAGACCTTATAGTTTTTGAGAAAATCGATGTTAAAGTTTCAAAGGAAAAATATATACATTTAAAAACCCGCCGACTTTAACGGTTAATAGCAAAGCCTGCTTAAAATTTAGGAACACCAAATTCACAGGGTATATTAAGGGGATCAGTGGGAATAAGAGGAAAAAATTTTTTTTCAAAAAGACCTTATAGTTTTTGAGAAAATCGATTTTTAAGTTTCAAGGGTGAAAATGTCTTTTAAATGCGGAAAATGTCAGTTTTTTTTGCACAGGTAACAATAGTGTTTTATTTTCATAGATTCCCCCAAGTGGGAAGAGTTTTACTTACTTCGTTCTGAGTGTGGGAAATATAAAAAAAAATACGACGTGGGGTCCCCCCTCCCAGACCTCTTTAACCCCTTGTCCCCCATGCAGACTGGGATAGCCAGAATGCGGAGCACCGGCCGCGTGGGGCTCCGCACCCTGACTATACCAGCCCGCATGGTCCATGGATTGGGGGGTCTCGGAAGGGGAGGGGCAGCCAAGCTTTCCCCTCCCCCTCCGAGCCCTTGTCCAATCCAAGGACAAGGGGCTCTTCTCCACCTCCGATGGGCGGTGGAGGTGGAGGCCGCGATTTCCTGGGGAGGGGTTCATGGTGGCATCTGGGAGTCCCCTTTAAAAAGGGGTCCCCCAGATGCCCACTCCCCTCCCAGGAGAAATGAGTATAGAGGTACTTGTAGTACCCCTTACCCATTTCCTTTAAGAGTTAAAAGTAAATAAACACACAAACACATAGAAAAAGTATTTTAATTGAACAAAAAACATAACCACGAAAAAAGTCCTTTAATATTCTTAATTAACCATTAATACTTACCTGTCCCTTTAAAAGCCAGTTCCCACGCAATATCCTCGGAAATATACTAATCAGTTACAATGTAACAAAGTTATTACAATGTAACAACTTTGTTACTTTGTAACACCACCGCACCCGACGTCACTCGCCGCTCACCCGCCGGCCGCCGCATACACGCTAGTCCCCGCCGGCTCCCGCCGTCCACTCCGCCCACACCTGTCACTCATATACATGCTGGCACCCATGGGTGCCAGCATGTATATAGGTGACATGTGGGAGAGGCGGGGAGGGCAGCGGAGCCGGCGGGGACTTAGCGTCCCTTCACCCGACAGAGCTCTGAGCTATATTAGCTCAGAGCTCTCGAAAGCATCTTTGTATTTGGGCTCCAAGGAGCCCCATTGGTCCTTAGCAGACCAATGGGGTTCCTTCAAATCAGAAGGAACCCCATTGGTCTGCTAAGGACCAATGGGGCTCCTTGGAGCCCAAATACAAAGATGCTTAGAGAGCTCTGAGCTATAGCTCAGAGCTCTGTCGGGTCCTGCAGCACAGACGCGGAGGCGGCGGCGGCGGTGAGTGACGTCGGGTGCGGCGTAGTTACAATGTAACAAAGTTGTTACATTGTAATAACTTTGTTACATTGTAACTGATTAGTATATTTCCGAGGATATTGCGTGGGAACTGGCTTTTAAAGGGACAGGTAAGTATTAATGGTTAATTAAGAATATTAAAGGAATTTTTTCGTGGTTATGTTTTTTGTTCAATTAAAATACTTTTTCTGTGTGTTTGTGTGTTTATTTACTTTTAACTCTTAAAGGAAATGGGTAAGGGGTACTACAAGTACCTCTATACTCATTTCTCCTGGGAGGGGGGTGGGCATCTGGGGGACCCCTTTTTAAAGGGGACTCCCAGATGCCACCATGAACCCCTCCCCAGGAAATCGCGGCCTCCACCTCCACCGCCCATCTGAGGTGGAGAAGAGCCCCTTGTCCTTGGATTGGACAAGGGCTCGGAGGGGGAGGGGAAAGCTTGGCTGCCCCTCCCCTTCCGAGACCCCCCAATCCATGGACCATGCGGGCTGGTATAGTCAGGGTGCGGAGCCCCACGCGGCCGGTGCTCCGCATTCTGGCTATCCCAGTCTGCATGGGGGACAAGGGGTTAAAGAGGTCTGGGAGGGGGGACCCCACGTCGTTTTTTTTTTATATTTCCCACACTCAGAACGAAGTAAGTAAAACTCTTCCCACTTGGGGGAATCTATGAAAATAAAACACTATTGTTACCTGTGCAAAAAAAACTGACATTTTCCGCATTTAAAAGACATTTTCACCCTTGAAACTTAAAAATCGATTTTCTCAAAAACTATAAGGTCTTTTTGAAAAAAAATTTTTTCCTCTTATTCCCACTGATCCCCTTAATATACCCTGTGAATTTGGTGTTCCTAAATTTTAAGCAGGCTTTGCTATTAACCGTTAAAGTCGGCGGGTTTTTAAATGTATATATTTTTCCTTTGAAACTTTAACATCGATTTTCTCAAAAACTATAAGGTCTTTTTGAAAAAAATTTTTTTCCTCTTATTCCTTCTGATCTCCTTAATATATTCTCCAAATTTAAGGCTCTTAGCACTTAAGGGGGCTTTGCTATTAACCCTTAAAGTCGGCGGCTTTTTTATATTATACGGGAGCGTAATATTACGCGATTACGGCAGACTGTGTAATTTCAATGGGAGTTTACTGTCTTACGCGTAATTTGTTACGCGTAAAACGTAACCCTACGGTCTACGCGTAATTAATCACGCGTAATACCGTAACCTTACACGTAATGCTTACGGTGCATTTGTAGTGAATTACGATGCGTAATTACGCTAATGCGTAATTTCTGCCCAGCACTGCCGGAAACCTTTCCTGCTTATTTTTGTGTTCTACCTCGTTAAGATCACCTGGATCATGGTGAAATCTTACCTCTAACTTAGTGTACTGTTTGTTTAACCTTTGTAACAAAATGTGGTCGTCTTGGATCAAACCCTGTTCCCCTTTGTCCCATGTCGTGTTCTCTTTTAGGAGGGGCACTTCCCGTGAAACTTCGAACTTTAGAGTTCTCTTAACCATTTGAAAAATAACGTCATCAAACCTGGATGACTGGATCCATATGGGATCTCCGCTCACCCAATATGTTCCCCTTGACAGATCCCCCTTATCGGAACAATTATGAAAATGTACCTTGAATGTGTCCTTAGACATGATGCTAAAAAAACAAACCTTTCCTTCAGCCACCGGAACTATCGGTTTGGCTTCAGGGTGGATCTTTTGAATTGTAGCCTCGCATTCTGTGTTATTGAGCCCGCAGGCTTCTTCACTAAATTTGACTTGCCCCGGCAAACACAGGTACCTCTGGGAGAATTGCCCGCATGAGGACAACTCTACTCATTTCACCTCCCCATCTAGCACCAAAAAAGTTTTACCTCTCAGGTCATGGTGTAAGACATGTGTTGAGGTGGGAACTAAGGAAGTGGCGGTGCCTAAAGGAATGTTGCACCGTTTCCATTTGTTCACCCAAACATCTTGAAGCTTCCATGCAAAAGATCCTTCTCCATAAAAATCGATATACCTCCCCTTGTCCAATCTCAGTTGGACAGGATCTTTAAGCATCTCCCTGACAAAATATGTCCCCAACTGTCCTGATTGGACCTCTTCCCCCCTTATGTCCTGAGGCACAATATGTACCTGAGGTCGAGAAGACTGTACTCTCTGCCATCTTTCAATTAAGAGTACCTCTTCACTTACCCAACTAGCATGAGGATAAGCGGCTGCATATGGACTGTGTAATATCGTCCCCTGTTGTGACCCATGTAATGTAAATGGGGTTCCCTGTGTTGACTTTTCCTCCCCCGGGACCGCTCTCCCCACCCTCTTTGTCACCTGGAAATGTGGCTCGATCTCGATTTTTACTTCTTGTTTCGAGAACCACCACCCCTCGGCTTTCCAGCCTTTACGTGTGTATAGTTGTTTCAGAGGCACTCTCTGTTGGTAGTTCCAGAGTGTAATATTGTCCCCCGCGTCTCTCCGGCAGGAGAATTGACGCCTCCTGCTCGTTCCTCTCCAATCTGGAACCATCTCACTCTGGATAACCAAGACAAGGTACCCCTGACTCACACTCTCCACCTTTTGCATGTACCCATTGTACTGCAATGTACCTTTTAACAAAACTTTGGATCGGTGCATCGATTCTGGGAGTGTGACATTCAATAGCAGATTTACCCTGCCATTCAATTCATACTGCCCGCACACCTGACCCTTCAGACCTGTCACCCACCTTGTGCCCTGAAATTTGTTTTCACCTGGCACAAGTGCTCGTTTCCTCCATCCCTGCTTGGTCCATCTGTGCCAAGCGGAGGGAGGTGTGAAAGGATTAGTACCTTTGTCACCAAACATTAACATGCTTGGGCCTTGCATTCTCATTAACCCCTTATTATACATGAGAATGTCCTCTCTTCGTTCTCCTAGGACGAAATGGCAACCTAGGATCACCATCAGCACAGTACTCTTCATTATAAAAGCACCACCTTGGGAAAGAAAAACATTAGCAATTTGCACTATGCTTTGCTCAGTCAGTTTTTTTAGTCGTTTTCCGATCTCAGGAATCTCGTGTTTTAGTCTCTTTCCAATTTCAGGAATCTCGCTGTTCTCCAACCTCAGATTGGCACTGGAACCTTTCGCTTATCCGACTGACATCTCCATCTTTGCTGCCAGCACTGCAGCTATCTCGAGTCCATATTGCCAAACTCCTGAAATCGAAATACAAACAAATCAATTCTTATTAATGATTTGGGATTCGCCCTGCAGCTTGTACTCTGTACACTTTAAAGTGATCAATATATACCGTAATTGATCTCGTTGCTTTATGGTTCTCATGAACTCTGTTTACTCTTTCTGGTAGATTGGAGTTAAACCTCTCTCCCCTACCTAAGTACTATCCGAAGTACTTACCTGTGTAAAATATGCTCCCGCGGACTTCACCTTTGGAAGCTCTCACCTATCTCATTGCAAACTCCCTCCACATCCCCCCCTATCTGTCCATGCGCGGCCGTCGCATGTACAGATTACGGATGCCACACTTGTTGCTGCTTTGCAGGTGAGGCTGCAATGCTCTTACTCATTTTATCATTTACTTATCTAGAACCTCATTGCGATACCAGCTCTGCTAGAAGTTCTGTGTGTTGTACCCTCTGACCAATGTTTGCCGTGCTACTACCCCCATACTACAAAAAAAAATGGCTGCCTTCCTGTAGGAAGGAGCACTTTGCACTGAAACTACACAGGGTGCAGGGCTAAGCATTCCAGCATCAAATGCCTGTATGCAGATCCCTGAATGGTAGGTAGTCGTATGGCAAACCTGTCCTGATACACTGTCACTCTGTAAATGGCAATTCTTTCATTTGTATAATTGCCCCATGAACTGCTTTCAGTTCTTGTTCTTTGTGCTACAATTGATAGGAGCTGGAAAAAAACATATTCAACCATTCAGTGGACGGAAAAAATGCACAAAAAACAGCCCCAGCCCAGCATAGACCTCTTAGTTAAACTCTGGACCTGTTCACGACAAAAACCGGAAAAAAAGCATCACCGCTCTGCAGCCGCGGCGACGGATACCTGCATTGGTCAACTCCCTTTTTTTCCAACTCCGGCACCCCCCTGATGCACTGTCCCCCCTTTTATCTATTGGGAACCCATGCTGCACCACCCATTAAGGTGCCCCACTTACAGGAATAATCCCGTAAGCAACTCAGTACAGACACGTTCCTGCTCTGCGCTGCTCCGTGTCTCCCTGCACCTAGCTGGGAAACAATTCCTATCCGTGACCATGCTAGTCTTACAGTAATAGCTTGGTGCACGTATTCTGGCATTTCTTTCCATGGACCCAGGGAAAAGCTCTGGGGAAATACTTGGGGATCCGAGATACTCAGTAGAATGTCTCTGTATTTCTATCCCCCTTCCTTTCAGCTGCTCTGCCCGGAGCCGCGAGCACAGCCTGACGTGACGTGGATCCCCCCAGCCCCTCCTCCCCCCCTGCCATGACGTGTGGGGGCCATGACTCTAGGGGGCGGGGCCTTCCCCAGTGCCGCCATTTTGAGTCCTGGACTGCCAGCTAAGATGGTTGCTCCCATAGCAACCTCTCAATCCTATAAACCTTAGGAGAAAAAACAAACTCAAACAGAACAAAAATGTTATGCATAATTACACATAGCATCGATACATATTGCAGAAAACCAGCATTCCGCTACCTACACTCTCTTGAATACTCGCAAAAACCTAGGGAAAAAAACCCCGTCTCAGCTGCAATTGTTAATGCTATATACCTTAGTATCACCCAGTGACGTGGAATCTCTCTCTCTACACAAACATCTGCTTATCTCAGCCATAGCTCAGAATTACTAGAGCGTGAAACCATTAAACTTAAGCAGACATTACACCATTTTAGCAGCACTGACTGGAATGAGAGAAACTTGCTTTTCTTTCTACGCCTTCCACTACGGACAGAGAAAAAAAAAAACACACTGATCGGAAAAAAACACCAGAGTACAGTGGCACCTCACCCATTATCTCAGCTGTAGCTACCAACTTCCTTTCACAGCGACCCAGAGACATGGGCTGTGCCTTCCTGTCTACCTAGCTCACCGAAAAAAAGAGAAAAGAAAAAAAAAACCCAGCTTACCACTGTCTCTCACTCGCTTTCCTCTCTTCTCACCCTTCCCTCTCCCCCTCATCCACTACTAACAGACTGAAACACTGCTGGCTTCTCTCTGCCGCGGGGGACCCCCCCCCCCCCCCCCACACACACACACACACACATCTGGCATCCTTCCCAGTCTCTGGACAGGGAGAGAGAATGACAAAAAAAAAGAGAAGGAGGGGAGAAAGAAAGAAAAAAATGAAGGACGCAGCCTCCAAGCTGCAATTAACACAGAATGTACACATTAACAACTCCATGCACAACACCAAATACAACACAGATAACACCATATAACAACGTAAATCATACATGCCTGATCTGCGGACTCTTCACAATTTACCAGCTTTCGCAACTTTTCCACCGTGAAACTTAGATTGGTCTCCGGAACTTCTGGGGGGCCCCCCACCTTCCCCCACAGCGGATCGATCACCAGCGGCAGTTGCGAGCAGCCGTAGCCTCGGAGGGTTCCTTCTGACCCAGGTTTAGGCTTGTAACTGTTGTGCACATGCAGTTATAGTGTAACGTCCAAGAGTTTCACCGCTGATATCCTCGAATTGCAGCCCGTGTGCTTGGCTCACGCACACTCCCCACACCAGCTTATCAGCTTGATAAGCTTTACAGTCCGCGCCTATTCCGCTTGTTTTGCTGTGGAATATCTTGAAAACTTCTTGAAAACTTCTTCGGCCCCCGGCCCCCTGTCTGCTTGTATTGCTAGGCAGCGAAGGGTTTAATCGGCACCATTGTTATAAACTGTTCTAATCACCTTTTTCCGGCACCAGCAACTTCTTATAGTTGCGTCTCACGGACTGTGAGATAACTTGACTCTCAACACAGCAAGCAGGAGTACAGGTAGTCCCGCTCGCTCTTGCAGAGATGTTGTAGCGGTGTTTTTACCATGCGCATGATGGACCCAGTATTCCCCCAGGCAGCCGGTCTGTGTACTACCACCACGTGTTTGACTACGACACGCTGGATGCGCTGGTCATCTGTACGGGGTTGATGCGGCTCCAGGATGTGACATCATAGGATACGCAACCACTACGCCGGCTAAAGCTCCGCCCACCGACGCTCAGAGCATGCTCAGTCCTTGTCGCCAGGGTCGTCCGGTAGTGCACAGGAGCAGTCTGTGCATGCACATGACGGCACAATTACATCATCATGTGCACACTCAGAGCGCTCCTGGCTGTGGGTGCCTGTGCTCAAGGCCTGAGCTGCAGTGGTGATTTAGATGGCAAAGAAGGGGGATGAATGACAGTGGGGGGAGTGGTGGGCATGCGTACTGCATCTAATACATTCCCGCTCCCCTTGGTTTTAAAGTGGACCTGAACTCTTGCCCAGAACAGAAGGAAAACATACATAAATGCACCCTGTATGTATTCAGAGAGTTTAGCTTGTCTAATTCCCCCTTCATCTGTGTGTAATGAAAAGTTGAAATTTGATCTCTTCCCTGTGTCACATGACTGCCATGGCAGGAACAGAAGATAAGCTCATTTGAAATCACAGGATGTTAACAATATGTCTGCTTCCTTGAATCAGGAAGTAGAAACTGCAGATTTACCGTATTTTAGGATGTGTATCAGCTGTAACAATGAAATGGGTTTTTTTGTTTAAAGGTTATTAAGTTGTAGTGTATTTTTTAGAGCAGAGAGGACATTCTGAGTTCAGGTCCGCTTTAATAACGCTTTCAGCTCTGGTATTCTTTAACCATTTACAGTTAAATAGATAGCTAGAGTGCTGTCTTCTCAAAATTTGAACACAGATACCACAGTAATGAAGCACAAGCTATTGAAGGCCAACATGTTGTATACCCATTAATTCTGTTTCACACTCTTCAAATATTAGTTTTACTTTGACATCTGCACCCTCAGAAGTAACGCAATATGCAGCTACATCTAAGTTACCGTATTTTTCGGACTATAAGACGCTCCGGACTATAAGACGCACCTAGTTTTAGAGGGCAAAAAACTGAAAAAAAAACAAAAAACTAAATCTAGGTGCATCCATGGTCCAGGAGTGTCCAATAAACCTTTAAATTCCCCCCAAGATGTCTCTAAGTTACACTACCCAACTACGCTTACCTCTGCTGCCCCCACCAATTACACTAACCGCTAATGCCCCCAGCTACACTACACTACACTTCACTAACACCTGATGCCCCCCCCTCCAGCTTCATTACACTACACAAACCCCTGCTTCCCTCCCCCCAACCTACCTACATTAGCTAACCAGTGCAATTAAATTAAGGTCTCACCCATCATGACGAGGATCCTGGTGAGACCATCTTCCAGCTTGTGCCCAGAGCAGCACGATCAGTGTTACCTCCCCGGGCGCATAGCAGCAGCCGCTACAAAGATCAGTAATGCCTATCTTACAGCTTGTCCCCCGAGCGGCTGCAGCACGATCACTGTTAACTCCCCGGGGAGGGCGGCATACGATCACTAACATCCATCTTCCAGCTTGTTGTCCCCCCCGAGCGGCTGCAGCACGATCACTGTTAACTCCCCGGGGAGGGCGGCATATGATCACTTACATCCATCTTCCAGCTTGTTGTCCCCCTCGAGCGGCTGCAGCACGATCACTGTTAACTTCCCGGGGAGGGCGGCATACGATCACTAACATCCATCTTCCAGCTTGTTGTCCCCCTCGAGCGGCTGCAGCACGATCACTGTTAACTCCCCGGGGAGGGCGGCATACGATCGGTAACTCCAGCTTGTTGTCCCCCTGGAGCGGCTGCAGCACGATCACTTCACTCCCCGGGGAGGGCGGCATAGCAGCAGCTGCTGTAATATCAGTAATGCGGGTCCGCTCTTCTCACTGGCTTTTCGTCCCTGCATTAGCCCCGTGTCAGCTAATCCGGGCAGAGCGGGACATCTCCAGCCACGATGCTTGTAAAGTCCATCAGTGCGCCGGGGTCATAGGGTTAACCAATAACCAAGGCAGTATGGTGGCCTCTCCAGGGGGACAACAAGCTGGAGTTACCGATCGTATGCCGCCCTCCCCGGGGAGTTAACAGTGATCGTGCTGCAGCCGCTCGAGGGGGACAACAAGCTGGAAGATGGATGTTAGTGATCGTATGCCGCCCTCCCCGGGAAGTTAACAGTGATCGCGCTGCAACGGCTCGGGGGACAAGCTGTAAGATGGGCATTACTGATCGTTGTAGCGGCTGCTGCTATGCGCCCGGGGAGTTAACACTGATTGTGCTGCTGCTGCCGCTCGGGGGACACACTGACACAGACATTATAGAATGTTGCAGCGGCTCCAGCTACACCTCACAGGAACACCGCTGGATCACGCTGCACAAGTGCCTGGACAGGTATTTTGTTACATTCGGACTATAAGACGCAGCCCCTTTTTCTCCCCATTTTTGGGGGAGAAAAAGTGCGTCCTATAGTCCGAAAAATACGGTATCTCCAATTCCTAATCCATCAGTTTGCCTGTTATCTGCAAGTAAGGAAGCTATAGACAATCTAGAAATGTCAGTTCCTTTAAAGTGGAATATAACCCTGCATTTCAACTTTGCTCTAAAACATTATTTACAGCATATTATATGCAAAAAGCATTTTTTTGTACTAGACCAGCATTGGAAGGGTTAAACACAGAGGTTTAAAGTTCTGTGGAGAGATATGCAGAAGTTCAGATTGTTACATTCTATTTAGTTAAATGTATCTATTGAGAAATGTTACACACTCTTTGGCTGTCCTCCAGCTCCTTTTCAGTCAGAGAGAGTGAGTCACATTCAACACTTAGATACATTTATGTAAACAAAATGTATCTATGTCAGCTTCGGATGCGTCTGCAGAAATCTCCAGGAATTTTAAAGCCCTGTGTAACCCTTCCAATGCTGGTCTAGTAAAAAAAAAAATGCTGGTTGCATATAATATACTGTAAATAATGTTTTAGAGCAAAGTTGAAATGCAGGGTTATATTCCGCTTTAAAGAGGATCTGTAACCTCAAAAGATCCCCTGGGGGGTACTCACCTCGGGTGGGGGAAGCCTCCGGATCCTAATGAGGCTTCCCACGCCGTCCTCCGTCCCTCAGGGGTCTCGCTGCAGCCCTCCGAGAATAATGACGTCAATATTTACCTTCCTGGCTCCTGCACAGGCGCTCTGACGACTGTCGGCTCCGAACTACACGGAAATACCTGATCGTCATCGGGTCTGCTCTACTGCGCAGGCGTTGTAGTTCGGAGCCGAGAACAGCCACAGTGCCCCTGCTGGAGCCTGCAAAGGTAAATATTGAACTGACAGTCGGCTCTGTCGCCGGCTGTTCGGAGGGCTGCAGCGAGACCCCCGTGGGACACAGGACGGCGTGGGAAGCCTCATTAGGATCCGGAGGCTCTCCCCACCCGAGGTGAGTACCCCCCAGGGGATCTTTTTGACGTTACAGAGTCTTTTTAAGTGTGTATAGCGCCATTACTATTGTGATCTATACAGCGTCCAACAGTTTCCCAGTGCACCCAAATTTCCTGCAGTGTCTTTTCGTAACACAATTTCTAAATATCTCTCACTTCTTTCATCTTCATCATTACCCCCACCCACTACCATTTTTGATTGACATACCTACCCAGGGTAAGGGCCCTTTTACACTTAATCAGTTGCTCTCAGTTAAAACGGAAAGAAAACTGATTTTCAAAGTAATGCCCATGTTTTCCTATGGCACCTTTCACACTTAACGCGTTGTAACTGAAATCTTTGTCACAATGCACCGCTATGGAAAAAATGCGTACTAACGCACACTAACGCACATCAACTGATTAAGTGTAAAAGGGGCCTAAGGGAGTCTTCTGGGGCTAACATTACTGGCCAACCAAATTCCCTCACTTCTACCACGCTCTTTTCATCAGTTGATTATTCAGAATTTCCGCAGGAACCATCCAGTCTCAAGTTGTTATCATGCCTCTCCAGCCTCAAACCTTCAGAGTTTCAAAGCTGAACATACAGTAGGGAAATTAAACACAGTGAACAACAGAGAAAAAAATAGTCAACAGATTAGTCAACCGCAGGTGCTGAATCAATCAACAATTAACTCGCCTGTATTTCAGTGTAAAATGCATTACAAGCTGTAAAGTTCAATAACAGCCTTTTGCTACAGTTGTTTTAAAGGAATGCCACCGGCTGTCAGTATATGGAACACATGAATATTTGAAAGTATATTTCACATTTACTTGATTCAAATTTTTTTTTTGTCATGAACAAAAATGAATGCAGTTTTTAGGCATAGGCAACCCAGGCAGATGCCTGAGGGCACCACAGAGCTATTTAGACACTATAATTTATGAAATTATCATTATGCACAATTGGGAAGGGGAGTGGGGGGTGGGGTGGGGAGGGGGAATGTATCTTGTCTGGGGAACAAAAAGGACAGAAAAAGCCCTAACGGAAATAATAAAAAAACAACCCCTTCTACATTCCTTTTAAGAACTGAAGAGTATGAATAGATACAACAAGAGTCAATAGCCCTCTCCAGAGCCCTGCATGGTGCTCCCTTACGATGCCCACAGGCAGGTGCCATCCTAAAAGCTTTGATACGGCCCAACAGAATGATGTCTTGGAACACAGACAATAGGTAAAATGTGAAGCTACATTGTTTGCTGCATGTTTGTTCTGCTCTAAGTTTAGTGCCAGTTGCCATCTGGAACTGAGACTATTCAGGCAAATAACACAGCAAAGCATTAACACGCATGTTTGGAGCCAGAGCACGCGGTCCTGTGACTCGTGGAAGGATTTCTGTAGATTAGCTGGCTGTACATAAATCAGCTTTGTGAGGGGATCACACAATTTCTAGCATACGCACAATAGCAGCTGCAGGCGGCAGCCTCTGACGTGGGCCTGCTGAGCTTTTAATCCGTGTACTCATACAAATTCCAAGCCAGCCCCTGCTCCAGCTCTTTCCCTTTTGTGTAGACTTAAGTCTTAAGTTTATTACATGTAAATGTTCCCTGTGGAACAATCGATTGCAAGCCAAGCGAGCCCGTGAAATGCATAGTTAGCAGATACTAGTGCACCTCACAGCCTGCAACATACACAAAGGGACTTTTTGTTCAAAGGTACTGTGTACATACACTGTCATGTTTATGTTCTGTTATCTGAGTGAGAAATCGGTCAGCTGATAAGTCAGTTTTTGATGGGAATAATATCATTACTAGTAACAATTCATTTTTCATCAAACTATATAATGTACATATACTTACATATACAGTATACAATTTGTATATGCTCAAAGGTTGAAAGCATTGGTAAAACACGTCTACCATGCTTTTGGAAAACAAATATTTATGCAACTGATCTGGAAGTAGACATGGGACTTTACTATGAAATTACTACAAAATGCAGGGAAAGGAAGTACTAGCTTCCAGCTCTTTATGTGCATGCGCAGCAACTCCGCGCATGTGCAGAACATCCAACTGGCGTGACTGAGCCAGTTTACTGGGACTGATAGCGGCTGAACGGAGGCACTCGGGAGGACTGTGAGGGATGCATCGGTGCTCATAGGGCTGGAGGAAGCCCCGGGTAAGAATAAAATCCTTTTATTTCGCCATCTCAGGTTTCCTTTAAGTGTTAACTAGCCCATTGATAAACATGAGTTCTCAGATTAAGGCTTCAATTCATCAAGCATTACCGCATTCGGTAATGCTAAAAACAGCTGACTTAAGGGAGCACTTTAGAAAATGTTAATTCATCAAAGCTGTTACCGAATGAGAAGCTGAAATGACACAGCAATGAGATAAATTACTGACATGTGCTCAACAAATGTTAATTCATCAAGGTTCCCACATTCGCTAACACATTCTGTGTTTATCTCAAGCTCTCCCCTGTCGTTACAGGCTTCGAAAGCCTTCTGTGTGAATGTTTTCATGATTAGCAGGAGCAGGCAGCCAATAGAAACAGCCCCTGTTCTCCTGCAAGTGCCGCTGATAGGTCACACAGGCTTCTCCACACAAGCTTTCAGACCCCCCAGGCAGTGAGCAGAGAGAACGGGTCAAAATATATCCCCAGATTCCCTTCGGTGGTGTAACCCTTTCAGGCCCTGTTTGATAATGCAAAGATGCTGGTGGTGAAATCACCAAGCATGGCATTTGTAATGTCTCCAGGAAGTTCATCTACATTGTGGCAAATAAATAAAATGTTAAGAAAGACTGATCGACAGATTCAGAGCAGCAGAGGCAGTATAAATAACAGTAACTATAACACCTTTACATCTAAAGGGATGTCTGGATGCCTTCTATTGTTATCAGCTTGTAACAACACAGGGACATTCCAAGCTGCTCTGCACCACTCTGCCGTTATCTAACAGCCTTTGATGAATTGAAGCCTAGTAGTTCGGTAACTTAACGAACCTCTACCACACATGGGAAAATATTGATGAATTAGCACAGTGAAGTGTAAAATACCGAATGCGGTATTTTAAGGACTGGGGTTTTGTTATCGAACACCCTTTGATGAATTGAAGCCTAAGTGTGGGTCTCTGTGCTGAAAACGCTCATGAAAACAGGCAAGTGTGACCCCTGCCTCAAAGTGACCCTGCAGTGAGAGGGACATGGAATCTGCCATGATTATTTTCTATAAAGCAATTCCAGTGCCCTGGCTGTTCTGCTGATCCTCTGCCTGCAATACTTTAAACCAGAGCTGTCCATGTCCAGTCCTCGAGGGCTTAAGTCCACACTCATTTTTGGCAAAGCTTTAATTAATTGATGGGACGGAATCAGGAAAGGTGTGGTTCACTGAGTAGAAAACATTTCTCCATTTCTAAGTCCACCCTAAACACTCGCATAGATATGGCCCCCAAGGACTGGAGCTGGACAGCCCTGCTTTAAGCTAATGGACCCAGAATAAGCAGATCAGGTGATTGACTAGTCTGACCACACAGGTCTTGTTTTCAGGTGTGTAACTCAGACACTACTGAAGCCAAAAAGATCAGCAGGACATCCAGGATCCCAAACAGACTTGGAGGATTTCGTCTACAGGTTGAATGAGTATCAAACTGACTCATTCATGATATGAAGTGGGATTACCCTATATACTAGATCTGTGTTTACAGATGAAGGTATTCAAATTAGTAAAGTGCAATGGTGCCTGATAAATTGGTTAATATCCCTACAAAATAAAAGGTGGGGCCAACCTACAACATTATGAACTCATTAAATATAGGCACAAAAAGGTCATAGGGCCTCCAAAATTATACCAATATCAATATATTTATTTCAAAATTCCTCAAGGTACAAAGCACAATCCCCTAGATATCACCCTCAAGTATGGCAATATCTTCCCCATATTAAAAACAAGGAACAATGCAGAGAATTAGCTATGCACTGGCACAACCCACAAGCAGGGTAATATTCCAATCTCTGACCAGAGAATTATATAAATATACACATCTGCCCGCGCATACATTCATCATCTATACTGCCACAATGTCTCTAAATTCCGGGGGCCCCCTCTCTCCCTTTATGTAAACCGGGATGGGAATATCCATGTACTGACAACAAGTTCCAGTTCCAAGATTATACTGTTCCGGATAGCTTGCAACGTTATTGCCTTAAATAATAACATATCAAAAAGCATGGATGGGTCTCACCCGTAGAGAAGTCCCCTTTAAGTACAGGCAGTCCCGCTCGCTCTTGCAGAGATGTTGTAGCGGTGTTTTTACCATGCGCATGATGGACCCAGTATTCCCCAGGCAGCCGGTCTGTGTACTACCACCACGTGTTTGACTACGACACGCTGGATGCGCTGGTCATCTGTACGGGGTTGATGCGGCTCCAGGATGTGACGTCATAGGATACGCAACCACTACTCCGGCTAAAGCTCCGCCCACCGACGCCTTTCACGCCCACATTGGGCGTTTCATCAGGGTGTCTCCCCGGGCAGCACTTCTGTGAGAGGCAGAGCTTTCAGCTGCAGCTCTGCCTCTCCACACATCTATCAGCCCAGATAGCCACCTCCACCCGCCCCTCTCAGTCTTCCTTCACTGAGAGGGGCGAGACTTCATAGTCTCTTTAACCACTTCGCATCCAGACCTTCTTTTACGCTTATGGACCAGAGCAATTTTGACGCTTTAGCGATGTCCCTATTTAAACAGTCATAACTTTATCTCTACTCACGACACCTAAATGATCTAAGTATAGTTTTTTTCAGGACATACTGGACTGTCATAAGGGGGGGGGGGGGGTATTTTGACCCAAGAAAAAAAAATTCTATGCATTTTAATGGGGAAAATGAAAAATTGCATAAATCCTTAGGTTTCACCAATTCTAGTAAAAAAAAAATGCTACAGTAGATAACAAACATGCCACCAGTATTACGTCCCCCAAGGATAGATAGCCAGGCGTGTCCCCAGTATCAGCCCCCCCAGTATAGCCAGATGTGCCCCCCAATTTCAGCCCTCCAGTATAGCCAGATCTGTCCCCCGTATTTGCTAGCCCCCCAAATTAGATAGACAGATGCGCCCCCTGGAATAGGGCCCACCATTATAGCAAGATGTGTCCCCGGGATCAATGTTCCCCATTATAGTCAAATGTGCCCCCAGTGTTAGGTTATGGCCCCCAGGACCATCAGATGTGCCCCCCATTATTAATTCCCCACCCCATGTTACCCTGATAGGCTCCAAAATACATTTCAACCCACCCTTTCGGAACACTACCCCCACCCTCCGTTATGGGTAGCCAGATGTGCCCCCCCCCTTACTACTCTGCCCCCTCTGTGGCCAGATCGATAAAAAAATGCCCCTGCAAACAGAATATCTCACCTTACCTGGTTCCTGCGATCATCATTTAGCCCCAGCTTCCATTCACCGCGCTGCACTCAGCCCTGTGATACCGAACACCAGGTCCCGGCTTGATGACATCATCAAGCCGGGACCCTGATGTTCTGCATCACAGGGCTGCATGCACCGCGGTGAATGGAAGCTGGGGCTGAAGGATGATCGCAGGAACCAGGTAAGGTGAGATATTATCCTTGCAGGGGAGGAATCTGCACATGGAAGTGGAGGCTGCTACTGCACATGGAAGGAAAAGCCTGCAGGCAGACTGAGAAGGCCAAAAGCAAGGTAGCTGCACTTGAAGAAGGTCTTCTGCTATTGGGTGCAGGTGGAGGGAGGGGTTTCATATAATGCACATAGACAGGTAAAAAGGCAGCTGAACATAGGACAGGGTCAGCTGCTGTATTCATGAAAGAGGGGACACTTTGAAGCACTTGTGGGTTGGCTGTTGATGCCACATTTTGGCTGCTTGATCTGAGATTGTGCAGTGTTCAAAGTGTATGACTCTGTTCTCATTCACTGATTTAGTGCTAGCCATCCTATTATTTATCTAACTCTAATCTTTTGCCTAAAAGAATCTCCCTTACCATCATCTAAACCCGACCTATACCCTTGACAAAAACTTCCTTTGTGGCAAAAACCCACTACCTGATACCTAACCTTAACTCTAAATTAAATTTAAATTGAATTACTAAAAAAAACCTTTTCGATGTCTAACCTTAACGTTAACAATAATGCTGAACCTTAACTTTCTTCAGTAACAAAAACCCGGCCTGGACTACAGCAATTGCATAAGGACACAAAATGGTAGGTAATATTGTCCGTTTATCACGCCACCCTCTTAGCATCTTCTTTATCTTACACTGCTGTTTTAATTAATGTCTGCAGCAGTAAATCTGCTGCCTGTCATTTGTATGCCACAATAAGCAGGTGATATCAGGACTATGTTGGGTCAGTGAATCTTTTGTTGGATGTAGTTTTTAAAAGTAAGAAAAATGTCTGGGATAGAATTCTAGAAAGGAACAAACAAATTCACATAGCCAGTTGAAAGCAAAATTCAGTCTTTTTTGCATGAAAATTAACATTTTTGCCTGATGCTTTGTGAAAATATAATGGAATTTCTACAATAAACATATTTTCAAAAAAATAAGAACTTTCTTGAAAATGTGTTTTCTCATGCCCATTGACGTCTATGCATTTGGAAAAAAAAATATTTTATGAATATTCTCAACTGAGTGAAAATGTGGCATTTTTCTAAAAATTTCTGTATTCGCCCATCACTATGTTAAGTGAATGATTTTCATGCACAACCCCATATGCCTAGTGTAAAAAAACAGCATCAATAGATCAATAACTACTCTGGATTCTTGGTGGTGCAGTTCAACATGTTTGAGAACTACTTCAAATTTTGGCAACTGTAGTCACTCACATTGTAGACATTGCAGCCATGTTGGCCCGCACATTTCCTTACATAAGAAAAACATGTGTGGGAGGTGAGTTATAGGCTGACCCTACTCCCTCCCATAAGCCACGCCTCTCACATTTGTCACTAACCTGAAAGAAACATTCATCAAGTTGATCTTATCTCTTCCATGCTCATTCTCTTCCATGATCAATATTACTACATAACATTGTTTTACTAGTGTGCAGAATCCTCTGACCTTGTTAGCCAGAACTTTAAAATGTGTTGTCACGGTTTCACAGGGGCTGCCATCTTGCTTTCTGCAAATTCTGACAATATTGGCCTCAATTCACTAAGCTTAACTAGGAAAAGAAAGGAGACTGCTACACTCACGTGTGTTTGCCCAAATGGGAGCAGGAGAATCAGAAGCCAAAATTCAGAATCATCAAGGAAATCCCGCTACACCAGATGGCAGGGTGAAGTTAAACATCTTTATTCTTTAATCCATCATCAGATAAAAAAAGCTCACGCGTATCGGAGCAATGAATGGCTCCTTAATCATAGCGTACAAACACATGTGTTACACAGATTAAATAGTGCATGTGGACACACCTCTGGGGGTGTCCACTTTAGCCTTAAAGTGAACCTTAAGTCAGGAAAAAAAAATGAGTTTTACTCACCTGGGGCTTCTACCAGCCCCCTGCAGCAGTCCTGTGCCCTCGCAGCCACTCACTAATCCTCTGGTCCCCCGCTGCCAGCTAGTTTCGTTTTTGCCAACAGGCCCGTCAGGACTGGCCACGCGTAGCTTTTTCCGCATTCCCGACTGCAATTAGCGCTATTGCGGGCCACAATGCGTACAAAAATACACGTTGCCGCAATAGCGCTAATTGCAGTCAGGAATGCGGAAAAAGTTACGCGTGGCCAGTCCTGACGGGCCTGTCGGCAACAACGAAACTAGCTGGCAGCGGGGGACCAGAGGATTAGTGAGTGGCTGCGAGGGCACAGTACTGCTGCAGGGGGCTGGTAGAAGCCCCAGGTGAGTAAAACTCATTTTTTTTTTCTGGCTTAAGTGTCTCTTTAAAGGTACATGCATCAAATTTTAAAACAGTGGTAAACACCACTACATATACAATCCATTTAAAACACATAACTGCATTACATTAAATTGCAACAACTCCTTTATGAGATGCCTCCATCTACAGACATAATGACCAATGAAAGTGATTCACCTTGTATAAGGAAAGAAAAGAGGGGATTTCACACACAGGCTGAGGCGAATAGGGGGGACAAGCAGAGCTGGATAATCAAACGGGGTGTCTGGAAACCTTTCTTTATTATTTATCATAAAACATGTTAACCCTCCTGACGGTCTAATAAATTCCGCCAGGAGGCAGCGCAGTAGTTTTTTTTTATTTTAAATCATGTAGCGAGCCCAGGGCTCGCTACATGATAGCCGCTGCTCAGCGGCATCCCCCCGCCCGCTTCGATCGCCTTCGGCGATCTCCGATCAGGAAATCCCGTTCAAAGAACGGGATTTCCTGGAGGGCTTCCCCCATGACGACGGGGCGGGATGACGTCACCGACGTCGTGACGTCATTGGGAGTCCCGATCGGCGATCGAGCGCGGGGCGGCGGCGATCGGTGTGCTGACGCAGCTAGCAAAGTGCTAAAAAAAATTAAGCAAATCGGCCCAGCAATACTACAATACCTGCATGTGTTGTAGCCACATCTGTAGGAACCTTTACATGACAACCAGGTAGGTTGGGATCTATTCCCACTCTGGAATAAACTGGGGGACAAACTAGTGCCCAAGGTAGAGGCACGCCGTGAGGAGAAACCACATCCTTCTTCTAGAACAGCACGAAGTTTGGGATCCGAATGGAGGACAGGCAAATATTTTTTCATAATATTTACTATTTGATTGTATTCTAAGCTATATGAGGTGACAAAATGTACCCCGTTCTTGTCTTATGCAACACACGGTCCCTTGCTTTTGCAATTTCCTCCCCACAGTACCCTCGATTGAGAAGTCTCGATTGTACCAGATCTAACTGATCGACTAAGAAGATGATCCACTGCTAGGAGGAGATAGTTGCAAACAGTAGACGTAAAGGATCCATATTTTCTGATATGAAAATCTAAAGCTTTCAGGGCTAATCTATGGGGGATCGAAGAATATAAAGAAGCCACATCCATATTGACCCAAATAAAGGATGACTCCCACTGTAGAGATTCTAGGGTCAACAGTCAGTGTGATGTATCACACAAAAAAACAGGAAGACAACGCACCAAGGGTTGGAGGCACCCGTCCACCCACTGTCCCAAACGCTCTCCCAAGGACCCTATGCCAGCCACAAGGGGCGGCCCTTGGGAGGAACATCAGGTTTATGAACTTTAGGTAAATAATAGAAAATGGGTACGACAGGTGCCTCCACCAGGATATTGTAGAGTTCACAGCCAGACACGTGAAGTGGTCTCACTCTCCAGGCATGACAGGTATGACATGAGATAGTATGTTAACTGTCAAACTCACAATGTTGTCTACTTGATCACTTGCATGGAGTGCTAGATACAATACGTAGGCTGCACCACCCGCCCCCTTCGCCAAAGAATCGCAGAACACTATAATTGGTGCTGGAAGATGCCTTAGGAATGTTGCTTACATTACTAATGCCTCCAGTGTTTCTAAACATTTCTTTTATGTCCATTCAGGTTAAATGTCAGTATGTAGGTTCCAAGGTATAGAAAGAATAACGCACTCTCTAAGAGGAGGATATCTATATAAGAGGCTGTTAAAAAGGGAGGCATTTTGTATCTGGAAATTGGGGACACGTTCCCCCATGGGACTCATTTCCAGACTCGATCTTAACATGTTTTATGATAAATAATAAAAAAAGGTTTCCAGACACCCCGTTTGATTATCCAGCTCTGCTTGTCCCCTCTATTCGCATCGGCTTGTGTGTGAAATCCCATCTTTTCTTTCCTTATACAAGGTGAATCACTTTCATTGGTCATTATGTCTGTAGACGGAGGCATCTCATAAATGAGTTGTTGCAATATAATGTAATGCAGTTTTTATGTGTTTTAAATGGATTGTATATGTAGTGGTGTTTACCACTGTTTTAAAATTTGATGCATGTACCTTTAAGGCTAAAGTGGACACCCCCAGAGGTGTGTCCACATGCACTATTTAATCTGTGTAACACATGTGTTTGTACGCTATGATTAAGCAGCCATTCATTGCTCCGATACACGTGAGCTTTTTTTTCTGATAATGGATTAAAGAATAAAGATGTTTGACTTCACCCTGTCATCTGGTGTAGCGGGATTTGATGATTCTGTACTAAGCTTAACTCCTGTCTTTAAAGTGACTCTGTAACAAAAATTACAACGTTTTTTCTACCATCCTACAAGTTCCTAAACCTATTCTAATCTGTTCTGGCTCACTGCAGCACTTTGTACTATCACGGTCTCTGTAATAAATCAATGTATCTTTCCCTTGTCAGACTTGTCGGCCTGTGTCTGGAAGGCTGCCAACTCTTCCGTGCTGAACTGTTCCTCTATGCACACTCCAGTGTGTGTTTTATTTACATAAGCCAGCAGCTTCTCTGCTATCTTATCAGTGATAGAAGAGAGCTGGATAAAAATCCTCCTCTGTTAGGCTGTGAAAGTAGCTGGCTGACACATACTGAGGAATTACAAACACCGGCACATGCAGAGCTGTCTGCAGGAAGCCTGTAATGTTCAGTGCATGAGAGAAGAAGGGGACAGAAGGTAAACACACAAATGATCTTTTGAGATTCAAAAGGAAAGCTGTATACAGCTTGCTTGTGTATGAATGTATTTTCTATGTGTGGACATATTGTACATCAATCTACTTCCTGTTTTGGTGGCCATTTTGTTTGTTTAGAAACAAACTTTTTAAAACTGTTTTTGACTACTTTTAATGCGGCGGGGAGCGGCGAAATTGTGACAGAGGGTAATAGGAGATGTCCCCTAACACACTGGTATGTTTACTTTTGTGCGATTTTAACAATACAGATTCTCTTTAATAACTCTTCAGAACTGTTTTACAGTTATCACCATGGTGATATAATTGTGATAACTGTAAAACAGCTCTGAAGAGTTATTAAAGACAGGAGTTAAGCTTAGTGAATTGAGGCCAATGACTTTATCTGCAAAGCTTATGATCCTGTAATATCAGTTGCCATCTACTATCACACATTAAGGACTAATGTTTTTGTGGACATGCAACCTAAGTTTCTGCAAAAATTCTCATATTTGCAAACGTATTGAAAAGTGAAGAAGACAATATTTGCTCATTACTGCAGATTGAAGCATGTATGAAAAAGAAACCCTTCAAGCAACTCAGGGACACACAAAAGCACATTTCACTTTGTACAGGTTATGTGACAGCTGATTACTGGAAAGTCTCTTTGAAATAAACCAGCAATTTCCAAACATCTGTGATAAAAATGGACACAAAACCTTACACTCTGCTGCCTTTAAGTGTTCTTGTTGCAAAAAGACATTAACTAGAAAAGTCATGGCATGAAGTAAATAAAAAGGAAAAAGATAGTTCACACATGAATAGCATATGACTAGAGGATGCCTTACGCTATGTGCAATAGTTCCCACAAAATGATGAGTATTGTTCTCTGGACAAAATGATTTTGTCTAACTACAGAGCAGAGACTGAAGCAGAGCTTCTCACTGGGATACGTATGTAAATGTTTCATATATTATGCAAGACAAAATGCCAAACAGGATCTGTGATTATTCAAATGGCACAATGGGTGGGAGGGGCAGTTCTCATCTGCATTTTCCGCTTGAAATACTAAACATGACTAGTCAGCAGAAGCCTGTTAATTATTCTCCTGCTGGAAAAGAGTGCAATTCAGTAGCCACTCACAGAAGAAAGAAACAGCTTTCCTAAATGTCATCTTTCAGTAGGGAAATACAGCTTTTTTTTTGTAATTTCAGAACTGCTTATGCCTCTAACAATTGCTTGAAAAGATGCAGTACATAAAAGCGGTATTACAGAGCATACATTCAGCTATAGTCACCATTTTTTTTACATTTGATTACCTTTAGTAAATCTCATTCACACAGTGGACCCCTAAATATGAGGTAACAATGGTCTAGCCCTGGCAATGCCCAGATCTGCCCATACAAGTAATTCCAGCCCACATATATTACTGTATGTTCTGACCATGTAAAATGAGAATAATATATCAGCACACTATCACTGTAAAGGTGGACACACACCATACAATTTTTTAACCACTTTCCTAACCTGGGTTATTTCCCCTTAAAAACCAGAGCAATTTTCTACATTTCACACTCCTCCCATTCATTTGCCAATAACTTTATCACTACTTATCACACATAAATGATCTATACCTTGTTTTTTTCACCACCAATTAGGCTTTCTTTGGGTGGTACTGGTTTTGCTAAGAATTATGTTATTTTGCATGCATTTTAAAGGGAATAAGGGGAAAAATGAAAAAAGTAATTATTTCTCAGTTTTCCGCCATTATAGTTTGAAAATAAAAAGTGCTACTGTAGATTAAACTAACACATTTTATTTGTCCATTTGTCCTGGTTATTACAACATTTAAATTATGATTCTTGTACAATATATAGCGACAATATATTATTTGTAAATAAAGGTGCATTTTTGGTCTTGGGTCTTTGTCCTGGTTATTACAACATTTAAATTATGATCCTTGTACAGCATACATTTGAAATCGGTGCCGGGAGACTTGGGCACAGGATACAGCTGGTATATGGCTGATCCTGCTGCTGCACAAGTCTCGCCCATGTTAATTACTATTCCCCCTCCAGGCCGCCATGGATAGTGGGGAATGATATAATTCGGCTTCCAGCAATTGCTGGAGGTCGAATTATTGTGTTTTAAAAGCAACTTCAGCTCCGTCTTCTGACGGTGCCGACGTTACTCACTGAGTGCCGCTATAGCTGTAATTCCTATTACAGTTTATGGTGGCGCCGGCTGCGCCTAAATCTAAATGCTCTGGAAAGCACTGCTCTGCCATGTACAATATATAGCGACAATATATTATTTGTAAATAAAGGTGCATTTTTGGTCTTTGGTTTTCTTTGTAATCTATGTGCCTCTTTTTTAACCCCCCCACCCTTAGTTAGCCAGATATGCTCCTTTATATCTCCCCCCCCCCCCAATTGGCCAGATGTGCCTCAGTAAGTCAGATGTGCCTGTTTATCTTCTCCCTCCCTTAGTTGGCCAGATGCAGTTCTTTATTACCCCCCCCCCCCAAGTATAGCCAGGTGTGTTCCCTTTATTCCTCCCCCTTCCCTCATTGATAGCCAGGTGTGTGCCATTTCATCCCCCCATGGATAGTAGCCAGGTGTATGCCCCTTTACGACACCCCCACCCCCAAATGCCAGGTGCCCCCCTGCAGAGATGGGTGCAGGGAATCATTACACAGTAACAATCTATCACCTGACTGTGTACCTTTGTTAGCCTCCCTATGCCAAATGGATTGGTCCCGGCTTGTTGAATTCATCAAGTCGGGACAGTAACTTATATTTCACATCGTGTGGCTCTCAGGAGCCACTTGCAACAGTTTGAATATACTGTAGTTAGGATCTAAAGTGGTATATATATATATATATATATATATATATATATATATATATATATATATATATATATATACACACATACAGTGGTTTGCAAAAGTATTCGGCCCCCTTGAAGTTTTCCACATTTTGTCATATTACTGCCACAAACCACAAACATGAATCAATTTTATTGGAATTCCACGTGAAAGACCAATACAAAGTGGTGTACACGTGAGAAGTGGAACGAAAATCATACATGATTCCAAACATTTTTTTTTACAAATAAATAACTGTAAAGTGGTGTGTGCATAATTATTCAGCCCCCTTTGGTCTGAGTGCAGTCAGTTGCCGATAGACATTGCCTGATGAGTGCTAATGACTATATAGAGTGCATCTGTGTGAAATCTAATGTCAGTACAAATACAGCTGCTCTGTGACGGCCTCAGAGGTTGTCAAGAAAATATTGGGAGCAACAACATCATGAAGTCCAAAGAACACACCAGACAGATCAGGGATAAAGTTATTGAGTCATTTAAAGCAGGCTTAGGCTACAAAAAGATTTCCAAAGCCTTTAACATCCCACGGAGCACTGTTCAAGAGATCATCAGAAATGGAAGGAGTATGGCACAACTGTACACCTACCAAGACAAGGCCGTCCACCTAAACTTGCAGGCTGAACAAGGAAAGCGCTGATCAAAAATGCAGTCAAGAGGCACATGGTGACTCTGGACGAGCTTCAGAGATCTACAGCTAAGGTGGGGGAATCTGTCGATAGGACAACTATTAGTCGTGCACTGTACAAAGTAGGCCTTTATGGAAGAGTGGCATAAAGAAAGCCATTGTTAACAGAAAAGCATAAGAAGTCCCATTTGCAGTTTGCCACAAGCCATGTGGAGGACACAGCAAACATGTGGAAGAAGGTGCTCTGGACAGATAAGACCAAAATGGAACTTTTTGGCCAAAATGCAAAACACTATGTCTGGCGGAAAACTAATACTGCACACACCATCACTCTGGACACACCATCCCCACTGTCAAATATGGTAGTGGCAGCATCATGCTCTGGGGGAGCTTCTCTTCAGCAGGGACAGGGAAGCTGGTCAGAGTTGATGGGAGGTTGGATGGAGCCAAATACAGGGCAATCTTGAAAGAAAACCTCTTGGAGTCTGAAAAAGATTTGAGACTGGGGCGGAGGTTCACCTTCCAGCAGGACAACGACCCTAAACATAAAGCCAGGGCAACAATGGAATGGTTTAAAACAAAACATTAATGTGTTAGAATGGCCCAGTCAAAGTCCAGATCTAAATCCAATCGAGAATCTGTGGCAAGATCTGAAAACTGCTAATCACAAACGCTGTCCATCTAATCTGACTGAGCTGGAGCTGTTTTGCAAAGAAAAATGGGCAAGGATTTCAGTCTCTATATGTGCAAAGCTGGTAGAGACATACCCTAAAAGACTGGCAGCTGTAACTGCAGCAAAAGTTGGTTCTACAAAGTATTGACTCAAGAGACTGAATAATTATGCACACCCCACTTTGCAGTTTTTTTTTTTAAATGTTTGGAATGATGTATGATTTTTGTTCCACTTCTCACGGGTACACCACTTTGTATTGGTCTTTCACGTGGAATTCCAATAAAATTGATTCATGTTTGTGGCAGTAATATGACAAAATGTGGAATACTTTTGCAAACCACTGTATATATATATATATATATATATATATATATATATATATATATATATATATATATATATATATATATATATATATATATATATTTAATTTGAGAATTCGATTGGTTGTAGCATTTGAAAAATCTGACCAATATATCACACGTGTGGTCTATTTTTCTCCAACTTAGAGAAAAAAAGATTGAAAATTCAAAAAAAAGTGCTTGGGTTTTAACCAGAATCATTTTATTTGGCCAAATAAGTTTGCACTTATAAGGAATTTGGTTTGGCACAAGGATTGAAATCAAGAAATAGCCAATCTATCCTAAACCATTAAATTCCCTGAAAGTTGATCAGAAATATCTGCCACTCCCAATTGACTTATAGTGAAAAAAAGATGGAAACTTGATCAGATTTCTTGGTTGAATAAAAAATAAAACAAAAAAAACTAAACTTTGGGGTTGTTTTTGGCAACAACCGAAAATCTATTTTTTATTGTATTGTGTGTGGCCACTAAGGATGGGATCCATTGTGACTAAAAATATGCTCTTTCCAATTTCTGCACATCTGTAGAACCTCTGTAGTGTATGTCCACTGCAGACGTAAATCATATAAAGGATAATTTACAGAAAATCTAAGAATACATGATCTTTTAACAATTAAATAATAATAAAAACACACTAAAACCAGCACTGTAATAATACAATAGTTCTTAAAATAATATTAATTTTTATGAATACACTTAAAACAGTACTGTAAAATGCCATTAATCATTGCAATGCATTTAAATTCCACTACAGCCTCAAATAGTATTAAATTAATTTACAGCACAAAATAGAACATTTAAATTTTAATAAGCACTACAGTGTAGTTTAATTTCATTTATCAATTGAGTTAATTAAAAATCTCTCAATTAGGAAAAAAAATGGAAAAATATTTGAAACCAATACATGTTAAGTAACCAGAGCTGTATAGATTTCTTATAAATGTTGAGTCACCAAACGAAAGGAATAGCCAATGTGATTTAATGAAAATGAAGATGGGTTCATTCACCAAACAGGACAGAGGAGGAATGACCAGACTGCTGATAGGAAAGCAGGCCCGGACTGGCCAGGGGGGAAGGGGGCAATCTCCCCCCAGGCCACCTTTCATTCAGTGATTTAGGGCCAGTCAGGTGCCTGGTGTATTCAGGTTTGTTGTTGTAAGGCAATGTGAAACACTAGGCTAGCTGATAAAAGTGGAATTAGAGGACAGGCAAGCTGGTAAATATACACAGCATGAGGGTCAGTGGGAAAATATCTGTCTGGTCTCTCCCCTATGTTATAATGACTGCATGTGTGGATAAGGTGTTAATCAAGTTGCAAAGTTTTTGACAGTCTCTAGACTTCAGGGTGTTGCTTTCTGACTTGTGTGAGAGACTGAGAGGGACAGGAGTTCTATTACAGGCAAGTAGCCTCTGTGTGATGTGGGACTGCAATACAGATAAGCTCTCTGCTCCATCTCAGGCCATTCTCAATTTCTCTCCACTCCTCCTCTCTCTGGGCTACTGCACGCCAAAATCACAATAGCAATCGCTAGCAATTTGTGAGTGCGATTTTGTGAAGAGATTTTCAGAGCGATTTTTGAATGAATTGCTCAAAAAAATGGTACATGCAGTGTGTTTGTGATTTTGAAAAAATCACAACGCTGCTGTCAGAACACCGTCATAGGATAACATTAGCCAATCGCTTTTCAAATCACTGTCGTTTTAAAAAATGCTCAGAAGCACTCTTGATGTGCACCAGCTCTCCCTCATTCACCTTTGTTTCCCTCTTTCCCTAGTGCTGGCTGGCTGTGTCTTCTTGTCATACAGGAAAGCTAAATAAAAGTGCAATCCTGGTGAGGCAAATTATTATTATTTAGTATTTATATAGCGCCGCCATCTTCCGCAGTGAGGGATTAGTAGAGATGGTGGTGAAGGGGAGGACATAAATGTGTGTGTGTGAGTGGGGGGGGGGATGAGCTTTGGGTAATTAAAGTGACTGTTGACTTAACAGCCGATCGGCCAACCGTTTTGATATTATCTAATCAGATAAAAATTTTGGGTGGAAATTAGTTGAATGTATCAGTCTGAGATGTTGGGAAATCTCGGTTTTCAGGTGAGGTTGTCAGGTACGATAATCATGGCATGCGATAACCACAAATAATAGACACAATGTTAACTGTTGTCCCTCAAAATGTATTATGTACCCCCCGGGGCCTGTTCTTTTCCTGTCACACTGTTCTAGAGTGTTCTTTCTGTATTTCCGTATTGGCGCTCCACGTGACTACTGGCATATACGACGTGGGGTGCATGTGTGACGTCATTTGGGCTGGGGCTGTCATAATAACGGGCCTCTAGTTTGTGTTTCCCCCCAGGCCAAAAGGTCCCAGTCCTGCCCTGCAGGAAAGCCAGTCCCAGCTGCCATATTTACTGGTCTTACTTGGTGACGTGGCGCTGCCAAGTACTGTACATCATTACATACTGATATGACAGCCACTTCTTATATTAACAGACAACTTGCAAAAACAAGAAGAGCAGGTGGTCATTTTATAATACTTTTACAAATTATTATTATTAAATTATACTAAATTAAGAAATATGCAAGCAAAACACTGTAGAATCTTATATTATAATACACTGTCAATTTGATAAATTAACATAGTATTTAGTAGTTTATATTTGACTACCCCCTATTTATAAACAGTAACTGATAAACAGTAACCTTCAAGGAAGACCTTAATTAACCTATTCCTTCCCAAAGAGCAATGCTAATGTACAAGGCCAGCTTCTTATTATCTATTAGGCCAACAAGAGCTGCTTCTCACACTGGAAAACAACAAGCTAGTCTACTGGAAACTCTAGGGATTTTAATAAAATGTGTAGAGGAAAAAAAAGGTGGTCAGGCCCAAAAGAAGTGCCACCCACAGGCTTTTTGCAGGACAATGCAACTGTGCACGCTGCCAATGTTTTGGCTGCCAAACACCCTGGGTTTCCATTTGGTCGCCCATCCCTCTTACTTACCTGACCTGCCCCCTTCAGACAATTATCTGTTCCCATACTTGAAGAAACGCCTGAAAGGGCAACATTTTGAGCACATTTCTGATGTCAAACATGCTGCTGAGAGTTGTTTGAGGCCCAACCAAAGGACTTTTATACTAAGTGCATCAGCCTCAAGGTGACCACACACTATACAATAAAATGATCCAATTTTATGGCAATTCGATAAAAACGATCGGATCTCCGAAAGCTTTTTTTTCATTCGCCTGAAAAATCCGATCGGATTTTTCCGTTTTCTTCGATTTTTATTGATCCGGAATGCCAGATATTTTTCTTCAATCTTTCTAAAGATTGTATGGTGTGTGTTAGATTGTCAGTTTATTAATATACACACCCTAGCAATTTTGTCATAGTTTACAATAATTTTTATCATAATTGGGAAAAAATTTAACATACGTGTGTGGTACATTGGTCAGATTTTTTTAAATGTTACAATCAGTCAGAAAAATTGATTGCAATTCTTAAATTGAACAGATATTTAAAAAATTGTATGGTGTGTGGCCACCTTCAGGGTGGAATATGTTGAATAAATGTGTTATTTCATTACTCTGGCTCTCTTCATTCTGGTATAACTACTTCTCCACCTCCATTGTCGATATGTAACAAATGGTGCTCCCATTGTCAGTGCAGAGCTGCTTGAAGCAGACTAATAGGCAGCAGAAGAGAAGATTTCTTAAGGTGGCCACACACGATACAATAAAATGATCCGATTTTACGGCAATTCGATAAAAACGATCGTATCTCCCGAAAAAATCGAAAGCTTTTTTTTCATTCGACTGAAAAATCCGAACGGATTTCCCGTTTTCTTCGATTTATATCGATCCGGAATGCCAGATATTTTTCTTCAATCTTTCTAAAGATTGTATGGTGTGTGTTAGATAGTCAATTTATTAATATACACACCCTAGAAATTTTGTCAGAATTTCCAATAATTTTTTATCATAATTGGGGAAAAATTTAACATACGTGTGTGGTACATTGGTCATATTTTTGAAATGTTACAATCAGTCAGAAAAATTGATTGCAATTCTTAAATTGAACAGATATTTAAAAAATTGTATTGTTTGTGGCCAACTTTAGCACTATTGAGTTCCATTTCCATATTTGACAGACTCACCAGTAGTTAGTGGTTTTTAGCCTGACACTGAGAAGACATTTCCAGTCAAAAATAGCAGCGCCAGCAGGGTCCACTTGTAGCCTTCACAGTACCTTTAAACATAAGCAGAGACAAAGAGGGGAGCCCTCATAGCAAGTTACGCCTTATCACAACACCCTTGTGCTCAAAAGGTTAACTGAAGTGATCAAGGCTACCACCAATAGATCAGGAGGAAAAGAACACGCTCCCCCCCGTTTCACCCTGCTCACCAGATAGCTTGCTTAGGTATGTGGCATATCAAATCCCAGACGGTTTATAAAAATTTCTTATATCAAAGCATATCATAGTTACACATCCAGGAACAGCTCCGGTCGCCTCCTCCGCGTCCCCGGCCAGTAACCTGTGTACAGCGTGCGTGCGTCTCCTAAGCTCCGCCCTACGCGTTTCGTCACGGCTTGTGACTCATCAGAGGCTGGAGTACGCACGCGCCCTACCGCATTAAATATGCGTAACCACTCCCACCCCTCGCGATCCAGCCACTAGATCTGAGCACTGACTAAGGCCTGGATAGCGTAAGAGGCGGCCGGCTCACAAAGTCTCGCATCCCCTGCATACCCCCCTACCCGCTCTCCCTTCCCATTCGCCACACACATATACAGCTCTACCACATCGTCAGATTCACTCACCCGCTCCTCCCACATAATAAGGCTGCTTAAAATAACAGGATAAAATCATCTACTGTATTTAAGACAATCTAAACGCTCAACAAAGTATTGGCTGAAAACTATACTAGACATAAATCACCTCCTAGATCAGTCAATTATCTAATTACACTTATATAGAGAGCAGAATACTAGTCCACCTCCTATGAACCCATTAACATACAGTAGCAGAGTACCCCATTGGGCAAGTTAGATACACTCCTCCCATCTGTGTTATCAAATCTCCCCTCCCAATACATACACTGACATATGTGCTCGCTAGACCACTTGTCCAAGCATTAAGTACCTTAGTCATTGGATAGAAAGCAATTAATGTCCACCTCTATATTAAGACCCTGCGGGGTTAGAGATTGTAACTTATAGATCCATTTGGTTTCCAGCTTGCACAATTCTCGTAGCCTGTTACACCCCCTCCAGTGTGCTTCTAATTTTTCAATTCCACAGAATTGCATATCATTTGGGCTGCAGGCATGTTGTTTTTTGAAATGGGCAGAGACACTGTGGTTTTCATGACCATTCTTGGTCTTATATATATGCTCTCCTATTCTTTCCCTCACTTCACGTGTAGTACGTCCTACGTATTGGTATCCACATTTACACCACAGCATATATACGACATATTTAGTAGAACAGCTAATAAACGATTTTATCTTAAATTGTTGTTTGGTTGCAAAAGACTCAAAGTTGTATTTGACACGTTTATTATTCGTGTTCAATTTACATCCCTGGCATCTGCCACATGGGTAGAAGCCCGGTTTCTGCCAGAGATTATCCCGCTGAATTCGCGGGGGGTCCACACAACTGGGGACCAATCTGTCCCTCAAGTTGGGGGCCCTGCGATATATCAATGCTGGTTTACTGAGTAGCGCCCGAGATAACATTTGGTCACACATTAGTATCTGCCAATGTCTTTTAAAGATGGTTTCAACCTCTCTATATTGTAAACTAAATGTGTAAATGTGGATACCAATATGTAGGACGTACTACACGTGAAGTGAGGGAAAGAATAGGAGAGCATATATATAAGACCAAGAATGGTCATGAAAACCACAGTGTCTCTGCCCATTTCAAAATGCAGCCCAAATGATATGCAATTCTGTGGAATTGAAAAATTAGAAGCACACTGGAGGGGGTGTAACAGGCTACGAGAATTGTGCAAGCTGGAAACCAAATGGATCTATAAGTTACAATCTCTAACCCCGCAGGGTCTTAATATAGAGGTGGACATTAATTGCTTTCTATACAATGACTAAGGTACTTAATGCTTGGACAAGTGGTCTAGTGAGCACATATGTCAGTGTATGTATTGGGAGGGGAGAGTTGATAACACAGATGGGAGGAGTGTATCTAACTTGCCCAATGGGGTACTCTGCTACTGTATGTTAATGGGTTCATAGGAGGTGGACTAGTATTCTGCTCTCTATATAAGTGTAATTAGATAATTGACTGATCTAGGAGGTGATTTATGTCTAGTATAGTTTTCAGCCAATACTTTGTTGAGCGTTTAGATTGTCTTAAATAGATTATTTTATCCTGTTATTTTAAGCAGCCTTATTATGTGGGAGGAGCGGGTGAGTGAATCTGACGATGTGGTAGAGCTGTATATGTGTGTGGCAAATGGGAAGGGAGAGCGGGTAGGGGGGGGTATGCAGGGGATGCGAGACTTTGTGAGCCGGCCGCCTCTTACGCTATCCAGGCCTTAGTCAGTGCTCAGATCTAGTGGCTGGATCGCGAGGGGTGGGAGTGGTTACGCATATTTAATGCGGTAGGGCACGTGCGTACTCCAGCCTCTGATGAGTCACAAGCCGTGACGAAACGCGTAGGGCGGAGCTTAGGAGACGCACGCACGCTGTACACAGGTTACTGGCCGGGGACGCGGAGGAGGCGACCAGAGCTGTTCCTGGATGTGTAACTATGATATGCTTTGATATAAGAAATTTTTATAAACCGTCTGGGATTTGATATGCCACATACCTAAGCAAGCTATCTGGTGAGCAGGGTGAAACGGGGGTGGGGGGGGGGGAGCGTGTTCTTTTCCTCCTGATCTATTGGTGGTAGCCTTGATCACTTCAGTTAACCTTTTGAGCACAAGGGTGTTGTGATAAGGCGTTACTTGCTATGAGGGCTCCCCTCTTTGTCTCTGCTTATGTTTAAAGGTACTGTGAAGGCTACAAGTGGACCCTGCTGGCGCTGCTATTTTTGACTGGAATATTGCGGGAATTATCTTTCTCCTTTATAGTGTGCCGCCTGTAGTAGCGGTGATTATAGGACACTGAGCGCAGTCTCACTTGATAAGTACTGAGAAGACGTTTGCCAAGAAAATACAATTAAATAATAGGAGGAACAGATGTCGAAAGCAGGTAAGGCTTCACTGTAAGAGCAGTTAAAGAGTGACACAATTCAGATGATGACAAGCGCCTGTTGACAGCTTTGCTTTAACCCCACCTATTCATGTGCAGCGAGTTAGGGCATATACATTATAATATTGCTGAAAGTTTCTCTTTTATCTAGCCCATATGTCTTGATTCATAAAGCCTGTCAATAATCACTTCATACTTTAAAAAGATACTTTTCCTCAGCCGTTCTTTAATACTTTATTGGTGATATACTAACAACATTAATCTTTCATAAACTTCTTTGAGAAACAGCAAGCTATAATTCATCAAAGTGTTCTTTGTTGTCTAATGGACTTAATAATAAAACTATTGTTTTTTTCGGAGCTAACCGTGTAGTGTTTTCTTTTGGGGCGAAGCAAGAGCATGTTAGGGGTCAGTTAATTTCATTTAGCTGCGCAGGATAATACTGATCTGTTACCTTTCATATTGCAGAGCTTTATTTTCCACTTATTTATATGGCAATAGAAGTCTTGCACATACTCCCCATACACCCCTGCATCTCATCAGTATTCTGTGGCAAGAACTGAGTCTTCCTACAGAGCACATACATTTTCCTGGTAGGCCACATGCAAGAAACTGTTATTTCCTAATAGAATTCAGCACGTCCAAATAAATCACTGCGATCATTTGAAAACATTGATATTTCAGAAGAGAAAACTCCTAGCAGTAACAGCATTAACGCTAAATGTATATATACTTAACAAATACTGCAGCAGGTAACGTGTACTTTTGTCATTGTAGACTATCATTTCTGTATCCACTTTTTAGTCACAAAAAGACCAATACAGCTTTTAGGGTGGTCAGGCTTACATTTTTAAAAAGCCCATTTAAGACTTTTTTCTTAGTTATTGCAAATATTCACTGAATGCTGATCGCAGCTCTGACCCTCATTACTCTAGCCTTACTTTCTGAATGTGCAGGTCAGTGGACTGCATTATAGCCTTATCTTAACTGCTTGTTGAAAACAAAAAGTCTAAGCTAACAGCAATTGGTAATTACATCTGTTAGCTACAACATTAAAAGTACTGACATGTGAAAAGAATAAAACTGTTTATCTCATTAAAATGGCACTTCTCAAAGGGTAGGATGTGTTGGGCTGCAAATGAACAGTCTATCTTTGAAGGTGGCCTTTTTTTTTGACGTTTTGGCTGATTAGTGTGTGCTGCGTGGGGGAGGGATATTCCGTATTTTTCAGACTAAAAGCCGCTCCGCACTATAAAATGCACCCAGGTTTAGAGGACAAAAAACAAAGGAAAAAAAATACTAAGCCTAGTGCGTCCATGGTCCAGGGGTGTCTTATGGACCTTTCCCCCCCGTTATTATGTCCCTCTGTGTCATCCTCTGTCTCCATGTGTCTCCTGTCCACCAGTATCCCCCTGCGTCCTCTACTGTCCTCCTGTGTCCTCCATTCTCTTGTGTCCCCCATTCCCTGTGTCCCCCTGTGTCTTCCATTTCCCTTTGTCCCCCATTCCCCTGTGTCTTGTCCCCCTGTGTCCCACATTCCCCTGTGTCCTCTGTTCCCCCGTGTCCTCCGTTCCCCTGTGTTCCCCTGTGTCCTCCATTCCCCTGTGTCCCCCGTTCCCCTATGTCCTACATTCTACTCTGTCCTCCATTCCCCTGTGTCCCTCTGTGTCCTCTGTCACCCATTCCTCTGTTCCATGTCCGGGGTACAGTATATACATACTTGCAGCCACACCGCAATCAATAGGAAGGAGCTGCTGTCCCGTGTCCGGTGTACAGTATATTCAAATTTGCTGCCACGCCATGATCAATAGGAAGCAGCTGTGCTGGTTTGTGGGGCATCTTCCAATCAGGTGGTGGGGGCTTCCCCAGACTGCCAATCATGCAGCTTACTGCTCCTTGCTCCTTTCTTAATAGGAGCCAATGGTCTCAAAGGCGGGATCAAGGCTCTTTCATTAGGCTAATCACTGCACTCCCTGCTACTGAAAAAAAAAATATGGTCGTTTTTTTGGGGTGCTGAAAATATTTTGCATTCGGCTTAAAGGATATAGGAGTGTTGTGTACAAGGCTTGGCAAAGTGTGCATACGCAAGATGCTTCTGGCAACAGGAGGGCAATCAAGGATGCATGCCACTAGGCCAGTGCATGTGCAGTACTGCGTGACGTAGGGGACTAAGCTGCTGTAGCAGGCTGAACAGCTGAGTGAGGAGGAGGACTGGGAGGACAGTGGGGGGCATACAAGTCTGGATAGAGAGCCAGATGGGACACCCAGTATAGGTAGCCAGAGGGGCTAGACTTTCAGAAGGACCCCAGTATAGGTAGCAAGAAGTAGCCCCCTCAGTCTAGGTAGCCAGCAGGAACCCACACTATCAGTAGCCAGACATTACCGTCCCTTGCAGAGTAGCGTAAGCAGAGCATAAGAGAGAAATGACTCAGCTCTCCAGGCCCCACCAATGACCTACCATCTCCAGGAATCCTCCTTGTTATGATTTGAGTGCCCTCTTTCATCACTGAAGCGCCAAAGGCGGGTAACGTGACAAGACAGGGTGCTGTAATCATGTAGATGGCGTGCTTAGAGATGGTACATCCCCAGTGAAGCCTGCAAAGGTGCGTCACTATGCTCCGCCTGCACTACTCTGCATGGGGGAAAGGGAAGGGGTCACGTCCAGTTACCTTTAATGCACCTAAGGTCGCCAGGTCGGGTCTCTATGAAGCCTACTAAAGACCTTCTTATTGTTGTTGGATACACACCGGACCCCCCTAGGCCACGGGCTTTATAGCAGCGTCTATGGTTGTTATGGTGTTTCTTCCACCACTGACAAAGTTTCGTGAGACACTATGGGGTGTGTTCACTAAATATTGGTAACATTTTCATGTTCAGATGGCACATGTTAATTTTACTGGGCACATTAAGTTAATTTTACTGCGCACACCCATTTGTTTATGAAACGCTTGCTTGCTCTTCTCGGTCTTCCTCTGGGGCTCCTTTCTGTCAAGCGCTTCACTGGCTATCAATTAACCAGAGGATCCAGTTCAAACTCTTAACCCTAACCTACAAAGCTCTCCACAATCTCTCTCCCGTGTAGATCTCCTCACTAGTTTTCAGATACCAACCCAACCGCAATCTCAGATCTGCACACGAGCTTCTTCTATCCTCTTCTACAATTACCTCCTCACAATCACGTGTACATGACTTCTCACGTGCCTCACCCCTCCTCTGGAATGCCCTTCCACAGCACATCTGCCACTCTCCCACCTTTGAAATCTTTAAACACTTCCTCAAAACTCACCTTTTCTGACAGGCATATGCTCTATCTTAGGCCTTGCACCCTTCAACCTTGCGTCTAGTTTTTCTCCTTACTAAATAACCTAATCACACACTGCCTGTATATATACTGTATATTTCCCCAACTCTTGTTTCTACCACATTCCTTTAGATTGTAAGCTCGCAAGGGCAGGGCTCTCACCCTTTTGTGTCTTGGAATGCCATTCATTTAATATCTTGCACTCTGTTATACATTTTATTCATCATGTTACATCTGCTATTGTAACCACCAGTTCAGTATTCTGTACCAGTGTCCATGTTTGATGTATATCATTGTCTGTATCATCATGTATCCCTTGTTTGTTTTCCTACTTTGTGCTTTATAAATAAATAATAATAATAATACCTGTGCATGTAAATTTTGCCAACATTTAGTGAATATGACCCTATGATTTATGTCATCTCTTAGGATACTGTATCTATGTTTGTTTAAATGTTTAGAAAAAGTATTCATGGTTACATGGACAAGAAAGCATATAAATAACAAAACTGCTGCTAAATAGTCTAAATATGTTCTAAGTCTGGCTTTCTTGTACAAGTTAGATTGAACACTCGCAGCCCTATCTATGATTGTATTACAGAATTGGCATCTGGCTGATTTCTGGTGCAGCATTGTTGCCAGTTTAGCCAACTTGATCTAGTAAGCAGTCTGTGATGCCAAAATGAGATTTATAAGGTTTTAATTTTAATAATAACGGTTTATCTGAGGAAGCACCTGAGTTAGCAAAATGTGTAACAATAAGGTTTGTGCATTTTATTTATTTATGATGATCGCTAGTAGTGGAAAGAAAGTTTGTTTTTATCTTTTAATTTTTTTATTTTTGGTAGGCTAATTGCACCCTCTTCCACAACCCACAGTGCTGCTTCCTGTATTCTAGTAGCTCACAACCCCTAGCATCAAAATCATATCTCTTTCACAGGACTGGGAGGGAAAGTCTACCCTTGGCTAATGTAATCACATCCCTCCTCACACACAAGGAGCTATGGAATGGTGGGTTATTGGTTCTATGTGTCATGCTTTTTTCCCAGAAACCCCTGCAGCAGTCAGGGTAGCTACAGTTATGCAGTAATCCACCTCCAGAAGGCACATGGGACAAAAGATGCAGCACATGAGACAAAAGAGGTTTTTGTTTAATCTTCTTTGGAGTGTCATGCTACACAGAGCAGTCTTACAGTTCAGAGTCACATCGCTAAAATAAGTTTTACGCTTCCACTTAAATTGAGTGTAAAATGAGCTCTCTATGTTTCCTATGGGGAGAAGGTGTTGTGTGAAAATATTTGGGAGGTGGCTGGAGAGCATATGGAAAGCATTTGCTCCTGATAAGTAAGGGTGGCACGTGAGTTGGGGTCATAGGCAAAGGCTTAACTAGTTGGAGAGCTGATGGGCCCCCAGGCTTTATGGGCATCATGGGGGAAAAAGGTGTGAATGTTGGTGGGGCCCCCTTAACTTATTGCAGGAAGGTCCCATGATTTGTAATTGTGCCCCTTAGCATAGGCTTTCAAAAACTCAGAGCTGATTCTCAGAGCTTGTGGATCTCAGAAGACCATGATGGTCACTACATAACCACCTCCCTTTAAAAACAGTTGATTTTTTTTTACAGATAAGGTGCATTGCGGGAAGCCCACTTTTGCTGTGTTTTGCTGTATTTATATTATGACTAAATTAGGTTGTTGTCTAAACTCATTTTTATTCTACAATCAAGTGTTGACAAACAAGGGACACAGGATTCAATGTCCTAATTTTTTTATTATACTGCAATAGTAAGAAAACAAGCAGAAATTAATCTGAGATGGTAGCTGGTTTCATATTATGTACAAAGCAAAACATTCACTGCTCTTTTATATGCTCACACAATAAATAGCATAACAAATAATAACAGAAAAATCAGAACATTTCAATTCAAATACAGCTTGATTATAACGCCTAATGAAAATGATACATGAAAATGAGAGCTGACAAATATTACTATATTATTCATGCAGAAATCAGAACACATGGATTATAAACAGGCATGAAAGTGGCAAAAATGATGACCATAAACAATTCAGGCTCATCAGAATCTATAAATATCCTTCACGGATCCAGAATGCGTGCATATGTACAACTTGATGAGATGTTATAAAATTCTAACCGTGATACCCTCTAAATGATTATTATTATTACCATTAAAGTTACAGTGCAAATAATGAGTAGTAGCATAGCGCCAGTTATTGATTTTACATACTAAAACCTAAGTGCGTAAAAGCTGTCATACAGACATTACATTTGCCATAGAAAATATGATGAGTTCAAATATGTTTGGGTGATAATTTTATTTCAGTTTCATCTGGTTTATATCAGGACTAAATTGTTACAGGTAATACACAGCTGGGAGAATAAAAGACAACCTCCAGTTACAAATAAATATGCTAGGTCCTTTTTTAGTCAGTGATGTCACTGAGGGAACCCTCACATGTTTAAATATAATACATGCTGGATAGAATTCCTGACGGTTTGGCGCTAGAAAGAAAGCCGACTTCTGTTCTTCATTCAAGTTCAGAAGTGTTTTCAAGCACTGTGCTAGGGCTCTGTACTAGCTTTGACAGAACATAATGGGGCCTGTATGATTATTTCTATTAATTTTAACACTTATGGGAATACGTAGCCTGGGAATAAATCAGTTTATTACTGAAAAGGGAGACAGTATATACAGTAATTGCTTTCTTAGTGGGGCATGTATATGGCTTGTAACGCCCCAAATACTGAACACTGCAACTTGGCCAGGGTGTAGTGGAAGAGCTTCTATGGCAGGCATAGGGAACTGGTGAAGAGAGTGGGGAGGAGCTGTACATTCAGTGCTTCCCTTCCTGCTCCTAATAAGTTTCTAACTTCTAGTCTAGACAGGAAGCTGAAATTATTATGCTAACATTGTTACCTCATCTTAACACTGAATATGCTGTCTGCAATTGTTATTGAATTGGAAAAAGGTCTAAAACTTGGGAAAAAATATATTTATAATATTTTCATACTACATGGGGAGGTATCTTTGTAGTGCCAGTTAGAGATTTAGTTCCACTTTAATGCACAGTGTAATATTTACAAGCAACTAGTTAACAGTTAGCTCCTAATGTACAATATGAGCAAACAAAGAGTCTTTATTTGCAGTACAAAGGGAATGCATTGTAAAGTAAACAGTAATATGCGCAGAGTTCATAAATAACATCATTTGCTATAATTCTGTCTTGCATGTGACAGTACCTTGGCTTGGATTGATTTATGATTCCTTACAAAGTGAAGGGTATTCCAATGACCATTATTAGTATACTCTTAAAGAGACACTGAAGTCTCTTAAAAATCCTCTTTTTATTACAAAATTGTGTTTAACATTATTGTCCTACCTAAACCACCGCATCCCCGCAGCTGTAATCTCACTAAATCCCCCCTAACTCCCCCTCCCTTTCCCCCGCAAAATTCACGACTTTCTTGGTTGTGGATTTTGCTGCTCTAGGAGGCAGAGCTATGAGCCGCAGTTCTGCCTCCATTCGCGTCTATAAGTGGCGGATCTCCGCCTTTCCCCCGCCCCTCTCAGTGAAGGAAGACTGAGAGGGGCAGGGGAGAGGCGGCGATCCGGGCTGATAGACGCGCTAAGAGGCAGAGCTGCGGCTCATACCTCTGCCTCTCAGGGAATCTCTGCCCGGATTGCCCCCGGGGAGTTTGGGAGAATTTAGTGAGATTACAGCTGCGGGGATGCGGCGGTTTAGGTAGTGTAATAATATTAAACACGATTTTGTAATAAAAAGAGGATTTTAAAGAGACTTCAGAGTCTCTTGAAGGTGTTTACACACCATACAAATATCCAGTTTAACACCAATTCGATAATTACGATAGGTTGCTCCAAACAATTGAAAGCGCTTTTTAAATTCATCCGAGAAGTCTGATTAAATTTCCCATTTTTATTCGATAAAAAAAGATTGTGAGTGTTGGATTTTTCTGATTTATTTTTATGAAAATTGTATAGTCTTTTCATAATTGGCAAAAAGTTGATTATATGTGTGTTGGTCAGATTTTTTGGTCAGATTTTTGAAATGTTACAATCAGTCAGAAAAATTAGTTGCAATTCTTGAATTGAAAAGATATTTCAAAAATTGTATGGTGTGTGGCAACCTTTAGGCTTGGTTCGGACATACAAAGAAAGATGTCCAGTCCTGTCCTGTCAGTTTTTGACAGTTGGCATCAGTATTGCATGTGATTCTTTGTCTGTGTTCACACATGAATTTGAACATTTCTAGTCCGGTCCAGTCCCGTCAGGTCTGTATCAGTCTTGTATGGGTTTCTATGGCTGTGTTCACACATAAGGTGTACATTTTTGGTCCTGTCAGTTTTGTATCAGTCTTGCATGTGTTTCTAAGGCTATGTTCACACATAAATCTGTATATTTCCGGTCTGGTCCTTTCCTGTCAGTTTTTGTATCAGTTTGGGTTTCAATGGCTGTGTACATTTCCAGTCCAGGACTTATTGAGGTTGAGTCCTCAGTCTTCCACTACAGATGTCTACTGTGGAATTGACTACTCTTACAGAAGAAACCAATACTAATACTCCTACTTTTTCGTATCTTCCGGATGATGTACAACGCATTTTAAGTAAAGTTAAAGGACATTGTCAATTTCTTGCAGATGTTAACCCTAATGAATGTGATTGAAAAAATTGAGAGTTATGTTATTGATTTAGAATTACATGATTTGTCTCTATTTGTGGAGGCCTGATGAAGGGTCTATCCCGAAACAAGTCGACGTTGTCGCCTCAATTTGCACAACTGCACTAATCTTGATGTTAACAACTGATGCATTTTTGCCATTCTCTGCTATGGAAAATGTTTCCTGATGGATACTTTTTATAAATATTTTTGCACAAGTGTTGTCTTCAATAAAAATCTTTTGTATTTTTGCATATAAACTCTTCAAGTTTCTTCAGTTTTTTTTGCTACATATATCTTTTTAATAGTTTAAAGTCTATGTAGGTGTTGTGGCACACCTGAGAGGATATTATCATCATTTCTTTTTCCCTGTATACGGAATATGGTTATCAGCCAATTGGGAATTTTTTGCAATTTTTTGTATTGACTGTTTTTGTTACAGGACTTATTGAGGTTGAGTCCTCAGTCTTCCACTACAGATGTCTACTGTGGAATTGAATACTCTTACAGAAGAAACCAATACTAATACTCCTACTTTTTCGTATCTTCCGGATGATGTACAACGCATTTTAAGTAAAGTTAAAGGACATTGTCAATTTCTTGCAGATGTTAACCCTAATGAATGTGATTTCCAGGAACTTGAGAAAATTGAGAGTTATGTTATTGATTTAGAATTACATGATTTGTCTCTATTTGTGGAGGCCTGATGAAGGGTCTATCCCAAAACAAGTCAGCCTCAATTTGCACAACTGCACTAATCTTGATGTTAACAACTGATGCATTTTTGCCATTCTCTGCTATAGAAAATGTTCCCTGATGGATACTTTTTATAAATATTTTTGCACAAGTGTTGTCTTCAATAAAAATCTTTTGTATTTTTGCATATAAACTCTTCAAGTTTCTTCAGTTTTTTGCTACATATATCCTTTTTAATAGTATAAAGTCTATGTAGGTGTTGTGGCACACCTGAGAGGATATTATCATCATTTCTTTTTCCCTGTATACGGAATACATTTCCAGTCCAGTCAGGTAAAACTGATAGAAAACTGATGCAAAACTGACACGACAGTACTGGACTGGATCAGACCAGAAATATGCAAATTTAGTGAACCAGGCCTAAAGGATAACTGAATCTACAAACATAAATACATTCTGTTCAGAGTGCTGTCTAATGTTCTGTAGGTAGAGGTGAAATCTCTGTTTTCCTTTGACGTACTGCAGCACCGTGGGGTTCTAAGCCACATTGCCCCATTATACATGGCATTAGCTTCATATTGTCTATGTTATATTTTTTTCTCCACTATTGCCAATGCCAACAAGCTTTGGCTATAAAGGCAAGTGTGTTTTGGTTTGCCATTCTTGCTTAGACATAAAAGTGTATTCAGGCACTGTACTGAGGCAATAACTCACTTCTCCCGTAATCTTCAGGCTTTGAATGGTTGCAGTTCAGGAAGCAGAAGGGAGACTAGAACATGATAAATCTGCATCATCAATCAGTTTTAATATAGAAGATACAATTAAAGGTTTGAGAAGATAATCATATGAAGCCACTCTATAAAGTAGAACAAAAGTTTACAAACAAGCACAGCAGATAGAGAACTCTCTGTCTAGTGTTAAAAATTTTATAATTTTTGTACTCCGTTAACAACATTTAATCTTGCAGTGTAAGGCCTGGGACCCACTCTGAGCGATTTTGCAGCACTTGCTGATTGGCAAAGCACTAAAGCAGTAGATCCCTCTGGGGGTGGTCCCACCAGCATCATTGCAGAACAGTTGCTTGCAACATTTTGGGAGCGATTCCCAAATTATTTTTTCAGGGGCTTCAGTAGCTAAATCGCTCTGTGCAATTACACCACAGTTTTTTAAATCGCAGGTACTTTACGATTTGCCGCAAAGTGTCCACAGTGAATCCCAGGTCTTATAGCAATGGCAGAAGCTGTTCATGTTGCCTTTTTATGACATCTAGCAGTAGTTTTGGTGAAGGAATGTAGAGTGGGATTAGGGTGGGGCAAAGCCTGATCACTCAGACAGACATCTACTGGAGTTGAATGGCTTATCCGTACCATAATAGCCTTATACTACAGCTTATTAGAAATTACTATAAGTAAACAGAGTATTCGATTATGGAAACATATGCAAATCTGTTATCCTCCATACATATCTTGTACCTTCATTGCTGTAGTTCAGCTTTAAAGTTTGTGTTTATTTACCTGATAATATTTACACATTTCAATCATATTAATAAGTTGTTTTTACCCAGACATACCTGTAATAATACTGGAGCAGCAGATGAACTCTCTATAATAACTTCCTGGTCTTACTATTGACACCTGCTGTTGAGATGGAAGTGACCACTCCAACTAAGGTAAATGCCTGCACAGCATGGAATCAGGTGGCTTCAACACCAAAGGTTTGTGTGCTAAACAACTTGCTTTTAAGCCAAAGAAAGGGATGGAGATGATGATTGGGTATCAGAGGGTATGGGTTATAGAATGTAGCAGTAGGTTAACTTTATTATGGTTAGAAAGTTAAACTTAGGCATCAGAACAGCTTGAGAAATAAGGACTAGATGACTCAGCGGGAACAACCAAGGACCAAAAACACACAAAAGAAAAAAACTATGAGCCAGGCGTGTAGTTCTATTATGCACCATGATAGATGTTCAAGTAAAAAATACTCACAACATTTGTTGCATAGGCATGCAACCACCAATTCAAGCCTGCGTGGAGAAACCAGTCCTGGTTTGAATCACTGGGAGCTTTAGAGACCCGGGTGGTCGCTTGCTTAATGGCAGAGTAGTTTTAGTAAAACCACAGAGCAACAACCTTCCAACAGAGGTGTAAGAATAACAACTATACGGTGGAGGCGCCCACAGTGTATAAAACACTTAGAGGAATACTATCGATGCCCAAGTGTTCTAAAATGACAGTGTGCAAATAATGTCTAAGTAGCTGTGTAAACATTTTCCTACTTTTCATGTTAAATATCAGAGGCAAAAGCTGTAATTTATTGAGGGTAGGATTTAACTATATTGGGACAAATCAATTCCAGAAGGGGTGTCTGCTTCAATGCACAGCCAGTGTTGCATATCAGACTACAGAAAGCAAATATCAAACATATCAAACTCTGAAAGCAAAAACAGTATGAAAAGCTGTGACAATTAGTTAAATTTCCGCTGCTCTATTCAGACACGTCAGTCAGAAACACAGGACACAGGAGCTGCAGCTGTTGGGAGCTCTCTTCTCTGTCACACACAGAGCTACACATAGAGTTAACTGATCTAGTGTGAGGGGAATTTCCCCTCTCCTCATGGCTCAGTCTGCCGTCAGTTTTGGCGTCAGTAAAGATTGAAAGTATTTTGCTAACAGTAAACAAAGAAGTTGCTACTAAAATGTATTGTATACACCAGTACTTAGCAGCACTTCCCAAACAATTCCTGTGTCAATTGAAAAAAATATGTGAATCGATAGTATTCCTTTAAAAACAGTTTTTAAAAAGTGAGGTATTGTTGACTTACCTCTTCTGTGGAATACACGAGTCTCTTTAATGGACACATTTGTTTTATTTGCAAATAAAACTGAAATTTGTCCAACAAAGAGACTGGTGTATTCTACAAGATAGCGAAGCCAACAATAACTATCTTTTTTTAAACAGTTTTTAAATATTTTATATACTTTTGGCTCATCAACCATATACTTGTTAGGCATGAAAAAGGGGACTTTAATGGCAGAGGTTGAGGGTAGATGTCAGGAAGGAGATTTTCAATCAGAGACAAATTAAAGTAAGATGTCAGAAACAGAGCCAGATCATCCACAAGGCAACTTAGGCAGTTGCCTAGGGCCTGGAGAGAGACCAGGGGCCTGTTTGATTCTAACCCCCACCAAATCTTACCAAAAAAGACAGATGGTCATAAAAGGTGGGCCAAAAGTTGTTCTAGGTCCCCATTTCACCTTTGGTCAGAAAGGTGCTTTTTGTAAGTGAGTATTTTTGTGAGTATCTTTTTTTTTATTAAGGGGAAGGTTAAGGTTGGGAATCAGAATGGAGGGTTTTCTTTATGATGGAGGTTAGTGTTAAATGTTGGGTAGCAGCATTTCAATGACTGGGGAGATCACAGCTAGGTAAACAACAAAGGGACAAATGCTGAAACTACAGGTGAAAACAACACTTCAGAACAAAAATAGTTCAGAAGACTGCGAGCATCACCATTACTGAATCTACATGTACACACCAAGTGTGCACCTTCAATGGACATGACCCCAGTGTAATGTAAGGAGTCATTGCTATATACGGTAACTAGAAAAACTGTAGGGAAATAGAATGTGTAATATTTTAGCTCCTGCTTGTTCAGACTTCTCAACCAATTACACAGATAACTAGACTATAATCCTAGGAAGTCGTTTACACCAAATTGTATACTGTTGCAATGTTTTTCAGCATGTTTGCTTAAAATTTATAGCAGCTACAGACTAAACTCGAAAGATATTTAACAAGGTTTAGCTGCAAAATGTCTTCAGTAACGACAACATATGCTAAATAGATTCTTTTGTACTAAAGTATTGTTACTTTTAAAGCGTAGCTCAACTGTGTCATCTGTTAGTAACATGGCAGTGATTACTCACTGCTTTACACACACACGCTCAGCATTCTTCTGGATGTGTAAAATGTCTTATGTGATTGCAGCAAACCCAGCAAAGCAGCTGAGGTGCAAAAGTATGCACAATATTTTACTTCCTGTTGCTTTATGAACTGTTGGAACAGAAAGAAAAGAATTCTGGGTATTTTAACACTAAACCATACACTGTGTTATGGTTATTGTCAAGGTTCTTTTTTTTTTAAAACTATAGCAGCTGCTGACTGGTATTGAAAGATAATATTTAATGGCATTTAGCTATGTGTAGATGCTTCAACTTTGTTATAAAATTACCATAATTATAGATGGGTGCCGCACACACAAGTCTTTTTTCATTTTAATGTTAATAAAAAGATATATTTTCGTTGTATTCTGCAGTCACCTTTGACTTTTAAAAATTGTCAAGTTGCTTCTCTTTGGCCCCCTTGACAACAATACTCTCTGGAGTATTATTGCCAGCTTGCTGTAACAGGAGAAATTAGTTGCACAGGACAGGAAAACTTTACACATTTTCAACACCTGAGTTAATTCCCTGGCAACAAGCTTTGGCATTGCTAAATACCAATGCCTTTTAAAATGCGTCAAATATTTGTGCTTTATACGGACTTAAAAACGAAATAATGAAGCTAAAATAATGTTTACCAGTAACCCTCGCAATATACTGTATGGTTTGGAACTGAAAGCACTGAGTTTTTCTCAACCGCCTTTAAAGGAATGCTGAGACGCAGGGGCGTAGCAATAGGGGGTGCAGAGGTAGCGACCGCATCGGGGCCCTTGGGCCAGACAGGCCACGAAGGGCTCTCCCTCAACTGCAGTATTAGCTCTCTATTGGTCCTGTGGCCATAATATTTACTTCTAAAGATACTTTGAATAGTAGTAATCATTAACAAGCTGTTCCCCATCCCCTTCTTGCACCTCTGACACTGTAATTGCCGTTGGGAGGTTTTAGTGCGCCGTATAAATTGTTATGTATAGAGTGCTTGGGGCGCCCAATGTAAAACTTGCATTGGGGCCCACAGCTCATTAGCTACACCACTGCTGAGAAGAATGAGATAGGTCAAAATGTGCTGGCATGGTTACAGACACTCACTGTGGAATCTGTTGCCCTCTGATATATTCCCAGAGCTATTATTTTGTCCCGTTAGCGGCCCTGACCAGAGTGTGTCAGTGACCGTGGCAAAGAGGTAGTTTTGCTGGTGCATGCAGAGTAAGACATTTTTCTGCTCTCCTCCAGTTCTCTCACAATCTGTGCATGCCATGGTATTTCTTTAAAGGGAACCTTAACTGAGAGGGATATGGATGTTTACTATACCAGTTGCCTGGCAGTCCTGCTGATCTCTTTGGATGCAGTAATGGGTGAATTACACACCTGAAACAAGCATGCAGCTAATCCAGTCTGACTTCAATCAGAGCACCTGATCTGCATGCTTGTTCAGGGGCTGTGGCTAAAAGTTTTAGAGATACAGGATCATCAGGAGAGTCAGGCAACTGGTATTTTAAAGGGAAAAATCCATATCCTTTTCAGTTAGGTTCCCTTTAAGGTTCACTGACTACTCTCTAGGCTTCATTCGGCTAGATTTACAAAAGTGAAAGCACATACACTATCATACATTTGCTGAAAGTGACCTTGCCACTCATACACATCCATACCTGCTGTTTTTAATATGCATTGTGTAAATGTTTAATGTGTGTTAAATAATTCAAGAACAATATTTGGTAATCATTAGTTACTGGATTTTCAAAGCTATCTGCAACAAGGTTTCAAAGTGGATAGCATTCTTCCTTTGCAGCATTAGTTCCAAGCTCAAATCTTGGCCAGGACACTATTTGTATTGGGTTTGCATGCTTGTCTGCAGATCTTTGTCGTCCAAGCTGCATGCTTTTTACCTCTTAAAGGAACATTATATGTAAATTAGTAACATTTTAGATAAAAAAAAAATATTAATACATAATTCAACTCAAATATACTGAACCGATCAGTTATGATGTTAGGAAGAATACCCCTAAGAAGACCTATGGGGTAGTGCTAAAATTTTGACGGAACATGGTATTCTTCTCAATGTTATAATTAGTTTCTTGAATTTTAGTTTAATTAAGCTTTTTATTTGACACATTAATATCTAATTTCAGAGAGTATTGTAATGATTTTTTTTGTAATTCTAAATGTTACTAATTACCCTATAGTAGCTGTTAAGTGTGGATCAGCTTCTTCATACCCACTTCCATGGGCGTAACAATAGACCCTGCAAGGGATGCAGCCACAGCGGGGCCCAGAAGCAGCAGGGACACTGACAGCTAAGGGCACAGAGAGAAAACACTTTCTATTCTCTGCACAATTGTTCTAATGACTGCATCTGCTCAGCCACTGATAAGGAATCATACAAAGTTTTGCAGACAAAGATTTGTAGACAGTCCCTATTCAGTGTGCAGCAGGCTCTTGTGTACAGCGCCCAGCCACCAACCTCTCTAGCCCTCCCCAAGTGCTCTGTACTGTAGTGATGCTGGAGGAGTCTGCAGAGCTAGTTCCGCTCCATCAGAGATGGACAGAGTCAGTGTAATAAAAACTTTACGCGCGCAAAACTTTATGCACGTAAAAATCTTTACATGCGCACTGCACAGAGCGCAGGGCGCTCCGCGCGAAGTGCCCATTAAAGCCTATAGGACTTTGCGCACGGTACTTAGAGCGTGATCTGATTGAGAAAACCGGTGCTAACCTACTTAGCACCCTGGTTAGCGCACCTAAAGACTTTAGACATGCTAAGTAGGTTGGCACCGCATAGTGAATCAAGCCCCATGTGTGCGAGGGGGAGGGAAGGGGGCCCCATCCAAAGATTTGAAGGGGGGGCAGTGATTTCTAGGTATGTCCCTGCCCACTTCACGGGGAACTTGTATTGCACAGCTTCATCAAGAGCATTCAACATTCAGTTGTGATAAAACTATGATTCTTTACACTAGTTACTCCTCTCCTTACCTGCTTATCTCCCCAGTCGCATGATTGCACTTCACTTTTTTACTTTTGCTCGTATTGCATGCCACCTGGACTTACATTTCCCAGACACTTTTTTCCCCCCTTTTTGTTTACATGGCCTTTTTTCATTTTCATAGTGTTGACACCTCACGCACTGTTCCTTTTTTGATACACACATATAATATATTTTTAATTTGGACCTGCCACTTTCTTATGAATGTGGTTATTAATATTTCTTGCTGTGTTAAATGCCGATGAATCACTTTCTTGATACTTGATATGTTTGCACATTTGTATATTGCAGGGGTGCCCACACTTTTTCGGCTCGCGAGCTACTTTAAAATTCGCCGAGGCCAGGAGATCTACCAATGTTTCAAATGCACCCCCCCACCCCCGGAAATGTAGTTAGGTATAGGTCCCTTCAGTATAGGTTAGCCGGGTATAGGTCCCTTCAGTATAGATTAGCCGGGTATATGTGCCTTCAGTATAGGTTAGCCGGGTATAGGTCCCTTCAGTATAGGTTAGCCGGGTATAGGTCCCTTCAGTATAGGTTAGCCGGGTATAGGTCCCTTCAGTATAGGTTAGCCGGGTATAGGTCCCTTCAGTATAGGTTAGCCGGGTATAGGTCCCTTCAGTATAGGTTACCTGGATATAGGGCCGGTGTCTTCCCGCGGTGGCGTCCAGGTCTTCAGGCCTGGCTCCGGTGGGCAGCGTGAGTGGAGTCGGAACTCGGAAGTTTTCCGCCTCTCCGAGTCCCGATTGGCTGCGCGCCTCTCCTCCCGATTGGCTGTGCGCCTCTCCTCCCCTGATTGGCTGCGCGCCGCGCCTCTCCTCTCCTGATTGGCTGCGCGCCTCTCCTCCCCCGATTGGCCAGGCTCTCTCCTCCCCTCCCCTGATTGGCCAGGCTCTCTCCTCCCCTCCCCTGATTGGCCAGGCTCTCTCCTCCTCTCCGCTGATTGGCCAGGCTCTCTCCTCCAGCGGCCAGCAGCAGAAACTGCGTTATACAGCTGCTGGCTGCTAAATTCAATGGGACGCGGCCAAGAGGCCGCGATCTACCGATCAGGCGGTCGCGATCTACCGGTAGATCGCGATCGACCTATTGGGCACCCCTGGTATATTGTATTTGTATCAGTCTTGTATTTGACACTATTTTTCCCATTTTTCACTTTGTATTTTTTGTCTCTGTTTTGTTGTTTATTTACATTTTACACAATATCCAAACTCTTTTGAAAATGGGGTTGTAAATTGACTTCCCAATGGCTAAAACAAATTTTTTTTAGTAATAATCCTCATTACACATACCTTGTTACTCAAAGCCAGGGATGCTCATCTGGATCCCGGATACCCGGGTAACCCGGGTATCCGACCATTTTTCTGCTATCCGGTCGGATCCGGATTCCGGATACCTGCGCCCAAATCCGGATAGCTCTATGCGGATATCTGGCCGCATAATCCGGATACACGCGGATATCCGAGGGATATCCGGATCTGGGTACTGAAAGTAAGGAGATTATGTCATTGAGCCAATCAGAGGGCTCCCAGCAGAATCCCTAGCAACCAATCACAGAGGGGAACCCTGGCCAGCCCCACCTGACCTCATTGAGCCAATCAGAGGCCTCCCAGCCTAAGCCCTGGCACCCAATCACAGAAGGGAACCCTGGCCCGCCCCCCTGTATAGTAAGGAGGGCTGGCATGATGAGACAGATCGTCCTTGCTTGTGTGGCTGGCTGGCTGCTCACTGACAGATTTGCTCCGGTGCGGTTGGCTTAGCAAGTGCTGTATACAGTGTACAAAGCTGTACAAAGCTTTGAGTGCTAAACACCTTCACTACACTATTGTTCTATTGTTTTTTTTAGCTAGCTAGTTTGTAATTGTTAGATTTCATTCACTCAGTTAGGTCTTGTCTGTGTCTGTGTGTGCTGTGCAGGCCAGCAGGACAGTATAGGTTAGGGAATAGGATTACGGTGTTATTGTATTGTATAGTAATTAATACTGCATTTAGTTGTTAGAGAGTAGTACTGTGTTATCTTACTACAGATTACTGCAGTGCTGCTGTGCTGAGCATTGTCAGTGTGACAGTTAGACAGATAGTGTGCACTGCCTGTTCTCTACTTTGCGGTCTGTCACTCCGTGCTGATTTGATTTAAAGTCCAACCCCGATTTTATTAAAGTAAAAGTACCCCACATAATCTGGTGACATCATCACGTATAAGTTGTACTATGTCTGCTGGCACCGGCAGCCGGGAGAGGGGCAGAAAGGGCAAGAGGACAGGGAGCAACATTACGGCCACCTTCAGAAGGTCTGCCGTGTCAGTGTCGACTCCAGCGGGAAGCCTACCCTCAGTCAGCGAGCTTTTCGCTCCAGGCGGAACGATTGAACTCAGGGCTGTTAGCCGCAAGGAGATTGAGGAGGATGTTCTGGGTTTTGAGGAGGGGGGTATGATGTTGATGATGGGATGAAGGACCGTGACTACCATCCACAGGATGGGGATGTCAGCTCTGACTCTGAGGAGGAGGATGCGTCGGTGGGTTTGGCACGGAGGATCAGCATTGCAGACAGTGGCCATGGAATGCGGGACCCACATCCTTCTGCCGCTACCACCAGCCACACCACTCAACCCCCAACCGCCACAGGGAGAAAAGCAGCAGCATCCCATTTAAGGCCGCAGGGGAATCTTCACCTCCCCAATCTGGCGGTTTTTCACTCTGCCCTCATTGGACAGCAAGTTTGCCATATGCAATGTGTGCAAACTACAGATGAGCAGAGGTTGTGACCCCTACAAGTATGGCACCTTCAGCTTCATCACCCATCTGGCCAAAAAACATGTTGTTGAGCATGAGGAGTTCAAGAGGCTGAAGCAAGCTGGCGCTGGCTCCCACTGCCACGGTGCCACAGGCCACTGCTGCGGATACCACCACCTATATTCAACCCAAAACTCAATTGTGGTGTCATTTTTTGGAGGTGTCTGGGCTGAAAACTGTCATGTCCCAGTTGTGCGGTTGGACTTTGGACACAATGTGGGCTGCACGACCGTCGACCGCTGTCTGGAACCTATCCTGATAATAATAATTTACAGGCCCTTTTTTTTCAATTTATGTTAACCAAATAATAAATTAGTGTTTCCCTTTTAAAAAACATGATGCTACATGCATCATTTACCCTAAAACCCCTTTTTAAAGCTATTTAAAGGGCATTTCTGTTTTTTCTATTCGGATACCTGAATAGGTCAGGTATCCGCGGGTAATTTGGTCGGATATCCGAATTCACGCGGATATCCGCAAGGTCGGATCCGGATATCCGTATCGGATCCGGATATCTGGGTACCCAGATCTGAATACATATGTTTTAATAAGTACTGCCCGAGCATCCCTGCTCAAAGCCTTGCCTGACCTGATACCAGACAGTTCCCATCCTTGAATGAATGCAGCCAGGATGTCTCACGCCTAGTACAATGTATGGCGACAATATATTATTTGGAAAGAAAGGTGTCTTTATTCTGTCTTCTGTGTTTTTTTTATCCGCCAATAATCACAACCCCTTATTTGCTAACATAAGTGTAACATACCTTTATGACATACATATTAAAAAAGCTGAGTCCCTAAGTAAAATATTGATGTTGTGGTTGTTTTTTTAAAGGGATTTAGAAGGGATTAACTTTATTAATTTGTAATTAAAATGTAGCCGAGTGTATTTTTAACTTTTTTACTGAGGTCACTTTATTTTAACTATTATGAATGGACATTGCTCCTGATCAGGGTCATGTCCATTTATGCCAAGCACAGTGATTGGATTGGGAAACGTCAGTTTCCCTTCCCCAATCGCCGGCATGTAAAAGCCACCGGTAATGAGCGGCGCATGCACTGAGGAAACACTGGACGCGTATACACATCCAGATAGACAAGAGCGTTACCCATCTGGACGACTATAATCATCCAGATAAGATTAAGTGGTTAAAGGGATCTTAGCAGCTCCGGGTTTCAAATAGCTGAAAGGGCTGCCATGTTTGAGAAGTTAACCCCCTGCTCCCTTTTCACTGCCATTATCCAAGTTTGGTGTGAAATTCATCAAGTGTGACTAATGTTATCTGTTTGAAGCTGCTGAATGGGTTTGTTTGATCTAAACTTGTGGGAAATTAGGTATTATTAGGTGAGCTCTTATCTGCCTTCCATCTTGTGTTGCTTGCAGATGGGGGGAAGTACAGGAAGTAAAGGATTCTGCCTGCAATTAACCCTTAAATGTAAAAATATGAGGTAAAATTAAAGTTTTTTTTAACACAGAACCACATTTTTAGCATGCATTTTAAATGTGCTATTGAGCTGCTTTGGGAGTTGAAAATGATGCTTGGTTCCCTTTAAAGCTAGAGGTGGATAGTATGTAGCAGACAGTATAGTATTGTATGGCTTAATTTAGCCAATTTCTTCTTTGAACTCCTTTTATCCTATCTAATAACCATTTTACAGTGAGCAGTATTTTGACACATGTTTTAGCATAACTTTTCAAAATCTGTTGATTATAAAGTAGCCATTTGCTGCAGTCTCAGCATTTTCTGTTCAGTAGAGATAGAGAGTGCAATGACCTTGAATCGTTACAAACTGAGCCTTATATTACTTTAACTCTAAGTTTGCTGAATTTCCTTGAAGGATACAAGTACAAATTGGTGCTCAATTCACCTTTCTCAAATATCAGATAAATTAGGCAGCTATCATAAATGCAAATGCTTAATTACAATCCCCCCCCCCCCCCCAAAAAAAACAAACAAAAAAACAACAACAACAAAATAGACATCTTAAATAACCATTCCTGAATCTGAAGAGAGAAGATAACATTTAGAAGATAGCATTTATACTTTGTTCATTTTTGTGAAGATGAAGCTATCAATATTATTCCCGTGTACAAAAGAGGGTACTAACTAATTTACCACAATGCAGTGTATGTCAAAAATGGCATATGAAGCAAAAACTGGCAGGACGTGGTCTTAGCTCATGGCAAGAAATGGCTGTATAAGAATTCACTTAATAGAATCTTTGCCATTTGCAGTCTTAAAGAACTCACCTGTGTAGAAGGGGTGTAGCTGGTGTTATATTCAAGTTACAGCAAAAGTAGGAAGATGCAATCCACATGCAAAACATCACTTTTCAATCAAGCCACATCACCAATCATTGTTTCGGAACCTCACAGGGTCTCCTTTGTTAAGGTATGATGGACAAAACAAGATGCCCATTTTCCATTATACCTTGACAAAGGGGTCCGTGCGATATGATAAATGTGATAGCATATGACTTGATTGCAGACTGTGGATTAATAAAACCACTGGAAAGTGATGTTGATGTTCAGTGTGCAGATTGCATTTTGCATTTTAAGGGGTTGGGAACAGCACATCTAAATTAAATGTGCGATGACCAGCCCTGTGTACCAACTGGGTTGAATCAGAGGCAAAAATGTTATGTGCCACACAGCTTCTTCCCAAAAAATATGTGATCTTTATTATAAAGGGATAAAACACATGCTGTTTAGGATTGCAGTTTGCTATTTTTGCTTGATCTGTGGAGGTTTTCCCCCTCCTGCACCCATATTGGAAACGCATGCAGCCCTACCTTTGTACTTTCTAATCAAGTTACAGGGTGCATGGATAATGTCCAACTACTAAATGCTTGGTGGCAAATGTAATTATGGAATTTCCTGTTTGAGGGCTTAGTTGAACTTCCTTTCTGACTTACAGGGCCAGGTCGAGGCAGAGGCGAGAGAGGCTCCAGCCTCTGGGCGCAGTGTAGGAGGGGGTGCACAACTCACTCAGCTATCATTCCCCTATTGTGTTTGAAGCAGAGAGAAATTTGAAAAAGGCATACATGGCAGTGACTGCAAGCCAGATAACTGGAGATTAAGGTGTTGTGGTGGTTTGGGGCCTCTTAGTGTACTAGCAATCTGTGTGTGGCAGCTGTGGTGGGAGGGAGAGAGGGAGGGGCACACTTTGGTGTCTCAGTCTTGGGTCCTGGAAGACTTTGTACCAGCTCTGCTGACCGTCCAACTTCCGATGTGTACGGAAAGGGGGATTTACTCAGCAGACATCTTGCTAAAAATATGAGAGACTTCATCCATCTAAGACTTGATACTTATTATCTACATGGTACTAAGCTGATCATCATCACTGGTATTCATCTGTATTAATAATATAACAACACCAACAAACGTTGCTGGAGAAAGCAGGCAAATAAAAGAAAAATAATTTACTTATTGCTGGATTTATAAGTTATTCTTCCTAGAAAAATATTTTTTCCATCATCTTCCCCTTCCAAGTGCAGTCCCACCCCTTGCATGCACTGCAGATCCTTACTTACATGCACAGAAATCTCCTCCCTCTCTGCAAAGTCTCTGCCCATGTGCAGCAACTTCCTTTCTTGTGCAGCAGCATTATGACCCATTCAGTGTCCAACCTCTGTGTGTGGCAATCCTCTCCTCATTAAATATACAGCAGCTTTCCTATTCCCTCTCACTGACTGCCCCTTTATAAGTAAGGCACAGGCCTATATGCAATTCACTTTTTCTCCTGAGTTTTCTCCTTGGTGATATTTTTAAACATGTCAATAAAATGCCTTTTAAGCCACCAGAAAGTGAGAAAATGCTCAAAATAATTTTGATAGATTTTTTTCCACCTACCTTTTGGTATTTTTTAATTTGAAAGTGCTGGAAAAAATTTTTAAAATTGAAATGAAAAATTATCACCTAGGAGAAAACTCAGGTGAAAAAGATACATATGGCCCAGAGTGTGCTATCTTTCCGTTCAGTTTCTAACCCCACTTTGATGTGATGCCTCAATTCCTCCATGATGCATTCCAAATATTAGAAAGTTGAGGAAGATGCAGTTTAAAAAAAAGAGAGAGGAAACACACAAACTTCAAAAGTAAAACATTCCCTGGCTCAACATTTTGAACAATATCAATCCATTACAGAACAAATAGAAATCAGTCTCCCTATCTTGTGAGCCCGCAGCTGTCAGCTTCATGACTACTCAGCTCTTTTACAAAGTGCAAAAAGTCAGCAAGATGGTTTGCTGGAAATCCTGTATTTGATTCTCTGGGATGACGTAGCAGTTCTTCTTCTCATAGTCCTCTATTATTATTATTATTTAGAATTTATATAGAGCTGACATATTCTACAGCACTGTGCAGTGTGTATTGTCAGAGGGGCTCACAATCTAATCCCTACCAAAGTCATATGTCTATGTATGTATCGTGTACTATATGTATTGTAGAGTAGGACCAATTTAGGGGGATGCCAATTAACTTATCTGTATGTTTTTAGGATGTGAGAGTAAACTGGAGTGCCGGGGGGAAACCCATGTAGACACAGGGGAGAACATACAAACTCTGTGCAGATAGTGCCCTGGCTTATCAGTATGTTTTTAGGATGTGGGAGGAAACCTTGGTGCCCAGAGCAAACCCACACAGACACAGGAAGAACATACAAACTCTGTGCAGACAGTGACCTGGCTGGGATTCAAACCGGGGACCCAGCGCTGCAAGGCGAGAGAGCTAATCACTACGTCACCGTGCTGCCCTCTATCATTTCTGCTATCATTGTATTATCCAACTTTTCACAGCTTTCAACCGATACACAGGCTTGAAATCCTGAAACCAAATGGAAAAAGCATAGCTTTACACTTGATATGTTCTTGTTTTGTATACTAAAAATGCCCCAAAGATACTCTAAAATACTGGAAGTTTAGACATGAGCATAATGTGGTAAAAAAAAATTCTCCCCAGTTCCTTTGCTCATCGAATAAGAGTTTGGGGTGGATCAAATGTATCGAAGTGGTGTGCCATGTTAGATACAGATAGAATAAAAAAACAACCTTTTATTAGTATCTTAATAGGTCATATGTGTCAGTTTTTTGAGACAGCTCATATTCTTTGCCAGATATGGACAGTGTTGACCTGTGACATTTTCTGAATTAAAATTTGCCTTAAATTTCCCATTTTTAGCGTTTTACCATTTTACCTAGAAAGCTTGCATTATTTAACTTTATCAGTTAGCCATTAAAAGGTATTCCTTTTACAAGACTGTTTATTTCTACCATTTTATCATGGCAATTCTTACATAAAAACACAGCAATACACCCATTTGTTTGTCTTTTAACCAGTTACCATTGACTTTCATTACAGCCACAGCTCGAAGCAACCAATCCGAGAATACCAGTTGCCACAAATAATTTTGCTACCCGGGTGAAATTCTACTGCTAACTAAATCCCTAATTCAGCTCACCATAAATGGAATTCTTGCAATTAACCCTACCGGTAATTCAGCCTATCATAAATCTCACAATCCTAATTATCTTAACCTGAGCTCTCCCTATGCCAATTTCCTAACCTTAATAACTTTCCTAGGGTGTTATATATTTTCTTAATATGTAAATAAACAACCAAAAAATTACAACAAAACAAAAAACAGCATGTAGACTTTGAAATACATCAGTCCAATAGTCTACTCTATTTAAGTATGTACACCAATAGTCTGGTGGTCAGTAGAAGTACCAGATCATGTTGCTCTGCCTGCAGATCCAGCTGGTCCACATATCTTTTTGATATTGGGGAGTTCCTTGCAATTGAGTAGAGAAGAAGTCCTACGTGAACAGAATATAAGGTGCTGCCTCCATGGTGCATGTTCAGAACTCCCTTTCTACTTACTATTTCATGACTGACTTTTGGCTGGTAAAATCACTACATTTCAAAAGAATATAATTCAGTTTTAGGCACAATATAGAAGAAAACAACATACAGTCCGACACAATACAATAAGTAAGGCCCCGTTTACACTTAATTAGCTGCTCTCAGTTATAACCGAAAGGACAACTGATTTTCAAAGTAATGTCCATGTTTTCCCATGGCACAGTTCAAACTTAACGCGTTTTAACTGAAATCCTTTTCACAATGGACTGCTATGGAGAAGAAAAAAAATGTGTACCTACTGATTAAGTGCAAATGAGGCCTAAGCGAGCTAAAAAGGAAAGGTCTCACCAAAGTCCTTTGAAGTCTATGACATGGCTTCTAGGATGTACACAGGTACGGTCCAATCTGCACCCCCGGACCCACCTCCTTTGGTCTCACCAAACTACACTTGTTCTTGTGTGCTTGCACAGCCATTGAGGTTGGATTGAGGCTATAAAAATCTCTTAGTAGTGGAATAAGTCTGTAACAGTACGGACGGTGACCCCTCTTCCTTCGTTACAATTGATATGCCAGTTTTAGGCTAACAGATAGCATCATTATATAGCTGTTTGATATGTAGTTTAAAGCTGAATCACGTGAAAAGAGTTTTTTTTTTAATTTTTATAAATATCACTTTGTGGTCCAACAGCTAATGCTCTGTGCGAGCATATAAAGTAGACCTCCAGTTTTTAAGTGGAAGAGAAAATAACAATCCCATATGAGCTGTTATCTGGCTTTAAGGGTCAACAGTCATGTACTTATGACACTATAGTCAAGAACATCTTCCTTGCTGGTGTATGATATTGTCAGGATAATTGAATAAAAGTGTCCGCATAGAGATAATCAATCTCCATAATGAACACGGATGTCTTTCCTCATTGAAACTTTACTCCGCTTCCAAAGTGAATCCAACACTGAGCAAAGGGTCACAAGGCACTTATACTGCACACACAGCAGAGAATGTTCCGATAGGCTCCTAGTTCTATTATAGGCTTGTAGTCAAGTTTATCTGATCAATGCAGTTATGCAGGGCACAGCATATGTTGCTTGTTAGAACTCATAAAGATGTATGTGTTTATTTAGTTATTTATTTTTTGACTCAGTTTATTTGAGCAAAATATTATAAGCCAGGGATGATGTAGATGCTTGGAATTTTTCTGACAGGATCCATTAATCTTAGAACTATTTAAAATACAGTGGAATGCACTCTTATACAATTATATTTTCTGTCTAATAAATAAAACAGACTGGTGCATACAATTTTGTGAAAAGTTACTATACATAGCAATCCCCTTTCCCATTCCATAAAACAATAGCTTGCTGAATAAAACTGCACATTAATAGAAACCTGGCCTATATGTTTTATTCTTTAGAATTGTCACACCAAATTTCAGTGATCACCAGTGACTCCCCCTAGTGGCTGTGATCGAAACAGGTTCCTTAACCACTTCAGCCTTCAGTGTTTTTTCACCTTATGCGTCCGAGCAATTTTCACCTCCCATTCAGTTGTCAATAACTTTATCACTACTTATCACAATGAAATGATCTATATCTTGTTTTTTCCGCCACCAAGTAGGCTTTCTTTGGGTGGTACATTTTGCTAACATGAATTTTTTTTCTAAATGCATTTTAATGGGAATATTATGGAAATAATGGAAAAAAATTCATGATTTCTCATTTTTCTGGCCATTATAGCTTTAAAATTATACATGCTACCATAATTAAAACCCACATATTTTATTTGCTCATTTGTCCCGGTTATTAAATCATGTAAATTATGTCCCTATCACAATGTATGGCGACAATATTTTATTTGGAAATAAAGATGCATTTTTTTCAGTTTTGCGTCCATCACTATTTACAAGCTTATAATTTAAAAAATAATTGTATTTCCCATTCATTGATCTCATTGATCTCCAGGCTAATGGGCAGCGACGTGGGAGCACACGGGAGTGCGCGCGATCGGCCGTGGGAGTGCGCAGCAGCCTTTTAGACGTAGCAGCTACGTCCAAAAGACTTAAATGGTTAAGGGAAAGTAGTAGTGATACCACACTTTTAGCTGTGCTGAAGACAGGATCTTGATGATGTCCCTTGCCTACACAGTTTATCATTTAATGTAGCTTCTTGATCTACAGTGAAAGGATCTATAATCACAATCAACAAACCAATAATTCAGAATAGGACCATTAAAATAATGGACAACAAATGGTTGTTTTGAATAGAATGTTGTGTTGTTTAACCCCTTGACCATAGCTGAGAATGCATAATTAATTTTAATCATTTAATAAGTAATAATTTTAGGAGGTTATTTAAGCAGTCATATATTGCCTTGCATGCTTTAGGTGGGTGCACAGGGTGGTTTGGAGAGAGCTGGTATGTGACCTCTTTTACCCCTTTAGGTAAAATAAAGAAGTTATTTTTACTGTGGTTGCCATGACCATGGTTCTTTTTTTGGAATTGAATGATTTTTAAATTGGCTACTTCCCCATGCAGGATGGCTATTTCAAACAATTTTAGTTTGAGTTCAGTTTGAGTTTCAGAATTCAGTTTGGGGTTGATTACTTCCTGTCTTGTTAGACTGAATTATTGATGAGAGCTCAATTATCCAACTTTTACACCAGACTTAAGTCATTAACACTTTAAAGGCCAATTCCAAGAAATGTAGACCCGTTGAGATTAAGTAGGAATCCCTCTGTTCTGTGAGTCTTTTTAATGTTCTCATCTATGTCACTTCTGGGGCACATTAGCCTTCACCTTCTTTTACTCATGTGTAGGATAATCCCCGCAGACCGCAGAGACACACAGAATGTGATACTGATTGGAGTCATAGAGCGTCTGCAGGTCAGAAGGTCACTGTGAGTGTGCCCAAAAAGCTATTGAAATCACTTGGTCAATATACGTAAAAGGCAGACTTGAAACACAATTCACATTCATAACTGCCTTGTAAATAATTATATTGGTGTTTTTAATTACCTCAAATTCATTGATTTGATTTGCATTATTATTTTTAATAAAAAAAATGCATTATTATTTTAAATTAATATACCAGCTATGTTTTACTGGTGACAGTGGAGACTATGAGTTCACATACAGCAGTATAGAGAACACTGCACAGCAATATCATACAGTAGAACAATTGCTCAGTATGCAGGTCATATTCAGTTCAATCCTTTGTCCCTCCTTCAGAATTTCAACAAAGAAAGATGAGACATAAGGATGACCTTGTAAAAAGAACATCGGGAGAGAGGGAAGTAGCTGGTTGCTCAATACCAACCATTTCTGTGTATTCATGTAAAAAGTGAGCTGTGTAGACCTTGGTGAACTCTGTCTAAGATAGGGAGGGACTTCAAAATTGTCAGAAACAGCACCAGTCAAACTGGAAGCTTTTGATGTTTGTTATTCATGGTGAATAGATGAATACAGTTCCACTGTTGTCAAACCAAGGGGTATTCTAATACTATAACACAGTGTGTCCTGCATGGTAGTATCAAGGTCTGAAGGATTCATGGAATTTTTGTATTACAAGTAAACATTGCCTTTCTTAGGTACTTCTGTTTATGAACTCTAACTGCCCCAAACTTAACGAGAGTAAAACAGGATTATTTTCACACCCTCTCAATCCACTTCTGAAATCAAAACTGAACTGACAATAACATCCCAATAGCCACTGCTCCTCAAGCATGCAACTTGAGGGTAATAATCCATTTGTGCTCTCATTTATACCATTCGTTTGCTCTCTAACTACTGCCTGTCATCTTCATCTCAGAAACATATCTCGCATGGGCCCCTTCCAGACACTATTCAAATTATTTCTTGTCTTCATTACTGTAACATCCTCCTCTAGCCTATCAATTATACAGAAAAACACTCGGAAAACACCGCTCACTCAGAACAGGACAGTGCTAGGACCAGGATGGCTAAGTCCAAAAATCAGTAACGGAAAAGGAGGAAGGTCCGCACGTTGTCCTAAACGAAGTCCTTTATTGTAAATGTATCCAAAAAATCAGCACACACATTCAGACATCTCCAGCTGACATGTTTCAGACCTAGTGGTCCTTAATCATAGCTGAAGTAAAATTGACACAGGAAAAACCTATATACCCTCCCCCTGTGGAGGAGGCGGCCCTGTAAACCAGGGATACACCTCCAACCCCACATAAAGAGGGGATATTAACAATAGTATCCACATTAAAACAATAAAATCAACTATGTGTAATAGTAAAAAGAGGGAAGAAAAAGAAGCGGGCTCAGGTACATAATTAGGTAATTAGGGCTAAGTCCCACCGGAAATTTAAACCATGCGGGAGTCTCGTACCCAACCTATAGATCCATAGAGCCTCACGGCTTTTTAACTGTTTGGTTATATCACCACCCCTCACACTGTGAGATATCCTCTCTAGGCCATGATAGGAAAAGGAGGACATGTCGCCATGGTGAACTTGGCGAAAATGTTTCGCCACATTCGAAACGTTGGTACTCAACCAACTCGGAACGCAATAATGTTCCCCTATTCTGGCACGCAAAGGTCTGGTGGTGCACCCTACATATTGCATGGCACACACGCTACAGTTAACCACATATATGACAAATCGAGTGCCACAGTTAATGAACTGTTTGATGGGGAACCTGTGACCATTTGCGGCGGAAATAGCTTCCTGGGTTCGGGTATGAACACTACAATAGCGGCAAGTCCTCACCCCACATCTATGTGAGCCCGTCATATTGAGCCAAGTGGGATTCCCACACCCGGAGTTAAACAAACTTGGGGATAATGATTGGGCCAGAGTAGGAGCACGTCTACTTGCAAAACGTATCCCCTGTTGTATAACCTCGCGTAAATCCTCATCCCCCTCTAAAATCGGGAGGTATTTCTTAAGGATTGAAACGATCTTGTTATACTCGACACTATAAGTCGTCACGAAAGTAGGTCTGGGGGGCCTGGTGCCCTTCCAGCCTGTATTCTCCAGAAGTTGGTTCCTATTCCTGGAAAGTGCCCGAGCTTTACCCCTCCTAATCATCCATTCGGGATAACCCCTCTCCCGCAGTCTGGCTTCCACTTTCCCAAACTCCTCACCGAGCCAAGCTGCCTCCGAACAATTGCGGCGGGCTCTAATAAACTCCCCCACAGGGACCCCGCGAATGGTGTGTGTCGGATGGCAGCTAGTGGCTCGGAGGGTGGTGTTCCCACTACTGGGTTTCCGATAGGTCTTGGTACATACCTTCCCTCCAATTGGGTCACCTACCAGGGTAACATCTAAATAATCTATTGAATTGATATGCCAACTGAATGTAAACTGTAGATTAAGGGCATTGGAATTAAGATAACTCAAAAATATAGGGACTCGATTTGTCATATATGTGGTTAACTGTAGCCTATCAATTAGTAGTATAGCATCTCTCCAATCTTAACTAAGCACTGCTGCTTGATTCAGCTATTTCTCTTCTTGCAAATCAATTGCTATCCTTCTTTGCCAAACCATTTACTGACTGCCTCTGCCAGTTATCCACAGGATCCAGTTCAAGTTCTAAGCTTCTGAATGTAAAACCTTACTGAAGAAATTGGCACAACTGGACAGTGACATCTTTTTTTCTATACAAGTGCAAGAAAGAAACTCTGATACCGAAAGGTATTACTATCAGAAACCCAGTTCAACATACCTTCAATACCCATTTTGCACAGCGACTCTGCTTCAGAACATCAGAAAGGATCAGGAATCATCTCATTAAGGTTTGTTACAGCAAAAAGAGAATTACCCAAGATAATCCATGTTTACTCTATTCTGCACTGCAAGGACCATCATCAGAAATCATTCAATCTACATTACAGACATTCTACAAACAATTACAGCACCATTTAATCCAAAACAAGAAAAAGAAACTCGACAGCCTTAGACTGAAAGCTGAAAATATCATTCTGGAAAACAATACAAGTGTACCCCGTTCAGAGCCTAAAACTGCCAATCTTTTACCTGTGGTTAACTTGTCCAGCTATAACCCAAGCAAGACTGAATTAGCTGTTCTATCTAAAGGACTCACTTTTTGCCCCACCAAAAGATTTGATGAAATAGAAATTTGTAGTGACATGGAAGAATTTTTTTCGGAGGATAAGGCTAAAGGAATTTTTTCACAACAGACCTAATTATTCATCATTCGAAGATACTGAACCTGCAAATAGCAAAAACAAAAAAGCAGTACCTGGACACCAAAATTAGGGCGGAACAAGAAATTAGAAGAGTATATTGACAACTTCAGAAAAAGAATCAAATTAGAGATACTGGACAAACAAAAACAGACACTCTACAACCTCAATACTCAAGAAAGGAAAGCAATACTGAGCCTTAAAAGTAATGACAACGTAGTAATTAAACCAGCTGACAATGGAGGTGCTGTAGTGATTTTGGATAAATCCAGCTATATTCAAGAAGCAAACAGACAGCTCTCCAACAACACCTATTACAAAAGACTAGAAACAAACCCCACGCTACAATACTCAAGGGAATTGAAGAATATGCTCAATGATCTTTCCTCAAAATCATCTAACATACTTACATTAATACCAGCTAATACTAAAATAGGCACCTTCTACATCTTACCAAAAATACACAAAGAAGGAAATCCAGGTCATCCTATCATCTCTGGTTTGGGGACACTAACAGAAAAGATATCTGGTTGGGTAGAAAACATTCTTAAACCCATGGTAAGGAATACAGCCAGCTACATCCAGGACACCACTGACTTTCTTAACAAATTGACTGCCATGGGTCCGATCCCAGAGGGTGCTATCATGGCTACAATGGATGTTGAATCCCTTTATACCAACATTCCACACGAGGACGGTATTGCAGCTTGCCAACATTTCCTTCAGCTTAATGATCTACCAACAGAGCCCACACTACAACTTATCAGAATATACTAACTCACAACTATTTTTCATTTGGGAATGATATATATCAATCTAAAGGGTGGGGTGGATACCCCTTTTGAGAGGGGGTCTAACAGAACATATTATGGTGCTGGTGTAGGGGGGTATGCGAGCGTGAATAGGTGAGTCTTGAGAGCTTGTTTGAAGGTATTAAAGGTGGGGGCGAGTCTGACGGCTGGTGGGAGCGAGTTCCAGAGAGTAGGGGCAGCCCTGGTGAAGTCCTGCAATCGTGCATGTGACTGAGTTATGCGTGGTGCGACTAGGCGCAGGTCATTGGAGGATCGGAGGGGGCGGGCTGGTATGTGCCTGTGGACCAGATCAGAGATGTAGGTCAGGCAGGTCTTGTGCACTGATTTGTAGGCCAAGCACAGGATTTTGAAATTGATCCTAGAGCTGATGGGGAGCCAGTGTAGTGCTTTACAGAGCGGAGTTGTAGAGGCGCTGCGGTAAGAAGAATGTATCAGTCTGGCTGCCGCATTCATTACCAATTGAAGTGGGTCAGTACGGTTAGAGGGGAGGCCAAATAAAAGAGAATTGCAGTAGTCTAGGCGGGAGATGACAAGGGCGTGGATAAGGAGTTTAGTGGTGTCAGGGGACAGGTAGGAGCGGATCTTGGAGATGTTGCGGAGGTGGAAGTTGCAGGATCTGGCAATACCTTGGATGTGGGCTGTAAAGGAAAGTTCAGAGTCCAGAGTAACGCCTAGACAGTGGGCTTGGGAGGTAGGGTGGATAGTAGTGTTTTCAATAGTGACGTGCAGATCTGGGAGGGGTGCAGCTATGCGGGGTGGGAATATTAGAAGCTCAGTCTTGTCCAAATTAAGCTTCAGGTACCTGGCAGCCATCCAGGAGGAAATGGATGTGAGGCAGACAGAGACTTTGTCCATGGTAGAGGAGGAGAGATCTGGTGTGTGGAGATATATCTGGGTGTCGTCGACATACAGGTGGTAATTGAAACCCATGGATGAGATGATTTTGCCAATTGAGGCAGTATAGAGTGAGAACAGTAGTGGTCCTAGGACGGAACCTTGAGGAACACCAACTGAGAGGGGTGTAGGAGTGGATGAGGAGCCATTGAAAAATGTTGTGAAGGAGCGGTTGGAGAGAAGATCCAGGCTAAGGCTAGGTCCTGAATGCCCATTAGCTGCAGGGAGTGGAGGAGGAGGGAGTGGTTGACAGTGTCAAATGCCGAGGAGAGGTCCAGGAGGAGCAGGATGGAGTACTTACCTTCGGCTTTGGCAAGGGCAAGGTCGTTTACCACTTTGGTGAGGGCTGTTTCTGTAGAATGGGCTGTGCGAAAACCAGATTGCAGAGGATTGAGAAGGGAGTTGGAGTTAAGGAAGTTGGTCAGGCGTTGGTGGGCCAGGCGTTCAAGAATTTTTGAGGCAAAAGGGAGGAGAGAGATTGGGCGGTAGTTGGACGGCAGAGCAGGGTCAAGTGAAGATTTCTTTAGCAGGGGAAGCACAGTGGCCTATTTGAATATGGAGGGGAAGATGCCTGTGGAGAAGGAGAGGTATAACCGATATGTTCTAATTCAAAGGACAGAGACAGACAACTTATGTCACTACGTAAAATATGCATAGATCAGGGATATCATCCACAAATCATTGATGATCAAATACACAGAGCAACTTTAAAATCAAGAGAGGAACTGTTGAAGTACATCCCAAAGACTGAAAACAACAGAATCCCAATTGTGGTAACCTACAACCCAAAATTAAAGACACTGAGGAAGATATCGAAAGCCCTACAACCGATACTCCATAAAAACAAACGCCTGAAGGATGTTTTTCCTGATTTACCACTGCTTGCTTTCAGACAACCTTCCAATTTGAGACAAATGATTATCAGAAGTGCATTATCTACACCAGAACATCCTGGCACATTACCCTGCAATAACACAAGGTGTGAGACCTGCCCTTATGTCTTGAGCACAAGCCAAATACAAATACCAAACTCACAGAAATATCATCAAATACAACACCAATTTTCCTGCGAGTCATCCAATGTTGTATACATGATACGCTGCATGAAATGCCCCTCAAGTGGAATCTATATAGGAGAAACAGGACAAAAACTGCGCACAAGAACGAACCATCACCGCTTTAAAATCAATGAAGGTAAAATGGACACACCAGTGGGCCAACACTTCTGTGAACCAGGACACAGCATGAAAGATCTAAAAGTACTTGTTCTTAAAGCAGAATATAACCCTGCATTTCAACTTTGCTCTAAAACATTATTTACAGCATATTATATGCAACCAGCATTTTTTTTTACTAGACCAGCATTATAAGGGTTAAACACAGAGGTTTAAAGTTCCGTGGAGAGATATGCAGAAGTTCAGATAGATACATTTTAACTAAATAGAATGTAAGAAGTTATAAATGTTACACACTCTTTGGCTGTTCTCCAGCTCCTCAGTCAGAGAGATGAGTCACATTCAACACTTAGATACATTTATGTAAACAAAATGTATCTATGTCAGCTTCGGATGCGTCTGCAGAAATCTAAAGGAACTTTAAAGCTGTGTGTAACCCTTACAATGCTGGTCTAGTAATAAAAAAAAATGCTGGTTGCATATAATATACTGTAAATAATGTTTTAGAGCAAAGTTGAAATGCAGGGTTATATTCCGCTTTAAGGGTAACTTCGAAAATGATCAATCAAGAAAAACTTCTGAGTACAAATTTATGAAAATGTTCAAGACATTAACAGAAGGTTTAAATTGTGGAACAGGATTCATGACACCTTATGTAACATGATTGATTTGGCTTCATGATCTTCAGAAACCTGCTGGATTTCATGTATAGTTGCACTAACTCACTGGCTCCAGCCTGCTGATCACCTGACACCTAACGGATAATCAGTAACCAGCACAACTGTCATCTTCGTATTTACCATTTATCTGCATCAGTGTTTTACTTCACCTTACATCTGGAAATATGCCTGAAGAAGGCTAGATCCCAGAAAGCTTGCATCATTTAACTCTATTAGTTAGCCATTAAAAGGTATTATTTTTTACAAAACGTTTTTTTCTACCTATATAAGTTCTAAGCTACAAAGTTCTTCACAATCTATTCCATCCATGTATCTCCACCTAACACCCAACCACAACCTTCACTTTGTACAAAATGTTCTCGTATCCCCATCAAGAATCATCTCCTTGCATTTGTATATATGCAGGCTTTCTACACTACACTATTATGTTGCAAGCTCTCGAGGGCAGAATTGTTTTGTTTTTATCTATTGTTTCTTATAATTGCTGTAAGCTTTGTTAGACACTAAAAGAGTGATTCACAAAGCCGAGTTATGCTGTAGGGCATTGATTTACACACATTATTATAATGCACATCACATACATTATGATTTACATGCATAAAGTCTTTACACACAAAATTTAAAGAGACAATAAAGTCTGAAACCCACATTGCCGGTATCACGTTCCTATAAAAACGTATAATATTCTTACTGGTGTTTTTGCTGTAATTCACCCTTCGTGCCCTTTATGCGACGACTACTGGCATATAGCCCCACCCCGTTTACAATGAGTGCCATGGCACTCTCTGTATTAGAGATAGAGACTGCCACAGAAGCGTCACTTGTCTGCAAGGGGGCAGGGCTACATGCCAGTAGCTGGCACATACAAGGTTTGAAAGGTGCTTTGCAGTAAAAAATCTGTAAAGTCATAAGAACATGACACATGCAAGTCACCAGCACTCGGGCATTACCATGACGTGTGTTGGGCTGCTAGGTCCTTTATCATCCCACTACTAACCACTTCACTCTGGATTGTTGCACTTTACCTGCTAATCAAACCAAGGCTAAGTATCACTATTGTCACTCTCTTGTGCACTTTGCACATGATTTATTTATTCCCTTATTTTCCTCTATATGCTGTTCCACTCCATGAATTCAGTATTTCTTGCATCTTTTTGCACAATTTATAGACTCACTATTACTGTATACTATTTATGCACTGCTAATATATGTACTGTGAAACCCAGGTTTTATCCTGGTGGGGTTCCTTCCGGGAACCATACAGGTGTGTTTGTTTATCTATTTATTTATTGACCTCTTAACCGTGACACATATTGGGCTGCTAGGTCCTTTGACATCTTCCTACTGACCACTTCTCTCTGGAATGTTGCACTTTACCTGCTACTGGAACCACACATTGCTGGTGTGGATACACAAGCAATGCAAGTTGAAGGCTGCATGGATAGTTTGCAAGACACCACCTTTTCATTGTGGCAGACACCATATTTACTGCTGTCTGTTGCAGTGCTCACCTGTTGCTTAGGCCATCACAGCCATTCTAAGCCAAAGCATCATTATTTGCAATTCCGGGGCTAAGGTAATTGGGTTAAAAATCAAATGCTCCTTTCACAATGTAGGCCATAGTTTTGGGAAAGCCAATTAGCAATCCAGTATTTTTAAGCATTAGGGGCCATATTCTATTGCTGAACTCGCCAGCGCAAAGCACTGGCGAGTTCTTAACTTAGGCGATGGGGGCATCGCCTAATCTAATTAAACTTTAGACCCCCCCAGGCAGAAAAGAACTCGCTTGGGCGATATAATCGCCTAGCGAGTTCTTACCACGGAATCCAATTACCCTTATCATGTCTCCGGGAAGCGATGCTTCCCGGCAGACATGAGCGTTAGCTTAGACCTGCAAAAAGCAGGTCTAAACTAGCTAACGCACGTCGTCGCTGCAGCATCTGGGGGTCTCCTTTAATAAGGAGACCCCCAGAGCTCCCCATCGGGTCGCCGCACAGTTTAGAAGCCCCCGCGCAGCTCTGCAAAGGCTCCCGTGTCATATGTACCGCCGCCGATCACCCGCCACCTCTCGCCGCAAAATCCGTCACGTAATTACAATGTATCTAACACTGTAATTACTGTGCGCATAGAAGGAGCCCGGGCAAAGCATCTTTGAATCTGCAGCCGGGCTCCCCATTGGTCCGCTGTCTGAGCCATTTTATTGGTTCAGACAGCAGACCAATGGGGAGCCCGGCTGCAGATTCAAAGATGCTTTGCCCGGGCTCCTTCTATGCGGACAGTAATTACAGTGTTAGATACACTGTAATTACGTGACGGATTTTGTGGCGAGAGGCGGCGGGTGATCGGCGGCGGTACATATGACAGGGGAGCCTTTGCAGAGCTGCGTGGGGGCTTCTAAACTGTGCGGCGACCCGACGGGGAGCTCTGGGGGTCTCCTTATTAAAAGAGACCCCCAGATGCTGCGGCGGAAGATGTCGGCGATGTTCGGCGGGCGAGTTCGCATGTGTTGGGAGTGAGGCGTGGTGCTGATGGACAGCACCACAGCGTAAACCACACTCCCCATCGCTCGGTAAAAGGGAGCATCGCTCAGGCTTTCGCCTGAGTAATGCTCCCTAACGATCGGCCGTCGCGCGAAGGATATGGTCAATAGGATTTGCTGGTAATCCTCGTGCGATGGCAAGGTGATTAGTAGCTCGCATCTGCAAGCTACTTATCGCCTTGAATAGGATATGCCCCAAAGTGAGATAACTGGAATACCTAAAGTATGTTATAAAAACAGAAGTGCCCAAATGTACACCTTGCCCAGGACACAATTTGACCTCAATCTGGCTCTGGGTAGAGGTTAAGATGAGGGATAAGAGGTTAGTTGTACATATTTAATGGTATGGATTTTTTTTTAGATTCTTTTAGTCTGCATTACGGATGGTCAATTAGATGCAAATTGTTTATAGATAATTATGCAAATTATGAATGTGAAGGTATGCAGCTTGATGGACCAATCAAATCTGGCCAAGGAAAGATTGGATTGGTCCATTTTCAAGCTGCATACATTTGCATGTAGAATTTGCATAATCCTGTATGAACTTGAAACAATTTGCATCTCATTGACCATTCCTAGCCTGCAGTTCCAGCTAGATTTGGAGACATAATTTCTTTGATATAAGCTAACCAAAACATTTACGTTGGAGCCTTTCTGATTAGCTCTTGGCTAGTACTCCTGATTCCAGGGTACAAATACACCTGAAGTTAGAAAAAAAGATAGATATTTACCTCAGTAGAGAAGCCTACAGATGGTCCAGAGGCTTCCTGGATCCTATAGCCCACTGTCCCTTCTAAACCTATCTGAGAAAAGCTTGAGTAGGTTTCTTCTGGCTGCACTCCAGGCCATGGGCAAGTGAATCCAGACTGAGCATGCATGAGTAAGGTCTGCACATGCCCAGTAGAAGGAAGTTTATTGTGTGCAGTGAAAAAAACTGCATATGCACTCCTTACTAAGGCCTGGAACCCACTAGGAGCGCTTTTCTAAGCACATTGTGATTTGAAAAGCTCTTGCTAATGTAATGCTATGGGTGTGATCCCACTTGAGCAATGTGATTTTACAAAAATCCCCCATAGCATTGAATTAGCAAGAGCTTTTTCAAATCACTAGCGCTTAGAAAAGGCTGCTAGTGGGTTTGAGCCCTCATGCATGACCAGTCCGGATGCACTTGTCCACAGTCAAGAGTGTGACCAGAACATAGAGAGGGTGGAGCAATGGACTCTATGAGGATCAGGGAAGCCACTGGACCATCCAGAGCCTTCCAATCTGATGTAAGTATATTTAGCTTTAAGCGTGTATCCCGGCAGGAATGGGCATAGGGAGATGGCAAGACTTGTTAATAAGACATAGTTATCATGGGGATTTTTTTAACATATTTTTTATTTGCAAAGGTTGAGTCAATAACCACATTTACATATTGAGAAAATGGAGTCCCCTCAAGGGCTCAGAGCAATAAAAGTACAAATTGCATACAAAACAAATTATTAAAGAGACTCTGAAGTCTCATAAAATTTACCTTTTTATTTTAAAAATCTATTTTACATCACTTCCCTAACTAAAAAATGAAATCCCCCAAACTCCCCGGGTCACACTGCGGGGAGTGCTTCCGTGAGAGGCAGAGCTTTTGGCTGTAGCTCTGCCTCTTCACGCATCTATCAGTGTGGATCGCCGCCTCTCCCCCGCCCCTCTCAGTCTTCCTTCACTGAGAGGGGCGAGGAGAGGCGGAGAAACGTGTGGATTGACACGCATGGAGGCAGAGCTGCAGCTGAAAGCTCTGCCTCCTCCAGCAGCAAAATCCACGACCAATAAAGTCGTGGATTTTGCGGGGGGAGTTAAGGGGGAGTTTGGGGGATTTACTTAGTGTTCAGCCGCGGGGATGAGGCGCATTAGTTAGGGCAGTGATGTAAAAAGAGATTTTTAAAATAAAAAGGTGAATTTTATGAGACTTCAGAGTCTTTTTAAGAACCTCATAAATTATACAACAATTTTCATGGTGAATATATCCATGGCCTAAATGTATATTCAGTTTTGGATCTACCAAAGGTTCAAACTTTGAACCTATCTACATTCCATGCAACATTACAAAATAAACTAAACTTAGCAACATACACCAGCAGGGTAATGCAACGCAGTAGTAGTCACATAACAATATCCCCCACTTATCATGGGTAACAGTGGACCATATGAAAACTGTTTTGCCATGCGGGCTAAATACACTAAAGAATGTTATATACCGTAGTCTAAACTAATATAGCCCTTTAAGATTTTTGCAAAGATATAATTTAGTACAATGCATATACCAACAGCTCTTACAAGACTATGAAATGTCTTCATATGACTCTCCTGATATTATAATTTGTCAAGATGTTCTCAGCTACATGTAGCCAACAGACCATCCATGTACGTGTCCACAGCTGTTCGCATACAGATGTGGGCCCTGATACTCATAATTCCAGCTCATGGCCTTTTCTGCTCCCAACACTCCCATCTATCTTCTCTCATTTCCTCCTTCCATTTTATGTCTTAATGTATATCCATTCCTCAAGATACTTGTTTAGGGCTGGAATACAAGGAAAGACATTTCCTTTTAACCCCTTCTGGCAAGTGTTAAAAGTGAGGGAGTTCTATATAATCCCACCTTAATTGGATTCGCAATGAAGACTATATTCAATTACAGATTCCTAATTAAAGAAACAGTTTTCCAAGCACGATATGTCTCCCTTTCATCAGCTCTCATTAGTTTAAACGAAAATGCGCATCTGCGGTTAAGTGAGGGTCTGAACGGTAATAATTAGTACATAATCCTTGGAGATGAGTGGAAATCTGGCAATGATAAGAGGGTGGTAGGAGACAGAAGGCCCTTGGTGTCAGCAGGTACTGAATAAAGTAAGGGAAAAGTAATCATCATTTCTTAAAATGTACCATAAAAATTACAAAGCTGAATAGAACAAGTGAACCAGGCCAAAGAAAAACACCAAACCTTAAAGAACAGCTCTAAGCACTTTTAATAACCATCTGCGTACCTGAAATAGAGGCGCTATGAAAAAAGGGAGCAGGATACAGCTGAATTCCTTATTTTACAATAATAAGTATAAAAATATCATTTTACAAATACATTTCGTTTTAAATTATCAATTTGTTTAAAATTCATTTTTAGCGATTTTTATTATTCCAGAGACACATAGTTTATGTTTAATTGTGTTTCTGTCTGATATTTAGCAATAACATGTTACCAGTAAAATAAATGTAAAGTATAAATTAAATGGTACAAAACATTAGTTGTAATATTAATCATATATTTTTGTTTCAGAAAAATTTGGGTGGCTGATTTTTTAAGTCCAATGTAACACCTTTCCATCAATCACAAAGAATTTTAGTGTTACTGATTTAGGTGATTGAAAAAATTAAAACTTAAAGTTTGTCTTATTACTACTAAACCTAACCCTACTTTCATACAGAACCCTCCCTCTACCTATCCCTAACCCTTTGGCCCCCCTGATGGTGCCTAACCCTAAGACTCCCCTGGTGGTGCCTAACCCTAACCCCCCCAACCCCCCCTCCCCCCCCCCCCCCAGTGGTGCTAACCTTAAGACCCCAAAATGAAAAAGTCTCCAAATGAATGTAAATATTATTTTAAAAAAAGGTAAAATTACATGTCAAAAATGATAATTTACATAATTATAATACTAAAAATAATGTAAAATTGATTAAAAAAATACAATATCAAAATACTGAAAAGTTAAAACGATAATTTTTAAAAATTATAATTGTGAAAACAATTTTTATAAAGATACTTCCCATTTAAATATCGTAAAAATGATAGATAAAAAGAGGTGCAAAACAGTTTAACAGGTGCCCGATTCGTCCAGTTGTGCGCCCAATAGCTGATATTTAACATTAGAGTCAATGGCGGGGCCCAATTTGTCCACTTCTCATATGTGCCCGATTTTCTAGCACATCATTTTACCAGTTCACAAATGCTACTGTCCATTTGGCATTCTTAAATACACTTTTAAATACTAAGCAGGTGGGATGCTATCTGCTTCTTGAACTATGAGACAAGCTTTCCATAGCATTTTTTTCACTGTTATTTACTTGCACAGGATCTTAACTACTGGTAATATTAATCTGGATGCCTGCGTATTTAATCTGCTTTTATTTGAAAACATTTTCTCTGAGTAAGGTGTACATTAATACACTACTACCAGTTGTCAGTTCACATACGTACAGTACAATATCTGTCCTCAGGTCCTCTTTTTGAATTAGACACATCTGAAAGCCAAACATGAAAATCAGCTTATCTTTTTTTTTCTGTGTGCTGTATTCTCTCTGGGCACTTTCTGGCTTGTTTTACTTTTAAAGGCTGTAGTATACAGATAAAAGTGCAGATTACACATTACTCAGTGTGCTCAGTGTTGCCCATGACTCATGTATAAGTGGACCCCTATACTTGTATGAAGTGAATCAGACCTAAGTTTCTAGACTTATACTCGCGTATTTACAGTACTGTTTATATAATGGAATAAAGAACGGAAAAATGCGATGGGAAAAAAAGGGGGGCGGGATGAAAATTTTAAAATTGGTCTTATTGTGAGATAGGAGATAAGCCAATTATGTAGTTGAGGATGATATTTAAATAGGCTATGTTAAGCCACTGTATTGGGAAATGTTTTGTATTTATCTGTGTGGATTTTGTAATACGGAAGACCAAATGAAAAATCAAAAAAAAAAAGAATGTGCCGAAAATTTATAACTTGATACCATTAGAAATGTATTAGTTTTTTTTACTTTGCACCAGAGTTGTTCGTTAATTATTCCATGGATAGCTTGATGTATTAAATAATAGGTTTGTGCTACAGGTGATACACATAACTGTATTAGCACAGATTAATGAGGAAATGATGCAGACATCCAAGAGTGAACGTCTAACTTTCTCCTTGTGTGCGCACAAGTTGTGGCATTTTGTTCCTTTAACTTCTTGCCGACCAGCTGACGCTGATGGGCGTGGCCGCGGTGGCAGCCAAAGGACCGCCTAACGCCGATTGGCGTCAAGTCCTGGGGCTCTGTTTTGCAGGAGATCGCGTGCAGGTTGCGCGCGCAATTGCCATTCGGGAGACTGTAAAGATGGCAAAACCGCCATCAATTTACATGTGCAACGTTGCGATCAGCAGCAGTGCTATACTGGGGACAGTCGTGTGACATGGCTGTCCCCCTGGGACACAGGAGAGTGATCAGCTCTCATAGGCTGAAGCCTATGACAGCCGATCGCCGTGATTTTGCCGGCTGGGGGGAGGGAGGGATTTGGGATACAACAGAGAAAAAAATGTAAAAAAATAATAGAAAAATAAAGAGATAAATATTTATGAAAAAAAAATAAAAACGGCAGGGGTGGGCTGGGGAGCACAGAAAAGAGAGCTCTGTTGGTGGGGGGAAAAGGGGGGGGGATCACTCGTGTGCCTTAAAGCTGCAGTGGCCATTTTAGTAAAAATGTGCCTGGTCTTTAGGGGGGTTTACCACTGTGGTCCTCAAGTGGTTAATAAGAGAAACATTGTTGTCTTGAAACGTTGGTTACTATGCAGCAGCAGTAAAGATGATATATTGATTGGAGTTCTAAACATTTACGTTATTGATCTATTGGTTGTCCAGTTAGCAAGCATTGGTCTGAGCACCCAAGAACTCATGGGCTATGACCTATGGTGTACACCACTTTCCCCACCTCAACTTATATTAACCCAAGCACCACTTCAAAACTCTTTCAGCAATCCATCGTATAGTTTGGTGAGGGCTGCAAACTTTTACCACCCAATAGTGGGAAATGTATAAAAAATAAAGTCCAAGTTTGCTTGATCACTTATGTTCCCCAGTGTTCTCAAAATTAAAGCGAAACCGTAACAAAAAATTGAACTTCATCCCAATCAGTAGCTGATACCCCCTTTCCCATGAGAAATCTATTCCTTTTCACAAACGGATCATCAGAGGCTCTGTATGGCTGATTTTGTGGTAAAACCCCTCTCACAGTTGATGTCAGCTGTCAAATGTCACCATGTGATAAAAATCTGAATGCAAATCAGAGAGAGGAAAAATTTTACAATGAGCAAACGCTTACAATCATTTATTCATAATTATTATAAAAATTAAGCATTTTTTAAATTACATTATTTTCACTGGAGTTCCTTTTTAAGTCAATCAACTCAATGGGTGCCAGTCTATACACACAAATGCTGGTCAGGCTTATCTCACTGGATGCTGCCACAGGGGATCATGGGAAAAGTTGTTTACCCAATGGCCAATCATATCATACTGTTGCTCTAATGGCATTCAATGTAGCAATAAAACTAGGCTGCAATGTCTCAAGAACAGAACTTTTGGGTATAGTAAGAGGAATTTCACCAGTACGTTGTGCTTGTATAATTCAGCCCATTCATTTGTTTTTATACATATAAATGCTTGCTGCCTTCCATTCAGATTTAACACTGCAAACCAACAGCGCAAATACCAAATGAAAATAAACACCATTTGGAATCAAACTTTATTTTTTTATTACAGACTACCCTTCTCAGTTCGTAATATTATTCCTTTATTTTATAGATCTGCTAACCTAATGCTATTGTCTTGTAGGACACTCTTTCAGGATGCTCATATCTGATTTTTTTTTAATGCTTCATTCATAAACCATACATCCTGCAAATGCATCAAGGTTCAGAGCTTAATTTAAAAGGTCATCACTATTTATGACTGCTGTCCAATTTTTAATGAAATTCTCCACATGTATCTAGGACTGAACATGGCTAAGGCTGAATTATGGCAAAGAAGCCATTCTGATCTAAATGACTGCATTTGGCCCATAGGCTGGCAGAAGGAGTTGATAAAAGGGCATTACAAACTTCTAGATGTCACAGGCAAAGATGGGGGAATGAGTAAAAGTCCACTCCGCAGGCACATTGCCAGGATCAACCTCACGGTCAGCAGCAAATTGTGAAGTATTTAACTATGAGCATTTATACGACTGATATATGACTTTTGTGCAAATTCTAAATACAATTCAATATAAACTGGTCCTTACTGATATCTCACATGTGCCTTTTATACTATATATGGAAACTAAAGAGGGATTCACATGTGAACATTATATTTTGCTAAGGGCACTAGTGGAAGTCACTTTTTAGGTTATCTAGCAGCATCAGCACCATGTCACATACATTTTAAAGGGGAACTGTAGTCTAAATAAGATAATGAATAAAACTGCTTTTTTTCCCTTAACAATATTAATTTATACATTATTTACTCAGTGATGCCCATTGTAAATTTCTTCCTGTTCGTAATTTACTTTCTGTAATTTACTACATGAGGAAAAAATATCTTTAGTACCGGCAGGTGATCTGTGCAGAATGTTTGTCTACAGAGAGTTCTAAAGCCAATGTAAAAGCTCTCTGGTCTCCCAGAATACTCTGGGGAAGGGGAGCATAATAAACCACCCAGGCTGAGCATGCAGAATGTTTGTTTACTGAGATTTCTAAAGCAGAGGGAGTGTGGGGCTACATACCAATATATACCAATGTATAGCTATAGGAAGTGTTTCTGGTGCTGAAGTCAGGATGTTTAATGTAAAAGTGGGTATCCTGAATAATGTACTGTAATCTACAATACATTGTTTTGATTCCTCTTATTTTTTTCTTAATTGGAACCTTATATACGTTTTAACTGTCAAGGGAGGATGACAATGTCATTTTTTTTCCACAGAAAATAAACTCCTTTATTTATGCTGTGCTTCAGCATTACAGCAAAGCATGGTAAACCATTCCTCAGCAATGATAGAATGGGTAGAAGACTGGTTGATTCACAGAAGCACTGCCTAAAGACTAAAGCACAACTACAAGCTGCAGAGCAATGCACATCCAGCTGAGAATATGAGAGTAAAATAGGAATAAATACATATATAGAAGTATTAATGGCATAAAATTATAGTATTTTTTTTTTTTTAGTACTAGGTCAGGAAGATGTGTGTCTAACTGGGAGACAGATCGTTACCTACTACAGCCTGAGTTGGCAGCATTGTGAAGTGTGGCAGCAGAACTAGTCAGCAAACGTCACTCATTGAGACCTCATTTTAGGTCTTCTCCACAACCCATCTAATGCCTTTCAGCTGTTTGATATCTGTGGAAATTCTTCTTCCAAACAGTTCATAGGATGCAGTGTACAAGACAATAACAATTGTTTTAATCAGTAGTTTTGGCTACGTCCTTAACGCTTCCTTCTCCTCTGACATTCCTGACGCTAACTACATTCCTTTAATTTCACCTCTCCTGGATGACGAATCCTTACCTATCACCTAACCTATACCAGTTTAAAAGCACAAAGGACTACAGCACACAACAGGAAAAAAAACAGCAGCAGGGGCTCTTGGTCACACTATAAAGTAAGTGTCCCCAATACGGTGAGTCCTACTCTAACCGTGCAAAAACTTCTAGTTCTCTCTTCAACTTTCTTATGGGTACAATGCTAAAAGCTCAAGAGTCAAAGAAATGGGAGTGAAAATGAAATTAAGAACACCTCACCTTCCAACTAGCTGCTGTCTGAACTCTCTGGATACATACAATTAGAGATGGCCCGAACCTCCGATTTTCGGTTTGCCAACCTTCGCAAACGTTTGCGAACTTGCGAACTTTCACGAACCGCAATAAACTTCAATGGGGAGGCGAACTTTGAAAACTGGAAACATTTATGCTGGCCATAAAAGTGATGGAAAAGATGTTTCAAGGGGTCTAACATCTGAGTGTTTGCATGGATGAATGGTATAGACGCCAAAAGAGTGCAGACCATGGCATGCTTGTATGGATGAGTGGTACGTACACCAAAAGAGTGCAGACCATGGCGGTTTTCAAGCCCATATGGTCGCCAGGCTGAGGTAGCTCAATGACAGAACAACTGTGATTGTCCAGCTGGTTGAATTTGGTCTGTCCACAATGAAGCAACGACCTTAATAACTTTGGTGTGACTGTGCCACCCCCCGAGACACTCATATAGCCGGTGGTCATTGCTTCATTGTGATACGCAAGCCCCTTCACCGCGGCAAGGTAACGATCATGAAGGGGAATTGACACATGTACATGCCTTTTGTTTTGTTGTTGCAGCCGCAGTGCAGCCACAAAAATTAGGCAGGCATGTACACGCACCAGAAAAATTATTATAGCGGCCTTAAAAATTCAGGAATCCGCCTGGAATCCTGGTGGACCCTGTTGGTGGTGGCGAAAAAGGCAGTCAAGCGGCCTGCAGGCAGAGATGCTGTGTGGGGACCCACTTAGTCTTGGGGCAGGCAGTTACACGGCATGCAGGCAGAGATGCTGTGTGTGGGGACTGACTTAGTCTTCGGGCAGGCCTGCGCGTGCTTTGCAGACCAGGCATCCGTGGTCAGATGGACCCTTTTTAGAAAAAATTGCGGCCTGGTATCTTCCACTGCGTTGTGTGACTTTGCTTTTGTTTGCAGCTGTTCCTCAGGGCAGTTTGTGCTTTGTAATCATGTGCCTTCGTAAGGTAGTTGTCCCTACGTGGGTCTTGGTCTTTCCCCAGCTCTATTTTTGGTGGCAGAGAGTACAGATGGCATTGCTCTCATCTGAGGCAGACACACACAAAAATTTCCACACCGCTGAGCCCTGGGGTGATGGCACTTTGGTGGTGGCGGCCGACTGAGTGTTAAATGGGGTGCCAAAATCAGAGCAGGAGGAGGAAGATATGTCACGCTTCCATGCGGAAGCTGAGAAAAAATCTGAAAGATGAGGTGTTGTGTTAAATAGTCAACTACGTTCTGACAATATTGGGGGTTGATGGCACGTGCCTTCTTCTGAACACTGCACTTTGGTCGAGGGCCGCACGAAATCATGACAGTGCGACCTCGAACAGACCTGCCAGGTGGCCTTCCTCTGGCTCTGCCTTTTGCTTTGTCCATATTGGGGGAATGAAGTGAAAGGTATGCACTGACTTGACTAATACAATGTACGGTTGCACAGGTGCAGTGAACAGGTATGCAGTGACTGCTGGTACAACAATGTGCAGTTACACAGGTGCAGTGGGCTGTGCAGAAAAAAATACTTATTCACACTAAAATGATGCCTACTACTAAGGTCCCATATTCACTTTTAATTTTTATAATCTGAAATGATCTGTATACATTGTTTTTGGAATCATATACAGCAGGGTAAAGACACACTGCTTGGCTCCTGGCTGAGCAGCATATTCTGCTCTTTGGGCAGAGAGGGGAGCAGAGCTGTTAGGCATGCACGATACACTGAAAAACTGTTGTGTTTTAACTTTCCGTAGCAGTGCATTGTGAAAAACCTTTGTGTTAAAATGCGTATACTGTGAACTGAGCCATAGGAAAACATGGGCATTACTTTGAAAATCAGTTGTCCTTTCAGTTATAAGGGCCCTTTTACATTTAATGCATTGGTATGCATTAGTAAGCGTTGGTACGCTTTTTTTTCCTCACCATGGCAGTGCATTGTGAAAAAGCTTTCATTTAAAATGCGTATAGTGTGAACTGAGCCATAGGAAAACCTAGCCATTACTTTAAAAATCAGTTGTCCTTTCAGTTAAAACTGAGAGCAACTAATTAAGGTCCCGTTTCCACTACTAAGTGATGCAAATATGGCTACCTAGCCGCATCGCATTACTTCCGCCGCCGGCCGCTTCACTTCCACATCTCCCGATGCACAAGTGAAATGAAGAGATGGGACGCGGCTTCGGGCGGATGCGGCCGTGCGAGAATCTGCAGCATGCTGCAGATTCTCGGATCACCTCGCACCGCTCCGCACAACATGCAAGAAGTGGAAACTGTTCCATTGCCGTGCATGTGTTTCAGGACACCCGTGGTGCGATGCGGCTATGTAGCCGCATCACACCGCTCCAAGTGGAAACGGGCCGTTAGGCCTCTTTTCCATGAGCTGTTGAACTGTGTGCTCAGCAAACAGTTACCAGGCAGCAGTGAACAGTTACCAGGCAGCAGTGAACAGTTACCAGGCAGCAGTGAGCAGTTACCAGGCAGCAGTGAGCAGATATCAGGCAGCAGCAATCAGTTGTAAGAGTTTGAGAGGCATTTCACTGCCTATGAACTGCCCATGGAAAAGATGGCTTAGTGTAAAAGGACTCCTGCTGTAGGAACTTCCGCTGAATTTATTGCAGGAACTGAGACATCAAGCAAGATGATCTATCATAGGCCTCTTTTACTCAGGAAGCTGAACTATGTGCTTGTTGGACAGTTCAGTCCAAGAATGATACTTTCAACCAAATGTTTATGTAGCTTACCAATAATCGTAACACTACCTACCCATTAATTATCCACTAACCCTAATCCTGTGGCTCCTTATTGTCTCCAGCAAATTTGAGATCATGTGTCAGTGCTTACTCCATGGGGCCAAACGTATCTGTTTAATTGTGGTCCAAAGGTATCTGACTGATACGGTTTCAAGTTGGAGAATTTTTAAGTGTTTCTCTGTATCACTACTAGGAACAGTGGGAGCCTAACATTATGGGGGGTGGAGAGGGGGGTGGGGACAGTGTAAAGAGTAAGGAAGTTGGTAACACTTCAAGTAGCCCATTTAATGTAACCAAAATTGGAAAATGTGGTGGTAAAAACATAAAGTGCATGGTAACCAATGCTCGGAGCCTTGCAAATAAAATGGATGAACTAGAGTTCATTCTGATTGACAAAGGCTATGACATTGTGGGAATAACCGAGACATGGATGGATGAAAGCCATGACTGGATAGTGAATTTAGAGGGATACAATGTGTTGAGGAAGGATAGAACAGGGAAAAAAGGTGGAGGGGTTTGTCTCTTTGTTAAGAATTCTTTTACAGCTGTCCTCAACGATGAGATGGGGGAAGATTGTGAAGATGTGGTGTCCGTTTGGGTAAATATTCATGGTGGAAATAAAGGTTGCCAATTGCTTATTTGGGTATGCTACAGACCACCTCATATTCATGAAGCTGCAGAACTGCAATTAGTACAGCAGATTGAAAAAGCTGCAGGTAAAAATGAGGTCATAGTTGTGGGTGACTTCAACTTTCCAGACCTTGACTGGAGTATTGAGGCTACCCATTCTGGTAAAAGCAGCAGATTTCTGGCATCACTACAGGACAATTACTTGACTCAAATGGTAACAGAACCAACTAGGGAGACCAGATAATGTATCAAATGTGCAGGTTTAAGAACATTCGGGAAATAGTGATCACAACATGATAACGTTTGATCTGGTGACTGATAGGCCGCGGGGAAGTGGGACCACTAAAACTATGAATTTTAGAAAAGCAAAGTTCAATCAACTCAGGCAGGCACTAAGTTTGGTGAACTGGGATAATGTACTAAAAGGGGAGGACACTGAAGGGAAATGGCAAGCTTTTAAACTTATTCGCAATCTATATTGTAGTATGTATATCCCATATGGAAACAAAATGTCTAGGAATAAAAAAAGGGAAGCAGGAAATTTGGGCGCATGAGGCAGGTGGACAAAAAGGGCGCCGCCATTCATTCCTATAATAAATATCGTTGAATGGGTGCCCAACAGGAAAAAAGGGCATCGGAGAAAAAGAGAGTTTTACAAGTGGCGCACGGAGACTTTTAATGTTTTATAACTGCTTCTCATGATTACACATTATTTAATTATTTATAATTTTTTAAACATTATTTTTAAACGAAAAACAGTACAATATTTTTTAAAACATTATTTTTAAATGAAAAACAGAACAATATTTTTTTAAAACGTTATTAATACTTATCACAGGGGGGTCTTAGGTTTAGGCACCACAAGGGGGGTCTTAGGTTTAGGCACCACCAGGGGGGTCTTAGGTTTGGGCACCACAAGGGGGGTCTTAGGTTTGGGCACCACAAGGGGGTCTTAGCTTTAGGCACCACCAGGGGGGTCTTAGGTTTAGGCACCACCAGGGGGGCCTTAGGTTTAGGCACCACCAGGGGGGCATTAGGTTTAGGCACCACCAGGGGGTCTAGGGGTTAGGAGTAGGTACAGGGAGGGTTCTGTGTGAGAGTAGGGTTAAGTATAGTTTTAGTAACATTCTTATTAATTTTTTATAAAACGTTACTATACATTTCACTTTTTAAACAGGGAAGATTAACGTTTTTACAATTCCCGATTTTATACACATTATTTAATGATTTATAACTTTATAAAACATTCTTTTTAAACAAATAATAGCACAAATTTTTTTTAAACATTATTCATGCTTATCGTTTAAAACCCTGCACCCTTTTTTCCCGGCACCCTTTTTTAACGTACTCTAAAAAAAGGCCTCTATGGATGAATAGAAAGGTTAGAGATAAAATGAAGGGGAAAATGAATGGAGTGCAATAAAAGTTGTAAAAAAGAAATTAGGCTGGCAAAGATTGAAACTGAAAATCAAATCGCTAGGGGTATCAAATCTGATCCAAAGAAGTTTTACAAGTACATCAACTCTAAAAAAAGAAAGGTTGATTGTAATGGACTCCTAAAGGATGAGGGTGGGAACTCAATGGTGGATGACTAAGGTAAGACAGAGTTATTAAATGCTTTATTCACAAGGGAAACATGACTGTTGCAAATTACAGATTCAGAAGAGTCTCAATCTTCCACCTGTAATATTAAATACTTAACGCAGGAAGAAGTGAAGGCAAGACTAAATAAATAAAAAATAGACAAGGCACCTGGCTTGGATGGCATGCATCCTCGGATCCTAAGGGAATTAAGTTCAGTTATAGAGAAACCCCTTTATCTTATCTTTTGTGACTCTCTTTCAATTGGCAGAGTCCCAGTGGATTGGCGTACAGCCCATGTTTTCCCATTATTTAAGAAGAGCAAAAAATCAGATCCAGGAAATTATAGACCTGTAAGCTTAACATCAGTTGTATGCAAACTATTTGAGGGGTTACTAAGAGATACTATACATGACTTCATAGTAGAAAATAATGTTATTTCTCAGCATCAACATGGGTTTACTAAAGACAGGTCCTGTTTGACTAACATGCTCAGCTTTTATGAACGCTAATGTGGATATTGGGAATGCCGTAGATGTGATATACTTGGACTTTGCAAAGGCCTTCAACACTGTTCCACACAAAAGTCTGGTGAAAATGTTGAGGATGCAAGGACTGGGGAAGAGTCTGTGTGCATGGATAGGGAACTGGCTAATGGACAGAAAACAAAGAGTTGTGGTCAATGGATCATACTCAAAATGGGAGACTGTTAGCAGTGGGGTCCCACAGGGGTCTGTACTGGGTCCAGTGCTCTTCAATGTATTTATTAATGACCTAGTAGATGCAGTAGTGAGCAATGTTGCTATTTTTGCAGATGGTACAAAATTGTGCAGAATCATCAACTCTCAGGAAGATAGTGTCATATTGCAACAGGATCTGGATAGGATGGCTAACTTACAGTTTTTGATTAAACTCCAGGTGCATTGATAGGCCCTATAAGATGTATATGTGGTTTTTTAGGACTGTGACCTCGATAACAATGTATATGTTAGCAATTTGGGATCTTATTTAGTCCGCATAGAATGTTTAGATCAGGTGGTTGTTAGTTTTTGGCCATAATACTCATTGTTGCTACTTTATGCCGTTTTATTAAAGGTGTAATCTACATCTGGTTGGTTCAGATGCTCTTTTGCTTCCTTGGTGTCCAAATTGTGCATTGTCCACAGGATTAGCAGGTCTGCTGAAACATATTTATTTTGGATTTATCTCTCTTCGCTATGTTCTCAATCTTTTAAAGTGACAAGGTCGATATTTATAGACCTCTGGGTTTGTCACTTTTTGATACTCTGTAGCTCTCTCTACAACCTTTATACTATGGCATATATGGCGGACTGATATTCACTAGTCCGCAGGGTCTTTTAGATATGCCCGGTCTTTTCTTCATTGCTGCTTGTGTCTTTTTGACTGATATTGACACCTTTTTCCTTTCCCCTTGACAAGTGTGGAGGTCCATTGATATGGGACCTGGTGTCCACACGGCGTCATCACTTTCACTTTCAGGTTATTCCTCTGTGAGGTGCTGGAATTAATGTATACATTATATTAATGTTATTAATATATACTTGTTATGTGTTCTTTTGTAGACAGTGCTTTCTGCAACTTAGCCTGATGAAGGGCCTCTTGTGCCAGAAACGAGCGTGTCGTTGCCTTTTTCAAAAATTTGCATTAAGTCTACAATAAAGCTGATGTCTGTTCTGTAAATTCTGTATTGGAAATATCCACAAGGAACCTCTAACAAAGAGTTGTTTACCTTTTTCTATGTTTGTGTCAATAAAGTTTTTGATATTTTTTGCATTGAAAAGTTCCTGTCCGAATTTTTTTATTTTTTCATCTTTATAGTCCTTTCTACATATGTGTAGGATGGCTATATGGGCACATAAATGGCAGATGAAATTCAATGTTGAAAAATGTAAAGTCATGCATTTTGGTCGTACCAATGGTCTAGCATCATACAAAATAAATGGGATACAGTTAGGGACATCAAACTTGGAGAAGGACTTAGGAGTACTCATCGACAACAAGTTAAATAATTGTACTCAATGCCAAGCCGCTGCAGCTAAAGCTAACACAATTTTGGGATACATTAAAAGGGAAAAAAAACCTTGAGATGCTAGCATAATATTGCCCCTGTTTAACTCTCTAGTAAGGCCACATCTGGAATATGGAATTCAGTTCTGGGCACCACATTACAGGAAAGATATTGCACTTTTAGAGCAGGTGCAGAGACGAGCAACAAAATTGATACGTGGGATGGAAGGTCTCACTTACCAAGAAAGGTTAGATAAACTGGGTTTATTTAGTCTAAAGAAAAGACACCTTAGAGGGGATCTAATTAACATGTATAAATACATCAGAGGGCAATATAAAAGCTTGGCGGATTAGCTTTTTGTCTCTAGGCCTTCTCAAAGGACTAGAGGACATGATCTGTGCATGGAGGAAAAATGTTTTAGCCATTTATTTAGGAAAGGGTTCTTTACAGTAAGAGTGATTAAGATGTGAAATGCATTGCCACAGGAAGTAGTTATGGCAAATTCTATACCTGCATTTAAAGGGGGCTTAGATGCTTTCCTTGCATTGAAAGACATCCATGGCTACAATTACTAGGTAATGCCCAATGATGTTGATCCAGGGATTTTATCTGATCGCCATCTGAAGTCGGAAAGGAATTTTTTTTCCCTTTTGGGGCTAATTGGACCATGCCTTGTAATGGTTTTTTGCCTTCCTCTGGATCAACAGGGATATGTGAGGGAGCAGGCTGGTGTTGTACTTTGTTCTCTGGTTGAACTCGATGGACGTATGTCTTTTTTCAACCCAAATAACGATGTAACTATGTAACAAGACCATAATATCTTAAAGTGAATGTTTACCAATTTAAAAAAGAAAAAGTCAGATACTCACCTAAGGAGAGGGAAGGCTCGGTCCTAATGAGCCTTCCCTCTCCTCTCCCGGTGCCCGGTCCCGCGCAGGATCCTCCGTGGCAGTATTCGACCAGTTCGGTCAAATACTGCCACTTCCGCATGCCGAAGGGAGCTTTCGGAAGCCTTCGGGAGCACTCGGGCTCCCGAGGACGCGGCCGCTCCATACTACGCATGCACGAGCGCCCTCTATGACGCGCTCGCGCGTACGTAGTATGGAGCGGCCCGTCTTCGGAATTTTTTAAACATTATTTTTAAACGAAAAACAGTACAATATTTTTTAAAACATTATTTTTAAATGAAAAACAGAACAATATTTTTTTAAAACGTTATTAATACTTATCACAGGGGGGTCTTAGGTTTAGGCACCACAAGGGGGGTCTTAGGTTTAGGCACCACCAAGGGGGTCTTAGGTTTGGGCACCACAAGGGGGGTCTTACATTTGGGCACCACAAGGGGGTCTTAGGTTTAGGCACCACCAGGGGGGTCTTAGGTTTAGGCACCACCAGGGGGGCCTTAGGTTTAGGCACCACCAGGGGGGCATTAGGTTTAGGCACCACCAGGGGGGTCTAGGGGTTAGGAGTAGGTACAGGGAGGGTTCTGTGTGAGAGTAGGGTTAAGTATAGTTTTAGTAACATTCTTATTAATTTTTTATAAAAACGTTACTATACATTTCACTTTTTAAACAGGGAAGATTAACGTTTTTACAATTCCCGATTTTATACACATTATTTAATGATTTATAACTTTATAAAACATTCTTTTTAAACAAATAATAGCACACATTTTTTTTAAACGTTATTCATGCTTATCGTTTAAAACCCTGCACCCTTTTTTCCCGGCACCCTTTTTTAACGTACTCTAAAAAAAGGCCTCTATGGATGAATAGAAAGGTTAGAGATAAAATGAAGGGGAAAATGAATGGAGTGCAATAAAAGTTGTAAAAAAGAAATTAGGCTGGCAAAGATTGAAACTGAAAATCAAATCGCTAGGGGTATCAAATCTGATCCAAAGAAGTTTTACAAGTACATCAACTCTAAAAAAAGAAAGGTTGATTGTAATGGACTCCTAAAGGATGAGGGTGGGAACTCAATGGTGGATGACTAAGGTAAGACAGAGTTATTAAATGCTTTATTCACAAGGGAAACATGACTGTTGCAAATTACAGATTCAGAAGAGTCTCAATCTTCCACCTGTAATATTAAATACTTAACGCAGGAAGAAGTGAAGGCAAGACTAAATAAATAAAAAATAGACAAGGCACCTGGCTTGGATGGCATGCATCCTCGGATCCTAAGGGAATTAAGTTCAGTTATAGAGAAACCCCTTTATCTTATCTTTTGTGACTCTCTTTCAATTGGCAGAGTCCCAGTGGATTGGCGTACAGCCCATGTTTTCCCATTATTTAAGAAGAGCAAAAAATCAGATCCAGGAAATTATAGACCTGTAAGCTTAACATCAGTTGTATGCAAACTATTTGAGGGGTTACTAAGAGATACTATACATGACTTCATAGTAGAAAATAATGTTATTTCTCAGCATCAACATGGGTCTTTTTTCAACCCAAATAACGATGTAACTATGTAACAAGACCATAATATCTTAAAGTGAATGTTTACCAATTTAAAAAAGAAAAAGTCAGATACTCACCTAAGGAGAGGGAAGGCTCGGTCCTAATGAGCCTTCCCTCTCCTCTCCCGGTGCCCGGTCCCGCGCAGGATCCTCCGTGGCAGTATTCGACCAGTTCGGTCAAATACTGCCACTTCCGCATGCCGAAGGGAGCTTTCGGAAGCCTTCGGGAGCACTCGGGCTCCCGAGGACGCGGCCGCTCCATACTACGCATGCACGAGCGCCCTCTATGACGCGCTCGCGCGTACGTAGTATGGAGCGGCCCGTCTTCGGAAGCCCGAGTGCTCTTGAAGACCTCCGAAGTCCCTGCGGCGGCGGACGCGAACGGGGGAGCCAGCGCAGCACCGAGGGCACCGGGAGAGGAGAGGGAAGGCTCATTAGGACCGAGCCTTCCCTCTCCTTAGGTGAGTATCTGACTTTTTTTTTTCATTAGCGGTACCCATTGGCTTTAAATTCCTGGAGCAATAAATTCATATGCTTATGAGTTATAATACATTAAGAGAACATATTTTAATTGCAGTACATGTTCATATTGTCCCTAACTGGAAGGTCTTTTAACTATTCCTTAACCGCTTTCTGACCGCGTTAGTTGAAATCTACGTCGTGCAGGTGGCTGTGCGGCTCTGACAGGATGGAGATTTCAACTTGTTTACTGCACGTACCCATGGCAACTGCAGTTCGCGTCGCCTTCTTCTCACTGGAGTTCACTCACCCTGCCGTCTATAAGACGGCAGATCTCTTTGAGTCAAGAGCCACTTTTATTGGCTACTGGCAGCGTGATCACAGTGAGTCAATCACATTGGCTTGCATTGATAACCAGCGCCAGGAGCCAATGAAAGCAGCTCCTGGCTGCCTGAAAGTGCTCTGCTGTCATAGAGATGGCAGAGAGAGGGGCCTGCGGTGATGGGTGAGTGGCGTGACCGGCGGGAGCGTCGAGTATGTGCAGCGATTCGTTGGGAGGTGCCGTTTTCTGGTACCCTTAAGGTGCCTGGTATGCAAAGGGTTAAATCTCTTAAGACTAAAATAAATAATTTTATGATTTCTAATAAAATCAATACCTCGGCATTCAGCAACATGGAGAACTTTCACAAAATCTGGCACTCATAAATAGAGTATTTAGATATTTTAGGCCCGATTACTTTGTGAAAGTACACGTCGAAGTGTGCTATCTTACGTTTTAGATAAGGTGTTTATACCTTTTTTTATGCAATTGTACAATAAACTGAGCCCCAACATTCATTAAATTATTACTATGGTAACTACAGTATATCCAGCTTTGGCAGCATTTATAATCTCTGAGTATAGATCTACTTTCAACTCACTTTTCTCCATCTCTTTTTTTTTTTTATTATAATGTTCTTTTCATACTCACCTTAATGCCATTCGGACATAGTTTTGCCACATTTTTACGCTTTCAAAGGGGAGCTGCATGTGACTTGATGACGTGGTGAGGCAGGTTGCTGGAGAGATATATGTAAATAGCGCACTTCACTTGGGTCAGACTGGCTGCGACTGGCTGAAGTTACAGGCTGAGGACGGTGGTGTGGGAGCGAGCTATGCACATGGGGCTGGAGGAAGCCCCAGGTATGTATAAAAAAACTAAATATTTGTTATCTCTTGTACAAATTTTAGTATTTAAAACTAATATTTTACGATCCTTCTTTACACCATAATAGTAGAATTTTCTGATATTCTACCACTGATTTTCCTGGGTGCCCAAATTTCTAGACACCCTTTATTTTAGGTACGTTATGGTATATTTTATTACGTATGTAAGTGTGCTTATTTGCAGTGATTGCTTGTGTTACCTGATGGTGTGCAGCACCTAACATTGCTTTCTAAAAGTTGCTTTCAAAGTCATGCAAAGCTGTTGTGTAGTTTTGGAATATGCAACGATTGTGATTTTTCCTAAATTTCCCCTCTAGCCACAAGTCATCAAAGATATTGAGGAATTCAGCTGTGGCAAGTCATTTGCTCTCTGCCACCTTTTTACTCTGTGAAGCCTTTATTGATCTGTATACTCATACAATTATACAAAACTAGATAATGGCATCTGTGTATTTCAAGCAAAGCTTCAGCTAATTCCCTCATGTAGGCAGCTGTTCTTTTTTTCCTTAAAGGGAAGGTCCAAGCAAAAAAAAAAAATGAGTTTCACTTACCTGGGGCTTCTACCAGCCCCATGTAGCCATCCTGTGCCCTCGTAGTCACTCACTGCTGCTCCAGTCCCCCGCTGGCAGCTTTCTGACCTCGAGGTCAGGGCCGAATTGCGTACATTTTTACACATTCCCGCTAGTGCAGGAACATTAACACATACATTTTTACGCGTTAGTGGTGCAATGCGTACATTTTTGTTCCTGCACTAGCTGGAATGCGCAAAAATGTATGCAATGTGGCCCTGACCTCCGAGGTCAGAAAGCTGCCAGCGGGGGACTGGAGCAGCAGTGAGTGACTATGAGGGCACAGGATGGCTACATGGGGCTGGTAGAAGCCCCAGGTAAGTGAAACTAATTTTTTTTTTTTGCTTGGACCTTCCCTTTAAGAACAATCTATGGCTGCCCCGCTGCCCGAGGTGCAGTCATGGCGCTTCCAGGCAGTGAAATTGTGCTTGGGGCGCCAGTGCTGCTCCCCTTTCGTGGGGGCAATGAGGAGGCCTACAGTAGGCGCCCCTGTTGAGATGCAAATAATTTTGCATGGGCTGACTCCTACTGGGAAAAGCAGTATAGTCAGTTTAGAACCTGCATATTCTGGCATGCAGATGCAATTTGCATGTGCTGTGACTTTAAATTTGTTGAGAGACATTTCAGCAGTGATTATAGTCAGGTGCTGCCTGGTATGAGCACAAACCCTCTTTGTTTCTCCTTTGCAGTACAGTCTGTGACCAGGCAGAGCATCCAGAACAGCAGAATTAAAAGCTAAAGCATGGACTGCCTAGGGATTGCCTAGGATGGCTTATAAAGGTGGGGGAACAAGGAGTTTATGTAGTGAGCCGTGATTAACTTGTGCAAAGCTGTTTATGTTTATAGGGGGACATTGTTTAGTAATGCCTGTAAATGCTCTCTGCTTTGCCTGACTGCTTTTTCAGAAACTCAATGTGTGTGTGTGTGTGTATTCATTCAGAGCTCCCGTGAGAGGACATCCAGCACTGCCTGTTCTGACTGTGGTGGAAACCTCATCAGAAATTACTTTCCATTTCCATATAGAAGGCTCACCTGCAACCTACAGGGGCAAAACCGCAAGGAGCTGTGATTATCTGTTCTCTGCTGGGGAGTTATTAGCCTGACAGACCATAAGACTCCTTCCACAACTGTTTTCTTTTGAAGTCATTTACTAGGATGAAGTTATGCTAATTCATGGAAGGGATGAGTAACACAACTTTACATTGCACTAATTAGGACCTTAAGGAAAGTAGCTGCTTTGAGCTGGAACCTGGGCAGATGATGGGAACAGACTTACACAGACTATCCGTAACCTTGAAGGCAATGTTAAATGATGCATTTTCCTGGGCTGCTTGGGCGGTGGATGAGAGCATATGGACTTTGCTAGGCTGGGTGGTGGCAGTGATTGAATGGTGCTTATGGAAAGTTCTGCAGTGCCTGGCGGCTAGTCTGTGGAATGGTTCTGCTACACGATGTCTAATCTTCCTTTACCACCTATGTCCAGTGATCTGGATTCTTCTACCAGAGATTATTTTCAGAGTACTGTCATTTGTCTTTCTGGGAACACAGAGACTGATCGGAGTGGGCTTATATTGTGGTTGGCTTGTTTTCTTAAGTATCACATCTTTATGCTTTCAGTTACTTTTTCATTGTCTAGTGGGGATGTTTTTACTGTGGTTTATGTCTCCATGGAAGATTATCTCTGCTTCCATTCACTACATTAAACTTGTAGCAGGGCAGTCTTTAAAGTGCTTAAAGTGAACCTGTTATTTCCAAAATAAACAACATTTGTAGGACATAATGGCTGTGATTTACAAAGGTTTGAGAGCAGAGGGGAGCCTCTGTTGCCCAGTAAAGCTGGACTGGATTATTTTAAAACTTGACTGAAAAAATGTGCTGTGTGGTGTGGCATCATAGTAAAGTTTGCTAAAAGGTGAGTAAAATTGTGGTTGTACAATTGTACAGTACATAATACACACGCCATGAGAACTTTTTGCAATAAATCCAAAACTAACTGCACATGATTAACGGCATAACTGCTCTTTCACTAATCTTTCAGCGTTCCTCACTATGATTTTATATTACACAAGGGTTGTACAGTTTTGTCCCCTAATGGCAGACAATGTCTTAAGGGTATTTTCACATGTTGTGTTGTAACAGACACTGTTTTGCGCCTTTGTAACATGCTGTAAGTCAAAGTCTATGAACAGTTCCAGTTGTGCTGCTACAATGACATTGCTACTATGTACGAAATTGCATTGCATTGCTAGAATCACCGACCTTGATGCGTGTAACGTTAGTCAACAAATATGCACATCGGCCAGTTGTTTCTCTGTGTGTGTTACATTGCATGGCACTGTAAATGTTGTTTTGGTTATGTTATACAGTATGTACATTATAATGCAATGCAATGCAACATACCATTGTGAAACCAGCCTGAGTTTACACTACACGGTTGCATTTTATGAGGGGTAAACTGTTATCATGTTATTTCTGAGAATGGCTAATGAATCATATTCTGCTTTCTGAGGTAAAGGCCTCTCCAGTGGCTGTACAGTTGATCATGTGACTTGAGGGAGCCAAAGGAGTGAGCATATTTCTCTCACAGCCAGGCCGGATTTACCATAAGGCCCTGTGGGCATGTGCCTACAGGCGCCTGATGTTGGAAAGGCGGCTCACTCCCTTCCCCAAGTGCTTCCCTCCCTTTTTCCCTATGCAGGGTCCTGATGAGAGTCTAAATGAGAGGTTACTCACCCAGCTCTCAGCATTCCACTGACGAGATCTCCCTTAAGGCACCTCTAGCTACTTAATACTGAGGTTACGTCTGGCTACCTAATACTAAGGGGCACCTGTAGCTACCTATGGCGGGCCAGGGAAGTAAGGGAGAACCGACAGCTGTAAAACCAGCTCACTTGTGGTGCAGTTTGGTGGGGGATTGTAGGTTCATGGAGGGTGAGGTCTAGTGTGCCAATACATCTGTGCCTATAGGCTCTTATGAGGTAAATCTGGGCCTGCTCACACAGCAGCATCTGGTCTCCAGTTTGATTTAACCTCTCGGCGACTGCTTAACGATGATTGATGGCCGCAGAGTGGCTATATTGTTCCTCCATCACACCATATAGCGTCATCAGACGGGAGCTCGCACTCGGACGAGCATGTGCTCCTGTAACCATAAACAAAGTGCCACAGCGATCAGCCTGCCAGTGGCTGGTTAGCGCTGGCAGGCTGTGTATCGTGCTTATTAGATAAGTAAATATTTATATAGTGGTGACATCTTGCACAGCGCTGTCCAGAGCATATTGTGCTGCTAATAACTGTCCCTCTGATGGGCTCACAATCTAATCCCTGCCATAGCCATGTATTTTTATGTAGTGTAGGGCCAAATTAATAAAAAAAATTCAAAATTGCAGCAGCAGAGACCACCAAAAGAAAGCTCTATTTGTGAGAAGAAAAGGAGGTCAAATTAATTTGAGTGCTAAGTTGTATTACTGACCAATTAACCGGGTGGGGGGGGGGGAGGTATAAACCTCTGGTCCTCAAGAGGTTAAAAGAGTACTCTGAATAAAATACTTTTTTCTAAAAGCAATAAACAACAGATGTCAAACTGATCTGCAAACATTTAGGAAGCTGTATGGCTGTATTAAGACTGTGATCCTGTTCTACAATGAAAACATTCACAATTGGACATATATTGCAGTAACCAGTAAGTTGAGATATGGAGCAGAGTAGCATGGAGGATGCAATTCAGCTTCCTCTGGGTGCCGTTGATAGCTTTTCTTTTTCTACAAAATGACAGCAACCAACATTTTCAAGCATGGTACAGCTAGAACAAAGTGCAAAATGCACTTTACTGAGAACGTCTCCTTCCTTCAGGCTCTTAAAAATGTCCTACATGTGACACCGAGGCAAATTCAGTCACAACCCCAGGACTTAATGAGATGAAATAATAACGTACAATAATCCAATGCCAAAAGTGACATGAAGTTCAGACAATCGCATGCCTTATCTCTGCAATCCATTTCAAGACGGAATAATTTAAACATTGAAAAGAAGAAACAGAACATTCCAGCACTGACATTAGAGAAGCAGAGCAATTATTAAGCAATAATGAGGGAGTAATATGAAGAAGCTGATAGAGATAATTGTCTAATTTACACTCGTAATTGCCAAAAGAATTTCAGGAGACAAAAGAAGACAAAAAACGCTTTCCAAAAGAAGTTACCTGGGGTGTGAAATTGTGACTAGCTCTGGAGAAAGAATTAGCGGTTCTTAACCTCAGTCCTTCGAGCTGAATGAAGTATGCACTTGTAAGACTAAACAATGACTGACTGCATTCTGATTGTTGACAGTGTGATGGATTCTTCTGGCAGAACATCGGTGCCTACTTAGTTCATTGAGCCAAACAATGTTACAACAGGAAATGAGAGTAGAGTGACACCATCTCTGACTTGACTTCCAGGCAGGAGGACCCCAGCAGAAGAAAATGTTTTGCTCCAACTAGCAGTTGGAGGCACTGCAATAAAATACCCTCCCCCTCTTTTTCAAAGGTGTACTTAAGGTTCAGTCAGAGAATTAATAGACCCATGCGAATTATGAGACTAATTAAGAGCATGCTGCGTTTGCAAAACAAAACAGCTGTGGTAACTGCAGGAACGAGGGACAGCTTCCATTCTCCAGCCTGGTAACAAGGGTGGGCCTCTATACTGCTACAAATGAACGGCGGAATCAGACAAGCTTGAGGGTTTCTTTCGAAATAGAACACAACGAAATCACTTTGCTGCCTATCAATGTAACAATTTCAAGTATTTAAGCTTACAACCAATGCATCAACTGGTTTTGTTTCCAGAGCAGCTGCTGTGTTTTCGTATGATCATGTCACTATAATGTTAAAGAGGAAATCCAGGCACAACAGAAAGTTCATATTCACCACATGTGAGACTGTAACAATGCAGGGACATCCTCCTCTTTCTACATCTCACTTAATCCCCATATCTTCCAGTGAAAACACTGTCAGCCCTCAGAATGCTTGACCAGCAATCCATATAAGCGAGGCTTCCACAATCTCTCTTTTTAGGCACCAGGCATGGTGTTGGAGGTGTGCTACACAATGACAGGTGCAGTGATGTAAAGGAAGCTGCCATGCTCATCACTATCACCATTTTTTCACCAGTAGGAATGGTGTGAGATCCAACAGGCCGAGGATCTCTGCAATATCACCATCATGGAAAATGTTAGTATGAATGTCAAATTAAAGGACTCACGAGGCCAGGAGAAAAACTCTTTGGGGTACTGCTGGCAGCCCGATGGGTCAGCGCCTTCTGGGCATGGATGGGTGTGTGCCGGTACGAGCCCACCTCATCTGGAACGTACTTCAGAGATCCTTACAGCCTGCCAGCGGGACCCCAAAGAGGACCGGGCTCTTCCGAGGGACCAAAATGACTTCTAGGGGCTAGAAAAGATGCTCCAGAAGAAAACTGCAGCAAAACTGCAGTAAAAAACTAAAACTGTGTTTTTTTCTGGCCTTGTGAGTCCTGTAAAGCAGAGTTCCCCAACCCTGTCCTCAAGGTCCACCAACAGTACATGTTTTGCAGAAAACCCCAAACATGCACAGGTGAGGTAATTAGCGTCCCAGCAGAGCTGATGATCTACCTCTGTGCATTTCCACAAAACATGCACTGTTGGTGGGCCTCGAGGACTTGAGGACAGGGTTGGGGAACACTGCATAGGATAACTATTGTGAGCAGTTTTAAGACTTATAATACATGTGTACATGCACAAAATGTACATTTGCCCCAGAATAAAAGGCATAATAAAATACTTTTTCCTCTCTTGCTCTCACTTACTGTAGGTAATAAAAATCTGTCAGAATTTGGACATCTCCTCATGAGGGTTCTCAGTATTTCCTTAATTCTATACAAAAGGAGTTGTACAAGGATGCCAGCCTATCTACTCACATTAACACCATTCTGGCAGTTGGACTGTGCCACTGGTATCCATGTGTGCTTTTGAAAAGAAAAATAAAATTCCGAGAATCTCTCCCGAGGAAATATCTGTCTGATTTTTGCTACATATTGTAAGTGTGAGCTACATAGGAAAAAGTATTTTAGAGTGCATTTTACTCTTGGTCAAACGTACACCTTATAGGCATGCATATACATGTGTAACTGTAACTGTCATCATTCTACTTGACATGTATTATAATTTCAAGTGCTGATGTTATAAACATACCACATATTTTCAGTTAATGCATGCAACAGGACTCTGCAGACATTATTACTTTTGTTTGCAGAAAGAAGATGGGTAGTTGGAGCAGGTCCTCACTTTTATAGGCTAACTAAATATATTTATAGAAGCAAGCTTTCAAGAAAGGTTTAATTCCTTCTTACAGGTGACAATATTGTTCTGAATTGACAATAAAAAGTTTCAACTAAGGCTAACTTCACACTATGGGCCCAATCCAATTCACTTTCTCGCTTACGCTTTCTCCTAGGTGATATTTTCACATTGTATCAATAAAAAGCCATTTAAGCCATCAGCAAGGAAGAAAATACTCAGCATAATTTTGACAATTTTTTCCCTTCTTTTGGTACTTTTTCAATTGCAGAATGCTGACATTTTTTTAAACAGAAGATGAAAATGTATTTCTTAGGAGAAATTTTAGAAGAAAAGGTGAGTTGGATCGGGCCCTATGTGCATTTCATAACAGCTGAGCTACAACACTGTGTACATTATAATGGGAAGCAGGAAAAAAGGGCGCCGGCAGCTAGAGGACAAAAAGGGCACCGCCATAGTCTCTAATGCAATTATCATTAATACAGTGAAAAAAGCAGAAAAAAGGGTGCCCTATAAATATTGTTAGCAACATTAGAACATTAAAGTTTTTGAAGTATGTTATCGTTTTAGCAGCTTGCAACATTATAGTTTTTGTCATATTATTGTGTTTGTATGTATAGATTTTATGTTCTCAAAGATATTATCGTTTCTATGTGTAAAAGGGTGTTTCTGCAGGAGGAGTGGTTAGGGTTAGGCATCACCAGGGGAGGTGGTTAGGGTTAGGCACCACCCAGGGTGCAGTTAGGGTTAGACAACACCGGGGGGAGAGGGTTAGGCACCACATAAGGGTGGTTAGGGTTAGGCACCACCAGGGAACGGGTTAGCTTTGGCACCACCATGGGAGGGTTCTGTGTGAGAGTGGGGTTGGGTTAAGCTGTATTGTTGAATTATGTAACAATTGTTAATGTTAATATATTTTCGTTATCAACTCCCGTCTGTTTTAAATTGGTATTTATCGTTAACAGATTTCATTAATGATGTTTATCGTTATTGAGATTGCGTTACCCACCGGTGCCATTTTATCCAGCTGGTGCCTTTTTTCCTGGCACCCTTTTTTCATGCACGCTTATAATGTGCATGTTATTTTTCACAGCATTAAGAATTGCTATGTAACATTCTCATAATTGCACACATGATCCAGAAACACACTGTAGAAAATGCTTTTGGATAACATGGTCTGTTACAAAGCAGAGATGTGCACATACCCATACAAATGTGTCGTCAGTGAGTTCACATGCAACAGTGCAACGTGCAGCAACATGGAGAAAGTGAACACCTCCAAAGGTGATTTCTTATCAGCCTTACTTATATCATACTGACATGTTTCTTTAAAGGGAACCTAAAGTGTTTAAAAAAAAGCAAGTTTAACTTACCTGGGGCTTCTACCTGCCCGCTGTAGCCATCCTGTGCCTGTGCCGTGCCAAAACGATCCTCCGATCCCCACCGTGGCTCAGTTTTGTTCTCCTGCGACTGAGCCATTCCATGGCTACTAGATTTTCTCTTACTGTGTCTGTGCAGGCCGGCCTTGCTGATGGGAGCGCAAGCAAGGACGCACGTGTCATTTGCAGGAAAACTAAACTGAGGATCAGTTTTACACGGCGTGGGCACAGGACGGCTGCAGGGAGCCAGTAGAAGCCCCAGGTAAGTTAAACATTCTTTTTTTAAATGCTTTAGGTTCCCTCGAAATAGCTAAGGCATGAGGGTCAAAGTAGTAGAACTACAGGTAGAGTTGGGCCGAACCTCCGATTTTAGGTTCGCGAACCGGGTTCGCGAACTTTCGCGGAAGGTTCGGTTCGCGTTAAAGTTCGCGAACCGCAATAGACTTCAATGGGGAGGCGAACTTTGGAAAAAAAATTATGCTGGCCACAAAAGTGATGGAAAAGATGTTTCAAGGGGTCTAACACCTGGAGGGGGGCATGGCGGAGTGGGATACACACCAAAAGTCCCCGGGAAAAATCTGGATTTGACGCAAAGCAGCGTTTTAAGGGCAGAAATCACATTGAATGCTAAATGACAGGCCTAAAGTGCTTTAAAACATCTTGCATGTGTATACATCAATCAGGTAGTGTAATTAAGGTACTGCTTCACACTGACACACCAAACTGTTCACTGAACAGAACAGGTATGCAGTGGCGGGTTCACTGAACAGAACAGGTATGCAGTGGCGGGTTCACTGAACAGAACAGGTATGCAGTGGCGGGTTCACTGAACAGAACAGGTATGCAGTGGTGGGTTCACAGTACAGGTATGCAGTGGCAGGTTCACAGAACAGGTATGCAGTGGTGAGTTCACAGAACAGGTATGCAGTGGTGGGTTCACTGAACAGGTATGCAGTGCTGGGTTCACTGAACAGGTATGCAGTGGTGGGTTCACTGAACAGGTATGCAGTGGTGGGTTCACAGAACAGGTATGCAGTGGTGGGTTCACTGAACAGGTATGCAGTGGTGGGTTCACAGAACAGGTATGCAGTGGTGGGTTCACAGTACAGGTATGCAGTGGCAGGTTCACAGAACAGGTATGCAGTGGTGGGTTCACAGAACAGGTATGCAGTGGTGGGTTCACTGAACAGGTATGCAGTGGTGGGTTCACTGAACAGGTATGCAGTGGTGGGTTCACTGAACAGGTATGCAGTGGTGGGTTCACAGAACAGGTATGCAGTGGTGGGTTCACTGAACAGGTATGCAGTGGTGGGTTCACTCAACAGGTATGCAGTGGTGGGTTCACTCAACAGGTATGCAGTGGTGGGTTCACAGACACAGCACAGGTATGCAGTGGTGGGTTCACAGAACAGGTATGCAGCCAGGAACAAGCTAAGCCTAACTAATCTTTCCCTATGAGAGACAGTGCAGCAGCTCACCCTACTCTCACAAATGCAGGCAGGCACACGAGTGACCGTAATGGCCGCCGCTGCCTGCCTTATATAAGGGGGGTGGGGCTCCAGGGGCTAGTGTAGCCTAATTGGCTACACTGGGCCTGCTGACTGTGATGTAGAGGGTCAAAGTTGACCCTCCATGGTGCATTATGGGTACCTAAAAATATTGTATTTAAGATTAACACAGATGTGAAGGAGGAAAGGTATTTCTGTTATCTAGGAAAATAGACTGGCTCTTAGTTGAAGGTTTGTATTGTAGTTCAAAGTGGTGTGCCTTCATTGGTAAGTGTGGGTGATTCATTAGAAGGAAGGTTTTCTTGCTATTCGAACCATGAAAAACTCTCACTGTGCAGGCTCACAGCTGTTAGCTAATATTTTGTTGAAATGGATGTAACAAATATGAGTGCTATACCTACACTAATTATTTTATAAATTAATATTATTAAAATGTGCTGACTTTCAGCAATGACGGTATTGTTTGGTGAACACAACACACAAATCTTTCCTTTGCAAAAATATCCTGTTACCACTTTCTGTTCAAGTGCTCAATCAGCTCATCTGCCTCAGGAGGGATTCCTCTCCCCTTCTCCTGCACAAAAGATACGATTTCCTTCAATGACATATCAGTCTGTTTCTTGGTGAATGTACTGTAGCTACTGCTTTATAATTGCTTCTGCTTTATAATTGTTACTACATGTGCGTAAGTCAGCAAAATGGAGGGTCACTGCACAGGATCTGGTAATGCTGGGGATGCACATGCTAATGTCTCCCCTAAAGCGAGGAGCAGAGAGAAGCCAGCAATGGGAATCACCTCTCCTGTGTTAGGACCAGATAGCTGGCAGAAAATGCCACTCGCTCTTCCTCCTATCATTCTGCTCTCTTCTACATAGAAGAAAACATCTCTACTCACACAAAGACTTTGTAAAAAGTTGGATTATTTCCATGTTTGCTAATGAGCGCTGGCTGTTGAGGCACTTGTTGCCCCCTAGAGGTGTCACTAATGGCCCAGTCATCTCAAGCAATGTTTGTATCAAGGGCATCACTTGCTAGAATCGAGCTGTTTATGGGCGCTCTAAGTCATCAGATTGCCTGTTCATAGGAAGCTTTACGGCTCATTTTTTCTGTGTTTAGTTTTGCTAAATACTTTCTGAAATCATAATGTGTTGTTTCCACATTTTATTATCGCCTCTGTGCATCAGGAAATTAAAGCTGTTGCACAATGCGTTCCAGCGGCCTTGCGCTTTGGTGCTCGGTGCACAATTACACTGTAGCTTTTTTCATTTAATCAGCATCCTTTAGCTGCACCTCATCAAAATAACAGGTCATGTTCGCAGGAGGATTAACAAGTGCATATCTATATTTACTTTGTCCATTGTTTTAATATAAGCAGCAGTAATCAGCCTAATATATGTCGTCTGTGATCTGCTGTGAGGTTGCAGCCAAAGAAAGACCTTTATTTGATTCAATGCCAGTAATTCATTCTCTTTCCCTGTACAGTACGGCAGCCATAGCCTGACATGAGTTTGCACTAATTGAACTGGCTGAGCTGCATAATAATATAGCAATATTTTAAGAAAGCAAAGTCCATGGTATCACTCATAGTGATACATAATGCACCTACTCTATGTAATTACTTTCTCCTTGTTCTTGCCTTTAGGCTTACATAGTTCCAGCAACATAAACACGGTGGGAAGTATACAGTATGTCCCTTCTGAAACATAAAAAATAGGTACAAGTCTAGGCAGGCATCTATCACATCATAAGCTAATTTGTAGAAATACAATAAAATGCTTATTAACCACTTTTATACTGAGCGTCATATGTAAAGCATATACTGCTGCCAGTTCTCAGCCAGAGAGCTGTTAGTATACTCAGCTTGTACTGACACTGCTGCTGGTTCTCCCTGCCTCTTATCGGCGTTGGAAACTGCCATTAGTCATGCGGCAGTTCTGTTCTGTGCTCTCTTCTTCTTAGTTTATCCGTCTTGTTTTTGACCTATCTTCCATGTCTCATGTTCTATCAATAGCCTGGACTTACCTTACCCTGCTTTGCTTGATTAGTCTTCATTATCTAGCGATGATGAAGGCTTAGTTTTCTCTGCTGTGCTTGATTACCTACTGATGACCTTGGCTTGACTGACTCTAATGCAGGCATGGACTTATTCAGTTGACAACTCTAGGCAATCTCCCCTGTGCCAACCCTCCTCCTTCAACATGCAGCCCCCCTTCTATGTATAGCAGGCAACCCTTCACTTTCATTCGCCAGATCCTCCTTTGTGGAGCCGCATGTCCCAACCCCAAATGCAACAGCACCCCCTTCCTTTACATGAGTAGTAAACCCTTCTTCCCATCTCTTCCATGTGCTGCTTTCCTTGAGCAGCAGATCCCATCTTCCACATTCTACTTCCCTTTACAGGCTTATTTTGCCTATAGTGACCCTTGAAACCCTGTTCTCCTTTCTATATATATTGAGAGGCAGGCCTGCAACTGATGAAGCACTGCATAAATACATGCAGGGTAGATCTTATTGACTAGTTTATTTGCCTTATATCAGCTAGGAGAAATGTAAAGCTGAGTTTGGATTTAAATATGCAGTATTAAGCTGACCCCATGCCTATAGTGACCCTTGAAACCCTGTTCTCCTTTCTATATATATTGAGAGGCAGGCCTGCCACTGATGGAGCACTGCATAAATACATGCAGGGTAGATCTTATTGACTAGTTTATTTGCCTTATATCAGCTAGGAGAAACGTAGAGCTGAGTTTGGATTTAAATATGCAGTATTAAGATGCGAATGTTTATTAAGCGTGCACTCAAGGCTGCTCCTCGCCTGCATACCTTCCTGTCTGTTTTGGGTGTCCTCTCTTCCCCATTGTTTTTCCTGGTGTTTGTTGCCTGGGAACCTTGGTGCCGGGCGGACGCTGTCGGCGGCTGTGCGTGCCTCCCCTCTCCTCCTCGGCCTGCCGGATTGATGTGGGCGGGGTTGGAGTGTGTAGGGTGTTGGCGCGTGCTGCTGTTGGCCAGCGGGGGGGGGGGGGGGTCGGTGGGGGGGGGGGGCCAGCTCTGTGCGCTCTGATTGGGTATAGGTTTGAATGTAAGTGCACCAGGGATGTTACGCGGTGAGCCACGCCTCCTGAGGAAACGAGCAGACGCTTGTGAAACATGACGAGGCTGCTAGTGGCGTCACTGCATGTCTGCCGAGCTGCTTGATCACCCCTGCAGCACCAAGGATCCAGTGCCTCCTGGTCCACTGTATGACCCCAGGATTCTGTGACCACACATGGGGACTCTCTGACCTGCTCCCACCTATGCCCGGCTGGATACCACCATACACAAACAGTGTGAGGGCCTGTGGGTGAGCATGTTTGCATAAGCTGCAGGGTCTCATTCGGCATTGCTGACTTTGTTATTACCCCTTTCCTGCTACTGGCTCTACTCTTCCACCAGAAGCACTGGGACCGCAACTGTGTTCACATATATGTGCTACATATCTATGCAGGACAGAACTGCTTCTATAGCCCTTGCACTATTCTGATCTTTCTGGACAGCCTGAAACTGTACTAACATGGGCTTATTGTCTGGATCAACAAGCAGTGCATGAATCATACATGTTTTGACATGGACTTGTTTGCAGGTACTATAGCTTCTATGAGTGGATCCAGGGGGCGACATCAATAAGGCCTTGTTTCATTAATAGGTGTATGTGGCTGGTTCATAATGTTTGGTTGGATGGATGATTGGTCTGGGTTCAGAGGGGATAGTTGAGGCTGGGTGCTGTGGGTTTAGTGATTAGGAATATTGTCTGGGCAGTTTTAATGAATGAATTTTTTTTCGACTAATACAATGTATACAGTTTTTCATAAGTACTGTCTCGTTTGAGGTTTGGAGACTGCAAAAGACTTGAGACGGGGGCAGAGGTTCACCTTCCAGCAGGACAATGAGCCGAAACATAAAGCCAGGGCAACAATGGAATGGTTAAAAACAAAACATATCTATGTGTTAGAATAGCCCAGTTAAAGTCCAGATCTAAATCCAATAGAGAATTTGTGGCAAGATCTGAAAACTGCTGTTCACAAACGCTCTCCATCTAATCTGACTGAGCTGGAGCTGTTTTGCAAAGAAGAATGGGCAAGGATTTCAATCTCTAGATGTGCAAAGCTGGTAGAGACATACCCTAAAAGACTGGCAGCTGTAATTGCAGCAAAAGGTGGTTCTACAAAGTATTGACTCAGGGAGCCGAATAATTACGCACACCCCACTTTGCAGTTATTTATTTGTAAAAAATGTTTGGAATGATGTATGATTTTCAATCCACTTCTCACATGTACATCCCTTTGTATTGGTCTTTCACGTGGAATTCCAATAAAATGGATGCATGTTTGTGGCAGTAATGTGACAAAATGTGGAAAACTTCAAGGGGGCCGAATACTTTTGCAACCCACTGTAGAATTAAAGCTATATCTGTGTCTCTCAGCAACAAGTCTCACCATCTAGGCCAGATTTTTTTCTCAAATTTATTGGGGCAGTTTCTGCTCTTGAATGTCGTTTTGCATAATGGGTAAAAGTTTTAATATCCACCATGTTTTATCTTATAAAGATATTGATCTTTTTGCAACATATTATGACACCAAAAACCTACCCCTCTCTGCACATGCTTGGTAACATCCCCAGACAGAAGTTCCATTGTCAGACAATAGTGAAGATTTTATTGTGTTAAAGTGTTATGTAGTTCATAGAAAAAACAGCTTCACTATTTTTGAAATAGTGCTGGTAGAAGTTGTCTTCTTATAATAAAGTATGTCACTTGTGCCAAGAATAACTAAAGATTCCAGGGCCCATATGCAATTCACTCTTTCTCCTTTATCACATAGGAGAAGATTTTTTTGTTTCTTTTCAAAATAACTTTTCAGCCCTTTGCAATTGAAAAAAGTACAAAAAGTAGATGAGAAATAATTATTAAAATGATTTTGAGTATTTTTTTCGCTTGCTGGTGGTTTAAAATGCATTTTATTGACAAGTTTTGAACATTCACCTAAGAGAAAAAGTGAATTGGATTTGGGCCCAGGTGTCTGGCTGGGTGGATTCTGGGCACCCACTCCTTTTCCAGAGAATGGATGGAGGAGTGTACATTGGTAGTAAGAAACTCACTCATACTTGGCAGATGCATGATATTATCAGGGGATACCATGGCCATGCACTATTTTTATAATAAATAAAACTAATTCTCAGTGAGTTTCACATCAATAAATTAAGACTGTATGTACATAATTAGCTTCTAATTAATGCTTTAAATGGATGTATTTTTCTACTGACGCTATGAGTCTACAGGAAATATCATTGTACATCTAATAAATGTAACTAAGGCAACTTTCACACTGTATCTGTTTGTTGTGCTGCATTTTACCATAAAGCACAGTCTTTGCAGTGAATGGGAAAATTGTGCACTGTCTGGTAAAAAATATAATTGGGAGACCAGTGCAGGTTAGTGTTAGTGGAGGTTAGTGTTAGGGTGTCTTTCTCACTATCTTCTCTCTTTTCCTTTCTTTACTCATTATTCCAAATCCTTTTACATGTACAGCTCATTTTTACTACGGCTTAAATAGGCACCACTTGCTAGTAATTATATTAACCACCATCAACAATCATACAGTATATCATCATCATCATCAATATCATTATCATTGTTATCTGCATTTAAATGTAAAATTGGTAGCCGCAATTAAAAAACAATTAAGATTAAATGGTACTCAGTGGGTCATAAATAATCACAAGACAGAAACTAATATATAATGGACAACATTTATTAAATAGCCAATATAAAATTGCAGGGCAGCTAATAAATAGAGGTGCATAGTGTATATGCCTGGTAAATGACTAGTCTGCAATAGATATGATAGACAATGCAGTGTTTAGCTTGACTGGCCTGGACCCTCTCCTCTTCTCACTTTATAGTTTGTACTTGTAATATATGCAGAATTGTTATCTGCATTGCTCATTTATTGTACAGTGCTGCATAATATGTTGGCACTTTATAAACAATAATAATAATTGATGTTTGGGTTTTCTCCTTTCTCACCTCCCATGTAAGTTCAAGTTGTGCAGCCTCTTTATGATTGCAGAGACATACATTTTTACATCAACTGTAGCAAGAGGCTGCTGTAGGTCCCCATGAAGATATTTTAGGGTTTTTGGAAACTTCTTTTAGGATCTCGAGGTCTGCTCTCTGAGTGAACTTACTTAAAGGTCCAGACCTGGCCATGTTTACAGTTGTTTTGAAATACTTCTACCTGTAGACTGTTTTTCAGACAGTGGAGTGGCTTATTTAAAAGGATTTGAGATCTTTTAAAATCCCTTACCAGACCTCTAAGCTGCTACAGTCTTCTTTCAGGAGGTCGCATGCAGCACAGTTGATGTTACAATGGTATACACTCTCACCTCAACAGTCAGGTTCACACCAAACTTAATGTCTGAGGTTTAAATTGGGCAAACTTGCTTCAAAATAAGGATGTTCTAATCATGTGCACCTGATGTCATACACCTGCGTAAATGTGGGGGTGTTCTCATTTATTCCTAACCAGAAATTGCAGGCTTTCATAGGGTGTCCTAATTTCATCACATGACTGTATGAAAACAGTACACATCTACACGCCTCCCAACTTTTTGAGATAAGAAGGGGCACTTTAAGACTCATCCCTGCCACACCCCTAATCACACCCCCTAGTCACTGATAACGGAAATAATTCAAAAGCAAAAGGCAACGTTTTATAATCTAGATCACACTGGTCCTCTCGATCATCATCAGTTCTCCTTCATTTTAATAGTTGAAAACAAGTAATACATCAAATATATGAAGGAAATAATGTTTCGAGTCTGTTAAACACATTTTCAGTAGAAAAATACATAGACTTACATAGATCTGTACATGAGCCCTGAAAGAGAGACATAATAGGAAAACAGAGGGACAGAGGGATTTAGTTCCCAAAGAGAGACTATCCCTTCAAAAAAGGACAGTTGGGAGCTATGCGTCTTTGTGGAATATAGCAGACATCCAGCGCAGCGTATCCAGGGAAACGTGCAGGGACACACTGCCACCTGCCATCACCAAGCAACGAAGCCTAACCCCAATAAAAAATAGTCCTTTCACAAAGGGGACTTGTATCTTAAACACTGGGGAATACAAGATGCAGACACAAGCACTTACCGGTAGTCACAGGTTGCTCAACCCCCCAATAAAATCCATGTGCTCTGTGCCCTCCAGGCAGCGTGCCGAGTAGCACACAGTATATTACATAGAAAGTACAGTACATATCACATAAATAATGAATGTTGTATTGGTGACAACAGTCATATCACGCTGTGTGGTAAGACAAATTCCAAAAACCATGCATGATTTATATCATAATTTAATCCAGCAAAATTGTTGGCTTTTAAATTGAAGATACAGCAACATTGCTTTTCTAATAAAATCTTATCAAAGTCACCAACTTGTCTGTCCCTATGTACACAATCAACAGCTGAAAATGAAACAGTTTTATTAGGATTGGCCTGTAGGATGCTATGTGCCATGCTAAGGGATCTGAAATTGTTGTTGCTCGCATGTACACATTTTCTGAGAAATCTCTTGGTCTTGCCTATGTAATAGGCCTTACATTTGCATTGTAGAAGATATATGACTCCTTCAGCTCTACTGGTAGAACAATGTTTAAGATATATTTGCTAACTGCACCGCAGAGTTTCCAACCGTTTATCTTATTACATAGCTCAGGTGACGGACTGTGTTGCATTGCACAGATGATGGACTGTTTTTTGCATTTCAGAGCCACTTCCTCTGCAGACGAAATGGGTACTCCTACACAATTACCCCCACCTAACACCCCTGTCATCACATACAGCAAGTCTCAGCTTACTGCCTGGGAAGCACATTCTGCCTTACACCCAAAGGACTGGCACCTGTACAACTCAGTGTGGAGCCACGCTCTAATGATCGCAGGTTCTACAAACAGCCCTGGGGTAAGACAGCGCAGGAGAGGTTGTCGTGCAGGAGCTCGTGTCAGACTTTAAAGGAGAGGTCTGAGGTCATCAATCCCCTCAGTCCTCCTTGCAAATGTCCGCTCCCTCCCAAACAAGCTAGACGAACTCAGTCTTCTCAGCGACAAGAGGGGCCTCAGCAGTCACACACCAATCCTCTGCTTCACGGAAACGTGGCTGCACGACAGCATCCCGGATAATGCCCTCCAACTTCCAGGCTTCAATCTTATCCGGGCTGACCGCGACACCGCCCTCTCTGGGAAAAAGAAGGGAGGTGGCATCTGCTTTTACATCAGCTCACTATGGTGTCCCTCCAGTTCTGTGCTCACCAGGAAATGCTCGCCAGATCTCGAGCTACTGTTAATCAACTGTAGACCCTCATACTCACCCAGGGAGTTCTCCTCCCTCGTCCTTGCAGGTGCGTATATACCACCAGACGCTGACATCAAACAAGCCATGAGCGACCTCAGCGATACCATCTCGCAGTGGGAGGCGGCCCTCCCAGACGCGCTGTTCATTGTCATGGGGGGCTTCAACAAGACCAACCTCCGCCAAGAGCTACCACGCTATCATCAGCACGTTGACTGCCCTACTAGGAATTTGAACACTCTGGACCACTGCTACACGGTCCTGAAAAACGCATACAAAGCAGTTCCGCTCACAGCTCTTGGCTCCTCGGACCACAGCCTCATCCTCCTGATTCCAACCTACAAATGGAAACTGGAGACAGCGAAACCAGTCCTGAGATCAACTAAAGTGTGGTCAAGCGAGGCGAAGCTCCAACTTCAGGCCTGCTTCGATAGCACCGACTGGAGGGCTCTAGAAGTACCAGACCTGGACGAGTGGGCGGACAACGTCGCCTCATATATCGCATTCTGCGAGGACTCCTGCATTCCAACCAAGTCTTTCAAGGTCTACCCGAACAATAAGCCATGGTTCTCCAACAAACTGTGGCAACTGCGGAGACGCAAAGAAACAGCGCACAAGTCTGGCAACCTGGACGAGTATAGAGCAGCAAGGAACAACCTCAACAGGGGACTCAGGGCGGCCAAGAAAGAATACTCTGAGAAGCTGAGGCACAATCTCAGCTCAAACGATCCACGAGCCGTTTGGAAGGGGCTCAAGACTGCCACCAATTATAAGCCACCCCCTCAGCACGCCACACCCAGCATCAAGCTAGCCGAAGAGCTCAGTGCTTTCTACTGCAGGTTCGAGAACCAGCCAGGGCTCCAAATACCCTGCACCCCGCTCTCCCCTGCGGATGCTGAGTCAGAATCAAGCCCACCTCTACCGAGGGCAAGCAAGGCCGAGGTCAGGCGCCTTCTGGCCTCACTCAACCCTAGAAAAGCCGCCGGCCCGGATGGAGTATCACCATCATGCCTAAAATCCTGCTCGCAGCAGCTAGCCCCCGTCCTCTCCTCCATCTTTGCAAAGTCTCTACAGGAGGGCAGAGTCCCCGAATGCTTCAAGAGGTCTACAATCATCCCTGTCCCCAAAAAGCAGGGCATGTCCGATCTAAATAACTACAGGCCTGTGGCCCTCACCTCTGTCATCATGAAGACCTTAGAAAAAGCAGTCCTGTCCGAACTCAAGAACTCCACGCTCCCCCGACTAGACCCGTTTCAGTTCGCGTACAGAGTAAACAGGTCCACTGACGACGCCATTAACATCTGCCTAGAGCTCATCAGTGACCACCTGGATAAACCTGACTCATACGCCAGAATCCTCCTACTCGACTTCAGCTCGGCATTTAATACAATCTGCCCCCGCATCCTCCAGAACAACCTGGAGGCACTTGACGTCCACTCGACCCTACGCCACTGGATCATGAACTTCCTGACCAACAGATCACAAGTCGTCAAGCTGGGCGAGATCTCCTCCCAAGCAAGGTCTACTTGCTGCGTCCTGTCGCCAATCCTGTTTTCCCTCTACACCAACAACTGCAGATCCACAGCAGACTCGGTCAAGGTCATCAAATTCACTGACGACACCACCATCATTGGTCTTGTGACCAAAAATGATGAGCAAGACTATCGTCAACAAGTCGACAGAATTTGCCGTTGGTGTAAGGATAACAGGCTGGTCCTCAACACAGCCAAAACCGTTGAGATGGTTATTGACTTCAGGAAGCAGGCCCCCACCCCACCTCCAATCTTCATTGAAGGCACTGAGGTGGAAAAGGTATCTAGTGTCCTCCTCCTCGGAACTCAGATCTCCAGGGACCTGAGCTGGAAGACTCACACGAGCACCACACAGAGGAAGGCCCAACAGAGACTCTTTTTTCTTCGCCAACTGAGGAAGTTTGGGATGGCACAGGAGCTTATGTCAAACTTCTACTCTGCCACTATAGAATCCGTCATCTGCACCTCTATCCTGGTGTGGTATGCTGGATCCTCAAACAGGGACAAATACAAGCTTCAGAAGGTCATCAGGTCAGCGGAGAGAATCATTGGGAAGTCACTCCCTTCGCTTGACCTCCTCTACAACTCCAGACTGCGTTCCAGAGCACAAAGGATCGCAAATGACCGCTCACACCCAGGCAACCGGTACTTTAATGTGCTCCCATCCGGAAGAAGGCTACAGACCATTTCCACCAAGACGGCCAGACATATGAACTCCTTCTTCCCTGCTGCCGTTAAACTCTTGAACTCCATTCACTGGCTCCCAGATCATACGGTCCAATGATATAGGTGATAGGTCATCCACTGGCTGTGTTTTTGTTTTTGTTTTTTGTTTTCCTGCCACCTCTGTCTCTATTAGTGCCTTACTCTGTAAAGCTACACCTTTTTAGCGTACATCTACCTACTGTTTTGGTTGTAAGTTGTCATGGTTGTTTTTAATGTACTTGTTGTTGCCTTTTTGTGCCGCTGAGTTCTCTGTCTGTGCTGAACCCAATTCCGGGCATGACTCAGTCATGCTTGGCGAAATAAACTTGATTCTGATTCTGATTCTGATTATTATGGACGGTTTGTTAAAAAAGACTTACAATGTCTGTAATGTCCATATTTTTGAATTAGGTGCCCAAAAGTAGTCCTCTCTTCCCACTCTAATCTGTACATACAGTACACATTGCAACCTGCAATGCACACAAGGCCAGCACACAAAGTTTCACTGCATGAAGCTAGGTCCTTGACCTCCTTTGTTTTATAATGCAGAGCCAGTCTAAAACTGCAAACACCTGGTTTAGCAGTCAGACTATCTTCCTGGCTCCATTCCTCCCTTTCTACCGGCTGCTGGCCTGAAATGTATTCTCCCATGGAACTGTCCAGCCTGTCCTGAGCCATGTGTGTGCTGCAGTCTGCCAGGAGATGCTGATCATGAAGTGGCCAATCCTTCGCCTGAGATGAGAAGCCAGGAAGGATCTTCCATCAGTCTTTTTTCCTGCAGTGCACTGTCATTGCGGTGAGCACAATAAGAAACAAAGGGAGGATTCCTGTGGGTCAAGAACAGAGGTTTCTGGGGTACCGAATAACTGTTTTGTGGAAGGCATTGTGCCTGTGGTTTTTTATTTTTCAGGAAAAAGGGATGGTGGTGGTGGGGTATGATAAGTATGATATGCATATGTTACAGCTGGAGCCGGAAGTCTGGCCACTTCTGGTTCTGGACAGCCAACATGCAAAGTGGCCAGCTACTGCACCCAATACACGAAACAAATTGCTTTTCACATACTTTTTTGGACTTTGGCCAGCCAGATTGGGAAGTGACAAAAGCTGGTCGGCCAAGTCCTGAACAAGGGATGCATGTTTCAGCAGCAGCATCTGCAGTCCCTGCTGGCTCCTCTCCCTGCCCCTTGCAACTTCCACTTATGCCTGCCAAAGGAAGGAAATATACAGTGCAGCCACTTCCTCCCTGCTGTGTGTGTGAGTGTGGTGTCTCCGAAGACACCAAGGTACCCACACACAGCAGGGAGTAAGAGAGTGCAGGGACATCTGATGTGAGAGGAGGACGCAGGGAAGGAGCAAGGTGCAGAAGCTGTCAAAGATGTTTACTCCTTTGCTACTGTGGTGCACTTAAACCTACTTCTGGACTTGGTCGCCCCACTCTGGTCAGGTCGCATTCTGGCTGGCCAAAGTCCAAAAGATGTTAGTGCTTTGTGCATTGGCCGCATCTGTTGGTCATTTTTGGTGTATTGGCTGGCCAGATCCCAAAGTAGTCAACTTCAGGATCTGGCCATAACACATACCTGCTAACTTAAGTTACGTGTTCTACATTTTGCCTAACAGCTTTTTGGGGTAAATGAAGCGTTTAATGAAAAATTTGCATACATGTGCTAATGGGTGTGGGTAGGTTAAAGATTGCTGCAATTGTCACTTCTGCGTAGGGGCCTTCAAGATTTCTGCATTGGTCAGATGGAAGGAGGGGGACATGCAGGATTGCTGCATTTATCACTTTGAACCTCATGGTTCATGCATTTGTCACTTAGAGCCTCTGAAGTTCTACTAAAAGGATGTAAAACAGTCTGTTGCATCCATTAATGTAGCCAGAAAATTTAAAAAAAATGAGACCAAACCTACTATTATTAGTTTGTTAGTGAGTAACCAGTTGCATGAGCTCCCCAATATTTGGTTTCAGAGACAAAGATGGAAACATTTGTGAAGTTATTCAAATACTGTAGCTGAGGGAAATATATGTATATACTGCATATATATATATATATATATATATATATATATATATATATATATATATATATATATATATATATATATATATGTATATATATATATATATATATATATATATATATATATATATATATATATATATATATATATATATATATATATAACATTTTCTGGAAGATCTGCAAAGCTAGTAACATAGGTGCCATCAAAAGGAATTGTATTTTGGGGGTGGTGGATTGATTGCTAGACATGTGTTCTAGTAACGCATCTACAAGCTGGTTGCAGAACGTTGTAATTTTTTTTTTTTTTTCAACTTTAAAAGCAAAAGCAAAAATGATCTGATTGTACTTTTATAACAAAGCCCCAAAAGCATCTCTACCCAATAGTCATTCTTATGTTTAATGGCAATGATAAATACCTAAGTCTCTAAATGGGAGTCTGGATAACCCTATGAGGTGAGAACAGGCAACCAGGTTTTAGGCAGCTCAAGAAATCCACTGTGTAGAAAAGAGAACAGAGAGAGAGAGTGCTCTAAAAACAATAGGTACAAAGAGAAAGATTGTGAAGGAGGCTGCTACATTCACCAGGAAAATGGGAGCAGGGAAATCAACGCCAAGATCCAGTAGTCAACAAAGATGCACCAGATGATTAGGTGAAAATAGGAAAATCTTTATTCTTCAATCCAACATCATAGCATACAGATAAAAGCTCACGCGTATCGGAGCGAGAATGGCTCTTTAATCATAGCTAATCATTATCTGTATGCTAAGATGTTGGATTGAAGATTAAAGATTTTCTTATTTTCACCTAATCATCTGGTGCAGCGGGATATTCCTTTGTTGACTAATAGGTACAAAGCACATTTACCTGTCCAAGACAGGTCTCACCTGGATTCAGATGGCTGTCAGTGAGATTCAGCCTCTGTATGCTTCTGTTCCTTTGATGAGCCAGGGACCAGGCTCCCAGGATGGCAGTGCGGTAGACTCCTCCAGGGGACGCAGTCAGCCCTAGGATCCAGGGGGACCATCTGGATGTCTCGTGGATTGGAAAGACTAAGTGGTGCTTACCCCACAGTGATGCTACCAGCTCTCCCCTAGTGGAAGACATAGTCTATTTGCCCAATAAACCACTTCTTTTAGCCATTCCCCAGTGGCGTAGCAATAGGGGTTGCAGAGGTAGCAACCACATCAGGGCCCTTGGGCCAGAGGGGCCCCCTGGTGCTCTTCCTCAACCAAAGTATTAGCTGTTTATTGGTCCTGTGCTGGTAATAATCACTTCTATAGATGCTTGGAATAGTGGTAATCATTAACAAATTGTTCCCCATCCCCTTCTTGCACCTCTGATACTGTGGATGACCTTGGCAGATTTTGTTGTGTCAAATCAAGTGTTACGTATAGAGTGCCGGGGGGCCCAATGTAAAACTCACACCGGGGCCCATAGCTCCATAGTTACGCCACTGCCATTCACACTTCCTCACCCATTATCTGCAGTCACCACAGATTTGCCAAGCAACCGTGTGACTCCTACCTCTCCTGCATACAGCTTCCACCATGGGAGAGCTGGTAGCATCACTGTAGGGCAAGCGCCACTGCTTCCTTCCAACTCACGGGACATCCGGATGGTTCCCCTAGCTTCCTCCCTGGCTTTTCAAAGGTACAGAAGCGTACACAGGCTGTATCTCACCGACAGCCATCTGGATCAATGGGAGCCCTGTTTTGGACAGGGAAATGTGCTTTGTATCTATTGTTTTTAGAGTGCTCTGTCTCTTTTCTACACAATGATAAGTAGCTATTGCCCTGCATATAGCCTACAGTTCTAGCTGAGCTGCACAGCCTAAACCCTGCATAGCCTTGGCCCCACAGTGCAAACTTCCATCACTGTCATTTATGACAGATTTGAGAATTAAATGATTTTCAGCTATATTTTATGCAGGAGGTGTGCCAGTACACCTCACTTAAGCCACTTTCATGGAATGTTAATGGATGTCATGTTGTTGTACTGAATATATACTAAAGAATATGAATTAGCTCACACACAGGGAAAAGAGCACTATGCCAGCACAACATGGCATAGATCATGTTGGTGTGCACCATGGATCACTATTTAACAAAGTCCATCATGAGTTCTGAGTTGGGTGAACTGGGTCGCTCAACAGTGATAATAATAATAGTCATAATAAAAATTATACATGCAGTAAACCTGATCAAAAGTTGCTACTTTTATTCTAAAAGCTAACATTCACTTATATTGAAATACAATTCCTATTACCAACATGAAAAACAGAATATCTAATTCTATATTATTTTGTACTTAATTATCTGTTATTTTAGGATACAGGGTAAGGATGCAGCTGTGAGTTAGAAACTGCCAACACTTATATTTAATTTAACTATAAATATATTGTTTTTTAACAGGCATAAAATGTTTTACATATTTCACCATAAACATTTTTACCTTGCATGACATCACTGCTCTTCAAACAATTACATTACTAACACACGCAATAGATTGAAATAAATATCATAATATTAATATTTGCATTCACATCACTCATGTATTACAAGCACATATAAATTCATGCTCCTATATGACTCTATCACTCCAGCTTGAAATGCAAATAGACACAGTAAATTATTAGCATTTGAAGATAGAAAAAAGATATTGCCCAAGGGGAATTGGCTTGCTACTTCTCTTCTAACATTTGCAGCAATTAGCAGCACCACTACTAGAATGTATAGATGTTAGTTCGCTTTTTGATCTATAATTCTGTCCGCATTATCATCACAAATGTTAGCTGAATTGGTAATACTCTTGCAGAAAATTGTAATAAAGCTATGTAAAGCCAATTCAGTATTTTAATATACCGGTAGTTAAATTAGAAAGTGTGCTGGAGAATCTAGCAGGTATCGTCTATGGAAGTCCATTTCTGACCTTTTCGGTTTCGGCAAGCAAAAACCCTCCCCCCCATCTCACATATTAATAACTTATTTACCTATGCAAATTGATTTTCTATATGGTAAAATAATCATAGATCAAACGAAAGTGAGAGACACTAATTAAAGTAAACCTTTGAGTTCATTTTGGAGAAAAAACAGATGCTTATCTTGAGAGGGGGAAGTCTCTGGATCCTGGAGAGGCTTCCCCTGTATTCCTTCACCTAGTCGTTCGTGAGCAAGGACCCCAGAAGCCCGGCCCCACTGTGCCTGCGCAATAGTATGGACCCGCCCAGGTTCCAGTGGAAAAAGCCAAGCCTGATAAGCTCCGTGCTACTGCACAGGCAGCAGATGGCTCGAGCATGTGCAGTAGCACAGGGCTGATTGGGCTTGGCTTTTTTAATCAGAGCCTGACCAGGTCTGTGCTAGTGTGCATGTGGGAGCCATCGACAAGCAGCTTTTTAGGGGCTTTCCCCTCCTGAGGTGAGAAGAACCCCTTAGGGGCACTTTTCTCCTACAGGTACACTTTAAACACCTCTATTGATCTGCTCACTGTGAATTGAGAGGAACAAAACTTGTCACATTTATGGACTCTCTACACAGGTGCCAACAGTCCTTCCATCGCTTTATACAGGTTTGGAGCTTTCCTCTGTTACAGTCTGTAGGTTTGGCCAGAAGCCATGACTTGACCTCTGAAATGAACATCTAATCATCTGGGAAGTACATAGCCTTCAAAAGCAATTTCAATGTTGGAAAGAGGTGGAAATCAGATAGTGCAGGTTGGGAGAGTTAGGGGGCTGAGGAAGAATTTCATAGCTACAGGACCTTGTTTCTGTCTGGCCAAATTTTGAGCTGTGAACCATGGTGTTGTCTTGGGTGATGTGAACACTTTTTGTTACTGTGCCACACCTTTTGGTTTTGATGGTCACTCACAATATCTGTATCAGGGAAGCAGAATACCCTGTAAATCATACTTAGTACATTACAAGAGCTAGCTTTGACAGGGATGCTGCTAGGATCCCAGAATAACTGCAGCATTACTAGGTGCCAAAGACCATTTGTGCCACAGTGAAAAGTGGGTGTGGCCATAGAAGATTGTAAATGGGCCAAATATTAGGCATAACCTGTCAATCTAGGTTACAGTCGGTGCTGTATGCATTAATGTTCCACATTCCTTTTATTTTTTAAAGATTCTTTATTTATAAAAGAATTTTTATACAACAAGAAAAAATACAGCATAATACAGTGTAACAGTCAACTCCACTATTCGCCATCTAGAAATAAAATGACATGGTATAGCCGATAGCAACCAGAGCTATCAGCAAAGGTAATATCATAAAAGCATAGGCAGCGAAATGTGAGTGTCGAACTTGTTGTGTGCAGAATTTCCTATGAGTGTAGTATATAGCTTATTTTATAACATTTAATACTACACGTGTCTGCCCCCACGTGTGTTCCAGCCCATACGCTTCCCTCACCCCAGGGGGGGAATTGGAGGGTAAGTGGAGGTGAATGTCCTGGGGCCCAGAGGGATCAATCACCCAGGACACCCGTTCCACCCATTTGAAATGTGTCCCATGTTAGGCCGGTGCGCATGGTTATTACACCTTAGGGGTCCTAAATATTCACACTGAGTAGAAAGAGAGATATAAGGAGAGATAAGATAGATAAGATATCACACATAGAGGTGCGAAGTAGAAGAAAGAGAGAATAGTAAGAATAGGAAAGGTAAAAAGTTCAGATTGTTGGGCACCAGGCGGGGGGGGGGGGGGGGGGGGGAGAGCGCGAACACCGTCCCTCTCAACTATTGAGTCCAAATCCAGAAGAGAGACGTTCATGTGACGCCAGGGGGAGCCAACACCAAGGAGTCAACGCGTCATCCCATAAGCTCCCTATAGGAATCAGATTCCTCAAACTCCGACCAGGGGGCCCACGTCCTGCTATATCGTTCATCCCTGTTGTATATAGACTGGGTGATATTTTCCATCTGTCGGATATGTTTTATCTCCTGAAGCCACTCAGTAACTGTGGGAGGTTGGATTCCCTTCCAGTGACGGGCAATTATTATTCTGGCTGCATTGATAAGGTGCTTTGAAAGGGATTTTTTATATTTCCCCAGGCGTCTTGGTGTGTTGTGGAGTAAATAGTATGTTGGGTCATCCGTGGCGGCCACTCCCGTAATCTCGGATATAAGTTCCCTTACAGTGTTCCAATATGGGGACAGCAGGGGACACTCCCAGAAAATATGCAAAAAGGTGCCTCTATGTGTCTGACACCTCCAGCATACGTCTGCTGATCCCGGAAACATTTTGGCAAGTCTAGCAGGGGTGTAGTACCACTGCGACAAGAACTTATATCCCGACTCCTGGATCCTCGCCGAAGTCGAGGTTTTGTGTGCTAGTATAATAATTTTTTGCCATTGCGTATCGGTGAATGAGCGTCCAATATCGGCCTCCCATCGTAATCGAAACCCATTGCCAGAGTCGGGGTCAGATAACAGTAGTGCGTATACCTGGGAGATGGTTCGGGTTGTATGTCCTTCCCCATCGCATAATGATTCAAAAGGGGTGAGAGGTCGAGTAAGCTTAGCTTTTTCACCAAGGCTGAGCAGGAAATGTTTAAATTGCATATAGGACCATATATCCGCTTTAGGTAGTTTTAGGGCGGCTCTTAGAGATTGTACACTCCGCCAGTCATTGTCTTCAAATAAGTGAGATGCTCTTAATATCTTCCCCACCCTCCAGTGTTTATATGCTGAGCGGTGTGTGCCCTGGGGAAAGTTAGGGTTGTCCAACAGCGGTACTAAAGGAGAGGGCCATGAGCTTATTGTCGTATGTCTACGTAGCTTATGGAACGTCTTTAGTGTGTTTTCCACCAAGGGATGATGATTATCCATATGGATAGTCTTATGACTAACCCACGGCAGTTGCGCTATGTGCAGGGTGGCCACATCCCTCTCCACTCCAACCCATTGTTTATTCTGTTCATGTCTACTCCAGTCCACAATCCTGGTAAGCATTGCCGGCGAATGATATAGTTGCAGGTTGGGGACTGCCAGTCCTCCATCTGCCTTAGTCTGGGTTGTGACAGCGTATCGGATCCTGGGGGGTTTACCCTTCCATATAAATTTGGCGAAGCACCTACGGGATTCTTTGAAAAAGGACATAGGCACCGAGACCGGGAGAGTCTGAAAAATATATAGAAAGCGGGGGAGAAGGTTCATCTTGATGATGTTTATTCTTCCAAACCATGAGAACCTTGGTACATCCCATCTCCGTAGGTCAGTTTTGGCTCTGGATAATAACGGGGCGTAATTTGATGTGAAGATATCTGCTAGATCATTAGGGATTTTGGTTCCCAGGTATGATATCGCGCGTGAGGACCATCGAAAGGGGAAATTAGTCTCAATTACCGATTTGACCGAGGGATCTAATGTGATATTGAGGGCTTCAGATTTATCATAGTTCACTTTAAAGTTAGTCAGGTGTCCAAAGGTTTTAAATTCTTCGAGTAGGTTTGGTAAGGAAATGTGGGGATGAGTTATATAAAAGAGCAGATCGTCCGCGTATGCGGCAACCTTGTGTTCCCCGGACGGGAGCTGAAGTCCTTTAATGTCTGGATTGGCGCGGATGGTACGTAAAAGTGGCTCCAACGTTAGTGCAAAAATTAGGGGTGAAAGAGGGCAACCCTGCCGGGTGCCATTAGATATTTTAAGAGAAGCCGACAGTTCCCCATTAACTTTTACCTGTGCGCACGGAGAAGTATACAGGGCCATTATGCGAAGAAGCATATTACGTGCCAGTCCAATGTGCTGTAAAGTACCCCCTATGAAGTCCCAATGGACACGATCGAAGGCCTTCTCCGCATCTGTGGATAGTAGCATCATAGGTAAGGCCCTCGATCGTGCCCAGTGCACCATATTAAGTGTGCGTATCGTATTGTCTCGTGCCTCGCGCATCGGTATAAAGCCCACTTGGTCAAAGTGAACCAATTGAGTCATATATGGGGATAGTCTATTTGCGAGTACCTTGGCATATAACTTCAAATCCAGATTTAGTAAGGATATAGGGCGGTAGCTAGTGCATACTGCCGGGTCTTTGCCCTGCTTGTGTATGACCGAAATGTGGGAGCTCATCATATCGTCCGGGAAAGACAAGGGACAGTCATCATCCGCGATCGAGTTAAGGGCGCGAAGCAAATGGGGGTGAAGAATATCAAAGTAGTGCATGTAATAGTCGCGTGGAAGACCATCCGGTCCCGGTGCCCTTCCTGTGGGGGTCTGTGCTAGAGCCATTTTGAGCTCCTCAAGAGTGAGGGGTCTTTCTAATTCTTTAATGTCATCTTCGGATAGTTTGGGCATCCCAGATGCCTCAAGGTATGTCTTAATTTTTCTGTTTAAGGTGCGCTTCGCTAAATCTGATCCATCTCGGGGAAGATTATATAGTGAATCATAGAATTGTCTAAAGACGTTCGCAATCGAAGAGGATCTATGATGTTTTCGGGAAGTGGGGTCATTGATAAATGGTACATAGTTCCCCATCTGCTGCTCCCTAAGGGCCCTGGCTAACAAACGGCTGCATTTATTGCCATGCTCATAATAATATTGCTTACAACGCGTTGCTGCGTACCGTGCTTTATAGAATAGAAGGGATTTTAACTTGTCCCTTTCTGCCGTCAGAGCCCTCAAGTCAGCATCAGAAAGGGAGCTCCTATGTAATAGTTCTAGGCGATGAATTTCCTGAAGGGATTTTTCGATCGTTTCTGTTCTTTCTTTTTTAAGTCTGCTACCCTCTTGTATAAATATTCCTCTCATGACACATTTGTGTGCCGCCCATACTGTCATGGGCGACACATCATTAGTCACGTTTGTTGCAAAGTACCGCTCCAGTGCTTTGCTGACTCTTACTTCTATTTCCCTACTCTTCAATAATGATGTGTTGAGCCTCCAGGTGAAAGGACCTAATTTCTTCTCCAGGATCATAAACGATGCTGTGACCGGAGAGTGATCTGAAATAGTACCTTCTAGTATCCGAGTATCTGACACCGTCGGTAGTAGGTTATGTGATGCAAATAAGTGGTCGATACGCGTGTAGGTCTTATGAGGGTGCGAGAAAAATGTGTAATCCCTATCCGATGGATGGGCGAGGCGCCATAGATCCACTAGCTGTCGGGACTGAATAGCAAGCGCACAGCGTCGGATCACCCTATGTGGCACTGTTGATCTACCGGAAGAGGTATCCATGATTGGATCCAATACTAAATTCAGATCACCCCCTATAATCAGGCTGCCCTCTGAGAATGCATCTAACTCCTCTAGAAAGCTAGTCAAAAAGGTTTGCTGTCCAGTGTTAGGGGCATAGTATGTGCCAAATGTGTACGTCCTATTATGGATGATCCCTTTGACCAGCACAAATCGCCCTTCCCTATCCCTGGAGCTCTGAGTCTGTGTTATATTAATGTGTTTGGAGAACAATATGGCCACCCCTTTGGTTTTAGTATCTGGCGAGGAACTATAAAAAGCCTGCGGGAACTGCCTATTAGTTAATTTAGGATGATCACTCCCCTTAAAGTGTGTCTCTTGAATGAATGCTACCTGCACCTTAGATCGTTGTAGTTCATTTTGTAGTGCGGACCTCTTCTCAGGTATGTTCAGCCCCCTGGCGTTGAACGTCTGTACCTTAAGTGATGCCATCCTCTGGATGAGTATATCCAATTAATGACAGTCTCTGCGCCACCCATCTCATCCCGCACCCAACAGAAAGAGAGAAGAGAGTAAAGAAAGAACAGATCAGACAGTACAAACATACAAGAGAGATTAGGAGTCTATGCTCCTCGTTATATAGTAGAGGGAGAAAAAAGCTCCCCCACCATATCACCCAGAGAAGGCCAGGACTCTCCTTTCTACTGTAGGAGAGCAACATCATATGCCTGACCAACCTGAGGAGGGAGACGAATCCAACCGCCCGCATGGCCAGCGCCCGTCCCTCCCCCCACATGGCAATCGTATAAGCATATCTAATGGAAACTTCTATTGACATAACTGAATTGCAATAACATCATGCGTAAATATAACATAACAGATCAATTGTCAACTTATGCGTTAGAAAGATAGTGTTATGGTTATCATCTCGGGAGTATGCGACCCTCCTATATTATATGCGACAAGGTGTGCTCGTATGTGAAATTCTAGATGGTACCCATATGTATATACATACACATATTGTACAACAATATGCCCGCATCTACACCTATATCTCCTTTTTCACCCACCAAATCTACAGCTAGTCTGTCAGGACATACCCCCCATCTTTAAGGAATTTAGACCCCAACTGTCCCGTCCCCCTCCACCTTGCCTGTTCTATTGCTTATCCGACACAAAAGCATTTTAGTGCAAAGAGGGAAGATGGAAATACCAGAAGCCCAGGCTCCCGTATATTAGTGCATATTGATACATAACTGTGGTAAATGGTATATATCCTGACTATTCTTATAAGCGTAGTTGTTCAAAACTCCCTCCCCCACCCCCCACCCCAGAGCCCCCCCCCCAAGTCTCCTATGAACCTACCCCCATCATCATCCAAGTGGCTTCAGCAATCCTATCTGCATAGAGAGGTACAGTACATTAATCATATCACAGTCTGATTAAGTGGATGGCTGCACTAGAGTGAGCCTAAAAGATGTCAGCTATGCATGGTATCTGCCGAAGCAGGATCACTAAGATTATAAAGTTTGCATGGGTATTCCACTGAGGGGTCCGTTATTCCTGCCAGATACAAGGATAAGCTCATTCAGCTAATAGGAGTCTATATGCAATCCAGGGGTATCCGGGGATCCGATCAACATGCTAGAGGGAGAGAAGGGGATACGGGAGAGGGGGAGGGGAGGGGCACTCTCGGGTGCATAGAAAGCATATTACCTTGTCGTGCGGATCTCAGTCCAGAAAAGGGGGATTAGTTCAATAAGGCATCATACTGTTGAGGGGGTCCATTGGTACGTAGGTAGGGTCATAGTTCCTCATTTTCCGGGATGCCATAACACTGTTGCGTGGATGCAGAAAGGCCTGCACGGTGAATAAGATCCAAAGTTAAGTCTCATAAGTTTCACTCCCGTGCGTTTCTCTGGCGCTTCTGTTTTTGTGGCTTGGCAAAGTCGATGCTGTCCGGGTCCCATTCCGGAGTCGCCACTGACAGTATATCCATGGTCTTGAAGAAGTCGGGAAGATCTTTTGGGTGTCTCAGGGCGAAAGAGGTGCCATTTTTGGTCGCCAGCAGATGGAAGGGGAAGCCCCATTTATAAGTTGCTCCCGCCTGGAGCAATGCAGTTATGACTGGTTTAAGTGCTCGTCTCTGAGCAAGTGTGGAGGGAGCTAGATCCTGATACAGCGAAATAGATGCGCCATCAAAGTCAACTGTCCCAGATTCACGAGCTGCCCCCATGATTGCTTCCTTAATATCAAAATCGTGGATGCGACATATAACGTCTCTTGGTGGTTCGGAGCCTTTTGGCATAGGGCGGAGAGCCCTATGTGCCCGATCAAATTTGAGTGGGTGATCCACAGCCCTGTTAAGCAGTCCGTTAAAGATTGCACGTAGGGTGGGTTGCAGATCCTTCACTCTCGTGGCCTCGGGTAACCCCCTTACCCTAATATTGTTCCGACGACTTCTATTTTGTAGGTCCTCTATTTGGGATCTCATGAAGGTGTTGAGGGTCTGTTGTTTGTCACTCTTCTGCTTTAGGCCGGCGACCTCTGTCTTTAAAGTCTCCACCTCAGCCTCCAACACTGTGACCCGCTGTGCCGCTGCTGCTATATCTGATCTTACGGTGGCGATCTCCGACTTCGTGGAGCTAAGAATATGTTCCGTCTGGTGGTGCAAATCAAGCTTAGTGGGCATTCCCCGCAGGAAAGCCCATATTTCGTCTAGTGCAGAAGGAGGCTCCGACATGCTGGACTGTGATGGTGCCGGAGCGGGAGTCCCAGATGCTGAAGCGGCGTCCATCTTGGACGAGGTGCTCCTTGCCGCTCGTGGGGTAAAAAAGTTCTCTAGACTGTCTTTCAGTCCCGCAACTTCACTTTTTCTAGTGGTTTTCCGTCCTCCTCTGCCTGCCATACCATATGTGCCGCTTTTCGGGGTGAATTTTAGAGTTTCCACACTGAAGATAGTGCCATGTGGTCGGGAGCTCAGAAGGCAAGCTGCCTCACGCGTCCATGTCACGCTCCGCCCCCCCACATTCCTTTTATACATTACTGGACAGGCAACCATCGCTACTTCTCACTGCACAATGTCACACACATTCAGATGTGTAGACTCGTAAGAACTGAAGTAGAAAAACGCACCGAAAATGTATAGTAACTTCTTAAGCAAGAATGAAAGGCAAACTACAATAATGTGCAGATGTTACCAATTACAGGCAGATATCAATAATATGCTGATATTACCAATAAGAGTCAGATATCAATGACATGTAGACATTAACAATGACAAAAAAAGAAGATCAACAATAAAGAAGATATTAATGAAATGCAGAACAGACATTACCAATAAGCAGATTATTTAAAATACTGTACAGGCAAAGAATACCAGTGACAGACAGAGAATGAGAGAATGATTCTAGTGATAGACAGGAAGTGTTCAATTGATTGTTGTGATGGGCAAGTAGTGATAAGCCAATTCTAGTGACAACCAGATAAAGATAGTTAGATTTTACTGGCTTAAGTTATTGACAATTCAATTATATTGACATTAAGGTAGTGATTAGTAAAGTCTAGTTGAAGGCACATAGTGATTTTTGAGCCATGCAAGTAGTCATTGGTAGATTCTAGTGATGACCTGGTAGTGAGTGATAGACTCGAGTGACATGCAATTACTAACAGGTAGTTTCCAAAGACAGAGAGTGAGAAAGACAGTAAGAGCTGGTCCACACTAGGTCAGGAAACGTATCCGTGGCTGCGTTTTTCAAACCTGATGAAAAACGGAGTCCCGGATACTAATGTTTAAAATAGCAGCCAGCCTCACCCAAGTAAAAAACGGATCCGTCTGCGTTTGCGGGGATCCGTTTTCAAAACCTGAACGGAAGGTCCGGACCTGCTGCATTTTCACGCAACGGATCAGGACCACGGATACACGCAGGGGTAGTGAAAGCAATGAGAAAACGCATCTCCAGCTCCACAGGCAAAAACCGGATGTGAAAACGGATAGCCTGAGCTTTATGATTGGCCCAAAAAATCCTCCCACTCCTTCCTAATGATAGAGACGTTTTCTGTCAGGGAAAAACCTGAACGGAAACTGATACAAAACTGATGCAAAACTGATGCACTTTCATCAGTTTGCAGTACGGTGGGTACTTCCCCTGATCCGGACTGCAGTGTCCATCCTGCAACCGGGTCTAGTGTGGACCCAGCCTAAGTGATACATTTAAAGGGAAGGCAGTAGGTGACAAGTAGTAGTTGACCAATATTAGGTAGTGCGTGATGGACAAGTAGTAGGTGACAAGTAGCAATGAATGTCAAGTACCATTGGGTCCAAGGTAAGAGTGGGTACCAGGCAACACTGGGTGCCATATAACGGTACTATATAGCATTGGGTACCAAGTATCAGTGGGTGCCATCTTGCGGTGGGTGACAATGAGGTGGTAGTGAGTGGCATTGGCATTCCCTGGCGGCCAAATTCTGAAAGAACCTGGGGCTAAGGTATTCATTTGATGTACACCCCAAATTATTTTAGAATTACCATAGGAGTTTTCTGTACACCAAATAAATGAGCATACACTCAATGTGAAATCATTGCTGATGTTTATTACAAAGCTCCATAATTGCATTTGAAAGGATATCTTTCAATTATCATAAATAGCAATCATCTACCTTATCTATCATAACAAGTACACTCTCCATCCGTAAATTACATTCTCAAATAGAAATACAATAAAGCATCAATCAGAAATGTATGACACAAGTTTCATGTCCTTTCTGCCTCTTCCTCAGAGGCTCAACAAAAGCATCACAGCTTGAATTTCCAGCCAATTGTACATTTCATTACTCCAGTAAAAAATTGATTGTGCCAAAAAGGCTTTACAAGTAATTGTAAAAAAAAAGGGGTGGGAGTTCTTCTTGAGCCACATCCCAACCTCTTCTCTCCTTTTCAACTAAGCAACTGTGACTAGCCGGACAGTCTCCCACGGCTTAAATGGAGCATGCCAAAAGAGTGAGGGGCTCAGCAATGTGGTACTCTCTCATCTATGGTGTTGTCCCAGACCCCGGTTTGGCCAGTTATTTTTCAAAGTTGCTTATTGTGGTACCATACCACTCATAGTGATCATATTACTACCCCTTCTTAGGTGTAAACAGGTTGTTTTTGTTTGGTCACCAGATTGTACCAAAAGACAAGTTATCCAGCAAATAACTGAGGCAGCAGCTGTCTCCCTACACAGAATATGGTTTACAGTGGGTTGCAAAAGTATTCGGCCCCCTTGAAGTTTTCCACATTTTGTCATATTACTGCCACAAACATGAATCAATTTTATTGAAATTCCACATGAAAGACCAACACAAAGTGGTGTACACATGAGAAGTGGAACGAAAATCATACATGATTCCAAACATTTTTTACAAATAAATAACTGCAAAGTGGTGTGTGCATAATTATTCGGCCCCCTTTGATCTGAGTGCAGTCAGTTGCCTATAGACATTGCCTGATGAGTGCTAATGACTAAGTACAGTGCACCTGTGTGAATCTAATGTCAGTACAAATACAGCTGCTCTGTGAGGGCATCAGAGGTTGTCTAAGAGAATATTAGGAGCAACAACAAAGAACACACAAGACAGGTCAGGGATAAAGTTATTGAGAAATTTAAAGCAGGCTTAGGCCAGTGACGTTCCTACTGTAGTGCGCAGGGGGGCGTGGCGCACCTGGTGACAGACTGCTAGGGGGCTGTCGCCACGACCACCAACAGCAGCAGAGCAGGAGGGGGGAAGCAGCGCTAGAAGGAGGGGCAGTGGCGGCAGCGGTGGGGAGGGGGGAAGTATCCCCCCCTCCCTCACCTGGGACCCCTCCTTCTGCCTCTCTACCCCTCCATAGAGTAGCGGTGGCAAGTGCAGGCTCGGCGGCAGGGAGACATGCACAGAATTACTCACCACTTCCGCGTTCCAAGCGCCGGCAGCGTCATGTCGTCACAGATCTCCGCCTTCAAAACCACCCACTGCGCTTCCTGATTAGCGGAAGCACAGTGGGCGGCATTGAAGATGGAGATCTGTGACGACATGACGCTGTTGGCGCTTGGAACGTGGTGTGGTGAGTAATTCTGTGCATGTCTCCCCGCCGCCGAGCCCGCAGTTGCCACCGCTACTCTATGGAGGGGTAGAGAGGCAGAAGGAGGGGTTCCAGGTGAGGGAGGGGGGGGATATTTCCCCCCTCCCCACCGCTGCCACCACTGCCCCTCCTTCTAGCACTGCTTCTCCCTCCTGGGGCATCTATACTGGGGGCAACTATACCAGCTATACTGGGGGCAGCTATACTGGGGGCAACTATACTGGGGGCAACTAAACTAGCTATACTGGGGCAACTATACTGGGGGCAACTAAACTAGCTATACTGGGGGCAACTATACCAGCTATACTGGGGGCAGCTATACTGGGGGCAACTATACTGGGGCAGCTATACTAGCTATACTGGGGGCAACTAAACTAGCTATACTGGGGGCAACTAACTAGCTATACTGGGGGCAGCTATACCAGGCCAGCTATACTAGGGGCAACTATACCAGCTATACTGGGGGCAACTAAACTAGCTATACTGGGGGGCAACTAAACTAGCTATACTGGGGGCAGCTATACCAGGCCAGCTATACTGGGGGCAGCTATACTGGGGGCAACTATCCTGGGGCAGCTATACTAGCTATACTGGGGGCAACTAAACTAGCTATACTGGGGGCAACTAACTAGCTATACTGTGGGCAGCTATACCAGGCCAGCTATACTGGGGGCAACTATACCAGCTATACTGGGGCAACTAAACTAGCTATACTGGGGGGCAACTAAACTAGCTATACTGGGGGCAGCTATACTAGCTATACTGGGGGCAGCTATACTAGCTATACTGGGGGTAACTATACTAGCTATACTGGGGGCAACTATACTAGCTATACTGGGGGCAACTAAGCCAGCTATACTGGGGGCAACTATACTAACTTCATTGGGGCAACTAGTTTCACTGGGGGCAACTATACTAGCTTCACTGGGGGCAGCTATACTGGGGGAAACTACTAGCTATACTGGGGGCAACTATACTAGCTATACTGGGGCAACTATACTAGCTAATACTTTAAATTACAGTTAGCTCTGCCCTCATCTGGTCATGCCAACACCCATTTTTAAAGGGGGGGTGTCTTTTAATACCCAGCACCGGGTGCCAAATGCCCTAGGTACGCCACTGGCTTAGGCTACAAAAAGATTTCCAAAGCCTTGAACATCCCAAGGAGCACTGTTCAAGTGGCACAACTGTAAACCTACCAAGACAAGGCCATCCACCTAAACTCACAGGCCGAACAAGGAGAGCGTTGATCAGAAATGCAGTCAAGAGGCCCATGGTGACTCTGGACGAGGTACAGAGATCTACAGCTTAGGTGGGAGACTCTGTCCATAGGACAACGATTAGTCATGCACTGTACAAAGTTGGCCTTTATGGAAGAGTGGCAAGAAGAAAGGCATTGTTAACAGAAAGCATAAGAAGTTCCATTTGCAGTTTGCCACAAGCCATGTGAGGGACACAGCAACCATGTGGAAGAAGGTGCTCTGGTCAGATGAGACCAAAATGGAACTTTTTGGCCAAAATGCAAAACACTATGTGTGGCAGAAAACGAACACTGCACATCACTCTGAACACACCATCCCCACTGTCAAATATGGTGGTGGCAGCATCATGCTCGGGGGGTGCATCTCTTCATCAGGGACAGTGAAGCTGGTCAGAGTTGATGGGAAGATGGATGGAGCCAAATACAGGGCAAACTTGGAAGAAAACCTCTTGGAGACTGCAAAAGACTTGAGACTGGGGCAGAGGTTCACCTTCCAGCAGAACAATGAACCTAAACATAAAGCCAGGGCAACAATGGAATGGTTTAAAACTAAACATATCTATGTGTTAGAATGGCCCAGTCAAAGTCTAGATCTAAATCCAATCGAGAATCTGTGGCAAGATCTGAATACTGCTGTTCACAAACACTGTCCATCTAATCTGACTGAGCTGGAGCTGTTTTGCAAAGAAGAATGAGCAAGGATTTCAGTCTCTAGATGTGCAAAGCTGGTAGAGACATTCCCTAAAAGACTGGCAGCTGTAATTGCAGCAAAAGGTGGTTCTACAAAGTATTGACTCAGGGAGCCGAATAATTATGCACACCCCACTTTGCAGTTATTGATTTGTAAAAAATGTTTGGAATGATGTATGATTTTCCATCCACTTCTCACATGTACACCACTTTGTGTTGGTCTTTCACGTGGAATTTCAATAAAATTGATTCATGTTTGTGGCAGTAATGTGACAAAATGTGGAAAACTGCAAGGGGGCAGAATACTTTTGCAACCCACTGTATTTACTTACCAATCAAGAAAAGAAGAGTTTTTTGTTTTTAATATTTTTCTGTCCAGGAAGCAAGTGCAGTAATTACCGACCAATCAACTCCTCATAAACATCTGGCTCTGATTAGTCATTTGCTGTTGGCTGAGACTTCCTGTTTCTGTATATACTTGTAGACCAAGTCACAGCAGACTGAATTAAACTGACAAAATTATTGCTATAGTTAGTGACTAAAATAAAAGTCTGCAAACTATAGATGTAAAAAGGCAGAAAACAGAAGATACAAAATGATAGAGAATAGCGGCACTATCAGATTGAGAGAATACTGTAACTCACTGTTATATGTCAGTTTGCAGTTTGAATGGCAATCCAAACTCAGCTGGAAATGCAGGCAGAATATATTCTGTCTGCTACAATAGTTAGATGTATTATTGTGTCTTCTTGTTAGGGTGTGCACAAAGTTATTGTCATGCTAACAGCAAAATAATAAGAGTTGCAACCCATTTCATTCTTCCTATTTTCCTGAGTGGCAAAATACCAGACATTTTCCATCCACATTGTCTAACTCAATGGAAAACTGCAATGGTACTTGATCAGTTTAATTTGATTCAAAAGGATACAAGTGCCTGAAGTGATGTGTTATATCACTATGATAATTATTTTTGAAACCTTTATTTTACAAGTATACTTTTAGTATAATGTGCAGCTATGATGCTTAGAGTGAAAAGCAGGCTGGACATTGTCATTGTCTACATTTTTTAAAGAAGAACTGTCACGACATAGAGTACAATGCTGTAAATTAGTCAAGATATGCTATGGCTACACCCACTTTCGCATTAAATATCCTGGTTTCAGCATCAGAAACACTTTCTCTAAATTAAAATTAATTAATTAAATTACATATCCTCTTCCCACATTTCTGGGCTGCAGCAAAATAGGCAGGTTATGGTCATGGGGCAATTTATAGTTATCATAGGGTTATAGAGTTAACTTACAGCTTTACCAACAAACTGAGAGACAGGTTAAGGTTAGAAATTTGGAATGTAAAGGATTTAAGGTTAGGTGCAGTTAAGTTGCAGTTAAGACATTTTAAATGGCAAAAAGTCTAAATTAAGGGGTTGAATTAAGCGCAGGAGTGGGGTCAGGTTTAGGCTAGATGAGAGGCATGGGGGGTCAAGTGCAACAGAGCAACATAGTTCAAGTGGAGGTGTTTCAGTTCCTGGATAGAGTGGTGCAATTATCCCGATTATCTTGCATCAAGATAAACTGAGCTGCAATACAGGTGGTGAAATGTAAGGTTATGTGTGGCACCCAATATGTAGCAGTTTCGTTGTACCATGATTTGTATGTGCTTCTCTGTCTAACTTATATGATGCCAGGTGTTTTCAGTTTCTTATTTCAAATAACTACTTATATAATTTGTATTATTCCCCACCTTTTGAAAGAGTGCTTTTAGCTGAAATTATTAGATTAAACTACCTTATGCTGACAATTTTTATTTGTGATCCTGAAACTAATGATTTGTAAGTTGCCTGTTACCTTTTATATGCTGAAGGGATATCCATACTGTGTTATGTTCTTTATTTGAGTGAAGGCTAAGATAAAAGATCCCTGTAGCTAGACATTGGTTTTTTGATTGGCACCAGTTGATCAACATTAAGTGCAGACTATTAGCCAAAGGTGTCCATGTACAATATTACCAAATGTATAATTTAGGTGGTCCCTCATATTACATAGTAGTAAAATTGTACAATCAAGATTGCATCATCAGTGGGCATGTTAAGCTAACAATAAGATTTTTAACCATGCCGGTGCCCATAGCCCCAAAATAATAAGTAGCAGCTACATTATCCCCATCTTACGCTTAAGGCTCACAGTATGCAACTTGCACCTCACACTAACTTAACAGACACCCTGAGTACCTTAGTATGTTTAACAATAGCCATAGCAGCTGTTATTGGGGCTCAGTATTGTGGGGTTGTTGGTTTTGATTGTGTTAATTGCACATCGCACAATGAATAGTCTTTTTTTTCCACATATGGTTGCTGAATACATTCACTGGACTGTGCTCTGTACTTGTTTAACTAGATCAGAGTGTCTGATCAGTAACTGTGAATCAGAGGTGTGAGCTGTGCATGCAGCTCTCTGCACTGTGTAAACACAGGCTTAACCATTTCAGTGCATCTAGTGAAGTGAATCTAAGTAAAACTTAATTTTTTTAGCATTTTATAAACTGTAATGAAGACTTTATTTTCCATAAAAGCTATCTTGCTGTAGCTTATCTTTTAGAGCAGAGAAGAAGGTCTGAGTTTAGTTCCAGATAGCAGCAAGTGCATTTCTTTCAGTGAAAACATGAATGATATTGCACATTCCAGTGTTTTTTTCAGTGAGCTTGAAACATACCCATTCTAATGTAACTTGCATTACGTAGCACATATGATGCAGAGGATCCCATGCATGTTACATGAAGAAAGGCAGGAAAGAGTACAGCGTAATGTTGACCTAGGCTTAGGTCATTATTTATCCCTGAAAAAAAGTCGCAAGAAACATTGGGAAGTCCTACATTATTAGAGGTTGGAGAATTGCACACCCAAATGTAAGAACTAACCCTTTATAAATCATGTAGGTGCCTGTTTCATGGGAAGGTGGCATGAGTTCTACTAGTCAAAAGCCAAGGCTGATAAAATTAACAAGCATCTGTAACAGTGTCATGAAACTGATCAGTTGTCCACAAAACTCATCACGGCTGCCCTGGCACTAAGAAATCATTTAATTAGTATATTGATTGGCCAGAAATAATAAGACATTACAGATCACCCGGCATTCCTAATGGCTTCTTATGTCCCGTTATTTCCACTGCATGATTATCTACAGGCCATTAGCTATGGCTCGCTGCCCCCCATTTACAGGTTCTATTCAATTACATTTGGGAAACCAAACAGTTAACTCCTTCAAAGCCATTAGCACAGATTAAAATGAATGACCATAGAGTGAGAGAGAGCTATGAGAGAGCTATGACTGTAATGTTTACAATGCTTATTTAATATAAAGATATTAGGTCGACCTTCCTAAATTCTTTCAGTTTAGATAACTTGAAGAACAATCTTTTCTTTGTGTTGGTTCCTTGACAGTCACTTCGTATGGGTTTACAAAAACACTTTTGTTAATAAGAGTTTTTATTTTAGTTATTTGACATTACACAGGTATATGTGACATTTTGGTAACCAGCAGTTACAAGTTAGAAATTCACAAGCTTCCGATGGAAGAACATTAAATTGTTATTAATGAAACAGTTAATTACTCCATTAGCAACCTTGAGTTTAGGCTAATGGATGGTTGCATAGTGCAGCTGCTATGAAGCTATGGAGGAAGCAGCTGAGCCAAGACCACTTCATCACTATATTGGGACCGATGAAAGCAGCAGCTGCAGCACAATGACACGTAGAGAGCACCAATGTCCCTCAAATGGCACCCCTGAACACAGACAGATTGCAGAGGAATCACAGATGCTGAACCTTCAGCCTTGGCCCCATAAAGAAATGACCAGCCTCAAGAGTTGTCAGGTGAAGTTAAGACATGTGGGGGCATTGGGTGCCAGTAGCCACTTAATGGGGTCATCTGTAAGCACTGTAAAATGAGACTTTCCCTGAATTTTGTCCTCTAAACTTAGGTGCGTCTTATAGTCTGAAAAATAGTGTAGCTTGTAAAATAAAGTGATAGCTGATGGAATGTTGGAGTTTGTTGGATGATGGGTCTCTATCAATAGCCTCATACAAACACCCTAATGCAACCAGTCAGGATTGTCTTAACCAAGAATATGGCATGTGCAGAGGTGTTCTCCAAGGTCTGCTAAGGTAATTTAACAATCCAACATGCCGGATCTTACGAAAGTGACAATCAGCGACCGAGTCCATTGCTCCCCTCATTACCTACCCATGGAAGCTGCTCTATTGTTCCTGGAGCCATCATCCCTCCTCTCTTCTTCACAGACACAGAATGCTTTGCTCAGCTGTTGCCTAGAATTGTGTCTGATTGAGTTAAATTTTGGTAGGCAACACAAATTTAAGGGAAATTATATGCTTTTATGTACCTTTACTTCTGATGGAGGCCAGTTGAATTCTCCTGAATTTTCTTACTGTTATATACCAGTCCTTGGTATCGTTTAGCTGGGCTCTGAACTGTGGGTTCATGGTACACTAGCTTGGGTATATTTGCTCTCCTAGCAAATACAAGATTTGCTGAATAAGCTAGCTGTAAATCCTTATTTAACAGAAAACACTGACAAACTGTTGATAACGCTGAACAAAAATAACAGTACAAGAAGTAAACGTTTATTTTTGGTATAATTAACACTTATTGTGTACAACTTCCTCTAGATAATTCAGTGCTGTAAACAACAAACTTTTATTCTCTTAACACTTTTTATCAAGCGGAGCAGCGCATGAACTTTGTCTGGAGTATTTTTCATAACCGTGGCCACAAAAATCAAAGACACTTAGTTAAAAGAAGACGGCTCATCATTGATTTGTTTCTGTGCACATGAATGTGTGGAGAAATTTCACCAAACAAAACATACAGTCGAAGAGCAAATGGAGGTCACGCCCAACTTTTAATTTTTTTTTTGTCTAATTGCTTCTCGGCTGTTATTTGTGTGGTAATTGCAAGTTAATTATGTCTGAAATAAACATATTTGAGTTGAGAAGACAAAGCGGCAGTCTTTCTAGAGATGAAAAGATTGTTTGACTGCGTCACCCTTTCTTTTGCTTTCTCTTGTCCTTCATCTTCCAAGTCTCTTCATGCAATTTATGTTCAATTTGTCCTTTCAGAGTGAAGCTCAATCGAATGTATTTAACACTGTGTTGCCTGCCTATTAATACGCAACGGACTGGCAAGCTAATGTGAAAGGATTGATCATGTTGCAAAGTTTAAAGCACAGCTTACATCAAATAAAGACAGCGGCATGCAGAATGTCACGGCATTAAAAAGATTTAATATGTTACTTTTTTTATACGACACACTTTTATAGAGAACAATATTTTGTATTTAGAAGCATTATACGAAGACTCCAAAGGTCATTCCGGGTTTGCTGTCATTAAGAACACAGCCAAGTATTCACTTTGTGCAATAATAAAGCAGTGTATCTGGATAAAATAAACCCATACATTGGTTCAAGAGTGAACAGAACGGTCATCTTTCAGTGTGAAATATTTATTGTGAGGACCATTCAATTACTTCTGTATGACGTTAAAGGGAGTAGCACAATCCATCTAGCATTGGAGGGCAATAGAAATGGATGGATTTGTCAAATTTGGAATCTGCTGAAATTCTGAAATTTCATATGTAGTTCCAAGCAAATTTTTATTTGTGCATTGTAAAATTGCAAAATAATTGTGATTTTTTTCGTTGTTGCCAATTTTCACTGTGATGCGACGTTCCTCTACCAAGCTTAGTAGACTCTAGCATGCTTAAAGGGAAGGTCAGAGGAAAACAAAATCAAGATCTACTTACCCAGGGCTTCATCCCGGGGTCCCTTCCGTTGCAGATGCCGACCTCGCCAGGTCAGCATCTTCTGCGTCTGCACGAGGCGCGCTCATGTTCATGCTCATGTGGCCTGGAGTGTTCTGCACTGGCGCAGAACTACTGTGCTTGCGCAGAATACTCACAGCCACTGGATCGTGACAGCAAGCAGCGCGACCATGGACTTGTGCAGGAGCAGAAGATTCTGACCTGGCGAGGTCGGCATCTGCAATGGAGGGGAACCCCCATGACGCCAGAGCTGCGGCAAGGGACATATCAGCTGCTGGGGGCTGGAAGAAGCCCTGAGTAAGTAGATCTTGATTTTTATATTTTCCTCGGATATATATATATTGTTGTTTTTTGTGTGTTTTTTTTGCTATTAATGTTATGCTATTAATTTAATGTTATTAATGTGAAAAATGTTTCAACATCCTTTTATATAATTTTTTGTAAATTGCTTGTTTGAATTTTGTGAATTCCAAATTCTGACTTTTCACTTGATATTGCTAAATGACAATGCATAATTCCACAAAATCTGTGGGCTCATCGCTAGAGGGCAAATAAGTGTCATAGGAGTATTGTGAGACTCAACAGGGTAAGCGCAGACACTCTGTGGGCAGAGTAGGAATGGCCAGGTCAATGCAGATTATGTTAAGTACAGTGAGTGAGGATTCAGGTTACTCTAAGGTACCCATACACAACAATTCTTTCAATAGATTAGATGTTATTTCAAAAAATAGACATCAAATGTAATGAAAATCTATAAAATCTGGGACATTTACAATCAATATCATGATAAAAACACTAAATCCAATATAGATCAGACAATTTATATCTAATGATGCAAAGCGGTAGAACATTTTGAAATCTGGGAAATATCAGTTACTTACCTTATAATAATGCTAACATTTGTATAGCACATTTCTCCTATTAGAATCAAAGCACTTGAGAACTGCAGCCATTAAAGTGACTCTGTAACAAAAATTACAACGTTTTTTCTACCATCCTACAAGTTCCTAAACCTATTCTAATCTGTTCTGGCTCACTGCAGCACTTTGTACTATCACGGTCTCTGTAATAAATCAATGTATCTTTCCCCTGTCAGACTTGTCGGCCTGTGTCTGGAAGGCTGCCAACTCTTCCGTGCTGGTCTGTTCCTCTATGCACAATCCAGTGTGTGTTTTATTTACATAAGCCAGCAGCTTCTCTGCTATCTTATCAGTGATAGAAGAGAGCTGGATAAAAAATCCTCCTCTGTTAGGCTGTGAAAGTAGCTGGCTGACACATACTGAGGAATTACAAACACAGGCACAGGCAGAGCTGTCTGCAGGAAGCCTGTAATGTTCAGTGCATGAGAGAAGAAGGGGACAGAAGGTAAACACACAAATGATCTTTTGAGATTCAAAAGGAAGGCTGTATACAGCCTGATTGTGTATGGATGTATTTTCTATGTGTGGACATATTGTACATCAATCTACTTCCTGTTTTGGTGGCCATTTTGTTTGTTTATAAACAAACTTTTTAAAACTGTTTTTGACTACTTTTAATGCGGCGGGGAGTGGCGAAATTGTGACAGAGGGTAATAGGAGATGTCCCCTAACACACTGGTATGTTTACTTTTGTGCGATTTTAACAATACAGATTCTCTTTAAAGCCGCACTTATTTGGCTATCCTGCAGTGTTAGGGAGTCTTGTCCAAGGACTCCATACTGAACATGTACTGGTTTCAGCCTTGAAAAGGTTGTCCTTTACTTGTCTGCTAATACACAGCATACCCGAGTGCCTGCCAGCATTCCCTTTTACCTGGTTTCAGCCAGGACTCTAGCCCTGCTATCCTATGTCAGAGGAGGTGCCCTTAACCAGTACACTAGTTTATTCAAGCCATTAACTTATCTACCGCACATTGCATATTGTATGGCCAACATTACAGAATGCCATTATTTACATTCTCAGTGTAGCACTAAAATTATTTTTAACTTCAATCTTTGTGCTGAATACTCACCTGAAGATGCAGGAGGATCAATCACATCGACGTCACCTGACGACAAGCGTTCCCCGATCTATGGCCTCAATTCATAAAGCATTACCGCATGCGGTAATGCTGAAAACAGCAGACTTTCCTGAGCACTTAGCAAAGTGTCACTTCATAAAACTGAAATTACCGAGCAGTGAGGTAAATTACCGACTTGGCTGTAATTACCTCCAACACATGTCAGTAAATTGTCAGCAAATGTCAATTCATAAAGCCTTCGACAAGCGGTAAGTCAGATAATAATTACCGACACCTCTGGTGAGGTCTTAACAATGCAAAGTCTTCTTCTGTGCAGGGAGCCGAAGTCTCTGTGAGTCTGTGCAGGGAGCCGAAGTCTCTGTGAGTCTGTGCAGGGAGCCGAAGTCTCTGTGAGTCTGTGCAGGGAGCCGAAGTCTCTGTTAGTCTGTGCAGGGACCTGAAATCTCTGTGAGTCTGGGCAGGGAAAGTCTCTGTGAGTCTGTGCAAGGGACCGAATTCTCTGTGAGTCTGTGCAGGGAGCCGAAGTCTCTGTGAGTCAGTGCAGGGAGCCAAAGTCTCTGTGAGTCTGTGCAGGGAACCAAAGTCTCTGTGAGTCTGTGCAGGGGACCGAATTCTCTGTGAGTCTGTGCAGGGAGCCGAAGTCTCTGTGAGTCTGTGCAGGGAAGTGAAGTCTCTGTGAGTCTGTGCAGGGAACCGAAGCCTCTGTGAGTCTGTGTAGGGAACCGAAGTCTCTGTGAGTCTGTGCAGGGAACCGAAGTCTCTGTGAGTCTGTGCAGGGAAGTGAAGTCTCTGTGAGTCTGTGCAGGGAACCGAAGCCTCTGTGAGTCTGTGCAGGGAACCAAAGTCTCTGTGAGTCTGTGCAGGGGACCGAATTCTCTGTGAGTCTGTGCAGGGAGCCGAAGTCTCTGTGAGTCTGTGCAGGGAAGTGAAGTCTCTGTGAGTCTGTGCAGGGAACCGAAGCCTCTGTGAGTCTGTGTAGGGAACCGAAGTCTCTGTGAGTCTGTGCAGGGAACCGAAGTCTCTGTGAGTCTGTGCAGGGAAGTGAAGTCTCTGTGAGTCTGTGCAGGGAACCGAAGCCTCTGTGAGTCTGTGCAGGGAACCAAAGTCTCTGTGAGTCTGTGCAGGGGACCGAATTCTCTGTGAGTCTGTGCAGGGAGCCGAAGTCTCTGTGAGTCTGTGCAGGGAAGTGAAGTCTCTGTGAGTCTGTGCAGGGAACCGAAGCCTCTGTGAGTCTGTGTAGGGAACCGAAGTCTCTGTGAGTCTGTGCAGGGAACCGAAGTCTCTGTGAGTCTGTGCAGGGAAGTGAAGTCTCTGTGAGTCTGTGCAGGGAACCGAAGCCTCTGTGAGTCTGTGCAGGGAACCGAAGTCTCTGTGAGTCTGTGCAGGGAACCATAATTACAGCTTGTAAAAAAAGAGAGATAAAGCCACACTTCTGCTGTACCAATGGGCTGCGGTAATTTACCGAACTTCAAAGGCAGCTGTGAAAAGGTTTATGAATTAGCACGCAAAGGTCTAAAATACTGAATGCGTTATTCCCTCCCATATTTTTTTACCGCAAAGCCTTTTATGAATTAAGGCCTATCTTCCTGCTTGCGGGAACATGTAACATTATTTGACAACACATGAAAGGCGCAAATGTAATTCCAAATGATCGCGGCACTTTGCAAGGGAGTCATCGGGTATCTTAAAGATCCAATCCACTGTGATGGTCGTTATAAGTATCACAAAACGGTGTTCGCTTAATCGCGTGCTCATACCCGCAATGTGAGCTCCCGGAAATGATCGCTCGGCCCTCAAAAGAATTGTCAGTCTTAGGGAGAATCGCACACTAAAGCATGATGCAGATACGAGCCTTAATATATATGCCTGCTGCAGATATATTTTAGCCCTGACTGCCAACTCTGTGCAGAATTATATTTGTTGATTCAGTGCCCATTATCTTTCATTACACTTATGCCAACATGAAGCCCCCAACTCCCTTCATGCTGCAAATCAATGTGCAATACTTTTGGAACAACATTAAAACACTATACTTCTAAAACATAAGACGACTTTAACCCTTTCCATTTCTGTGACTCACTGTGGGTCATATACTTATGCTGTGTTATGCATCAAACCATTGCAATGTGAGTACAATCCTGTGAGCATTATTTATTACACGGAAAGTCTTTGAGCATGCCTGCGGACAGCTGTATGTCACATCGTATATTTATTAACCATTTGCTTGCCATTGTTACAGGCAGGTATGCCTCAGGTGATGTCTGCAGTGATCACCAGCAAACAGCAGGTAATGCTACTTTTTAAAAACATGTATTTTGTTCAAAAAAAAAGTTAACATAACATTTTTGCAAACTCACACAAGTATTATAATAACATGTAAACATTTTTCAGCTTATTATTTTTATTTTTATTTTTTAATAAAAACAAACTGTATTGCTCCTGTTAAAGATTTTAACTAATCCACTTACCATGCAGATTTATCTATCCAACTATAACCATATTTAGTAAAGGTTAGTAAAGATTCTGTGCGCAGGGAGCTCGTAGCATTTTTATCTATCTATCTATCTATCTATCTATCTATCTATCTATCTATCTATCGTTTTTCTGCATTCAATTATAAACTGCCCAATTGTCTTTCCAGAATACGTTTATTTTCTATGCATTTTAAATTAAATACCACAACTCATTTTTCCCAGCTTAGTATTATTTTTGAAACAACCTTTGTCACCACCAAAGATACAAAGTACAAGTTTTATTTTACTTTATTTATCACTTGATGTGCCTATTTAAATGGAACTACACTCACTATATTCAATGGGACTGAAATGAATGTTCTGTACATGCAACAGGCAACATGAAAAATCTCTTCAAAACTATTTTTTTTATTTGTAACTAGAGAGCATTTCTTTCATTTTCTATGGATAGTGGTCCTATGATTATGCTTACAGGAAGTTGCCAACGTTGTGCATGCTGGGAGAGAATCGGCAAATGTTAATACTGGATTCTCTCTGTACTAGGATCAGTCTTAAGGGCTGATTCACAAACCTTGTCTTGTGAATTACTGATCCTTATCACTCCTTGTCTATTTATCTCATGATTTATTTATCCTTAAAAGGGCACTATAGCAACAATTAGGCTACTAGGATAACCCTGGTAGCATGTACCTTTTATGAGGAGCATACGTTACTAAGCATTTTTTTGGGACCTGAAAGGTAAGAGAGCATATGCAGCAATCCTGCCCATCGCTTTCCAAGCTATGCTATGTGTACTACCCCCTCTGCTAACTCAGGCTGTGCTGTAACAGCTATTTCTTTTCTCCTCTCAGCCTGCTGTACAAGAGATACAGAATGTTCAGTGACTGCTCAGGGAGTGCAGGGGAAGACCATAGCACTGGAAGCAGAAGGAGCTGAACCCAGTGTTAAATGCAGTGTAAACAAGTCATTTATCTTGCTAATGTTTTTATTTACGATCTTCCGCACCACTCACATTCCAATAACCATTATAGCTTAGCAGGGAGAGAGTACAGGAGAGCTGTTACATGGCAGCCCGAGTCATCAGAGGGGGAGAACAGGCAGAATCTCTACATATGCTCTCTATAACCTTTCAAGCACACATTTTTAAAAAACAAAGTGTTTAGTATCTGATGCTCGTAATTTTAGGTACATGCTACCAGGGTTATCCCAGTAACCTAATTTTTGCTATAGTGCTCCTTTAAGGCCCATGTATAAACCTCACTTAAGTCGGCTGAGGCGGCCGATAACGATCACCTCAGCCAATAATCAGGATTGTATATGACAGCCCCTGACCCACAACTTGCAAGCGATCTGACTGGCCCATCTATTCACACCAGCAGTGCCGATCCCCCCAATACCATTGTTTGCGCATCTCCCCCCGCCTGCTGCATAACATCACTTACACACCACCTAGGTAATGCATATGTTGTCTGACTAGTGTGTGTATTCCATGCAACATATGCGTTACCAAGGTAATGTGGACCATGCTAATTGCGCAATGTGCACTTCGGAACTGTTGGAAGTACATGTAAAAATGCTGTTCGCTTACTGCGCACATCGATTTTACTGGCAATACATCAAAAAACCCCATAGTCCTTTATGTTTACAAGGTTGTATAAGATAATAAGATAATATGATATCATTATAAGATAATATAATTTCAAGATAAGAGTACAGTACTCTATATTCAAAGGACCTTCATCCCACACTGGTGTTTTGGAGCAGTCTCTCCTCAGCAACAGGACTGGGATGCATTTCAGACTGCTTGTTACTTGCACACTGTGTGCTCTGCTTTCAGTAACATTTCTGTGCCAAGCTGTTTCCTCTGTTCTTGCAGCCTAGAATTAACAGCTCAGCCACTTGTGTGTTCAGCAACCTTCCCATCTGCCCACAGAGCACAGAAAATAATAAAGAAACATCCCCACCATGTGGGCATTTTGGATAGGTTGAGAGAGACCACTCTTAAAAGAAAATGGTTATCCTAGGCAACTGGATCATTATTAAATTCATTTATACAGTGCTGAAAGTTTTTCGTCACAGTACAATACTCTGCAGAGAAAGGACCAACCACTGTTCCCAAATGGAGCTCACACCTAAATGAGATTAATTTAATTAAATACAAGTGATATAATATTTGTCATTATGATACTTTTAATATCTTTATTATTTGCTTTACGTGCATAATATAACTAGATTAATGGAAATACAAATAAAATGCATGTGTATCTTTCTCATTCATACACTTTATAGTTCTCTTTTTAATTCATTATAGTTGCAACTGCTGTAAAAATGAGATGTCTCATATACATTATTTCTCAAAGTTTTGCCTCCTGGTTGTGTCGGTCTGAGATGTTACCAGTGGTGTAATTCCAAGTAAAAGTGGATTTCAGAATAACAGTGAGCACTTCTTAATGGATTTCTAAAAAAAAAACCAAAACAAAACAAAGCAAAACAAGAACACACTACTGTCAAATAAAATAGTGAGGCCTCTTTTCCACAAACTGTTTATAGGCAGTGAAATGCCTCTCAAACTCTCATAACTGCTCACTGCTGCCTGGTAACTACTTGATGCTGCCTGGTATCTGCTCACTGCTGCCTGGTAACTGCTTGCTGAGCACACAGTGGAAAAGAGGCCTAATGCTGTCAATGTCAGTAAGGCTAGGTGCACACATAACATAAGGGCTCTTTTCCATGGACTGTGGAGCTGTGCGCTCAGCAAGCTGTTACCAGGCAGCAACAAGCAGTTACCAGGCAGCAGTGGGCAGTTGTGAGTTTGAGAGGCATTTCACTGCCTATCAACACTCCGTGGAAAAGGAGGCTAATGTGAAAGGCTGCGGTTTATGTCATGTTTTAATTTAATGTCGTGTGTGTTTTTTGTGCATTTTTACAGCGTTTTTGGTGCGTTTTGCAATGCATTTTTCAAGCGTTTTGTGTTATGCGTTTTTTCCTGCAGCCCATAGAGTTCCATTAGCAGCAAAAACGTAGCGTTTTCCACAAAGCCAGCATTTCGGCTATGTGTGCACCTAGCTTGAGAAATATGTTTACAAAATTAACTACAATAGTTAATGTAGAATGTTTCATGTACTGCATGTGTGATTTGATTGTGACAGGAGATACAGTGCATCATACCAGCACATCTTGTCACACTTTCCACTTGTTCTCTATGGAGTATTTAGCTGAGATGCACCATACGCATTAGCAAGCAGCAAGATGCAGCATGTAGAAGGATGTACTCTGGGCCACCGGATTCCATTACTCAGAAGTGCTCTGCAAGCCTTGTAACAGTTCCACAGATTACAGATTTGAAAGAAGGCTGTCATTTAATATCAGGTACAAAGCCTTGTCTATCTGATGTACTTGTATAAAGCAGCACATATCCTGATAAGAGATGAGCAAACCAGTTTGTAAATCTGCAGTCCATCATTTTACTGGCAATTCTAAAAGTACACAGAAAACTGAACTATACCTGTTCATATATTTAACACAATGTGCCTGAAACACTAAACTTTTTTTGTGCCTTAATACCAGTTTTATATGATATTTAGTAGGTTTTTGCTGACTTTACCTTATCTCATAATTGACCAGCTTAAATACCTATGATGAGGTTTCGAGTAATGCTTCATACACACTTGAGATAAAAGTCTTTGGAAAATGCAAGATCACAGACCAATTTTACCCCCTTCCATGTAGTATGAGAGCCATACCTACACAGTCTATTCTATTGAGCTGAACTCCCCATCAGATAGAAATCTTTGCAAGATGCTGCACACAAAGATGCTGTACACATTCAAAAGATCAGTATCTGCAAAAGATCTGTTCCTGCAAAAAATCCATTCCTGCAAAATGCATTCATAGTCTATGAGATCTGCAGATCCTCATACACACCTGGTTTAACAGACTTCATCTGCATATCTGGCAATCATCTGCAGATCTAAAAATCCATCCTGGTGGATCTGATCTGCAGATGATCTGCAGATGATTGTCTGTTAAACCAGGTGTGTATGAGGATCTGCAGATCTCATACACTATGAATGCATTTTGCAGGAATGGATTTTTTGAAGGAACAGATCTTTTGCAGATAATGATCTTTTGAATGTGTACGGGCATCTTTGTGTGCAGCATCTTGCAAAGATTTCTATCTGATGGGGAGTGCAGCTCCATAGAATAGACTGTGTAGGTATGGCTCTCATACTACATGGAAGGGGGTAAAATTGGTCTGTGATCTTGCATTTTCCAAAGACTTTTATCTCAAGTGTGTATGAAGCATTAATTGTGTGCTTAATTGTGCCTAATTAGTGTTAAAATTCATAGATGTGCTCAAAACTGTACATAAATGAAATGACCCCCTTGGGGGATGGGGATTAGTGGATGACTCATGATTTTTTTTCTGCTGTCTCACTTCCCTGACTTAAAGGAGTTCTGTGTGTGTGTGTGTGTGGGGGGGGGGGGTGTTGAAGATAAAAACAGACACCTACATGGGGCTTCTATCAGCCCCATGTAGCAGTAATGTCTCATGCCATCCTCCTCCGATTCGCCGTTCTCCACCACTGGCCCCGGTCTAGCGTGGCATGGCATCCAACTGTCGCTCACGGCCACGTTCCTGCTCGCTCCCGCACACGTCATCGGTAGCTTACTGCGCAGACGCATTACAAGGAAACTTCGTACTGCGCCTGCACAGTAAGCTTCCAATGACGCGAGCGGGAGTGCGCATTATTCGTCAGATTTATTTGCAACACCCCCCCCCACAGAACCCCTTTAAAGGGAAGGTTCAGGGACTAGCTAAAAAAAATAAAAATCCATTTCCACTTACCTGGGGCTTCCTCCAGCCCGTGGCAGGCAGGAGGTGCCCTCGGCGCAGCTCCGCAGGCTCCCGGTGGTCTCCGGTGGTCGACCCGACCTGGCCAGGCCGGCGGCCAGGTCGGGCCTATTCTGCGCTCCATGGTGCGTTCCACGCCGGCGCGCTGACGTCATCGGACGTCCTCCGGGTTGTACTGCGCAGGCTCAGAACTACTGAGCCTGCGCAGTACAGCCCGGAGGACGTCCGATGACGGTTTTTTGACGGTTTTTTGTTCCAATAAAAATTCACCCAGGACAGCGACCATCCAGTTTATGCCTTTAACCACTTGAGGACCGCGGGCTTTACCCCCCATAAGGACCGGCCACTTTTTTTCCATTCAGACCACTGCAGCTTTCACGGTTTATTGCTCGCTCATACAACCTACCACCTAAATGAATTTTGGCTCCTTTTCTTGTCACTAATAAAGTTTTCTTTTGGTGCTATTTGATTGCTCCTGCGATTTTTACTTTTTATTATATTCATCAAAAAAGACACGAATTTTGGCAAAAAATGATTTTTTTAACTTTCTGTACTGACATTTTTCAAATAAAGTAAAATTTCTGTATACATGCAGCGCGAAAAATGTGGACAAACATGTTTTTGATAAAAAAAAAACCCATTCAGTGTATATTTATTGGTTTGGGTAAATTTATAGCGTTTACAAACTATGGTGCAAAAAGTGAATTTTCCCATTTTCAAGCATCTATGACTTTTCTGACCACCTGACATGTTTCATGAGGGGCTAGAATTCCAGGATAGTATAAATACCCCCCAAATGACCCCATTTTGGAAAGAAGACATCCCAAAGTATTCACTGAGAGGCATAATGAGTTCATAGAAGATATTAATTTTTGTCACAAGTAAGCGGAAAATGACACTTTGTGACAAAAAACTTCTAACTTGCGACAAAAAAAAAAAATGAAATCTGCCACGGACTCAACATGCCCCTCTCTGAATACCTTGAAGTGTCTACTTTCCAAAATGGGGTCATTTGTGGGGTGTGTTTACTGTCCTCGCATTTTGGGGGGTGCTAATTTGTAAGCACCCCTGTAAAGCCTAAAGGTGCTCATTGGACTTTGGGCCCCTTAGCGCAGTTAGACTGCAAAAAAGTGCCACACATGTGGTATTGCCGTACTCAAGAAAAGTAGTATAATGTGTTTTGGGGTGTATTTTTACACATACCGATGCTGGGTGGGAGAAATATCTAATTTTTTAATTTTTTTTACACACAATTGTCCATTTACAGAGATCTTTCTCCCACTCAGCATGGGTATGTGTAAAAATACACCCTAAAACACATTATACTACTTCTCCTGAGTACGGCGATACCACATGTGTGGCACTTTTTTGCACCCTAACTGCGCTAAGGGGCCCAAAGTCCAATGACTACCTTTAGGATTTCACAGGTCATTTTGAGAAATTTCGTTTCAAGACTACTCATCACGGTTTAGGGCCCCCAAAATGCCAGGACAGTATAGGAACCCCACAAATGACCCCATTTTAGAAAGAAGACACCCCAAGGTATTCCGTTAGTAGTACGGTGAGTTCATAGAAGATTTTATTTTTTGTCACAAGTTTAGGGCCCCTAAAATGCCAGGGCAGTATAGGAACCCCACTAATGACCCCATTTTAGAAAGAAGACACCCCAAGGTATTCCGTTAGGAGTATGGTGAGTTCATAGAAGTTTTTATTTTTTTGTCACAAGTTAGCGGAAATTGATTTTAATTGTTTTTTTTTCACAAAGTGTCATTTTCCGCTAACTTGTGACAAAAAATAAAATCTTCTATGAACTCACCATACTCCTAACGGAATATTTTTAGGTGTCTTCTTTCTAGAATGGGGTCATTTGTGGGGTTCCTATACTGCCCTGGCATTTTAGGGGCCCTAAACCGTGAGGAGTAGTCTTGAAACCAAATGTCGCAAAATGACTTGTGAAATCCTAAAGGTACTCATTGGACTTTGGGCCCTTTAGCGTACTTAGGGTGTAAAAAAGTGCCACATATGTGGTACCGCCGTACTCAGGAGAAGTAGTAATGTGTTTTGGGGTGTATTTTAACACATACCCATGCTGGGTGGGAGAAATATCTCTGTAAATGACAATTGTTTGATTTTTTTTACACACAATTGTCCATTTACAGAGAGATTTCTCCCACCCAGCATGGGTATGTGTAAAAATACACCCCAAAACACATTATACTACTTCTCCTGAGTACGGCGATACCACATGTGTGACACTTTTTTGCAGCCTAGGTGCGCTAAGGGGCCCAACGTCCTAATCACAGGTCATTTTGAGGCATTTGTTTTCTAGACTACTCCTCACGGTTTAGGGCCCCTAAAATGCCAGGGCAGTATAGGAACCCCACAAGTGACCCCATTTTAGAAAGAAGACACCCCAAGGTATTCCGTTAGGTGTATGGCGAGTTCATAGAAGATTTTATTTTTTGTCACAAGTTAGTGAAAAATGACACTTTGTGAAAAAAAAAAAATCAATTTCCGCTAACTTTTGACAAAAAATAAAATCTTCTATGAACTCGTCATACACCTAACAGAACACATTGGGGTGTCTTTTTTCTAAAATGGGGTCAGTTTGTGGTGTTCCTATACCGCCCTGGCATTTTACGGGCCCAAAACCGTGAGTAGTCTGGAAACCAAATGTCTAAAAATTCAAAAACGGAGACTGCACACAAAGGGCTTTAGCAACAAGCTGTATTAGTGAGCATGTAGAGGCACATACACAACATGTTTCGGGCGGAGCCCTTCCTCAGGTGTGCCACACCCTTCACCAGTAACACCTAAATACCTTCCCACACACAGAAAGTTATGTGACAATCACATGACCCAAAGAAGCAGATACAAACATATCATTTAACCATTAAGGGAACTACACCAAAGGTGTCTACCCCAATAAAAACTGAGGAGTAGGACACAAGAAACTGCTGCTGCAGTGTGAGGCTAAATGGATAAGAAAATTTGATTGTGTATGCCCTAATGGCCTAAACGAAAATTTGAGCTTAAGATGTTTTCTATGATGTTTTTCTCCTAGGATGAAATGGATTGCGCAGAATGTTTATAAAAGGACTTTCCAAGATTGGTATCGTTAAATATGATGAAATTATATTGCTATTGAAAGAATTACTATATAAATCGACTATGTCTATGACATGCTCACTAATACAGCTTGTTGCTAAAGCCCTTTGTGTGCAGTCTCCGTTTTTGAATTTCTACGCTAGTGGAGCAGGAGTGGTGTACCTGCAGGAGAAGTGCACCGGCACGAGGGTCTGTCTTAGGCCCAGAAGGTGGGTGACGTGTGAATTTTTGGAGTTAAATGTCTAAAAATGACTGTTCAGGGGTATAAGCATCTGCAAATTTTGATGACAGGTGGTCTATGAGGGGGCGAATTTTGTGGAACCGGTCATATGCAGGGTGGCCTTTTAGATGACAGGTTGTATTGGGCCTGATCTGATGGATAGGAGTGCTAGGGGGGTGACAGGAGGTGATTGATGGGTGTCTCAGGGGGTGGTTAGAGGGGAAAATAGATGCAATCAATGCACTGAGGAGGTGATCGGAAGGGGGTCTGAGGGGGATCTGAGGGTTTGGCCGAGTGATCAGGAGCCCACACGGGGCAAATTAGGGCCTGATCTGATGGGTAGGTGTGCTAGGGGGTGACAGGAGGTGATTGATGGGTGTCTCAAGGTGTGATTAGAGGGGGGAATAGATGCAAGCAATGCACTGGCGAGGTGATCAGGGCTGGGGCCTGAGGGCATTCTGAGGGTGTGGGTGGGTGATTGAGTGCCCTAGGGGCAGATAGGGGTCTAATCTGATAGGTAGCAGTGACAGGGGGTGATTGATGGGTAATTAGTGGGTGTTTAGGGTAGAGAACAGATATAAACACTGCACTTGGGAGGTGATCTGACGTCGGATCTGCGGGCGAACTATTGGTAACAGATTGCCCGCAAGGGGCAGGTTAGGGGCTGATTGATGAGTGGCAGTGCCAGGGGGTGATTGATGGGTGGCAGTGACAGGGGGTGATTGATGGGTGATTGACAGGTGATTGACAGGTGATCAGTGGGTTATTACAGGGAAGAACAGATGTAACTAATGCACTGGCGAATTGATAAGGGGGGGTCTGAGGGCAATCTGAACGTGTAGGCGGGTGATTGGGTGCCCGCAAGGGGCAGATTAGGGTCTGATCTGATGGGTAACAGTGACAGGTGGTGATAGGGGGTGACTGATGGGTAATTAGTGGGTGTTTAGGGTAGATAATAGATGTAAACACTGCACTTGGGAGGTGATCTGACGTCGGATCTGCGGGTGATCTATTGGTGTGGGTGGGTGATCAGATTGCCCGCAAGGGGCAGGTTAGGGGCAGATTGATGGGTGGCAGTGCCAGGGGGTGATTGATGGGTGGCAGTGACAGGGGGTGATTGACAGGTGATTGACAGGTGATCAGTGGATCATTACAGGGAAGCACAGATGTAAATATTGCACTGGTGAATTGATAAGGGGGGTCTGAGGGCAATCTGAGCGTGTAGGCGGGTGATTGGGTGCCCGCAAGGGGCAGATTAGGGTCTGATCTGATGGGTAACAGTGACAGGTGGCGATAGGGGGTGATTGATGGGTGATTGATGGGTAATTAGTGGGTGTTTAGGGTAGATAACAGATGTAAACACTGCACTTGGGAGGTGATCTGACGTCGGATCTGCGGGCGATCTATTGGTGTGGGTGGGTGATCAGATTGCCCGCAAGGGGCAGGTTAGGGGCAGATTGATGGGTGGCAGTGCCAGGGGGTGATTGATGGGTGGCAGTGACAGGGGGTGATTGATGGGTGATTGACAGGTGATCAGTGGGTTATTACAGGGAAGCACAGATGTAAATATTGCACTGGCGAATTGATAAGGGGGGTCTGAGGGCAATCTGAGCATGTAGGCGGGTGATTGGGTGCCCGCAAGGGGCAGATCAGGGTCTGATCTGATGGGTAACAGTGACAGGTGGTGATAGGGGGTGATTGATGGGTGATTGATGGGTAATTAGTGGGTGTTTAGGGTAGATAACAGATGTAAACACTGCACTTGGGAGGTGATCTGACGTCGGATCTGCGGGTGATCTATTGGTGTGGGTGGGTGATCAGATTGCCCGCAAGGGGCAGGTTAGGGGCAGATTGATGGGTGGCAGTGCCAGGGGGTGATTGATGGGTGGCAGTGACAGGGGGTGATTGATGAGTGATTGACAGGTGATTGACAGGTGATCAGTGGATCATTACAGGGAAGCACAGATGTAAATATTGCACTGGTGAATTGATAAGGGGGGTCTGAGGGCAATCTGAGCGTGTAGGCGGGTGATTGGGTGCCCGCAAGGGGCAGATTAGGGTCTGATCTGATGGGTAACAGTGACAGGTGGCGATAGGGGGTGATTGATGGGTGATTGATGGGTAATTAGTGGGTGTTTAGGGTAGATAACAGATGTAAACACTGCACTTGGGAGGTGATCTGACGTCGGATCTGCGGGCGATCTATTGGTGTGGGTGGGTGATCAGATTGCCCGCAAGGGGCAGGTTAGGGGCTGATGGATGGGTGGCAGTGACAGGGGGTGATTGACAGGTGATTGACAGGTGATTAGGGGGATAGATGCATACAGTACACAGGGGGTGGGGGGGGGTTCGGGGGGGGGGTCTGGGGAGAATCTGAGGGGTGGGGGGGGTGATCAGGAGGGGGCAGGGGGGGATAAAAAAATAGCGTTGACAGATAGTGACAGGGAATGATTGATGGGTGATTAGGGGGGTGATTGGGTGCAAACAGGGGTCTGGGGGGTGGACAGGGGGGGGGGGGGGGGTCTGAGGGGTGCTGTGGGCGATCTGGGGCAGGGGGGGAGAAATCAGTGTGCTTGGGTGCGACATAGGGTGGCTGCAGCCTGCCCTGGTGGTCCCTCGGACATTGGGACCACCAGGGCAGGAGGCAGCCTGTATAATACACTTTGTAAACATTACAAAGTGTATTATACACTTTGCATGCGGCGATCGCGGGGTTAACATACCGCCGGCGCTTCCGTATGGCCGGCGGGATGTTACGGCGGGTATGCGGAGACAGGCGCCGGCGGAGGATCACGTCACGGATGACGCAATCGCTCCGCCCATGCCCTTACAAGGACCACCGCCTCTGTGGGTGAGCTGGTCCTTGCGGGCTCCACTTCCCGGCCGCCCCTGTGCGTTAGGCGGTCGGGAAGTGGTTAAAGTATCTGGAACCTTGAGCAAGGGCAGGCATATCCCCACAGGTTCTGTTGGTGGATGCAAGCTTACAACCCACCTAATGGTGGCCATACACTCGTTAGATTAGCAGCAGATAGATCATCAGATAGATCTCTGATCTATCTGATGTGTTTAGGAACATTTTTTACTAGGAACAGATTTCCAATAGATTTCAGTATGAAATCTATTAAAAATCGATCTGATGGCATTTTCTTGTCATTAGATTTCCATTAGGTCCGATGCAAAATTATAAGCAATCTCAACAGATCTTCCTAAATTTTCCAACATGTCAGATCGATTGAAATTGATCAAAATTGATCGAAATCGGCTGCAAATCAATCGATTGGTAAATCGATTTGCGATTGATTTCGTTCGATGGATCGGCCGATAATCGGCTGAGTTTATGGGCCCCCTAATGTCTCTGTTGTGAGTCAACCAAATCAGACATACTGCATTATAGGCTCCTGGTCTCTTCTTGTTCCCCAGTGCATCTTTTGAAAACATGGGGAAACATTCTCCTCTTGAAATTGTGATGAAGGCCTTGGACTATTGATTACATTAAAATGGGAACAGGCTTTGCTGGTCAGTGCATCTGGTCAGTTATGTGACACTGGTGGAGCACAGAGTATGTTGTTTGCCCTGTATGAAAAACCTTTTGTATTTGATAGTGAATATTAACTTTATAGGCGTGTCTAGATGCTGTGATTTTTTATGCAAAGATGGCCGTTGCTTCAGTTGAAACCACTGATGATGGAATAGGAGCACACCTGTAATTTTTAACAATATTATAATTCATCTAGCCCACATTCAAGCATTTCATATTGCTGCCACTACTTGCTATGGGATAAGAGCAGGGGCATAACTAGAAATCACTGGGCCCCCTGCGAAAATTTGGATGGGCCTCCTGCCCCACCCCAGGTATAGGTGCCGAAACAGGTGGTTTTGGCGCATGGAGCTCACCGATGGGTGCCCCCAGAACAGATAGCCAGGTGTAGGTGCCCCCAGTATAGCCAGGTGTAGGTGCCCTCATTATAGCTATGTATAGGTGCCCCCAGTATAGCCATGTATAGGTGCCCTCAGTATAGCTAGGTTTAGGTGCCCCCAGTATTGCGAGGTGTAGGTGCCCTCAATATAGCTGCCCCCAGTATAGGTGCCCACAGTATAGCTAGGTTTTGTTGCCCCCAGCATTGCCAGGCATAGGTGCCCACAGTATAGTCAGTTATAAGTGCCCACAGTATAGCCAGGCAGGGGTGCCCACAGTATAGCCAGGCATGGGTGCCCCCAGTAAAGCCAGGCATGTGTTCCCCCAGTATAGCAAGGTATAGGTGTCCTCAATATAGCTGTCCCCAGTATAGCAAGGTATAGGTGCCCCCAGTAAAGCTAGGTGTAGGTGCCCTCAGTATAGCTGCCCCCAGTATATCCAGGTATAGGTGCCCTCAGTATAGCTAGGTACAGGTGTCCACAGTTTAGCCAGGCATGGGTGCCCACAGTATAGTCAGGTATAGGTATCTGGTTAAGTGACCCAGCGCCGTTTTGGGGGGGGGGGGGGGGGGCAGGAGGGGTCGCAGCACATGAGGGGAGAGTATTGGCCACCTACAGTGGTGGGGAAGGGTACCGACTCCCCTCCTCCCTCACCTCGGGCTCTACCTTCAGCTCTCCTCCTTCCAGCATTAATTGAATGCGCCAGCAGCGGGCAGGAACATGGAATGTGGACATACCTCTTCCACGCATTCCATGCACCGCAGGTCCTATCTCTTGATACACAGGAAGTAGCATCAGACGCTTGCAGAGAAAAACTTCCGTCACGTGGAACACGGAAGTACATCAGTGTTCCTTGTTACTGCCCGCTGCCACCGGTTAATGCTGGAAAGGGAAGTGCTGAAAGGAGAGCTGGAGGTGAGGGAGGGGGGAGTTGGCCCCCCTCTCCACTGCTGTGGGTGGCCAATGCTCTCTCCTCATGCAATGTGACCTCTCCTGCATCCCTTGAAACCCCTATTGTTACACCACTGGATAAGAGTCTAGCAGTCCGTAAAAGAAAACATGGCAATATTAAAGAAAGAAATACACTGTAAAACTTTTTCTTTTTCACATGTGTACACAAAGAAAATCTCCAGATTTAGCACCTCTCTTATGTTGTCTTGTATTGGCCTGATCCTGCCCTTTGCCAGTCTCTGACGCAATTGCTGTTTCAATAGTCTGTTGCATTCCAGCTGACTGCTTCTACTCCATATGAAATCCACATTGGCTGAACAAATAGACTATATTGTATTTATACTGTATTTATAAAACACCAACATATTATGCAGTGCTGGACATTAGTTAAGGTTACAGACAATATTTAGGGGTGACATACAGCAATAAGACAGACAGTATAGGAATACATGTAAACCAGATCACGCAGCACAGTATGAGTACAAAGTAATGCTTAGTTAGTCACTGTATGGGAGCATGGAGATTAGGCAAGAAAAGTTCACTCAAGAGTTCACTCAGATCCATAGGATGGGTGTACGGTAATGGAGGTGCGTGATCAGGTAGGGGACCCAAGGAGGAGGACCTGCCAAAGGCTTACAATCTAGAGGGAAACAAAAGGTAGGGGACCAGAGTTCAGCTGCGGGTTTAGAGCACCAGTGAGGGGATGGCCAGAGTGAAAAGGTGAGTTTTGAGGGCCTTCTTGAAGATGTTGAAGCAGGGGGCAACCTTAATGGGGGGGGGGGGTGGCGGAGGCTCGTCTCCTTCAGCCTCCACCGGCCCCCCATTATCGGCGTCACCCGGCGACACCCGGGCCTGGTGTCGGCCGGGTCTTCCTGGCTAATGACGCAATGCGTCATCACGCCGGCTGCTTTGCGTCATCACGGTGGCCGGCGTGACAGGTCTGTGCATGCGCATGTGCAGACCTGTCATGCCGGCCACCGTGATGATGCGAAGTGGGCTGTCGTGATGACGCATAGCGTCATTAACCAGGAAGACCTGGCCGACACTAGGCCCGGGTGTCGCCGGGTGATGTTGATAACGGGGGGGCGGAGGCTGAAGGAGACGAGCAAGGAGGACGCCGCAGGACCTCGCTGCCTACGGTGAGTGTATTCTTTTAAATTCAAGCACTCCTCGGAGTCCCTTTAAAGTTGAAGGCCGAAACAAGGATTTCAATGGTGGAACAAGGGGACGCAGAGAAGAACGAGAAGGCTCTAAGGGATCCAGAGCCTTTCCCCTTCTTAGGTTAGTATCTAACTTAAAAAAAAAGTTACAGGTGTCCGTTAAATATAACTAGAAATAACTTTAATTTTACTGACATTTATTTAAAAATGCTGTATGAGGTGCTGCTTTACAGTGTTTCAAATTAAATCTTAGTATGCAGAGAAAAGCACGTTCTGCCAACTTACAGAGTCTCTGTTGGGAGGCAGAGAAATGAGCCTCAATGATGCTCTAACAGCTAGAGTAGGATTAAAGGACACAATACTGCACTGAAGGATTTGTGTCTTTCCCATGTTAACCCAAAGCTAGATATAATGGCCCCTCCACGTTGTTGTACACATTTTTTCCCTTTTTAAAATAGCAGGAGTTTCAGGCATACGGTGAATTCTCATGCTGTTGTAGTGCATTTGTCTACAGCAGCTCCACTACAGAGGTATAAACAAACTACAAGAATGTTTCCCCAAACGGCAAAAGGAGGAAATTTGCAGTGTGTGTAGCACACAGTAGCAGAAGAGGAGGGATGGTCACAGGCAGGGCCGGGCCGAGGCATAGGCTGGAGAGGCTCCAGCCTTAGGGCGCAGTGTAGGAGGGGGCGCACAATTCATTCAGCTGTCATTCCTAATTGTGTATGAAGCAGAAATAAATAAGAAAAGGGGATACATAGCAGTGACTGCAAGCCAGATAACTAAATATTAAGGTGTTGGGGAGGTTGTGGGCCCTGTGGCCCTCTTAGTCTAATAGCAATCAGTGTGTGACAGCTGGGGTGGGAGGGATGGAGGGGCGCACTTTGGTGTCTCAGCCTTGGGTGCTGGAGGACCTTGTCCCTGCTCTGGTCACAGGTTTGCAACCACATGAAACATTCAGCAAGTCCATGCTACTGTGCAGGTGCAGTGCGGCCAGGCTTTGGGGTTTCTTCACACGAGTGGCGGCCTGGTGAGTCATATACTTGGACATGGCACTCTCAGCCCTATAGGACAGCATGAAGCTTCATAGGGAACATAAATGAGGACTGTGAGTGCAGAGCAGGTCCCTCAGCAAATGCCCAAGCAAGTGCCACATGTGCTTTACTCTAGATTAGGGATGATCAATGAGATGCAAATGATCAATGAGATCAATCAGATGCAAATTTTCCGAAATTATGCAAATTTTATGCAAATGTATGCAGTTTGAAAATGGACCAATCAATTTAAACCCAAGTTTAAATTGATTGGTCCAGCTTTAAGCTGCATATATTTGCATAAAGTTGCATCAACTCTGAAAAATTTGCATATCTGTGTTCATGCCTACTCTGGACACATCTGTTCAGATAAAAGGAACATATTTTAAAACAGGGTATTTTGATGCAGTAGGATTAATCCCTGGACATGCCTTTTTTTAATTTATTTTTTTTACTTTAAACTTAATTGTGATTGTCAAATGTACACAATTATACATCAAACAGATATGTGATGTCAAATGGTACACCACCAGTATTTAATGCCCAAATAAAGCCAGTACTGGGGAGGGGGGGGGGGGGGGAGTGTAGGCGCCCAAAGATAAGTAATGTAATGAAGCAAAAATATCGTGGAGGGAGGGTGTCTTTACCACTCAAGATGGATGAACCCAAACCACAGGGTTAATGTAAACAGATTAAATTATTTATTCAGCACGATTAAAAGGAAAACGCATTTCACGAGTCTCAGCCCGCTTCTTCAGGTCAATACAAGTTAAAATATGGTCACAAGCATGGACGCCAGAAATGATATACAGTGATATAATAATATAATGATATACGGCGGCTGCAAGCCTCCTTTGTGAGTATAAATACTCTTGTACTACAAACTAGCATCTAATACACCACAATACTGCACCATTTGGCTCCTGGTCTCTCCTTGTCATACAACTGACCGTGGAATCCCCACAGTGACCACCTTTTCTACCAAATAAAAGCAGAATTGAACAAGGCAGATTTTATGACCGATCACATTTGTACAAGTGACTTTAAACACTGTATTGAAATAAACTGGTGGACAGAACAGGTTTTTCATAGACAAAAGTGCTTCCCACTGAACTAATGTACTTAAAGAGAAACTCCAACCAAGAATTGAATTTTATCCCAATCAGTAGCTGATACCCCCTTTTACATGAGAAATCTATTATTTTTCACAAACAGACCATCAGGGGGCGCTGTATGGCTGATATTGTGGTGAAACCCCTCCCACAAAGAAATTCTGAGTACCGTACATACTCTTGGCAGTTTCCTGTCTGTGAACCCTATTGCATTGTGGGAAATAGCTGTTTACAGCTGTCTCCAACTGCCAAAACAGCAAGCAGCAGCTACATCACTTGCCAGCAGTAAAAATGTCACCATGTGATAAATGTCAGAATATAAATCAGGGATTTAAAATATTTTACAATGGGCAAATAGTACTGACTAAATCATTTATACATAATTATTGTAAAAATGAAGCACTTATTTTATTACATTATTTTCACTGGAGTTCCTCTTTAAGTGTTGAACAGTTGCAAGACCTCAGTTTGGTGACAGGAAACAACAGACAGCAGCGGTCCTAAGCCTGTATAGATGGTGAACAGCTGCCAGCAAGCAGATCTGCATAATCATTTTTTAATTTAAAAACTGAAGTTCCAAATTTAATACTTACAATTTATACTGATGAACATGATTGCTTTGAGAAATGAGAATAAGCCACATTTAATTTTAGATTTCGTTGGGCTTCAAATCTGTGCCTCCACTCTGCAGATGGGCTTTAACGAACGAACGGTGTACCACTGAAGAAGAGAACTGCTGATGTTATAATATCTGGCCTGTAGCCTCCCAGCATTTGTGTATAGAATGCACCACTCATACAGAGCACTTCTGGAAAATGGGACATGATAATACAGAGGCACTGCGATTGAGGGACAGGAGTGAGTACTATGTAAGCAGAACATACTGTAGTTACATAGTTAAAAAATATGTCCAGTTCATCCCGAAAAAAAAATAGAAAAGAGATCACTGTCCTAAACCCACATCCAAGTTGATCCAGAGGAAGGCGAAAAATGCTTACAAGCGTTTGGCCAGTTAACCATACAATCAGGGCCAAATTTACCATAAGGCACTGCAGGTAGGTGTGTAGGCGCCTGATGATGGAAAGACCGATCACTCCCATCCCCGAATACCTCCCCCCTCCTTTCCTATGCAGAGTCTCAAGCGGAGCAGAATGTAAGTGAGATTACTCACCCGGGTCTTGACATTCCACTGATGAAATCTCCTATCATTCAAGGTCACCTCTAGCAACTTCATACTGAGAGTACATCTTGCTACTTAATGGTAAGAGACACCTGTAGCCAGAGCCGGATCTTCAACCAGGCAAACTAATCAACTGCTTATGGGCCCCAGGAGGTCAAAAGGGCCCCATAAAGATGACTTGCCTCTATTCATGTAGCCCTTTAGTAACTCTTTCAGTCTTTAAAAACAAGACCTCTGCAGCAATTCTCTACTACAAAGATAAGAAGCAGGCACACACAGAGTTAACCCCCTTCCCTTAGCTCAGAGTTGTCAGACACGGGCTGGGTGCTGTAATGTGATCTCTTCATACAGGAGCTGCTTGCTAGCTTAGCTAGAAAAACTTGATGTGGCAATGACATCTGTAGTTACATTTTTTTTATAGTAGCATCATAATTTGTTCAAAAGCCTATGACTTCTGTTCGTAATGTTTACTTTTAGTTCCAGTATTTGCTGAACTTATTAGCCTTAATTTTATCTCCCTAGTTGGCCAAAAAATATCTAAAGCTGGCTATGCACACATCCATTTTGAACACTGATTGAATCTTCCAGTAATTTATTGCTCATACATATCCAATCGATTGGCTTTCAAGCGATATTGTGCTGTTTATCAATCTCTGTGGTATGGGGCAGGACAGGAGTGATGGGGGATCGATGGACAATAACTTTGCTCTGCATTGAGCAGTACAGCATTTGCAGTTTGATTGAAGCTTGATACAGTTCTGCTGAAGCCTATCAGAATTAAACTAGCTGTGATAGAGGTTGATCACTAAACAATTGAATGGAATAATGATCAATTGGCTAGACATATTGGGGCATTATTGACCTGTGTATGACTAGTGAGAATGAGGGAGCAAAACTGCCAAATTTGGTCTTGCAGTGAATAAACTCCAATATTGCTTTACGAAATCCTCACAACTCGAATGCCTGGTACACACCATGCAATTTCCCGTCAGATAGATAGGTCAAATGGATTATTTCTGACAGATCCGATCGAGATCGGATTCTGATTTCCGATCGCTTTTCTGATCAATTTTGTATAGAAGTGTTTGGAAAATGATAAGAAAAATGATTGGAAATCCATTCTGACTTTTCAGAAATAATTGATTCAACTCATCTATCTAATGGGAAATTGAATGGTGTGTACAAGACATTACAGTCACATTTGCCACGTGGCAGGCTTAGGCAACAATAAAGAAGTACAAGGGGCCATCACATTTTCGGTGTAAACAATCATGAAGTTGATCTTAAAGAGAACCAGAGATCAATGAAAAAAAGATTTTATACATACCTGGGGCTTCTTCCAGCCCCATCAGCATGGATCGCTCCCACACCGCTGTCCTCCGCTGCCTCTATCCCCTGGTACCAGGTCCCGTCTCTTCAGCCAGTCAGGGCCAGTTGACGCACGCACAGTGCACTCCGTACTGCGCAGGCACATGCGTAAGGCAGGCGCTGGCAGAGCTGGGACAAGGTCCTCCAGCACCCAAGGCTGAGACACCAAAGTGCGCCCCTCCATCCCTCATCCCCAGCCGTCACACACTGATTGCTCTTAGACTAAGAGGCACCCCAAGGCCCCCCAACACCTTAATCTCTAGTTATCTGGCTTGTAATCACATCCATGTATCTCCTTTTCTTATTTCTTTCTGCTTCAAACACAATTAGGAATGACAGCTGAATGAATTGTGCGCCACCTCCTACACTGCGCCCAGAGGCTGGAGCCTCTCCAGCCTATGCCTTGGCCCGGCCCTGGGCGCTGGCGAAATGGAGGGAGCCTCTGTGCCTGCATACAAGCGGCCGTGTCCTGCGGAAGTGATGGGACCCGGTACCGGCGATAGAGGCAGCGGAGGACAGCAGCGTGGGAGCAATCCATGCTGATGGGGCTGGAGGAAGCCCCAGGTATGTAAAAAATCTTTTTTAATTTTTCAAGTTCCTTCATCTCTGGTTCCCTTTAAATCTGCCTCGCTGTATTCACTTTTGTTGCCAGTGGCTTAGACATTCAAGGACAACTGTAGTGAGAAGTATGTGAAGGCTGCCATATTTATTTTCTTTTAAACAATACCAGTTTCCTGGCAGCCCTGCTGATCTATTTGGCTGCAGTAGTGTTTGAATCACACCAGAAACAAGCATGCAGCTAATGCCAGGTCTGACAATAATGTCACCTGATCTGCTGCATGATTGTTCAGGGAGTGTGGCTAAATATATACGAGGCAGAGGATCAACAGGATAGCCAGGAAACTGGTATTGCTTAAAAGTAAATAAATATGGTAGCCTCCACATACCTCTCGCTACAGTTGTCCTTTAATGGTTGTGTGTTGATGTTATTGCACAGCAAATAACCTTACACTGTTAGAAAAGCTGTACACTGACTGCTCTACAGAGTATCACAGCGTCATATCTTCAGTGCTGTCTGTACCATGAAAAGATGAAATAGAATATTTACAAAAAAGTGAGCGGTGCACTCACTACTGTGAGATGCTGTATGCTGGGGGGGGGGGGGGGGGGGGGGGGGCATCCTTTCAACAGTGTGGGGATCCGGCTCTGCCTGTAGCTATGACAGGCAATGGAAGTAAGGGAGAAGTGACAGCTGGGCCAGCCAACACACTTGCAGTATGGTTCAGTGGGGGGCTGTAGGTCCATGGAGAGCAAAGTCTGTACCTATAGGCTCCTGTTGATCTTAATCGGGTTTGCATACAATATTATGTCAGGAAGCTACACTCTGCACTGCTCTGCAAAGATACACCATATTACAGATTTTTATTTTGCTTTTAGTTTTTTATTTTACAATAGCTGTTGAGATATATAGTAATAGAGTACACTTGTCCTTTAAGAACTTTTCAGTCTATGAAGTGTAATAGCCTCGGCCTATTGCCCCGGTGAGTCCAGGGCAAATGTCCATCTTTCCTGTTAATTATATTGGACTTTAATCAGTCTCCGATTAGTACTCTGCTCAGCACGCTGGATGTGGGAAGTAACATAAAGCAGCATAGGTGAAAGCAGTCTTACCATGCTAAGAGATACTGTTATAAATCTGTTACCTAACACCACAGGGTGCCAAATGCTCGCTCACATTATGGAAATGTACAATTAGCCCTAATAAAAAAAGCCTGCACATTATCATTAACGTGCCCGCATGGAACCGGTAGGACTAGCGATGGTTAGGTATAAATCAGTGCTTCTAAGTGGAAAAATGTACATAATATGCTGGTTCTCCTGCTGTTACTGTCTTTGAAGTGTTTGTGCCCTCCTGATATCTATTGGCAAATGCTGCACCGTGGCTGTAGAGGACAACAAAGTATTTCAAAGCAACCTCATTACAGTGCATTGCACAAGCTGGATATACATATAATTATTGCCTTTTGACAATAAAACATTTTCCAAAGACTTTTTAGACAGCAACCTTTATTATATATATTTTTACATTAAGCCAGCTAAAAATATATGGTGCTTCTGCATGATCAAATAAAAATGCAACAATGAAAGCACAGTAACAACAATCCCAGACTCTGGGCAAGTTCAGATAGACACTTACCGTGTGTTCATTCGTCTCAGCAACTAGTGATCTACCACACACACACTCAGCTGTTGGCTTCTTGCATGTACATCTGAGTGTGAGTGTTCTCATGCAATTGATTGCCTCCCATGTGAATATAAACAGTTCTAAAACGGTTAGTACAACTAGTAGCAACAAGTACAACAACAAGTAGATAGTACAACAATATATGGGATCTACCCATAGGAGGAAAGTGTACAGTATTGCCCTTTTCTCCATTAAAAACAGTTATCAATTATCACGTTTTTTTCTATATAGTTCTAGTATCTTAAAAAAAGTTATTGCATGTGCTTCACTGGAAAAGCTGCTTTCACAGATGTTAATGTGGTGGAAATAATTATTCTGATTGCTGCATGCACATTTTCCTGCATACTCAGAAATGTGCAGGATCCCTTCTCCCTGTGGAATGAATGAATTCAAACAGTACATGTAAGGGGTGTAGGGTGTAAATATATTCAGGGCCGGGCCAAGGCAGAGGCGAGAGAGGCTCCAGCCTCAGGGCGCTGTGTAGGAGGGGTGCACAACTCAATCAACTACCATTTGCCTATTGTGTTTGAAGCAGAGAGAAATAAGAAAAGGGGGGTACATGGCAGTGACTGCAAGCCAGATAACTAGAGATTAAGATGTTGGTGGCCCTGGGGTGCCTCTTAGTCTAATAGCAATCAGTGTGTAATGGCTGGGGTGGGAGGGATGGAAGGGCAAACATTCAGTGTTCTACAAAGGGCTATGCCTAGTTAACTTGCTTAAGTGTTGGCAATGGTTCCCATTAAGACAAAAATGGAATGTCTTGATCTTCCTACTCTGGTAGTTTTGACTCCCCACTTAGCAGTAGAGATGGCCCAAACGGTTTTCCGGGTGGTTAGCTCACACAAAATTCAGCTGTTCGTGTCCGCAGCGGGTCGGGAACACATAGCGTGTTTGACCTGCCCCTTATACCTCGTCATTGAGCTAAACTTTGACCCCCTACATCACAGTTAGCAGACACATGGCAGCCAATTAGGCTGCACTCCCCCATGGAATCCCCCCCCCCCCCCTAAAAACACAGCAGCGCCGGCCATGTTCTTTTTTCTTTTTTTTGTGTGTTTGTGTGTGAGCCACTGCATACAGGCCACAGTCATTGCTAGGCTTTGCAGTTCTACTATCCTCTTCTATCTATTAAAAGCCAGCACACTGTCTATCATAAGCTGGGCTTAGCTTGCAACTGTATTTGTGATTGAACATACTATAGGATATCTGTCTGTGTGGGTTACACACTCCATACAGGCCACAGTCATTTGCTGGGCATTGTAGTTCAAAAGTATCCTCTTCTATCTATTACAAGCCAGCACACTGTGTATCATATGCAGTACTTAGCTTGCAACTGTATTTGTGATTGAACATACTATATGATATCTGTCTGCGTGGGTTACACACTCCATACAGGCCAGGCCAGGCTACAGTCATTGCAGTTCTACTATCCTCTTCTATTTATTACAAGACTACTCTGCGTCTAATATGTAATTTTCCGAGAGACTTCGCATGTATTCCACTCCGGCATGTCCCCCTCCAGGTGCTAGACCCCTTTAAAACAACGTTCCCATCACTTCTATGGCCAGAATTAGTCCCTGTATGTTTTAAAATTCGCCTGCCCATTGAAGTCTATGGCGGTTCGCCCGGTTTGTGCGAAATCAAACTTTTGGGCCATCTCTGCTTAGCAGCCCGGCTAAAACAGCTCTTCAAAATGCTTCTTGTTATTGTTAACTGCTTCCTAAACTTAACATGGTAGGAACCAGAGGGAACCTGTTCATGGCTCACCACAAACTAACTGAGGGAGTGCAAAAAGAGGTGCTTTGAGTTAACTCATGCTGGGTCATTTACTATACTACCTTATCTTTGTGCTGTGCTTGTAAAGGATGGACAACTAAGTATAGCAAGCCCTGGCAGAGCATCTTTGAAAGTCCCTACAGTAGTCCTCATTGGTCACTTAACAGACCAATGGGAATCCTACCTCTCAGGGAGTATTCTCATCAGTCTGTTAAAGGACCAATGGGGAGTCCTGGAGGGACTTTAAAAGATGCTGTGCTGGGGCTTGCGATAATTATTATAAAAAGTGACAGCACGGTGATCGATGTGTGCAGCCGCTCTTTGGCATTCATTGGGTATCTGAGGATATTGGCGTGGGACATTTAAAAGGATACTGGCGTGTGGTATTATCCAAAGGTAAGTTTTTATGGTTAATTAAAAATATTACAAATACTTAATTTGTGGTTAAATTTCACCTTTAACTTTTTGTGGAAATGGGTAAGGGGTATTTTAGTACTTCTATACCCATTTCACCTGAAAAGGGGGCAGGTATATGAGGATGCCCTTGTCACTTATGGTAACCTCCTTCCTGCATCTCCTACTCTCACCATAGGACAATACACAGGTTTGGCCAACTGACATATTATAATCTGTGTCAGGGATGCTGGCAGGCCATACATAGAAATTATCTGAACTATTGTTCCTGCGGGCTGATGTCTGAAATCTCAACAGAGCTTTACAAAGCAATCATCTGATGAAATCGATCACATTCTTCTCCATGAATTTTCTACTTTCAACTCCTCAGCATCCTTCCTCCTTCGTGGTTTTCATCTTTTCCTTTCAACCACATTGCTGATTAGCTTGGGGACGACTTGGGTGAAAACTACAGAAGAAAGTCACATGAAAAAAAGTGAACATGTATGAAGCCTCACTTTCACGTGCTCAGGGGAAAACTCTGGTGTTCTGGTTTAAAACTACAGGAAGTACTTGACAAGATTAGATTACATGTTTCGGTGACATCTCATGACTCCTTCGCTGAATAACTTACCAAACACACAATTGGAGAACCTCACTCCCAAACAGTTCTCTGCTGCTTTATAAAGCCTGCAGGCTGCTTATAAGCCAATGAGAAATGCACACATAATACACCTAGCCTGCAGTGATAATCAAGCAAAAGCTGAGCAAGTCAGCCAATTAGTAGGAGAGGGCTTCAGTTGCATATAGACAATGGCTATATGACCAGCAGGGGGCACCAGCGTGCAGGATATTCCCTCTCATCTGCCCCCCTCCTAACTAAACTGCATGGGATACTACAATAATAAAAAACAATGGTGCATGAGCCAGCCTGGGGCCCCGGGAACTCTCACTGCCCGGGGCCCCAGAACCAGCATCCAACACCATATGTGAGCGCAGCCAAGACCTTGGAGCTGCCACCTCCAAGGCCTGTCTCCTACTGCTCTAAAACTTACCAAACACACAATTGGAGAACCTCACTCCCAAACAGTTCTCTGCTGCTTTATAAAGCCTGCAGGCTGCTTATAAGCCAATGAGAAATGCACACATAATACACCTAGCCTGCAGTGATAATCAAGCAAAAGCTGAGCAAGTCAGCCAATTAGTAGGAGAGGGCTTCAGTTGCATATAGACAATGGCTTTCAACTCCTCAGCATCCTTCCTCCTTCGTGGTTTTCATCTTTTCCTTTCAACCACATTGCTGATTAGCTTGGGGACGACTTGGGTGAAAACTACAGAAGAAAGTCACATGAAAAAAAGTGAACATGTATGAAGCCTCACTTTCACGTGCTCAGGGGAAAACTCTGGTGTTCTGGTTTAAAACTACAGGAAGTACTTGACAAGATTAGATTACATGTTCCGGTGACATCTCATGACTCCTTCGCTGAATAAGCCAGCATTTTTACAGCACAGATGCCGCCAAAGCTGTTGCGTGCTATCCTTGCTTACAAGATTAATGAAAAAGGATTATTTAAGGCACGGAAGCAAAGTACAGATCTTATTATATGCGACTCGCATCCCTCGAGTTACCAACACTATAAAAAACAATATTTCCTTGCATTATATTGCATAACTTAACAATATCCCCTATGTAAATAACCTGCTGGAAATGAAGCAGATACTAATTAAGGTTCTGTTTTTCTCGTTAGTGATGGTACTGATGTTTCATGTTGAAATGAAGACATTAAACGCTGATTGTTATCATTTGAGAATTCTCCAGGTAGAGCGGCATCGCTGAGATAAGTGCTGGATTTAGACCGCTCATAAAGGTAATCTTGGAGAGAAGCATCTGATACCCATAGCATGTGAAATCAGCTAGAACGCCTCGTGTGCTATTTATATGACCAGCCTCTGGAGTCTTAGTTTTAAATAAGAGCTACAGCACCTGTAATAGTGTTTTCTGACTCCATAAAATCACTTAGTAATGTGTTTTTGAATCTCTGAAGCAGAAAAATATAGACTCCTGAGAGAGCAGCTGCTGCGTTATGGGGAAGAAGGTTGGATGCTCAGTATAACGTTATATATGTCCAAGGAAGGCAGAATTGCTTCCCTCAAACCTGGTGATGCTAAGCCTATAGAACCGAATATAACATGAAAAATTCCACTAGCGTGTACTGAACTGCATTTACTCCCTAATTTTGAAGGAATAGCAGGCTAATTAAAAAAGACGGTGTTAGCAGTTAGTGGTATCAGTGGTGCACAGCTCGCCATCCCTGAGGACCTTATAGTGCATTACATTAGGATGCTAATGTTGATGCTACTATGTTATTAATGTTTTTATGGGTTTTTATTATTCATGTCTCGGTTGCTGTGTTAAATAAAACTCCTGTGGCTTATAACCACAACAGGAAAAATTACTCTGAATCCTATCCAGAGAAAAATAAAACCATTTCAATTGGACCTTTTTTGTATTCTAGAAAACATTTCACCAGCATTCAAAGGGCTTTTTTTGTTCAAATGAGCTAAAGAAATACCCAAAAGTTTATCCCTATGAATCATTTAAGCGTTTAACTCAGGCACCACAAAGGCTTGACTAAATTTAGTTCGAAAATATGTCCCTGTGTATAAGTGAAGGTTATGTTCAAGCATAACCACATTACTTTAGCTCCAGGAGGCTCATTATGCTGATGCTAATTGCCCAAGTTACATGGAGTAAAGTTGTAATTTGTTGTTAAACTGCCCTGGTAGCGATGTTAAAATGGCATTGTATGTTGATAATGTATGGCAACATTTACTAGGACACAGACAAAACAAACCAAAGGAAAAAGCCATGCAGTTGAAGGTAGGATATTTTCCTTTTGTTTGGACACAGATTGTGAGATTGACTCACTAATGTGCACTGTAAAGGGCAAATGGCAAAAATTGGTGTACACCAGAGGCGTATCTAGAGGGGTGCAGGCATGGCTTACAGCACCATGGGCGCTCATGGCTGCCCCTTCCTCCCACATGCTCCACCACCATAATGAGAAATGCTGCTCATTACATATACTTGGGGGGCTAACTGTAGCAACCTATACTGGGAAGAGGGGGTTACTTATACAGGGGGGAGAGCAATCATCTAATTACTTATGCTGGGAGGCAACCTAAACTGGTTGACTTCCTATAAAGGAAGGGCTACTTCTGGCTATCTATCCTAGGGGGCAACCTCTGGCTACCTGGCTACGTATACAGGTTGGCTAACTCTGGAGACCTACACTGAGGGCTACCTCTTATTAACAATACTGGGGGGCTAATTCTCACTACATATACTGAGGGGTACATCTGGATATCGATACTGGAGGGACAACTTCAGTATGCATACGGGGCACAATTGGATATGGTGCGCAAATGGTGCAGTTTTAGTGTTTGCCATAGACATTAGGCACTATATTACCCAGATACGCCTCTGGTGTACACACATTTACTAAGCAAAAACTGTCCATGTGCATGCATGCTGCATGGCCTGAAATTGTTGTAAAATAATTCAATAATCCCAGGAGATCACACCATGACTACTCCCCTGAACAATGTGTGGCTGCATTGTAATAGCTCCCCTGTCCAGGTGCGCTGCTCCATCCATGTTCTGTCTTCAGCCCTGCTGCCTGCCATGCAGCTCATAATATGTATAAATAACAATGCACTGCATGGAGAAGAGACAGGCAGTGGGGAAGAAGACCGAGCATAGACTAAGCCACCCCTGGTACAGGAGAGTTATCACAATGCAGCCACACATCGTGCAGGGGCCCGGAGACTTGGAAGCAATCAGAGGGAGACCACCTGCGAGGTCTGGTAGCACGAGGGTTCCAGCAGCAGTTAAAGGCGCCCTGGAGCAATTGCCCCTTTGGCAGTGCTGGTCCTGTGGTAGCCATATATGAGTATGTATATTATATCACCAGCATATTCTGGAAATTTGAATGGGAGAGATGAAGGATATTTGGTTATAAAGCACCCATATATTATTTTCTTTCCACTCTCTCTCTCTCTCCCCCCCTCCTCCGACCCCCAAGCATGATGTAAAATCTTTAATGTTCATTCCTCTCTCTCTCTCTCTCTCTCTCTCTCTCTCTCTCTCTCTCTCTCTGTTCTTTAACTCCTTCACTTAGTTTGATGCAGAGAGTGAACATCAATATACCTGTCTTCAAACATTTTAATGATGTCTGTTGTGTACTGCAGTAAATTTATACTGTAAATTTATATAGAATAGTGCTTTTGTAATAGACTTTAAAGTGACACTGAAGTGAAAAAAAGCTTATGATATAATGCATTGTATGAATAGTACAGATAATTAATAGAGCATTAGTAGCAAAGAAAAGAGTCCCATATGTTTATTTTTTATTTTCAGTTACATAGCTTTTTTTAAATATAATATTGCATCATTCTATCATATTTGTAATTATGAACCACAATCTGCATTTTAACCTTTTGCTGACCGCTTCACGCCGATGGGTGTGGATGCGGCAACAGCCCCAGGACTGGCTAACGTCAATCAGTGTAAGGTCCTTGGGGTGTGGTTTGCGGGTGATCACGCACACATCCCCGCTCTGATGGCTCCGCTCCGTCTTCAGTGTCGCAGCGGAGACTGTTAGACGGTGAAACCGCCATCTTTTATTGCTGTACAGTGCTGCGTTGTAAGGCAGCGCTGTACTGGGGACAGCCGAGTGACACGGCTGTCCCCTCTGTGTGCTCGGAGGTGATCGGCTGTCATAGGCTGGAGCCTATGACAGCTGATCACGCTGATTGGCTGGCGGTGTAAATTGAACTGTAAATTACTTTTCTCCTATGTTGCTGTCACAGTAGGTAGTAGAAATCTGACAGAACCAACAGGTTTCGACTAGCCCATCTACTCATGGGGGATTCTCAGAGTTGTGTTTACTTTCAACAGCAAAGTAACCTATGGCTCATTTTACTCTAAAAGAAACATACAGTACTTCTTATTTGTATATGTTTACACATATTTTAAATTTTACAATTTTTCCCGATAGTGGTCCTTTAAACACTGTTGTGTGATTGGCAGCTACATAACCTGTAAATTGATCTAAGCTTTTAAATGGAGGTGAGCAGTACAGGGGATCCCAAGCACTCACACCACCAAGGACTCCCACCGACAAGCTACACGCCTAGTTTTTGGGTGGGGAGTACTGCTTACCTCCATTTGAATGTCTTTAAAGAAAACCTGTAACGACAAAAAGTTCCTCTGGGGAGTACTCACTTGGTAGGGGGAAGCCTTCGGAACCTATCGAGGCTTCCCCCATCCTCCTGTGTCCCACGGCAGTCTCACTCTGGCCCTCCGAACAGCTGGGATGTAAATATTTACCTTCCCGGCTCCAGCGCAGGCGCAGTATTGGCTCTCCACTCGGAGATAGGCGGAAATAGCTGATCCCTGTTGGCCCGCTCTACTGTGCAGGTGCAAGTCCCTTGCGCCTGAATAGTAGAGCAGACCCGACAGAGATCAGCTATTTTCACAGATCTCCGTGCTGAGAGCCGCAACAGCGCCCCGCTGGAGCCAGGGAAGATAAATATAGCAAGCCTTGTCAAGCTTGTCGAGCCAGGAATGCAGGAGACTTCGGGGGAGCCAGTGCTAGATTGACTGCAGCTACAGCGGAGGGGGAAGCCTCATTGGGACCCTGAGGCTTCCCCTTATCAAGGTAAGTACCCCCAGGGGAACTTTTTTTCTTTCAGAGTCTCTTTAAAAACTGCACTTCCAAGATATTGTGCATATGAACAACAGTCACTTGTCTTTCCACAACCCTCTCAAGCTACTGAGAATGGCCTGAGTTCCAACTACAGCTCTGGTCAGCACAGTTTCTTATGCTTTTTGTATAAGTTATTAAATGGTAACACACTATTTAGCGCTCTTTTTTGTCTACATTTTATAATGGCATTTAATCCGGACGTATGAAATTAATGTAATTCAGCACTACAGTGTGATTTTTGTATAGATTAGTTCAGTCAGATCAGCAGGGCTGGATTTCTGGGAAGGTAATAAAGGCCAGGGACTTGGGCGGCTGTGGCCCAAAGGGGCACCTGCACGTAAATGACTAGTTACTTACTACATATGAAAGTGGAGACAGAAAATGGGAAGCAATACATCAAAAAGGGAAACTGATGCTCAAGGGAGCTGTTCATGTAAGAACAGGGCTTCTGTACATGGATATTGCACATGGCAGATGGGGCTGCACAAGATAGGGGCGCCACAGCATACATGGCCTAGGCTGGGGCACAAAAAGTATAAACCCAGCCTTACAGATCAGGAAGATAAATTCTGATTTGTTACTGTGCATTGTTGCATTTCTATACACACTATTCCATTCTGATCTATGAGCATTTCCTGATGCAGTCCTGTTTGATAGCCCTCTATACTTTCTCTGTGCATATAGAATAATTGCATTACATAATTTATGTAGGAAAGTGCTGGAAACATATTAAAAGTAACACACAGGCTGTCACGCAAGGTCTGATTCATTCCCTTTAAAGTGCTCATGTCTTTTGAAATGAAAGTTCTAGATTACACGGAGGTTAGAGGTTTTTATTATAACATTTACGACAACAGACTACAGTATAACAGCAGGGAAAATAATCATGTTTCAAATTTGTCTGCAAGAAAGGAGTATAGAACAAATTCCGCATTTGTCATTATGTGAAAATATAACTGAAGAGACCTAAAACAAGAATGAAAAAGATTGCTACAGAGTTGCAATAATGAAATGTGGAAATCTAATACATTCTTTGATACACACATACAGAGATACCAGAATCTAGTATGACATAACATTAAAGAGAACCCGAGGTGGGATTTTATTATGCTAGTGGGGCACAGAGGCTGGTTGTGCACACTAACACCAGCCTCTGTTGCCCCATGGTGTGCCTCCAGGACCCCCCTGCGTGCCGCTATACCCCCCGCAATGCTGGCGACACGCAGCGTGCCGCCAGCACAATGTTTACCTCTGCGCTGTCTGTTAGCGCCGCTCCCCCGCCTCCTCCGTATCGGCGCTACCCGCCTGCGTCCCTTCCCTCCCGCTGATTGGAGGGAAGTGACGCGGGTGGGTAGCGCCGTTACGGAGGAGGCGGGGGAGCGGCACTAACAGACAGGCTTAGGTAAACATTGTGCTGGCGGCACGCTGCGTGTCGCCAGCACTGCGAGGGGTATAGCGGCACGCAGGGGGGTCCTGGAGGCACACCATGGGGCAACAGAGGCTGGTGTTAGTGTGCGCAAGCAGCCTCTGTGCCCCACTAGCATAATAAAATCCCACCTCGGGTTCTCTTTAAAGCGGACCCAAACCAAACATTTTTTTAATTCAAAATATTTAGTTGCACCACTCTGACACATACAAAGATAAATAAACACTCCTTCAAACCTATGAGCATTTCAGTGCATGCTTTTCACCCTTCTCTTTGCATAACTAGGGTTATACAGGTGGCAGCCATTAGCAATTCCTCCTTTGCTGGACACCATCTACTCCACCAGTTTGCCGGATTATTTGCCGGCAATATGAAAGGAAAGGGAGGGGTTCCTCCAATAAATGTAAAAAAAATTATATTTGTCTTCATGCAGCTGAAAAAAGGCTGCTATTTATTGTTATAATTTAGAAAATAGATTTTATTTCTGAAATCTTGTATTTTTAGTTTGGGTCCACTTTAATTGGTGCACACAAAAATCTTTTCCAAATGTAACACTCTAAGGCTTTGTACGGATGGATCCAAAAGAGCCCACTTAGCACTTCCCCATCTGCTGGACTCGAAAGAGCATTCCATCTACAATACAAGCAGCTAGGTAAAGCATCTGTTTAGTTCCATGCTGCAGCCAAATAAACGTTGCATGCAGATTTATGTCTTCACATGACATTGCATAGGAATTAACTAATGTTGTTCCCTCTAGTGGTCACTGCGACAGAGGCCAGGAGATGCATCTAAGCTCAATGTAAGATCTGTGCTATTCATGTGACTGACATTCTGTGTATTCTTTTCACAGTTATGTTTTGGAATCTATGTGCTTGTACTCAGGTACCCATCTGATTGGGCTGTATCTGCAGTGGGATTTCCCAATTTTATCCTCACTAATTTCAACAGCTTTAAGTTTTTCTAACTTTTTTTTTTTTTTTTACTTTTTTAATGTAACCTATTTCCCTATGGTCTTCATTACGATACACGGGTACCTGGCTGTTTGATTTTTTGTCTGCAGTGGGATTGCTGAATTTTATTCTCACTGTTTTCAGAAGAAGCTGTTCTCATTTTTCTGACTGATTTTTTAAATTTCACAAATTTCACAAATTACTTTTTTTTACAGCACATTATTGTGTCCATGCACACAATAATGTGCTCTAAAAAAAGTAATTTGTGAAATGTATCAGTGTGAATTGCTAATTCTCTAGTGGGATCTCATTTTATCCTATTTTCAGAAGACGCCATTCTTTTGGAGGATTTTTTGAATTTTGCTGTCCCAAAATTAAGACTATTTTTTCCTGACTGGTACCAATAAAAATATCTTAAAAAACCAAGCACACTGAAAGGTTGGGGGTCGATGGGCTATACAGGATTCCTAGCTGGGTTTATGAGCTTGTTTCCTGGTATTGTCCCTGGTGCTCCTGTCACTTCCTTTTGATTAAATATATTAATATTTCCCATAAAAGTGTGTAGTTTGGTGTTCCTGTCATTTTCCCCCTGATTAGGTATATTTATTTTCTCCATCAAAGTGTGCAGTTTACATCTCTTGAGTTACATTAGTCTATTGATACCAAAGGTGTTTCTAAGATCAGTTATTTATGTGTGGTTATAGTTATTCTACTAGTTTAGGGCAATAAATCATGTTTTGATTTAACACACCCCAAAGTTATCAGTTTATGAACCCATTGGTCCTGTATTGTTTATATTAAAGTGGTATAAAGTGGACATATTTTTCAATAAAAACACGTTTTCCTACTTTTTATATCCCATACAGTTATCATAATCGCTTTTGTGCATAAGTGTGATTATTCATTTAGAAATGACAAGTTCCCAAAGTACAATTTTTTTGCTCTGAGTGCTGACATTGCATTTTATTCATAACTGGTGTATTCATATTGTAATGTACCCAGAAATGCTTCCTGAGTATCTGGTTGTGTTCTGGAGTGTCTGAATTGCCAGAGAATATGTACATTCCTCAAAAACGTAAAAGTAAAGGAAAAGGGGGTGTGGGGAGCTTAAGTCATAAATCCACACTGACTAGATTAAATGAAAAAATACAAAATTTATTAATGTCATTTTGAACAAACTTTAAAAGAAAGCACCGGTACAAACTGCCATAGAGCCTCACCCTGCATGCATCCAACAGACATACCACTACCTAGGATCACCTAGTGTGATCAGGGATCCCAAAAACTTGCAAAACATAGGCCTGAGGAGGTTCCTTAAACAAAGCGTCCTCCCACCGGGTATACCAGACAGTGAAATGACAATGTTCCAAAGATGCAGGAAAGGATCCGAATGCAGCAGCACACAGAAGCAAAAACAGTCCAAGTAAGGCAGTTAGCAAGCGAAGCCCAGATCAATAAAGGATGTAGCAGAAAAGGCACATATGCATATGAGCACAGACTAAGGACATACTGTACCCACTCCAGATGCAGCTTAGATGGAGTCCAATTAGCTCCTGGCTGATCAATTTGCAGGTATCTCGACCCCTTGGCTGGAGCTCACAGCTTGGGGAGTGTCGAAGGGTCCAATGGCAGCAAGTCCATGCATCTGTGCTGCTGGGTGTAGCTGTATGGATAGCTCATGCAGTTTGTTAGAATGCAACACTCTGCCCGACTTGGAAGCCGCAGGCTGGCTAGAGTCAGTCCAATGGGCACCCGGGGGCTGAAGAGTGACCAGGCAAGAAGCGTGGATGGAGAGCATGGGGGCGGGAGGTCACAAGGCAGGGACCGTGCTAGCAGCACGCCAGCAGCCCTGACATGTTTCGCCGGGTCTACCGGCTTTTACGAAGGGAGGCGTGGCAAAAAGGAATCCCCGCGTCCAGCCATTTATGAAGGACGCGGACGCGGGCACGTTAATGTCCGCACGCGTCACTACATACGCGTCATGCGCGTCACCCGACCCCGCCTCCTATCCGCAACCAATCATGGTGCCGGAAAAACAATCCCGGTGGCTCACGGCAGAATGGCATAGCCTGCGTGATTGGTCAGGACTGAGGGGGAGAAGGGGCATGGCTGGATTGCAGGGACGAACATAAATAAAGAGAAAAGAACAAAATAAACTAAATATAAACACATAATCAAGCATAACCATTCGAAAGTTAATCAAAAGTTATTCAAACATTAATTTTTGAGCAGAGACGGCATACTCGCAAAAAACCTTCAAATGTGGACACAAAAACCGCATGAATGCGGAAATATGTCCAAAAAATATGCCAACATGGCATAGTCACTTGAAATAAAAAATAAATGGTAATAATAATCAATGCCTGCTGTGCAGCGACGCCGCATAGGGACAGACAGGGAGACACAGGTGGGAAACAGCGACAGCGGGCAAGGGGAGCACAACTAGCCCATACCAAACGGGCAACAACGGAAAAGGGGGGGGGAGGGGGGGTTCTAAAGGGAAGGCTATCAGTAACATGGATCCCGGGACAGAGTAGGTCAGTTAGGTAAAAAGGCCGCGAAACCAACTGTTTCGTTAAGGCCAGGATGTTCAGTGGCCCCTAGCTCAAAGATCCATCTGGACTCCTTCTGCAGGAGCAGACGATCGTAATTACCCCCTCTAATGGTTGTATGCACACGGTCGAGGCCGACAAATCGTATACCTCGAAGATCGCCCCCATGTGCGGATCTAAAATGTCTCGCAACCGGTGTGGTGGATGCAATGCTCTTGATGTTAGCAATATGTTCACCAATTCTGGATTTGAAATCGCGTCCTGTTTTACCAATGTAGAATGCGCCACATTGGCACATAAGAAGGTAAACCACAAAGTGGGTGTTACAGTTTACATAGTGTTGTAGACGCCAAAGGTGTCCACTAGGAAGAATTACTTCCCTTCCAATGGCCAAAAACTGACAAACAGTGCATCCACCACAACTATAGGTCCCGTTAACGATACAATGGGGGCGTGTGACCGCAGTGCCCTTAAAGTGGCTCTTAACAATCAGGTCGCGGAGAGATGGTGCACGCCTAAACGTGACCTTAGGTTCAGATGTCACAAATGGCTCAATTTTGGGATCATTGGTAAGAATGTACCAATGTCGCTGCAAGATGCGAGTAATCTCTTTATATTGTGCAGAATAACGTACACATAATCGTGTAAGATTGGCCTCATCTCTCCGGGGCCCGTGCGCCACCAGAAGTGCACTGCGGCCATACGGGCACGCTGATAAGCCTGACGCAATAAGCGATCAGGGTATCCCCGGTCCCTAAAACGTGACCTAAGATTCATTGCTTTGTTCTCGAACGCATCAGGGGAGGAACAATTCCTCCTGACGCGGAGGTACTGGCCCACAGGGATACCCCTGACAGTGTGTCCAGGGTGAAAACTATCAGCCATCAGTAAAGCATTGGTAGCCGTATCCTTCCTGTATAGGCTCGTAGACAAGCGACCCTGATCATCAATTATGACCCAGATGTCTAGGAATGAAATCCTCTCGGAGTCCACTGACATCGTAAAACGTAAATTCTTAGTGTTCAGATTCAGGACATCGACAAACTGATGAAGTTCGTTCGATGTCCCCGTCCACACGATGAAAATGTCATCGATGTACCTGTGCCACATCAACACGTGGCGCAGGTACATCGAGAGTCCGTCGTCAGAAAAAAATCTCACGTTCCCACTCCCCCAGGTACAGGTTGGCATAAGAAGGGGCACATGTGGTCCCCATCGCCGCCCCCTGCACCTGGAGGTAGTGCGACCCATCAAAAACAAAAATATTATTCAAAAGCAGGAATCTAAGTAGATCCAGTAAAAAAATATTGTGGGCCGTTCGTCTAATATCGAGCTCACACAGGAAGGTTTCCACGGCAGCAACACCCAAATCGTGCAGGATGCTTGAGTATAGCGCCTCCACGTCCAGAGCCACCAGGTATGCGCCTTGGGGGACATGAACCCCCTCCAGAATTCTCAAAAGGTGCATGGTGTCCCTGACATAAGAGGGCAATGCCTGAACATGAGGCTGAAGATGCCGATCAATGTACACGCTCACCCGCTCAGTCAGGGAACCTCGGCCAGAAACTATTGGACGCCCCGGTGGGCGTGTTTTAGATTTATGAATTTTAGGGAGAGCATAAAAAGTAGGCGTGATAGGGTGCAGGACCTTCAGGAAATGTACAATGTCCTCACCTATAACACTACGTCTCTGGGCATCCTCAATGATAGTAAACAGTTGTCGCTGGCATCTGGTAACTCTGGACACGGAGACGCGCACGTAGCAATCCCGTCGACCCAGAATATCAAGACACATATCCCTGTAGGCCAGCACATCCATGACAACAACGTTGCCCCCCTTATCAGAGGGCTTTATTTCCCATTTAGTCTGTTCCCTTAACTCCTCCAATGCCGCAAGTTCATCTACGGAGAGATTATGTGACTTAGAGTTTCTCCCAGAGAGACGCTTGATATCGCGCTCAACAACTGAGATGAACGTCCTCAGGCTGGGGCTGGCGGAGAAGGGCGGAAACCGATGTGATCTGTTCCTGAGCTCAAGTTCATTCAAAGTGGGTAAGTATGACACTGGCAATATATCGGGTATTGAGTCTATGGTGTTATCTACCAACTCATGTGGGCCCAAGCCGCTATGCAGATCAATCAAATCGGCCAAGGCCTGCTGATCCTGCCCAGACAATTCCATCATAGGTAGTGGTAGTGGATCACTCCTCTGGATACCATCATGGAGTAATCTCATCAAGATTTTACGTCCAAAAATGTGTATATCGGTAACCACTTCAAAAATATCAACATCAAATGTCGGGCAGAACCCCAGGCCTCTGGCCAAGAGTGAGCGCATGGACTCAGAAAGTGTCTCGTTTGTTAAGTTAATCACTTGTAGCTCAGTACCCCCAACCTGGGGAGCATCATCAGACGGGGCGCCCCTCTCCACCAGCCCAACTAGCCTAAAAAAGAGGAGGACGAGGGCCCAGAAGATGGTCCATCGCCATCCTCCTCTATCGGAACCGAATCCGAGTTGTCGCCACATACTCCACCAGTAGCTCCCCCAGGTGGGTTCTTGTCCTGTTTGGGGCGTTGGCCCCTCTTAAGGTTATTTTGTCGGAGATTGTATTATTTAGGGCTCCTTCTTGGAGGTGGAACTGTACCACCACCTGGGGCGGAGCTACCACTTGCAATCGAGGAATCGGATTCAACTGGTGTCGGTTGTATAGGGGGAACCTGAGCAGGGTTAGGCTTACCACCCCTAGGTTTAGATGGTTTGGGTGGGCGAAATCCCCAGCGATAAGCTGATCCTGTCTTATAAGCTAACCGATCTCTGAGTAACTTCTGATCACGTTGGATCACAAGCCCTCTATTGAATTTCTTAATGTGAGCTTCTAACTCCTGATTACGTTTTTTATACAATGGATCAGTATTGAAAGATTCTATCGAGGAGGTTGTCTTAACAATCTCGTCCTCAGTGCCAATTAGGTCTGTCTCGTCTAATTCGTTCATCAGACTCAGGCAGACCTTGGCACACCCCTCAAAATTGGTCTCCCACCGTTTTTTAAAATCCTCTGAGATATTCTTTCTGTGTGGAAAAATCTGAAAACGAAGCCACATAGGGCTGAATTGTTCCTCCAAATAGGTTTTATTATATTTAACATTCCACCAAAGGCGCGATTTTTTCTCATACAACCTAGTTAGTTTGCGAAACGCCCCATTAATTAGCTGTTCAGAGTCCCTTGCCCCCTGCGTCTGCGAGCAATCGCTCTCCACCTGTGAAACCAAATCGTCCCACCGCAGCATCACCGCACAGCACTGCCCAAAAAGGAAGAAAAAGAAAAATTGTTACAATTGTGTACGGCGCACATCTCCCAGGGCTGGAGCCCTATTTAACCTATCCCAAAAAGGTATTTTTACTTTGTGGGAGAAGGGCGGCGACACAAATTCAACGACTAAATCTTATTCAATATGACATTGCTCCCCTAAAGATCAAAAACGTAAAAGTAAAGGAAAAGGGGGTGTGGGGAGCTTAAGTCATAAATCCACACTGACTAGATTAAATGAAAAAATACAAAATTTATTAATGTCATTTTGAACAAACTTTAAAAGAAAGCACCGGTACAAACTGCCATAGATATGTACATTCCTCACTTGATACAATTAAGTAAACACAAGATAATGTTATCTCCAGTTCAGATGCTTCCAGCTTTCCCTGCAGGGAGCTTGCAAGTCCGGTATTTAACTAGTTGAATGCTGAAATGGTGGTAGTATATAATATGCTGTAAATAATCTTTTAGAGCAAAGAAGAAATGCTGGGTTTCATACCACTTTAAGGCTGCAGCAATGTTATAGATCTAAGTATTCAATTATTTTACTGTCTTTCTCCAAGACTTATGGTTTTCAGAGGCTTAAAGGTCACTGGGCTGCTTTTACTGCAAACAGATTGTGAATCGATTTCAGTATGAAAAGGGAGCCTCCCTTTGCCATATCGACTTGTTCATTTGGCACTTTTATTGGCCTGATGAGGCGGGCTGGGACCCGCGAAACGCGTTGCCTGTGCTAAATAAAAATCTTTTGTCATATACAAGGATTTCGTTATTGAGGTAAGCCACCTTATATTATTTCCTCGATTTTAAGCTGTTTTTAGATGCTTTTATTTCAACCAGGGCGCCTCTTTACCTTCAATTGTGCATAGCTATACCCCCAAACAATCTGTGTTTGAGGGGTGGTGACAGACCACCTGTGGGTGCCCCACAGTGGACACCTGTCCCTACTTTTTCAAGGAGAGCGACCACATCCAGGTCCCGGCTGGGACTACCCCGAGTGGAGTCGGGTTTATGGTCTCCACCTGCTTCCTACGGTTGGTTGCCCTTGCAACCTCCTTTTGTGAGTAGTAATTTATTGAAATTCCTTTTTTCAATTGCATACTAATATACTACTCTATTGGGCTCCCGTATTTGTCTCCTATATTTTTTCCCTGCAAGGTGCTGAGACACCCCCACTACACTATCAGGTTACAATGAGAATATCATCAGAGATGATAATTTGCAGTTATCATAGCAGAGTAAGCAGCATCAAACTAGGCTGAGGGGAAGAAAGGGCAAGGCAGAGGTACTCCAAACTACAGGCAGTAGACCAAGGTAGAAATCAACATAGCCATACTCAATAGTGCGAAACAGGTGTCAGTAAAGGTAGGCCTACTGCATGGCATGTACGTCTACAGAGAGAGTTATGTTGGTAGCATAATTACCAGGTTGTAACGATTGGTGAAGCACAGAGAGGATCTGATTACCAGTGATCTGCAGAACCACTGGGAATACAGATGTATACCAGATTATACGTGATCTGCAGTATCACTGATAATCCGATATACTAGCTAACCTCTGTTCACCTGAGTAGAGTGTAGTGTTTTGGTGTAACAGTAACACTTAGAGGACAGGGCCTCAGTACAGTAAGGCGTACTGTACAGATTCCTTCCGCAAACCTGAGCTCTCCAAGGCGGGAGGAGTCAGGCTGCCAGCGGGAAGGATATACTGAAAGTAACCCTCTGGCAGAAGGGTCACTTAACAGAACGAGGAACCGCCTCTAACAGTAAGGTCGGTTCTCGAGGTCGGACAAGCCAGGTCGTACACACACGGACAGATAAAGTACAAGATCAGGAGGCAAAGGCGGAGTCAAAGTACAGGCAGGGTTCAGCAACGGGGTATCAGAAATATCGGGGTACAAAATCAGGAGGCAGAAGCAGAGTCAAGGAACGAGCCGGGGTTCGGCAACAGAGTATCAGAAATATCGAGGTACAAGATCAGAGTTCAAAAGGGTAGTCAAGGCAGGCAAAAGTCATAACAAATAAATACAATCAAACTAGTACTTTAGCTATCAACAGAATCTAGCTAAGTGTAGGATTACAGCTCCAGCTGGTCCCGGCACACTTGCGGATCTGACTACGGATCTGGGTGCTCCCACATATGTGATCACACGCCAGACAAAGAGCAAGTGAACAACCAGCAGTATATATACTCTAGGACCTTTCCAGGACCTCCCTAATTGCTGGTCCAATGAGAGCAGTGGAATTTGTCAGCTGACCCAGCTGGTCAGCCGACACCCTTCTAACTGCTATTTAAACTCTGCCTCTGTGCTCGCGCGCGTGTAAGTCTGAATCTTGGTGGACTATCAGTCCCAGCCACACCAGTACTGTCATGCAATGTATCTAGTGCGGGGGCCGCCTCTGATGCGGATTCCGCCGTTACCAATGCGGATTCCGCCGCTCTGCCTAAGCGGCATGCGGCGGTTTTTCCGCGTTGTGACGCGCTGCTGAACGCGGAAACAGCCGCCTCATTGTGAGAGACGGCGGCTCTTCCGCGTTTCCTCACAGTACCCCCCTCCCGAGGAGTGGACTCCGGACAACTCCCACCAGGTTTCTCTGGATGTGAGGCATGAAATTCTCTCCTTAATTCGTCTGCATGCATGCACGTCCCCGGTACCCATTGCCTCTCCTCAATGCCGTACCCTTTCCAGTGTACGAGATATTGTACTGAGTTTTGCACAACACGTGAATCTAAAATCTTTTCCACCTCATATTCAGGTTGGTCATCTACCAACACAGGGGGAGGAGGAGCGGAACCCACCTGGACCGCAGGTTTGAGTAGGGACACATGAAACGACCTTACGCCCCGCATGCTGGCAGGAAGATCAATGGCGTAAGTCACGTTATTGATTCTTTTAGTCACTGGGAATGGACCCACAAACCTGGGACCCAGTTTGGTAGAAGGCTGCTTCAGGGTCAAGTGACGTGTGGACACCCAGACTAACTCCCCTGGCTGAAACTTCCATTCCACGGATCGTCTTTTGTCTGCTTGACCCTTCTGACTCTGGAACGCCTTCTGCAAATTCCCCTTAACAATTCCCCAATTGTCCCTAAGTGATCTCTGCCAATCCTCCAGTGCTGGAAATGGGGATGACACGACTGGAAAAGGGGAAAATTTGGGTGATCTCCCTGTCACAATCTGGAATGGAGAGAACCCAGATGAGGAATTCTTCAAATTATTTTGTGCAAATTCCGCGAAGGGCAAAAATTTTACCCAGTCAGTCTGTGCTTCCGCAACGTAACATCTTAGGAATTGTTCCAAAGACTGGTTGATACGTTCCGTCTGCCCATTAGTCTGTGGGTGGTAGCCTGATGATAAAGACAACTTCATGCCCATTTGGCGGCAAAATGCCCTCCAGAAACCAGAGACAAATTGGACTCCCCTATCCGACACAATGTCTTGAAGATGTGAATGATGAACAACTTCCTTTCAGGGGCACAAAATGGGCCATCTTGCTAAAACGGTCGACTACCACCCAAATGACCGACATTCCTTCAGACCTGGGCAATTCTCCCACAAAATCCATGGACAAGTGGGTCCATGGCTCACTCGGGGTGGGCAAAGGCTGCAGCTTACCTACAGATGCCAGCCGGGAGGGTTTACTCTTGGCACAGACCGCACACTCCCTGACATACTCTTTGCAATCTGTTGCCAAAGAAGGCCACCAAGCACACCTGGCAATCAGATCCTGCGTTCTAGCAGCTCCAGGATGACCAGCATTCTTATGGGCGTGAAAGAGGTGCAGGATTTGTAAACGAAAGGGCAAAGGGATAAACATAACCCCTTCGGGTTTTCCCTCAGGAACGTCCTGCTGAAATGGACCCAAAACCTCCGTCCAATCCTCCCAAGTCTCTATTGTGGCTAACACTAGTTCCCGCGGGATGATAGACTCAGGAGCGGGTGGCTGTGCCGTTTCTGGTTCAAAACACCTGGAGAGGGCATCTGCCTTGACGTTTTTGCTGCCTGGGGTGTACGTGATTATAAACCTAAACCTTGTAAAAAACAAAGACCATCGGGCCTGACGGGGACTCAATCTCTTCGCCCCCTCGATGTATTCCAAGTTCTTATGGTCGGTGTAAACTGTGATCGTGTGTTCTGCCCCCTCTAACCAGTGGCGCCACTCCTCAAATGCCAACTTAATAGCCAGAAGTTCCAGGTTGCCTATATCATAATTTTTTTCTGCAGGTGAAAACCTGCGGGAAAAATAAGCACAATGGTGTAATCTGCCCTGCAACCCAGACCGTTGCGACAGCACCGCCCCCGCCCCAACTTCTGAGGCATCAACCTCCACAATGAAGGGAAAGGACGTGTCAACATGCCTCAAAATTGGTGCTGAGCAAAATAATTTTTTCAATAAAGCAAATGCCGCCACGGCTTCAGGAGACCAGTGGTTGGTATCCGCCCCTTTTTTCGTGAGACTGGTAAGGGGGGCAACTAAAGTGGAGTATCCCTTAATGAACCTCCTGTAATAGTTTGCGAACCCCAAAAATCTCTGCAGGGCCTTCAACCCCACTGGCTGTGGCCACTCCAACACGGCTGTGACCTTGGCAGGATCCATTGAGAGGCCCGAGGTGGAAATTACGTATCCCAGAAACGTGACCGTGGTCACTTCAAATATACACTTTTCCACCTTCGCGTAGAGCCTATTCTGTCTTAATTTGTTTAGGACAAATTTTACGTGAACCCTGTGTTCGGAGAGGTTATTGGAATAAATTAGTATGTCATCGAGGTTTTCCAACACGAATCTACCCAAAACCTCCCGGAATACCTCATTGATTAATTCTTGGAAGACGGCTGGCGCATTGCACAACCCGAAGGGCATCACTAGGTACTCGTAATGCCCGTCGGGTGTGTTGAAGGCCGTCTTCCACTCATCACCCTCTCTGATGCGGATTAGATTGTATGCCCCCCTCAGATCCAATTTAGAGAAGATCTTTGCGGCTGTGACTTGTGTAAATAAATCGTCTATCAAGGGTAACGGATAGCGATTTTTTATCGTGATCTTATTGAGGCCCCGATAATCAATACAAGGTCGGAGACCCCCGTCTTTCTTTTTAACGAAAAAGAAACCGGCCCCAGCAGGCGACCGGGAGGGCCGGATGAACCCCTTGGCTAAGTTATCACGAATGTATTCCTGCATAGCCATCTTCTCTGGACCGGACAAGTTATACAGGTGACCCCTAGGAGGCATACAACCAGCACGGAGATCAATGGGGCAATCGAACGGGCGATGAGGGGGTAACTGATCAGCAGACTTAGGACAAAATACATCAGAGAACTCTGCATACTCTTCGGGAACCCCCTCCACAAGAATTTTGGTCCGACCCAATGTCACCTTCCCTAAACACCGTTGGTGACAATGATCGGACCATCTGGTTACCTGACCCGTAGCCCAGTCTATGTGCGGAGAATGGATTTGCAGCCACGGCATGCCTAAGATAATAGTGGAGGTAGACATGCGTAACACAAAAAATCGTAACTGTTCCCCATGCAGTACCCCTATGGCGACCTTCACCTCCGGGGTCTGTGACAGTGGGCGATCCCGTTGCAGAGGGGAATCGTCTACTGCCGTGACCTGAATGGGGGGACTCACTGGAGTGAGGGGAATACCCAACTCCTGAGCAAATTCAAGATCCATAAAATTAGCCACTGAGCCAGAATCAACAAACGCTTCAGTGGCTACGGACTTATTCTCCCATGTGATAGTACAGGGGAGAAGCAATTTTTTCTCTTTAAGGGGTGAAAATTGTGTGCCTAGGGTGTCACCCCCCACTACTCCTAGGCAAACTCGTTTCCCGACTTGTTAGGGCAGTTTCGCACCCTATGCCCTGCTGCTGCACAATACAGGCACAGCTGTTCCGTCATTCTCCGCCGTCGCTCCACCTGGGTCAACTTCGAACGACCAATCTGCATTGGTTCGGGCGGAGGCAAGGCCGGAGAGGGTGAGACAGGCGGAGAAGGTGTTACTAGGGGTGTAGCGGATGGTGCCGCGTAAGATGTCACCCTGACGCGGTGACTACCCCTAACCTGCTTCTGATGGCGTAACCTACGATCAACTCGAATGGCCGATGATATGGCCTCATCGACTGTCTTGGGCTCGGGTACAGTTAACATTAGATCAGAGACTTCCTCCGACAACCCAGACAGGAAGTAATCCATCAGAGCAAAGTTATCGAATATAGCGGTGACTGACCACCTACGGAACTCTGCTGCATAATCCTCGACCGAGCCTCTGCCTTGCCGCAAAAGTTTGAGCTTCCGCTCAGAGGACGCGGCAAGGTCAGGGTCGTCATAAATTATGGCCATGGCCTTAAAGAATTCCTCCACCGAGGTCAGGGCAATATTGGTAGAAGGCAGGTTGTATGCCCATGACTGGGAGTCACCAGCCAGCAAAGTTTTAATAAAGGTGACCCGTTGGGTCTCAGTCCCCGAGGATCGGGGTCTCAATTCGAAATACGATAACACTCTACTCCTGAAATTCCGAAAGTCAGATTTGTGGCCGGAAAATTTATCAGGTACAGGCATGCGAATGTCGTCACTAGGAGGGGATCGCACTAAATCAACTGACGTCTGGAGGGTTCGCACTGAGCCTGATAGGGCATCGATTAAGGCTTTGTGCTGGCCCAGTGCTTGATGGATACTGTCCACCGAAGTGGCAAGCACAGTCAGAGGATCAGCGCGTGATTCCATCTGTTTTTTGGTCTGGCGTTCTGTAACGATCGGTGAAGCACAAAGAGGATCTGATTACCAGTGATCTGCAGAACCACTGGGAATACAGATGTATACCAGATTATACGTGATCTGCAGTATCACTGATAATCCGATATACTAGCTAACCTCTGTTCACCTGAGTAGAGTGTAGTGTTTTGGTGTAACAGTAACACTTAGAGGACAGGGCCTCAGTACAGTAAGGCGTACTGTACAGATTTCTTCCGCAAACCTGAGCTCTCCAAGGCGGGAGGAGTCAGGCTGCCAGCGGGAAGGATATACTGAAAGTAACCCTCTGGTGGAAGGGTCACTTAACAGAACGAGGAACCGCCTCTAACAGTAAGGTCGGTTCTCGAGGTCGGACAAGCCAGGTCGTACACACACGGACAGATAAAGTACAAGATCAGGAGGCAAAGGCGGAGTCAAAGTACAGGCAGGGTTCAGCAACGGGGTATCAGAAATATCGGGGTACAAAATCAGGAGGCAGAAGCAGAGTCAAGGAACGAGCCGGGGTTCGGCAACAGAGTATCAGAAATATCGAGGTACAAGATCAGAGTTCAAAAGGGTAGTCAAGGCAGGCAAAAGTCATAACAAATAAATACAATCAAACTAGTACTTTAGCTATCAACAGAATCTAGCTAAGTGTAGGATTACAGCTCCAGCTGGTCCCGGCACACTTGCGGATCTGACTACGGATCTGGGTGCTCCCACATATGTGATCGCACGCCAGACAAAGAGCAAGTGAACAACCAGCAGTATATATACTCTAGGACCTTTCCAGGACCTCCCTAATTGCTGGTCCAATGGGAGCAGTGGAATTTGTCAGCTGACCCAGCTGGTCAGCCGACACCCTTCTAACTGCTATTTAAACTCTGCCTCTGTGCTCGCGCGCGTGTAAGTCTGAATCTTGGTGGACTATCAGTCCCAGCCACACCAGTACTGTCATGCAATGTATCTAGTGCGGGGGCCGCCTCTGATGCGGATTCCGCCGTTACCAATGCGGATTCCGCCGCTCTGCCTAAGCGGCATGCGGCGGTTTTTCCGCGTTGTGACGCGCTGCTGAACGCGGAAACAGCCGCCTCATTGTGAGAGACAGCGGCTCTTCCGCGTTTCCTCACACAGGTTTTGTGAATCAACTACAATAAGTGTTTAAAGTCAACTTACAACTCTAGGAAAGGTTTCAAAGTACACTACTAAAGCAGGGGTCAGTACACACTGCAGCTTGTTCGCTATCAGTATAAGTAACAACAGCTTAATTAAACTGTACATGCTGAGGATGATATGCATGTATCTTAAAAAGGGTATAATACATGTTGTAAGTATTTTGCATTGTTGATCTGGGCACAATTTTCAGACATTTTAAGTACACTTAGCTATAAATAGGCTATTGCTATTTACAAGAGAGACAGACAATAATATGCTATCATTTGCTGGGTCTCTGTAAAATCACATGATCATGCATCTTATACGTTTGCATGTATAACCTTGTGCTATGTTGTATAACCATTTGCTACCTCTCTGTCATCCCTTTACATGGTATATATCCCTATTTATAGTCCAGCGCTGCGTAATCTGTTGTAATAAGTTTACAAAGATAGTAAAGCCCTGAGCCGTCGAAGGGCCCTATCACACCGGAGAGCATTTTTCATATTGTTCTAATTTCTTTTTAAAAACGCTTCCACTGACTTGCATTAAAATCACGGTAAAATCGCAATTTTAATGAAAGTCAATGGATGCTTTAAAACAAACAAACAAAAAAATGACCTGAAAAACGCTCTCCAGTGTGTCTCTTAGTTGCGTTCGCTTTTCAGCATTGCAGATGTTACAGATGCTGAAAAGCAGATAGAAGCGGACACAACTGCGTTAGCAGACTCAGGCTGTAAGTGTGTATGAGTCACAGACCTTGAACAAGCATGCAGCTTGTGAAGTCAGAACAGCTGATCTACATACTTGTTCAGGATCAGTAACTGAAAACATTAGAGGTAGATAATTAGCACAGCAGCCAGGCAAGTAACATTTTAACAATGGTAATAATGACTTCATCCATATTCCTCTCATTGCAATGCAGACTTCCTATAATAATAACATTTATCACTGGAAAAATTCATTCATTTGATTTTCCGAGTTTAAGACCATAAACTTTCTGCTTTAGATGTACCCCTGTGTTTTATGTGTCAGCCTTTTTTTGTTTTATAAACTGTTAAAATGGAGGGTTTAATCCCAGAGATCCTCTCACGCCATGGTTCTATATAACTCTCATTAAATGTAATGTTCCTTATGCTCACAAATGAGGCCAAGGAAAAAAAAAAGCTCCTGCAACCATTTAAATGAGGGCCACTTAGTGCATAGACAGAGGCAATTAGCAAGACTTGTCAGTGTGCACTGTATTACTGTATTACAGCTGGTATAAAACATTTTAACCATTATTACCTAGAAAATGAAGTCACATTTCATATCCGGCTGAGCAGCAGTCTAGAACAGTAACAGCACGGAGCAGAAAGCCAGCAGATGTATTCTGTCAGCAAGGAGGCACTGCTGATTGCTGGGAAATCATTGTCAGAAAAGCACGAGCGTTTCACCTGGGTACAGTTTTATTCCTGCTAAAATCTCTGTGAAGAATGCCTGATTCAAGCTATGAGTGACATCTCATGCATTCGGTTATTTTAAGGCTGTATATGGGAGATATAGGCTTTTAGATATGTTATTGGATGTCAACTAGCTACGGTGGCAGAGGGATTCTCATACTCATTGTGAGGTCCTCTAGTGCCAGGTTATTATGGCTGCTCCCCCTTGGTGTTTTGTGCAGTTTGGATAACATATGTACTGTATATTGCATCCGTAAATACTCTTATCCGCTACTTGGAGAGCAGCCCAGATCACCCTTAATCTACAGAGGCAGAGATGGTTGCAAAACAAGCTCGACAGCCTTAAAGAGATGAATCACAGCAGTCTTGTTGGTGGTATTGAAAGGGTTAAAAAATAACACAAGTGTAGGCTCAGGCACACATGGTACCTGCATGGCTCTCCATTGGGGAGCTGATCTCACTGAAATAGTCTGAATGGGACAGCTTTGTGTTGTACACAAAATGAATGTTACACCTATGTGTGTAGCCTTATCTTACCTTTCACTTTTGCTGAGGAGTGTCAATTAACCAGTCACAATCTCAGGCATGATACTGGAACTTTTATGTCAAAACAAATACAACTTCAATTCTTTATGCAACATTTCCCCTTTTCTCTTTATAAGCCTCAATCTTTGTTCACATATCTGACAGGGCATATGTTTATGTTTGTATATATTGGTATTGTATTTAACAAAATACTGTTTGAGTAAAGGCCTAATCCCATCCTATCAGTGGGCCTGATTCACAAAGCGGTGCTAACAGTTAGCACCCTGGTGAAAAGCCCTTTATCACGCCTAAACTCAGTTTGGGCATGATAAGTTTAGGTGTGATAAGTTTAGGTGTGATAAGTTTAGGCATGATAAGTTTAGGTGTGATAAGTTTAGGCATGATAAGTTTAAGCACCAACTGCGTTAGCACTGCAATGCACAGCTAATCAAAAGTTTTGCGCTAGCAAAGTCTGGTGCACTTCGCATAGAGTTTAATGGCGCTGCTTTGCATGCGGGACTTTGCACGCTATCTACACTTATCTAAACTTAGCATGCCTAAACTTATCACACCTAAACTTATCATGCCTAAACTGGCTTTTCATTAGCGTGGTGCAATGGTTATCACGCCTAAAGTCTCTAACTGGGTTAGCACCGCTTTGTGAATCGAGCCCAGTGTGTGTAAACTTTAGTATAGGATCCTTCATTAACCTGAAGTGTTATCAGAAAACAATCAACACAGTCTTGAGTCTGTAGATCTAATTAGGTAATGTATCACTTGCACTGGTCACCGTGGGGACATATTACATTGGGGGGGATAGCCACAGGTCGGCGAGGCGGCCAGATGCGTCATCGCAAGGCTAATTTCTGATCAATTTTAGGATGAAATTGATTGGGAATCGGCCTGCCGTGTGTATGCAGCCAACAGATGTTTCTAATCATATACAATTAAAGAGAGATTTGTCTCTTGGTCGAATCTGCCCATCATCGCTAGATATATGGATATCTTAACCAACCACTTAAGTACCAGCGGTCTCTGCCCCCTTAAGGACCAGAGACCGTTGGTACAGAAACGGCGGAAACCTGACGAATACCGACAAATCGCCGAACATACCCACCACAACCGCCATCACCGCCGCACGTCGAGAACCTGGGCCAACCAGTCTGCAGTCTCTATGACGGCAGAGTTCCTGTGAGCTGGCCAGGAGCTGCTTTCATTGGCTCCTGACCGTGCCTATCAATGTAAGCCAATGGGAGTTGCGTACATTGAAAGACAGGGCCAGGAGCCAGTGAAATTGGCTCCTGACTTGCTCACAGGAACTCTGCCATCACAGAGACAGGCAGAGTGAGTGAGCTGCTATGGAAGACAGCGAGGATTCAGCGGCGAGACCAGCGGGAGCGCCAAAAACGGCGGATGTGCGCAGCAGCGATGAGTTGAAATTCACGCCATGTCACACGGCTGTCCCCAGTACAGCGCTGCTGCTGATCGCAGTGCTGTACATGTAAATAGACGGCGGTTTCGTTGTCTTTACAGTCTCCCGAGTGGCAATCGCTGCTCGGAGACTGAAGGCGGGGCGAAGCTTCTCTCCTCGAGCAGGAAATGCGTGCGCAGCCTGCACATGATCTCCTGCAAAACAAAGCCCCAGATCTTGACGCCAATCGGCGTTAGGTGGTCCTGGGGCTGTGCCGCGGCCACGCCCATCGGCATTAGGCAGTCGGCAAGAAGTTAAAGGATACCCCAAGTGACATGTGACATGATGAGATAGACATGGGTGTGTACAGTGCCTAGCACACAAATAACTATGCTGTGTTCCTTTTCTTCTTTCTCTGCCTGAAAGAGTTAAATATCAGGTATGTAAGTGGCTGACTCAGACAGGAAGTGACTACAGTGTGACCCTTACTGATAAGAAATTACAACTATAAAATACTTTCTTAGCAGAAAAATGGCTTCTGATAGTAAGAAAGAGATAAAAAAGGGAATTTCTTATCAGTGAGGGTCACACTGTAGTCACTTCCTGTCTGAGTCAGGACTGAGTCAGCCACTTACATACCTGATATTTAACTCTTCCAGGCAGAGAAAGAAAAAAAGGAACACAGCATAGATATTTGTGTGCAAGGCACTGTACATACACATGTCTATCTTATCATGTCACATGTCACTTCGGGTATCCTTTAAAGAAAAAAAAATGCTCCCACCTTAAACAAACACTTGTATAAGACTATCAATTCAAAACAAACCACATTAACATAATGTGCAGTGGTGTAGCAACAGTGGATGCAGAGGTTGCAACGGCACTGGGACCCCTAAACTAAAGGAGTCCACTAGGGGCCCTCCTTTGTCCATCTTATTAGATTTTAATTGGTACTATACTGGATGCTAGTAATGAACTCCTCTATATCTGCATTGCATAGTGACAATACTTAACAAACTGTTTTCTTACTCTAAATACAACTCTCTGACACTGCAGCTATATCATTGATAGGTTTTTTGGGCTCCATATCAATGGAGTGCTTGGGGCCCCATGTAAGACTTGCACCGGGGGCCCCAATCTCCTTAGTTACGCCACTGATAAAGTACCCCTATATCTTTGCAAAGATTTTCATTGAAATAGCATCTCTTTTTTTTTTTACTCTCAGGAGGTGGCGGGAGACTAAATTTAAATTCAAGATTTGTTTTGCAGGTTTCTCTTGCTTTGCCCGCAATGTGAAAGAGGGAGAAGTTCCGGTTCAGAAATCACAGCTGGTTAGAGTTGTGACACACACTTCATAATATTATTGAGCAAGATAAAATTATGGGGATAATGAATGATTTTGACCTTGACATAACATCTGGACATGTCCTTTGATCAAACTAAAGGAATCATGACAATCACCAATGTAAGTATGTATATGCCTGATTTATTTATTTTCATATTAGTCCTCTTCCTAAGATTATATAACCTAATGGTCTTTCTGCAGTCACACCAACACTAGGAACAGTTACTTGTAAGTTCGTTTGTCAAATTTTGAATAAGTTTGGAGATAAAACTGTAAAAATGGACTGTTAACATTGGGATGGTAATGAGTACAATGGTGCTCCATGCAATAATGCTAGTGACCCAAATAACTAGCCAGTTTAAGGCCTGGTAGGCCTGGTTCACATTAGAAAATATGAGCCAAACGGATCCGGGGAGCGGATCCGGTCTCCGCTTCAACGGATCCGGATGGCTCTGTGCACATTGGCAAACGGATTGTGAAAACTGATCTGATCACTGATGGATCGGAACGGTTTTCAATCCGTTTGCCAGCAAATACATACATAATGGCAGCGGCAGAGGCTTCCTATTCTTGCGCTATGATTACACAGTGCATCTTGTGACTAGTAACGTGACGCGTCATGTAGTATGTATTTAAGGCACGGTTACCCTCGCTCACCCACCCGCCCGGCTGCTGCACCCTTCTCTCACCCTCCCACTGCTCAGGTTCCCGCCCTCACATCTGCCATCCCCCGTAGAACGTTCTGTTTCTTCACTAGTGTGAAGAAACGTTCCATTCCCCATTACCCCAAAACAAAAGTATTTTTGTCCGGTTCCATTCCGCTAGGCAGAAAGGTCTGGAAAATTAGGGCCTGCTGCATTTTTTTGGTTCGGGGAACGGAACGTACGGAATGTATCCGTAACAACGGATGCATGTGAACGGTCCAATAGGGTAACATTGGATCCTTTAACATCTGTTCTGTTTGTACCGTATACGTTCCGGTTACGTTCTGTAAAAGAACGCAGATGTGAACCAGGCATAAGTAAAGATCTGGACTGAAGCAATAGCCATAGAACCATATGGCTGGTTTTGGACAGAGAAGTAGTTGAGGATCCAGTTTGTTAACATCCTGATCCCAGTTATTGTCAGACAGGCATACTTCAGTTTACCGATGAAGTAGCATAAGATGCAGAGCATACAGGGAAACAGCACTGAGTATTACAGCGTTATTTCTGAACATTGTATCTGAATTATGTGCAGATACTCCTCTGCAGGAACTGATATCCATGGTCACAAGATCTTGCCTGAGAAGCACTGGTATTTTCATTGTCTCCACCTGCCTCAAGTGGTTGGTTGCCCCTATTGAAACCCATCTTTGTGAGTAGCCCTTTTGTAACAATTATTTACACCCTTATGGCAACTACAGATGTTGCAAACATAGAATTTTCCGTTCGCGAATGGTGAATATGAACTTCCGCAAATGTTCGCGAATAGACTTCAATGGGCAGGGGAATTCTAAAACCTACAAAGACTGTTTCTGCCCACAAAAGTGATGGAAATGTTGTTTCAAGGGGTCTAACACCTGTATTGTGGCATGCCAGAGGGGGATCCATGCCAAAAGTCCCACCAAACATTACAGAGTTGACGCAAAGGTGGGTTTTAATCTCTAAAGGGACACCAGTCTGAGGCTTTGCTGCGGTGACCCGGGATCTCTTCTAAACATAATCTCTGTGTCCGCCGTACATGCGCACATGACAAACTGCCTTGGACAGCAATTTTTTACATATTCTGACAGACGCAAATCTTCAAATACGGACAAGTACGGACATGCAAAATTTTGAGGCATTTGAACAGACTGCCTGTCCACAGATGGACAGTTGGCAACCCTGGTCTGACCCTGCTCTCACTAACAGTCAGCAGCCAGCAGAGGATGAATCCAATATGGCCACCACAACTGCTTTTTGATGGGGGGTGGGGGGTCCAGGAGGCGGTGTTTAAGTTTGGCTCTATGATGATGTACAGGCGGGTCGAGCATGTCATATGTTCGCAGTTTGCGAAAAACGCGAGTAACGGAAGTTCACCGGATACTGTCTGCTGGCGAACTGTTCGGGCAATCTCTAATGACAACTAACATACTTTGCACTTTGGCTCTCTGTGTCTTTTTCCTTAGGGTGCCAAGACACCTCGTCCTTCCATGCCTCTATAAAGGACCATGTGGTAAAGCAGTGATGGGTGTAGCAAGCAATGTTTTTAGAAAAATAAAGTTTGGACAAGATGACAATATCAAAACCATCAGGCAAAATTTAACAAGGACTGCAAAGCTTATAACATGCAATAATCTTTCCGCTGCTTTTTGGGTGTGTATCATAGTCACTACTATACTGCTTACTGTTTTAGAATTAAATGGTGTGTGTGTGTGTGTGTGCGTGCGTGCGTGTGTGTGTGTGATATGCAATATATGACTCATTTACTCCTGCCTACTTCTGTTAAATGACAGAAAATAACAAAAGCAACAGATATTCTTGTGGCTTTGCCTTTGGTACCACTTCTCAAGAGCTGTGTACGTGGCTGGTGCTAATGAGATATTCTGCTGCCAAGTCGCTTGTCAATTCTCAACACAGAATCTTCTCCTTTACAAATGACATCCCATACATTTTTTGCTAATTAAAGATGATCTGCAGCTTTCTGACAATCTGGACAAATATTCCCAGCCTGGGAGGTATAGATATTGGGAGCTTGTGTGCCAAGGAAAGTAATCTCCAACTCTCCTGGAACATGATTTACTATGCTACCTGTAACACAACTATAGAGATCACCAGCTTTGCACAGAAAATATTCATCACCTTACATTGATGTTTAAATAACTAATCATTTCTAAGTAGGCAAAATATTGAAGATTGTACTGGAATGTTCAGTGCTCAACCCTTTGCCATTTTAATTTAGGTGGGGCAGATAACTTTGATGTTGAATGATTGCAACCTGGTGTTCCAAAAATGGAGTATTAGCGGTCATGATGGTAAAAGAAGTGTCATTAGCTAGTGAATTAAAGCCCTGTACACATGCGTGAGGAAAGTCGCCAGCGAGGGATCATTACCTGATCTCTCGGGATACAGTACAAGGCCGACACTGTTCACACATCACTTGCTTGCAGGCTGGCAACACTTTCTGTTGCTATGCAGGGGAAAGGAACCATAATGCTGTGAGTGGCATCTTATGTGGTGATGTGGTGACTGGAGAGAACAGTGCTCTTGGCCAGCAATTGGCCAACTTGATCCGTCCGGCAGATTGCTTGCCGAGGCTTCAAGGGCTGCTGTACATATACTCGATTCTAGCGTGTGTTGGGCTTAAGAAACGGCAGGTCACTGTTAGGGAAGGGTTCATGTAGTAATCATGCAAGTGTTAGAAATAGATTTAGGTTTGTTTAGCATTACCAGTCCAAGGTAAGGTTACCTGCAGCCAAATTGGCTTACATTCAGTTTGCAATAATCATATATTCATGCATACACTCCGCTCCGTTCATTCAGTAAAGTGCCTGCAATTGCTGTATGTAGTATGTACCTTTACAGCTGTATACTGTTTTCCAGTTGAGTGTGCCTCGAGCAAAGTGTCCACACTTTATATCTCTAGGGACAAACTTTATTGTAACACTTCACTCACTATCAAGTGCACCTACTAGACACTAGTCAATACAAACCATTATACATCAGTAGAAACTGGAATATGCTAATCATTACTCCTATTTAGATATTGGACAGTCTATTTCCATTTATTTAACCATTTATGCAGTGGCTACACATTGCCTATTTGCACAGAAAACACTGTTTTACATTCCATGCCATTTACCATTTTTTTTTTTCCAACATTGAGCTTTATTGAGGTAATAAACAGAGTAGTACATTCTCATTCCAAAATTTTTGGTACAAAGCTCAATATAACAACAACATTAAAAATAAACAGTAACATGCATATAAGCGAACAAACAGTATTGTGGAGATGCGCCATATAGCAGGTATTATTAAGCAATCTGGGCATACAATATGTTATGGCATCAGGTTGTAGGCAATTTATCAACGCTCATCACTATCACTCATTATCACTTGAATCTGTCCCAACACAAGAGACCACGTCATGTGAGCTGTGTTCTTCTGGAGTTGATCCAGGTGGACCAAATAGCATTATATTTAGCAATTGTGCCCCTACGCTGCGCAACCGCCTTTCTTAGGGGTAGGACCAAGTTGACTGCCCTAATCCATTCACCACAGGAGGGAACATTAGCAGTGATCCAGTATTTAGTTAGTAGCTTGCGACCCAAATGCAGGACAGCTAATAGTAGGAGTTTTGCATATTTATCAGAGAGAGCATCTGGAAATATGCTTAATAAGCATAGTTGGGGGGTACATTCTACTGGACAGCCCATATGGTCATGCATAAATTTGATGATTTGTTGCCAATAGGTGTTAACATTAGGGCAGGACCACATCATATGAAAAAAGGTGCCCGGGGACACTATACATTTGGGGCAGTGGGGCGAATAGCCCGTTCTGAATCTAGCAAGACGAACTGGGGTGAGATAGGCCCTATGCAGTACATAAAGATACTGTAGACGGTCAGGTTTGTGAGGTGAGATTTGAGTGACCTTTTCTAAAGTTTCATCCCAGTCGTCATCAGAGATGCTGCCTACGTCAGCTTCCCAAAGCATTTTGCACTTGTGGGCTTTAAGTTGGGCAAAGGGTAGTATAAGGGAGTGATAAAATGCAGAGATGAGCTGTTTGGGGGAGGGGCTTAACAGTATTTTGAGAATGTCAGAGTTTTCAGGGGAGACAGGTATATCATCATATTGGGTGAATAAGGCGTGTTTAAGTTGTAAGTATTTATAAAATGCGGTGGTGGGTAGATTATAGTCTGTGACCATTTGGGAAAATGATTTGATAGAGTTATTTTGTATAATATTATGTAGGTATAGGACTCCCCTCTTGATCCAAAAATTATGGTCCTCAAGTTTCCCAAATTCCGGTAACCTGGCATTTTCCCACAGTGGGATTTGTGTAGTGGGACCGGTGACAGTCAAGAGTTTATGGGCGTATGACCATACTTTAATAATTTGTTGTAGTGTAATGGGTAGTAATCGAAAGTGGGCTATGCCTCTCGTCCCCTTCAGTAGATTGTATAGAGGATCTGTGTAGGTGTATGGAAGACAGGAGAATAATAGTGCCTGTAGCATTGATTTGCCCTCTCTCAGTCCATCATAAAGATGAGAAAGTTGAGCAGAGATATAGTAGATATAGCAGTTAGGAAGAGCAATGCCACCCACATCTTTTGGATTTTGAAGGGTTGAGAGGGCCAGCCTATGGCGTTGTCCAGACCATATAAATTGGGTAATTTGGGCGTTTAGTTTTGTGAAGACATCAGGGGCTAGGTATATGGGAGAATGCCAGGTCACGTAGAGGATCTTGGGTAAGATTATCATTTTAAAAAGATTAGCTCTGCCCACTACACTAAAAGGTAACTTTTCCCATGCTCTAAGCTTGCCCGCAACTGTACCTAGTAGGGGTCCTAGGTTAAGTGTGGCAAATTCCTGCGGTGATCGTGCTATTATTATACCTAGATATGTAAATGAGCTAACCCACATAAGAGGGGATTGTAAGTGGCTCTCCAGGGGGGGAAAAATATCAACAGGTAGTAGCACAGACTTGGACCAGTTAACCTTAAGACCCGCAAATGTGCCAAACTCATCAATTGTGGACAAAGCAGCCTCCATTGACTCTCCAGGATCAGACAAGTACAACAACATGTCATCAGCATATAGGCTTATTTTTTTATGCAACTCCTCTTTAATCCAGCCTCGAATTCCAGGGTGGGAGCGTATTTTGGAAGCTAGCGGTTCCAGCGCTAAATCAAAAAGCAGGGGAGATAAGGGGCATCCCTGTCTGGTTCCACGTTGTAGAATAAAGGGGGGTGAGAGCCAGCCATTCACTTTGACCCTAGCTACTGGATTAGTATAAAGTACACGGACCCAGTTAAGGAATTTCGGCCCAAATCCCATTCTTCGTAGAGTGGCAAATAAAAAATCCCATTCAATTGTATCGAACGCCTTAGCGGCATCAGGGGATAGCAACACACGTGTACCAATATTATCATGGGACACCTGTAAGTTGGCATATAGGCGTCGTAGATTAATGGCAGCAGAGCGACCCGGTATAAAGCCGGTTTGGTCCCTGTGTACTAATAGCGTGATTACTTTATTGAGCCTGCGGGCAAGTATTTTAGCTAAGATTTTAGTGTCCGTTTGTATCAAGGAGATGGGTCTGTAGGAGCTACATTCTGTGGCATTTTTGCCAGGTTTGAGGATTAGGGATATAATTGCTTCTCTCATAGAGTAGGGAAGTTCTCCTATATCTGAGATGTTTCGGAAGAGTTTTAATAAGAGGGGGGCCATATCATTGGCAAATGTTTTATATAGTTCTGCGGGAAGCCCATCAGATCCTGGAGCTTTCGAGGCTGGAAATGCGGCAATGGCATCGCATATCTCCTCTGTAGAGATAGGTTCATCTAATTTAAGAGATTGTAACTCAGATAAGGTGGGCAGGTCTATGTTTTGCAGGTAGGCATCTAACTCTGGAGAGGTTTTGGAGGTCTGCCTGGTATACAAAGCCTGGTAGAAATCATAAAACTGATCTAGAATACCCATGGGGTCCGTGCAAGGCACTCCATTAGCATCCAATATAGATGATATTACCTGTGGAGCTTCCCTTTGTCTGGCTATTTTAGCTAGCAATGCTCCACACTGATCACCCATTTCATACCATTGTTGTCTAAAGGAGAGAGACTTTTGGTGAGCTTTATCCATAAGAAACTGCTCATATTCACGTAATTTAGTTCTGTATGTGAGTTCAGACTCAGAGTTAGGGAGCCTGTTGTATGAAGCTTCTGCGGCTTTAAAACGTATGTGGAGTTGCTGCTCTGCACGTGCAGAGGTGTTTTTGATACGTTTTGTCTCTGTGCAAAAAAGCGTTTTAAGGTACATTTTGGCCACACTCCATGCAGAGATAAACTGGGTTTCCTCACCCTGTGCTTCAATAAATAATTGCAGACGCTGCATAATGGGGGTATTCTCTGCGATCTTGGAAAGCCAGAAAGTACTGAGTTTCCAGAGGTCAGATTTGGGAGGGAAAAGCCATCGGAATGAAGCTCTGCATGGAGAATGGTCAGAAAGCACAGACGGTAAGTATTCAATACACTCGCAGTTGGGGAGCAGCACCTCACTTGCAATAATATAATCCAAACGTGATCTAGAGTGGTAGGAGGCAGAGTAACATGAAAACATAGGTAATGTAGGGAATTTATACCGCCAGGCGTCATATAGGGAGAGTACTTGGAGCATTCTGTTCAATTTAGTAGGGGCAGAGGACTGGGAAGATATAGGCAGTTTATCACTATGAGGGTACAGTACATAGTTAAAGTCACCTAGCCACACCACAGGGAGATGTGGATTTCTGGCAATATAGTTTAGTGCTTTCTGTATTACCGTATAAGCAAAGGGTGGAGGAATATAGATTGCGATCAGTATTAATGGTTGATTGTTTATTAGGCAATGCAGAAAGACGTAGCGGCCCAGTGGGTCCATCTCCCTGTTTAGAGGTGCAAAATGGACTCGCCTGGTGATAAGTAGGGAAACACCACGAGATTTAGAGTTATGAGTGGCATGAAAATACCATCCGATCCACGGTCTATTTAAGGATCGTAGTGTCATATCGTCAAGATGGGTTTCCTGGAGAGCCACCACATCCACATTTAACTTTTTAATATAGTTTAAGACAACCGCACGTTTTATCTTATCCCCTAAGCCTCTAACATTCCAGGTTAGAAATGAGATTGCTTGACTAGCCATAATCTCTATAAAGCATCATTATTGGTAAATGTATAATGTATCTGGTATCGACAATGATCTCAGTGCGCATATCCACATTTGTTCTCACATGAAGGATAAAAAGAATAAAACTTAATAAAATATAATAACAATTATAACCCAGCTCCTGGCCTTTAAAACTAGGCTGGAGCGTTGTCCCGATTGTACACCTGTTGATCAGTACCACTGCAGGCTGAGTCCCGCTGAGATATCTCCAGCAGGTCGCAGTCCAGCAATAAAGCGGCAGCGGTAGCATGACCCTCAGCTGGGGGAGAAGGTAGAAAATCAGAACGAACATAAAAGTGAAAGAGAAAGGGGGGAAAGCCCCCCGCTTCGGCAATTAAACAGTAGCATTTATATTAACCCGTTTAGCACTGAGCCTACTTTACAGTTCCGCCATGTTAAAATGCAGTGAGAATATTATAACCATTAGTAACCGAACAAGCTTTGGCACGTATCGTTGTGATAAGTTTGATATACTCCCATAGATGGTAAGGCGTACAGTTCCAGGCTTATTTCTTGCTGGATAGGCAGCAGGGTATAATGCAGGGATTTGTGGTTGAAAAAGGGGGAACAAAGTTTATGTCCTTATATGTAGATGATAGGCCGGGCACAATGTAGCGTAGTGACAGCAATATAGGGGATCATGGTACCTGCAGACATAGTATAGCAGTATTCAGCTATGTCAGCAATAATAAAAGCGACTGGCCGGTAAGCAGTTATGTGTGTGAGGTGGAGGGAGTTTTCCGTTTATTTATCCAGGAATCCGCTTCCAGTGGGGAGGCAAAAAAGAGAGTCTTACCCTCATCGATGACCCTCAAGCGAGCTGGGAACAGCATGGCATATTGTAGGTCAAGGGCTTTCAGCTTGCGCTTCACCGCCTGGAAACCCGCGCGCTGTTTTTGTGTTTCCACCCCAAAGTCTGGGAAGATTGATATGGTGGTGTTGTCAAGCTGGATGTTACCTTTCTCTCTTGAAAGGCGTAGTGTCGCATCACGATCTTGGAAGTGTAGAATCTTTGCAATAAAGGTGCGTGGTGGGGCCCCAGGCGGCCCTGCTTTCGCTGGCATCCGATGTGCTCGCTCTACCGAGAAGGTTGCAGTGAAGGCCTCTCTGCCAAAATGATCTATGAGTAGTTGTTTCAGAAAGCGTTCAGGGTTGTCTCCCTCCGCTTTTTCAGGAAGGCCGACCAGCCTGATATTGTTGCGTCGCAGCCGGTTTTCCATGTCCTCCTGCCGGTTAATCATTGAGCGTACCTGCGTTTGCATGGATTGCATGTCACGCGGTATGTGCCTCGTGTCGTCCTCGAGCTGTGAGATTCTCTGCTCCGCGGATGTAACCCGCTCCCTGAGGTTGCCCAAGTCAGCTCTAATCAGATGAATGTCAGCCTTGACTTCCTCCAGCTTAATAGTAAAAGTGGCGGTAAGTGAAGCTTGCATGGCAGACAGAGCTTCTAGGATGCGAGCGGTTTCCGGGTTTGCTGTGTCTCCATCTTCTTGTTGATCGCCATCTTGGGCTCCATCTTGGGCCTGCGTGCGGAATCTGTGGTTTTGTCTTTCTCCTTGTCTCTCTTCGGACCCATTTTAGCAGCAAAGAGGTGCGGTAGGCTAATGGTGGGGTTTGTGTGGTTGTATACGCTCTGGGAAGCAAGGATGAGAGAGGATTATGTTAGCCGAAGCGGGAGCTCACCAGCCGTGCGTCTGTTCACATGTCCGTCCTGGCCACGCCCCCCGCCATTTACCATTTAACAAAATATTAAAGAGGCATGCATAAAACATAAATAATTACAGAATTGACAAAAAATGAAACAGTTAAAAAAGGCATGAATTAAAACTTTCTCACAGGTATCCAGCTCCTAAAACTACATTATTAATAAACAGAAAAAAAAACAAAAAAACTATTGATCCCCAAAACAGTTAAGATTAAATTCAGTGTTACATACCAACTCAATGATTTTTTTTATTAAACTTTACCAATTTCTCCCAATTAACTACTCTAATAGGGTACAATCTAACCACCAAATCTAACTCTCATACTCACCCCCAAGGTGAGTGCCTCCCCTCCAATTACTAGTAAAGAGAGAGAGTGAGTGTTGTGAGCACAAGGCCTCCAGCCAAAATGTCATCATGTTTAGACAAGGTTGCTGCAATGACTTGGTAGTTTGTTTACACAAGATGGAACATTTCTGAGGCTGGTTTCACAATGTGGCCAAAAACAGGCCTTTGCCTCATTGTTGATGTAATCAGTTTAACCTTCAGGGATACTGTTGATATAATGGGGCAATTTGGGGGAAGAGAGTCTAACTCTGGGGGTGGAAGGAGGAAAAAAAAATTCAAAACTGCACATAAGCTGTAAGGCCTCCTTCCTTCTGCTCTAGACTCTTTCTTAACTCTATGTATACCACCTCTTGTCACCTTTAACCCTGAAAATACCCTGAAAATAAAAGACAGGTCAAGATTTTTTTCTCATCGCCCCTCTCCCCCCCCCCCCCCCCCCAAAAAAAAAGATAGTTTTTACTAAAGTGTTCTGGAAAAGTATGGGTCTATAATGTTTTAGTGTTTTTACATGCTCCACTATTCTAACTGCGTGTAGCAGTACATCCAGGTATTGCACACCATGGGCTTGATTCACTAAGACAAATAGCATGCCTTATTGTAACGATCGGTGAAGCACAGAGAGGATCTGATTACCGGTGATCTGCAGTATCACTGGGAATACAGATGTATACCAGATTATAAGTGATCTGCAGTATCACCGATAATCCGATATACTAGCTAACCTCTGTTCACCTGAGTAGAGTGTAGTGTTTGGTGTGACAGTAACACTTTGAGGACTAGGCCTCAGTGCAGCAAGGAGTACTGCACAGATTCCTTCCGCAGACATGAGCTCTCCAAGACGGGAGGAGTCAGACTGACAGTAGGAAGGAAGTCTGAAAGTGACCCTCAGGAGGAAGGGTCGCTAACAGAGCGAGGAACCGCCTCTAAGGGTGAGGTCGGTTCTCGAGGTCAGACAAGCCAGGTCGTACACACACGGACAGATACAGTACAGGATCAGAAGACAAAGCGGACTCAAAGTACAGGCAGGGTTCGGCAACGGGGTATCAGATATATCGAGGTACAGAATCAGGAGGCTGAGGCGGAGTCTAGGAACGAGACGGGGTTCGGCAACAGAGTATCAGAAATATCGAGGTACAAGATCAGAGTTCAGGAGGGTAGTCAAGGCAGGCAAAGGTCATAACAGATAATCACAATCAAACTAGTACTTTAGCTATCAACAGAATCTAGCTAAGTGTAGGATTACAGCTCCAGCTGGTCCCGGCACACTTGCGGATCTGACTACGGATCTGGGTGCTCCCACGTATGTGATCGCAACGCCAGACAAAGAGCAAGTGAACAGCCAGCAGTATATATACACAAGGACCTTTCCAAGACCTCCCTAATTGCTGGACCAATGAGAGTTGTGGAAAATGTCAGCTGACCCGCCTGATCAGCTGACTCACTTCTGGCTGTTATTTAAACTCAGCCTCTGTGCGCGCGCGCGTGTCACTCTGAGCCTTGGTGGACTATCAGTCCCAGCCACACCAGTACTGTCTTGCAATGTATCATGTGAACCGCTCACGGGGGCCGCCTCTAATGCAGATTCCGCCGTTCCCAATGCGGATTCCGCCGCTCTGCCTAAGCGGCATGCGGCGGTTTTCCCGCGTTGTGACGCCCTGCTGGACGCGGAAACAGCCGCCTCACTATGAGAGACGGTGGCTTTTCCGCGTTTCCTCACAGTACCCCCCCCCCCCCCCCCCCAAGGAGTGGACTCCGGACAACTCCCACCAGGTTTCTCGGGGTGTAAGGCATGAAATTCCCTCCTTAATTTGTCTGCATGCATGCGCGTCCCCGGTACCCATTGCCTCTCCTCAGTGCCGTACCCTTTCCAGTGTACGAGATATTGTACCGAGTTTTGTACAGAGCGTGAATCTAAAATCTTTTCCACCTCATATTCGGGTTGGGCATCTACCAAGACAGGAGGAGGAGGAGTGGGACCCACCTGGACTGCTGGTTTAAGAAGGGATACGTGGAAGGACCTTACCCCCCGCATGCTAGTGGGAAGATTAACGGTGTAAGTAACATCGTTGATTTTCTTGACAACCGGGAATGGACCCACAAACCTGGGACCAAGCTTATTAGAAGGTTGTCTTAGGGTCAAGTGACGTGTGGACACCCAGACCAAGTCACCTGGTCGGAACTTCCACGCCAGCGACCGTCTTTTGTCAGCTTGACCCTTCTGACTCAGAAAGGCCTTCTCCAGGTTACTTCTTACCGTCCCCCACAGGTCCTTAAATGACCTTTGCCAGGCCTCCAGGGCTGGGAACGGAGTGGAGGCTATAGGTAATGGGGAAAATTTGGGTGATCTCCCCGTCACCACCTGAAAAGGAGAGAATCCGGAGGATGAGTTTTTTTAATTATTTTGGGCAAATTCTGCGAAGGGCAGGAATCTGACCCAATCGTCCTGCGCCTCTGCCACATAACACCTTAAAAACTGCTCTAAAGACTGATTTATCCTCTCAGTCTGGCCATTGGTCTGTGGATGATAGCCAGATGAGAAAGACAGCTTTATGCCCATGAGGTGGCAAAAAGCTTTACAAAATCGTGAGACAAATTGGACTCCCCTGTCTGAAACTATGTCTTCGGGAATGCCGTGTAAACGGAAGACATGAGTGATAAACAACTCGGCCAATTCCTGAGCCGAGGGGAGTCCTTTCAAAGGCACAAAGTGGGCCATTTTGCTAAAGCGGTCGACTATCACCCAAATGACCGCCATACCTTCAGACTAGTGTTGGGCGAACAGTGTTCGCCACTGTTCGGGTTCTGCAGAACATCACCCTGTTCGGGTGATGTTCGGGTTCGGCCGAACACCTGATGGTGTTCGGCCAAACTGTTCGGCCATATGGCCGAACTAAGAGCGCATGGCCGAACGTTACCCGAACGTTTGGCTAGCACTGTGATTGGCCGAACGGGTCACGTGTAGTGTTGGGCGAACATCTAGATGTTCGGGTTCGGGCCGAACATGGCCGAACTCCGAACATAATGGAAGTCAATGGGGACCCGAACTTTCGTGCTTTGTAAAGCCTCCTTATATGCTACATACCCCAAATTTACAGGGTATGTGCACCTTGGGAGTGGGTACAAGAGGAAAAAACAATTTAGCAAAAAGAGCTTATAGTTTTTGAGAAAATCGATTTTAAAGTTTCAAAGGGAAAACTGTCTTTTAAATGCGGGAAATGTCTGTTTTCTTTGCACAGGTAACATGCTTTTTGTCGGCATGCAGTCATAAATGTAATACATATAAGAGGTTCCAGGAAAAGGGACCGGTAACGCTAACCCAGCAGCAGCACACGTGATGGAACAGGAGGAGGGTGGCGCAGGAGGAGAAGGCCACGCTTTGAGACACAACAACCCAGGCCTTGCATGAGGACAAGAAGCGTGTGGATAGCAATTTGCATTTTGTCGCCATGCAGTCATAAATGTAATGCAGATGAGAGGTTCAATAAACAGGGACCGGAAACGCTAACCCATCACAGATGTTCATTGTTCATGTTACTTGGTTGGGGTCCGGGAGTGTTGCGTAGTCGTTTCCAATCCAGGATTGATTCATTTTAATTTGAGTCAGACGGTCTGCATTTTCTGTGGAGAGGCGGATACGCCGCCGATCTGTGACGATGCCTCCGGCAGCATTGAAACAGCGTTCCGACATAACGCTGGCTGCCGGGCAAGCCAGCACCTCTATTGCGTACATTGCCAGTTTGTGCCAGGTGTCTAGCTTCGATACCCAATAGTTGAAGGGTGCAGATGGATTGTTCAACACAGCTACGCCATCTGACATGTAGTCCTTGACCATCTTCTCCAGGCGATCGGTGTTGGAGGTGGATCTGCACGCTTGCTGTTCTGTGTGCTGCTGCATGGGTGTCAGAAAATTTTCCCACTCCAAGGACACTGCCGATACCATTCCCTTTTGGGCACTAGCTGTGGCTTGTGTTGTTTGCTGCCCTCCTGGTCGTCCTGGGTTTGCGGAAGTCAGTCTGTCAGCGTACAACTGGCTAGAGGAGGGGGAGGATGTCAATCTCCTCTCTAAAGTCTCCACAAGGGCCTGCTGGTATTCTTCCATTTTGACCTGTCTGGCTCTTTCTTCAAGCAGTTTTGGAACATTGTGTTTGTACCGTGGATCCAGAAGGGTATAAACCCAGTAATTGGTGTTGTCCAGAATGCGCACAATGCGTGGGTCGTGTTCAATGCAGTCCTAGGCCGAAGAGGTCATAGCCTAGGGTCACAAAACCTGTTTATTTGGGCAATTTCAATGGTGGCGAGTCTGACGTACATAAATCGCAGCAATGGCCGTTAGCAACGTCTGAATCTCACGAAATGTCTCATGCAGGTAGAAGACATATTGTCAGACTTGGGCTCCAAAGATGGGTTCCCTACATCTCTGCAAACCAGAGTTACAGGGCTCCAAATTTGCTAAAATCCCCCATAGGCTTTCATTGGGCCTCCTATTTACAGTTCCAAAATCTCACATCTTTTCAAAGGGCAATTACTCAGCAGTGGCAAATTTTCTAGCATTGTAGGGACCCTTAGGGGGAACATGACTGGTGAGTTTCGGGCCCCTAGGCCGAAGAGGTCATAGCCTAGGGTCACAAAAACCTGTTTATTTGGGCTATTTCAATGGTAGTGATGGTGACGTACATAAATCGCAGCAATGGCCGTTAGCAAAGTCTGAATCTCACGAAATGTCCCATGCAGGTAGAAGACATATTGTTAGACTTGGATTCCAAAGATGGGGTCCCTACATCTCTGCAAACCAGAGTTACAGGGGTCCAAAATTGGTAAAATCCCCCATAGGATTTCATTGCCTCCCTATTTCACTTTCCAAAATCTCACATCTTTTCAAAGGGCAATGGCTCAGCAGTACCAAATTTTCTAGCATTGTAGGGACCCTTAGGGGGAACATGACTGGTGAGTTTTGCCACTGCTGAGCCATTGCCCTTTCAAATGGTGTGAGATTTTGGAACGGTAAATAGGAGGCCCAATGAAAGCCTATGGGGGATTTTACCAATTTTGGACCCCTGTAACTCTGGTTTGCTGAGATGTAGGGACCCCATCTTTGGAATCCAAGTCTAACAATATGTCTTCTACCTGCATGAGACATTTCGTGAGATTCAGACGTTGCTAACGGCCATGGCTGAGATTTATGTACGCCACCATCACTACCATTGAAATAGCCCAAATAAACAGGTTTTTGTGACCCTAGGCTATGACCTCTTCGGCCTAGGGGCCCGAAACTCACCAGTCATGTTCCCCCTAAGGGTCCCTACAATGCTAGAAAATTTGGTACTGCTGAGCCATTGCCCTTTGAAAAGATGTGAGATTTTGGAAAGTGAAATAGGGAGGCAATGAAATCCTATGGGGGATTTTACCAATTTTGGACCCCTGTAACTCTGGTTTGCAGAGATGTAGGGACCCCATCTTTGGAATCCAAGTCTAACAATATGTCTTCTACCTGCATGAGACATTTCGTGAGATTCAGACTTTGCTAACGGCCATTGCTGCGATTTATGTACGTCACCATCACTACCATTGAAATAGCCCAAATAAACAGGTTTTTGTGACCCTAGGCTATGACCTCTTCGGCCTAGGGGCCCGAAACTCACCAGTCATGTTCCCCCTAAGGGTCCCTACAATGCTAGAAAATTTGCCACTGCTGAGTAATTGCCCTTTGAAAAGATGTGAGATTTTGGAACTGTAAATAGGAGGCCCAATGAAAGCCTATGGGGGATTTTACCAAATTTGGAGCCCTGTAACTCTGGTTTGCAGAGATGTAGGGAACCCATCTTTGGAGCCCAAGTCTAACAATATGTCTTCTACCTGCATGAGACATTTCGTGAGATTCAGACGTTGCTAACGGCCATTGCTGCGATTTATGTATGTTAGACTCGCCACCATTGAAATTGCCCAAATAAACAGGTTTTGTGACCCTAGGCTATGACCTCTTCGGCCTAGGACTGCATTGAACGCGACCCACGCATTGTGCGCATTCTGGACAACACCAATTACTGGGTTTATACCCTTCTGGATCCACGGTACAAACACAATGTTCCAAAACTGCTTGAAGAAAGAGCCAGACAGGTCAAAATGGAAGAATACCAGCAGGCCCTTGTGGAGACTTTAGAGAAGAGATTGACATCCTCCCCCTCCTCTAGCCAGTTGTACGCCGACAGACTGACTTCCGCAAACCCAGGACGACCAGGAGGGCAGCAAACAACACAAGCCGCAGCTAGTGCCCAAAAGGGAATGGTATCGGCAGTGTCCTTGGAGTGGGAAAATTTTCTGACACCCATGCAGCAGCACACAGAACAGCAAGCGTGCAGATCCACCTCCAACACCGATCGCCTGGAGAAGATGGTCAAGGACTACATGTCAGATGGCGTAGCTGTGTTGAACAATCCATCTGCACCCTTCAACTATTGGGTATCGAAGCTAGACACCTGGCACAAACTGGCAATGTACGCAATAGAGGTGCTGGCTTGCCCGGCAGCCAGCGTTATTTCGGAACGCTGTTTCAGTGCTGCCGGAGGCATCGTCACAGATCGGCGGCGTATCCGCCTCTCCACAGAAAATGCAGACCGTCTGACTCAAATTAAAATGAATCAATCCTGGATTGGAAACGACTACGCAACACTCCCGGACCCCAACCAAGTAGCATGAACAATGAACATCTGTGATGGGTTAGCGTTTCCGGTCCCTGTTTATTGAACCTCTCATCTGTATTACATTTATGACTGCATGGCGACAAAATGCAAATTGCTATCCGCACGCTTCTTGTCCTCATGCAAGGCCTGGGTTGTTGTGTCTCAAAGCGTGGCCTTCTCCTCCTGCGCCACCCTCCTCCTGTTCCATCACGTGTGCTGCTGCTGGGTTAGCGTTACCGGTCCCTTTTCCTGGAACCTCTTATATGTATTACATTTATGACTGCATGCCGACAAAAAGCATGTTGCCTGTGCAAAGAAAACAGACATTTCCCGCATTTAAAAGACAGTTTTCCCTTTGAAACTTTAAAATCGATTTTCTCAAAAACTATAAGCTCTTTTTGCTAATTTTTTTTTCCTCTTGTACCCACTCCCAAGGTGCACATACCCTGTAAATTTGGGGTATGTAGCATGTAAGGAGGCTTTACAAAGCACAAAAGTTCGGGTCCCCATTGACTTCCATTATGTTCGGAGTTCGGGTCGAACACCCGAACATCGCGGCCATGTTCGGCGTGTTCGGCCCGAACCCGAACATCTAGATGTTCGCCCAACACTACTTCAGACCTGGGGAGCTCACCCACAAAATCCATGGACAGGTGGGTCCACGGCTCACTCGGGGTGGGCAAAGGCTGCAAAGTACCGACAGGTGCCAGCCGGGAGGGTTTACTCTTGGCACATATCACACACTCTTTCACGTATTCCTTGCAATCCGCTGCCAAGGAAGGCCACCAGGCGCATCTGGCTACCAGATCCTGTGTTCTAGATACCCCAGGATGCCCTGCATTCTTATGCGCATGGAACATCTCAAGAACCTGAAGGCGAAATGGCAGAGGAACGATCAGGACCCCTGCGGGCTTCCCTTCCGGGATGTCCTGCTGAAAGGGAGCCAACGTCTCCCTCCAATCCTCCCAAATTCCAGTGGCTGCCAGTATTAATCTCTGGGGAATAATGGTCTCTGGAACGGAGGGCTGTGCTGTCTCTGACTCAAAACATCTGGATAAAGCATCCGCCTTAACATTCTTGCTCCCTGGGGTGTACGTAATAATGAAACTAAACCTGGAGAAGAACAACGACCATCGAGCCTGACGAGGGCTCAACCTCTTAGCCCCCTCGATGTACTCTAGGTTTTTGTGATCGGTGTAAACCGTGGTGGTATGCTCAGCTCCCTCTAACCAATGTTGCCATTCCTCGAAAGCCAATTTAATGGCCAGGAGCTCCCTGTTGCCAATATCGTAATTCCTCTCTGCAGGGGAGAACCTGCAAGAGAAATAAGCACACGGGTGCATTCTACCCTGCAAGCCTGACCGCTGAGACAGCACAGCCCCCACCCCAACCTCCGAGGCATCCACCTCCACAATGAACGGGAAAGACTTATCCACGTGTCTGAGGATGGGTGCTGAACAGAATAGGCCCTTCAGGGTGGCAAAAGCATGTAAAGCCTCAGGAGACCAGTGATTGGTATCTGCCCCCTTCTTAGTGAGGCTGGTAAGGGGAGCAATGACCGTGGAGTACCCTTTTATAAACCTTCTATAGTAGTTGGCGAAGCCAAGAAAGCGCTGAAGAGATTTCAACCCAACCGGCTGTGGCCACTCCAGAACAGCGGAGACCTTGGCAGGATCCATAGACAGGCCCGTGGTGGAAATGATGTACCCCAAGAAAGCAACAGATGTTACTTCAAAGATGCACTTTTCAAGCTTTGCGTATAACGAGTTCTGTCTTAACTGATTCAAAACAAACCTCACATGGTTTCTATGTTCAGCGAGGTTGTTGGAGAAGATAAGAATATCATCAAGATAAACTAGAACAAATCTCCCCAACACCTCCTGGAATACCTCGTTAATAAGTTCCTGGAAAACGGCCGGAGCATTACATAGCCCGAAGGGCATCACCAGGTACTCATAATGCCCGTCTGGTGTATTAAAGGCCGTCTTCCACTCATCGCCCTTTCTTATACGTATCAGATTGTACGCGCCCCGCAAATCTAGCTTAGAAAAGATCTTAGCGTCTGTAATCTGTGTGAACAAATCGTCTATCAGTGGCAGCGGATAGCGATTTTTTACTGTAATCTTGTTAAGACCGCGATAGTCGATGCAGGGTCGCAGACCTCCGTCTTTCTTTTTAACAAAAAAGAAACCTGCTCCAGCAGGCGACCAGGACGGGCGAATGAAACCCTTGGCCAAATTTTCACGGATGTACTCCTGCATGGCCAATTTTTCGGGCCCTGACAGATTGTACAAATGACCCCGGGGAGGTACACAACCTGAACGGAGATCGATGGGACAATCGAAAGGGCGATGTGGGGGCAATTTGTCTGCTGCCTTGGGACAGAACACGTCGGAAAATTCAGAGTACTGGTCTGGTACCCCTCCCACCTGAATTCTGGTTTGCCCTAAGGTCAACTTCCCCAAACAACGAGGTGACCAAGTAGTTAACTGACCCATGGCCCAGTCTATTTGAGGTGAATGGAGTTGCAACCACGGCATGCCTAGGATAATAGTGGAGGTAGACATGTGCAAAACAAAAAACGATAATTGTTGCCCATGCAGTACCCCTATGGTGACCTTCACCTCCGGAGTCTGTGACAGAGCACGATTCCGTTGCAGAGGGGAATCGTCTACTGCCGTGACCTGAATGGGGGGTCTCACAGGAGTGAGAGGAACACCCAACTCCTGAGCAAACTTAAAGTTCATAAAATTGGCCGCTGAGCCCGAATCAATAAAAGCCTCAGTGGCCACAGATTTATTCTCACATGTAATTGTACAGGAGAGAAGCAATTTCTTTTCTTTAAGGGGTGAAAATGGTGTGCCTAGGGTGTCACCCCCCCACTACTCCTAGGCAAACTCGTTTCCCGACTTGTTCGGGCAGTTTCGCACCCTATGTCCTGCTTCTGCACAGTATAGGCACAGTTGTTCCGTCATTCTCCGCCTTCGCTCCACCTGGGTCAATTTCGACCGACCAATCTGCATTGGTTCGGGTGGAGGCAAGGCCGGAGGAGATGAGACAGACGGAGATGGCGTTACTAAGGGTGCAGCGGAGGGTGCCGCATAGGATGTCACCCTGACACGGTGACTGCCCCGAATCTGCCTCTGATGGCGTAATCGATGGTCGACTCGAATGGCCGATGTGATGGCCTCATCGACTGTCCTGGGCTCGGGCAAAGTTAACATTAAATCGGAGACCTCCTCCGACAACCCAGACAAGAAGTAATCCATCAGGGCAAAATTGTCAAATCTGGCAGTGACTGACCATCTGCGAAATTCTGCCGCGTAATCCTCGACTGAGCCCCTGCCTTGTCGCAAAAGTTTGAGCTTCCGCTCAGAGGTTGCCGCAAGGTCAGGGTCATCGTATATCACTGCCATGGCCTTAAAAAAATCCTCTACTGAGGTCAGAGCTGTATCAGTGGGAGGCAGATTGTATGCCTAGGTCTGGGAGTCGCCAGTTAACAATGTTTTAATAAAAATGACCCGTTGGGTCTCAGTCCCCGAGGATCGGGGTCTCAACTCGAAGTATGACAACACTCTACTCTTAAAATTCCGGAAGTCAGACTTGTGGCCGGAAAATTTATCTGGTACGGGCATCCGTATGTCATCACTATGAGGGGATCGCACCGAATCAACTGACGTCTGAAGGGTTTGCACAGAGCCTGTTAGGGCATCAATTAAAGCTTTGTGCTGGCCCAGTGCTTGCTGGATAGTATCCACCGAAGTGGCAAGCACAGTCAGAGGGTCAGCGCGTGCGTCCATCTGTTATTTGGTCTGGCGTTCTGTAACGATCGGTGAAGCACAGAGAGGATCTGATTACTGGTGATCTGCAGTATCACTGGGAATACAGATGTATACCAGATTATAAGTGATCTGCAGTATCACCGATAATCCGATATACTAGCTAACCTCTGTTCACCTGAATAGAGTGTAGTGTTTGGTGTGACAGTAACACTTTGAGGACTAGGCCTCAGTGCAGCAAGGAGTACTGCACAGATTCCTTCGGCAGACCTGAGCTCTCCAAGACGGGAGGAGTCAGACTGACAGTAGGAAGGAAGTCTGAAAGTGACCCTCAGGAGGAAGGGTCGCTAACAGAGCGAGGAACCGCCTCTAAGGGTGAGGTCGGTTCTCGAGGTCGGACAAGCCAGGTCGTACACACACGGACAGATACAGTACAGGATCAGAAGACAAAGCGGAGTCAAAGTACAGGCAGGGTTCGGCAACGGGGTATCAGATATATTTCGAGGTACAGAATCAGGAGGCTGAGGCGGAGTCTAGGAACGAGCCGGGGTTCGGCAACAGAGTATCAGAAATATTGAGGCACAAGATCAGAGTTCAGGAGGGTAGTCAAGGCAGGCAAAGGTCATAACAGATAATCACAATCAAACTAGTACTTTAGCTATCAACAGAATCTAGCTAAGTGTAGGATTACAGCTCCAGCTGGTCCCGGCACACTTGCGAATCTGACTACGGATCTGGGTGCTCCCACATATGTGATCGCAACGCCAGACAAAGAGCAAGTGAACAGCCAGCAGTATATATACACAAGGACCTTTCCAGGACCTCCCTAATTGCTGGACCAATGAGAGTTGTGGAAAATGTCAGCTGACCCGCCTGATCAGCTGACTCACTTCTGGCTGTTATTTAAACTCAGCCTCTGTGCGCGCGCATGTGTCACTCTGAGCCTTGGTGGACTATCAGTCCCAGCCACACCAGTACTGTCTTGCAATGTATCATGTGAACCACTCACGGGGGCCACCTCTAATGCGGATTCCGCCATTCTCAATGCGGATTCCCCCGTTCCCAATGCGGATTCCGCCGTTCCCAATGCGGATTCCGCCGCTCTGCCTAAGCGGCATGCGGCGGTTTTCCCGCGTTGTGACGCCCTGCTGGACGCGGAAACAGCCGCCTCACTATGAGAGACGGCGGCTTTTCCGCGTTTCCTCACACTTATCAGAGATAACATGCATTATCAAAGTTAACATGCCTTATCAGAGTAGCACAGTGGACTTATGCCTGCTAATTTGCAATGACAAGAGCTCCACTCGTCCTGCCCTGAGCCCCTGTGAGTTCGTAGCGCTCCCTATGCTACTCTGATAAGGCGTGTTAACTTTTATAAGTCATGTTAACCTTGTTAAGGCATGCTATTTGTCTTAGTGAATCAATCCCCATATGTTAATATACTGTATATGTACGTTTCTTTGTATCACATGTGATCAGTTTGTCACTACACAATTCTTCTTTTGATGTTCAATTTAAACATGATTGTTTTGTTCCTTCTTCTTCTAGGGTATTGCTGCATGGCACGCATCTACCACATTTAACAAACCCTTTTATTTACATTTTCCTCTAAATAGCCCCTTTCTTTAAATCTCTGCTTTAAAATATTTAATTTATCCTTAAATGTATCTGCTTTAGAGCAATTGCACCTAATCCAACAGAACTAGCCCTTCGGGATGTTCTGTAACCATCTTGTTGCATACAAAACATTAGCATCTGTAGCTTTATGGTGTGTTTAATCATGTTGAACATTTTAGATAAAAGGGCTACTCAGAGAAAAAAGTAAATAAACATATGGGAGGTTTTACAAGCAGCAGTTTTATTAAGAGGAAGAAATATGAGAGTAGGGAATTGTTTTAGTGATGGTCTTCCATTAATTATGAATTAATTAATAGATGCCCACAAAGGGGTTGGTTCACAAATTGTATCTCACCAATTGTGAACTGGAAAGCTGGGTGGGATTAACATAACCTGAGGCAGAGTGTGAATTAAGACTGCACAGTGGCCTTAGCTCCAAGCCCCTGACAAAGTGAAAGCAAAACAGTGGGCTGCAATAACTTGTGTATTGCTCTGGTTCAATGGGCTGATATCTGGTCAGGTTCATTGTCGTATGGGTCCGTTATGTAAGTTATTGTTTTATATTTGTGGTGGGACTTAAAAGGCCATGTCCTATTGCTGAACTGATGGCATCACCTTATCCTATTTAATTTAAGACCCCCGTTATAATCGCCCAGTGAGTTCTTTGCACGCTATCCAATTGCCTTTTCCATGCCTCCGGGAAGTAATGCTTCCAGGCAGACATGAGCGTTAGCTTAGACCTGTAAAGAGCAGGTCTAAACACACTAACGCACATCATTGCTGCTGCATCTGCACCTTTAATAAGGAGACCCTCAGAGCACCCCATCGGGCCGCCACACACAGGGTCGGCCCTAGACTATTTGCCGCCTGAGGCAAAAAAAAAAAAATTCCGCCGCCAACGCTGCAGGAAGTGACGTCAGTGGAGCGCACGCTTGGAACGAGGAAGAGGTGAGTCCTACCCGCCCGTGCCTCTTACACATAGCGGCTGCTTGTATTTAAGGCTGGAGGGGAGCGGAGCACGGGGGACCCAGGCGAGGGAGGGGGGGGGGTCCGACCCCCCTCCCCGCCGCTAGGCCCAATACTCCCGTCCTGCCAGCTACCCCTCCAGCTCGGCGGCCGGCTCCCCGCACCCACGGACGGGCGGGTGCCGCCCCTGGAATTTTGCCGCCTGAGGCAAAAGTTTCACCCCGCCTCATGTGCGGGCCAGCCCTGGCCACACATCGACGAAGCTCCCCACATAGCTGCGCTGTCACCTCAGAGAAATATACATACTGACACTAATCACCCGCTGCCCCTCGCTGCAAGTCCCATTGGTGTAATTACAGTGTATGAGTCACTGTAATTACTGTGAATCTCCCACCGGGGCTCCCCATTGGTCCACAGTCTGGACTATTTTATTGGCTCAGACAGTGGACCAATGGGGAGCCTCGGCGGGAGCGAGTGTGGAGTAGGTACTGTGTACACAGAAATATGGATTTGAGTGTGAATACAACACACAGGGGAGTTTGGGAAAGTGAAGGGGAGAAGCCAGGTAAAAAATTCACGTATCCTTTTTATAATAGTCCCAACATTTGTCACTGCAACAGTAATATAGGTTTCAATAGTGTTAGGTTAGGAATTGTTTAGCCACTAGCCGCGATTGCGGCAGCATATCTTCCCCGCAGGAAGACTGTTCTCGTTCCAGGGGGTAACTTATCATATTCTTGTTCTAAGGTGCCTGCGATCTCCCCCTGCAGCAGTGTAGTAGGACACTGATCAGTGAATGGGAACACAGTGCCAGCAGTCATTGATAAAATGAAAGTGAAAGCATATACACATAACTTACTGTGTACTGTTCACAGTACACAGGCATTAACTGGGCGGTGACCAAATAGTAAATTTACACCTTTCTACATTTAATTAAATAAAATGCATAACAATGCAATTCATCAATAAAATTATATGAATTGATATTTATCAGGGGCCCGTTTTTCTGCTTTGGGCGCCGTATTAATGATAAATACATTAGAATCTATGGCGGCACTCTTTTCGTCCACTAGCCACGGGTGCCCTTTTTTCCTGGTTCCCTAATTGGTGGTGAAAAAAAATCAAGATTTAGATCATTTTGCTGTGGTAAGTAGTAATAAAGTTATTGGTGAATGAATGGGAGGAGCGCTAAAAGGTGAAACTTGCTCTGGTCCATAAGGGGAAAAAACCCTCACTGGTGAAGTGGTTAAATGGCAAGGGTTGGTGGATAAAGTCACGATTTTGCTATATTTTCTGGGAGATGCTTAATGTTGGATTCTCCTACCATGTGTATGCAGTCAGGATTCAGCAGCATGACTCTCCTTGCATCTGCTAATTTTGCTTGCAGATACTGAGCCAAATGAAATTTTTTTTATTCATAAATAAAAGAGAATGCAGGTTAACCAGATTAAGTGTCATTGCTGCTCACAGGCAGTTTGCTGTTTATTAGCATATCTACTTTCCATTATTAATCTTACTGGAGAGCATTGTTACATGGCAGTTATTAGTAAAACACATGCATTATACAGTATACTCTTAATCTGCGAGATGATATTGTTTTCCATTTAAAAGGCATCATGATAGAGCTTAATCTCCCTATCTCTCCCTTCCCAAATGCAGCACTCTTATATTCCGCTGATGAACTGCTTAAACACCAGCAAAATGTACCCAAGTAAATCTTCAGCCTATTATTATAATTGTGCAGTCATACAGCAATATGAAATAAACTTTGCCTCCAAGTTAAGTACTTTCCTGCTGTAATAGGGGTGACTGGTAAATATTATTATTATTAGTGTTATTGTGCATTCATCTAACACTGACGTTTTCTGCAGCACTTCACAGATTACATTGAAAGACTTATTTCACTGACAGGACGTGCCCCACCATCTATTGATTGCTCCGATGGTTCTGCTAGGCACTGCAAGTCATTCAAAGGGGAGTGGAGTGGCACCTGTCCCTTGCATGGATAACCCTGCTAAGGCAGAAAAACACCCTTGTTCCCAGGGCTAAGGGTCAAGGGTGGGGTAACAAGTGCTGGTGGCATCAGAAATCCCCTCAAAAAGGGGGTCACCAAATATCTACACCCTCCAAGGAGAATGAATACAGGGGTATATTAATACCCATTACCCACTCCTAGAAAGGATTTAAACCTAAAAACCAAAACACATTGGCCTCAATTCACTAACCTTAACTCCTGTCTTTAATAACTCTTCTGAGCTGTTTTACAGTTATCACAATTATATCACCATGGTGATAACTGTAAAACAGCTCAAAAGAGTTATTAAAGACAGGAGTTAAGCTTAGTGAATTGAGGCCAATATTGAAACAACAGAAGATTAAGTTAAAAGTTTTTACTTGGTCTCACTAAGTAGTCCAGGTCAGAATGAGTGTCTTAACCATAGTAATCCAGTTTTAAGAGTGTGCTGATTATTGTGATCCAACAGGATCTTTGTATGGTCTTTACCTTTCAATCTTCTGTATTATTTGAAGTGTTATCCTATGAACCAGTCACACCATTGCTCACCCCCATACCTAAAGGCCCATACCGACCTTGCGATTTTTCCAATGATTTTCCCGATGATTGGCAATTTTTGAACTGTGAGCTTTCATTTCTGTGATCTCACGATGTGGGTACAGGTACAAGATCACGTGAACGTTACTTAGCATCATGCAACGATAACGACCGTCATCTCGGATCTTTAAGATCCCCGGCAACTCCCATGCAAAGCACCGCAATCTCTTGACTTCCCGTTCGTGCCAGTTGTGTAACTTTGCGTGACATTGCGCAAACCCGCCGGAAAATGGATCGTGGGAGCTCTCGTTGTCAGGTTGCTGGATCCATCTTCCTGCATTGCAAGGTGAGTATGTAGTTTAAGACTGTGCACTGGGCAAATTAAGCCCTAAGGCCTGCACTGCTTAAAATTCAAGCCAGAATATTTTGGGTCAGCTTTCTGTAGATAATAAGTGCAATAATAATAGTTAATAAGTGCAGATAATTCTGATAATTCTGTAGATAATAAGTGCAGACTACTAATCGCCATCGTTTTTTTCTTTTTTTGCATTATCCAGTGGCCATCAGGTCAAAAGACAATGAATAAATAAATGTTCTACGAAGGCATAGCTGAGCAAGCAAACTAATTCGGTAAAAAGGTTGTTTAGTGGCCTAAATCATTTTAATAAATAGAGTACATTCTGCGGGTGAAAGTTAAATCCATTAAATGACTGATGGCCATCTGCTAAAACAACACTTTGTGGAAACAGTGGGATTGTCATTTCCACATTTTCTGTATTCTTTATAACATTACCCTGCCATAGAACTATTTCATTTTGTAAACAGAAACAGCTCTGTATGTGTTTGTGACATGTGCCCTCATTTATGTTCACAGTGCGAAGGAAATGTGAATCGTGATTAATTTCATCACACACATGTTTGCATAGATTATGGATTCTCCCATAGGCATTTCTATGGCACATCTGTTCTACCAGCCTCTTTATTGTTTCCAGGACAGGCAATAACAATGGATAAAAATCAAATACTGATACCACATAGACGTAAACATGCGACAAGCATATCAAATAACTCCAATCAAGCTGTGTGGCTGGCCGGTACACTGTACGCATCTGGATTAGTCATTTTTTCCATTATTTTTTTTTATATATATATATATTTAACAGAATAGTCTTTTACAAATGCATATCTCACTTTCATTTTTCTGATCCACTTGACCCCAAGCCCCATAATTGTTCCCCCTCCTTTACAATACCCACTGTTAATTAATTATGTCCTATTGTTTAATGTAGACTTTAGCTGATAAGGAATTAGAATAACTTGTATAAAAAAGACCTGATCAACATGTCTGAAAACATTACCAGTATTAAACAAAGCAAAAAAAGATTATTAATACAAACCATTAGTTGCAATTAATTTGTCTATATATATACTCTATCCATCCATCCATCCATCAATTTCTCTTTCATTTTGTTTATCTGCGTATCAATTGAGAAAAAACAATACACCAATAGATTGGACTGTATGATGTAAGTGATTAGCAATCTTAACTAAATTCTGAGATTAACTTTTGCCAAAGGCAGTATGGCCTCAAAGTTTGTTAGCTTGGTTCTCCACTGTTCTCCACAAACATGCAATTTTGTCTTTTTGAAAAGATGAAATGCAATCATGTTAATAGGAGTAGCGAAAATCACATTTATAGGAGCACCCAGTGGAATCTTTAAGTGTAGTTGTCCAGTGAAGCCAATCAGAGTCTTTGTTTCCTTCAACGGTCGAAATCGGGTTGGTTACTCTTTGTTCTAGTTTACACACAGTGCCTCATACCACTCAGAATACTAGATAGGTACAGCTTAATTAAATGTTGTACATCATAGAGAAAGAATAAATGCTCCATGAATAAGTCAGGCACCTTTTTGAATACAAATGTCCAACAGCCTAAAAAATGTTTGAAAACGTGCCCTGAATAATAGATATGTTAATACTGTATACAACATCCACAATGGACAGTGGTTCAAGTGACATCTTTACTACAAATAATATTAACCTCAATCTTGTGGAGGGGTATGGGTTCACACATACAAAAACACATAAAAGCTCAGCAAAATATAAGAATACTTAATTGATGAATTAACAATAATTAATTGATAAATGCTACTTATGCCCATGAATATAAACTCTCTCCCAGTGTCATCCAAGTGTGTACATAAAGGATATTAGATATATATATATATATATATATATATATATATATATATATATATATATATATATATATACATACATATATGTATATATATAATTAAGGGACTCATATCCTGCAATAAGCAAAAATGAGAGAAAGAGGTAGAGAGATATACCACATGAATCCTAATAATAAAATAATTTATGGATAACTGAGGCTTAGAAATAAGAAAACGTCCAGCCAGCCAGTAATGAGGAGGAAGGGAAGAAGTGCTCCATGTGTATTGGGTCCTTACGGTTGTCACAACAAGTTGACCTGCTGATTTGTTTTAAGCTTCCTGTACACTGTCCAAAACATTTCCGTTACCCCTCCTCAAACAAAACCTCCAAGAACAAAGACACAAAGGCCTCAATTAACTAAGCTTAACTCCTGTCTTTAACCACTTCAGCCTACAGCTTCGAAAATCTTATGTATCCGAGCAATGTTCACCTCCCATTCATTCGCTAATAACTTTATCGCTACTTATCAAAATTAATTGATCTATATCTCGTTTTTTCCGCCACTAATTAGGCGTTCTTTAGGTAGTACATTTTGCTAAGAGCCACTTTACTGTAAATACATTTTAACAGGAAGATTTAAAATTAATACATGCTACAGTAATTAAAACCCATGCATTTTATGTGCCCATTTGTCCCGCTTATTACACCATTTAAATTACATCCCTATCACAATTTATGGCGCCGATATTTTATTTAGAAATAAAGGTGCATTTTTTCAATTTGCATCCATCACTATTTACAAACTTATAATTTTAAAAAATTTAATAAGATACTCTCTTGACATGTATATTTAAAAAGTTCTGACCCTTAGGTAACTATTTATGTAGTTTTTTTTTTTATTGTAATTTTTTTTATTTTTTTTTTAATACAAAAATGTATTTGGGTAATTTTAGTTTGGGAGGTAAATAGCCAATTTTAGATGTAATGTAATGTATTTTTTTTATTCAATACAGGTATGTGGGTGCAGTTTACTATTTGGCCACAAGATGGCCACATTCAAAAAATTCCTAGATGCGAACGATGTCGCATCTAGGAACTAAAAAGAAGAGAAGAAGTTTCCTGGGGGCAGAAATACCACGCTCTCTGATGAGAAAGCGTCTGTATTTCTGCCGGGGACTTAGATCTGGGAATGGGAATTATATTCCCATTCACTGATCGGGGGGCAGCGGGAGGCAGCGGGAGCGCGCGCGGACGCGCGCCCGATCGTGCGCACCACACGGCTGCAGCACCACTGCCTATCTGGACGGATATATGCGTCCAGATATGGCGAAGTGGTTAATAACTCTTCTGAGCTGTTTTACAGTTATCACCATGGTGATATAATTGTGATAACTGTAAAACAGCACAGAAGAGTTTTTAAAGACAGGATTTAAGCTAAGTGAATTGAGGCCATTGTCTGACTTATTTCGCTGAGGTAGGGGACTGGCCAGAGGTTTGGCCAGGCTACCTAAAAAGGACAATAGATTAGAGTTAGTTAGTTTTGGAGACACACATGTGCAGGACGTCCTTTCTTAGGCAAGTTCTTCGCTGGAATTTGTGATTCTACAGGACTCTCATGCTTTTTGGACTTTATGCTGCTATGGGCTCATCCATGCTACTACTTATTTTCAGGATATACACCTGTTACTGCTGATGTGTGTTGGTCCCAATAAAGGACTGTGTATTTTGTTCACTAGACAGGTTCCCTTGTGCTCTGTAATCAACGACTCTGTTACGACACTGCTTTACACTTTTTCTAAAACTTTCTTTGAACTTGATAAATCAGCCCCTCTGATTGCCCTTAATTATCACATCACTTTAAAGGCAGCGGAAAAAAAGTAAAAATGCGTAATGCAAGGTGTTAATGGGACTATTGCTCTTAGAATCCTTGTGAAACTACCTTTTTCTTTAATTACCACCTTGAGTCTCTTGAGATATTTCTTCACCAACTTCAACAGGATTTACATCTGGGCTTCAACTAGGCCACACAAAGATAATTCCTTTTTTTTTCCTTTAGGCACTTTGTGGTCTGATGGTGCACTGCTGTGTTCTTCTGGTCAATATCATGTTATAAGGCGAACTGTCTTACCTTTGAAACGTTTCTGGAAGACAGCAGGTTTTACAAAAGAATTAGATTTTTTGTGCCCCATCCATCTTGCCTTCTATCCTGACAAATGCCCCAGTCCCTGCAGCAGAGAAGCACACACAAAATGATAATTTATTGTGGGTATGGTCTGCTTTGAATCTTGTGCTGCATTGGATTTCTGTTAGACATACCACTGGCCAAGCAGTTCAATTTTGGTCCATGACACCTTTTTTTATTTAATCACAGAATGTCCGCAGTGTGTATTGGCAAAGCTCTATCAAGACTTACTGTGCCACACAGTAATCACTTTTTGCCACAAACTCCTTTAACTGCTTTAGAATTGACATTCACCTTTAGGCATCCTATCTGTGCCTCATCCTCACTCTTCCAAACACTTTCCAGTTCCTACTTATAGACTTTTATATGTACCTAGAAATTGATAAAGCCTTTGATTTTTTTTATCCATCTCCTGACTCAGGCAGTGTGTTGACAACAACCATAGGTGATTGTTTGCTTTCAATTGCTCTACCAAGCACTGTAATGATCCAATAACAACTGTTTTGAAAGGGATGCTTATTTTTTATGATCACTCTAAATTGGATTACCTGGCAAAAATGATCCTGATCCTAAACACTTTAGAATGTTAACATCCTTAAAGGGAACCTGAAGTAAGAAATATATGGAGGCTGCCATATTTATTTCATTTTAAACAAATTCTAGTTGCCTGGCAGCCCTGCTGATCTATTTGACTTCAGTAGTGTCTGAATCACACCAGAAACAAGCATGCAGCTGATCTTGTCAGATCTGATAATAATGTCAGAAACACCTGATCTGCTGGATGCTAAATAGAATACCTACAATGATTAACTTCAGGAAAATGGACTGAGGCAAGAAATGAGTTCTTTTTTTGTGTGACTTACCAACCCGGGTTTGGCACCTAGCACATGTGAGTGTACATTAGGGTTCCAGCATGTCTGGATGTGACCCTATGTATGGGGGGAGAAGCAGAAGTGTGCACAAGCATTCCACATATCTAAGTCCTCGGCGTGCAGACATAGGGCTTGATTCATTAAGCTGAGCTGCTAATGCAGGGAGTCTCAATGTGAGGGAGTGCTAGTTAAAAAGAAGGGGCAGCTGCTGTGTTACATAGCAACGCGTGTAACTTTAAATGCGGGTGGTCCTGTGAAGTATCGCAACCGGGATACTTCACTAGTGGCCGCTACTATGTTAATTATCATAGTTACTATACAGAGTAACTGTGTTAATTAACATAGTAGTGGTCGCTAATGAAGTATAGCGGTCGTGATACTTCACAGGACCACCCGTATTTAAAGTTACGCGCGTTGCTATGTAAGCAACTCCTGTAACTAAGGAAGGCAAGCTCCTTACATAGCAACGCACAGCTATGTAAGGTGTGCATAGCGACTGCCCCTTCTTTTTAATGAGCACTCCCTCACATTAAGCTGCGCTGCTTTAGCTGAATGGATTAAGCCCATAGGTTCATAGAAACACAGATCAATATAATGGCATAACCACATTTACACATATTCTGTGCCAAAATGGCCATTTTAACCCGGGTAGTACCACTCATCAGTGTTTTGGTATTGCAGTGTTGCAGCTAGTTTTTGTGTGTGTGTGCTCCTGTGACTGTATCCTGTATCTGCCTGTTGCTGTTGATGCTGACCCTGGCCTATCTGATTACCCAATCTGTTGCTGACTCCTACGTTGTCCGGCTAACCATTTGTTACTAAGGCCCCGTTTCCACTATCGCGAATCCGCATGCGTCTTGCGTATGCGGATTCGCATATGCCATGTAACTGAATGGGCCTGTTTCCACTTGAGCGTCTGCGGGAGCGTTTTATTGTGCGGTGAAAATCTGCACGGAACACCCTGCAGATTTCGCCTGCCTGAGGAATGCATGCGAATCGCATGCGAATCGCGCGTAATGTATTTGATAGGAGATTCGCATGCGGTTTCGCATGCAAGCATGTAAGCGAAATCGCATGCGATTTCGCACAGAAAAACGCTAGAAATAAAGTTTTTTTTTTTTTTTCTATCCTGTGTGTTCTGCTTCCTGTTTCCTGCACAATCTTTATTGCTAATGGGCAGGCAGCCACACAGCAATAATGGAATACTCCATAGAGAAGCTTGTGGCCCTGGTGCAGCAGCACCCCTTTATTTTCGACAAAACCCTACCAGGGTATAAAGATAAAGCCCTCATAAGGAGGACCTGGCAGAAAATATCCAAAGAATTTACAGCAGACTGGGACCAGTTATCTGCAACAGATAAAAAACATGAAGGTGAGTGCATGTGCATTGTTTTTCATCATGTAATTACCCAGATGTGTCCCAATTATCAACCCCTCGCCCAGTATACCTACTTTACAAATAAACCATTGTACAATTATTATAGTCCACCTCAAAGGGAATCTTCTTCATAGAAAAAAGTGTTTGTTCCTTTTACCAGGCCCTTTAGCCATCCCGTGTTTTCACAGTACCCTCATGGCTGCTGGGGTCCCCTTCCAGGGCCGTAGCAATAGGGGGTGCAGAGGTAGCGACCGCATCGGGGCCCTTGGGCCAGAGGGGCCCCAAAGAGTTCTCCATCAACTGCAGTATTATTAGCTCTCTATTGGTCCTGTGCTCATAATAATCACTTCTATAGATACTTTGAATAGTGGTAATCATTAATAAACTGTTCCCCATCCCCTTCTTGCACCTCTGACACTGTAGTTTCCATTGGCAGGATTTGGCGCATCATATCAATTGTTATGTATAGAGTGCATGGGGGGCCCCATTGTAAAACTTGCATCGGGCCCCACAGCTCCTTAGCTACGCCACAGTCCCCTTCTGCTACCTAATAATGGACTTGTTGGTGTGTGCTATAGCTTCCTGCAGCACCGGGAATGCTTGCAAACGATAGGCATGTGGTCTGGCCAACTCCAAGTCGGATAATAAGTAAATTAGCTGGCAGAAGGGGACCAGAGAAGCCATGAGGGTCCAGTGAAAACACAGGATGGCTGCAGGGGCCTGGTATATGGCCTACGTTAGTAAAACTCCACTTTATTTTCGAATGAAGTGTCGTTTTGATTAAATTTCACCATTACCACCCCCTTTCTTATCGCAAACACCTATGGATGTAGAGCCAGATGTCCCCCCCACCCTAATGTAATTTCCTGGCCAAAAATAGGAGGATGTGTAAATGTGTAAGTGTTCGTGTAAGTGTAAGTGTAAGGATGTACGGTACATTGATGTTATTCGCCTGTAGTGGTTTAGAACTCTGCAAGGTTTTTTTGTAGCACAGCACTGGTACCTGCAATTACAACAAATGAGTGCCACCAAAACGTTCCCAAATCATGGATGAATACAATGTTTTTTCAGAGGCAATTATAAATGCTATACAAATTGAGCTTTTCATTTTTTTATTGGTGGCATACATTATAGGGCATATTTGTGTCATTACAATTCGCCCGCCCGACTTCGAAAGTAATATGACATTTTGTCACGGTTTCTTATGGCCTCGTTAGTATCTCGTCCTCCAGACCAACTTATGCCAGTTAGCGGTTGAGAAGATGGTCCTTGCTCATCCTCTGCTGAAAGTCCTTCACTTTTTAGAATGAAGTTGTGCAGTATGCATGTGGCTTTTACCACAGCCACAGCAGTGTCCACTTTTAGGTTGATTGCTGTATGAAGCACCCTCCATTTGTTAGTTAAAATTCCAAAACTGCATTCAACCTTCTGCCTACACATGCTCAATCTGTAGTTGAAATAGGATTTGCGCTCATCTAGATTCTTCGAAGAGTAGGGGCGCATCATATGTCTGGAAAGAGCAAACGCCTCGTCTCCAACAAATGTATATGGAAAAGATTCATTAGTGGTTCTAGGCCACGGTGTAGGTGGCGGTAAATCCAGCATGCCATTCTCCATTCTGTAGTACAGGTTGGTGTTGCGGAAGATTTGGGAGTCACTGGCACTTCCATATGAGCCCACATCAATGTACAGAAAGTTGTATTCCGAATCTGCCACCGCCATTAGAACTATCGAGAAATATTTCTTGTAATTGAAATAGTGGCTACCAGTGTGGGGTGGCATTACAAGTCTAACATGTTTCCCATCGACCGCGCCAATACAATTAGGAAAGCGACATTTTGCCCAAAACTTTCCCGCTACCTCCTCCCACATTTGTCGGTCAGGAACAGGCATATATGTTTGATGTAGTTTCTGCCATATGAGCATACATGTTTCCTTCACGATGTAGGATATAGTGCTCTTCCCCAGGCGATAAGAAAAGTGCAATGATGCAAATGATTGTCCTGTTGCCAAAAACCTATAAGAAAACAGAAAAAATAATTGGTATTCTTATTTCAATTGCAGTTAAGTACTACATGAACAAATGGCGTTCGGTGCGCGACACCTACAAGAAAGAACTAACCAAACTCAAAAAGTTGGAGCGCAGCGGAAGTGGGTCTATACCGACACCAAGCTACAAACACTTCCAAATGATGTCCTTCCTTAGACCATGCTATGAGGCACGAAGGTATGTTATGTTGTCGGTTGTGTACTATGTGTAGCCTTTTCCACACCATGACGTCGTCACTTTAACTAAACCAATTTGGGTATGTCTACTTATATTCAACAGAACGGAAGATAGTTTTGGGGATTCACAAAACGCTGACCTTGACAGCAACAGCAGTGTTGCTAGCAACTCTGACAATGCTGATGATGGCACAGAGAGGGCATCCTATTCTGGAAGTGCAACTACTAGCTCGACAGCTTCCAGACGCCGAGAACGCTCCACTAGAGCTACTACCCAGCGACGAGTCACATCAACACGAGATGAAGATACGGAAGAAGTTGCACACCTCTCTACAACATACAAGGACATTTTAGATTATCTCAAAAGCACCCGTGACCGCCAAATTGCTTATGAAGAAAGTGTACCCTTAAAAATACTCACTTCACTAAAGCCCTACCTGGATGACGTGCATCCACGTTACTATTCCAGTGTTCACGTAGAATTAATTCAAGTTATTGAAAAGTATCAGCGTAAAACCAGGCAGGACAATGAGGGAAAATTAGGTACTGTAGGGGGGTCCAGCACAGAGGGATCTGTTTGTGGGCGTGAATTACACAAGCAGGGGAATTACCAACAGGGTTATGGGTATACAAACACCATGGGCCCTCCTAATTCAGCATCCCAACAGTTTTTGACAGAGCAAACACAGACATATACCACATTGCCTCCCCCACGTTCAAGGCCAGAGGTGAATCCAATGTACAATTGGAATGAAACTCTCTCATGTGAGCATCGTTCATTACGCCCATTAGAAAGGCACAGTGAACCTTCCGCCTCTCAACCTGCTCCAATGTCCATGACTCGCCTGTTGTACGATTTTGATGGCAATGAGTAATACATTAAGGGCCAAATTGAGCCAACATTTGACCTGATAAATGTTATGCAATAGCTTTTTGTTTGCACTAAGTAAGTTTCACTTTGGCTGTCCATGTTGGACTACATGCCAGACATTTTGTTGAATAAAACATGTGCACTTTGAACTACTGATTATTTCACTTTGAAAAGGTGATAGTAAACTTTCACAACTGCATATCTTGTCAGTGTGTTTTGTTCTCACTTCACTGTTGTAGTCTGGCCACGCGCCCTGGTAAGATGGGACCAGCAATGGCAAACGGAGGAAGCTGAGGGCCGGATCTTGGGACCGATGAGGGTTTCTGGAGCTGCAGGAAGCCCCATGTATAATTGAAATATGTGAAATATTATCTCATGTCTGATTTTCTTTCTTGATACCCAGACTCCCCAGTTTAGCCATTGCTTTCCCTCATACCTGGCCACCTTGCGACACTTGGCAAAATAATTCATTACACAGCACATACTGGTTACAACATTAGATAGTTCAGTTGGACACAAAATGTGCGCTTCTTACCTCAGAGTCAACAGCAGTCTCTCCTCCGGTATGACGGCAGAACGAAACCACGTATCCTCCCTACGCAGATCCTCTCCCAGAAGCTCAAGCAGGTAATCAAAACTAAACAAGGAAAGCACAAACATTTAGAAAACATACACTTCATACATCAACCATACAACACAAAGCTCTACATCACAAAAATGAAAGATATACTTACGAGGTTGTAGTCATCCGTGTGTAATTAAAAAATTTCACGGGGTGACTACGCAGATCCCCATACAACACATTAAACTGGCCCTTTATAGGCCTCTCCACCACTAATGGATGCACCCAAAAGCGGTGTCGCCTCCGTGGAGTAATCCTCCTCCTACGCATCCTCTGCATAGTGGTCACCATATTGCCCAGCATACTGAGCAACAACATCTCCTCAGCATCACAAAAAAACATCGTCACTATCACGACACCAACGATCACTTCTCCTTCACAAAACCCACATGGCACAACAGGAAGGAAGCCCTTATATGCAAATTTTACAACAGAATACTACATCCTGCTGTGACAACTTCCTCTTTGCAGCTCACAGGCAAAATTTGCATATAAGGGCAGCACCCATAGTCAAAATCGCATTTCGCAAAACGCATGCGAATTCGCATGGTTATACGCATGCGAATTCGCATTGCGATGCGATTTCGCATGCGTTTTATTCGCAGCGAAATCGCAACGCACAAGTGGAAACGTAGCCTGAATCCTGCTTGTCCAACTGCCCTGTCTGTACCTGAACCTCTGCCTTTCCAACTGTCCACACTATTGCTGAAGTGTGCCTGTCTGAGGACAGGTCCGTTTTTGATCTTCTGCCTGTCCAAGTACCATTCATATCTCTAAGTTCCTGCTCTTCTCATCATTACACCTGGGAATGTATTTTCATCTGCTTGAACACACACAAATCATCAGTCCTTTGAATCTACCAGCTCTCCTGCTCCTTGTACCCTGCTGGTCTCTGTATGCTGGGTACACACTATGAGATTTTCTAGTCAATTTACTGTCAGATCGATTATTTCCAACATGTCCGATTTGCTTTCCGATCGATTTCCGTGCACTTTAAAAGGAATTCGATCGGAAAATGCTCGGAAATCGATCGGAAAGCAAATCGAACATGTTGGAAATAATCGATCTGATAGTAAATCGATCAGAAAATTTCATAGTGTGTACCCAGCATAGTCACTGAATGTTGAGCCACAAAGGAAGCTGTCATCGACGCTACAATCTCCACAGCTTCAGGTATGTGGCTCTGATCATTATGGATGGCTTATGGGTGTTCTGTTTTAAAAACCTGAAGTGATTGCATGCTATTTATCTTACTATCTTTCTGCATGCTTAGGTAACACATGGTTACTGGACTAGTTGAGCTGGCTCTTGGAAGTGCCAACTGTGTTGTTGGAACTCCAGCAAGGTAGGTCCCTTAACCTGGGTAAATACTGTATATTAGAAGAACATTGTAGGCTAATGACAAATAGCATTGAAGGTCTCCTCCCTAAATACAGATGGATCTTCAAGATAAGATGGTCTCTTTCAATCTAGTTTTCTTTTGTGACCAAAATGTGTACTTTACTAGGTAACACCAACTTCTGCATAATAAATTTAAAATATGGTTAAACTCTTTACTTAGTAAGTGAATTATCAGTGCATGTAAACATCTGGATATTTCCTAATCTCACTGTAAAAGTAACAAATCATCTTCAAGAACACATACAAAAATGTATCGCTTTCAAACAACCTTACCAACAGTGAGGAGAACAGCTATGGGTAGCATAAAGACTGTAAAGGCTCATACACACGTGCAACTATTCTGCCCAACTATCGTCTAAACTGGCCTGTTGGACGATAGGTTGGGCATGTGTACAACTGGCATACGACTAAATGAGCAACTGATAAGAGGCCGTTTGCCCGATCTAACCAGTGGATCAACTGGCTAACTATCGTGCAAGTTGGGCAAGTGTGTACAAGTCGTTTGAATGAATTGTTGTTTTTTGTGTTCACGGTGCGAGCAAAGTATTTCAATTAGGTGGTTGTTTAGTTGGTCAGCGTGTGTGTGCGTACTGGTATGTACTGGTCGTGCGGTTCATCATGTTGGCCGGTTGGTCGAGTATTAAGTTTTACGTATGTAGGTACCTTTAGAGCAGTAGCAATGCTTGCAGTTGCAGTAGCATGTTACCGGATAGAGCACAGGTATTTATTTATTTAAGTATTTATATAGCACCCACATATTCCACAGCCCTGTACAGAGTATATTGTCTTGTCACTAACTGTCTCTCAGAGGAGCGCACAATCTAGTCCCTACTATGGGTGGAACCCTTGAATACTGTCACCTCCTATACTGGCATCTCATGAGCTTCTAGTAGTTTCATCAGTAGGCATTCTTCTAGTGTGCCTAATGGAAAACTAAGGCCTGGGTATACAGCAAGTCACAGTAGGGCATTATATGTAAGCAGGTGCAGCAGAATTTAGAGAACACATGACTATATTCATGAAATGAACAAGGTGTAATATCTCTGCTCTTCACGATACACATAGTTTAATAAATCACCCCTAATGAATATAGATGCATAATCATTCTGGGGCCATTGATTTGGGGTGATTTGTTTTATGCTGAAATAAGTATTTCTCAAACCATTGCCGCAATATATTAAGTCAGTCTTCAACATTTTAGTCTAATTTTGCACTTGTGGTGTTTTGCAGCCATTAAGAGTATGTAATGTTTTGCCTTGTGGTGCTCAGTTATTTTTTTCTCTAGTTAAATTCATTTCATCTTTATTTTTTATTTTTTTAAACATTGCTTATAAATCTGCATTTGCATATAAAGTGTGCCTGGAAGGTACAACTGCCATACCACTGGATGAAGCTCCATCTCCATTAACCACTAGTGCATGGAACAGCTATTTTACACACACATAAATGCAGGAATACTGGGAAGCGCACTCTAATTCCACTTTTTGTATACCATTAAAGCTGTACTTCGGGCAAACATAAAAATCCCCTATTTAATCCAGCTGCGTATTGGCTTTAAAAATAAGAGAACAGAAATTAAATGTATTTTATATACAGCACAGCTACTATAACCTCTTAAATAATATAACCTCCTGCAAGTCCCTAAGCAGCAGTTATCTTTGCTAATATGTTTGTTGTAGGTGTAGGTATAGAATTAAAGACCCCAGTCATAACTCACCACTGACCTGTCATAACTCACTGCTGACCTGCATAATCCAATCATCGGGTCTTGTCTGCGCTTGCAGACATGGACCCAAGAGGAAAGATACTGGTGGTGCTTTCTGACCGGCCTTACTTTAGAAGTCTGAATGGCTGCACTGGTAAACAGAACAACAACTACTAACATTTAGTAGGCAATGCAAGTCCCATTGTTTTGCTTTAAGCAAATTATTTTTATTTATTTACCATGAATGCTGAGGAATAGCAGACATGTTGAAAAAAACTTGGTTCAGTTGGTGGAAAAAAGGTATCACACAAGACAATATGCAAACACAATGGGACTAAACACGGTGCCGTACAGACATGTGGCTGGCAGCCAGGCTAGTGATGCGTACTGTTGCTATGGAGAGGGGCTAGGGACAAGGACAGAGTGAATTCCTGTTGGTGGGGGAAGAAAAAATTACATTGAGATTGGTCCTACTCAAGCTTCAAACGTCATTAAGGATCCTGCAGGATGGATCTTTAACCTGACCTTATGCCCAAGTAGGATCGGTCAGTGGCCACTGTACATAAAGAACGATTGTCGGTTGATACCGTCATTATCTATCGCTATTGCACGTGTGGACATATTTTAAGTTCTTCAACTTCCTAATACATAGCCAAGCTGTTAAAAAAGAGTGGGAGCTGATGGTTTTTGAGAAACAAGCATGCTGAAAGGGGATTAGATAAAAATGATGCACAGCGCCTATGTACAAAAATGGGACCACATTGAATTTCTATGCAAAACGTTATTTTGCATTATCAATGTTAAAATATGGTGTATGGCCTTACTAAACAGTTGAAAGCTTAAATGATGGCACACAGCCGCACTCCCACTATTTAGTTAATCCCTGATCATATCATTATCAGTCACTGCTCTTTCCCTTACTCAAATTCTAGCACTATTTTTCCTCCACTCTATCCTCTTTTACTCCCCTTACACTGCCGGTTTTTAACAATCTTTTCTTCTCCTTTAAAACTGCCTCTGCATTGTCGCAGGACGGGGCTAGCAAAGCAGCGTAGTGGCAGCGGGAGGGGGGTTAAGTCCTGGGTTAGGTAGTGGAGCTGGAGTGTTTAGGTTTAGACATAATTAGAGAGAGGGTTCAGTGTGAGAGTAGGCAGAGGGTTTGTATACATTGCCTGCTCCTGGGCGATCTATTTTTCTCCACTTCCAACTTAGTTTGAATGAGTCCGACAGCCAGCCAATTACCATGTGGCTTCAGTCCCCGCATGGGGATTGGCTGGCTGCAGGACTCTTGCAAACTAAACGGGTAGTAGAGAGGAGACGGGATTGCCGGGACCAGGTAATGTACTACAGATGTTGCTAATGACTTCTTCTTACTAAGGTTATTTAACGTTTTAGGACATTTCCAAAAAAATAAATCGTTTTAATAGCACAATACCATTATCGGCATCACCGTATGCCATTTTTAAGCAGCACAATTTTTTAATGTACCTGTCAGGATCCGCTCGGCTGCCTGCGCAGGCAGGCAGCCTTTTGACCACTGTTCAGGTCTGCATTCTGCAGGTCTCTGGAAGAGAGACCTTTTGTCAGTTCGGCAGCTTGCTGCTGAGGAATTTGCATACGTTTGTCATGCGGATTGCTTAGCCGCATCCTTTGTAGGCTTGCTCTATATATACCATGTGATATCACAGACCTGGGCTGGTCATAAGAGTTAGTTCCTGTGTAACACTCGCCTGGAGTGTCAGCCTTGCTCTTTGTTTGAAGATTAGCCTAGAGTAATTCCTGGAACTGCAATAGGCAGTTTCCCTAGTGCAGTTAGGGTTGCATATCTGTTTTGTTTGTCTGTTGCGATTGTCCTGTCCCAACGGTGGTCGACAGGAAGTCGTTCTGATCTTTGTTCTTGGAGTAAAGCTGGAGCAGCGGTTGCTACCAGCTATCTCATCTGTTCTGTCTTGCCAGGATCGCACTCGCCTTGTGCTAGTGCTGTGGATCTGTCTGATCTTCATCTCTCTTGCTGTACTTGGATCGCACTAGCCTCTTACGTTAGCCGAATCTAAGAGTGAGACAGCGCTTCGGTTTTGCGAATCTGATGCTGAAGCCTCTTTGCTTTGCCCAGAGAAGCTTTCTCTGAATCTGCCCTGTACCATGAATAAAAATATGATCTCCACTCACACTGACATTTGCAAGTCCCTTTCTTGTTCTGAGGAAAATGCTGATTCTGCACCCTGTACTCTGGATGAGTTAATATGGCCTTGTTTAGAGTCTCCTGCAGTGTCCCTAGAGGCTTGTCTAGGTATTGCTACTATACTCACCAGTTTTTCTGCAGTTTTGGAGTTGCAAGCTAGTTTGACTGCTACGCAGAATTCTGGGTGCAGTGGGATTAAAGTTAGGGAGTCAGTGGGTGTTCCAGTAAATATTCCTGTACATTCCGCTCATGATGATGAAATTCAGTCTCAGTTTATGGTGGAACCTTCCCTGGGACATATGCCCTGTCCACAAAATAAAGTTCCAGTTTTGCCCTGTAACATGGATAGTTCAGAATCCTTCTTAGAAAACTTGGAAAATGATGTTCCTGAGGTCTTGTCTGATGTCCTGGAGACCTCTGAGTTCCTCCCAAAGGGTGCAGAACTTGTAGGAGATGTCTCCTGCCCCCCAAGTTCTTCTGAAGTGTTGCCCACTTCAGTAGGCATTGCTGTTGTGCTGACTACCTTTGCAGCTCTGGTGGAGCTTCACTCATATGTAGTCAATGATGATATTATTGTCACAGAGATTACTAGGTTTGCGTCCAAGCCTTCTTTTGAAAGTCCAGTGCTTGAGACCACTGCTCGTGATGATTCTCTGCCCGGTTCTGGTTTTGGTCTTGTCATAACGGACTCTGAGGTTGGCAGTTCCTCGACGTGTCCTGAGGTTCCCCTTGGGCTAGTGTACCCCGATGTGTTCTGTGACCCAGAAAGCCCAAGTGTGTCTTGGTTGCCAGCCTGCTCAGATGCTTCCTCGGTGGAAACCTGTTCTGATGTTGCCTGCCTGCCTGCATGCCCAGAGGTGGTCCCTGAAGGCCCTGATCTTGACGCTTGTCCTGGTAATTCTGAATCCGGAATTGTCATTGGTTCCATAGGGGTTCTTGTTAGTTCTCCGTGTGAGCCTGGTGATCGTTCTGACCTCCTGGGATCTCTGCGGAGCTTCAAAGTGTTCTGGGAGATCCTGGGAGAAATATTTCCTGGTACCTTGGATGAGATCAGCAGTGGGTGCTTTGTGGAAAGGGACACTTCGAATGGGTATTGTGGCAGGTTTGGTATTTTTGGACGGTCCTTGGAAGGTGGTGGGCATGGCTCGGTGGGTGTCGATGGCTTCTTCTCTGGCATTCACAGTCCTGATGGGTGTTACACTGAGACTTGTGGTACTGATGGGCATGTTTCCGTGGCTTCTCCTTCCGATGAGGTCGGTTTCGGGTGGGCTGACTCTGGAATTGGGCCTTGTCGGGCTGTCCTGACCTTCATGAGTCTTCAGTTAGTCTTTTGCAAATATCAGGTTAGAGGCTCGTCTGGAATCCGACCCTAGAGGGGGAGGGGGTACTGTGAGGATCCACTCAGCTGCCTGCGCAGGCAGGCAGCCTTTTGACCACTGTTCAGGTCTGCATTCTGCAGGTCTCTGGAAGAGAGACCTTTTGTCAGTTCAGCAGCTTGCTGCTGAGGAATTTGCATACGTTTGTCATGCAGATTGCCTAGCCGCATCCTTTGTAGGCTTGCTCTATATATACCATGTGATATCACAGACCTGGGCTGGTCATAAGAGTTAGTTCCTGTGTAACACTCGCCTGGAGTGTCAGCCTTGCTCTTTGTTTGAAGATTAGCCTAGAGTAATTCCTGGAACTGCACTAGGCAGTTTCCCTAGTGCAGTTAGGATTGCATATCTGTTTTGTTTGTCTGTTGCGATTGTCCTGTCCCAGCGGTGGTCGACAGGAAGTCGTTCTGATCTTTGTTCTTGGAGTAAAGCTGGAGCAGCGGTTGCTACCAGCTATCTCATCTGTTCTGTCTTGCCAAGATCGCACTCGCCTTGTGCTAGTGCTGTGGATCTGTCTGATCTTCATCTCTCTTGCTGTACTTGGATCGCACTAGCCTCTTGCGCTAGTGCTGTGGATCCTTCTGCTCTGTCTTCCTGGATCGCACTAGCCTCTTGCGCTAGCGCTGTGGATCCTATCTCTCGCTTATTCCTGTTTTCGTGTATCTGTCCTGTCTCCTACGAACGCTTGCTGGAGGCTCGGTTAGGTAACCGTTAAGCAAGTGCCCGTGTCCTCTGTTTCATGTTTGTCTGTCGGTGGTTAGTTAGGCGTGCTTGTCTCTGTTGTGCTTAACATGCGGAGACCGCGCATAAACGCGTGCACTGTTGCGAATGAGTGCGGTGTTCACGTTTAGCTAGCGTTTGGTATTTTCCTTATCTCCTTATTGTATTATTTGCTGTGCCTTTGCTACTCTCATGCTTGCCTTGCTGTAGCCTTGTGTCACCTCTGGCAATCGCCTCTCTTGCGATTGCGTTCCTACTTCATATCTGCTGTTGTGTATGCACCGTCGCGGGTTGGCGACTAGTTTGGTGCACACACATACAATCTGTCCCTGTGCTCATTCTCTTCTGCAATCACTTCTCTTGTGATTGCGTTCTCACTTGGTTTCTTCTGTTGTGTGTCCACCGTCACAGGTTGGCGGCTAGATTGGTGGACATACATACATTCCTCATCTGTGCTTATTCGGTCTTGTGTCGCTGTTAGCAATCGCCATCTCTGGCGATTGCCTTCTCACTTTGTCTTCATGGTTGTGTGTTCATCGTCGCAGGGTGGCGACTAGTTTGGTGGACACACATACTCTCTGTCGCTTTGATCTCTCTCTTTCAGGGCTATCTTGCCCTGCGTTTCTTCCCTTCGTGCAATTCCTGTCTGGCGTGTGTGGCAGGGCAGAGGAGCTGTTCCTCTGCACTCCACAGCTCCATCTGTCGACAGGAATTTCCCTCTACAGGTGCATTGCACCTTTTGCTGGGTTCCCGCAAATTACACGCTTGTGGAGGATTTCCGCAGTGTCAGCGCACGTCTTGTGCGCTGATCACGGAGAGAATTCCACTATCGTTACAGTACCGTGCAGAAAGAGCACAGGAGGGTTCTTTTTCAGCCAGCAGCCAAGCAAGTAACATGATCTCTCTCTCTTTCTCTCTCTCTCTCTCTCTCTTGCTCTCTCTCTTTCTCTCTCTCTCTCTCTCTCTTTCTCTCTCTCTGTCTCTCTCTTCCCTAATCAAGGACAGAGATGAGTACATAGTTTCCTTCTGCAGTAGTCTTAACAAGATGAACTGCAAGTCAAAAGTAGTGCATACTAATTGTTGTACATTGTTTTGCTTCTGTTCTTTCTATTTGTGTGTGCAGCTGTTTAGTCCCATTGTGTTTGCATATTGTCTTGTGTAATACATTTTTTCAATCAACTGAACCAAGTTTTTTCAACAAGTCTGCTATTCCTCAGCATTCATGGTAAATAAATAAAAATAATTTGCTTAAAGCAAAACAATGGGACTTGCATTGCTTATTGAATTGTCACCCAAGGGTTTGTTTTTCAATCCCAGACTGGCAACAATTATCACATGCATGTAAGCATTTGTCAGCCATTATGCAAAGACATTATAGGCAAAAGTAATTTAAGAATCAAATATACCATAGCATTACACACATACTGTACCTCAACTTCATAATCATCTGCATTTAACCATTTTGCTCCCAAGCTCTCGCTTAGAGATGAGCGTAATGACCTAATTACGATTTCGCGAAATTTCGCGTAATTAGTGTAATTACGATCATGGCCGTAAGTACATAATCGTAATGAAGAAGGATTTCGTGAAATTTCGCGTAAGCGTAATTTTCGCGTAATTTTCGCATTACAATGGGTATTTGTTCATGCCGTAATTTCGCATTAAACGCTACCATAATTTCGCGTTAATCCGTAACGCTCCGTATAATATAAAAAAGCCGCCGACTTTAAGGGTTAATAGCAAAGCCCCCTTAAATGCTAAGAGCCTCAAATTTGGAGAATATATTAAGGAGATAAGGAGGAATAAGAGGAACATTTTTTTTTTCAAAAAGACCTTATAGTTTTTGAGAAAATCGATGTTAAAGTTTCAAAGTAAAAATGTATACATTTAAAAACCCACCGACTTTAACGGTTAATAGCAAAGCCTGCTTAAAGTTTAGGAACACCAAATTCCTAGGGTATATTAAGGGGATCAGTGGGAATAAGAGGAACATTTTTTTTTCAAAAAGACCTTATAGTTTTTGAGAAAATCGATTTTTAAGTTTCAAGGGCAAAAATGTCTTTTAAATGCGGAAAATGTCAGTTTTTTTTGCACAGGTAACAATAGTGTATTATTTTCATAGATTCCCCCAAGTGGGAAGAGTTTTACTTACTTCGTTCTGAGTGTGGGAAATATAAAAAAAAACCGACGTGGGGTCCCCCCTCCCAGACCTCTTTAACCCCTTGTCCCCCATGCAGGCTGGGATAGCCAGAATGCGGAGCACCGGCCGCGTGGGGCTCCGCACCCTGACTATACCAGCCCGCATGGTCCATGGATTGGGGGGTCTCGGAAGGGGAGGGGCAGCCAAGCTTTCCCCTCCCACTCCGAGCCCTTGTCCAATCCAAGGACAAGGGGCTCTTCTCCACCTCCGATGGGCGGTGGAGGTGGAGGCCGCGATTTCCTGGGTGGGGGGTTCATGGTGGAATCTGGGAGTCCCCTTTAAAAAGGGGTCCCCCAGATGCCCACCCCCCCTCCCAGGAGAAATAAGTATAGAGGTACTTGTACCCCTTACCCATTTCCTTTAAGAGTTAAAAGTAAATAAACACACAAACACATAGAAAAAGTATTTTAATTGAACAAAAAACATAACCACGAAAAAAGTCCTTTAATATTCTTAATTAACCATTAATACTTACCTGTCCCTTTAAATAAATGATCCCACGCAATATCCTCGGAAATGTTCTATCAGTTACAATGTAACAAAGTTATTACAATGTAACAACTTTGTTACATTGTAACTACGCCGCACCCGACGTCACTCGCCGCTCACCCGCCGCACGGACCCGACAGAGCTCTGAGCTATATAGCTCAGAGCTCTCTAAGCATCTTTGTATTTGGGCTCCAAGGAGCCCCATTGGTCCTTAGCAGACCAATGGGGTTCCTTCTGATTTGAAGGAACCCCATTGGTCTGCTAAGGACCAATGGGGCTCCTTGGAGCCAAAATACAAAGATGCTTCTCAGAGCTCTGAGCTATATAGCTCAGAGCTCTGTCGGGTCCGGACTCCGTGCAGGACGCTAAGTCCCCGCCGGCTCCGCTGCCCTCCCCGCCTCTCCCACATGTCACCCACATGTGGGTGACATGTGGGTGACAGATGTGGGCGGGGTGGACAGCGGGAGCCGGCAGGGACTTAGCGTCCTGCAAGGACGCGTAAGTGTATGCGGCGGCTGAGCGGCGAGTGACGTCGGGTGCGGCGTAGTTACAATGTAACAAAGTTGTTACATTGTAATAACTTTGTTACATTGTAACTGATAGAACATGTCCGAGGATATTGCGTGGGATCATTTATTTAAAGGGACAGGTAAGTATTAATGGTTAATTAAGAATATTAAAGGACTTTTTTCGTGGTTATGTTTTTTGTTCAATTAAAATACTTTTTCTATGTGTTTGTGTGTTTATTTACTTTTAACTCTTAAAGGAAATGGGTAAGGGGTACAAGTACCTCTATACTCATTTCTCCTGGGAGGGGGGGTGGGCATCTGGGGGACCCCTTTTTAAAGGGGACTCCCAGATTTCACCATGAACCCCCCACCCAGGAAATCGCGGCCTCCACCTCCACCGCCCATCGGAGGTGGAGAAGAGCCCCTTGTCCTTGGATTGGACAAGGGCTCGGAGGGGGAGGGGAAAGCTTGGCTGCCCCTCCCCTTCCGAGACCCCCCAATCCATGGACCATGCGGGCTGGTATAGTCAGGGTGCGGAGCCCCACGCGGCCGGTGCTCCGCATTCTGGCTATCCCAGCCTGCATGGGGGACAAGGGGTTAAAGAGGTCTGGGAGGGGGGACCCCACGTCGTTTTTTTTTTATATTTCCCACACTCAGAACGAAGTAAGTAAAACTCTTCCCACTTGGGGGAATCTATGAAAATAATACACTATTGTTCCCTGTGCAAAAAAAACTGACATTTTCCGCATTTAAAAGACATTTTTGCCCTTGAAACTTAAAAATCGATTTTCTCAAAAACTATAAGGTCTTTTTGAAAAAATTTTTTTTCCTCTTATTCCCACTGATCCCCTTAATATACCCTAGGAATTTGGTGTTCCTAAACTTTAAGCAGGCTTTGCTATTAACCGTTAAAGTCGGCGGGTTTTTAAATGTATACATTTTTACTTTGAAACTTTAACATCGATTTTCTCAAAAACTATAAGGTCTTTTTGAAAAAAAAATTTTTCCTCTTATTCCTCCTGATCTCCTTAATATATTCTCCAAATTTGAGGCTCTTAGCATTTAAGGGGGCTTTGCTATTAACCCTTAAAGTCGGTGGCTTTTTTATATTATACGGAGCGTTACGGTTTAATGCGAAATTACGGTAGCGTTTAATGCGAAATTACGGCATGAACGAAGCGCGAAATTTCGCGTTGAAAATTACGCTTACGGTATTTTCAATTACGATTTTAATGGCAATTTCGCTACGCTAATTTCGCATCGTAATCGCAAATTTCGCATGCATAATTATAGTAATGCGAAATTACGAAAATTTCGGCTCAACTCTACTCTCGCTTCCAGTTTTAACATTTTTCACATGCAAGAAAACACATTACAAACTAAAAGATCATCAAAGACCCCTTAAACTATGTATTTTCTAATAGAAAAAAAATCTAAAGAATTAAATACAGTATTGTTAAAGTAGAGCATCATGTGATCATTGTATCAGTACTAATTAAATTAATATTTTCTTTCAAAATAAATTAAAATCCTTACTGGTCCTAAAGAAACAACAGCATTTCCCATGAATATTCTATGCTTCTGACATTGCACAACACTGCAATTCATGTAACTGATGGAGATCGGGAACAAAGAACTGCAGTCCATCAAAGTGGTTATGATAGCACTTCCTGGTTACAGGGCTGAAGATCATAGAGATGAGTAAGCATGAACATTCGTGCTTGCTCATCTCTTCTTCTCCTGCCATCCTGGTGATATATATTTCGCCATTCTGACACACAAGCTAGTCTGGCAAAGAAAGGAGGACGGAGGCGGAGAGTTGCAGTGGTGGCAGAATCACTGCTGATTACAGGCTAGGAAGCATCGCTTTGAGCAGTTAGTAAGAGAGCCAGAGCCACCAAGATCAGCCCTAAAAAGAGTGAAGAGGCTGCACATTGCATTTTAAACCAGCTTATGATGGCTAATGCCACCATAAGTTTGTTTTTATTCACTTTGACGAGATGGAGTTTAGTCATTTAGTAATCGCTGTCAGTGAATGATACCATATTGCTGAGATCCATTGGTAGTCTAAGGGTTAAAATTCATCAGCAAACTATGTTTTTATTTTAATTTTTAATTAATTATTTTGGTAAGAATCATGCATGTATGCTTGTATTTTCTCCTGTAGTTTAAAGAGGACACCAGGATGCAGTAAATACAACTATTCCAATAGTTATAGCAATCATTGCAATGAATCTTTCCCTAGTTTATGTATGTCATCTTTTTTTTTTTTTTTTTTTTTTTTAAGGCAGCCTGTGTAGTAAAGCATTTAGAGGCTTACCATAAATAGACACCATTTCACAAGCAGAAAAGTGTTCAATATGTTAAATATGGAGGCCAACAGAGAGTATATGAATAAGGAAATAATAAAGTCCAATATGAGTTGTTGCACACACAACTAATAGTCAAGCGACTGAATACCTTTCCCAGGAGCTCTCCAGGGAACACTATGGCCCACCTGGCAATGAGGGAAATCTATATTCAATCAATGATCCTTGAAGCTCTGCTGAATATGGACAACCCACTTATAGTTTCTCACAATTCTCACAGCTCCACCTTAGCTCTAGTTAGAGTGGATCTGTATTTTTCTTAAGAAACAATTAATGAGCCCATATTCAGTTGAGCTTTTAAGGTCATTGATTGTTTTGAGGTTTTAATAAAGCCATCAGGCAGCACTGAAGCACTCTAGCCCAACAGACCATGAATTTCCACTCTTCTCATACATTTGCAATTCCATGATTTTAAGCCTTAAGGCTACGATTAGAAAGGAAAATGTATTCCCTCGAAGTGATAACTTCTCATGAGATTGTTTTTTGCAGTAAACACAATACCGCTTTATGGTATTTTATGTGATTAATATCTTAAGATGAATTTTCCATTTCCTGCTCCTCAGAAGTGCTGCAAAAATCCTGTAAATGAGTAATTAATTGCCTGGACCATTACGCTCTATGGCGGACATTAATAGTGGGGAGTTTGTGCAGTACTATTAAACTGTTACAGAACAACATTGATAACATTAAAATATGATTACAAATATTATGCAAAACAAGTCACACAGGAACTCACAAGCCTCAACATCCTTTTATTGAATTCATTGTTTCGGGTGAGAGTTTTAAGTGATATCCATTTTTTTTTCTATATTATCATGTGTGCCTTCATTTGCTCTCAATCATGTGACAGGCCAGAATGCCTAAACACTGCTGCAATTTACAGATGTAACCTTTTTCTATAAAACAATCTCAGCGGTAGAAGGAAACAAGGGCGCTGGCGGCTAGTGGACTCTAATGCAATTATCGTTAATACGGCGAAAAAAGCAGAAAAAAGGGCGCAGGATAAATATTGTTAACCTTAGAACATTACAGCTTTTGAAGTATGTTATAATTTTAGAAGCTTGTAACGTTATAGTTTTTGTCATATTATTCTGTTTCTATGTACTGATTTTACGTTACCAAAGATATTATAATTTCTATGTGTAAAAGGATGTTTCTGCAGGGGGGTGATTATTATTAGGCACCACCAGGGTGAGTTGTTAGGGTTAGATAACACCTGAACGGCGGTTAGCTTTAGGCAACCCCGGGGGGGGGGGGGGGGGGTGTTGGTGTTGGGGGGTGCTTAGGGTTAGGCTGCCACCAGGGGGGTGGTTATGGTTAGGCACTACGGGGGGTTAGGGTTAGGCACCACCAGGTAAAAATACGTAAAAATACATATTCTAAACCTGGTGCGTCCATGTTCCAGGAGCGTCTTTTAGATGTCACCATGTGTCCTCCTGTGTCCCCTTCTGTCCACCATGTGTCCCCTTTGTTCCCCATGTCCTCCTTTACTCGCCCTGTATGTCCCCTTCTGTCCTCCTTTGCTCCTCCTATGTGTCCCACTGTATCCTCCTTTGCCCCTGTGTGTCCCCTTCTGTCCCCCTGTGTCCTCCTGTGTGTACCGATGTGTCCTTGTTTGCTCTCTTATGTCCCCTTGTGCCCCCTCTGGTCCCCCTGTGTGTCCCATGTGTCCTCCTTTGCCTCTGTGAGTCCCCATCTGTCCCCCTGTGTCCTCCTGTTTATCCCACTATGTCCTCCTTTGCCCTCTTATTTCCCCCTGTGTCCCTCTCCGGTCCCCCTGTGTATCCCCTGTGTCCTCTTTTGCCCCTGCATGTCGCCTTCTATGATGTCCTCTGGTCCCCCTGTGTACCTACCTGTTCCCCTGTGTTGTCCTCCAGTCCCCCTGTGTGTCTCCCTGTGTCCCTTCCTGTCCCCCTGTGTGGTCCACTGGTCCCTCCCTGGTCTCCTTCGCTCCCCATGTGTAAAAAAATTAGTGGCTGTGTGTCTCACCTCATCCAGCGGCTCCCACGGCGAGCGTAGACCTCTCATCTCCGGCGCTGCTCCTCTAGTGTCATTACATGCAAAAGTGCAAGAGGAGAGATTTCAAGCCTTTTGTCACGGACGGTTGCGGGGCCGCAGACGCGTCCTGGAACCGCCCGTGAAGAAAAAGCGATCGCACTCGATTCTCTGCATCGATTGCGCTTCAGATCAATAGGACCAAGATTTGATGTGTAGTATCCCTCTGCCTAGGAACAGCTGGGGGATCTGTCTTAGCTGAGTAAGAGCCTGGGGGGAGGTGTTAATTAGCTTGGACATATTCCCTGTGGAAGGCACAATTCCCCTTTCTGTTCTGGGAACCAGGTGACACCTAGATGTTAATTAGCCAGCAGAGAACTCACTCTGCCTTTTGGGAAAGACAGGATGAGCTCCCAGCAGGGGGCTATTCAAAAATCTGCTCTGCTCAGACCGGCCGGAGCCACATGAGAAAGCATGGAGTTTAGGATTTTGAGCATGTTTAAGCAATACCGTTCAGGTGAGAAATGTGGAAGTTATATCATTCTGCTGGTCCGGATCTTGTGAGTGTTTTGATATTAAATTTGGGCCACTGGCATAACCAGAACTCTGGGAATTCCACCGTTTTTTAACCGGGCATGCAAACATGCCCAAGTTTGATATCATATTAATCGGTAGATTCTGGGGATCGAGAATATGTAATTATTATTTGTGTGCCGGCCGCGCAAGTCTGCCTAGGGAACATGTCAGGATTATGAGGTTGCTAAAGCCCCTGCCCAGATGTGATTACCATAGTCCGGCCTGGGGGCCGACTCTGGAAGCCCGCCTCTGAACTCAGCTCCATTAAAAGTGAATAAGCTGCCTGGGAAAGAGAGTCCTCCACCCTGAAAACATCTTGAACTCATCGGTGCCAGCTTGAGGATATGCTGGCATCCACCTGGTCTGAACTCTGAACTTTGATTGAAACCCAGAACTCTGATTTTTCCCACAAAAAGGACATCTTTCCAGGAACTAAGTATTTTTCTCCCTTCTTTTATTTTTTATACTGGCTATTACTGTTTTAATAATTGTTGATTTTAATAATTGTCTGTATATATTAATTATTTATATTGCTGTGAATAAAAGACTTCCTCCAAGTCATTCACTGTTCCGCTACCCTGCTTATCAGTACACACAGAACTGATCCCGGGTCTCTGAAGATACGCTACTGTTTGTTTGTTGTTGGCTAGACAGAATACCGTGTGTTTAACCGTTTTATTCGCAGGACTAGTCAGTCAGTAAATCGGGTCCACTGGCCCATACCAGTGGTGGTGGCAGATACCGTGGAATCGTGTGTACGTTGTAATTACCCGTGTCTCACAGGCTCCCTTCTGAGTTGTCTGCGGCTAATTCTTAACGGTCCCTGCGCATTGACTGGGACCAGAGTTCGCACGATCCGTGCGCTGGCACCGTTTAGAAGGCTAAGTGCGGTCAGCCACTAGGGCTCCTGTGACCCCTTTATTTGTTAGAATGTTGATGATTCATGTTTGCAGCTTATGAAGTCCCAAAAATCAAAATCTCAGAAACTTAGAATGTTGTGAAAAGGTTCAATATTCTAGACTTAAAGTGCCAGACCCTAATAAGCTAATTAATCCAAAACACCTGCAAAGGGTTCTTTTTTCAAATATTAGTTTCATCTTTTAAGTTGAATTACTGAAATAAATGGACCTTTGCATGGTATTCTAATTTTTTCGAGTTTCCTCTGTACATGCGCCCATATGCACAGTTTGCTCCTAGGAGATCATTTGTTCAATTTATTTTTTAAAATAACTTTTCAGCACTTTGCAAATGAAAATGTACCAAAAAGTAGGTGAAAAACTACTATCAAATTTATTTTGATTATTTTTCGCTTTCTGATAGTTTAAAATGCATTTTATTAACAAGGTGTGAAAATATCACCTAGGAAAAAACGTAGGAGAGAAAGGTAATTGCATATGGGTCATGGGGTCTATATCTAACACCTGATGGCAAATTCATTATATCATGAAAGGTTTTTGTTTAAAAAGTTCTGTGTGTTTATTAACAAAGCTGACAGCCGAATGCATTTTTTAATGGAAACTGATGTGCACACCCATGTTTACTATCACATACTGTATATTAGAATTAGAGACAATCACAGAGGTCCAATAAGATTTAAATACTACCAAGTTGCATGCTGTGATGCGGAGACTGTCTATTAATTTCTACCATTTAAATCTTGAAACATTGTTCCTGAACCAGTTTTAACCACTTCGCCACTGAGGGGTTTTACCCCCTGACCACCAGAGCAATTTTCACCTTTCAGCGCTCCTTCCATTCATTCGTCTATAACTTTATTATTACTTATCGCAATGAAATGAACTATATCTTGTTTTTTTTCGCCACCAATTAGGCTTTCTTTAGGTGGGACATTAGGCCAAGAATTATTTTTTTCTAAATGTGTTTTAATGGGAAAATAGGAAAAATGTGGGGAAAAAAATAATTATTTTTCAGTTTTCGGCCATTATAGTTTTTAAATAATGCATGCTACTGTAATTAAAACCCATGAAACGTATTTGCCCTTTTGTCCCGGTTATAAAACCATTTAAATTATGTCCCTATCACAATGTTTGGCGCCAATATTTTATTTGGAAATAAAGGTGCATTTTTTTCAGTTTTGCATCCATCCCTAATTACAAGCCCATAGTTTATAAAGTAACAGTGTTATACCCTCTTGACATAAATATTTAAAAAGTTCAGTCCCTAAGGTAACTATTTATGTATTTTTTTTAATTGTAAATTTTTTAATTTTTTTTTAATTACAAAAAAAAAAAAATGGGGAGTGTGGGAGGTAATGAGTTAATTTTATGTGTAAAAGTCATTTATTTGTATGTGAAAAATGTGTAGGGTGTAGTTTACTATTTGGCCACAAGATGGCCACAGTAACTTTTTGTTTTAATGCGACCTCCAAGCTTCCTTCCGGAAGCTTGGAGGAAGAATAAGGAGGCTGGACACGTGAGTTTTTTCTCACAATGATCGCGCTGCCCATAGGAGAGCAGCTGATCATTGCGGGGCTTAGATCAACGAAGGGAATGGATTTTCCCGTTCATTGATCTCTGGGCGAGCGGGCGGCGGCGGTTTTACTAGCGGCGGGCGGCGTGTTTACGAGCGGGAGCGCGGGCAGCATCGGGAACGCGGAAAGTACGTGTTTCTCCGTCCCTGGTTTTTAAAGGATGGAAAAAGGGGCGGAGAAATACGTACGCGCGGGGGTAAAGTGGTTAAGATGACCTTCAGCACTTGTGACTCATTGTTCAGTGGACTAGTTTTAAGATTGCTGCCAGCACACTGGAGCTCATTGTTTTAAAACCAGGGTAAACTTGTTAAAGGGAACCTGAACCCAGAGGGATATGGATGTTTCCTTTTAAACAATACCAGTTGCTTGTCGGTCCTGCTGATCTCTTTGGCTGCAGTAGTGGCTGAATCACACACCTGAAACAAGCATGTAGCAAATCCAATCTGACACCAGTCAGAGCACCTGATCTGCATGCTTGTTGAGGGGCTGTGGCTAAAAGTATTAGAGACACGGGACCAGCAGGAGAGTCAGGCAACTGGTAGTATTTTAAAAGGAAAAACCCATATCTTTTAGGTTCCCTTTAAGTACAATTCATCCTAGTGGAACTTCCTCTTTCATCCTAACCAATCACAGAGCATGGGAGGGGGCGGGATTCAGGAGGTATATACGGATTAACAACCATTGTTTTTGTCTCTTCAACTTGAATGCCATGCTGTGAAGTGTTGTGATGTGGCTATAGAGTTCCTTTTTTTGATGAGGACAATGGACATTGAAACCTAATCTCATCTACAAGGACACAAGCTAAGTTTTTCCAATAAATTTTATTGAAGATTTTTGTAAAACATAACAAGAAAATAAACAGAACATCATACAGTAAAACCGTACAATAAGCTTCCCCTCCCCACCCCATTCCTTCTTGTGGTCGCTCCTGCGAAGCATACACAAAATCAAGAGTAGTATTAGTCTGATGTGCTGATAGTAGAAATTAGGAAGCCTGTGTAGTCAACACCATGAGATGTAAGATGTTTCAACCAGGGAGTCCAGATCCTGTCAAATTTGAGCGGGCAGTGATGTTGTAAGTAAGTCAACTTGTATAGTGGGAGTGCTGAATTAGTTACTTTAAAGGGGTTCTGTGTGGGCTTCTGAGGAGAAAAACTGCCACTTACCTGGGGCTTCTATCAGCCCCCTGCAGCAGTAATGTCCCACACCGTCCTGCTCCCATCCACCGTTCCCCGCAGCCGGCACCGGGCTATTATTCGTCTGTCACACAGACGAATAATGCGCGCTGCCGTGCCTCCGCTCGCGTCATCTGAGGCTTACTGCGCAGGCGTAGTACAACATTTTCTTGTACTGCGCTTGTGCAGTAAGCTTCCGATGATGCAGGCGGAAGCGAGCGGGTGCGCGGCCACTGTAGCGCAGCCGCAGTTGGATCCCATGCCGGTGGAAAACGGCAGATGGGAGGAGGACAGCGTGGGACATTACCGCTGCAGGGGGCTGATAGAAACCTAAGGTAAGTGTCTGTTTTTCTCCCCAGAAACCCCCCCACATAACTCCTTTAACCCATTCTGCTGCTGTGGGTGGGTCTGATTTGATCCAGTGTAGGATAATAGTTTTCCTTGCATAGAAACATAAAGAGTCCCATAGGAGTACTAAGCTTCTAGAGCTTAGGAATTTGCCTGATACACACAACAGATGTAGTTTAGGATCTAGAACAATGGGTCTCTCAAAGATTTTTTGTAGGAGGTCATTGATCTGAGACCAATAAGTTTGCTGATGGGGACATAGCCACACCATGAGGATATAATTATCAGGAGATTGATTGCACCAGGGGCAATGGTCAGTCCTCTCTGGGTACATCCGCGACATGCGTTACATGAATTTTAGTTGTATAAGCCTATCTTTAGTTGAGATAAGGTATTCCGTGGGTGCGTGTAGTAGGTCTCTCCTTTCCGATTCCTCCAGGTCAGACACATCACCTTTCCAAGCCTGCAATGCCCTGTCCACTTTAGTGGATATTGCATCTATAAGAGTTGCATACATGTCAGAAAGAGGAGATTCCAGCTGGCTTCTCGTTAATAGAGATTCAAGAGGATCAGATTTTAGGGTAATTTGGTTAGGGAATTGGGACTGAGCTGCGTGTCTGACCTGGAGGTATCTGAAAAACATTTTGTTAGAGAGTGAAAATTCAGTTTTGAGTTGGATAAAATGAGCCAGTCGACCACCCCGGAAAAGATGCTGCAACCACTGAACCACTTGCCGACCGCCCACTGCACATTGGCGGCGGCAAAGTGGCAGCCCATGGACCACGTAACACAGATTGGCGTTGGGTCCTGGGACACTGTTTTACCGGGGATCGCGCGCTGGGATGTGCACGCATCTGGCGGCAATAGGCTCCGCCCACCCGCGACGTCAACCCGCCGGCCAATCGGAAGCGCCGGCGGGTTGTTAACCCGACGATCGTCGCATAGGAAGCGTATAATACGCTTTGTAATGTTTACAACGTGTATTATACAGGCTGCCTCCTGTCCTGGTGGTCCCAGTGTCCGAGGGACCACCAGGGCAGGCTGCAGCCACCCTAGTCTGCACCAAAACACACTGATCTGCCCCCCCCCTGCCCCCTGATCGCCCACAGCATCCCTCAGACCCCCCCCCTGCCCACCCCCCAGACCACTGTTTGCACCCAATCACCCCCCTAATCACCCATCAATCACTCCCTGTCACTATCTGTCAACACTATTTTTTTTTTAGTCCCTAAACTGCCCCCTGGGGACTCCTGATCACCCCCCACCCCTCAGATTCTCCCCAGACCCCCCCCCTGTGTACTGTATGCATCTATCCCCCCTGATCACCTGTCAATCACCTGTCAATCACCTGTCAATCACCTGTCTATCACCCGTCAATCATCCCCTGTCACTGCCACCCATCAATCAGCCCCTAACCTGCCCCTTGCGGGCAATCTGATCACCCACCCACACTATTAGATCGCCTGCAGACCCGACGTCAGATCACCTCCCAAGTACACTGTTTACATTTGTTCTCTCCTCTAAACGCCCACTGATTACCCATCAATCACCCCCTATCACCACCTGTCACTGTTACCCATCAGATTAGACCCTAATCTGCTCCTTGCAGGCACCCAATCACCCGCCCAAATGCTCAGATTGCCCTCAGACCCCTCCCTTATCAATTTGCCAGTGCATTATTTACATCTGTTCTTCCCTGTAATAACCCACTGATCACCTGTCAATCACCTATCAATCACCCCCTGTCACTGCCACCCATCAATCACTCCCTGTCACTGCCACCCATCAATCAGCCTCTAACCTGCCCCTTGCGGGCAATCTGATCACCCAACCACACCATTAGATCGCCTGCAGATCCAACGTCAGATCACCTCCCAAGTGCACTGTTTACATCTGTTCTCTCCTCGAAACACCCACTAATTACCCATCAATCACCCCCTGTCACCACCTGTCACTGTTACCCATCAGATTAGACCCTAATCTGCCCCTTGCGGGCACCCAATCACCCGCCCACACGCTCAGATTGTCCTCAGACCCCCCCCTTATCAATTCACCAGTGCATTATTTACATCTGTAATAACCCACCCCTTGGCGCTGACACTTGTTTTTTATTTTTGTAATAACCCACTGATCACCTGTCAATCACCTATCAATCACCCATCAATCACGCCCTGTCACTGCCACCCATCAATCACCCCCTGTCACTGCCACCCATCAATCAGCCCCTAACCTGCCCATTGCGGACAATCTGATCACCCACCCACACTATCAGATTGCCTGCAGACCCGCTGTCAGATCACCTCCCAAGTGCATTGTTTACATCTGTTCTCTCCTCTAAACACCCACTAATTACCCATCAATCACCCTGTAACGATTGTGGGATTCTCTCCTCGATCAGCGCACAAGACGTGTGCTGACACTGCGGAAATCCTCCGCGTATCATTTGCGGGAACCCAGCAAAAGGTGCAATGCACCTGTAGAGGGAAATTCCTGTCGACAGATGGAGCTGTGGAGTGCAGAGGAACAGCTCCTCTGCACTGCCACACACGCCAGACAGGAATTGCACGAAGGGAAGAAACACAGGGCAAGATAGCCCTGAAAGAGATTGAGCAAAGGGACAGATTGTATGTGTGTGCACCAAACTAGTCGCCAACCCGCGACGGTGCACACACAGCAGCAGATATGAAGCAGGAACGCAATCGCGGGAGAGGCGATTGCCAGAGGTGACACAAGGCTCCAGCAAGGCAGAGCACGAGAGTAGCAAAGGCACAGCAAATCATACAATGAGGAGATAAGGTAAATAACAAACGCTAGCTAAACGCGAACACCGCACTCATTCGCAACAGTGCACGCGTTTGTGCGCTGTCCCCGCGTGATAAGCACAACAGAGACAAGCACGCCTAACTAACCACCGACAGACAAACATGAAACAGAAGACGCGAGCGCTTGCTTAACGGTTACCTCACCGTGCCTCCAGCAAGCGGTCGTAGCAGACAAGACAGACACAAGAAAACAGGAATACATAAGAGATACGATCCACTGCTCTTACCGTCAGAGCGAGTGCGATCCGAGAAAGGCAACAACAGAACAGAGGGGCCTACCAGTAACAACCGCTGCTCTGGTTAGCACCCCACAGACAGACAGAACAGGCAATACAAATAATGCAATCCTAACTGCACTAGGGAAACCTGCCTAGTGCAGTCCCAGGAATTACTCTAGGCTAATCTTCAACAAAGAGCAAGGCTGACACTCCAGGCGAGTGTTACACAGGAACTAACTCTTATGACCAGCAACTTACTGTGGGAAACATAGCTCTTTATAGAGCAAGCCCACAAAGGATGTGGCTAGGCAATCTGCATGACAAACGTATGCAAATTCCTCAGCAGCAAGCTGCACAACTGACAAAAGGTCTCTCTTCCAGAGACCTGCAGACTGCAGACCTGAACAGTGGTCAAAAGGCTGCCTGCCTGCGCAGGCAGCCCAGCGGATCCTCACACACCCCCTGTCACCACCTGTCACTGCTACCCATCAGATTAGACCCCTATCTGCCCCTAGGGCACCCAATCACCCGCCCACACCCTCAGAACGCCCTCAGACCCCAGCCCTGATCACCTCGCCAGTGTATTGCTTGCATCTATTCCCCCCACTAATCACACCTTGAGACACCCATCAATCACCTCCTGTCACCATCTGTCACTCCCTAGCACACCTACCCATCAAATCAGGCCCTAATTTGCCCCGTGTGGGCTCCTGATCACTCGGCCAAACCCTCAGATCCCCCTCAGACACCCTTCCGATCACCTCCCCAGTGCATTGATTGCATCTATTTTCCCCTCTAACCACCCCCTGAGACACCCATCAATCACCTCCTGTCACCCCCCTAGCACTCCTATCCATCAGATCAGGCCCAATACAACCTGTCATGTAAGAGGCCACCCTGCTTATGACCGGTTCCACAAAATTCGCCCCCTCATAGACCACCTGCCATAAAAATTTGCAGATGCTTATACCCCTGAAGAGTCATTTTGAGACATTTGGTTTCCAGACTACTCACGGTTTTGGGCCCGTAAAATGCCAGGGCAGTATAGGAACTCCACAAGTGACCCCTTTTTAGAAAAAAGACACCCCAAGGTATTTAGTTAGGTGTATGAAGAGTTCATAGAAGATTTTATTTTTTGTCAAAAGTTAGGCGAAATTGATTTTTATTGTTTTTTCACAAAGTTTCATTGTTCACTAACTTGTGACAAAAATAAAACCTTCTATGAACTCACCATACACCTAACGGAATACCTTGGGGTGTCTTCTTTCTAAAATGGGGTCACTTGTGGTGTTCCTATACTGCCTGGCATTTTAGGGGCCCTAAACCGTGAGGAATAGTCTAGAAAACAAATGCCTCAAAATGACCTGTGAATAGGACATTGGGCCCCTTAGCGCACCTAGGCTGCAAAAAAGTGTCACACATGTCGTATCACCATACTCAGGAGAAGTAGTATAATATGTTTTGAGGTGTATTTTTACACATACTCATGCTGGGTGGGAGAAATCTCTCTGTAAATGGACAATTGTGTGTAAAAAAAATCGAAAATTTGTCATTTACAGAGATATTTCTCCCACCCAGCATGGGTATATGTAAAAATACACCACAAAACACATTATACTACTTCTTCTGAGCATGGCAGTACCTCATGTGTGGCACTTTTTTGCACAATTATACAAACTAGATCGCGCTACTGCTTCAATGAGTCCTTGCTACCATATACATGAATCAATTGTCCATAACCTATCCGGTGCGGTTTCATATATTTCTTCAAGCTCGAAATATATGAAACCGCACCGGATAGGTTATGGACAATTGATTCATGTATATGGTAGCAAGGACTCATTGAAGCAGTAGCGCGATCTAGTTTGTATAATTGTGTTAATTGTGATTGGTTGTTAGAACGCGCACCACCATTAGTGTAGACATTGATTTAACTTTGCTAGCGCTGTGTACTTTGTACAAATTTTTTGGCACTTTTTTGCAGCCTAACTGCGCTAAGGGGCCCAAAGTCCAATGCGTACCTTTAGGATTTTAACAGGTCATTTTGAGACATTTGGGTTCAAGACTACTCCTCACGGTTTAGGGCCCCTAAAATGCCAGGGCAGTATAGGAACCCCACAAGTGACCCCATTTTAGAAAGAAGACACCCCAAGTTATTCTGTTAGGTGTATGACAAGTTCATAGAAGATTTTATTCTTTGTCACAAGTTAGCGGAAATTGATTTGTATTGTTTTTTTTTCACAAAGTGTCAATTTCCGTTAACTTGTGAAAAAAAAGAAAATCTTCTATGAACTCATCATACTCCTAACAGAATACCTGGGCATTTCTTCTTTCTAAAATGGGGTCACTTGTGGGGTTCCTATACTGCCCTGGCATTTTAGGGGCCCTAAACCGTGAGGAGTAGTCTAGAATCCAAATGCCTCAAAATTACCTGTGAATAGGACGATAGGCCCCTTAGCGCACCTAGGTTGCAAAAAAGTGTCACACATGTGGTATCGCCGTACTCAGAAGAAGTAGTATAATGTGTTTTTGGGTGTATTTTTACACATACCCATGCTGGGTGGGAGAAATCTCTCTGTAAATGGACAATTGTGTGTAAAAAAAATCAAACAATTGTCATTTACAGAGATATTTCTCCCACCCAGCATGGGTATGTGTAAAAATACACCACAAAACACATTATACTACTTCTCCTGAGTACAGCGGTACCACATGTGTGGCACTTTTTTGCACCCTAACTGCGCTAAGGGGCCCAAAGTCCAATGAGTACCTTTAGGATTTCACAGGTCATTTTGCGACATTTGGTTTCAAGACTACTCCTCACGGTTTAGGGCCCCTAAAATGCCATGGCAGTATAGGAACCCCACAAATGACCCTATTTTAGAAAGAAGACACCCCAAGGTATTCTGTTAGGAGTATGGTGAGTTCATAGAAGATTTTAATTTTTGTCACAAGTTAGTGGAAAATGACACTTTGTGAAAAAAAACAATTAAAATCAATTTCCGCTTACTTGTGACAAAAAATAAAATCTTCTATGAACTCACCATACTCCTAACGAAATACCTTGGGGTGTCTTCTTTCTAAAATGGGGTCATCAAGTGGTATCGCCGTACTCAGGAGAAGTCGTATAATGTGTTTTGGGGTGTATTTTTACACATACCCATGCTGAGTGGGAGAAATATCTCTGTAAATGGACAATTGTGTGTAAAAAAAAATCAAAAAATTGTCATTTACAGAGATATTTCTCCCACCCAGCATGGGTATGTGTAAAAATACACCCCAAAACACATTATACTACTTTTCCTGAGTATGGCAATATCACATGTGTGGCACTTTTTTGCAGCCTAACTGCGCTAAGGGGCCCGAAGTCCAATGAGCACCTTTAGACTTTACAGGGGTGCTTACAATTTAGCACCCCCCCAAAATGCCAGGACAGTAAACACACCCCACAAATGACCCCATTTTGGAAAGTAGACACTTCAAGGTATTCAGAGAGGAGCAAAGTGAGTCCGTGGCAGATTTCATTTTTTTTTTGTCGCAAGTTAGAAGAAATGGAAACTTTTTTTTTCTTTTTTTTTTGTCACAAAGTGTCATTTTCCGCTAACTTGTGACAAAAAATAAAATCTTCTATGAACTCACCATGCCTCTCAGTGAATACTTTGGGATGTCTTCTTTCCAAAATGGGGTCATTTGGGGGGTATTTATAACATCCTGGAATTTTAGCACCTCATGAAACATGACAGGTGGAAAGAAAAGTCAGAGATGCTTCAAAATGGGAAAATTCACTTTTGGCACCATAGTTTGTAAACGCTATAACTTTTACCCAAACCAATAAATATACGCTGAATGGGGTTTTTTTTAATCAAAAACATGTTTGTCCACATTTTTCATGCTGCATGTATACAGAAATTTTACTTTATTTGAAAAATGTCAGCACAGAAAGTAAAAAAAATCATTTTTTGACAAAATTCATGTCTTTTTTGATGAATATAATAAAAAGTAAAAATCGCAGCAGCAATAAAATAGCACCAAAAGAAAGCTGTATTAGTGACAAGAAAAGGAGGTAAAATTCACTTAGATGGTAGGTTTTATGACCGAGCAATAAACCGTTAAAGCTGCAGTGGTCTGAATGGAAAAAAAGGCTCTGGTCCTTAAGGGGTTTTATGACTGCAGTCCTTAAGTGGTTAATACCCGCTTTGGACCATAGTAATGAATACACAAGCTAAGTTTTTATATTAGTAAATATACATATATATTTACTAGTAGATCTAAGCCCGCCACATGCCCACCCATCTGCTGCACGCATGCACCCGTCCTCCTCCTGTCCCAACGGCTACATATGCGCAGTGGCCAAAAACCACGGACACAGGGACAGGAGGATGACGCAGGGACAGTTAGGATTTATTATATAGGATAGATGGCATAGTATAGACAGATAGATAGATAGATAGATAGATAGATAGATAGATAGATAGATAGATGTGACAATTTAGTGAACCTTTCTGTATATGAGTAGTGTCTTTTTCATTTTGAAAATATTCTATTTCTGATCTCTGTTTAGCTAAGTAAACATTACTGTGTTTTTTTCTCCAAAGCTGTTCAGTCACCTCAAATTCACTGCCAACCTCAGGTGGGTTATAGCAATACATATGCAATTGTAATGCAAATTGTATGTGGCTTGGAATAGGTCCATTCAAAAATAAGAAGGAATGCGACCAGTTTGTACTAAAGGAGTTCTGTGGAGTTAAAAAAAACAATGAAAACAGACACCTGGGGCTTCTAATGGCCCCCTGCAGCTGTGATGTCCTGCAACCTCCTCCAACGATCCACCGATCACCGCCGCCGCTCCCGGTCTAATGCAGCTTCTGATGCAACTGTGGCTGCGCGCCCGTGGCCATGCGTGTGCTCGCTCCCATGCGCGTGATCAGGAGCTTACTGTGCAGGCGCAGTACAAGAAAACTTCATACTGCGCCTGTGCAGTAAGCTCCCGATAACGCGCGCGGAAGCGAGCACTATTCATCTTGTTAGATGAATATCAGACCGGGACTGGCGGCAGGGAACTGAGGATTGTAGGAGAACAGTGTGGGACATTACTGCTGCAGGGGGCCGGAAGAAGCCCCAGGTAAGTGTTTGTTTTTATTTTCAATCCCCCCACAGAACCCCTTTAAATTAAGTTGGAATTATTTGTATCGAATTAATGACTTCTAGAGTCAATGTAATAATAATAATCCTGAAGTTGTATGCAAATTTAATGCAACTTGTATGCTGCCTGGGCCAATCAAAATTGTCAGAAAGCGTTTTCGATTATCCCAAACACATGCAGCATACAATCTGCATTCAAGCTGGAATTATTAGAATCTCATTGGACATTTCTAATCAGAACATACTGTTACATCTGGACCACACTTGTACCAGCAAAACAACAAGGACCCAGCAGAAAGATGCAGCGTCGGCATCTTGCTTCATATGTACAAGCACACACATTCATGGCAGGTCTCATAAAATGATTTTCAGCAGCATTTTTTTCAGCAAAAGTTATTTTAAAAGCTTTTATGCTTATTAAATGATTTTGCCTTCATTGGATTAATATGGGTACAGCACATTTTCTACATCTAACCAGAAGTCAGTTTTCATTAGCATGACTGAGTGATACTCTGCTAAGAAGTTGGTTGTGTGAGCTAGCATTGCACTATGCTGTCAAATAAATTCTAATGAGCTCACATCTTTAATTCTTACTTCTCCTGTTTTCACTCAGTAACACAATATACCCACAGATAATGTATAAATCAGCTAAGACCTCAGGCTAGAAGCTGGGCAAGAGCTACCTGGGGAGTCATACACACATAGGTAAGGCTGATTGCAGACTTCTGGGTCATACATTCTGTTTGATGTAGCTTTATGCTGAGCATTGGGATTGCTTTACTTCATAGAAATTGCATAGGATGCATGAGTGCATGCTTTTCTGTTTAGTTTTTACGCTATTGGTGATCAGTCTACTCTTTATTAGTTGCAGCTAGTCGGTCTCAGGCTAGGTTCACGGAGAGAGTTGCAATATGTTCCTTGTGACAGCAGAAACATAATGCAAGGGAATGGGAAAGCAGCACTGAAAATGATGCTTGTGTTGCATCCCATACAGTAAAACATACAGACAATGAAAAGTATGCTTGACTATACTGTTAGCACACTTGTAATGCGGTAAACGCACTGCACGTAGTGTGTTGGTCAGGGGCGTAACTAGAAATCACTGGGCCCCCCTGCGAATATTTGGATGCCCCCCCCCATAGGTGCCAAATAATCGTAATGGGGCAGCGTTTCACTGTAAATTAATTGTAAAGTGGGCAGCATTTTACCAGACAATCGTAATGTGGGCCAGAAAATCGTAATGTGGGCAGAGTTCACCAGAAAATCGTAATGTGGGCCTTTAGAAAATCATAATGTGGGCAGAGTTCACCAGAAAATCGTAATGTGGGCACCAGTCACCAGAAAATTGTAACGTGGACAGCATTCACCAGACAATCGTAATGTGGGCAGCGTTCACCAGAAAATCATAATGTGGGCAGAGTTCACCAGAAAATCATAATGTGGGCAGAGTTCACCAGAAAATCGCAATGTGGGCAACAGTCACCAGAAAATCCTAATGTGGGCAGCATACACCAGAAAATCGTAATGTGCGCAGCAGACACTAGAAAATCGCAATGTGGGCAGCAGACACCTGAAAATCGTAATGTGGGCAGCAGACACCAGAAAATCATAATATGGGCAGCAGACACCTGAAAATCGTAATGTGGGCAGCAGACACCTGAAAATCGTAATGTGGGCAGCAGACACCTGAAAATCGTAATGTGGGCAGCAGGCACCTGAAAATCGTAATGTGGGCAGCAGACACCTGAAAATCGCAATGTGGGCAGCAGACACCTGAAAATCGTAATGTGGGCAGCAGACACCTGAAAATCGTAATGAGGGCAGCAGACACCAGAAAATCGCAATGTGGGCAGCAGTGACCAGAAAATCGTAATGTGGGCAGCAGACACCAGAAAATCGCAATGTGGGCAGCAGTGACCAGAAAATTGTAATGTGGGCAGCAGACACCAGAAAATTGCAATGTGGGCAGCAGACACCTGAAAATCGCAATGTGGGCAGCAGACACCTGAAAATCGCAATGTGGGCAGCAGTGACCAGAAAATCGTAATGTGGGCAGCAGACACCTGAAAATCGCAATGTGGGCAGCAGACACCAGAAAATCGCAATGTGGGCAGCAGACACCATAAAATCGTAATGTGGGCAGCAGACACCAGAAAATCATAATGTGGGCAGCAGACACCTGAAAATAGTAATGTGGGCAGCAGGCACCTGAAAATCGTAATGTGGGCAGCAGACACCTGAAAATCGTAATGTGGGCAGCAGACACCTGAAAATCGTAATGTGGGCAGCAGACACCTGAAAATCCCCATGCAGAATTTCAGAGCGGGCCCCCCTCCCCCCCGGGGCCCGCTCGTGGCCGGTTTTTGGGGGCTGGAGGGGTGGCAGCATGAGGGGAAAGCCTTGCCCACAGTCGGCGGGGAGAGGGGAAGTTCCCCCCTCTCCCTCACCTCGGGGCTCTCCCCTCTGTGCCCCCCTCCAGCTAGTGAATGTGTGTGGGCAGCGGGCAGCAGCGGCGGCGGGATAGTGACATCAGCCGCTAGAGCGAGAAGGCGGCGATGGAACGCAAGGAAGAAGGTATGTATCCCGCCGCCGCTGCTGCCCGCTGCCCACACACATTCACTAGCTGGAGGGGGGCGCAGAGGGGAGAGCCCCGAGGTGAGGGAGAGGGGGGAACTTCCCCTCTCCCCGCCGACTGTGGGCAAGGCTTTCCCCTCATGCTGCCACCCCTCCAGCCCCCAAAAAACGGCCCCGAGCGGGCCCCAGGGGGGGGGGGCGGGCCCCCCCGCGGGCGCGGGCGCTGCAGGGCCTATTGTTACGCCCCTGGTGTTGGCATACCGCACTTTATGGCCTGGGATCCACTAGCAGCACTTTTCTAAGCGCTTGTGATTTGAAAAGCTCTTGCTAATGTAATGCTATGAGTAACTTTTAGAAAATCGCTTTCCTCAATTGGGATCACAGCCATAGCATTACATTGGCAAGAGCTTTTCAAATCACAAGCGCTTGCACAAGCGCTTGTACAAGGCACAAGGAAAAGTGCTGCTAATGGGTTCCAGGCCTATCAGACTGCACCGCAAAGGCCACACTGTGAACGTTGCATTGTGATATTCTGCATTACAATGCAGCCATTAAGACGCACCACAAAGCTCCAGTATGAACCTAGGCTATGTTCACAGCGGTGCGTTGCAGTGATACTGTCATTTTGTTAAATATTATTATTATCCTACCTAATAAAATTTCAGGTGCCTGTGTCTACCTGCATCCATGTGTCACACCAGCACACACCTACGCAGGTCTGTTTGTAAAAATTGACAAAAAATGATGCCTGATCAAGATTATAGGTGAAATTGCAAATACACTCAAGATCATAATTGTGAAAATTACCTGAAATATTACAAAAGTGAAATTATCCATTATGTTTTTGTGGACTGTCTAATCTTAGACATTCCACAAAAACATCAAATATGGCCTGGGCAAAATTATTGGCACCTTCTCAGAATTGAGCATGTGATGCTCCTTTAATTTGTCAATCATCTAAGAAGTTAGTATTTGACAGGTGCTGGCAAAATGGAAGTTCCCCCTTGCAATCAATGAAAATGTTGATTCAGCCTTGTTTCTGGTTGTCTTTGTGTACCACACTGAGCACGAGCAAGAAAGAAGAGCAAATCATTGTCTGAGGATTTGAGAACCAATATTATAGAAAATCATTGATAATCCTAAGCCTACAAGTCCATCTCCAGAGATCTTAATGCCCCTGTGCTTTATGTGCACATTGTAAAGACATTTACAGCTCATTGCACTTCAGCTAATCTGTTTAGATGTGGACGAAAGTGACAGATTGATGATATGTTACAATGAAAAATTGTTCAAATGTTGGCTAAAGAACCTTGATCAACTTCCAAACACATCCAAGCTGACCAGCAGCCCAGGCACAGGGTACAACAGTTTTAGTTTGCACTATCCATTGCCATCTGAGTTAAAGAGACACTGAAGCGGAAAACAAATGATATTATGATTTGTATGTGTAGTACAGCTAAGAAATAAAACATTAAGATCAGATATATCAGTCTAACTGTTTCCAGTACAGGAAGAGTTAAGAAACTCTAGTTGTTATCTCTATGCAAAAAAGCCATTAATCTCTATGACTTTCAAAGTCGTGGAGAGGGCTGTTATCTGACTTTTATTATCTCAACTGTAAGTGAACTAATTACTTTTCCTCTGCCAGAGGAGAGGTCATTAGTTCACAGACTGCTCTGAAAGAATCATTTTGAATGCTGAGTGTTGTGTAATCTGCACATATTAGAGAATGATGCAATGTTAGAAAAAACACTGTATACCTGAAAATAAAAATATGAGTATATTTTGTTTGCTGCTAATCTTCTAGTAATTATTCATAGTACACAACCAATTCACTATATCATATATTTTTTTTCGCTTCAGTGTCTCTTTAAAAGGGTCACTATGGCAAGAGACCCAGGAGGACCCTACTACTGACAAAGAGATAAACAAGCCAGAGTTTGCTTAAAGTGGATGCTACAAACCTTTTGGAAGTATGTCCTCTGGGCAAATGAGACACAAATATAGCTTTTTGGTAATGCACATCATTCAACTGTTTACAGAGAAGAAAAAGATGCCTTCAATGAAAATAATATGGTTCCTAAAGTCAAACATGGAGGATGTTCAGATGTTTACTGATGATCTGGGGATGCTTTGCTGCTTCAGGCACTGGTGATCTTAACTGTTTGCATGGTATTATAAAATCTGAAGGCTACCAAAGAATTCTGGGGCACAATGTAGGGCCCGGTGTCAGAAAGCTGGGTCTCAGTCAGAAGTCATGGGTCTTGCAGCAGGACAATGGCCCAAAGCATAAAAGCACCAAGTGGTTTATGACAAAGCACTGCAGAGTACTGAAGTGGCCAGCAATGAGTCCAGATTTAAACCCCATAGAGCACCCGTGGAGAAAACTAAATGCAGCAGTTAGAGGAAGGAACCCTTCAAATCTGAGAGACCTTGAACAGCTGGCAAAAGAAGAATGGTCCAAAATTCCAGTAGAGAAAAGTAAAAGAATCAATGATTGTTACAGTGGCCAGTTATGGGGGTGGGGTTTCCTGTTACTGAGGCAAGGTTTCTTCTTCCTCTTTCTTATATCACAAGCTTTGCAGGTATGCATTCTTTGGCCTAAGAACAATGCAAATCCTGGAACTGTATGGTTTGGAGGAGGTCAGCAGGTGTGGGAAAGGTGAACATATTTCTCATGCAGCACTTTATGTGTAAGACTGTGCATTCAGAGGGTCAAGAACACTACATGTTTTTAAAGTCCTGTTTCCTCTTTAAGTCTGTCTTAAATTCCAACTGTTCTTAACTTACCGACTGCTCCAGGCCAATTGGTGTGAGCAGTGCGACAGCCCCAGGACTGCTCCACGCCGATTGGCGTGAACGGCTGTCTATGGGGTTAGCAGGAGATTGCGCACATCTCCTGCTCAGGGAGCGGAGCTCCGCCCCGCCTTTAGTCTCCGAACGGTGATCAACGCTCGGGAGACTTAGACGATGAAACCACCGTCTAATTGCTTTGTACAGCGCGGCGATCTGCAGCAGCGCTGTACTGGGGACAGCTGTGTGACAAGGCTGTCCCCACTGGAGATGCCGAAGTGATCCGCTGTCATAGGCTGAAGACCCCACCAACAGAGAGCTCTGTTGGTGGGGAGAAAAGGGGGGAGGAATCACCTGTGTGCTGAGTTATACGGTCCTGCAGCTTGGCCTTAAAGCTGCAGTGGCCAATTTTAAGAAAAAGTGCCTGATCTTTAGGGAGGGGAGGGGGAGGGGGGGGGGGGGGGGGTTAACACTGCGGTCCTCAAGTGGTTAAATTGGGATAAAACTTTGACATAGCATTCAATAAAGATGTGTTTTCCTACTTTTTATTACCCATACAGTTATCATATTTACTTTTGTGTACAAGTAATATTGTCTGTCTACAAATTACAAATTACCAAAATACAGTTTATCAGCTCTGAAAGCTGCCATTGCATTGTATTGCATAGCTGCTTCATTTATATATTAAAATGCATCTAGTCATCACTCAGCTCTTTCTACTTCTCAGCTCGGTACAGCCCAGTCTCAGCCGTTTGCTAATGTTTACTAAATGTATCCAGCAAAGGAATGTAAACAGAAGATAATGTTATCATCTCTTCAGATGTGGCCAGAAGCTGCCCACTGAAGCAAGGAGCTTTACATTGAAGTGCTATGTTTACCTGTTTAAATGCTGTTCTGCTACAATTTTTTTTGTGGTAGTAGATTTTATGCTGTAAATAATCTTTTAGAGCATAGAGGAAATGCTGAGTTTCATAACACTTTAAGATTCAGTCCTGTTTATCCTTTGCTCCAGTTTTCAGTAGGCAATTTTTCTGACTGCTAAAATAAATGCTTTACAGGTACATACTTTGATGCAAGGGTGCGTTTATTTTTAATCAGATTACGTTACGTTTAGGCGTACATTCTTTGTACTGTGTGTTTCATTCCGTGCATTGGGGAATCTTTTCCTTTGTTGGAGAGGTGCCTTCCAGGAGCAGAAGGTGGTAGCACGTTTACTGTACACAGGCAGTCCTGCCAGCTTGCTTTTCTGTCAGTCTTCTTCTTTATTGTGTAGCTATTAGAACTCACTTATCTCCCTTGGCTCCCAATGAAAATACACTGAATTATTCTGTCTGAGTTTATCTTCCTGGCGCTGGCATCCTTCTCTGCCACCCTCCCCCCTACAGCACAAAGCTGCTTTCATGAGGCACATGTGAGGTGGGTACACACATCCCCCTCCCATCCCTCTAAGGAGGTTTACCTTCCTAGGCACGACATGAAAAGAGCAAATACTTAATTATTCAGACTTTATCATATTTGCCACACATGCCTTTCCAAGGACTTCCCAATGTTTTCAAATCCCACTGGAAACGCCTTTGCAATAAAGCCTTTATATCTCTTTGCCCTCTTGTTCTCTCCACCCTAGAACTTCTATAGTCTTCTTTACTTAATCCCATCCTGCTACCCTAAGATAATGCTCTGTCTCTAATACAAAACAGTGTCACTAACATGCATGTACTAAATATATATAAGAAGCATGAAGGGTACCAGAGAGACAGGTAACAAGCACGACAGGCAGAATCTGTGCCAGTAATGGATTACGCACACAATGCAAGAGGACAAGATGATCGGGCTGGAAGATAGGTGGAAAAACATGGAATGATACAGGAAGACAGGCCGTGCCAGAGCAAGAGACAGACAGACATAGTGTGACATAATTTGCTAAGACAGTCTCTTGCTGGAATAACATCCAGGACAAGCCGAGTTTGACAAGCAGACCATCTTAAAAGCAAACCATTTGCAGTGAATGAATGTGTTGGCTACACGAGCAATAATGCCAAGAATGAGACAGACAGACAACCCTGCTGGGTACGAGACATGCTGGCAGACAAGTCATGGGAATTAGACACATATATTACAGTGTGAATGAGGCCGCAAAGACAGATCATGCTGAGCTATAGGCCATGTGGTGAGTGACGCCGGTGAAAGCATTATTATCTATGAAAGATGTTTCTGCTATAGCAGAACACTCTGATTCCTCTGGCATTTCAGGCTCCATTACCCAGCCTCCTACCTGCTGCCTTCTGTCACTGTCCCACACCCTGACTAGCTCAAGGACATCCCAGGGAGGAGCGCATGCTGGCAGTGTAGCTGCTGGGTCCAGTCTCTCACCATATGGATGTGGTACTTAGGACATACATGTCATTCGTTTAGCTGAATAAGCTGTTCTAAGGGACTTTAAAGTCATGCAGGCATGACTACAGACCAAGCTATCCATGGCTGAGCACAGATCAGTAAATGTCACACCTAGCTGTGCCTTACAAAACAACAACAAAAGGTATTTCACATTGCACTGCTCTGAGTTTTAGAATAACAGCATTTAGCAATTCCCTTGAAAAGTCTCTCTTTATTTTGTTTCACCATTTTACAAAACTTTTTTTATTCCTTTTATTTTGTTTGTAAAAGGCTGTAGCATACACAAGAGACACTAGCATCAGCTAACAGTTGAATAGATGAGTAAGGTTACACAGTAAAGTTATACAATGTAACTACATTTTGCTAAAATCACCAGACAAGTCCACTGTAGCCTTCCTGAAACATTAGTGACAGATAGATAGAACTTCAGGGTTGGTTCAAGGTCCTATGGTGCCTCGGGGGAAAAAGTAACCTGGGCCCCCCCCCTTGCAAACTCAGCTCCCAGGGCCCCCCAAAAGGACCGCCAACCCCCCCCCCCCCACAGCCCGACTCCCCCCTTAACTCCTACGTGCTCCCCCCCATTCCAGAATCATAACTTAAAGTACTCCTGTACCATTTGTTGGTCAACCTGTTAAAAAAAAAAGCGCTGCAGCATGCCTCACCTACGCCTAGTTCCCATCGCTGTCTTCTCCACCTTGTTAGCTCTTCTGTTGTATCGCTATGCCATCTTGTAACTGTTGGCATTTTCGGTGCTATACCGCTGACCTGGAAGTAACCTGGAAGGTCAGCGCCATAGCAGTGAAAATCTCAGCAGATACAAAGGAACAAGGCACCGGAATGTAAGAGCTGACAGGCCGGAGAAGACAGTGATGGGAGCCAGGAGTAGGTGAGGTATGCTTCAGCTTTATTTTAACAGGTAAATCAACATACGGCAGTACAAGCTGGGCGTTCCTAGGGAGGATAACTGCCATATCCTCCGCACCCATATTCAATGTTCTAGTCAGTCGAAGTTTTCAACTGACTACAACGGGGTCCCCTGGGGGCTTTGGAAGGTGTGGATGGTGCTGTAACATATGTCACAGCACCATCCACAAAACAGAACTAACAGCAGTCAAACCTCATCAGGGGTATTTTAGCTGTCCAGGGGGCTGGCGTGCTGCTGCTGTCTTCTTTCTGCTGTCTGCCTCTTGTGACTGAGGCATGTTATGCGTACGCGTAATGACATGCGCTGGTCACAAGAGGCAGGCAGCAGGAAGAAGACCAGGAGCATGAAGGAATGGAACAACATGTCGGCCGCCGGGACAGGTGAGATACCAATGCTGGGGAGCATGTATCGTAATATGTGGGGAGCACGTAACGGTAAAGGGGAAGTGGGGGGGGCTTGGCAGCGCTTGGTGACCCAGGGACAATTGCCCCCTTTGCCTTAATGAAATCGCCGGCCCTGGTTAACATTCAACAGTGTTGGCAGCATTGGTAGCAGTTTTGATGAAGGTTGATATAAAAAATATGTTTGTTTTTGTTCTGCGGCGATTTATTTTGATGAAAGTCAGTGTCTCCATAGTGTTGTGGACAATTTGTATCAATTTGGCAACATCCAAAAAGGTTCAGTATTGTGTGTAATCCTCATTTTATTAGCACTAACAAAAATTATTATAGCATTACTTTTGTTCGATTTGTTAAATGAGCATCCAAATATAAAAAGGGAGTTCTCTCATGTACATTAAGTATAGATGCTAATGAGTTTGGCACAAGTAGCCTATAGTATTAATATCAATAATTTTATATTACTGATATTATACTATTAACCACCTTTGCGGTAATGACAAGCTCAGCTTGTCCATTACCGCCGTGGTGGACTGCTCAGGCCCTGGTGGGACGATTTTCACACATTTTTTTTATAAACGCAGCTAGCACTTTGCTAGCTGCGTGTAGTACCTGATTGCCGCCGCTCACCGCCGATGCACTGCTACCCGCCGCGAAAGAGGCCCCCCCCGCAGACCCCTTGCGCAGCCTGGCCAATCACCGCCAGGCTGCGCTATGGGGTGGATCGGGACTCCCTCTGACATCACGATGTCATTGACGTTGATGACGTCATTCCGTTCATCGCCATGGCGATGGGGGAAGCCCTAAAGGAAATCCCGTTCAGATTGGTGATCGGAAGGGTGGGAGGGATGCAGCAGGGAGGGGGGAATCATGTAGCTAGCGCTAGGCTAGCTACATGATTTAAAAAAAAAAAAAAATACTGCTGTGCAGCCTCTCGCATTAAACTCATCTCCTAATCTCTCCTCCCACACTTACCCTCCTGGTGCCATTACACCTAGCATTAGCCCTCCTACTACCACTGCACCCAACACTAACCCTTCTACTGCTGCTGCACTTAACTCTTGCTACTTCTCACACTAACTTCATTACTGCTACTTCTACACTAGCCTCACTACGACTATTTCTAACACTAACTTCACTGCCACTGCTTTTACACTAAATTCACTATTGCTACTTCTAACACTAACCTCACTACCGCTAATTTTACACTAACTTCACTAACAATACTTCTAACATTTACCTCACTGCTGCTACTTTTACACTAATCTCTTTACCACTACTTCTACACTAACCTCACTTCCGCTTCTTCTAACACTGACCTTACTACCGTTACTTCTTACACCAACCTCACTGCTGCTTCTTCTACAATAACCTCACTACCTCTATTTCTACACTAACTGCACTGCCACTACTTCTAGTTCTAACACTAACCTCACTGCCACTATTTGTATCACTAACCTCATTGCCACTACACCTAACACTACCCTTCCTGCTCCTATATCTAAAACTAACTTTACTTCTCTCCGCTTGCCAATTATCATCATCACTATCGCTACTTCTACACTAAAAAATAATAATAATAAATCCTAAGCAGCCTGAATCATTTAAACACATATCATTTTGGACTTATACAAAACTACTAATTTAACCTGTTACATAACGGGTGCTAGAAAACAGGCCTCTCAGGCTGCCTCTGCAATGCGCACATGCTCACAACACCCACATGTGCAAGCCCACTACTCTGCTTGCAAATGCGCCCGCGATTCTGCATGCATGCATGTCCATGGCCTTACGCTAAACTGACACACATGCAGACTACGGATGCAGAACCCAAGGGTTTTATTAGGTAAAATATTTCAATCACACAACTGTTAATTTAATAACCTTTCAGCATCCTCTCTAATTTCATCTGGCCAAAAGCTGCACACTCCACAATAGCAGATCATTTAAAAAAAAATATCTTGGAGACATCAAGAGATTGATTGTTTTATTAAGGCAATGCATCAGTGACTATAGTAATACTTAAAATATATCCAAATAAAATTAAATGTCTGCAAGCATATGAATGTAAGTACACAAACACAATTTCATGGATTATCCTCCAGGCCCTGCTATGGTTAGATTTTAACCTATAACTACAACTCCTTATATATTTTAATAATGTTTTTATTAAAATTGTACATTTTACTGTAGATTGTATTGACTTTTTTAATTAGATATACATTTTTAAAGACCTGTATACTGTTATTTTATGAACAAGACGTATTTTACTACACCTTCTTGAAACTATAGTTTAAAGTTTTTTTCTTAATTACGGTAAGTAATATAAAAGTGGTTATTTGTGAATTCAAGCTTGTCTATCCTACCTAATAAAAGCCATGGAACCTGTGTCCATGGCCTGTGTCCGTGTCAGGCACCTAGTGTGCAGGTGTGTGGGCGGTCTTGCATGGAAGGCCGCATGTGATGGGGGTCATTCTAGTACTCGTTTTTAAAAAACGGGGCAAAATTATATATATATATATATATATATATATATATATATATATATATATATATATATATATATATATATAAATATGTATATATATATATATATATATATACGTATATATATATATATATATATATATATATATATATATATATATATATATATATATATATATATATATACAGACACATGTGCTCTCTGAAAGCTCCCATACGCTTTTGGATGTTTTTTTTTAAAGATCAGACTTTACTTAAATAAAGATATTAAATCTAATGAAAATCCATTGAAACTGGTCATAGCCAATCAATACCAACAGTTGTATATTGATTGAGAAAAGCTATTTTTTTTCAGGATGTGTGGGAAGGTGCAGTGGAGGGAAGCTGACAAATGTGGCGCTTGAGCAACTTGTCCTATTCCTCCATACTGAGCAGTACAAAGCTAGTGGTGGCAGTGGTCAGATCGGTATTCCCACAGATTACCTGGAGAAATTAGTTATATCAATAAACTATCAATTTTATCTTAATCATATGGGCATCTGATAGTAGATCCAAGCCCATTTATTGCCACAGAAAGTACAAGCTGTTGCCTAGAGCACAACTTGATATAAAAGCGCTGCTGCTGGAGCCTGTGGTGCACCTGTCAAACCACCATCACCGTACCCCTATTCCTAACTGCTCTGACCCCATCTATAGTGTTTTCTGTGTGGCACCATGGTGCTGCCTTTAAGCAAACCTCCTAGCCCCCAGAGCCAATTGAGACGCAGGTACCGGGCAGGTCACTTGAGGCTGGTTTTTAGAATGCAGATTGGCATTAGCTGTGTGGTCCAGGGACTGCACTGCATCACACCGCATATAGGGTGGAGACACCCCTTAAAATAGTGGGCGCCGGGGGTTCTCAGTATACAAAGTGTCCACTATTGTGCCTGTTATTTTATTGGGCGCCTCTGGCACCCAAATTTCCCGTTGTTGCTGCAATTAGCATGGGCATCTATTAAGCACTCAAATGTCTGCAGCGCCTGATATTTTACGGTTATTCTAGCAAAGGTGGCATGGATATCTCCAGATTTGTGGGGGCATCATGGCATTCGTAGGGGTCGGTTGGTCATTGGAGGGTGAGTCATCATGGCATGCGTTCGGGGTTGGCTAGGCATCAATGTGGGAGAGGGAGGTTAGGCATTGGTGGTGGGGTCAGTTAGGGTGAAGCAACGGTGGGGGGGTCAGTTAGGGTTAGGCATCGATAGAGGCTGTTAAAAGTAAATAAACTCACTTATGAGACACTCTTCGTTCAGTTGCCAAAACCTTAGAAACCTTTATTTCTTGTACAAGGGCGTTTCTTCGCCAGCATATATATATATGGATTGTAGCTACACAAATCCTGCTAAGCAAAGAAAAGCAAGTTCTTCCTGTGCGCAGAGGCTTTTAAACCTAATGAATATAATAAAATATTCCTCCCTTTGGGCAGTTCTATCTGTTAAAAGTCCAATCATCATGTCCAGTTCCTCCTTTTAGGTGGGGTTGTTCTTCCTCTGTGTCCCTCATGAATAAATGAAAGTCAATAGAAAAGAGAAATCTTCTGACATCAGTTCCTTGTCTCATGTCCTTCAGAATCACCCATACTTTCAGAGAACTGGTTTAAACTGGTCCTCTCAACCTGCTGGCTCTGTGCTTGGTACAGAATGACACTGAGGGGGGGGTTGAAGGTTGTTCTGGCTTACTGTGAAGGAATGTGGAAAAAAACTGTACACAGTAAATGGTTCAAAACATATGCAGAATATATATTCAGTGATATCGTGATAACTCCTCGGTTAACTTAAAGTGTCATTCTAACACAATAATCTAATCTTGTGCATGTGGTCTGTATAGTCACATAGGTTACACAGGATATACATGATATACAGGGTATACATAAAGATTAACAGATTTAATTATAAAATTCTTTCCACATTTCCCTCCTGTTTATAATTAATACTGTGGGTTGTGGCTTGATTACATATGTGTATAAAAGGAATATTTACATTCACATTTCTGTGCTTATGTTTACTTAAACCTCAGGTATCTGCAAATGTGTCTCCACTACAGGGGTTAGAGATTCAAGCAAACACAGCCTTCTACTCCCTTTTGCTGCAAATGGGTATGCACTACAGCAAGTCAGGGCATAGAAGTGAAATGATCAAAAACAAAAATCAGGCTCTGGCCGTGAGCTGGAATTATTGCCTCACACGTTGGCCTAGCCATCTCCCTCCAGCATACCATCATAATCTCCTCCCAAATCACCGTATGCTTCTTCATCATGCTGTGCTAAGGCTGCATACATAGTAGTACTCATATGCTTATCTATCAACCTTGCAAAAAATGTTCTCAGCATTGGAAAAATACAGCAGGCTAGTAGGAACAGAACCATAAGAACAGTTAGGAATGCGATACCAAAACTCTGAAAAAATGAAGTCCAGCTTCCAAACCAGTTCTGTAACCAGTCTGTTATTGGGTTTGAAACACCTGAGTTTCGTTTCAGCTCTTCGGATAGGTCTTTTAACTGCTGAAGAGCCACTGTCACTTTTCCATCAGGGGATGTATTATCTGGAATATAGGTACAACATTGTTCCCCAAAAAATTCACATACACCCCCCTTCTCTGCCAACAGCATATCTAATGCAATTCTATTCTGCAGTGCTGTTAATGATGTTGCTTTCAGTTGTTCTGCCAAACCTTCGATAGCATCTCTAGTATAATTAACAAATCTTTGCTGATTGTAATAAATGTAATTAATCCAATCTACATTTTTGTTAACTGTTGGCCATAGGAAAATGGACTCAAACCCTGCAGCAATTTGGTTCCTAGCCTTGAACTCGTCTGGCACCCCTCTGGGGACCCCTATTGCATCAATATATACATATGGGTCCAAACTCCCTTTTGGTGCCTCCCTTTTACTCCGGTGTACCTTTTTATCCACCAAAATTTTAAAGGACTCATAGGGCAATATAGTGACATGTTCTATCATCCAGACAGGGGCACACAACCCTTTCCATTCTGGTGGCAATGATGATTCTGCTTTGTTGGGTTCACAAGTCCACCAAGTATCTTCTAACTGCCATTTTGTTCCTAGGCTCAACCCTTTATCATTGGTTATCTCCACTATTTCTCCACAATACTTGATCATTGGATGGTTACTAGGGGCAGATCTATTATAGCACGTAAGATTGCTGGCTGTAGCAAATGCACGCTGCGGCGTGCCTGGTACCTTCATACGGACTCTCTCTGTAGTACAGTTCCGTGGTTGATTCACACTTATCATACTTTGTATCATACATTCTAATTCAGACCCACTCGCCACTACTGGTACCAGAGCAATCTGCGGTCTAGCCGCTGCACACACAATACAGTCAGACACATTCATTTGATTTGCAGTAAAAGTTGCCAAAGTGGTCCAAAGATTCCCCCTGTATTCTACCTCGTTTAATAGATGGAGTAGCTTAGGGGGTAGCTGCTCTCCCTTTACTAAAACCTTGTTACTAGTCACATCCATCCTGTTAACACTGTTCAATGGGGATGGGTCAGTAGTCTTTTTGTCTGGCCTGCCATTTCTGTTTAATGGAGGTCGTTCAGTGGTTTGTTCGGGTCGAACAGTTATTGTCATTGTCATAATAACATAGGGATCTGTCCCTGGGATCGTAACCCCAAGCACGTATGTGCCAGTATCTGTCGCCTCAGGTCTTTTTAATATTATCCAAACTTCATTTGCGACTTTCTGGATGCTTATTCTGTCGTACAGGTTTATATCTTTGGGATCTAACTTTGTACTCGATGTCTCCCACCCAGATGGATCAGTAGTCTTCCACACATCTTTCCAGCTCAATATGGGTAGCCTGTCCCTTGCTCCCATGTAAAAGTTGTAGTTAGTTCCATACTTATCCACAAATATTTCAGCGGGCTTTAGTCTAAACACTACATTGTCCATACCAGGTGAGATGGTTGCATTCAAGTCGATCACCCCTGTCCCATACCCGTGGTTTGTATATTTGGACGTTCTTTGTGTGTTTAGTTTTCTAACTTGTCTAGTTAAAGTCTCGTCGGTAGGGAGTTGTAACCAGGTGATTCCTTCAACTATGATCACAATCAGGGCCAATGTTACCATAGCAACTATGGTTCCTTTTCCCACTGGAGTTTTAAAGAAACCCACATCCATTATACTCATATGCGGGGGCGCCCTCTTTCCCTCCTCTACCTCTTTCATCCTGCTTTAAACAAGAACAGCCGTATAGGTGAGAAGCAACCTGCTAATATATTTCTCACCCTCGGCCCCTCTTGACCAGTTCAGGCAAATGTTCCTTCCCTGGAGACAGGTAGGGGGCACCCTTTTATAGTGAATCAGATGGACCCAGGCTTCAGGAACTTGGTAAGGGCCCTCCCACCCTGGGAAAGGACAATGCTCCTTCTTTGTTACCTTGTCCTGTCCTTTTCTGTGGGTATTGGGCCTGGGTAAATGTTTGGTGCTTGCGGGTATGTCTCAGGTTATCTGTCAGTCACCCCTCCTCTGGAGCTATTCCTGTGTATTGAAAAAGAGGACACCTGTTTGTTTCACAACTGCAGACAACATCTCAAAGCATCACAATTTTTCCATGTGGTGTTTTTCTAGTTTAGTTACCACACCCTTAGTTACCGCACCATCCCTCCTGTTGACACATGTGCAAAAAAAGAAAACCATGTGTCATTACTGCAAGTCAGTGTAAACATCACATCAGTCAATAAAAAAAATTAGTAGGTCAGCAGTATACAGGGTGACCTAAAAGGGTGACCTAAAGCCTGAGACAGCAAAGCTGCAGAGGGAGCTGTAGTTGTAGACGTTAGAACTGCCATTTCTTTGCCACGGGAGATGAGGGGACGGGGAAGTTGCACACAAGTGGATGGCCAGTGCTGCGGGAACCCACATAACATCCATGGTACGTAGGACAGGTGGGCTCGTCAGTTGCTGGCACCTAACCCTGTGGACACCACTAAGCCGCAAACATATGCATGATGGGAAAGCATACAGGCTGGTAGTGAAAACAGTGGGGGACGGAATCCCATATAACAGGGTAAGTAATAAACACACAGCTTGAGCAGAGACGCAGAAAGAAGCTTATCTATTCCACGATGTTCTTCAGCTCACTACTGTAAGACCAGGACAATCATTGGTGTATTCCCTCCTATGCACATAGAACTGATCCACAAAGATTTGTTAATTGCCCTGCGGACAAGTCACTGCGCGCAGATGCGGACGGGAAAAACATCCTCTGGTCAATAAACAACACAGAAAACAAAAGTACAGGGGGCCAGGGTGGTGCAGCTTTTTTGGACAATGAAGACGTAAATGCCCAAGCAAACTGGCTGTGCAGCATAGGCGGGGGGGGGGGGGGGATGGAGCTGGTGGGATTGGGCTGGTGGGGGTGCGGTGGGGCTGGGGGGGGGGGGGGGGTGGGGCTGGTGGGGGTGGGGTTGGGCTCTTGGCAGAGAACTACAATCATGCATCCCTCTCTGCAGTCCGCCATTAGACAAGGCATTGTGGTCAAAATATCTCTATCAAAGTCATTTTACTGAACTTCTTCTAACATACCCACAATTTATAAAAATTTAATCAGATGTCAATCAAAACAGTCAATCAGTCGATGACAATGACCCACATACTACAGCAATACAGCAATCAATTGTTCCCAGAAACAAGAACAAAAATCATCATATTTTACTCTTATAATTGAAAGTAATATTTGCGGGGTTTCTCTCTCTTTTTTTTTTTTTATTTATCCCGCACTCTGGGTTTCACAAAATATATACATTAATTTCTTGCAAACAAACCTTTCATCTTGCTGCATGCATTTTCTCAAATCACTCCGTTCTGCTCCAATACACATACACACATCTAGGCTGGGACTAATAGTCCATGAAGCCTCTTGCCCCCTCCTCAGAAATGTGGGCGTAACTCATACCTTCTCACAGATTCCAGACAGAAACTCCACTCAAATTTCACAGAATTCAACAGTACAAACACATTTCAAATAACCGACATTTACAGACAAACAGTAAGAATCACTTTTAAACTTTCAATCTTCAGACGAGCATCGGACAAACAGAGTATAAAACTTGTACAGACATTTGTATACTGTACCAACTACACAAACAACAAACAGACAGACAAACAGCAGCTCATAACTTGTGGATTTCTCCTATAGGCCCCCCTCCTCCCCCTCTGCTGCACACTCCCCAGGGAGCTCTGGTGATTTAGATTTCAGAGCTTAGAATTCCCAGCTTCACATCTTACACACCACAACGTAACATTCTATGTTCATCAATTAATTCACTTTCTCATTTGCCTTCAACTAGGGCACAAATTAGTACCCTAAACCACACTCGTCACTTAGTAACCTTGGTGTCTGTCAGGACACTGCTGGACTAGATGATCCTTTTTTCCACATTGAAAACATTCTCCGCGTCGTTTGCGACCTTTATGATCCCTATATCTGCGCCCTCGTGGGCGAAGTGCATGCCCATGATCATTCATGTAACAGCCATTTTTGTCACTGCAACCATAGACATTTGTAGCAACTTTCTTAACTTTCTTTTCCTTCTCAATCACACATACAGGATGCCGGGCATCTTTTAGAAAATTACTCGGTCCGCAGATTCTATGATCCACAACATATTGTGTGACACACTTGCACAATCCTTCAGTCAAAACCTCACGTACAGCAATCCTACACCGTTCATAAGGGGAATCTGTTGTTTCAGCAGCAGGGGGAGCTATACCTCTATATTTACTAAAAACCTTCATCACTGTATCCAATAGCTCATCTATGTCTGATGCATTAGTACTATATTCCGCCTCATGTGTCTGGGAGGTCCCATTCACCTTTTGTGGGAGGGGCTGAGTTTGGTTTTGGGGAAGGTCCCGGGGAACTTGGTATACAGTAGATGGTACCTCCTCCAAGTCTTTGTTCTCCGTACTTGGCCCCTCCTCATATATGCCTCTAGTAGCCATCTTTGAGCTTCTGTTAAACAATGTTACTTTTCTAAAATCACATTACCCTGAGAATCTCCTTTAATTTGAGAAACAAGTTTCTTTACAGCTGTCAGAATACAGATACCCTAAAAAACACACCTTCATCATTAGTGGCCATAATTTTGCTTGCACCTTGACACACTCTTTACCTCCCCGTCCACGCACCTGTTAATGGAAGGATTGGTAGTCACCTGGAGCCCCTGTCCGCCCTCTTACTTGGGCACGGGGTACCTGACACAACTTCCGTGCGTTGAACTTCTAAGGAGAGGCACCTCCGACTAAGGCACTGACACAATCGGTGGTAGTAGATCCACTCCCGATATTACTGCCTGTTATGCGGCTGTATTCTGTCACAAAGACTTACAATTCCGCTGAGGCACACGGTAGCTTAGGAAACTGACCACAGATTGTGTCATGCAAAACAATATGACAACACATCAATACTTATACTTTAAACGCAGCCCTGCGTATGAAAAGTTACAGAAATAAAAGGTAGTACTTACAATTAAGAAGCTTTCAGGACACCCGAGAACTTTGTTTTAGAATCCTAAACAGGCGATTTCACCGACCTTGGCTGAAGAAGTCTCACGGTTCGAAATAAACCGTACGTCACAAAGACGTGAGCTCCAGTTGCGTTTGGCCACCTGCTTTTTAAAGGAAACGTCGTCCCGGTGGGCTTTCACCAGCTTGTTATCAGATTCGCCAGTCGCAAACGCGCTCCTGGGTCTCACGTTTTTGTGACTATAGGTTTTCCGGTCCGAAAGACCAGATGTTAAAAGTAAATAAACTCACTTATGAGACACTCTTCGTTCAGTTGCCAAAACCTTAGAAACCTTTATTTCTTGTACAAGGGCGTTTCTTCGCCAGCATATATATATATGGATTGTAGCTACACAAATCCTGCTAAGCAAAGAAAAGCAAGTTCTTCCTGTGCGCAGAGGCTTTTAAACCTAATGAATATAATAAAATATTCCTCCCTTTGGGCAGTTCTATCTGTTAAAAGTCCAATCATCATGTCCAGTTCCTCCTTTTAGGTGGGGTTGTTCTTCCTCTGTGTCCCTCATGAATAAATGAAAGTCAATAGAAAAGAGAAATCTTCTGACATCAGTTCCTTGTCTCATGTCCTTCAGAATCACCCATACTTTCAGAGAACTGGTTTAAACTGGTCCTCTCAACCTGCTGGCTCTGTGCTTGGTACAGAATGACACTGAGGGGGGGGTTGAAGGTTGTTCTGGCTTACTGTGAAGGAATGTGGAAAAAAACTGTACACAGTAAATGGTTCAAAACATATGCAGAATATATATTCAGTGATATCGTGATAACTCCTCGGTTAACTTAAAGTGTCATTCTAACACAATAATCTAATCTTGTGCATGTGGTCTGTATAGTCACATAGGTTACACAGGATATACATGATATACAGGGTATACATAAAGATTAACAGATTTAATTATAAAATTCTTTCCACAAGGCTCATGTAAGAATAGGGTTAAAATGTTGGTAAAATTTACTGATATTCTACTCAGGACTAGCATGTTCCAGTAGAATATTGGTAAGCTATTTCTGGCACCCAAATACTGTCCCCTAGTGCTTGCATGAGCATGTGAGAATATAGTAGATGCTGGCCAGCCTCTTCTTGTGTCGTGTGCCTATACTATCCCTCCCTGCTGTGTGTGTGGGGTCTCGGGCTTTATTGCAGCCTGTGTTGCTGGTATTCACTGGCGCATAGGTAAAGTTACCCATACGGCATCAAATACCAGCGACACAGGATGCAATTAAGCTGGAGACTACACCCACAGCACACAAAGGGAGTGGGGCACAGCGACAGGCCAGCATCTGCTTTTACACTCGTGCTGGTGGTGGGCAGCCGTGGACAGTTTTATATGCACCATCCTGTATATTCCTAAAATGGCAATACAAATATAGAAAGCTAAATAAATCAATGTAATGGGGTCCTTCATTGGATTGACTGATCTCTGTTACAATTTAAGTATGCTTGAATTCGTAGGCCTCAGTTACTTTAACTGAGTTTAGTTAAAAGACTTGATTTGCAGAGTCTCCCTTTAAGGAGCATTTCTAGAAGCACTGTGGAACATGGTCTTGTCTCTCACACAGGGCCAGCCCAAGGCCAGAGTGCTTATCTGTCAATGATGTACAGACTGCCAGGCATCTTTACTGTAAACATCAAGTGTTTTCATATTTCCTAAAGGTAAACAATAGCCAGGGAACATTTTCCCTCCTTTCTGGGTAATAAGGGAGGAAATGCCATATTTGACTTGTCCCCTAGGAGCAGGCGCAGATAGGGTTATCCATCACATGCTATTATCAGCCAATTGCATGCGATGGGTATTAGATCATCCCTGCGAGATTATGTCACATTTAACTCTTTAGAGGTCAGTATAAGAATAGTCAGCATGGGCTCCCGAGGGCACTGCTCTCTACTTCTGCTGACTTCCTTCTTGTAATTTTCCGTAACTGTATGCTGTATAATACCTAAGTGCAACTAGCATAGATGTAACAAAAGAGAACGCCTGATCTATTCGCTAGGGATAGATCAAGTCTGCATGGAATGCACAAGATTCTACAGACTGTATGCTTTGCCGAGGCTATATAAGATTGCTGATGAACACATCTGTATATTTGTTTTACAAATAAACTCTTGATCCTTTGACGACGTCTAAGAATTTCTATCTCCTATGCTGTTTGCTGTGATGAGTGTCAAGTTATCACACTTCCTGTGATATGGTGCCGAACGAAGGTGTAGTGTCGTTGCCAATAGCAACCAACAAATATTTATTACAATCTCCATCTCTGTCTCTGTTAGTGGTTCTGACTCGAGGCAGTTGAACGGAGGCCAACAAAGTGCGGCATGCTCTGTTACCTTCTTTATTTCAGCACTGCTGCCTGGTTGTGCACAGCAGCTGCAGACAGTAGCATTCTGGCCATGCATACTTCAGAAGCGGTACTGACCACTTCTGGCAGCAGCTGTTGAGCACTAACATACAGGGAGCACGGAGTGGACAAAGCATGCCATGTTCTCTCGGCTTTCATTCAACCGCCACTAATTCTAGTCTGATATTCTACCATATGCAAACATGGCCAAACATATGCAAACATGGGCACCTCTAAACATTGCTGAAACTATTATGTGGGGGAAATTAAGTCTGGCCTTGTTCTCTGGGGGCATGGTATCTGCCTTTGATCTATAAGAGTCATGATATGCTTTTTAAAGGGACTCCGAGCAGTGCCTGTGGGTATGCCTTTAAGCATACCCACAACTAATTAATTATATCCTCACACCTACCAGCATGATGTTTGTAATTATATCCCCCTGGGTTCCTTGAATTTAATTGCATTGTGCTGAATGGAGCTGCCGACACTGGGGAAAGTGTTGTCCTGTGTAATACAATGCTGAATAAGGAATCCAAGATGGCGGCCGCGATTTCGATCTCGAAAATCGCGAAAACTAAAAGGCGTATGGTGGCGATTTATATATCAGTGGAAAGAGGAGAAAGAGAGCTTCAAAATGGTATGCATCTTTCCATAGTTACTGCACTGCTCGGAGTCCCTTTAACTGTGGGGAATATGTTATCTGTATTTGAACTATGGGGGAGCATGTCATCTCCATTTGATCTATAGGGCATGACATCTGCATTTGATCTGTGAACAACATGCTTTCTGCATTTGATCTATGAGTTGCATTGTATCTGCATTGGATTTGCCAGGGATGTCATCTACATTTGACCTATGGGGGACTTGTAATCTGAATATTATCTGTGGGGGACGTTATCTCCATTTGATCTGTGGGTGTAGGTGTGCGTGCATATGAACATGAGTGCGTATGGGAAGGAACGGGGGCGCCACAGGTTTTCTCGTCTGGGGTGACAAAAGGGCCAGAAATGGCCTTGAGTATATCAGTATTATAATTATTTTGGATGTATATAGAGCTAGCATCTTTTTGTGGATGCTGCATGTGTGGTCTGCAGGCATCTCAAGCTTATGGGCTCCTTTTGAGAAAACGCGGAAAAGCCGCCGCGTGTACTGACAGCAAGGCGGCTGATTCCGCGTCCAACGCGGCGGTCTGCACGCAGCAGCGTGCATCTGGTGTGGCTGAGACTGTTAGTTCACACAGGTTTAGGAATACGCGTGCGCTGAGAGGCAGAACTTTTATGATGGCCAAGGGGGGATCAGCTGACCAGGCCGGTCAGCTGACCTCAGAGCGGGTAACCATTGGTTGATCACTTAGTGGTGGCGCCAGAGAGCACTGCTCTATATATGGCTACTGCTGGTCACTCTCAAATTGTCTGCCGTTGCGATCACTACGTGGAAGCACTCAGACCTTAGTCAGATCCAACAGTGTGTTTGAACCAGGAAGACCTGGGAATTCACACTGAGCCAGATTACTTGTGTTATTATTCTGTTATACTTCAGACTAGTTCCAGGGTGTAGAGACCACGGACCTCACACCCAAGACTAGGGAACTTGAGTTATCATTCTGTTATACATCAGACTAGTTCCAGGGTGTAGAGACCACGGACCTCACACCCAAGACTAGGGAACTTGAGTTATCATTCTGTTATACATCAGACTAGTTCCAGGGTGTAGAGACCACGGACCTCACACCCAAGACTAGGCATTGTTTGATATTTGTTATGACCTGTTGCTTTTCTGACTATCCCTCTGCTTTCTGATTTGGTACCACGCATATCTGATATTCCGTTGCCAAACCCTGCCTGCCCTGGATACCGAATCAGCCTTCTGTCTTTGTACTTTGTCTGTCCGTGTGTTGCCGACCTGGCTTGCCCGACCTCGAGAGCTATCTCTCTCCACTAAAGAGATAGTCTCCAGATCAGTCAGTGACATCCACCTTCAGGTGTCACTCACTCTCTGGTCCTTCCTACCTTCAGCCTGACTCCACCCCTTGGAGAGTCTCAGGCTGCTGGAAGGTTTCTGTACTCTCTATAGCAGTACTTCCTGTACTGCCTAGGCCCACCTGCTCCTCTGGTGGGTTACTCAAAGTCGTACTGTTACACCAAACACTCAAGATATATATTTAGAGGTGTCCAGAGGTTAGCACTATATCTGTATTATTGGTGATTCTGCAGATCATCCATAATCAGGTATAGATCTGTATTCTTGGTGATACTGCAGATCACCAATAATCAGATTCTCTCTGCGAGCTGACACCGATCGTTACAGAATGGCAGACCAATCCCAAATGGACGCACTTTACAGCCGTCTTGATGCACTCACCACCTTGGTGGAAACTTTCATCCGAGTGCTGGACAGTCATCAGACTCAGATCAACGCATTATCTGGGTCTGTACAAGTCTTTCAGACGGCTGTGAACACAGTGCGATCTCCCCCTAGCACAGACATACGTATGCCTGTACCTGAAAGGTTTTCTGGTCACAGATCTGACTTCCAGAATTTTAGAAATAGAGTGTTGTCATACTTTGAGTTGAGACCTAATTCTTCTGGAACCGTGGCACAGAGAATTACATTGATTAAGACTCTGTTGTCAGGGGATTCCCAGACCTGGGCATATAATCTTCAGCCAGGGAATGAGGCTCTAGCCTCGGTTGAGAAATTTTTTAAAGCTATGGCTATAATTTATGATGATCCGGACATTGCCTCTAACGCTGAGCGGAAGCTCAAGACTTTACGGCAGGGCAAGGGTCCGGTGGAAAATTATGCAGTGAGTTCAGGAAATGGGCAGTTTCAGCTAGATGGGACTCATTCGCACTTCTGGACTGTTTTTTGTCAGGCTTGTCAGACGCAGTTTCTGATCTAATGCTGGGTCATCCTGAGCCGAAGTCTATCGATGAGGCCATTTCATCGGCCATCAGGATTGACCGTCGCTTACGTTACCAAAGACAGACTCGGAGTAGGAACGATGTGAGATATGTTTCCTCAACCTGATTCATCTCCACCCGATTCACCTCCACCAGAACCAATGCAGTTGGGCCATCGAAATTGTCCCGGGTGGAGCAGAGGCGCAGAAAAACAGAGCAGCTCTGTCTATACTGTGCAGAGGTGGGTCATATAGTGCAGAGTTGTCCCAAGCAGTCTTTGCCTCTAGACGATAAACGTTTGCTCCTCCCTTGTACTATATCTTGGAAGGATAAGACAGAGACCACTGAGGCCTTCGTTGACTCTGGCTCAGCAGCCAACTTTATGGATTACGAATTTTCTAAGAAATTGGGGATCCCAATTTCCCCGTTGAAACAACAGATTCTGGTCACTGCAGTGGACGACTCCCCCCTGCAGAGTAACCACCCTCTGTCTCAGACCCCACAGTTAAGGGTTACGGTGGGGGTGTTACATAAAGAGAATTTACAGTTTCTGGTTTTGCGAATGACAACCCCCACGATCATTCTTGGTATGCTATGGTTACAACTTCACTCGCCTCAGATCAATTGGGCTACAGGTCAGCTAACGAGCTGGTCTACCCATTGTTATCATCATTGTCTGGCGAAGGTAACCTTGGGTAAAACCAAGATTCACATGGAGGGATTGCCTGATCAGTATTCAGAGTTTGCGAACGTGTTTTGTCCTAAGTCAGCCGATAAACTTCCTCCACACCGTCCTTTCGATTGCCCCATTGATCTCAGGTCTGGTTGTATGCCCCCTAGAGGTCATCTCTATAATTTATCTGGGTCAGAGAAATTAGCCATGCAAGAATACATCCGATAAAATTTAGCTAAGGGTTTTATTCGTCCTTCTCGGTCCCCAGCAGGGGCGGGTTCTTTTTTGTGAAAAAGAAGGATGGAGGCCTCCGTCCATGCATTGATTATCGGGGCTTAAATAAAATCACAGTAGAAAATCGTTATCCTCTGCCTCTAATAGCCGATTTATTTACCCAGGTCACCAATGCTAAGATTTTCTCGAAACTGGATTTAAGGGGTGCATACAACCTTGTGCGTATCAAGGACGGTGATGAATGGAAGACGGCCTTTAACACGCCCGATGGGCATTACGAGTACCTAGTGATGCCCTTCGGGTTGTGTAACGCCCTGGCCGTCTTCCAAGAGCTTATTAATGAGGTTTTCAGAGAGGTATTGGGCAAATTTGTCTTGGTGTATTTAGACGACATACTAATTTTCTCGTCCAACCTCTCAGAACACCGGAAACACGTTTAGTTTGTGTTACAAAAGTTAAGACAAAATATGCTGTATGCTAAATTGGAGAAATGCATTTTCGAAGTGACCTCTGGTGCCTTTCTGGGGTACAGAATTTCGACCTCTGGCCTCTCTATGGACCCTGGGAAAGTTTCAGCTGTCTTGGAGTGGCCCCAACCTGTAGGATTGAAGGCTCTCCAGAGATTCCTGGGGTTCACCAACTTCTATAGGAGGTTCATAAAGAGGTACTCTACGGTGATTTCACCTCTCACCAGTCTCACCAAGAAGGGGGCAGATACTCACCACTGGTCCCCTAAGGCCCATGCTGCTTTCTCCACTCTGAAGAAACTGTTCTGTTCTGCACCCATATTGAGACATGTTGACATCACCTTTCCCTTTATCGTGGAGGTAGATGCCTCAGAGGTAGGGGTAGGGGCTGTGCTGTCTCAGCGTTCTGGTTTGCAGGGAAAGCTGCATCCTTGTGCCTATTTCTCCCGTATGTTTTCACCCGCAGAGAAAAACTACGATATAGGCAATAGGGAACTTCTAGCCATCAAACTGGCTTTTGAGGAATGGCGGCATTGGCTAGAAGGAGCAGAACATACCATTACTGTCTATACTGACCACAAGAACTTGGAGTACATTGAAGGCGCTAAGAGACTTAGTCCCCGACAGGCCCGGTGGTCATTATTTTTCTCAAGATTCAGATTTGTAATCACGTATACCCCTGGTAGTAAGAACATCAAGGCTGATGCCTTATCCAGATGTTTTGAACCCGAGACAGCACCGCCCTCAGATCCAGAAACCATTGTTCCTCAGAAGATGGTTCTGGCTGCCACTGAGACCTGGAAAGACTGGACAGTCACGTTGGGTCCGTTCCAACAAGATGTACCAGAGGGGAAGCCTGAGGGGGTCATGTTTGTGCCATTGCCCTTTCGCCTACAGATATTGCAGCTGTTCCATTCCCACAAGAATGCTGGGCATCCTGGGGCCACCAGAACTCAGGATCTCATTGCTAGATGTTCTTGGTGGCCATCATTGGCAACTGACTGCAAGGAGTATGTGAGAGAATGTGCAGTGTGTGCTAGGAGCAAACCCTCCCGTCAGGCACCTGTTGGAACATTGCAGCCTCTGCCAGTCCCGAGTGAACCATGGACACATTTGTCCAGGGATTTTGTGGGCGAGCTCCCCAGGTCTGAGGGCATGACGGTCATTTGGGTGGTAGTCGATCGATTCAGTAAGATGGCCCATTTTGTCCCCCTGAAAGGACTCCCTTCGGCCCAGGAATTGGCCAATCTCTTCATCCAGCATATTTTCTATTTTCCGGCTGCATGGCATTCCGGAAAATATAGTGTCAGATCGGGGAGTCCAATTTGTTTCCAAGTTTTGGAGGGCATTCTGCCATCAGTTAGACATGGAGCTTTCTTTCTCATCAGGCTACCACCCACAGACAAATGGCCAGACCGAAAGAATGAATCAGTCTCTGGAACAATTTCTGAGGTGTTATGTTGCAGATGCACAAACCGACTGGGTCAAATTTTTGCCGTTTGCAGAATTTGCACACAACAATCTGAAGAGTTCCTCCTCAGGATTTTCCCCATTTCAGGTGGTGATGGTAGGGTTGCCTAAGTTCACCCCATTGCCAGTGGCTTCTACTCCATTTCCAGCACTGGAGAACTGGCAGAAGTCTTTGAAACAGATTTGGGGAATGGTTGAAAGAAATCTGGAGGGCTTTTAGAACCAGAAAAAATAGGCTGACAAGAGACGTTCCATAGAATGGGAATTTCTTCCTGGAGACTTGGTCTGGGTGTCCACGCGACATTTGGCTCTAAAGCAACTGTCACCCAAGTTAGGTCCTAGATTTGTGGGTCCTTTTCCAGTGACCAGGAAAATCAATAATGTCACTTATGCCATTGATCTCCCTACCAGCATGCGAGGTGTGAGATCATTTCATGTGTCCTTGCTCAAGCCGGCAGTGCACGTGTATTCCGCTCCCCCCCCCCTTCCCCCTGTGTTGATTGATGATCAACCTGAGTATGAAATTGAGAAGATTCTGGACTCACGGCTTGTGCAGAACTCCGTGCAGTATTTTGTTCACTGGAAGGGGTATGGCGTATGGACGCGGAGGAGTTAAAAAAAGGAATTCTATACCTTGCATCCTAGAAAGCCGGGTAGGAGTTGTCCGGAGTCCACTCCTCAGGGAGGGGGTACTGTGAGAAAACGCAGAAAAGCCATCGCGTGTACTGACAGCAAGGCGGCTGATTCCGCGTCCAATGCGGCGGTCTGCACGCAGCAGCATGCATCTGGTGTGGCTGAGACTGTTAGTTCACACAGGTTTAGGAATACGCGCGCGCGCGCTGAGAGGCAGAACTTTTATGATGGCCAAGGGGGGATCAGCTGACCAGGCCGGTCAGCTGACCTCAGAGCGGGTAATCATTGGTTGATCACTTAGGGGTGGCGCCAGAGAGCACCGCTCTATATATGGTTACTGCTGGCCACTCTCAAATTGTCTGCCGTTGCGATCACTACGTGGAAGCACTCAGACCTTAGTCAGATCCAACAGTGTGTTTGAACCAGGAGGACCTGGAAATTCACACTGAGCCAGATTACTTGTGTTATTATTCTGTTATACTTCAGACTAGTTCCAGGGTGTAGAGACCACGGACCTCACACCCAAGACTAGGGAACTTGAGTTATCATTCTGTTATACATCAGACTAGTTCCAGGGTGTAGAGACCACGGACCTCACACCCAAGACTAGGGAACTTGAGTTATCATTCTGTTATACATCAGACTAGTTCCAGGGTGTAGAGACCACGGACCTCACACCCAAGACTAGGCATTGTTTGATATTTGTTATGACCTGTTGCTTTGCTGACTATCCCTCTGCTTTCTGATTCGGTACCACGCATATCTGATGTTCCGTTGCCAAACCCTGCCTGCCCTGGATACCGAATCAGCCTTCTGTCTTTGTACTTTGTCTGTCCGTGTGTTGCCGAAGTGGCTTGCCCGACCTTGAGAGCTATCTCTCTCCACTAAAGAGATAGTCTCCAGATCAGTCAGTGACATCCACCTTCAGGTGTCACTCACTCTCTGGTCCTTCCTACCTTCAGCCTGACTCCACCCCTTGGAGAGTCTCAGGCTGCTGGAAGGTTTCTGTACTCTCTATAGCAGTACTTCCTGTACTGCCTAGGCCCACCTGCTCCTCAGGTGGGTTACTCAAAGTCGTACTGTTACACCAAACACTCAAGATATATATTTAGAGGTGTCCAGCGGTTAGCACTATATCTGTATTATTGGTGATTCTGCAGATCATCCATAATCAGGTATAGATCTGTATTCTTGGTGATACTGCAGATCACCAATAATCAGATTCTCTCTGCGAGCTGACACCGATCGTTACACTCCTGCTATTGGATATCTTATGATCATTTAAGTGTACAGTTTTCAATTGATGGGTCTTTACTTAACTGTTTTCTGTGTAATCTATTTGATAATGAATACATTTGATTTGGCAAGTCATTGTGGTTGGTTGTATGTGCAATTTCAGGCAAAAACACTCTCTACATATACAGTGAAGTCAGCAGCCTCTCTCTTCCCACCCCCCTCACATGGGGCTTTGTGTTGCTTATGTTTTACACTTGCCTGAAGTTAGCGATATTGTGAGTAGACCCTTTAAATCATTCTGTTAGAGATTTCCCTGAAGCTGCTGCAACCGGGGATTGAAGCAAACTTCATCTACAAAATTAGGAAGAAGCATGCAGTGGCTCAGACAGAGCTAGCTCAGAATACTGACATATTGTGGCTACAGCTATATCTCAGGATAGCAGTGTTCTTTTACAGCATATTAGCACAGGCCTGAACAGAGCCATATCATCCACAAGGCAACTCTAGGCAGTTGCCTAGGGCCTTGAGAGAGTCTAGGGGCCTGGTGGACACTAGCCCACACCAAACTTACTAAAACAGCAAGATGACTATCAGCGGTGGGCAAAAACTGATAGCTTGCTTAGGACCCCATTTCATCTTATTCCATTCCTGTGCCTGAATGACCTTCACCAGTAAAGTCAGTCTTTGCTATCACCAATAGCACTGATATACTGCTTTTAATATTAAAGTGACGGGCCATGAGGCTTTCCAAAGATGGTACCAAGCATGACTTTCTTACTTTAATCAGCTGACATGAGTTCACTTTTAAATTGCCTTTGAGGTAGTAAAAATAAGTGTATGAAATTTTAAAATCAAAGTGTGTGCTCATGTATAGCATAATCATTTAATATGCAATCCTGGAGCTCTTTAAGTGTATCTGTACATTCAGATTAAGGTTAATGGTGTTTAGACTTTGATGTTATGCCCATGATAAAATATTCAGCAATTTTAGCATGGTATGTGCTTCCAACTATATCTGTTGTAATGTAATTTTTATATAACATTAGCTAAATTACTGACTTGACATTGCACATGACAGAAATTATCTTATAAGCGTGCATTGTGTATTTACACAGAATGTTTCAAAGCAGTGTGTGCTGTTCTCCCCTCATTTACCTCACCTGTGGCCTGTGCAATTTATCAGACCATCACATTCTGCCTCCTGGCTTTTTCCTATCTGGCTTCAGATCAGTTTCTCCTCATACTGCCTTCTCATTAGCTATGAATTGCTTGCCAAACCAAAAGGATGCATACATGTACCAAAAGCGACACACAGTGATGTCCGACGTAAAAAGCAGAGGGATGCGAAAGTTTGGGCAACGTTGTTAATCGTCATGATTTTCCTGCATAAATCGTTGGTTGTTATGATAAAAAATGTCAGTTAAATATATCTTATAGGAGACACACACAGTGATATTTGCGAGGTGAAATGAAGTTTATTGCACTTACAAAAAGTGCGCAATAATTGTTTAAATAAAATTAGGCAGGTGCATAAATTTGGGCACTGTTGTCATTTTATTGATTCCAAAACCTTTAGAACTAATTATTGGAACTCAAATTGGCTTGGTAAGCTCAGTGACCCCTGACATACACAGGTGAATTCAATTATGAGAGAGTATTTAAGGGGGTCAATTGTAAGTTTCCCTCCTCTTTTAAATCTCTCTGAAGAGTAGCAACATGGGGGTCTCAAAACAACTCTCTAATGACCTGAAGACAAAAATTGTTCACCATCATGGTTTAGGGGAAGGATACAGAACGTTTTCTCAGAGATTTCAGCTGTCTGTTTCCACAGTTAACATATTGAGGAAATGGAAGACCACAGGCTCAGTTCAAGTTAAGGCTCGAAAGGCAGATCAAGAAAAATCTTGGATAAACAGAAGCGGTGAATGGTGAGAACAGTCAGAGTCAACCCACAGACCAGCACCAAAGACCTACAACATCATCTTGCTGCAGATGGAGTCACTGTGCATTGTTCAACCATTCGACGCACCTTACACAAGGAGATGCCGTATGCAGGAAGCCTTTTCTCCGCCCACAGCAAAAACAGAGCTGCTTGAGATATGCTCAAGCAAATTTGGACAAGCCAGCTTCATTTTGGAATAGGGTCCTGTGGACTGTTGAAACTAAAATTGAGTTATTTGGGCATAACAAGGGGTGTTATGCATGGAGGAAAACAACACAGCATTTCAAGAAAAACACCTGCTACTTACAGTAAAATATGTTGGTGCTTCCATCATGCTGTGGGGCTGTGTGGCCAGTGCAGGGACTGGGAATCTTGTCAAAGTTGAGGGACGCATGGATTCCACTCAGTATCAGCAGATTCCGGAGACCAATGTCCAGGAATCAGTGACAAAACTCAAGCTGCACCTGTAACGATCGGTGTCAGCACACAGAGAGAATCTAATTATTGATGATCTGCAGAATCATCAACAATACAGATGTATACCTAATTATGGATGATCTGCAGAATCACCAATAATACAAGTATGACTAACGTCTGGACACCTTATGAAGTGTAAGTGTTTGGTGCAACTGTAGGCTATCTCCCGTGAGGCGGGAGACACAGATAACTTTGGCCAGAGACCACCTGAGGAGCAGGTGGCCCTCGGCTGTGCAGGGACTATCTCCTAATAGAGGGGATAGAGATAATCTGGCAGCCAGTGATTCCCTAGTAAATGGGTAATCAGACTGTACTGCAGCCAGGGGACTCCTATGGGGTAGAGGCCACTGGCTGCACTGCAGGTAGGACTCTCTGAAGAGCGAGAGTCCTTGCAGCTAACCGACACTTGGTGGAATAGTGTCACAGGTAGTACAGACAGACTGAACACTCGGAGGAAGTGACAGCCAGGAGGGTGGGGCAAGCCAGGTCGGCAACACATGAGCAGATAAAGTACAAAGACAGAAGGCTGATTCGGTAACCGGATACAGGCATGGTTTGGCAACTGGTAGACAGATAGGCAGAGGTACCGAATCAGAAAGCAAGAGAGAGGTCGACAGAGCAAATGGTCATAACAGATATAAAGTACAATCCTAGTCTGAGGTGTGAGGTCCTTGGTCTCGACACCCTGGAACTAGTCTAAGGAATAACACAGTATCCTATGCTTGGGTGTGAGGTCCTTGGTCTCAACACCCTGGAACTGGTCTAAGATATAACACAGCAATGACACAGTAATCCTAAGATTGGGTGTGAGGTCCTTGGTCTCAACACCCTGGAACTGGACTAAAGTATAACACAGCAATGACACAGTAATCCTAAGCTTGGGTGTTAGGTCCTTGGTCTCAACACCCTGGAACTGGTCTAAAGTATAACACAGTAATAACAAGAGCGTAATCTGGCTAAGTGTGAATTCCCAGGTCCACCTGGTTCTAACACACTGTGGGATCTGACTGAGGTCTGAGTGCTCACACGTAAGTATTCGCAACGGCAGACAACCAGCAACTGACAGGCAAGATGTATATATACTCCAGGGCTCCTCAGCGCCGCCCCCAGCCACTCAGTCAATCAGGAGTTCCGCTGGAATCAGCTGATCGTCCTGATCAGCTGATACCTCTCCTGCTGGCATAAAGGTCCTGCCTTCTAGTGCGCGCACGCGTAGCTCTCCATCTGTGTGCACTAGAGGGCCCAGGCAAACCAGACACATGCTGCTGTGCGGAAACCGCCGGTCTGAACGCGGAGACAGCCGCCCCGCCGCCAGACCGCGTGGCGGCATCTCCGCTATTTATTACAGTGCCGAGGCTGGATCTTTCAACAAGAAAACGACCCTAAACACTGCTCAAAATCCACTAAGGCATTCATGCAGAGGAACAAGTACAATGTTCTGGAATGACCATCTCAGTTCCCAGACCTGAATATAATTGAAAATCTGTGGTGTGAGTTAAAGAGAGCTGTCCATGCTCGGAAGCCATCAAACCTGAATCAACTAGAGATGTTTTGTAAAGAGGAATGGTCCAAAATACCTTCAACCAGAATCCAGACTCTCATTGGAACCTACAGGAAGCATTTAGAGGCTGTAATTTCTGCAAAAGGAGGATCTACTAAATACTGATTTCATTTCTTTTTGTGGTGCCCAAATGTATGCACTTGCCTAATTTTGTTTAAACAATTATTGCACACTTTCTGTAAATCCAATAAACTTCATTTCACTTCTCAAATATCACTGTGTGTGACTCCTATATGATATAGTTAACTGACATTTTTTTATGGTAACAACCAACGATTTATACAGGAAAATCATGACAATTAACAATGTTGCCCAAACTTTTGCATCCCACTGTATGTAGATATACCTGCTGAGCAGCTCTGAAATCTGACCGAATCACTCAACATTTCCACATGATCACTATCATAGTAACACAAACAGTATACCTTATATACTCGCGTATAAGCCTAATTTTTCAGCACAAAAAAATGTGCTGAAAAGTTACCCCCTCTACTTATATGCGAGTCAGTGGAGCAGAACGGATGATGGAGCAGGTTTTGTTACTGGCAGAGGAGCACAAGGATCGTGCACTAGTGATCCGGCTCTTGCCAGTTGGCTCCCTGCTGTGTCTGTGCCCCTTATCCCCTGCAACATGATGTACAGAGTGCGTTGTTTAAAACTACCAGTGTCCCGTGGCCTGTGGAGGGGAGCGTGCAAGCAACATGCCAGCGGTGCAATGATTTGGGATTTATTCTTCCTGTATGGCAATCACTGTGTCTCATATCTATGACATTATCTAGTGGCATCTTCAGACACAGCTGTATTAAAAACAGATTGTGAATCGATTTCAGCCTGAAACCGATCACAATCTGTGGAGCTGCCGCTGCTGCCCCCCCTCCCCAGCATACATTACCTGTTTTCCGGCCGGCGCGAGTCCCTGCTGTCTTCTTCTCCGCTCCGGCTCCGCTCCGGCTACTGCACTTCCTGTCCAGGGGAAGTTTAAACAGTAGAGGGCGCTCTACTGTTTAAACTTCCTGCCGGGACAGGAAGTTCTATGTAGCTCTGGAGCCCGAAGCGGAGAAGAAACGGTCTGGAGTCCGAAGCGGAGAAGAAGAGCAGGGGACTTGCGCCGGCTGGAGCAGGTAATGTATTACCGCTGTATTGCGTCGGTCGTCGGGCATTCGAACGCCACTAACGACGCACTCCCGACCCGCCGGCGACTGAGAAAAATCTTCCGCACGGATGGGTCGACGGGAATCGACGGGAACGATCGATTTCAGACGGAAATCGATCGTTCTGACAGCGGTGTGCGCAGCGATTTCAGGACCCGATCCCCGCCAGGCGACATTGCTGGGCCGTGCTGCACACAAGCGTGTCAGCTATGTGGCTGACAATGTTCGGGGGGGGGGATGATGGAGGGACGACAAGCTGCGTGTGTGTGACGTCACGCAGTGGGCAGGGGATTGGCATGAACAATGGGATCAATGTCACTTGGGGGGTGAATAGATCCTCCCAGCGGATTGCTCAAGGGCTGGGGGCTGGGGCTCACCAGCTGCCATACACATGACTGATTATTGGCTGAGGTGGTCGTTATAAGCCAGAAACTCTTTTGGATAGATAACAACTCAAGTGTTTTAACTCTTCCTGTACTAGCAAACAACATGAGACTTTTTTCTTTTGCTACTAAGGTTCCATTTCTTATCTGTATTACACATACAATCAGGGCTGGGACGAGGCAGAGGCTGGACAGGCTCCAGCCTCTGAGCGCAGCACTGTGAGGGCGCATTCCTCTGTGCTATCTGCTTGCCACATTACTGCGTGATCTCCCTGATCACCTGCCTGGCGCATCCCTCAGCGATCTCTCTGGCTGCATTCTGCAATCCCCTAGTGGTGGTGTCATCCTTATATTTGGGGGTTGCACTTTGGAAGCTCTGCCTCTGGTGCTGGGGAACCTTGTCCTGGCCCTGCATACAATTCATTATCTCATTTCTTTAAAGTGTCCCTGATTCCAGTAGTGCCATATAGAATGGTAGGATGAAGGTGAAATGATGTTGATCGTTTTTATTGTTTATTCTTGCTCTTCTATCAAGGAGTCATTGCTCTAGGCAGTGACACAGTACATCATGTTATGCATTATCCTACTAATGTATTCCTGTTCTAATAATTCATTAATTAAGGTGCATGACAAATACATAAAATACAGGAATCCATAGTGCAAACATAAGTTAATAACATGCCAGTTATTTGTCATGTTAAAAAATTGATGAATGCTGATATTCTGGTCCAGTATGAATTTGATTACCTCTGTGCCGTGATGTAGTTTACTTCCCATCCAGTTTGGCTCTATAAAACATATGTAATCCAGGTCATATATTGGATACCTTCATATTGGAACTCACAATATTTCCCATCTGATGATATGAAATGTTTCTTATCTGGGGCATGCTGTCAAAACCGTGACAGTATACCTGAACAAAACCTAGAGAGACATTTACTGCACAGGAATGGAAACCCCAGTTGTCAAATCCCTGTGGAGGAAGGATAGATCAAAAAGGATCCTGAATCCAAGGTCAAATAGATAAAAGACAATCCTTTGAAGTGTTATAAGCAATATGGAGGGCGCTTGTGGAGGTGCTCCTATGAGCGTGCTGTTTCACCTGCTGCAAACTAGTTAAATATGGGGACCCACTCACCTCATATAAATTGATAAATCAATAGTAAACAAAGAGACTAGTTGCGCTGGGCCTAAAGATGTTATCTAGCAGTTTAGCGAATAATAGATACAGTTCAACTTAATGAAAACATTTATCAGAATTTATTCAAAATATATTCATAAAACACAAACTGTCAGTTGTTGTATAAATAAAGCAATTTTTTCATCACGATATTGCATATATTTCATATTCAATGTATATACACATCATCCACTCGCTCAGACATACACAGACCTTCCAATGTGCATGAAAAAAATCAAGGTAAAAATTGGGATAAAAAATGGGATAAAAACTAAAATAGAGAGGTTTTGAAGTAAAAAATCTGTATGGTATAGTCTCTATTGATAGCTCTGAATATGTGTCACTTGTAATGTCTTTTTAATCCTTAATAGGAGTGAAGTAAGTTGATGTGCTCCAATAAAGATACCCCATGGGGAACTAGTTATCACATCACAAGGGTGTATCCTCTTCACTATAAGTTCCAAGTAGAGCCAGATGGGTTATTAGTGTTTACCTTGGCGTCTATGGTTCCTGCAGTAAAGCATCCACACTAGTTCTACTCACGTTCCTGACGGGTAGGTTTAGGGTCAGGCTGGAGTCCAGTATTTGAATCAGAGCTCCGGCCAGCTGCTCCGTGACTCAACTCAGCGTGTGCACACGCTGTATCCTCAATCCGTTCCGCCGTCCACCACTAAGGTAGTTCCGGGTGACGGCTGGTTCACTTCCGGTGACGTCACCTATTCCCCGCGTCCTGTATTGCTCAGCTGTTGCCTGGTAACAGCTTGAGTGGGTCAGTCCGTTAAGTGCATCCTGTACCTAGTTGATGCGGCTGCAAGGCATTTGTTCCTGTAGCAATTTTGGACAGCGTGGGTTATATGATGAGGGCTTACGCGTTTCAGCGGACTACGGCCGCCTTTCTCAAAGCCTGTAATTAGTGAACAGCCATCTCTGGATTGATATACTCCATTAGCTCCTCCTCTCCTGCTGGTGTGGATTCCCCTGGGTCCTAAAGTGGCTGTATTCCGTATTAATACGTATTTTCCGTGTCAATACGTATTTTTCGTGTGTCCTTCACACTGGGGTCCTCTTGCGTGCATTTAAGCATTACCACAAATCCCTAATCTGTACATGATGAAAAAATATATAAAATGTAAAAAATATATATAAAAAATATATATAAAAAATATATATAAAAAATGGGTGTAGTAATGGAAAAATTGGGATCTGCATTCAATCCCCTGGGGGCCATAGTTCCTAGGCTAAAGATCCAAAAACTTTCCCTATTTGGGTTCCTATGAATGTAATGCCTGCATACAGACCCACCCAATGTGACAGACAATCCATATGTGCAGGGGACTATATGGCCCCTATCCTATCCGCATAGGGGATATTATAGCACGTGCACATGTTGCATGTACACATATATAGACACCCTATATAATTCACATCCCCAATACTCCCAGCCCTTAAAAATATATATTTTTCTACATTTCACATTTTCTCCATATTCCCAATTTTTCCATTACTACACCCATTTTTTATATATATTTTTTTATATATATTTTTTATATATATATTTTTTACATTTTATATATTTTTTCATCATGTACAGATTAGGGATTTGTGGTAATGCTTAAATGCATGCAAGAGGACCCCAGTGTGAAGGACACACGAAAAATACGTATTGACACGGAAAATACGTATTAATACGGAATACAGCCACTTTAGGACCCAGGGGAATCCACACCAGCAGGAGAGGAGGAGCTAATGGAGTATATCAATCCAGAGATGGCTGTTCACTAATTACAGGCTTTGAGAAAGGCGGCCGTAGTCCGCTGAAACGCGTAAGCCCTCATCATACAACCCACGCTGTCCAAAATTGCTACAGGAACAAATGCCTTGCAGCCGCATCAACTAGGTACAGGACGCACTTAACGGACTGACCCACTCAAGCTGTTACCAGGCAACAGCTGAGCAATACAGGACGCGGGGAATAGGTGACGTCACCGGAAGTGAACCAGCCGTCACCCGGAACTACCTTAGTGGTGGACGGCGGAACGGATTGAGGATACAGCGTGTGCACACGCTGAGTTGAGTCACGGAGCAGCCGGCCGGAGCTCTGATTCAAATACTGGACTCCAGCCTGACCCTAAACCTACCCGTCAGGAACGTGAGTAGAACTAGTGTGGATGCTTTACTGCAGGAACCATAGACGCCAAGGTAAACACTAATAACCCATGCGGCTCTACTTGGAACTTATAGTGAAGAGGATACACCCTTGTGATGTGATAACTAGTTCCCCATGGGGTATCTTTATTGGAGCACATCAACTTACTTCACTCCTATTAAGGATTAAAAAGACATTACAAGTGACACATATTCAGAGCTATCAATAGAGACTATACCATACAGATTTTTTACTTCAAAACCTCTCTATTTTAGTTTTTATCCCATTTTTTATCCCAATTTTTACCTTGATTTTTTTCATGCACATTGGAAGGTCTGTGTATGTCTGAGCGAGTGGATGATGTGTATATACATTGAATATGAAATATATGCAATATCGTGATGAAAAAATTGCTTTATTTATACAACAACTGACAGTTTGTGTTTTATGAATATATTTTGAATAAATTCTGATAAATGTTTTCATTAAGTTGAACTGTATCTATTATTCGCTAAACTGCTAGATAACATCTTTAGGCCCAGCGCAACTAGTCTCTTTGTTTACTATTGAATCCTTTGAAGTGTATTAACTATGAATATTATTGGTCTGAGGTCTAAAAGATCACTTAATTAATACTTGCAGGTAAAACTTTTTTGGAGGGGGGGGGGGGGCAAGGAATCACTATAGGTTTTACATGATGCCTCATTTTAATGTGTTATTATTTCTTGAGTGAATAAATGCAAAAATGACTAGTACCAATGTATCACTACTTTTATTGTGATATGAACTTTAAATTAATTTAGAAATCTAATGCCTATATGCTAGTCATACTGTTTAATTAGTTTTTTTTATAGGATGATGATGCGCACCAGGCTTTTTAGTATGCCTTGGAATCTAAATAGGGTTGTAGGCACAATAACCCTGTAAAGAGTTAATATGTTGGCCCTTGTGTTTGTGTCAGGTATATGGGTATACTGGTGTGAAAAGCAAATGTATTATCCATTCTTGTTACAAAAGGCCTTTATTGATTTAAAGCAGCCTTACTCTATTTCACACTTTGTGGCCCTAGGCCTGATTGTGTTATTTTAAGGACTTGGCTACTTACTTCCTGTAAGGCTTGGTGGTGTATTCTCCACAGTCAGCATGCAACACATGAGCTGGCGTGGAGGAGGTACACACACCAGCACAAGGAAACAGGCTATCCCTAGTATAGTGGAGGGGAGGACTGACTCCAATAGGAGATTGTGGCGCACAGAGCCGGTGCAGATCTGACAGCCACAAACAATGCTTTCGTTATAACGTCTCAGCGCAAAGTAGCGCTGAGCGCATAAACCAGAACTGAGGAGATCAGGACAGGTAGACAGAATGAACGCTTGCTAGCTAGCGGCTACTTAGCGACAGCAAGCGTCCAAAACAAGACAGACTGGAATGAGGCAGCCAATGCGATTGCAGCGATGGCGTGCCTCACAAAGACAGGACAGGATAGTCAGGAAATAGCCGGATCAAGATAGATGAACGTAACACAGACAAATATACAATAAGTATGTTTTCCTAGCGTATTACAATTACAGCTATCAATGAAACTATTTGTAACGTCTGACTAACATATGTATATATCGGCAATGAACCGATATATGACATAAGCAGGAACGCTGACTAGGACTGGAGTAACACAGGGAACAGGACTCAGAAGGATTCGCTATCTCTTCGCAGAGATGAACGCAATCCACAAACGGTAACAGAACAGGATTCAGAAGGATTCGTTATCTCTTCGCAGAGATAAACGCAATCCGCAAACAGTAACAGAACAGGATTCAGAAGGATTCGTTATCTCCTCGCAGAGATGAACGCAATCCACGAACAGGAGCAGGATACTAGCTCAGCACGGGTGCTCACGATATGCGCAAACTACCAAAACGTGCTGGAAAGCTGACTAACTGCACACAGGATATAAACAGTTCGTGTACGTATACATCAGCGACACTGATGTATCAACGTAACACGAATACAAGGAAAATAATAAACGTGCTGGTATGCATATATATGGGCAATGAACCAATATATGATGCAAAACCAGCAAAGTATCTTTTAGAACAAGAAACACGATCGGGGGCTGAAGCGACAGCAAGACAGGCTTAAACTGAAGCTATGAAAACCCGAGGAGTCCTGCAGGAAGCAGATCTTTATACTGAGGTCATCCAATGGGAGCAGACATGCAGATTCCCACACAGGTGAATGATAATCAGTCACAAGCTGACAGCAGGGAAAGGCAGACAAAGCTATGCAGCTTGCATGGAAAGAGATCAGAACTGCCTGAGCTGCAGCACTACTACTTCCAGCAACACCTGCTGCAGCAGCGATCATTACAGTACCCCCGCCCTTAAAAGCGGATTCCAGATGCTTTTCAAAACTGAAATTCCCAACAAAACAGTCTGACTGATAATTCATGATGACCGGGACAGCCCGGCAAGACCGAATTCCAGAATCAGTCCCCACAAGACTGGACCCATCAGAACCAGAACCTACAGAACCATGCCCATCAGTACTACAAGCCCCAGTGTGACACCCATCAGAACCATGATTTCCAGAAGAAAGCCCTCCGAAACTCCCTGAGCGATACCCACCGCCTTCCAGGAACCGTTCAAAAACGCCAAAGCCTTTGCAATGCCCACCGGGACTGTCTTTACCAACACAAAACCCACTGTTGAACCAGTCCAAGGCACCAGGACAAGTTTTCTCAGAGACCTCCCAGAACACCTTGAAGCTCCAAAGAGATCCCCATAGGTCAGAACGCCCCTTAGGCTCACATGGAGAACTATCAAGAACCCCTATGGAACCTAGGGCAATTCCCGAGTCAGGGCCACAAGGACAAACATCAAGATCAGGGCTTTCAGGGACCAGAACCATCTCTGGGCATGCAGGCAGACTGGCAACATCAGAACATGTTCCCACTAAGGAAGCATCAGAGCACGCTAACACCTTAGACACACTTGGGCATTCTGGCACACAAAGAACATCTGGGCACACTGGCACAAGAGAAACCTCTGGGCATGTCAAGGAACTGTGAGCCTCAGGGTCAGCCAAGACAGGACCAAAACCAGGACTGGCCAAAAAAAAATCATCATGACTAGACTTCGCAACTACTGGACTTTTACACGAGAATGCAGGATCAGACTTAGATGTCGCTGATTCCAGCAAAGTCAGTAACAAATCAGATTCAGGGGCACTAACAAGACAGGACAAATCTTCTGATGTATGCACTGAACCAGATAGGGACTCCTTAACTACCTCTGGACTGGACAGAGACTCATCTAATACACTGGATTGGAGCTCATGAGGCGCTGCAGAACAAGTCAGTATTGCAGCAGCCCCCACTGGACTAGGCAAAACTGAGGAATTCCCTGGACAGGAAGGGGACTCTGGAACCTCTGCCACAGCGGCCAGAGAACCTGAATCTTTCAGGATACAGGGCTGGGTTTCAGGAACACTCATGAGACCGGACTGAAATTCTGAGATTTCTATTATTTTGACCAGAGAATCAGAATTATCCATGTTACAGGGCAAGACTTCTGAAACATTCAGAGGACAGGGCTGGAGTTCCTCGGCTGTTACAACACTGGAGAGGGACTCAACAACATTGGTTAAATCAGACTGTGTACAGGGCAAGGTATCTAACACACTTGCTGACGAGGATAATATTTCAATGGCTTCTGCTTTGCTGGGCAGAAATTCATCAAGTTTTATTAGAGCAGACTGTAATTCCAAAACAGCTGCTAGACAAGTGAATATTACTGCAACACCAACTGAGGTAAGCAGTGCCTCAGACTCCTCTGCTAGAGGGTTTGAAGTATCCAAAGTACTGGGTGAAGCATAAGACTCTGCGACCACAGCTTCACTGGACAGGATAACTGAACAGTCCATATTGCAGGGCAAAACCATGGAAGCACCTGCTGGACAGCATAAGGATTCTGTGACCTGAGCTTCATAGAAGAGATCTACTGCACAATTCATGGTACAGGGCAATTTTACTGGAACATTTTCTGAACAAGGTAATAATTCTGCGATTTCAGGTTCACATAGCAGATGCTCTGAGCTATTCACGAAACTAGAGCGAGGTGTAGAAACAGGAAGATCAAGACACAATGTTTGCGCATCTGAATCACCATTCATTTGTAAAATTGGAAAATTCAGATGCTGGGGTTCTGAGGTTTCTAGACAGGATTGCTGGGACTCGGAAACTGATGTAGTGCATCTATTGGCATCTGCTGGATCAGACAGGAGTTGAACTTTATTAACACAGGTAATTTCTGCAGAAGTGTTTGCAGAGGCAGGCAAGATTTTTCTGGTGTCTGTTTCACTGAACAAAGAGTCATGAGTACTGGCTAGGCTGGACTCGGAAGTCAGCAGGACCTCTGGATTCTCTGCTGAGAAATTTGCGCAGGGCAAGGTTAAGAATGTATCAGTGGCTTCTGTTTTACTGGTAAGTAACACTGAGTTATCCATGGTACAGGGTGGAATTGCAGGAACTTCAATTTCACACAAAAAGAGCTCCGAATCACCCGCTGAATCAGCCAAAGGTGCTGAAGCAGGCGGGTCAGAACGCCAAATTTGCGAATTCGGAGTCACATAAAAATCATCCAAAATCAGTTCCCACACATCAATCAATGGAGCCACAAAGTCATACCCACACACACCAGTTTTTATTAGGTTATAGGCAGACTTAATGCATGCATTCAATACTAATTCACTTTTTGCACTGTAAAATTGACAAAATGAACTTGAATCATTCTTCCATTCATTGACCAGAGCTTCCATCTCTCCTTTCTCAAATGGAGGATTCCAAGCATACTTAACAGGCAGATCATGGTTTGCAGATATGATTGTAGCAGGGACATATATTGGGTTAATTAGCAGGTGATTGGCAGATTCCTTATTCCTAAGAATCTCCAATACCTGTAGCAAGTGCTGAACTGTCGTGTATGCAAACTTTCCTTGCTTCACAAATAAGTTGATTTGTTCAATACTCTGTAATATCTCCTCATAATCATACTCAGATAATTCTTTTAAACAAAAATCTTTATTTTCCCTAGCCAGGGAGGAAAGTTCATTAGTAGTTTCATAAGTCCATTTAACTCCCCTGAAAGACAATTGCATTTCATTACCTGTTAATGGCAGAATCTCATTATAGGTCTCACTCGCTAAGGATAACGACTCTGCAGATCGGACACGTTTCTTAGAACGTTTGCGTTTTGCCTTAGACCCTGCTGTTTTTGGTGATTTATTCAAGGCTGCAGGAAAATTATCAGTAACACTTTCTGCTTGCTGAACATTTTTGCAAGCAATTGAAGGAGAAGCTGATTGGCCTGCTGCCAGGAGTTCATTAAGAGGAAAAGGCAATGGATCTATGCGCAACCAGTTATGGATCACAAACGCTAGAAATTCCAGCGGTCTCTCTTTCAATTCGGAATGATTGAGAACATCAAATGCCCACTGGAATAATTCCCCTTTAAACAAAATATAACTTAGTTGAAGTGCCCAGGTTGAAACAGGAGTCGCTTGGAGATCGGGATTGGCCAGGAACCTGGCACATTCAGAGAAAAACTCATTTTCTGTTTCAGAGTTAAGTTCTTCAAATTTCTTAAAGGAACAGGAACCATAATTAACAGTGTCATACTTTCTGGGAATCCCCCCCACAATGGGGATTGGTAATGGGGTTTTCATAATGTAAGGCTTGGTGGTGTATTCTCCACAGTCAGCATGCAACGCATGAGCTGGCGTGGAGGAGGTACACACACCAGCACAAGGAAACAGGCTATCCCTAGTATAGTGGAGGGGAGGACTGACTCCAATAGGAGATTGTGGCGCACAGAGCCGGTGCAGATCTGACAGCCACAAACAATGCTTTCGTTATAACGTCTCAGCGCAAAGTAGCGCTGAGCGCATAAACCAGAACTGAGGAGATCAGGACAGGTAGACAGAATGAACGCTTGCTAGCTAGCGGCTACTTAGCGACAGCAAGCGTCCAAAACAAGACAGACTGGAATGAGGCAGCCAATGCGATTGCAGCGATGGTGTGCCTCACAAAGACAGGACAGGATAGTCAGGAAATAGCCGGATCAAGATAGATGAACGTAACACAGACAAATATACAATAAGTATGTTTTCCTAGCGTATTACAATTACAGCTATCAATGAAACTATTTGTAACGTCTGACTAACATATGTATATATCGGCAATGAACCGATATATGACATAAGCAGGAACGCTGACTAGGACTGGAGTAACACAGGGAACAGGACTCAGAAGGATTCGCTATCTCTTCGCAGAGATGAACGCAATCCACAAACGGTAACAGAACAGGATTCAGAAGGATTCGTTATCTCTTCGCAGAGATGAACGCAATCCACAAACAGTAACAGAACAGGATTCAGAAGGATTCGTTATCTCTTCGCAGAGATGAACGCAATCCACAAACGGTAACAGGACAGGATTCAGAAGGATTCGTTATCTCCTCGCAAAGATGAACGCAATCCACGAACAGGAGCAGGATACTAGCTCAGCACGGGTGATTACGATACGCGCAAACTACCAAAACGTGCTGGAAAGCTGACTAACTGCACACAGGATATAAACAGTTTGTGTACGTATACATCAGCGACACTGATGTATCAACGTAACACGAATACAAGGAAAATAATAAACGTGCTGGTATGCATATATATGGGCAATGAACCAATATATGATGCAAAACCAGCAAAGTATCTTTTAGAACAAGAAACACGATCGGGGGCTGAAGCGACAGCAAGACAGGCTTAAACTGAAGCTATGAAAACCCGAGGAGTCCTGCAGGAAGCAGATCTTTATACTGAGGTCATCCAATGGGAGCAGACATGCAGATTCCCACACAGGTGAATGATAATCAGTCACAAGCTGACAGCAGGGAAAGGCAGACAAAGCTATGCAGCTTGCATGGAAAGAGATCAGAACTGCCTGAGCTGCAGCACTACTACTTCCAGCAACACCTGCTGCAGCAGCGATCATTACACTTCCTTATAAACTGTGTGGAAGAAAATACTTCCCTGTTAACTCATATCTAAATATTTGGAAATACTCCCATTTACCTTTCTATAGCAAGACTTAAGTAGGGAAAAAAAGACTGTCCAAGAGAATGCCATCTAGAAACATTTGATTCTGAGGAGGTGCATAGTGGCTTCTTTGAGCAAAAAAATAAAAAATAAAATAAAAATCGCAGATCCAGCAGGCGTTTCTGATTACCGCAGTCGATCGCACATCTATTGCAGGGCTCAGAATGACAAACTTTGGTTTTAAGATAGACAGTTCTGGGAAAGGTAGTTAATTGCGTTTAGCACTTAGCTGTAACAAGCTGGTTCCCCGGCCCCTTGGAGAGCTAATGGCCCCTCTCAGAGGATATGCCAGCTGTTTCACTCTGATAAGAAGGCCTAGATTCAGCCAGGCAGGCTACGAATCCCCGGGAGGTCTTGACACCTTGCTCCCTGGTAAGGATCAAAGGGAAGCCAGCTGCCAGCACACACCCGAAATGACCTGAGGCTCATAGCATAATCCATAACTTCCCAGATCTGTCATATTTCTGGGGTTCCTGAGATGGCAGCTTCGCCAAATGTGGGGAAAGTGTAGCATGAGTCCCGGTGCTGGTTCTGTGAAATTCCCAGAACTCTGTCCCCTAAACTCTCATAGCAATATGGGTTTGAAGAGACGGGGGTCAATTCTCATGATAGACCTGTCATATTTCATGTCCTAGGATTCGTAAAATCATGCTGAGTGTGAATATGCGGTATAGGTTTTAACTGCCTCCACGTGCACCCCAAGACGGGCCGAACTAGAATTCTGCCAGTCTAAGGGTCTGTAAGGATGGGACAGCCCCTGCTCCATCCTCCCGAGGCTGGACTTGTGCCTGTCATAGCCACTCCCTGCAGCGATGGGTGATAAAACTATTGCAGGCTGAAACGCAAGTGTCCTCCACCTTGAGACACCATCTTGATCACATCTGTGCCAGCTTGAGGATATGCTGGCATCCACCTGGTCTGAACTTTGAACTTTGAACTGAAACAAAAGGAACTCTACAAGTTTTTCCCACAAAAGGACATCTTTCCACAAATCTAAGTATTTTTTTATCCCTTTTAGTTTCTTTTATATTATGTTATCATTTGTCTCTATAATTGTTGATTTTAATGATTTTCTGTATACAGTATATTAATTATTTATATTGCACGTAAATAAAGACTTTCTCAAAGTCGTTTACTGTTCCGCTACACCTGCTATACAGCCATACACAGAAACTGAACTCAGGTCTCTGAGGAGTCGCTACTATTATTGATATCTAGACAGGATACAGCGTGTTTTAACTGTTTTATTTGCAGGATCAATCAGTCGGTAGGGACCACTGGCCCACACCAGTGGTGGTGGCAGATATACCCTGAAAAAGTGTGTAAAGTGTATTTCCGTAACCCACATGCTCCCTTCTGGTTTGTCGGTGGCCAATCCCCAATGGTTTCTGCGCATTGACTGCGACCACAGTTTGCACGATCTGTGTGCTGGAACCGTTTGGAAGGCATTTCGCGTTCCAGCCACCAGGGCTCCTGTGACATATATATATATATATATATATATATATATATATGTATATATATATATATATATATATATATATATATATATGTGTATATATATATATATATATATATATATATAGATATGTAATATGTTATATATATGTAATATATTATTTTGACTGATATTTAAAGCTTTGCTGATCTTGCAGCCCTCACCTTTTTTGTGTAAAGTAATGATTTCCTTTCTCAGATTTTTTTACATTTCTCTTTCATGTGGAGCCATTGCTGACAGCATGAAATGGGAAGGGCTTTTCTTTAAGTAATGCCCTTTTATACTCACAAAAAATAAAATCTTCTATGAACTCACCATACTCCTAACGGAATACCTTTGGGTGTCTTCTTTCTAAAATGGGGTCATTTGTGGGGTTCCTATACTGCCCTGGCATTTTATGGGCCCTAAACCGTGAGGAGTAGTCTTGAAACCAAATGTCGCAAAATGACCTGTGAAATCCTAAAGGTACTCATTGGACTTTGGGCCCCTTAGCGCACTTAGGGTGCAAAAAAGTGCCACACATGTGGTACCGCCGTACTCAGGAGAAGTAGTATAATGTGTTTTGTGGTGTATTTTTACACATACAAATGCTGGGTGGGAGAAATATCTCTGTAAATGACAATTGTTTGATTTTTTTTACACACAATTGTCCATTTACAGAGAGATTTCTCCCACCCAGCATGGGTATGTATAAAAATACACCCCAAAACACATTATACTACTTCTTCTGAGTACGGCGATACCACATGTGTGACACTTTTTTTGCAACCTAGGTGCACTAAGGGGCCTAACGTCCAATTCACAGGTCATTTTGAGGCATTTGGATTCTAGACTACTCCTCACGGTTTAGGGCCCCTAAAATGCCAGGGCAGTATAGGAACCCTACAAGTGACCCCATATTAGAAAGAAGACACCCCAAGGTATTCTGTTAGGAGTATGGTGAGTTCAAAGAAGATTTTTTTTTGTCACAAGTTAGCGGAAAATGACACTTTGTGAAAAAAAAACAATACAAATCAATTTCCGCTAACTTGTGACAAAAAATAAAATCTTCTATGAACTCATCATACACCTAACATAATACCTTGGGGTGTCTTCTTTCTAAAATGGGGTCACTTGTGGGGTTCCTATACTGCCCTGGCATTTTAGGGGCCCTAAACCGCGAGGAGTAGTCTGGAAACCAAATGCCGCAAAATGACCCTTGAAATCCTAAAGGTTCTCATTGGACTTTGGGCCCCTTAGCGCAGTTAGGGTGCAAAAAAGTGTCACACATGTGGTATCGCCGTACTCAGGAGAAGTAGTATAATGTGTTTTGTGGTGTATTTTTACATATAACCATGCTGGGTGGAAGAAATATCTCTGTAAATTACACATTTTTGATTTTTTTTAAACACAATTGTCCATTTACAGAGAGATTTCTCCCACCCAGCATGGGTATGTGTAAAAATACACCACAAAACACATTATACTACTTCTCCTGAGTACGGCGATATCACATGTGTGACACTTTTTGTGCAGCCTAGGTGCGCTAAGGGGCCCAACGTCCTATTCACAGGTCATTTTGAGGCATTTGTTTTCTAGACTACTCCAGTCCTCACGGTTTAGGGCCCCTAAAATGCCAGGGCAGTATAGGAACCCCACAAGTGACCCCATTTTAGAAAGAAGACACCCCAAGGTATTCTGTTAGGAGTATGGTGAGCTCATAGAAGATTTTATTTTTTGTCACAAGTTAGTGAAAAATGACACTTTGTGGAAAAAAACAATAAAAATTAATTTCCGCTAACTGTTGACAAAAAATAAAATCTTCTATGAACTCGTCATACACCTAACAGAATACCTTGGGGTGTCTTTTTTCTAAAATGGGGTCACTTGTGGGGTTCCTATACTGCCCTGGCATTTTACGGGCCCAAAACCGTGAGTAGTCTGGAAACCAAATTTCTCAAAATGACTGTTCAGGGGTATAAGCATCTGCAAATTTTGATGACAGGTGGTCTATGAGGGGGCAAATTTTGTGGAACCGGTCATAATCAGGGTGGCTTCTTAGATGACAGGTTGTATTGGGCCTGATCTGATGGATAGGAGTGCTAGGGGGGTGAAAGGAGGTGATTGATAGGTGTCTCAGGGGGTAGTTAGAGGGGAAAATAGATGCAATCAATGCACTGGGGAGGTGATCGGAAGGGGGCCTGAGGGGGGTCTGATGGTTTGGCCGAGTGATCAAGAGCCCCCACGGGGCAAATTAGGGCCTGATCTGATGGGTAGGTGTGCTAGGGGGTGACAGGTGGTGACAGGAGGTGATTGATGGGTGTCTCAAGGTGTGATTTGAGGGGGGAAATAGATGCAAGCAATGCACTGGCGAGGTGATCAGGGCTGGGGTCTGAGGGTGTTCTGAGGGTGTGGGCGGGTGATTGGGTGCCCTAGGGGCAGATAGGGGTCTAATCTGATGGGTATCAGTGACAGGGGCTGATTGATGGTTGATCAGTGGGTGATTAGATGGCAGAACAGATGTAAACAATAAACTTTGGAGGTGATCTGAGGGTAGGTCTGGGGCAATCTGATGGTGTGGGTGGGTGATCAGATTGCCCGCAAGGGGCAGCTTAGGGGCTGATTGATGGTTGGCAGTGACAGGGGGTGATTGATGGGTGGCAGTGACAGGGGGTGATTGATGGGTGATTGATAGGTGATTGACAGGTGATCAGTGGGTTATTACAGGGAAAAACAGATGTAAATTATGCACTGGCGAATTGATAAGGGGGGGTCTGAGGGCAATCTGAGCATGTGGGGCGGGTGATTGGGTGCCCGCAAGGGGCATATTAGGGTCTAATCTGATGGGTAACAGTGACAGGTGGTGATAGGGGGTGAGTGATGGGTAATTAGTGGGTGTTTAGAGGAGAGAACAGATGTAAACACTGCACTTGGGAGGTGATCTGATGTCGGATCTGCGGGCGATCTATTGGTGTGGGTGGGTGATCAGATTGCCCGCAAGGGCAGGTTAGGGGCTGATTGATGGGTGGCAGTGACAGGGGGTGATTGATGGGTGGCAGTGACAGGGGGTGATTGATGGGTGGCAGTGACAGGGTGTGATTGATGGGTGATTGATAGGTGATTGACAGGTGATTGACAGGTGATCAGTGGGTTATTACAGGGAAGAACAGATGTAAATAATGCACTGGCGAATTGATAAGGGGGGGTCTGAGGGCAAACTGAGCGTGTGGGCGGGTGATTGGGTGCCCGCAAGGGGCAGATTAGGGTCTAATCTGATGGATAACAGTGACAGGTGGTGATAGGGGGTGATTGATGGGTAATTAGTGGGTGTTTAGGGTAGAGAACAGATGTAAACACTGCACTTGGGAGGTAATCTGACGTCGAATCTGTTGGTGTGGGTGGGTGATCAGATTGCCCGCAAGGGCAGGTTAGGGGCTGATTGATTTGTGGCAGTGACAGGGGGTGATTGATGGGTGGCAGTGACAGGGGGTGATTGACAGGTGATTGACAGGTGATCAGTGGGTTATTACAGGGAAGAACAGATGTAAATAATGCACTGGCGAATTGATAGGGGGGGGGCGAGGGCAATCTGAGCATGTGGGCGGGTGATTGGGTGCCCGCAAGGGGCAGATTAGGGTCTAATCTGATGGGTAACAGTGATAGGGGGTGATTGATGGGTGATTGATGGGTAATTAGTGGGTGTTTAGAGTAGAGAACAGATGTAAACACTGCACTTGGGAGGTGATCTGATGTCGGATCTGCGGGCGATCTATTGGTGTGGGTGGGTGATCAGATTGCCCGCAAGGGGCAAGTTAGGGGCTGATTGATGGGTGGCAGTGACAGGGGGTGATTGACAGGTGATTGACAGGTGATCAGTGTGTTATTACAGGGGGATAGAGGCATACAGTAAACAGGGGGGGGGGGGGGGGTAGAGGCATACAGTACATGGAGGGGGGGTCTGGGGGGGGTCTGGGGAGAATCTGAGGGGTGGGGGGGTGATCAGGAGGGAGCAGGGGGCAGTTTAGGGTTAAAAAAAATAGCGTTGACAGAAAGTGACAGGGAGTGATTGATGGGTGATTAGAGGGGTGATTGGGTGCTAACAGTGGTCTGGGGGGGTCTGAGGGGTGCTGTGGGCAAGGGGCAGGGGGGGAAATCAGTGTTCTTGGGTGCAGACTAGGGTGGCTGCAGCCTGCCCTGGTGGTTGGTGGTCCCTCGGACACTGGGACCACCAGGGCAGGAGGCAGCCTGTATAATAGGCTTTGTATACATTACAAAGCCTATTATACATACGTGCAGCGGCAATCCGGGTGCTAGTAACCCGCCGGCACTTCCGAATGGCCGGCGGGTTCCAGCGCGAGGGGGGCGGAGCCAGTCGCCGGCGGCTGATCGCGTCACAAATGACGCGATCGCCGCATAACAACGCCTGCCGCCGCCGCCTCTGCCGATGGGCGTATTGCGGTTGTTTAGGCCCAGTCTTTGCCGCCGCCCATCGGCTGGGGGCGGTCGGCAAGTGGTTAACAGGTGCAAGATGGATGCCCTGGTGAAGACAATTTCTGCTTTGTTGTATGTTGTATGTTGCAGTTAAATACAGGACACTACTTGGGTGAACAGGCTGGGAAAAATATAGTAACAACATCTGAACTGATATATTATGCTTAACCACATTTGGATCAATTTAAAATTGCTGCTGCTCTGAAGATGCAAACATACAGTATCTGGCAAGGCACTTTTGGGATTTGTAGCTCCCCTAAAGGTGCAGATTAAGTGTGTGATATTTTCTTTGCTGACTTTTGTAGGTCTTATAATCCATTTTATAGTCAGCAATGTAATTATTTTTATATTTTCATACAGCACTGACACCCTTTTCAGCACTTTACAGAGTACACCCTCCGCAGCACTTTGCAGAGTACATAGTTATGTCACTAACATTCCGTCTAGAGGAGCTTAGTTATGTCACTAACTGTCCCTTAGAGGAGCTCACAATCCAATCCCTATAATTGTCTGTCAATGTCTTATGTTCCTGTTGTAGTCTAAGGCCAATAAACTCAAGTGCAGGTTTGCGAACTTCCGTGGTTCGCGTTCGCGTCCCGCAGGCGAACTTTTGCGGAAGTTCGGTTCGCCCCATAATGCACCATGAGGGTCAACTTTGACCCTCTACATCACAGTCAGCAGGCCCAGTGTGGCCAATTAGGCTACACTAGCCCCTGGAGCCACTCCCCCCCTACTAAAAGGCAGGCAGCGGCGACCATTACGGTCACTCGTGTGCCTGCATTAGTGAGAGTAGGGCGAGCTGCTGCACACTCTCTCTCATAGGGAAAGATTAGTTAGGCTTAGCTTGTCCCTGGCTGCATACCTGTTCTGTGAACCCACCACTGCATACCTGTTCTGCGAACCCATCACTGCATACCTGTTCTGTGAACCCACCACTGCATACCTGTTATGTGAACCCACCACTGCATACCTGTTCTGTGAACCCACCACTGCATACCTGTTCTGTGAACCCACCACTGCATACCTGTTCTGTGAACCCACCACTGCATACCTGTTCTGTGAACCCACCACTGCATACCTGTTCTGTGAACCCACCACTGCATACCTGTTCTGTGAACCCACCACTGCATACCTGTTCTGTGAACCCACCACTGCATACCTGTTCAGTGAACCTGCCACTGCATACCTGTACTGTTCAGTGAACCCGCCACTGCATACCTGTTCTGTTCAGTGAACCCGCCACTGTATACCTGTTCTGTTCAGTGAACCCGCCACTGCATACCTGTTCTGTTCAGTGAACCCGCCACTGTATACCTGTTCTGTTCAGTGAACAGTTTGGTGTGTCAGTGTGAAGCAGTACCTTAATTACACTACCTGATTGATGTATACACATGGAAGATGTTTTAAAGCACTTTAGGCCTGTCATTTAGCATTCAATATGATTTCTGCCCTTAAAACGCTGCTTTGCGTCAAATCCAGATTTTTCCCGGGGACTTTTGGCGTGTATCCCACTCCGCCATGCCCCCCTCCAGGTGTTAGACCCCTTGCAACATCTTTTCCATCACTTTTGTGGCCAGCATAATTTTTTTTTTTTCAAAGTTCGCATCCCCATTGAAGTCTATTGCGGTTCGCGAACTTTAACGTGAACCGAACCTTTCGCGAAAGTTCGCGAACCCGGTTCGCGAACCTAAAATCGGAGGTTCGGCCCAACTCTACTTTTGGGTGTGAAAGGAAACCACATACTCTATTCAGATAGTGTACTGGCCCAGATTTGAACCTGGATGGGGCCCACCAAAGACAGCAGCTTTTAATTGGTTGACTAACCGCTAGTTCATTCTGGTAGAAAGTTATGATGGAGCATGGGAAAATACTGCTGATTCTGTCCATGACATACAAAAATGCAAGCTAATATATTTGGAGTACACTAGTCTGACATTCTCATCATGGAGGGAATACATGACTGGATATTTTGCAAATAAATGAGGCCTAGTTATAAGAAGTCCCATTGTAGACATAGTAATATCCTAATTTTATCACGTGATTACTTTTTATAAAACAATTGCAATAGAAAACAATAATATCTATCTAAAATCAAACTATAATCATGGCCATATATGGGCCATGGGATGCATGGAGCAAATTACCCTTATATGGGCATTACCTAGGTAACAAACACAAGCTGTGCAAATTGCACAGTGCACACTGCTTAGTCGGCATAAGTAACTGTGATCTCTGCACAAGGCAACTTAACCAATGTTTAGAGACTATGGCCCATAACAAGATGGGAGTCTACACAACTGGACAAAAATTATCATATCTATAAGAATGTAAAGCATAGTCTGAGAAATGATTGTAATGTGATTGTTTTTAGTTTTTTACAATCAGATTAACAAAAGTAAAAGTGCTAAAAATGTATCGAACTGAACTGAATCTGAATTAAATTCTTTCACCCATTCTTTTGTGATCCTTTGACTTCATACAATGATTGCAGTAACTGGGGAAGCCGTACCTATGTAAAACAGGGGCTATGTGCTTGCCCATGTATGCACACTGTGATTGCATGTCACAAATTAACTGAATATACTGCAGCCATTATATGGACCGTGTGATCACTGTCAAGTAGCGATAACAAATAGCAGGTCTTTCTGGCCATGTACTGTGTATAGAAGATTTATCTTTAAACATCAGCTGTAGACTCCAATAATTTTAATAATAGTAAAAAGTCATAATTTAGCACTAGGGCTCAGATTAAAATCTGGTTAATTGGTCCTTCTCAAATTTGGTCTTAAGCTAGCCATACATCTAGCGATTCTGATTCAATCGACAAAGCATTCGACTTTATTACTTCAGTATGGTTGATTGAAGGTCGATCAACTAGTGACCCACACACTGCAAACAATATCCTATGCAATTCACTATCACATTAATGTTGTGTCTCCATGCTCTGAATGCAAAATCAACTCAGAGTTGATCAAATGACATGTGAACAGTAGCCAATTACGATGCGATTGACCGATATCTTGCATCCTGCTCAATCGGCTAAGCTGGTAGATTCAACATGAAATGTGCCACTTTTCATTGATTGGGAATTTTGGAACACACGCAATTCTCTCTCAATTCTGTAAGATGATCAGATTAAATGGTTGATCGTACAGCCAAATCTCTAGATGTATTGCCACCTTTAGGCTTTGGTGGAGACATTAACGTGTTTTGGTTTCTGGACGTAGAAACTACGTCCAGTAACCATGTGCGCTACCGCGCGCCCCCGCGGCCGATCGCGCGCGTGCACGCGCACTCCCGGCCGCAGATTCGGTAGTCAGGGAATCAATGTATCGGACTATGAAGTCCGATCACTGATTCCTCTCCCCCGCTGAAAAAGCGACAGCTTCTCTCGGAAGCTGCGCCTTTTCTGGCCATTCACTTCCTGATGCGCCACTCTAAGCGTGTGTTACGCTTAGAGTGACGTCATGTAAACAAACTCATGGCCGCCATCTTGTGGCCAAAAAGTAATACTACACCTGAAAATAAAAATGAATTAAAATCAACACACATTTACATTATAAATCTATTGTTTACCCCCCACCCTCCCAAAACTACCCAAATAAAATGTTTACTATAAATAAAAAAAACCATTACAATTAAAAAAAAAAAACATGTAAATATTTACCTAAGGGTCTAAACTTTTTAAATATCAATGTAAAGATGAAATATTTCTATATTTTTTTTATTTTAAACTTGTTAATAGTGATGGATGCAAAATGGAAAAAATGCACCTTTATTTCCAAATAAAATATTGTCGCCATACATTGTAATAGGGACATAATTTTAATGGTGTAATAACCGGGACATATGGGCATATACAATACGTGAGTTTTAATTATGGAGGCATGTATTATTTTAAAACTATAATGGCTGAAAACTGAGAAATAATGAATTTTTCCATTTTTTTCTTATTTTTCCTTTTAAAATGCGTTAACAGTAAAGTGGCTCTTAGCAAAATGTACCCCCCAAAGAAAGCCTAATTGGTGGCGGAAAAAACAAGATATAGATCAGTTCATTGTGATAAGTAGTGATAAAGTTATAGGCTAATGAATGGGAGGTGAACATTTCTCTCGTGAAAACCACGGAACCTGAATGGGTTAAGCTATGGCTATGGTAACATTTTCAGCTCCTCTAAAGGACAGTCAGTGACATGACTATGTATGCTGGGCGATGCTGGGGATGATGTCAGTGCCATATAAATATATAATATTAACAATTCTACACTATAATAATGATATTACCTTTATAACTGTATGGAATTGTCTTCTGTCACTTTCTCCAGTAATACAGGGGTTTGCAAAAGTATGTGAAGTTTTCCACATTTTGTCATATTACTGCCACAAACCACAAACATGAATCAATTTTATTGGAATTCCACGTGAAAGACCAATACAAAGTGGTGTACACGTGAGAAGTGGAATGAAAATCATACATGATTCTACACATTTTTTACAAATAAATAACTGCAAAGTGGGGTGTGCGTAATTATTCAGCCCTCTTTGGTCTGGGTGCAGTCAGTTGTCCATAGACATTGCTTGATAAGTGCTAATGACTAAATAGAATACAACTATGTGTAATCTAATGTCGGTAAAAATACAGCTGCTCTGTGACAGCCTCAGAGGTTGTCTAAGAGAATATTGGGAGCAACAACACCACAAAGTCCAAAGAACATACCAGACAGGTCTGGGATAAAGTTATTAAGAAATTTAAAGCAGGCTTAGGCTACAAAAAGATTTCCAAAGCCTTGAACATCCCACGGAGCATTGTTCAAGCGATCATTCAGAAATGGAAGGAGTATGGCACAACTGTAAACCTACCAAGACAAGGCCGTCCACCTAAACTCACAGGCTTAACAAGGAGAGCACTGATCAGAAATGCAGTCAAGTGGTCCATGGTGACTCTGGACGAGCTGCAGTGATCTGCAGCTCAGGTGGGGGAATCTGTCTATAGGACAACTATTAGTCGTGCAATACACAAAGTTGGCCTTTATGGAAGAGTGGCAAGAAGAAAGCCATTGTTAACAGAAAAGCATGAAAAGTCCCGATTGCAGTTTGCCACAAGCCATGTGGGGACACAACAAACATGTGGAAGAAGGTGCTCTGATCAGATGAGACCAAAATGGAACTTTTTGGCCAAAATGCAAAACGCTATGTGTGGCGGTAAACTAACACTGCAAATGACTCTGAACACACCATCCCCACTGTCAAATATGGTGGTGGCATCATCATGCTCTTTGGGTGCTTCTCTTCAGCAGGGATAGGAAAGCTGGTCAGAGTTGATGGGAAGATTAATGGAGCCAAATACAGGGCAATCTTGAAAGAAAACCTCCTGGAGTCTGCAAAAGACTTGAGACTGGGGCGGAGGTTCACCTTCCAGCAGGACAACGACCCTAAACATAAAGCCGGGGCAACAATGGAATGGTTTAAAACAAAACATATCCATGTGTTAGAATGGCCCAGTCAAAGTCCAGATCTAAATCCAATCGAGAATCTGTGGCAAGATCTGAAAACTGCTGTTCACAAACACTGTCCATCTAATCTGACTGAGCTGGAGCTGTTTTGCAAAGAAGAATAGGCAAGGATTTCAGTCTCTAGATGTGCAAAGCTGGTAGAGACATACCCTAAAAGAATGGCAGCTGTAATTGCAGCAAAAGGTGGTTCTACAAAGTATTGACTCAGGGGGCTGAATAATTACGCACACCCCACTTTGCAATTTTTTAATTTTTTTTATGTTTGGAATCATGTAAGATTTTTGTTCCACTTCTCACGTGTAAAACACTTGTTATTGGTCTTTCACGTGGCATTCCAATAAAATTGATTCATGTTTATGGCAGTAATATGACAAAATGTGGAAAACTTCAAGGGGGCTGAATACTTTTGCAAATATATTTTTTTTCTTATTAAATCATTATTTCTTTTCACATAAAAAAGATATGAATTTTGTGGAATGTATGTGTGACATTTAAAAATTAAACTGCTTGAAAATGACATAATATTAATAAGTTATCTCTTTCAGTACATATTTGTTAAAGACTGTGAACAGAATAACTTAAAAAAAATATTGTTTCTTTTCTTTCTTTCTTTTTTTTCATTGATTTAATTTTAGTGACATTTTCAAAATCCAGTATTCAGTAGTCAGTGTTGCTACATATTAACAACAGTCATTGGTGATGATGATTCCCATCTGTGTTTTCTAATTTTTTATTTTCCAATGAAAAATGGCATTTCTGAGCTGGAAATCAAAATGTGGAAACTGCTTAATACAGATTTTCTAAGTGCCAAGTATTTTGCAGTGAAGCATATGGCATCAACTTTCTAAGTTAATTCCAAAGCACCCAGACATGGTACTGTCACAAAACTTACTGTGTAGTTTAGGAACTCTTGATGAAAACATGTTAGATTTTTTTCTTTATAAAAAAAACAAGAACTTTGCAGTCTTTGTGATGATTCTTCGAAGATGAAGTTTTGGCAGGAAATGTGTTTTTAGCTCAGTGGGATATGAAATTGCGTTTGTTTTAAAGCTCATTAGTCTTCTAACACTTCAGTCTACAATAAATATATGTAATGATCTGCTTAGCTGTCTGCATGGGCAGACAGCTGTTTGACCATTCTTTAAGTCTGAGGGCTGCAGGTCTCCGGAAAAGAGACCTGTCTTCTCTTTGCAAGTTTCAGAGTTGCTCTGCTGAGGAATTTGCATACACTTGTCATGCAAATTGCCTACCTGTCTCCTTTGAAGGCTTGCAGTATAAATACCTTGTTCTCCCAGAATCCCTTGCTGGTCATGAAGGTTTGTTTCTGCTAACTCTCCTGGAGAATCAGCCTTGCTTGTTTGCTAAAGATTATCTCAGAGTAATTCCTTGGGCCTGCACTAGGCATCCCTTCTAGTGCAGTCAGGTTGTATTATCTGTTTCGTCTGTACGATTGCACGGTTGCCAGCGGTTGGCGATTGTGAATCGTTCTGTCTTGCGATTGTCTTGTCGACAGGAAATCGTTCTATCTGTTTGGATCGCACTTGCCCTAACGGTAGTGGCGGTGGTTCCTTCATTATTCTGCCTTAGGGGTGCTAACCAGAGCAGCGGTTGCTACTGGCTGCTCCTTCTCTCTGTCTTTGTCTTGTACGAACGCTTGCTGTAGGCTCGGTGAGGTAACCGTTTAGCAAGCTTTCGCGTTCACTATTTTGTGTTTGTGTTTCTTTGGTTAGTTAGGGTGGCACGGTTATCACTGGGGGCCTAACGCGCGGTGATCGTGCTTAAACGCGTTCGCTGTTGCGAATGAGTGCGATGTTCGCGTTTAGTTAGTGTTTGTTATTTTCCTTGTTGTTCTTATTACTGTTTCTGGTTGTGCCTTCTTGCTACTCTCGTGCTCGGTTTTGTGTCACTATTGGCAATCGCCACTCTGGCGATTGCGTTCCCACTTCATTTCCATTGTTGTGTGTTCACCATCGCTGGGCGGCGACTAGATTGGTGGACACACATACATTCTGTCTCTGTGTTCTCTCTCTCTTTAAGGGCGATCTTGCCCTGCATTGCTTCAACTCGTACAATTCCCATCTGGCGTCTGTGGCAGTGCAGAGGCTGTGTTCGTCTGCACTCCACAGCTCCATCTGCCGGGGGGAATCTCCCTCTACAGGTGCATAGCACCACAGCTGGGTTCTCTCAATTTACACGCTTGTGGAGGACTTCCGTAGTGTCGGCGCGCGTCCTGCGCGCTGACCACGGAAATAATTCCACAATCGTTACAATATATTTCCAAAGCCACTGGGGAAACTTTTACAATTTAAAATGATAATACACAATTAATAATGAAAAGTGTGGGGTCCCATTTACAAATACTTTTAACCCCTTGTCTCCATGGAGACTGGCATTCTTAATATAATTCAGAATTTGTGGAGGTAAGACTCCACCCCCAAAGCAATACCTGCCCACGTCTTATATAATACCATTGGATGGGTACACTATAAAATAAGGGGGGAGAGGGATGACAAAGCTACTCTCCATTTGTAGAACACCATTTGCCAAATGCACCCCACTTCCAGTGCCAAGGTCAAAAGGAAAGGGGGATGCTTAGGTTTTCAAAACTCCTCACTACTGTCAAAACCGCCATTTGCAGGGAGTTTAACAACAATAGCAAGGCCTTACATGGGCGCTGATACCAGCAAGATACTCATCTGTATTCTGTAGGCAAAATGGGGAACTACCTACATCAAGGAAGCTGGATGGGATTATGGTTGTTTGTGGCGTAAACTTGCCAAGGTAGAAGTTTATTTGCTTTCAGTCAATGTACTTTATTTGTTTCTTTTCTTCTAATTTTCTTACACAAAGTTGTATATGTGGTATATGTGGTATATGTGGCACAAGCTGTATGCTCTTTCTCTGCTGTGCTATTGAGCAAAAATAGTGGAGCAGTATTATAAGATATTTTTAATTAATTTTCCCTTTCTAAGTTGGTGTAATTAGCATTTGTTATCACATTTTGGGAATCAAAACACCCCAGCACAAAAGAAGACTAAAACTGAAACAACAAAGTTCCATGTTACCACTCTGGGGCTTTCAACCAGGGCTCCAATGGATTCTGGAAGAGAGTTGCTGCATCACTGCTGCACCCAGCCTCCTTTGGTCACTTCTGTGAGTGATAAAGTACATAATAGCCTCTACTTTTGGTGCTGATTAGAGAAGGAGTGTTACTGCCACTAGCCTCCCCTTTCATTCTGTCAAGCTGTAAGGTCATAGTTACAGTGAAACTTGGTGGCTTCACAGGATTAAGGGCTTGTTCACACTTGAGCGGGAATCTTCGCGATTCCACTAGCGTTTTTGTAAACTGCGTAGCTAATGATTCCCTATGGCAGTGTTCTCACTGCCACGTTCGTGGGCATTTTGCGATTAGCAATAATTGCAAAACGCATTACATGCAGCATTTTGGCAGCGATTCTGGAGCGATTGTGATTAGCATGTATAGAACTGCTAATCGTGATTGCTTCCAAAATGCTACTCTGTCCAGTGATTTTTTTCTGCGTTAATTGTGGCAAAATCACTCCCACAAAATGCTAGAGGTAATCGCTAGCGTTTTGCGATTTTAAGTGTAAACAGGGCCTAAGGGATGAGAAGATGTCTCTACCAGTGATGAGCGAAGATGCCAATATTCTTTTCACAGTCATTTTCACGAAAATAATATTAAATGCAATTTTTTTTTTGTGTGTGTGTGTGTGTGAAAATGCCATTGAAAAAAAGTTTTGTTATTTTTCATATTTTTCCCAAAGCTGCATGGTAAAAGTATACATTTTTCACATTTTTGTGGGTAAAATATTTTGTGGTAAAATATTGTTTCCCAATGTTTTAGGGTTTTTTTTGTGGTAAAATATTGATTTTCCAAGTTTTTGCGAAAATACAAGCTACTTTCGCAAAAAAATTTCGAAATGGAAAATAGCATTTTCAGTGCGAAAATGACTTTGGCGAAAATTCGCAAGCAACACTGGTTGTGCCTTCAGAGCTGCATTATCCCACTGAAGATGCTCACTGGTGAGTATCGAGTGATGTGGGGTCGTTGAATCAGATAAAAAAATCCACGAGTTCAAGACTTTATAACTGAAAATGTTATTTCTTTTCATACCGTATTCATTTGTACAGGTGTTTCAGCACATAACTATCTTCTTTACTGAGTAAAATATGAATACTGTTTGATTTCTTACCACTGTGACTGCTGGGCTCGTAATACTACTACTACTACTAATAATAATAATAATATTACATAGATAGCAAACTGTAAAATACTGCCTATTGCATTTCTTCATAGAATGGACTGTTAGCCCATGTGAATCAGCTACTTTGAGGGCTCATTGTTATTTTTTGATTGTAGATCGAAATTGCACACTAATCAAGCTAGATTTCAGGCCACTCTGTGGGATTTTCACTCTTCCTTCTAATTCTGTTGCATCTTTTTTCTTTGCTTTCTAGCAGTTTTGGTAATTTGGAGGTTGAGTGAAAGTCACAAGAAATTAGCATAGTCGTCGATCAATACTAGAGAAACAAACTCCTAGGCTGTGTAGTTATATAGAGAACATTTTGCATGCAGATTCTGTGATGAATACAGCAAGAATGCACAACGAGAGTTTCATTAGAGGCAATGGATGATGTCCAGTGAGTGTTGTAGCCAATCCAGGTTTAGCATTTTTGCTTAATCTGCACATTGAAATGTGATTTTTTTTCCTTCTCTGCTTTAAAATAGTATTATAAAAATTGAAGCCTGATCAAGAATTATATAGGTTAAAAAGCACAACACAATTTGTGATATTATGAGCATTTTGGTTCACAGTAATCATATACTTTTCTATGTTAAGGTAGAACTCTAGTCAATATGCACTAGCAACCCAAAATGTACTAAAATAACCACTTCAGCCTACAGTGTCGTTTCACCTTATGCATCTTAGCAACTTTCTCCTCCCATTCATTCACCAATAACTTTATCACTACTTATTAGTGATGATCGTAGTCTGCTAACTACAATTATGCAAAATTATGCATACATTTTCGCTATTACGCATACACGTAATCGTAATTACAAATTTGTAATTTATTTGACTTTGTGTAATCATTCGCAATTACGCATGAATTTACGCGCAATTTACATGTAATTTTGTGCCGACTTTGGTGGTGACCAGCAAAGCCCACATATATGCTATTGCTACCAAAATTGCTATATATGTTACAAATTATATTGGGCACAAGTCAAAAAAAATATTTTTCAAAAAGACCTTGTAAACCTAGAAAAATGACAGTTTAAAAATAATTTTTTTGTATTTTTAAAATCGATTTTCTCAAAGATTACAAAGTCTTATTGAACAATTTTTTTGCAACCTATACCCACTAACCTTCTTAACATATGTAACACTTTTGGTAGCAATGACATGTATGTGAGCTTTGCTATTAACCTTCAAAGTCGGCACAAAATTACGCGTAAATTACGCGTAAATTCATGTGTAATTACGAATGGGAACAATTAACTATAAAGTTGCTTACACTGTTCTCCTGAAATAACGCATTACGATTATAATGCGCAATTGCGTATTACAATGCGTAATTACGCATAGGTGTCATTTCTGCTCATCACTACTACTTATCATAATTCATTGATCTATATCTTGTTTTTTCTGCCACCAATTAGGCTTTCTTTGGGTGGTACATTTTGCTGAGAATTATTTTTTTCTAAATGCATTTTAATGGGAATATTAAGAAAAAAATGGAAAAAAATCATTATTTCTCAGTTTTCAGCCATTATAGCTGTAAAATAATACATGCTACCATAATTAAAACCCACATATTTTATTTGCCCATTTGTCCTGGTTATTACACCATTTAAATTATGTCCTTATAACAATGTATGGTGTCAATATTTTATTTGTAAATAAAGGTGCATTTTTTCAGTTTGCGTCCATCACTATTTACAAGCTTATAATTTAAAAAATTATAGTAATATACTCGCTTGACATGCATATTAAAAAAGTTCAGACCCTTAAGTAACTATTTATGTTTTTTTTATTGTAATTTTTTTTTAATTAAAAATTTTATTTGGGGTTTTTCGGGGTGTGGAAGGTAAACAGGTGATTTTAAATGTAATTGATTGTGTATATTTAAAAAAAAATGTATGTAGATGTAGTTTTACTATTTGGCCACAAGATGGCCACATTGATTTTTTGATTTTTCGTCCTGTAAGTGAGAGCTCTCGCTTACAGGAAGTGAAGGGGTGACGTGGGACATAGAAAAATTGCAGCTTTTCAGAGAAAGACGTCGGTTTTTCTTAGGGGGACATAGATCAATGAATGGACTTTGTATTCCCATTCATTGATCTCAGGGGCAGTGGAAGTCAGTGGGAGCGCGCGGGCGTGTGCATGGCACCGCAGCGGCAGTGCAGGCTATCTGGACGGATATATCCGTCCAGATAGACCTACAGTAAGTGTATAAACATGTAAATGTGCTCATTAGGGGTCCTTCTGATACTTACAGGGCCCCCCTGATTATGCCACTCTCCCCTTCTTTCCTCCACTTTGCCCACTGTTTGTGGCATGCTCTGCCCTACTCTCTTTGTTTGTCAGAGTTCCTGCCTGACTGTATATAACAGCTGTGACCAGGAGTGTTATGGGCAAGCTCCGTTCAGAACTGCTGCTTGCACACCCTATTATTGGTGAAGACACCATATAGGAATGAAGCAGAAGAAGAATGTTTATGCTATATGCTTGGGTGGAAGTTTAAAGGACACCGGAGGTGAGAGGGATATGGAGGCTGCCATATTTATTTCATTTTAAACAATACCAGCTGCTTGGCAGTCCCTCCTGATCCTGTGTCTCTAACACGTTTAGCCATAGACATTGAACAAGCATGCAGCAGATCAGGTACTCTGACTCAGCTGACTCAGGTTTTACAGGATTAGCCATATGCTTGTTCCAGGGTTTTGACTCAAACACTATTTATGCAAGAAGATCTTCAGGACTGCCAGACAACTGGCATTGTTTACAAGGAAATAAATATGGCAGACTCCATATCCATCTCACCTCAGGATCCCTTTAAGTCTGTCAGTACTCTATGGGTAGTGAGTCTGTACCTAAAATGTTCACTCATAAGTGTGAACAAAGTAAAACGAATCCATAAGGAAACAGGAGAAATACAAAGACCTGGGCAGGATAGGCAATCAAAGTCAGGGAAGGGATGTCACACATTACCATCTCTGCTATTCAGCGTGGCAGCACGGTGGAATATTGGTTAGCGCTCTTGCCTTGCAGCACTGGATTCCTGGTTCGAATCCCTGCCAGAAAACATCTGCAAGGAGTTTGTATGTTCTCCCAGTGTCTGCGTGGGTTTCCCCCAGGCACTCCAGTTTCTTCCCACACCCCAAAAACATACAGCTAAGTTAAATGACTTCCCCCTAAATTGGCCCTAGTCTATCATAGATACCCTACATGATATAGACATATGACTATGATAAGGATTAGATTGTGAGCCCCTCCGAGGGACAGTTAGGTGACAAGACAATATACTCTGTACAGTGCTGTGGAAGATGTCGGCACTATATAAATACTAAATAACACTAATAATAATAATAATCGTGTCCTAGCCCTACACAGTCCCTCCTTTTCATTCCACATGTACACCTTTATTCGTCTCATCTGCTGAAAAGGGCACCAAAGAAATGTGCCAAGCTAGTTTTTAAGTTTTATTATACACAGCTGCTTTTTATCCGTTGAAGCGAGTAGTATAAAACTATAATGTAAGTATAGAACAACGTCACAGGGGGACACTACTGGATAGAATATCAATAGTGATCTGACTAGTTTGACAATAGGTATCATTAATATATTAATCCTTCAATTTTTCTTAGATTTCTTCTTTGTAGGTAAAGTGCAAAAACAAATATTCTAGAAAATCTCACAACAGAGGAGATAGATTTCAGCAATAAGTTACCGGGTGGTCCAGTGGCTTAAGATGTCGTTTAGATGTTACAATGGGTGCCTCATTTAGGACATCAAAATAGCCAGAAATGACTCCGATTACATAAAACCGGTGGAATTGCAATATATCAAGATTGCAGCACACAATTTTTTTTCCAAAAGTCCAGCATTTAAAGGTCGAAACCTTATAAATGTAAGCAGTGCACCGAATTACAGAAAGGTTGAAAACATTTTACAGTGTTCCTATTTTAAATCTTGAAAAAGTACATTCAGTATAATTCCTTAAAGGGCCCGAGGCCGGCTTCACACTGCAGTTTGGTAGCATAGCACTGCCAAAAACACGACTTCAGGAATTATCACGTCAGTATGCGGTGATCCCTGTCTGGCATTCGGTCCACAGGAAGTGACGCTTACTTCCTGTTGGGCAATCGATGACATGCACGGAAGCATATTTCTAAAATATGCTTCTGTGTATGCGCAACGCTGAAAACCTCGGCAGATTTTTTAACTCCACCCCGACTGCTTAACGCCGATTGGCGGTGGGAGGGTGGCAGCTACAGCATCGCCTAAAACCGGTTGGCGTCAGGTCCTGTAGCTGGAGATTAGTGGGAAATCGATCTGACCTGGCAGACTGTTAGGGGAAAAAAACACTGTTATTCTCTTTTGTATAGTGCTGCGATCTAGTACAGCGCTGTACTGGGGACAGCCCTGTCACTTGGCTGTACCCTGAAGTGGCTCACAATCAGATCCCTCTCATAGGCTGATGCCTATGTGAGGTGATCTTAGTGCTGGATCTCAGAAAGAAGGAAGGGGGGTGAGAAGAGGTAATTAAAAAAAAGATTTTTATGAAAAAAACAAAACGTATTAAATTAATTTAAAAAAATGACATCGCAGCAGCAATCAGATGCCATCAACAGAAAGCTCTGTTGGTGGCAAGAAAAGGAGGTAAGATTCATTTGGCTGCTAAGTTGTATGGCCAAGCAATAAACTGTTAAAGCTACAGAGTGCTGAATTGGAAAAAATGGCCTGGTCACTAGGGGGTGTAAGCCTGTGGTCTTCAAGACGTGAAAGACAGGCACGTTGCCATAGACTTACATGACTTCCAGTCTGACACAGATCCCTGCAGGTCGCCGCAGGAGCCACACGGTAACGTAAGAGCGTTAGAGCACTTCTGGCGCAGCGTACCGCAACGTTGGGAGTGCATACTCCCTCATAGACTTTCATTGCGTGGGGGCCTGGTGTGGTAAATTTACCGCACTGTAATGCCCCGATATGGAAGGGCCCTCAAGGCTCCTTTCCAAAAAGGTGCATAATGGGTAGTGTTGATGTTTAAATTTGGTAATACGTGGTTCAGAACCTGAACACACTCATTCAGCAGTCAGCACTATTTCAGCACAGAACAGCATGACGGGTGCATTTCATTCAACCCCAATACCTCCTCCTTCCAAGCTTCTATGTGTAAAGATGAACAGCATATGATTTAGGTGGGAGAGTGGCAGTTTAGTTTTTATAAATGTTGGCTTCTTCCACAACAGCTCATAAACAAATGAAACCTAAAACAGTGCACATCTGGCAGCCTAAGTAGGCAGTTGAAGAAGAAAAAAAAGCTTTTTACATTAATCCCTACCTCCTAATCCATGAATCATTTTTTCTGTAAATGGTTTTCCTTTTGTTTATTGAAAGCAGGATAAAAGACTTCTTCACTTTAGACGTACGTGAATGGGAAAATATCACGGAACTGAACAGCCCACATTTTCACATTTTAAGATGCAGCGTGTAGATAATGGCTTTACTGCTGTTTGGAAGTTGTGTATTACTTACTACAAATATTAGATGTTCTTTAGAAGTCAGGCGATAACATGACTATTGAAAGGCCATCTTCATCTTCATCATTTCTCACACCTCTTTTGCTATTATCTCGGGAAGCAAATTCCAGGTTTGTTGTCTTTTCAGCTCAGAGAACTCTGTAGAGGTTGTCTATTCCAGTCATTTTCTAATACTGCTGAAATTGCACTTATCAACTCATGCCTGTGGGTGGTTTTCCTCTAATAGTTTTCATAGTAGCATCTCTGCAGGTGAAACTGAAAATTCTTCCTGCCTGGACTTGAGAAAAGAGGATGGGGAAAAAAAACAAACACGAAAGCGGTAACAATAGAAAATATTTTTTCATGGCATAAGAGGGAGCATGATTAAGTTACATGCACTTTAATCTGTATATTACAAGAATAGGAAGAAAGAAGTGGAAAACAACCACTGTTTCAGTCTGTAGAAATCAGCCCTAGAGCCCCTACAACACTATAATGTGCTGAATTTCAGCCAAGCAAACACTGTAGCATAAAATAATCTGCCTACCAAGTTAATTATTATTTTCTCCATTGTTATACACGTTAGATGCTGCCAGAGAGGAAGATCATATAAGCATCAATTAAGGTTTCAGTGGATATAGCTGTGCATCCAGTGGATCCTAACAAAAACTGAGTATTACATCCGTGCTGAGTCAGGGGATATGTGGATTCTATGCAGAGATAATGAGAGCAAAAGAGAGAGAGAGGACGTGGCTAATGCTACCAGTCACTCTGCAGGATGAGCTGGCACAGGATTCCTACTCTACCGGGCAATGCAAGAGCGTCCTTTCTCTGCACAAGATTTATCATCTGCTAAGGGAGAAATAAATCAGTATTATTTTTAATAAACTGCTGATCATTTTTAATCAGATTTCTTTTACACTCCTGGCCTCTGCTTACTCTTGGGACCCCTGCTGCCCCCCTTTCTTGTTCTCTAGGCTGGGAGATTCATTTCTCCCCCGAGAGCTCTAAGCTTTTAATATAGATAATATGAATTAAATTAATACAAGCCAATGAATTTCTGGCCTGGATAGAACACAGTCTAACTTGGAAAATGTCTAAAGGCTTGGAATAGAAATATGATTGGCAAGTACTGATGACCCGAATAAAGTGTAATGTGGAAAGATATAAAAGTACAATTTCTTAACCTGTGGATGGATCACAAAACCCCAAACTACACAGAAGTTGGATAATAATGCCATAAAGCATAGTGCCATGAGCAGCAATTTATACAATCAGAATTCATATTCGGCATGTCCTCCATATACCTATCTCCAGGGTCGACATCAGAAATTTCTGGGCCCCATACTGGGCAAACTTACTGGGCACCCCTACCCCCAAAATAAAACAGAGTATCTCCATAAAAGAAACATGATGTCACTGTAACATAAATAGATAATAATAATAATATGGTAGGAATTTAGACTATGACTAGGGTAGGGATAAGACTGTGAGCTAATCTGAGGACAGTCAGTAACATGACCAAGTACTTTGTACAGTGCTGCAGAAGATGTCAGTATTATATAAATATATAATAAAAATATGGTAGGACATTAGACTATGATAATGGTAGGGATTTGATTATGAGGGACAGTTAGTGATGTGACTAGGGGGTTGATTCATTAAGCTTAATGAGAGGAGTGCAAGTTATGCGCACGCTACACGTGATAGTACAGCGTAGCATACGCTGTTAACTTACTCACGCTCCTTCAAAGTGATGGCATCTCCACTGAACCCGCCCTGAGCCTCGGCGGGTCCAGTGGCTGCTTTTATGGATGTTATCCCAGGAGAGAGAGAGAGAGAGAGAGAGAGAGAGAGAGAGAGAGGAGAGAGAGAGAGAGAGAGGAGAGAGAGAGAGAGAGAGAGAGAGAGAGAGAGAGAGAGAGAGAGAGAGAGAGAGAGAGAGATAGATATGTCATGTAGAAGGAGTTAGAGAAGTAAAGAGAGGAGGAGGGAAGGAGATTGGTGCTTAATCAGGACAGCAGTTTGTATTAGCTGTCCTGCTTGGCAGGGTAGTGCACAAGAAGATAGCCTGAACTAGGAGAGGGAAAAGAGGGGTGAATGAGGAAGACAGAAGAGACCTGGATGGGGGGGAGGGGGGTGAGCGAAAAGGGATTTCAGGCAAGGAGAAAGAGGAGAGGGGGAACTGAGTGAAGTCAGTCAGACAATCACGCAGACAGTCTGTGTGGAGCAGCCTCTGTCCTTGGCCAGTGATTGCAGGACAGAACTTACACAGAGGTTTCTTGTCCTGTAATCTGACTGCAGCTATCATTATCATCTTCCCTACTGGCTACAGCTGACATGAGGGAAGAAGAGGGAGCAGCTCTGTGTGTGAAGTACTTACCATAACAGGGCTCACCATGTCAAAGGTCCCTTTTTCTGTGAGCCAGTCTGCAGCAGCCTTCCTGATTTAAATCTCGCAGCACCGTTAAAGGCCGTGTGTCAGAGACACTACCAGGGGAGAGAGAGGGGGGGGGGGGCGTGGCAACAGTAGCACAGTGCCATGTTCTGACAGAGGGCTCCTATGCTGCTTTATGCAGAGCAGAGACTGCCCTGGCAGATGCTATTCGTGGCCGGGCCCAAGACTGCTCAGGCCCCATACAGGGCTACTGGCAGTACCACCATAGCTCCCAACTGTCTCTCTTTTAGAGGGACAGTCCCTCTTTGGGAGCCCTGTCCCTCTGTCTCTCTTTCCTCCTCATTTATCCCTCTTTCAGGAGTTTGTCCTTCTTTCTATGTAAATATATATATTTCTCTGCTAAAAAATGTGTTTGATTGACTCTTAACTTTATTCACAGCCTTCAAATTGATATATTACTAATTTTAAATTGTTAATATGAAGGAAAATGAACCAGGATAGAAAGAACCAGTGTGGTTTGAATTATAAAACAACATATTTTTCTTATGAAATCTTTATGGTATGGATGACTAGGGTTGTAATGGGGGCGTGATCATGGGTGTGGCAGGGGCATGGCTTAACTGTCCCTCTTTCTCATCTCAAAAAGTTGTGAGGTATGAGTAGCAGCGCTGCCTATCCCATGTAAAAAGTAAAGAAGCTTTTTACACATATTACATTGCTATCATTCATAGAGGTCATCTGTGTTCTAAATAGGGTGGATATATACAGTAATATCTGTACAAGTGTCTGCAATCAGCCGACAGCTGACTCACCTTGGGAAGTGCAATCAAGTGCATTTTGAACTGTTTTAGAGAGACAGTTAACTTGGGAGTCGGTTCCGATTATCAATTTAGGTGCCACCATAGACCACAATGTAAATTTGCAGGTATGGTGGGCCGAGTGATTAAATTCAACATAATTTGGCTATTGGCACAGTATGCGATAGAGTTGACAAATAAGAGCCAGGGATCAGCTATTATATAGCTAGATAATGGATAGTGGTGCCTGTTTTCATCTATTTTATAGCTACAATCTGATTTTAAGCAGTGGTAGAGCATTATTGGCTGTGGTGCTCGGAGGGTTGGTGTTAGGCATAGCTATAGGGGGGTTAGTGTTAGGGGATAGGATAGGGGGAGGTTAGATTTGCATCCAAAAATCATTATGTATCATCTTCAACTGGCACCCAAAATGGCAGGTGCTATTATTACACAGCTGCCTGTTTCAGTGGTTCCCTCCAACCCCCGATAGAGGTCTTCTGTTCCCCTCTTTCAATTGTCTAAATGTCGTATTACAAATTTGCCAGTAAAGCCAAATGTATGGGCATCATTGAGCAGAGATTATAATGATAGTTGGATTACTCTTTCCAAAACCTCCCATTATCCAAAAGCTATAATGAGCTTTAGTGTTTACCTGAATGACTTTTTACACAGTGTAATATAATGTGTAGTATAGACCTCTTCTTCCAGTTTGTGAATTAATCTTTGCTTCTATCGCAATAATCAAATATTTGTATTACTTTCTTTTATCTTTTAATGCACCAATGTAATAAAAATAAATGGCATAAATGATGCAGCTGACCCGGACTACCCCTCAGGAGTAAAGGAGCGTGACCTAATATATCTACAGTTTAAAAATGCTCTTACTGGCTTTGTATAAAACATATGTTTTTCTTTTTCTGTCTGGAGTTTAGCTTTAACCGTTTGTCATTTTTACAATTATGTGTTTATGTATAAATGAATGACAGCCATATCCAGAGATATTAGTGGACACTGTATGCATTGGATCTTCATGAAGGGACTTAAAGTGGACCCAAATTAAAAATACAATAAAATCTATTTTTTAAACTATAATAATAAATAGCAGCCTTTTTTCAGCTGCATGATGACAAATATAAAATATTTTACATTTATTGTAGAAACCCCTCCCTTCCTTTCAAATTGCCGGGACAAAATCCGGCAGATTGGTGGAGTAGATGGTGTCCAGCAAAGGAGGAATTGCTAATGGCTGCCACCTGTATAACCCTAGTTATGAAAAGAAAAAGGTGAAAAGCAGTCACTGAAATGCTCATAAGCTTGAATGAGAGTTTATTTATGTGTCAGAGTGGTTCAACTAAATATTTTGAATTAAACAAAATGTTTGGTTTAGGTCTGCTTTAAGCTTGAAGGGGAAAATAAAGGTTTCAAGGTGATATAAAGATGTGTTTTTTGTTGCCTTGTCTTGTCAGCCTGCTACTGCTAGATCTTACTTCCCTGCTTGTACCTGGGAACTCTTCAGTCCGTCCATGTTCTGCTGCCTCCTCCTGTTGTGAGGGAAAAAAGATATTTGAGAAAATTGTTCAGGGCGAACCCACGCCTGTTGGTAGACACAGTCACAGCTGCACACGAACTGGGCAAAACTAAAGAAAGGGAAACTAAACTGAAGAAAGAAAAGCGGCTTTTGTTCTTAGAATCCTTTTTTACACAATCTTTAAAAAAACCCTAGTGAGTGTCATTTACTACAGATCAGTGGACTGTGAACCTGGATGTTTCGCTTAGCAGATTTACACTTCTCTTTTGTGCCCAGAGCTCATTAAGGTCCATGCCCTCAGTGGGCATAAAACTGCTATAGACTGCAACATGTTACGCTGAACTCTTTAAAGGCTTGCTTTATATGAGTCTTGTGGAGTTATTAATTTAGGGCAGAGAACAAGACCATGAGACTGTCTCATGATTCACGGCTTTGTTTTTTGCATTATTAAATACTTGTATTTATTGGTGCAGTACCACCCTGCATCTTTGTGCACAGAATGTGTAATGATGACCCAAGGAAAGTGCTGCATAGTTCCCATTGATTAAGGTAGGCAATATCTATGGAATCTATAGCAAATTCATCTAGTTCACCTCTCTCTACACAAGGTTTGATTTTTTTTATAGAACATACACAGGGCCACCTTCAGGGCATCACAGGTGGTACTGCAGTATGGGGCCCATGTGAGTCTAAGGCCCAGTGAACATTGCCACAAACATGGGCCTCAGCTGCAAGTCTGTCACAGAATGTACAGTCTGTCATTTGGTGTGGCTGTGTTTGGATGATTTTGCATTGTTATATTTTGTGAATTTGCAATGCTTCTGCTTTTCCATTCTCATTTCAGTGAATGAGAATCACATCGCAATTGCTGAGAAAATGCTTCAAGCAGTGTATTTGTGATTTTCACATATTGCAAGTGCTGCTCAAGAGTAATTTCATAGGATTAGATGTGTCACAGCGCTTTGCTAAACCCCAGTGATCACCTTATATATAGGGGATTCACCATAAATATAGGGCGGAGGAGAGTGAGGGAGCTCAGTTTGTTTTCCCAGTATGGGCCCAGAAATTTCTGATGGCAGCCCTGAACATACATTATCTTGCAAACCTGATATGGACTTAATAAAAGACAAAGCAAAAACGTGTAGGTACATGCATGCAACTCTAACTGCACAGCCTTTGATTCACTATCCTTTTAACAAAAAGCACAATGCTCCTATATGAACCAAGGGAGGTTGAAAGGCTTGTGCCAGTAGATACTGTAATGTTTAACAAATACAGACCAGGTTTGTAGGTTCACTTATGTTTTCCATTAATCTCTAGGACAGGAAAATAGTTGTATCATGAACAGCCTCAGGCAAGTTTTACTCCAGCACCCTCATATGCTGTATAATAATGCAAGTGCTATATGCAGTGTTGTAATGATATGTGGTATGTTGACATTACACTTCAGTCTGGGATGTCCTTTTATATATACATCATCAGCAGGTCTTTTATATGTAGTGTGTGTGTGTGTGTGTGTGTGTGTGTGTGTGTGTGTGTGGTGTGTGTGTGTGGTGTGTGTGTGTGGTGTGTGTGTGTGGTGTGTGTGTGTGGTGTGTGTGTGTGGTGTGTGTGTGTGTGTGGTGTGTGTGTGTGTGTGTGTGTGTGTGTGTGTGTGTGTGCGTGCGTGCGTGCGTGCGTGCGTGCGTGCGTGCGTGCGTGTGTGTGTGTGTGTGTGTGTGTGTGTGGTGTGATGCGATGCTCATTTACAGAGGCTTAGGGTGATATTTTAATAAAATTTTGTTTTTGGACTGCCTATTGATATAGGCAAAAGCGTTCCTGCCCTGCTGCTGCTTAGTTAGACTTCCCTCTTGTGGCTATGAGTCACAAAATTAACTTTCTCTCTTTGAATGCCAAGGATCTCAACTACTCTCTTCCATCAAGAAAGCTTAATTACTGACATCAATGGAAAAAAAAGAGAACACAAATTTTTAGAGGAAACACACTTTTTCAGACATAAACTCGCCCCGGAAACTCACTAATGTAAACTGGCATTAACACAGTGCACCAGGTATAAAAGTAAAGGAATGTTCTATATAATAATAATAATAATAATAATAATAATAATAATAATAATAATAATAATATGTTGGCACATTATAAATACAATAAATAAATAAAAAATATATATTGCTGTCAAAGTCTCTGACCTTTGAGAAGGGGATGATTATTTATGATGAGGGTGATATATATTTTTGAAAGGTACAAAACTGTTAACTCTGGCCAATGTCTGTTTTCCCAGTGATAACCAATACCTCTTTGTACATAGTGGATTGGTACTGGGAGGTTATTTCAACTTACCCTTAACTTCATTGGGTGACTCCTTCTCAGGGATCATGAAATGGGTCATCACTGCTGAACCTTCGCCTCCCTCTGCCTCCCCCCCCCCCCCCCGTGTCTCCTTAGGGGTGACAGATTATTGCCAAGTGTGACTGGTGGCGCTGAAGTATGGCAGTCTCGGCTCCTGGCTTTCAGACATTATACCCCCATCCTTCCAGACTAGAACCTGTATGTGCCAAAACCAATTCTGGGTACAACCCCCTGTTTGTACTTGGTGAAATAATGATTCTGATTTGGGATATCCTTGCTTTATACTAAATAATTTAGTTAAGACTAAGCTGACATCATTACAATTGACAGTCTGCTGGAGATATCTTCACAGAGATCTACATCCCGTCAAAGAAGCAAAGAATGAGATTAACACCTACAAGGACCACACCTTGGTGATAGTCAGCATAGAACTGCTCATGGGTACTACACCCAGGGGCAAATGCAGGATTTTTAAGGGGGGATTCTTGAAAGGTCCAGAAGTACCTATGTCCCAGAGTGCTTCTGAATACAGGTGGCTCCATACGCCCATGCACAAAAGTGCACTGGCGTATTACAGAGCTGCCTATCTTTGGAAGTACTCAAGGACACAAGTGTTTCTGAGGGCTTCTGGTAGCAGCAAATTTGAACAGGGGACAGCGCTGGAACAACTCCCCGAGAGAGGAACGGGAGATAGACTTAGTTTGCACAATTCAGTGGAATATGAAACATAGTGTCACATAGTGCAAGCGGTAGCCATATGATGCAGGGATATATGCATCTGGGGAAGATGGCGGCGCTATATACATATAAATAATAATAATTTGCCTCACCAGGATTGCACTTTTATTTAGCTTTCCTGTATGACAAGAAGACACAGACACCCAGCACTAGGGGAAGAGGGAAACAAAGGTGAATGAAGGAGGCTGGTGCACACCAAGAGGGCTTTTGAGCGTTTTTCAAATCGACAGTGATTTTAAAAAAGTGCTTGGCTAATGTTACCCTATGAGGGTGTTCCCACAGCAGCGTTGTGATTTTTGAAAATCACAAGTGTACTGCATGTAGCATTTTTTCGAGTGGTTCATTCAGAAATCGCTCTGAAAATCGCTTCACAAAATCGCACTCACTAATTGCTAGCAATTTCTATTGTGATTTTGGCGTGCACTAGCCCAGAGAGAGGAGGAGTGGAGAGAGACTGAGAATAGCCTGAGATGGAGCAGAGAGCGTATCTGTATTGCAGTCCCACATCACACAGAGGCTACTTGCCTGTAATAGGTCTCATGTCCCTGCTGGTCTCTCACACAAGTCAGAAAGCAGCCCTCCTGGAGTCTAGGGACTGTAAAAACCTTTTCACCTTGTTTAACACCTTATCCACACATGCAGTCATTATAACAATGAGGAGAGACCAGACAGATTTTTGCCGATGGACCCTCCAGGCAAGCTCTGCATCATGCTGTGGATATTTACCAGCTTGCCTGCCTGCTAATTGCACTTTTATCAGCTAGCCTAGTATTTTACATTGCCTTACAACAACAAACCTGAATACACCAGACACCAGACCAACCCTAAATCACTGAATGAAAGGGGGCCTGGGAGGAGATTGCCCCTCTTCCAGCCAGCACTAGGGGAAGGGGGAAACAATGGTGAATGCGTGAATGCGGAGAGAGTATCTGTATTGCAGTCCCACATCACACAGGCTACTTGCCTGTAATGTGTCTCCTGTCCCTGCCAGCCAAATCCAAAAAAGCTTTATTGGCAGGACCAAATACATTTAGCATTGCCAAAGCAAAAACAAAACATTAACAACATAGTGGGGGGAGGATTGTGGGAATAGGGGAATGATATAGGTATACCATCCATAGGGGTATGGAGGATGTAAGGGATGGTCAGCCTCTCACACAAGCTGCAGGCAGCCCTCCTGGAGTTTAGAGACTGTAAAAAACTTTTCAACCTGTGAAATACCTTATGTAGCTGTGCAGTCTTTACAATAGTGAGAGAGCTGAGTTTTTCCCACAGGACCTGCAGGAGGCAAGCCTTTGTATATTTACCAGCTTGCCCGCTTCAGCGATTTCAGGGAATTTTCTTTTAAAGGTACAGGAGTCTCAAGGGGGGGGGGGGGGATTCCATACATCCAGATCCCCCATCTGAATACACCAGTGACACCTCCCTTTTGCTGGTAGTAGCTTAATCTGACATTGCTTGGTGATTTTAAATTAGTCTTCAAGGTCTCTAAAAGTATTCAAGAAGAGCACTTTGATCACCATTCAATGGAACAGGCCCCAGAAATGACAAACTGGGAAGCACATACATTTTGTAGAGAGCCTATCAGCCTACTAATTCAACAACCTTCTAGATTAAAAATGGAGAAAGTGGCAATGACTAGTGATGTAGCGATTAGCAAACATTATATTTTTGGTTCCCAAACACAAATTTTCTGCAAAAGTTTGCGAACGGGGAACTGCGCGAAGCGCCATAGATTTCAACGGGCATGCAAATTTTAAAACCTACAGTGATTGTTTCTGACCACTAAAGTTATGAAGAAGTTGTTTCAAAGGGTCTAACACAGGGGTCTCAAACTCAATTTACCTGGGGGCCGCAGGAGGCAAAGTCAGGATGAAGCTGGGCCGCATAAGGAATTTCACAATTGCGGCGCATCGCCACCTCTGCCCGCCCCTCTCACTCTTCCTTCACAGAAAGGGGCGGGGAGAGGTGGCGATCCATCAGGGGAGGCAAAGCTGAAGCTGAATGCTCTGCCCCTTCCAGAAAATGCCGTCGGATTGCCCCCCAGGCGATTTGGGGGCTCTGCAGCCCTCGTTTAGCGTCGGGGATGCGGCGGATTACTTGGGAGCACTGAAGCGAACTATAAGGAAGCTTTTGCCGGCGAGGGCCACAAAATATTGTATCGAGGGCCGCAAATGGCCCGCAGGCCGCAAGTTTGAGACCCCTGGTCTAACCCCTGGACTGTGGTGGCATGCCGGAGGGGGATCCATGGCAAAAGTCCTCCCAAAAATTACATAGTTGATGCAGAGCCGTGTTTTAATCTCTAAAGGGCAGAAATCACAGTACATTCTTAAATTTGCGGAACTAATTTCTTTAAAACGTCAGCAATAAAGTAGTATAAGAGTTAGGCCCGGTTCACACTGACAGATGAAACACCAAGTTTAACGCACCACAAACAACCGCAAAGAGCTTTAGTAATAAGGTCAGGTGAGCAAATCATTGTTTCTGCTAGTTGACACCCACAGGACATAAATTTTAGTCTTCTCGGTGGCAATCTTTGTTGTGTGTAGTGGCAGCCATCAGGGCAGCCATGGGGGGGTACAAGAGGGACAGTAGTATGGGGCCCAGCAACGATCTGGCGCCCAAACAGTGGCAGTGCCACTTGAGCCTCTGCTGGAAATTATTCTACCGTGGCATAACAGGCGTTGTGTGGTCATCTTCCTCTTACCTGCTGCGTGATTTGTGAACATGCATCAATGCAGGGGGGAAGGAGTTATGGGCGACAGGCAGGTTGCTTTGACTCTACCCCACATACCGTGGCTCTGCCCCTTCAGAATCTACCTATCAGATTGTTATTTGGTGTGAGGGGGGCCCTGTAGGTTTGCCAAGTATGGGGCCCAGAAAATTCTGATGGCAGCCCTGGCCGCCATCAGAATTGTGCGCATGTTCATGGGAGTGCAGGCAATCACGGTTTTCCAGCCCCTGTGGTCGAGCTGAGGTAGTTCAATGACAGTTAAGTGAACAAAAAAACACTGATTTTGCAATGAGGCCTTATACAGGGGGCGGTAGTGGATACTAGATGCCAGTAGTGGTGATGAAGAATTATTGTGTTATGGTCTGTGCACTACTAGGACCAGCGGACCTGTCTCCAACCGCAAACCTGTGCACTGCACACACAAACCTGTAATATAACAATAGCAAGAAAAAGAAAAACAGCACTGACAGCACCTGTCTGAACAGCTAAAGTGCACTGTGTGGACACACTGCACAGCAATATCACAAGATCAAAACACAGCCTTGGGGTTATGTAGATGGTGAATTGTTACTGTAGGAACAAGAAACTCCACTGGGAACACAGAACACAGGCCTAACTAACACTTTCCCTAATAGCAATACAGCTCTGTCCATAGTCTCCTTCACAGCAGCCACAGTCAGAGTGTAAGATGGCTGCTGTGCTGGCTTTCTGATAGACAGACAGACACAGAACATTTATACTGCGCTAGCTGCAGTAGCGGTGTTAGGGAGTCTTGCCCAAGGTATCCTACTGAATAGGTGCTGGTTTATTGAATAGGCAGAGCCGAGATTCAAACCCTGGTCTCCTGTGTCATAGCCTTAACCATTACACTATCAAGCCACTGTAGGTGCGGATGTGTGTGGGTGTGTGGGTGTGTGTGGGTGTGTGTGGGTGTGTGTGTATGTGTATGTGTATGTATGTAGGGGGGGCAGTCTAGGTGGGAGGGCCTGATTGGCTGACATGTATCTGCTGACTCTGGAGTGAGGTGTTAATTTTTGGCTCCATTATGTATAAGGGGCGAATCAAACATGCCATATGATCGACGCATAGACGCGAATACGCATTGTTTGTCATAATCTATTCACTGGGCAAACAGTTTGGGCCATCTCTAGCAATGACCATTAAACTGGAACAAATCCATAAGCAGTCACTGGTCCAGACCGATCAGATAGAACTTGACCAAGCTTAGAATTCAAAACTAAGGAACTCCTGAAGAAGAAAGTCAAGAAAATTAAATAGATTTTTGCCCTGAGAGACCACTTATTTAGTTAGAGTGTCATCAGGACAGGCAGATTGTTGTCAAATTCTATCAGACAGATACCCTGTATTGTAGATAAAATAAAAACATACACTTATGTGATTGCTAAACAATTTAGACATTTTGTAACTAATTGATTATTTGTGATCTGCAGAATCACCAATAATACAGATGCTATACCTGATTATGTGGTGATCTGCAGTATTACCAATAATACCAGTATAGCTTGCAGTGAATAAGGTGTGGTGTTTGGTGCAACAGTATAGACTTCTCCAGAGGAGCTGGAGGGTCTATCAACACAAGTAACAATAGGTCTTTATCAGAGGAGCTGGCAAAGTACTAACAATGAGAGAATAAAGAAGTTTGGCTAAACCTTACCAGAGGAGCTGGTAAGGTACTAACAGCACAAATAACTGAATAGTTTAACTAGACCTTGCCAGAGGGGCTGGCAAGATACTATCAGTCACTAGAGCAATATAAATAGGTCGGAACCTCACCAGAGGGGCTGGTAGGTTCTAATAGCTAAGAGCACCTCACCAGTGGCTAGGGCCTAGTGTTGGGCGAACATCTAGATGTTCGGGTTCGGGCCGAACAGGCCGAACATGGCCGCGATGTTCGGGTGTTCGACCCGAACTCCGAACATAATGGAAGTCAATGGGGACCCGAACTTTTGTGCTTTGTAAAGCCTCCTTACATGCTACATACCCCAAATTTACAGGGTATGTGCACCTTGGGAGTGGGTACAAGAGGAAAAAAAAATTAGCAAAAAGAGCTTATAGTTTTTGAGAAAATCGATTTTAAAGTTTCAAAGGGAAAACTGTCTTTTAAATGCGGGAAATGTCTGTTTTCTTTGCACAGGTAACATGCTTTTTGTCGGCATGCAGTCATAAATGTAATACATATAAGAGGTTCCAGGAAAAGGGACCGGTAACGCTAACCCAGCAGCAGCACACGTGATGGAACAGGAGGAGGGTGGCGCAGGAGGAGAAGGCCACGCTTTGTGAGACACAACAACCCAGGCCTTGCATGAGGACAAGAAGCGTGCAGATAGCATGCTTTGTACCGCCATGCAGTCATAAATGTAATAAAGATAAGTGGTTCAATAAACAGGGACCACGCGGCAACGCTAACCCAGCAGCAGCAGACGTGATGGAACAGGAGGAGGCGCAGGAGGAGAAGGCCACGCTTTGTGAGACACAACAACCCAGGCCTTGCATGAGGACAAGAAGCGTGCGGATAGCATGCTTTGTACCGCCATGCAGTCATAAATGTAATAAAGATAAGTGGTTCAATAAACAGGGACCACGCGGCAACGCTAACCCAGCAGCAGCAGACGTGATGGAACAGGAGGAGGCGCAGGAGGAGAAGGCCACGCTTTGTGAGACACAACAACCCAGGCCTTGCATGAGGTACCGCTATGCAGTCATAAATGTAATAAAGATAAGTGGTTCAATAAACAGGGACCACGCGGCAACGCTAACCCAGCAGCAGCAGACGTGATGGAACAGGAGGAGGCGCAGGAGGAGAAGGCCACGCTTTGTGAGACACAACAACCCAGGCCTTGCATGAGGTACCGCCATGCAGTCATAAATGTAATAAAGATAAGTGGTTCAATAAACAGGGACCACGCGGCAACGCTAACCCAGCAGCAGCAGACGTGATGGAACAGGAGGAGGCGCAGGAGGAGAAGGCCACGCTTTGTGAGACACAACAACCCAGGCCTTGCATAAGGACAAGAAGCGTGCGGATAGCATGCTTTGTACCGCCATGCAGTCATAAATGTAATAAAGATAAGTGGTTCAATAAACAGGGACCACGCGGCAACGCTAACCCAGCAGCAGCAGACGTGATGGAACAGGAGGAGGCGCAGGAGGAGAAGGCCACGCTTTGTGAGACACAACAACCCAGGCCTTGCATGAGGACAAGAAGCGTGCGGATAGCATGCTTTGTACCGCCATGCAGTCATAAATGTAATAAAGATAAGTGGTTCAATAAACAGGGACCACGCGGCAACGCTAACCCAGCAGCAGCAGACGTGATGGAACAGGAGGAGGCGCAGGAGGAGAAGGCCACGCTTTGTGAGACACAACAACCCAGGCCTTGCATGAGGACAAGAAGCGTGCGGATAGCATGCTTTGTACCGCCATGCAGTCATAAATGTAATAAAGATAAGTGGTTCAATAAACAGGGACCACGCGGCAACGCTAACCCAGCAGCAGCAGACGTGATGGAACAGGAGGAGGCGCAGGAGGAGAAGGCCACGCTTTGTGAGACACAACAACCCAGGCCTTGCATGAGGACAAGAAGCGTGCGGATAGCATGCTTTGTACCGCCATGCAGTCATAAATGTAATAAAGATAAGAGGTTCCATAAACAGGGACCGGCAACGCTAACCCAGCAGCAGCAGCAGCACACGTGATGGAACAGGAGCAGGCGCAGGAGGAGAAGGCCATGCTTTTTGAGACACAACAACCCAGGCCTTGCATGAGGACAAAAAGCGTGCGGATAGCATGCTTTGTACCGCCATGCAGTCATAAATGTAATAAAGATAAGTGGTTCAATAAACAGGGACCACGCGGCAACGCTAACCCAGCAGCAGCAGACGTGATGGAACAGGAGGAGGCGCAGGAGGAGAAGGCCATGCTTTTTGAGACACAACAACCCAGGCCTTGCATGAGGACAAAAAGCGTGCGGATATAGCAGCAATGCTTTTTGCCGCCATGCAGTCATAAATGTAATACAGATGAGAGGTTCAATAAACAGGGACCGGAAACGCTACACCATCCCAGATGTTCATTGGTCATGTTACTTGGTTGGGGTCCTGGAGTGTTGCGTAGTCATTTCCATTCCAGGATTGATTCATTTTAATTTGAGTCAGACGGTCTGCATTTTCTGTGGAGAGGCGGATACGCCGATCTGTGACGATGCCTCCGGCAGCACTGAAACAGCGTTCCGACATAACGCTGGCTGCCGGGCAAGCCAGCACCTCTATTGCGTACATTGCCAGTTCGTGCCAGGTGTCTAGCTTCGATACCCAATAGTTGAAGGGTGCAGATGGATTGTTCGACACAGCTACGTCATCTGACATGTAGTCCTTGACCATCTTCTCCAGGCGATCGGTGTTGGAGGTGGATCTGCACGCTTGCTGTTCTGTGGGCTGCTGCTGCATGGGTGTCAGAAAATTTTCCCACTCCAAGGACACTGCCGATACCATTCCCTTTTGGGCACTAGCTGCGGCTTGCGTTGTTTGCTGCCCTCCTGGTCGTCCTGGGTTTGCGGAAGTCAGTCTGTCGGCGTACAACTGGCTAGAGGAGGGGGAGGATGTCAATCTCCTCTCTAAAGTCTCCACAAGGGCCTGCTGGTATTCTTCCATTTTGACCTGTCTGACTCTTTCTTCAAGCAGTTTTGGAACATTGTGTTTGTACCGTGGATCCAGAAGAGTATAAACCCAGTAATTGGTGTTGTCCAGAATGCGCACAATGCGTGGGTCGTGTTCAATGCAGTCTAGCATGAATTGAGCCATGTGTGCCAGAGTCCTACCAGAATCCTCATCATCCTCTTGTGAGCGTTGTGATAGTTGTTGTGATGCATCATAGTCGTCACCTTCCTCCTGGTCTGCTTCTGCTGACCATTCGCGCTGAATTGTGGAAGTCCAACGTGCACCGCTCTGGCCCTCGTCAGTGGTGGCATGAAATTCCTGCTCCAACTCCAGCTGTTCCTCCTCCTCTTCTTCGTCATAGCTGCTGGGGCCAGCGTTCCCTAAGGCGAATGGCCTGATGTTGGTACCATCACGCTGATCGTTTTCTCCTTCAGATTCCCCCAGTTGCATCATGACAGCTGTTTCCTTGATTTTCAACATTGACCTCTTCAGTAAACACAGCAGTGGTATGGTAATGCTGACTGAAGAGTTGTCACTGCTCACAAGCAATGTGGATTGCTCAAAATTTTGGAGGACTTGGCAGAGGTCCAACATGTTGGCCCAATCGGATCCACAGAAGCTTGGCAGCTGTCCGGATGCGCCTCGGTACTGCGCCGTCATGTACTGGACCACTGCACTCTTCTGCTCACAAAAGCGTGCTAGCATGTGCAGCGTAGAATTCCAGCGCGTAGGGACATCACACAGCAAGCGATGGTGGGGGAGATTGAAGCGCTCCTGCATCTTGGCGAGTGCCCCCGAAGCAGTACTGGAATTTCTACAATGTTTGGCCACTCGACGCACCTTCAACAGAAGATCGGCCACGCCTGGGTATGTCCTCAGGAACCGCTGAACTACTAGGTTCATCACGTGCGCCAGGCAAGGGACGTGTGTCAGCTTAGCCAACCTTAAAGCGCGAATGAGATTACTCTTATTATCACACACAACCATGCCCGGTTTCAGGTCCAGCGGTGCCAGCCACAAATCCGTCTGTTCCTTTATTCCCTTCCAAATTTCCTCCCCTGTGTGCTGCTTATCCCCAAGGCAGATCAGCTTCAGCAACGCTTGCTGACGCATGCCAACAGCTGTGCTGCCCTGCTTCCACGATCCTACTGCTGCTGGGTTAGCGTTTCCGGATGAGGTACAGCTTTGAGATGCGTTGGAGGAGAAGGAGTCAGAGAGGTAGGTGCTGCTGTTGTTATCCAGTGGGAGGGACGGCGGTGCAGCCGTTTGCGGCGTGGGCAACACCCGCGCCGTAGCAGGTGAGGAATCGCTGCCAGGCTCCACAAGGTTCACCCAGTGCGCGGTAAGGGAGATGTATCGACCCTGTCCGAACGCACTCGTCCAAGTGTCAGTGGTGAGGTGAACCTTGCAGGCAACGGCATTCTTCAAGCTTCGGGTTATTTTGCTGACCACGTGCTCATGCAACTCAGGCACTGCAGAGCGCGCAAAGTGGTAGCGGCTGGGAACCACGTAACGTGGGATGGCCACTGACATCATGCCCTTGAAGCTGTTTGTCTCCACCACTCGATATGGCAGCATTTCGCAGGCCAGAAGCTTGGCTATGCTGGCTGTTACTGCCACGGCCCGGGGGTCATTTGCTGGCAATTTCCTCTTGCGCTCAAACATCTCCGACACAGACAACTGAACCGTAGCGCTGCACACGGAAGGGCTGTTGGTTGTTGTGTTTGATGAACACTGGGAGACCTCAAGAGCACTACTCCGGAAAGTGACAGTGTCAGCGTCGTCTGATGTTTGTGAATGTTGTGAACCACGCAATGGCTGGGCTACTGCTGCTGCTGAGGCGGGTCTGGTGGTGAGTCTGGTGAACCCAAGGGAGGCAGTGTTGCTGGTACCCTGTCCTGCCGCGTTTGCCCACAGAGTGGGATGTTTGGATAGCATGTGGCGGCTCATGCTGGTGGTGGAGAGGTTGTTAATACTTTTCCCCCTGCTCATGCGGGTCTTGCACACCTTGCAAATCGCCATGGTAACATCCTCAGTGCAGTCTTCAAAGAAAGCCCAGACTTTGGAGCACCTGCCTCCTTGCTGGCGATTTCTGTTTGCTCCTCTTTTGCCTCTCATTTGAACTTCCACGCTTGTGGTGCCTGAAATTGCGCGCCGCCTACCTTGTGGCACAAGGCGAACTCGTGCAGCAGTGGGTTCTTCAACAGACTCATCTGTGCTGCTGCTACGACGGCGATGTTCTCGTTCACAAACAAAATCTGGGTCTATGTCCACATTGTCCATACCCTCCTCTTCCATCTCCTCAAACTCGTCATATGTCATTGTGGGGGGCCGCCGCCGTGGAGTAGAGCTCCCCAGAACAACCTCTGCGCAGCTCACTCCAACGTCGTCTTCCAGATCTTGTCGGCCGACCTCCTGCAATTGCAACCCCTCCTGCCCAACTTGCTCTGGGATTTGGGTTTCCGAGTCCTCCTCGGACTCGCCTTGTATTTCAGTGCGCGGTGCATTTCCCACAGTTAATGGTTGTGAATCCGGGCACAACATTTCTGGCTGTTCCTCCATTGACCTTTGAAAGGTGGAAGTTTGTTGGGCTGGGAATAGCTCCTGCGAATACCCCATTGTGTCCTGAGGTAATTCATCGGACTGGTTATCTGGCAGTTGTGTGCGTGGTGTCGCTGCCGGTTGTGTCAGCTTTGTGCCCACTGGCTCCTTGTAACTGGCTGAGGACTCGGACCTCGTGCGTGATGTGCTGGTGCTGCTTAACCCACTGCTGGACGCTTGAGAGGTCATCCAAGTAATTATCTGGTCCTGTTCTTTTGGATCTGTGAGGGTTGTTGTCCTGGACAACATGGGCGGTATTGAGTGGGTTTTCTTGGGTGCTCCCCTGTAGCCTGTACGTGAACCATCAGGGGAAACACCTCTTCCCTTGCCCCTTCCTCTTTCACTGGATTTCTTCCTCATTTCACTTATCCTTACAGTACACGCTGACTGGCAGCAGTACAGTGGCAGTACAGAAATGCTATACAGTACCACTATTCCCAGCAGCGACACAGAGCACAATGCTATACAGTGGTGGCTGAGCGGTGTACACAGAGTGGCAGTACACACAATGCTATATAGTCTGGCTGAGCGGTGTACACAGAGTGGCAGTACACACAATGATATATAGTCTGGCTGAGCCATGTACACAGAGTGGCAGTACACACAATGCTATATAGTCTGGCTGACCCGTGTACACAGAGTGTCAGTAAACAATGCTATATATAGCGTGGCTGAGCGAGGTACACAGTGGCAGTACACACAATGCTATATAGTCAGGCTGAGCCGTGTACACAGAGTGTCAGTAAACAATGGTATATAGTCTGGCTGAGCGGTGTACACAGAGTGTCAGTAAACAATGTTATATAGTCTGGCTGAGCGGTGTACACAGAGTGGCAGTAAACACAATGCTATATATAGCGTGGCTGAGCGAGGTGCACAGTGGCAGTACACACAATGCTATATAGTCAGGCTGAGCCGTGTACACAGAGTGTCAGTAAATAATGGTATATAGTCTGGCTGAGCGGTGTACACAGAGTGTCAGTAAACAATGGTATATAGTCTGGCTGAGCGGTGTACACAGAGTGGCAGTAAACACAATGCTATATATAGCGTGGCTGAGCGAGGTGCACAGTGGCAGTACACACAATGCTATATAGTCAGGCTGAGCCGTGTACACAGAGTGTCAGTAAACAATGGTATATAGTCTGGCTGAGCGGTGTACACAGAGTGTCAGTAAACAATGGTATATAGTCTGGCTGAGCGGTGTACACAGAGTGGCAGTAAACACAATGCTATATATAGCGTGGCTGAGCGAGGTGCACAGTGGCAGTACACACAATGCTATATAGTCAGGCTAAGCCGTGTACACAGAGTGGCAGTAAACACAATGCTATATATAGCGTGGCTGAGCGAGGTGCACAGTGGCAGTACACACAATGCTATATAGTCAGGCTGAGCCGTGTACACAGAGTGTCAGTAAACAATGGTATATAGTCTGGCTGAGCGGTGTACACAGAGTGTCAGTAAACAATGGTATATAGTCTGGCTGAGCGGTGTACACAGAGTGGCAGTAAACACAATGCTATATATAGCGTGGCTGAGCGAGGTGCACAGTGGCAGTACACACAATGCTATATAGTCAGGCTAAGCCGTGTACACAGAGTGTCAGAAAACACAATGCTATATATAGCGTGGCTGAGCGAGGTGCACAGTGGCAGTACACACAATGCTATATAGTCAGGCTAAGCCGTGTACACAGAGTGTCAGTAAACAATGGTATATAGTCTGGCTGAGCGGTGTACACAGAGTGTCAGTAAACAATGCTATATATAGCGTGGCTGAGCGAGGTACACAGTGGCAGTACACACAATGCTATATAGTCAGGCTGAGCCGTGTACACAGAGTGTCAGTAAACAATGGTATATAGTCTGGCTGAGCGGTGTACACAGAGTGTCAGTAAACAATGATATATAGTCTGGCTGAGCGGTGTACACAGAGTGGTAGTAAACACAATGCTATATATAGCGTGGCTGAGCGAGGTGCACAGTGGCAGTACACACAATGCTATATAGTCAGGCTGAGCCGTGTACACAGAGTGTCAGTAAACAATGGTATATAGTCTGGCTGAGCGGTGTACACAGAGTGTCAGTAAACAATGGTATATAGTCTGGCTGAGCGGTGTACACAGAGTGGCAGTAAACACAATGCTATATATAGCGTGGCTGAGCGAGGTGCACAGTGGCAGTACACACAATGCTATATAGTCAGGCTAAGCCGTGTACACAGAGTGGCAGTAAACACAATGCTATATATAGCGTGGCTGAGCGAGGTGCACAGTGGCAGTACACACAATGCTATATAGTCAGGCTGAGCCGTGTACACAGAGTGTCAGTAAACAATGGTATATAGTCTGGCTGAGCGGTGTACACAGAGTGTCAGTAAACAATGGTATATAGTCTGGCTGAGCGGTGTACACAGAGTGGCAGTAAACACAATGCTATATATAGCGTGGCTGAGCGAGGTGCACAGTGGCAGTACACACAATGCTATATAGTCAGGCTAAGCCGTGTACACAGAGTGTCAGAAAACACAATGCTATATATAGCGTGGCTGAGCGAGGTGCACAGTGGCAGTACACACAATGCTATATAGTCAGGCTAAGCCGTGTACACAGAGTGTCAGAAAACACAATGCTATATATAGCGTGGCTGAGCGAGGTGCACAGTGGCAGTACACACAATGCTATATAGTCAGGCTAAGCCGTGTACACAGAGTGTCAGAAAACACAATGCTATATATAGCGTGGCTGAGCGAGGTGCACAGTGGCAGTACACACAATGCTATATAGTCAGGCTAAGCCGTGTACACAGAGTGTCAGTAAACAATGGTATATAGTCTGGCTGAGCGGTGTACACAGAGTGTCAGTAAACAGTGCTATATATAGCGTGGCTGAGCGAGGTACACAGTTTCAGTACACACAATGCTATATAGTCAGGCTGAGCCGTGTACACAGAGTGTCAGTAAACAATGGTATATAGTCTGGCTGAGCGGTGTACACAGAGTGTCAGTAAACAATGGTATATAGTCTGGCTGAGCGGTGTACACAGAGTGGTAGTAAACACAATGCTATATATAGCGTGGCTGAGCGAGGTGCACAGTGGCAGTACACACAATGCTATATAGTCAGGCTGAGCCGTGTACACAGAGTGTCAGTAAACAATGGTATAAAGTCTGGCTGAGCGGTGTACACAGAGTGTCAGTAAACAATGGTATATAGTCTGGCTGAGCGGTGTACACAGAGTGACAGTAAACACAATGCTATATATAGCGTGGCTGAGCGAGGTGCACAGTGGCAGTACACACAATGCTATATAGTCAGGCTAAGCCGTGTACACAGAGTGGCAGTAAACACAATGCTATATATAGCGTGGCTGAGCGAGGTGCACAGTGGCAGTACACACAATGCTATATAGTCAGGCTGAGCCGTGTACACAGAGTGTCAGTAAACAATGGTATATAGTCTGGCTGAGCGGTGTACACAGAGTGTCAGTAAACAATGGTATATAGTCTGGCTGAGCGGTGTACACAGAGTGGCAGTAAACACGATGCTATATATAGCGTGGCTGAGCGAGGTGCACAGTGGCAGTACACACAATGCTATATAGTCAGGCTAAGCCGTGTACACAGAGTGTCAGAAAACACAATGCTATATATAGCGTGGCTGAGCGAGGTGCACAGTGGCAGTACACACAATGCTATATAGTCAGGCTAAGCCGTGTACACAGAGTGTCAGAAAACACAATGCTATATATAGCGTGGCTGAGCGAGGTGCACAGTGGCAGTACACACAATGCTATATAGCCAGGCTAAGCCGTGTACACAGAGTGTCAGAAAACACAATGCTATATATAGCGTGGCTGAGCGAGGTACACAGTGGCAGTAAACAATGCTATATATATAGTGTGGCTGAGCGAGCGGTGTACTACTGTTCCCAGCAGCGACACACAATGACTGGGGGGGACCCTGGCTAGCGTGGCTGGAGAGCGAACTACCCTGCCTGCCTACCCAAAGCTAAACCCACAGAGAAATGGCGGAGATATGACGTGGTTCGGGTATTTATTTACCCGAACCACGTGACCGTTCGGCCAATCAGAGCGCGTTCGGGCCCGAACCACGTGACCCGTTCGGCCAATCACAGCGCTAGCCGAACGTTCGGGGAACGTTCGGCCATGCGCTCTTAGTTCGGCCATGTGGCCGAACGGTTTGGCCGAGCACCGTCAGGTGTTCGGCCGAACTCGAACATCACCCGAACAGGGTGATGTTCTGCAGAACCCGAACAGTGGCGAACACTGTTCGCCCAACACTACTAGGGCCCACTGGTGAGTAGAGTAGTCAGACAGGCTAGGTTCGATAACAGGCAGGCAGAGATAGTACCAAATCGGCAGGCAAGAGAGTAGTTAATATCAGGCAGAGGTTCAGCAACTAAGTCAGAAAGGCAGAGATACAGAATCGTATAGAAATAGCAAGGTCAGAGAGTAGCCAGAATCATACACAGGTTATCAGAATACAATGTAATAATAACTAACTATAGATAGATGTATATTGCAAACACTGCATATACATCTAGCATCAACAGGAACCTCAATATGGTCTGAGCGCTAACACGAGTGTATTCGCAACAGCAGACGAGTTGCCAATGATCTGTGAAGGCTTAACAAGCCGAGGAGAGCCCAGCGCCACGCCCCTTAGCAATCAGCCAATCCTAGCGGCGCGAGTCACTCCTGATGTCAGCCGACCGGCAGGTCAGCTGACGCGCATTCTTCCAGCATAAAGGTCCTGTCTCCGCACGCGCGATACAGAGACCCTATGAGCAAGAGACAATGCCGTTCCCGGCGTGCTGGACGCCGCTGGGATGGATAAGGCCTGTGAACAGGGAACAAAGGTGGCTGCGGGTATAGCCTGCATATCCGCAGCCGCCATAGCTTCAGGTGTTACATATTTCCCCAAAAAACCTGAACAATCTACATACAACTTTCCCTGAGATACTTTCCCTCCACCAGGGAGCTTACAATCATATAGCACTTAATTAAAGCCAAGATGCAGAAAATTGATCAAGAGAATTTAAAAAGTCCAGTAACATAGAATGAGGTTAGAATGAGTCTAAAGTCTTAAGCATATGAAATTGGGTGAATGTTGGTCTGGATGAATTTCTGGTTCAGTACTCCACCTTTTTTTCAAGACCTGCAAATCCTTCTTCGTGTTTTAGCTTTTGGTTTTCAGATAGAAACGGGGGGCATTCTCTGAAGTGCCATTAAAGTCCTACATTTCAGTAATAAGCAAGGAGGAGAAAGATAACACCAGCAGCCTGACTCACCTCCAGAGAATGAAAGCTCACTCCATTATTGCCACTTCATCGTACACAAGTTACTGGCTGCTTTAATTGTAAATGTAATTGTTCACTTAATGCCTGTGTGAATTCTAACTTACCTAGCACATTCAACTAGTATTTGTCAGTGTTACAAAATGTAGCCTTAGGTGCAGTGCTGGGGGATTTATGTTGCCTTTTTCCTGAGCTGTCTTCAGCAGCACAAACTTACAGCCTCAATGTTTCAGTTTTTTATTTATTTATTTTACCTGTCTTAAAGAGAACCCGAGGTGGCTTTGTATAACGTTAGTGGGGCACAGAGGCTGGTTGGGCACACTAACACCAGCCTCTGTTGCCCCATGGTGTGTGTCAAAGACCCCCCTTCTCGCCGCTATACCCCCGCAATGCTGGCGACACGCAGCGTGTCGCCAGCACAATGTTTACCCTAGCGCTGTCTGTCAGCGCCGCTCTGCCGCCTCCTCCGCATCGCCGCTACCCGCCCTCGTCCCTTCCCTCACGCTGATTGGAGGGAAGGGACGAGGGCGGGTAGCGGCGATGCGGAGGAGGCGGGGGAGCGGCGCTGACAGACAGCGCTAGGGTAAACATTGTGCTGGCGACGCGCTGCGTGTCGCCAGCACTGCGGGAAGGATAGCGGCGAGCAGGGGGGTCTTTGACACACACCATGGGGCAACAGAGGCTGGTGTTAGTGTGCCCAACCAGCCTCTGTGCCCCACTAACGTTATACAAAGCCACCTCGGGTTCTCTTTAAATTTTTTACTGAAATTGAAAAAAGAAATGTCAGTTCCCCCTTCCCCCACCTCGTTCAACCCCTTGTCTTCATGTAGGGTGGTATTGCCAGCACAGCTGAGCTACCTGATCAGTACCAGCTTAGGTACAAAAATCTTTTTCTCTAACAAGAACATGGGAACATAAAGGGTTGACAAACCCATGGAGCCAATCCTCACCTTATGGTAGGTGGGGTAACTATCCTCATGTTTGTGAAATTAAGCACTGAGGGGGGCATATGATTGAATCTGATTTTTTGCCCTCTAAACCTAGGTGTGTCTTATCATCCAGAGTGTCTTATATTCAAAAAAATATGGAGACTTTAACAACATGTTTTTTTCCCTTAGCAATCTTAGTGAAGAGTTTTGAATCATATTTTCTTAGCTAATTTAAAAATAAACGTTACTAAATCCACTATGCTGAATTTGAAGGTAACTTAGGATAAAGTAAGTCTCTTACAAAACACTTTTCAGTTTGATTGATCTAGAAACCACATTCTTTACCTGGGGATAAAACTTCCACACCAGCAGAAGTTATATGTAGTGACTTCTGCACCTTTGATATGCAAAATAAATGTGGATTTAGGGAAGTGATCTCATTTAACCATTTCCTGGTCTGGGCAAGTGGTGATTATTAAAATAAACACCTTGCCACAATGTCTTCATGTTTTTTAGTTGATTCATTTCCAATCTCCTTAAGCTTTTTTTAGGGCCCATTCACACTAGAGCGTTTTGCCGGCGATTTTGGCAAAATGCTCAAGTGCTAGCGCATTTTAAAGTGCTGGCGCAATAATACCTTATGGGCCCGTTCTTGCTTGGGCGTTTTGCGTTAATCATCGGAGAGTAATGCAAGTTGCCAAACGCAAACATGTAGCCTGCACCATTTTCAGGCGATTTTCCGGTGATCGCGTTTAGTGCTATAGAAGCGCTAAAAAAATCGCCAAGTGTGAATGGTGATTTTTTCGTGTTAATCGACAAAAATAGCCTGACCAAAAGCACTAGCAAAAGCGCCTTAAGTAGCTTCATAATCATAATTTTTGCTTGCTTTCTTGTGGGCATTCAGCTTACAATGGAATCATATTAGGAATGTCTGTCAATGGGGTTGACCCTCAGAAATGCCTTAATTGCATTTAGCAGTATTCATTTCATTTGCAGGGAATGTCTGTTTTAACAAACCTCACATTGTTTGTTTAGTGGTTAGTTGGTGTGAGACTTAGGGTACAGAGGGTCATTACAATATAAGTATTACTACTGACATTTTACTATCAGGAATAGTAGAGTGTCGGTATCATTATGCATAGTCTACAATCGTCTATAGTAGGATATTGGCCATTTTTCATCTGTATCATTAAATGCTGCCCAATCAATTTGACTGCATTTAGCTGGATTTGAGCAGACAGGGTCTCTGAACACCCCAGGATTCATTCAGAAGCTTGTCCTGTGTCACTTCATCAATAAACACTAGTGTCCCAGTGCCACAGCCATGCATACCCAAGCCATCACACTGCCTCCACCACGTTTTACAGATACTGTTGTGTGCTTTTGAAAATGAGCTGTTCCATTTTGGTTTCATCTGTCCAAAAAATGTTTTTTTCCAGAACTGTGGCTTTTTTTTAGCCTTTCTATTCTTGAGGCTTATGAGCAGGCTTTCACCTTGAAGAGCACCCTCTGTATTTACTTTCATGCAGTCTTCTCTTTATGGTGCACTTGGATATTGATATGCACCTCTTGAAGAGTGTTGCTCACTTCGTTGGCTGTTGTTGAAGGGGTTTCTCTTCACCATGGACATGATTCACCACTGTTGTCTTCTGAGGACGTTCAGGTTTTTTTGCATTGCTGAGTTCACCAATGCTTTTTTTCTTTCTCAGGATGTACCAAACTAAATTTTACCACATGTAATATTGTAGCAATTTCTCGGATGGCTTTTTTTTCTGGTTTTGCATCTTATTTTTTTTTTCACTATTTCAGCATTTATTGAGGAAATATGACATACAGATTATCTGCAACTTAGCTTACGCAGAAGCCATCAAGTAAAAGAAAACATAGCATCAAGTAAAATAAAACATAGATAAATGCTTCATTACAAAATATCATAACCTGAAAAAGATAACTACAAATAACCTAACTCAAGTTTGTCTTGTAATGCTCGGAAATCCTTGTATTGTATCCACTTATCATATACTATAAAATGGATTGATGTTAGAATAGCTAGTCCGGTCACTTAACCTATGAAGGAGTGACCGGTCCCCCTGCGCCAGTTAGATGAAAAAAGGGATAGGTAGATAGAGAGGAGAAAAGGAGAAAGAGATGAAAAGAAGATGAGAGGAGAAGACGGTGAGTGATTTGGGAGGAGAGAGATGATCCCATTAGGTTGTAATTATATTGACAGTATATTTTTGTACTCATCTGAACACTGGAAGTCAACCCAAACCGACCAAGTAATAAAGTATTTTTCAGATCGATCTTGAGACAGGAGAATTAATTCTTCCATTTTAGCTATCGAATCCATCTTCCTAACCCACTCAGAAATAGAGGGCGGTATGGTGGACTTCCAATGTGCCGCTACAAGCATTCTTGCTGCATTAATCATGTGCATAACCAGAGAGCCTTTGTAGAATTTCAAAGAGTCCTTGGTGTCTTGTAACAACAGCCAGCTGGGAGAGAAGTTCACTTTGGAACATGAGATTTTTTCAACCCATTTATGAATTGATTTCCAATATTGTGGAATTGAGGGGCAGTCCCAATAGAGGTGAAGCAGCGAGCCTGCGTTGGAATTACATCTCCAGCAGGTTTCCGGAACTGATGGAAATATTTTGTGCAGTATGATTGAAGTTTTATACCACCGGGAAATTAATTTAAAGCCTGATTCTTGTATGTTCACATTCAGTGAACCCTTGTGGTTAATAGTCAGGATTTTCTGCCACTGCTCCTCCTCTATCGAAACGCCCAAATCTCTCTTCCAATCGAGTTGATATTTAATTTTGTATGGTACCGTCTCCAGGATGAGCATTTGGTGTAATTGTGAGACTAGATGTCTATGAGGACCTGTGCTTAATACTGGATTTTCGAAAGAGGAAAGAGGTTTGCTCCATGTGGTTTTGTTTTTTAAAGTGGAAAGAAAGTGGCGGATTTGGAAGTATTGACACCTTAATAATGGAGTGTCTGGGCATAATTGTGCCATTTCCAAGTAAGGTTTGAAGGTTCCCTTGGTAATAAAATCTATCACCCTGGGACACTTGTTAGGAATCCATTCTTTCAAGAATGGAATGTCATTGTATGGGGTGAAGGAGGGGTTGTCCCTCAGGGGTGTTAATTTGCCTGGAGAAGTGGTTAACCCAGTGCTAGGGAGAAAGCGTCTCATAGACCGTACAGTGGTCATCATGATGGGGTTATACCATAACCGTCTACAGCTTAGAGTAGTGTCGGCCCATTGTTTGGGAGAGGTCATATTTGCCCACTCCCCCACTCTGCAGAGTTGAGATGCCAGATGATATTTAGCTAAATCAGGAAGCTCCACGCCCCCTAACTCTTTAGGTATGGAAAGGGTAGCATGTTTGATTCGGGGGGGTTTATGTCCCCAAATAAAATAATTAATCTGTGATTGGCACGTTTTTAGGAATCGGGCAGGTAGCTCGATCGGCAAACATTGACTGATATACAAGAATCTAGGTAGGAGGTTCATTTTAATTGAGTCCATTCTGCCAAACCATGTCAGGCTTTTCTGTTGACCCCATCTTAATAAATCCGTTTTAAGGGTATGTGCAATCTGTTCTAAGTTAGCTGTAAATAGGTTAAATAGGTTAGTGGTGATATTCATTCCCAGGTATTTTAATGAGGCATTAGGCCAGGCGAATGAGAAAGAGGCCTTGCATGACTGGACTGTCGTTGAATCCAAAGAAACATTAAGGGCTTGCGATTTGTGAAAATTAATTTTTAAATTAGACAAGTGGCCAAACTCCTTGAATTTGTGCATGAGAGTTGGGATTGAGATGACAGAATGAGGGCCTGTCCATATACCTTTAACCACCTGAGCGGTCTGGACGAGCTCAGCTCGTCCAACACCGCCGGAGGTCGCCGCTCAGGCCCTGCTGGGCCGATTTTTATCAAATAAAGTGCAGCACACGCAGCCGGCACTTTGCCAGCCGCGTGTGCTGCCTGATCGCCGCCGCTCTGCGGCGATTCGCCGCGAGCAGCGGCGAAAGAGGGCCCCCCTAGCCGCCTGAGCCCTGCGCAGCCGGAACAAAAAGTTCCGGCCAGCGCTAAGGGCTGGATCGGAGGCGGCTGACGTCAGGACGTCGGCTGACGTCGATGACGTCACTCCGCTCGTCGCTATGGCGACGATATAAGCAAAACAAGGAAGGCCGCTCATTGCGGCCTTCCTTGTTTATTATGGGCGCCGGAGGCGATCGGAAGATCGCCTCCGGAGCGCCCTCTAGTGGGCTTTCATGCAGCCAACTTTCAGTTGGCTGCATGAAATAGTTTTTTTTTTATTTAAAAAAAACCCTCCCGCAGCCACCCTGGCGATTTAATCAGAACGCCAGGGTGGTTAATGTTTGTGTCTGCTCTTACTGCATTTAAAAAGTGTTCTAGGGTTAAGATATATATCAACGGGGAGAGTGGGCACCCCTGCCTGGTCCCATTTGTAATTTGGAAGGGGTTTGACAAAACTCCATTGGCTTTTACCCTAGCTGAGGGGTTAGTGTACAACAGACCTATCCACCGTTTCATAAATGAACCCAGACCAAGGCTTGACAGGGTAGCGTGGGTATAGTCCCAAGCCACCCTGTCAAATGCCTTCTCCGCATCAGTTGACAATATAAAGACTTGAATAGAGTGTTTCCTTGCGTAAGATATCATTCCAATGGTTCTCATGACACTGTCTTTAGCCTCCCGTCCTGGCACAAATCCCGTCTGATCCAAGTTAATATGTCCCGGTATGTGGGGAAGAAGTCTGTTGGCTATGATTTTGTCGAGTAATTTGGCATCCAGATTCAAAAGCGAGATTGGTCTATAATTTGTACAAAATTGTGGATCTTTGCCTCGTTTCGGGATCACGGATATGTGTGCCTCTAGAAGCTGGGATGATGGGACAGTGTCAGACGAGATACCATTAAATGCTGCAACAAACGTGGGAGCTAGTAAGGCACTGAAGGATTTGTAGTATTGGGCTGTGAGCCCATCAGGCCCAGGTGCTTTGCCCGACTTCATGGCTTTCACTGCTAGTATAAACTCATCTTCTGAGATTGGGGCTTCTAGCTCTTCTATGTCTGACTGGGACAGGGCTAGAGGTTTGCAGTATTCTAGGAGGAATTGTGGGATTTTATTCTCTCTGTTGCCCTGAGATAAAGAATCCAATGATTGGGGAGGAAGATTGTACAGGGTACTATAGTACTGTTTAAATTCCTCTGCGATCTCCTCAGATTTAACTATTTTCTCTTGTTTCTTATTAAGTACTGATGTAATCTGGGATTGGTTTGATTGTCTACGTAGCGCTCTAGCCAAATATTTTCCGCTTTTATTCCCCATCTCATAGAATATGCGTTTTCCAGCCATAATTTTCCTTTTAGCTTCGGCATTAAGTATGTTATTTAGTTTAATCCTTGCTGATGTCAGTTCTGCAAGAGTGTGTGTGGCCAGGGATTGTTTGTGTTGTCTCTCCAGGAGTAGGATAGTAGAGGATAGGTTTTTAATACCCTCTTCCCTTTCTCTTTTCAATTTCGCTCCTAAACGAATGAAATGGCCCCTGAGGACTGGCTTATGTGCCTCCTATACAGTTAGTTTAGATGTGTCAGCCTGATTATTTCTGTAAAAATAGTCTTTGATAACATCCGAGGTCTCAGAGAGCCTGGATTTGTTGGACAAAATATGTGGGTTTAGTCTCCAGCACCATGATTTAGCGTTTCTTTCTGGCAATTGGATGGTTATGGATACTGGGGCGTGATCCGAAAGGGATTTGATACCTATTGCAGAATCGACAACTGCAGCTAGGTCTCTCTGTGCTACTAGTAAGTAATCTATTCTTGTGTACTTGTTGTGGATAGGGGAATAATAGGTGAAATCCTTTTCGGTAGGATGGAAAACACGCCAAGGGTCCATAAGTGTCAGTTTTTGTAAGTGGGATTTTATAAGTTTTAATGCCCTGTATGACAAGGCGGATGAACCATTCGAGCAGTCCAATAAAGGATTTAACAGCACATTGAAGTCTCCCCCAAGTATCAACATACCTTCTGTGAATCCCAACAGTTTAGATAGTGTGGACACAAAGAAGGAGGGCTGAGATTTGTTTGGTGCATAAATAGCCGCCAGTGTAATTTTCTGTTCGCCCACCTTGCCTTTCACAAAGAGAGATCTACCCTCTGTGTAACGCTCAATTTCGATAACTTCAAGGGGAATCGTTTCATGGATAAAAATCAATACTCCCTTTGTTTTAGTTGTAGGTGACGTGGCGTGAAAAGCCAATGGGAAGTTAGAATCAAATTTGTTTGGAATATGGAGCGTTCTGAGGTAAATCTCCTGGAGAAAGGCAATTTGAGTGTTATCCCTGCGCAAAAAAATCAAAGACCATAGACCTTTTTTCAGGTGTATTAATACCATTAACATTCAAGGATGTCACTTTCCATTTTTTCGGGAAAGATTGCAGATTTGACATGGTGGTAGCACAGTTCACAACTGGGATTACCAAGTGAAATAAGGATGTTCTTGCACTCAATCCAACAACTGGTTGCCAATCACTCAAAGCAAGAGAAATAAGCGAAAGTGATAAAGGTATAGAAAGAAAAAAGAAAGAAGAGAATAAGAAAAGGAAAAGAATCTGGCGCAGGTCAGACCAGATCCAAGTGCTGCGATAAGCTATCCTGAAAACTGTACCACGTGAATGCGACAAGGAGGGTCGCATTCACCAACTATGTGTGGTCAACAAGTTCAGTGAAATATATCTCACTGTGGTGGGTTATTGGAAGTCGCACAGAGATGGGTGTCTGCGAATAGAAACACAGAGATTTAGTTTTCCCCTGGAGTTAGCTGTCTAATACACTATTCGCGACCTGTTATTGCCTCCACCCATACCTGAACTTATGAAATCCCCCATCCCTTATATGCCTTATTAAACTTTTGAATGATAAAGAGAACCATGAACATTTAGTATGAACCCCCCTCCCCCTCCCCAACCTATGCATTACAGTTAAGTCCAGATCGAAATATCTTACTTAATTATGACCTCATTAATAAGAGAGCTATAACATTCTCATTGCTCAAGTGTGTGTCAGTATGCATATCAAGCCTAAAGATATACCTCCCTTCTATTAGCTAGGTTACAACTGTATAGATTGATCTAGAGGCTAAAAACAAACACATCGTAAATACTACTAGTTTTCTAGAGCATATGTGAGGGGAGAGTATATATGTTCATCACACAGTAATAGCTGAGTCGCTCCCACTAAAAAGATAGTATTAATCAGGTGAGGGCAATATGAAACATCCCACTCTAAACAATTAAGCTGTTTTGCAAATCTCAGCCACAGTCACCATCAGAGACATCAGAGTTATACTCAGGAGTTACCAGATCCTTCTGCGAGGCAGGGCTTTTGTGTGGGGATCGGAGGCGGGTATTTTCAGTGTCATTCAAATCTTCCAATGCCTTCCGATTACCCGTTGGTTTAAAGGATTGCCCAAAAGGAGGATCGTCCCAGTCCGGCAGATCAATTGTTGGTAGCTCTAGATCTCGACAAAAACCAGATAGTCCTGCAGCATCACACAGAACAAACATTTTCCCCCCGTGCAGCACAGATAATGCGAACGGAAAACGCCATCTATAGTTCAGACCTTTATTCCTCAGGGCTTGGAGCAGGGGTTTTAAGGCTCTGCGCTTGGTGAGAGTGATGATAGATAAGTCCTGGTACAACTGCACAGGCTGCTCATTAAATAAAATTGCGTCTTGCGATCCTGCGGCGCGCATTATATCCTCTTTCAGCTGGAATGAGGCTAAGCAGCAGATTATATCTCTTGGTTGGTTGGGATCTGCTGTGCGCGGTTTCAGCGCTCTATGGGCTCTCACAAACTCGATTGGGGAGTCTTTAGGTTTGTTAAGTAAGTCATTAAATACTGCTGAGAGGGCCTGTGGAATCTGATCCTGCGTTACGGATTCTGGCATACCTTTCAGACGGATATTACACCTTCTTCCTCGATTGTCCAAATCCTCAAGGTGGTTAGAATGGTCCAAGAGCCTTGCTGAATGTCTCTCAGAGGTGTGCTTGAGCTTAGTGAGCTGTGTAGTCTTCTGAGTGTCTGCAGATTCAAGCGCGCTCAGCCTCGTGTTGAAAGCCGCCATGTCGCTGCGTACTTCCGCTATGACGGAGTGAAAGGAAAGTTTGATATCTTCCGCCATCGCTCTGAGGTCTGCTAGCGTCGAGGGTTTATCTGCCTGTGAGCCGGGTGTCTGTGAGACTAGTTCCGAGGGTGATCTAGGCTGCAGCGTCTCCTTCGTCTGCGCCATCTTGGCTGTTTGGGATGTGCTGCGCAGCGCTCTGAAAATCTCCGGATCGGTTTTCCCTGATGTGGTTTGTGGGGGTTTGGGGTTCTCTGCTGTACCTTGGGCTTTGCGGGAACTCCTCATAGCCGTTATGGGGTAGTGGGTATTCTGCTATCTGTTGCTTCTGGTGGATCAGGCACGGGAGCTCTAAGATCAGGCAGCCATCTTCAACGGCGTCAAGCCATGCCCCCCTGGTTTTGCATCTTAAAGCCGCATCTACACGCATAGATGCGGCGGCGATGTTCCTTATCTATCGAGCCGCTGATGAGGCTCGATTGATAAGATCCGACAGGACGGATCTCCCCACCACCGATTCCCTGCTCGCTCCTCGCGAGGGGACAATGGCAGGGAATCTAGCGGAAGATAAGCGCCGCGGCGCAGGGACGAGCGGGAATCGAGCGCATATTGATTCCGGCGCACGCGCGGCGAGCGGGGACGCGGAAGAGGCGATCCGGCGGCTAATCGGGGAGCCGGATCGCTGTAGATGAGACTTAATGATTGCTTCTTTCACCTGCATGGAGAGCTTGAGCTCATGTTGTCTGTTCACAGCAAAATCTTCCACATGCAAGCACCACTTCAACTCCAGGCCTTTTATCTGCTTAAGGCCCCGTTCACATTACAAACGCGGATGGCCATGCATGCGGAACGCAACGCATGCGAACGCACGCCATCCGCGTTTGCGTGCGTTGCGTGGCTGATCCCATCACTGAAAAGTGAATGGGACAGCCACGCGTTTTTACAAAAAATGCGTGCAGCATGCGTTCCCGGACCGCACAGGTCCGGAACGCAAGCAGTGTGAACATCAGACATTGCACTCTATGCAATGTCTGATGTCGTGCGTGTCGCCCACCTGCATGCGTTTCCAAAACGCGGCTGGAAACGCGTGCAGTGTGAATGGGGCCTAATTGATAATGACATAACAATGGACTTGCCCACACCTTCCCATTAAAATACCCTTTGAGTCAATTTGTCCAATTACTTTTGAACCTCTGAAATGAAGGAATTGTGTTAAGAAATGCTTCCGTTGCCTCACATTTTTATGCAATCATTTTGTTCACCTCACTGAATTAAAGCTGAAAGTCTGCACTTCAGCTGCATCTGAGTTGTTTCATTTAAAATTAATTAAAATGTACAGAACCAAAATTAGAAAAAAAAAGTTTTCTTTGTCCAAATATTTATGGATCTAACTGTATATATACTGTTTATCACCAGGCATCGATCTATATCCCAAGAACCCATTTTGAAAATGAAAAATGTGAGTAAGTGCCCTGCCCATGATGCAGTAGGATGCTTGGCAATGCACATACACTCACATGGCCTTTTTATTAGGTACACCTGTTCAATTGTTTGTCAACACAAATAGCTAATCAGCTAATCACATGGCAGCATCCCTTTGCAACGTGCAACAGTAGCTCAAATCACCACTTGCTACAACCACAATACCATTTCTAAACATGCAACATACCAAACCTTGAAGCAGATAGGCTACAGCAGCAGAACACTACATCGGGTGCCAGAAATTGAAAAAACAAAACAAAACATGAAAGCATAGATCTTTCCCTGTCTTGTGTGAAAAATTCAGGCTGTTGGTGTAATGGTGTCAGGAAAAATTCTCTTTTCAACAAAAAAAGCAATCCATGATTGACATATCATGACAATTGAACACCAGTGAGATAAAATGATAATTTATTCAAGGATGTATCCCAAAATTATAAAAACAGATGTACTGCCAAAATGGTACAGGGGTAAAGAGATTCAAAATACATAAATATGTATACATATAATAATATGACAGACTCAGATAGGTAAGTGTGCCCAAACTGCAATTTTACATACCATAATAAAACTGTCACAGTCAGTTTGCACAAGATTGATCTCCAATTCTAGTCAATACCATAAATAACAATCTGTCTGTGGAGTAAAATGATAGACAGAGGACTGCAACAAACAATATATTGATCTAAGAAAGAGAGAGAGCCGCCTTACCAACTGTAGCACTGTTACCCCCTGGTCCAAGTGGCAGTGTGGACCTCACATGTATAGATAAAGCAGAAAGGACCGGCACCGCTGTCTTGTATCAAAGCTCCTTTAATAGCACCAAAGTGGCAGCAGTGACAGACTGCTGTTTCGGTTTACACCTTTATCAAACTGCTCAAAGCCAACAGTTTGATAAAGGTGTAAACCAAAACAGCAGTCTGTCACTGCTGCCACTTTGGTGCTATTAAAGGAGCTTTGATACAAGACAGCGGTGCCGGTCCTTTCTGTCTTATCTGGACTGCACTTCCCAGGAGGCACTGGAGAGAGACCTTGGGCACGCTGCATACTCTTTTTTGGAAACGGTGCTCCCTCTCTTTTGTTTATGACCTCACATGTATCGCACCCTCCTAGGTGCTTCTTCTGAGATAAAAACATAAAAACCGGAAGGCCTTAAATATACTCCATATCCCGCCGCCGCAAGTTGAAGAGGCGTGGCCACACCTCTTCCGCGTCAAGATTAATTGCAACATTTATATGCACTGATACATTTTATTGACGTGCACTGATAATGTAATTTTATGTATCTTTGTTTTTGTATGAATTTGATACTCACAGTACTGTTCTGTGCCCACTTATTAATGTAATAAGAATTATTTATTGTTGTTATAAGGCAATCTTGTATGTAACAAGTAGATGTCCTTGTTGTACTTGTATTATCCTGCTGTGTTCTTTTATCAAGATTTGGAGTGTTATTTTTTACTGGCCCACTAGATGGCAGTGTATTTAGTAATGTATCTAGATGGCAATATATTTAGCAAATTATAATTATTAGTTGTCTGCCGAAATTGCTTCCTTAATTATTGATTAAATATCTTTCATTTATGTGTATAATAATTGATTTTCACCAATGTTTATAGTATTGAATATTGAACCTGTCAGCCGCCTTTCACCTGTACGCAACCCTCTATTCATATTGTCCACGTCATGCGACGCTTTGTACTCATGACATGGGATCGGGTAAGCGCCGCTTGCGTCATGCGTCATTAAGTACGTGTGACGTGGCGACACGGAAGAGGTGTGGCCACGCCTCTTCAACTTGCGGCGGCGGGATATGGAGTATATTTTAGGCCTTCCGGTTTTTATGTTTTTATCTCCAAAGAAGCACCTAGGAGGGTGCGATACATGTGAGGTCCACACTGCCACTTGGACCAGGGGGTAACAGTGCTACAGTTGGTAAGGCGGCTCTCTTTCTTCTTAGATCAATATATTGTTTGTTGCAGTCCTCTGTCTATCATTTGACTCCACAGACAGATTGTTATTTATGGTATTGACTAGAATTGAAGATCAATCTTGTGCAAACTGACTGTGACAGTTTTATTATGGTATGGATAATTGCAGTTTGGGCACACTTACCTATCTGAGCCTGTCATATTATTATATGTATACATATTTATGTATTTTGAATCTCTTTACCCCTGTACCATTTTGGCAGTACATCTGTTTTTATAATTTTGGGATATGTCCTTGAATAAATTATCATTTTATCTCATTGGTGTTCAATTGTCATGATATGTCAATCATGGATTTTTTTTGTTGAATAGTGTCTTTATCATCATCCATGAATATGGTTTGGTTAGTGCTCTGTTTGTTTATAGTACAGGGGACATTCTCTTTCACACTTTGGTCCCCTCAGTACCAATTGAGCATGGTTTAAATGCCACAGTCTACCTGAGTATTGTTGCTATTCATGTCCATCCCTTTATGACCATGGTTTGCCTCTCTTCTGATGGCTTGGTCCAGCAAGATAATACACCAAGTCACAAAGCTTACATCATCTGAGCTCATACTGTTTTTTTAATATTACAATAATTGACCTTCAAAGGCACCAGATCTCAATCCAATAGATCGCCTCTAGGATATGGTGGAATAGAAGATTTGCATCATGGATGTGCAGCCGACAAATCTGAAGCAACTGCGTGACAGTATCCTGTCAATATGGAACAAAAGTCTGAGGAATGTCTCTAACATGTTATTGAATGTATGCCTCAAAGAATAAAGGTAAAATGTGGGTCTTTGTATAAGAGGCGCCCCAAAAGGATAGCTTTACGGTACTCCAATCATCACAAAGCAGCCACTGCAAAGTATAAATACTTTATAAAGTATAGCAGTCACTCAGTTGCGCTATGCAATCCACATCAGGTTGCTACCATATAGCTCTTCCACCTCCAGAGATCCCTTATAGGTGCAATATATACCTAGATGTGCAACTCAGTGCACAAAATAAAATGGAGGAGGGAGTCTCTCAGTGGAATATTCAAGAAGACACTTTTAATGGAGTATACATTTCCAATTGTGCAGTTAAAACCACTCACATTCAGAGGGTCCTACTCCAGTAGGGACCCTCTATGCAAATACACTTCCCACTCAAGGTGATACTAAACAGGAATACTTGCGATCAGATGTGCAGTATTGCCCGCTCTCGTCCCGACTAGTTTTGGCCTTCCGCCGTCATCAGGGGCCAAACCAGTACTAGCAAGGTGTACCTAATAAAGGGTCCAGTGAGTTTGTATTGCTATGGGATCTCTTTCATTCTCATACTCATCGTGGCTAGTGTCCTCCTGAAGGTTCTCTTCAGATTGCTGCAGTTCACATGATGGGCACAGAAATTATTAGTTCACTGCTGGAAAATGTGATCACCAGAAGAGATTAAGCTGAAATATTGCTAAATACAATTCTTAGGTTTAGTAATTCAGGCCCAATGAGATGAAGTGTGTATTTTTACCACCAAAATCAGCTCCATGTAAAGTGATTTTGTACAGCACAGAGAGTGTTTGCTGTCTTCATGTTCTGTCCCATATCTCCGTCCCTCTCAGTGCACAGAGAGACAACATAAATTGCACATTCAGTATTTCATATTGAGAGCTGAAGCTATTTGCAATTGATCAATATACGACTTTGTGAGGGGAGAGGTTACTGTAATCAGAGGAAAGAAAGTACCTAATGAAAGTAGTGTGTCATGTTTGTAAGCAGGCAACATGTGGCAAGTAGGGGACCAGTCATCTCTACTGGTAAGGAGTAGCTCTAATTACATCAAACACTGTGAAAGAATGCAATCTGTTGTGGTGATTGCACGTCTGTTGATAATGTATTTCTAGAGTACTTGGAATAAACCATGCATGAAGTAACACTGTTATCCATCAATAAATAATACTAACACTCTGTGAATGTCTCCTGAAATAATTAGCAACTGTCATAATTTGTGCAGTATTCCCCTGCTATAATCCTAGAGCAAAACAGTGTTTTGTCATGCTGTATTACTTGAATGTAAATTCGGCTAATCACCATATCATTAGTTTATATTGCTCCACAAGTTTCCTTCATGTACACTTTAAAATGACCTGAAGTGAAAATACACTCATGAGATAATGAATTGTATGTGTAGTATGAATGACAAATGCAATATTAGCATAGAAAAGAGTCTCATATTTTTATTGTCAGTTTTATAACTTTATTTTTAAGATTGCATCAGACTGTAACTGCTGCTGTTGAGAATCTACACTCTGCTTTGTTTAAGTGAAAAGGATACATAATTAATGACCCGTTGAACTTTCCTGCAGTAAAATCTCATTAGAATCCTTATCTCACTGTTTCTCAGCTATTTTGACTTCTGTTCACTGCTCAGGAAACAGTTTGAATGCAACCAGCTGCTGATAAGCTCTTATATCGATAACAACTCAAGTTTCTCAAGTTTTGTTTAGCTGTTGCTGTACTGGAAAACAGAAAGGGACTTCTGATCATTTCTTAGTAGGGATAATAATATATGTGTATATGTTTATCTCATCATTTCACATGTCACTTTAGGTACACATTAAGCCTTAATACAAATGTCAGTGTTAAGTATGCGGTTGTAATTTCAGTGTGTTGTAATAATTAATTCAGTATGGCTGAGAAATGCTGTTTCAGATATTGGAAAATCAGACAGCCATTTCAGTAAATACAATGATCAGTGTGCGATACAGTAGGCAATATAGGCAATGCCTATATTCTAAAGTGCTCATTAGCATTAGATACTGTAGTGATGTAAAACGTAGTTACCTTCTTTATAACATAGTGAATTATTTGCTAGTGTAAACTGATAAACATGTACAAAACACACTTGGCTATAAACATTTTTCCATAGTGTACTGTGTAACAGTGATTGACAATGCAGAATGTGTCACTTAATGATAGATGCTGGTAATACCTGTTACAAGCACCCAGTGATTGACAGGCTGGTAAGCTCCCCATTTTACGGTGTCCTGGAAACCCACATGACAAGAATACACAGTGGCAGAGGTAGATGACACTGCCTGCCTATATTGTTTCAGTGAACTCTATGATAAACACACATAGCAATGCCTGCGCTGCAAATGAGATCAGCACTGTGAGCTGGCAACTAATGGACCCTGAAATGTGGCCTCTTTTTGTGCAAATTTGCCTGACAGACTTTGAAGCCTTTTTATTTGCGAGCCGGTGGAGAATTTACAGCCTAAGGGACGCCCATCTTTAAAAGGACGCTGTAACCTAACAGCCTGTTAGACACAAACATCAGGAGCCAGATGCTAAATTATGTCATTAATGGAAGCTTTTTCCATCCTCACTTTGCATTGAGTGGCGTTATACCATCGTCAGCATTTTCAATAATGAAACCTCCCCCCGCCTCATCTTAGAACATTTAATCCCCTTGCACTGATATACTGTGAGGTGCACTCTCTATGTCAAGACATGACAGAACATACAAGTATGTTGCTCAAACATTTTGCTTTTACTTATAGGAAGTAGCTTAAAGTATTGCATATAAATTATCACATTCTTGCTTTAAGCAGAGATTTTTGAGTATGTATTAATGGTTGGTTATGCAATACTGCTGCAGAGTAAAAATCTCGACAAGCCATTGTGATGACATGTAATTGCTTGGCACACGTAATGCCTGTTTACCATCTATTGCGTGGATTTACAGGGATCCCTGTGGAGCAACATGGAGATTTTCATGGAAAAGCTAATTTTTTCTCTCAAGGGCAAATCTGGAAAACGTGAAGAAGATGGGAGTTGTCATGTAGCTATAGTAATGTAATGTTTTCTGTTACAAAACTGTTTTATTAAAAATGAGATGGATTTACATGTTATACATTAAAAAAATGCCACTCAACACTGGTAATTGTGTTATAGGTGGAATCCAATTTACTTAAGCAAACTAGCATTGCTCCTGTGTTTGTAATCTTTATTTGCAATGCAGAATCCAGCTGCTTCAGCCTTTTACTGCATTTATTACATAGTAAGTCTACTTTTAAAGCACACCTGAACTGATAGGGATATGGAGGCTGACATATTTATTTATTTTTAAAAAATGCTTATTGCCTGTCTGTCCTGCTGTATCCTCTGCCTTCAATACTTTTAGGCAAAGACAGAGGTGTCAATAGGGTTGGTGTCACCCGGTGACGGTGTCGGACTGGCAGATGGAAAAGCTGAGGAAATCCACCTGCTGGCCAAGCAGCAGAATCACTCCCAAAAGAAACCTGTAGCAAGTCTTCAATGTGATCAGCAACACATGATTACTGCTGCTTGGCCCGCAAGTGGATTTCCTCAGCTTTTCCACCTCCCAGTCCGACACTGCCCGGTGCAGCTGGTAACCCATAGTGTCACCCCCCCCCCATGCACACTCTCCATCCCACACTAGTAATGGGGGATTGGTGACCTTTCCTACCTACCTCCTATGCCCCCCCCTTCCTTTGGGCAGAGTAGTGCTGTATATGTGCATAAAGGAGAGCAGATTTTACCATACAAGTGCTGTGTCTCCTGTCCAGTCTGTCCTCCACTCACTGCAGTTGCCGACCCAGTTTCCACTACCTGGTTCTCTTCTTTGAAAGAACACTATGTTGGGGTCTTACGGTATAATATAATATAGTGTAATGGAATAGTTGCAAGATAGTGCTAACGATATAAATAGAGTGAGAAAGGGAAACTAAGCATGTACTGCTTAGCGCTGTACATATTGACAATGTCTTGTGGGCGGGATGAAACATGTGGACTTCCAGCTGCATCATCACTGCATGGTTGTCTGGTGTGAGCCGCTTTGTTTGGTTTGTCCACGTGCTTTACTGGTTGGCATCCTTGTGGCAACAGCGAATCGGAGGGCTATCTCTGGTTATCTTTGACCAACATTCTTATTAGAATGGACTGATAATTATATCACATTATGACGGCAAGACAAGGGGTATAAAAATATAAAGGAACAAAAGTCGATTCACTGTGCCTCAATAGTAGTTGATAAGCACTGTCCATGCTCCAGCGATGTGCTGGGAGGCGGGAGCAACGTATATATTAATGTTGTGGACAGTATTTGCATTCCATCTAATGGACTGCCATCTGAGCAATTGCTGACTTTGTCTCAAGAGACCCTCGAACTGATTGAGAAAAACCAAAGCTGCTGCACTAGATTGATACTATTGTGCATCTGCAGACCACTGTGCTGTGTGACGTGGAATCTATATATGGAATATTCCCACACAATTTATAACAGTCCGTGTTGTGATTGAGCTGTTGTCCTTTGGAAGTGACATTCATATGCCTTGGTTCCTTCTCAGGTCCATTTGGGCTGGAAAATCCTACAATTCCACCACATGTTGTTGTATCAGTGATGTCTAATTGTGGTCCCATTGCCTGACCGAGTTATATCGTGCACGACCTAACGCTAGGAGAAGACTTTATTTTGCCACTAGCCAAATAGTAAAATGTTTTACACACAGGATCAACCAGCAATGTTCTCTTGATTGTTATGATACATGTATAAAATATATGCCAGACACATGCAATGTTATGCAATGATTAATACTCACTGTATTGCTCTGAATTTAATTGATCGGATTGGTCATAGGTAGCACCATATTAATTCTCTGTGAGTAATTTGCAATCCTTAAATATGCCATAGCTAGGGTGACTGATTGATAAATACAATAGCTTCGTACCGCAGGATTGTCCTCTCTTCCCTGCCTTGGTGTCACCCCTTCTGTGGTCACACCTTGGAGAGGCCTTCTCCCCCCCCCCCCTCCCCCCACACACACACCCCTTGTGATGCTACTGACCATAGACCATGAACAAGCATGCTGATCAGATGTTTCTGACTGAAGTCTGACCCCATTAGCTGCTTGTTACAGGTGGGTGATTCAGGCCTTACTGAGACTAAGAGATCCAGGACTGCCAGGCAACTAGTATTGTTTAAAAGGAAATAAATATGGCAGCCTTTATATGCCTCGCAGTCCAGGTTCTTCATGTCTTCATGGAATGTTTTAAAGGTAACCAAGCAACAGCAAGGCCATAATTTATAATTGTTTGACTGACTGCAGCTGTCACCCCCCCCCCCCCCCCGTTTCCATCCTTCTTGCTGCATCACTGAGAAAAGCAGCTAGGCAGACCTGTAAAGGTAGCTATCTAATCACAGAAGCTCCTGCATGATCCGCCCAACTAACGTCTGCTGCTATGAACCATTCAAGACTAAAACCTGCCTGATGCAATCCTGCTTCAGTTCTTAGTAGGTTGAGAGTAAATACTGCACAAGGAAGATAATACACCAGTTCAGGTATCTGGAACGGAAATAGAAAAAGATACAGAGTAAGCACCAAGGAGTGTGTAATCATGGATTAGCATCTGAATCTGTAAAACATCAACCCACCAATGTAATGTGAAAAGTAGCAAAGAGGGCAACTGCAATAAAGAAAGCTATTAGTATTATCATTTTCATTGGCTACCTTCACAGTATTCTATGATAATTTAACAACAAGTACAACTTAAAGAACTTATTCAGTCTAAATTAAACGTTCCGTGGATGCTCTTCCCATATTACGTTATTCTTCTGGATCGCTACCCATGTCTGCCTGCTTCCCTTGCAAGAAAGGGCAGTGACACGCTGTGGACAAATGCACCTTGGGAGTGCATGGAGAATTTATCCCAATGGACAATAGGTGTCATTTTAAACTTGAAATAAAGACTATCTTTGTTTTTCATATAATATCAAATCAATCAAATGTTATGCAAGTATGGAAATATTGGAATTTGACATTTCAAATATGACTGCATCGAGTCATAATGATAAGCTTGTGAATATAAATGCAGTGCTCCGACCTCTTCCTCTACTGGAGGATCAATCCTTATTCTGAAACTGAATCATCCTGTCCATCTTACCAGAGCAGGATCATCCACCAGGCAACCTAGGCAGGTGCTTGGGGCCTAGTGCATATCAAGGTGCCCACCTGCCACCTTCTCTGACCTCTCCTCTTCAGCTTACCAAAAGGACCAGAAGGGGTCCCCAAATCTTCTACCTTGCCTATAGCTCCATTACATCTTAATCTATCTCTGCATATTTCCTCCTAGGTTGTCTCTTACCTCTGTTCACTGTCTTTTACTAATGCCTACTAAAAACTGAAAAAATATTTCACTTAAAGTTACTGCCTCCTCTAAAAGCTACTGCAAATATAAGTGAAGAAAAGGTGATCTGAAAAATGTAATTATATGTCTTTTGCTAGTGACCATAGATGGATTAAAATGTAATGGGGCACTAGGCAAGGTAGTAGATTTGGGGCCCCCTTGTGGTCCTTTTGGTAAGCTGAAGTGAAGAGAGGTCAGAGAAGGTGGCAGGTGGGCCCTCTGACACCCACCAGTCCCCAAGCACCTGCCTCGGTTGCCTGGCGGATGATCTTGCTCTGCTTATGACTTCTCTAAGTGGAACAGGAGGTGGGTAAAGGTATGGCTGGTGAGGGCTGTCATCCGCATTGTTTCTTCTCTCAGTTTGGAGGTACAGTTTGCATATACTGCATGTAACAATTGGATTATTCTAGGTCACCTATCTCTGTTTCTGAAACTATAAAAATTCATGTATTGCTTTTCTTTTTAAATGCATCCACATGACAGCATTGTATTTCTAGTAGATTTAGCAGAAGATATAGAAATGAATGCCAAGCGCTTTAAGCCTGTGATCCAGTAGAGTCTGTTAAACGTGACTGTTCTGGTGGTTGCTTAGAGCATCAAAGTATGAATGAGTGAGTGTGCATATACATTACTAAGAAATGATCTGGAGTCTAAGTTATCTATCTACCCAACTGCAAGTGGATGTCTGTGTTTTAATCAGGCTAATTTTATGCATCATTAATATCTGGCCTGACGGAGGAAAGCAGTGTGCAGCCAGACAAGTGTATGAGACACACAGTGCAAGAGCAAGAAGAAACGACAGTGAGGCACCAAGGAAGAGACAGATGAGGAACACTAAATAAGGCAGATTAGATGTGTACAGAACATTGTGTGCTCAATATAATCTGCTTGATATGGAGGACACACATTTACATAGCCACATTTTTCACTCACCTGTCCTGGACTGACCCAGCCGTTTCAGGGTGTGTATTTTGGTTCTGTAAGCTAAACACTTAAAGTCCTACGAACAATGAGAATGTAATTTGAATAAAATACAGAGAACGAACCATAGCATAAGCATTTCACCTACTACAGTTAGGCCCTGCCTAGAGAGGTGCAGACACCTTCAACAGTAGTGCGACTAGGAAAAGACCTCTGACTAAGCCCCTGCGGACATAAAACAGTTGTCAAGCTACCATTGTCTTTTTATTTATCGCTATCTTCATGTCCACAGTTGGAACCACAGTAAATATTAGTTTATTACAGCACTTATTATGTTGTCCTGAAGTTAAGTATGTCACTGCTTATTACAGTCTATGGGACTGTTGGGATACTTCATTAGTGTCTGTGGTCATTGAACTGTTGTGGAAGTTCTATAAATAGTGGTGATATTCTCAGAGTGGTGATCAGAATTGGGACAAGGTCCTCCAGCACCCGAGGCTGAGAGACCAAAGTGCTCCCCTCCCACCCCAGCCATTACACACTGATTGCTATTAGACTAAGAGGCACCACAGGGCCCCAACACCTTAATCTCTAGTTATCTGGATTGAAGTCACTTCCATGTATTTCCTTTTCTTATTTCTCTCTACTTCAAACACAATAGGGGAATGATTGCAATGGAAACAGAGGCGGCAGCAGAGTAAAAATTGGTCATAGGTAGAAACAGATAAAAGTTGGGGGGCAAGGGTGGACTTACCCCCCCAAAACCAAACACAACCACTATGTATGGTTTAAACAAGATTTAATTTGTCCTCCAGAATAAATGCAACATGTTTTGCGGGTCTCTAGCCCACTTCCTCAGGCAATAATACAGGTAGGAGTAACTCAGAAGTTGTGTAGCCACGTACAGCGCCTAGAGAGGTGGCCTGGTCGGCCTGGCACCCTCTGCAATGGGTCAGAAGGAGGCACAAAGGGGGACAGAAGGAGGCACAAAGGGGCACAGAAGGAGGCACAGGGGGACAGAGGAAGGCACAGGGGACAGAGGTGGCACATGGGGTCTGAAGAGGCACATGGAGACAGAAGGAGGCACAAAGGGATACAGAAGGAGGCACAGGAGGACAGAAAGAGGCAGAGTGGGACTGAAGGAGGAAAAGGGGGCAGAGGTAGCACAAGGGGACAAATAAAGGCAAAGGGGGCATAAGGAGGCACAGGTGGACAGAAGGAGTCACAAAGGGCACAGAAGGAGGCAGAGATGGCCCAAAGGAGGAAAGAAGGATGCACAAGGCACAGAGGTGTCCGCTGCCTGCAACTTATGCTAAGTAGATGCAGCAGAAGCAAGTAATAGAACACCCACAGGGGTGTGGTTTAATCTTGGGTGGGGCTTAATTGGGGGGCAGTCTTCTTTAAGATTGCATTCAATAGATCCAGAGAGGTGTGACCCATGCAATGTAGAATCTTCCATACATACCGTGTAGGCAAGTATGCAAGCATTTGCAAATCCTAGTGGTTTGGATTAACATAGCTGGGGAGTTTGCCGCTCATTATTTCTTTTGGGCTAGCGCTGCTGTGAGGCTAGAGTAGCAAGTACTGAGATTTTCCATTTAAAAGTGTCCTTTTATTCAATTAATTGCAACATCACAGAAAGACAGAATGCACAACAGCTGTCTGGCGTGTCTTTATACCCTTCCCCAAGTAAACATTGTGTGATATACTCATGGCTTGATGACAGGTGTGGACACGCCTTAAATACATGAAATTCCCATCAGTTTAATAAGTGAATGGATTTAAATAGGAGGCCTCTGTAATGGTTAAATATCTGTTATGAACTGTCTTTTCCTTTTCTAGTAGTGCTTGTAAAGGCTACAGCACGGCCATTCAAGCTAAGACCAAAACAATTTGTCAAATCCACAAAACATTTTACATAGGATTTCTCATCCTGAACCCATGCTGCCTGCATCTCTGACTCTGTACAGCAGAAAGATACCAACAAGTCGTGCTGTTCCCCATTTTTGCAGCAATATTCCAAATCCATTGTGCTCTGTGTCCATGCCAAAATGTACCTAGAAGAAGATGTTGTTAAAGTGTACCTGAGACAGGGGTGCAGGAAAAATTAATACATACCATGGGCTTCCTCCAGCACCCTTCAGGCCTTTGGTTCCCTCGCTGTCTTCCCAGGCTGCCTCAATCCGCCACTAGGGTCCTCTGAAGTTTCTCCAGAAGAATCAGAATCAGAATCTATTTATTTCGCCAAGTACAACAGTGGATTGTACCCGGAATTGGTTTTGGCGCATACAGGGTCGTTGATGAAAAACAAGAAAATAGCACATTTAAGCATAGTACATACGTAGACGTGGGACAAGCATACATAGGACAACATTACAGTTTGAGCGTACACTTAAGCAGAGCGTCATATACAGTTAAGCATGGTACATACGTATAAACAATAAAAGCAAAACAAAAGCAAAAACAGAGCATTACAGCATACACATACAGTTGACGTAATTCACAACAGAGCATTACAGCATACACGTACAATTAACGTAATACAAACATAGCAGGACATACACTGATAGCAGGAACAGAAAAGAGTGGGACTGGAGGAGCAGCCTGAGAGCTGATATGTGCGCTGCCATTTTCGGCACTGGACGCTACACAGCGACACGCTCCCAACTAGATAGGTGCTACCGTTGTCCACGAAGAGCAGAGAGGAAACTGGGGGGGGGGGGGGATAGAGAAAGAGAGAAGGGATAGCTAGAGAGAGAATAGGGAAGAAGAACAATGAGAGTGAGAATAAGGACCCTTGGGCAGTGCGGTGTGACTGGAAAGCGTCCCGTTTGGCTGGCTGTGCCGCAGTGATGCGAGATGGAGCTGGTGGGTGCACGGGCCCTGCCACGAAGCTGATGATTGCAAAGGGCCATGCAGCCCGGCCGATTTGGTGGAGCAGGGAACAGCGTGGTGGAGCAGGGAATGACAGCTGAGGGGCCCGGAGATTGCCAGCAAGTTCAGCTTGCCCAGAGGTCAGAGAGAGCAGCCAGCATGGGGCTCACCTGGGCAGTAGCGGTGTTGTGAAAAAAAATGAGGCTGCCCATCTCTCCTGCGTGTGCTCCATTTGCTCCAAAAGCCCTGGCACAGGCACAGTGGTGGTGGAGTGCAGGACATCAGGTACCCTGTTGACCCTGCAGCAACAGGCTGTGGGCGCAGGAGACCTGGCATGATGGTGGAACCCAGGTCTAAGGTGCTGGTGGTTCTGCAGCAGTGGAGTACCTGTGGCTGCTCTCAGAAATCCAGCTCCTGGCTTGCGGCCTAGTCCAGCGAGGTGGGTTGGCGGCTTGCAGCTAGTGTGGCGGTGAGGGCGACTGCGGCCAAGTGAAGAGGCTAGTGTCCCAGGTCCCTTGTGGCTGTGCACTGCAGCATGGAGATGGAGCATTGGAGAGTAGCAGGCACCAGTGGGAAGTCTGTAGTGGAGGGCGGAGAGCAGGAGTAGCCCTGACCCCGCAGACTCGTGGAGGTCGCTTGTCTTATCTGCACCTCTGTTGCGGCGACGAACGGTCCGAGGCAGCGGCAGCCAGGGAGGCTGCGTCTGGATTCCCCAGATGCAGCTCCACAGATGCAGCTCTCACTCGCGCAGATGGCCAATGGGGGAGAGCGGCCGGCCCCGACGGCAACAGACTTCCCGTCTGTCCCAGCCATCTCCCTCGAGCTATCTCGCGCGGCATCCTGGTCTCCCGGCAACGGCGGTGTAGTGCCTCCCCTCAGCAGTCTGCTTGGAATGCGGAGGCCCGGGCTGGTGGAGTCAGCGCGCGTCCCTCCTCGCACACAAAGTCCCAGCAATTACTTACCTAAGGAGAGGGAAGGCTCTGGGTTGTATAGAGCCTTCTGTCTCCTCTCTCGGTGCTCTCTATCCTGTGCTGGCTCCCCCCCATTTCAATCCCCCACCGAACGGGTATTTGGAAGTCTTCGGGAGCCGTGTCCTTCCGAAGACGTGCAGCTTCATACTGCAAACACGTGAGCGTGCAAAAGAGAGCATGCTTGTGCAGGTTCAGTACAGGGCCGCCCTTCTTCAGGAGCACTCGGGCTCCCTGAAGACTTCTGAAGCCTCCTTCAGTCGGGTAAAGCAGTATTTGACTAAATTAGTCAATTACTGCTACCAGGCGAGCCAGCACTGGAACGAGGGGGCCAGGAGAGGAGCGGGAAGGCTCTATAGGACCCAGAGCCTTCCCTCTTCTTGGGTAAGTATCTGTCTCATTTTTTTAAATGCAGTTCCCATTCACTTTAAACAGCCGGGCGGTATGGACGAGCTCAGCTCGTCCATCACCGCCGGAGGCTGCCGCTCAGGCCCTGCTGTGCCGATTTTCATCAAATAAAGAGCAGCACACGCAGCCGGCACTTTGCCAGCCGCGTGTGCTGCCCGATCGCCGCCGCTCTGTGGCGATCCGCCGCGAGCAGCGGCGAAAGAGGGTCCCCCCAGCCGCCTGAGCCCAGCGTAGCCGGAACAAAAAGTTCCGGCCAGCGCTAAGGGCTGGATCGGAGGCGGCTGACGTCAGGACGTCGGCTGACGTCCATGACGTCACTCCGCTCGTCGCTATGGCGACGATGTAATCAAAACAAGGAAGGCCGCTCATTGCGGCCTTCCTTGTTTATTCTGGGCGCCGGAGGCGATCGGAAGAACGCCTCCGGAGCGCCCTCTAGTGGGCTTTCATGCAGCCAACTTTCAGTTGGCTGCATGAAATAGTTTTTGTTTTATTTAAAAAAAAACCTCCCGCAGCCGCCCTGGCGATCTTAATAGAACGCCAGGGTGGTTAAAGCTGCTGTAGCTTTAAGCAAAAAGGCCAGTCTTTAGTTAACACTGCGGTCCTCAAGAGGTTAAGGTAAATGAGTCAAAGGAGGATGTGGCAGTGGAGGGTGATGAGATTGCATGTTGCTAAGCTCTGGGTGGTGGTAGGCCTTGCTGCTGCATCTTCTCCCGCTGCCACCATAGCTACCCAGTGAGCTATGGAGGAAATATATCTTCCCTGTCCATGCTTGTTAGTCCAAATGTCAGGTGCACCTTATCGCAAACAGAGTACTGCACCTCCATGATTGCATTGGCTTGAATGTGTTCATGGAAAGCAGGAACGCATATTTTTGAAAAGTACTGCCAATAGATCATGGTGTACTGTGGGTTAGCACAGGAAAGAGTGTATGCATTTGATTCCACCAGCCTGCGAGGAAGAACTCAAACACCAGTATTTGGGGAGTGGCTATTATTTGGGCCCTATTCTCTCTTGCACGCCAGCATGTGGGGGATGGAAGGTTGGATGCTACTAACCACGGATATGTTGGATGATGGGGTAGAAGGTGTCAGTGATGGTGATTATGCTCTTCAGGGCTGATTATGCTCTTCATTACTTGGCGATTGCTGAGTAATGCACGCTAAACTGCCACTAGCACATGTCGCTTGCCCTGAGGGATCATTAAGTCACGGTGATCTTTTAGCGCGTGTGAGAAGAGGTAACGCACGCTGTTCCATTTCATTTCTAATAATGAATAAAGCATCTATCTATCTATCTATCTATCTATTTATTTCTCAATAAAAAATACAGTCTAACTACCCATCTATCACATCACAGCAACGTCACAGGTTAATACAAACTTCAGCCAATGGCACAGAGCTACTCTGTCACTAGCAAAGATCAGCTCAAGAGCTGCAGGCAGTCAAGCCCTATGCTTATATAGGGCCATAGCTACTTGTGATGCTGTCAGCTGCCTGCCACCACCGAGAGGGAGAAGAGGATCCCCCCGCTCCCTCCAATTGAAGGGCCCTAGGAGTTATGAGGTAGCCCACCTGGGATGCTGGACATTGTGGGAATGGCACAGAAAAAAAGCCAAATTCATCCATCAAATATCATTGTTTTTTAAGTCAGCAAGGCTGAATTAGAACAGCAATATTCGAGTCGAACGTAATATTGACCTGAATTCAAATACCAAACCTAAAAACGACATACAAGGAGCTCACAACAAAGCCAGATCACGCAAATATCTTTGATAACAGCAGTTCAGTGTCTGTGGTCAAAATAGAGTCTGCTCTAGTATGCAAGAGGCGTGTCAGACAGTGAGATTGCATAATCAAGCTAGAAACATGCATGGGAGTAAGATATATGTGTGGTGCGAACAGGCACAGATTATTGGAAGATCAGAGGGGGCGGGCCAGTATATTCCTGTGGACAAGATCAGAGATGTAGGTTGTGCAGGTCCTGTGCACTGATTTGTTGGCCAAGCACAGAATTTCAAAGTTGATCCTCCTGAAACTGATGGGGAGCCGGTGCAGGGCTTTACAGAGGGGGGTTGTAGAGGTGCTGTGATGAGGAGTTGATCAGTCTGGCTGCTGCATTCATTACCAATTGGAGGGGGGCAATATGGTTAGTGGGAAGGCCTGATAAAAGGGAATTGCAATAGTGTAGGTGGGAGATGACAAAGGCATGGACGAGGAGTTAGTTTATAAGCTTTCTAACATCAGAATCCAGAAAGAAGTGTCATCAAGAGAAGCAAAAAACACCAGAAATGGAGAAAACATCTCGTTTTCCATATCTGTCCACTCTAGGTTTTGATAGATAACCATTAAAATATACCTCCAGAAATCCAAATAAGCTCTGAAAGGAAGTGGGAAGAAACGCGGAAAAGCCGCCGTCTCTCAAGGTGCGGCGGCTGTTTCCGCGTCCAGCATGGCGTCACAACGCGGAAAAAACGCCGCATGCCGCACAGGCAGAGCGGCGGAATCCGCATTGGGAACGGCGGAATCCTCATTGGGAACGACGGAATCCGCATTGGGAACGGCGGAATCCGCATTGGAGGCGGCTCCCGCACTCGCTTCACTAGATACATTGCAAAACAGTACTGTTGTGGCTGGGACTGATAGTCCACCAAGATTCAGAGTGACACGCGCGCGTGCACAGAGGCAGAGCTTAAATAACAGCCAGAAGGGAGTCAGCTGACCAGGCGGGTCAGCTGACATTTTCCACCACTCTCATTGGTCCAGCAATTAGGGAGGTCCTGGAGAGGTCCTTGTGTATATATACTGCTGGCTGTTCAGTTGCTGGTTGTCTGGCGTTGCGAACACATACGTGGGAGCACTCAGACCCGTAGTCAGATCCTTAAGTGTGCCGGGACCAGCTGGAGCTGTAATCCTACACTTAGCTAGATTCTGTTGATAGTTTAATGTACTAGTTTGATTGTGATTATCTGTTATGACCCTTTGCCTGCCTGACCATCCTCCTGTATTCTGATCTTGTACCTTGCCATTCTGATACTCTGTTGCCGAACCCCGGCTTATCCTTAGACTCTGCTTCTGCCTCTTGATCTTGTACCTCGATATTTCTGATACCCTGTTGCCGAACTCTGCCTGTACCTAGACTCCGCCTCTGCTTTCTGAATCTGTACTTTATCTGTCCGTGTGTTACTAGCTTGTCTGACCTCGAGAACCGACCTCACTATTGGAGGCGGTTCCCTGTCCTGTTAGTGACACTACCTCCAGAGTGTCACTCTCAGACTAACCTTCCTACTCGCAGCCTGACTCCTCCCGCCTTGGAGAGTTCAGGTCTTCGGAAGGAATCTGTGCAGTACGCCTTGCTGCACTGAGGCTCAGCCCTCTAAGTATTACTGTTACACCAAACACTACACTCTACTCAGGTGTACAGAGGTTAGCTGGTATATCGGATTATCGGTGATACTGCAGATCACTTATAATCTGGTATATATCTGTATTCCCAGTGATACTGCAGATCACCGGTAATCAGATCCTCTCTGTGCTCCACCGTTCGTTACAGGAAGGAAGCTATACCTTTTTGAATGTCATGTTGATTGCAATGGATAATAAAGTATAAAATAGGGAATGTTTTACATTTAGTTACTCTTAACAAATTTGTTTATAATATTGCTTGGCTTTATATGAAATACGTATGAGAATACTGTTTTTTATTTCTTGCTTGAATAAAAATAATATACTAAATAATATTAATCATAAAAATAAGAAAGTTGTTTTGAAAAAAGTTCTATGAAGTCCACTTGGTGTCAGTTATATTTCGGCCCTTTTATCATAAGGAATAAAATAAAATATAAGTAAAAAATTGGGTTGGCAGAAAAAAACACTTGATTCTATGCCATTGGTTCTGTATATGGGATGTAATATATGATTCCGTCTGAGTTATGGTTACTGCTTGGTCACTCAGATGAAAGGAAACAAACCGTATTTCATTATTCACACTGGAACACGACAGACGCATTTCGTCCTGTGTCCTAGAAACGTTAAATTAAATTCTGGGAAAACAATCCTCTAAGTACAGAACAAAATAACTGAAAAATAAGGGTGAAATTGTAATTCATTCACCATTTAGCACAGCACATAGAGTCAGATAACACAAGATAGAAAGCTGCCTTCCTGCATGAACTGAAGTAAGATAAACTTCATTCAACAGTTTTGCGGGAGTATATCTTCATTTAATTTTTAATTAGGTTCTTTTCTCCTTGTACGGTACATGATTAGGTTGGTGCTAGAAAAAAATCCCATCCTGTTCTGTAGTCTGTGAAAGAAGCAGTGAGAATTAGCAGACTTGCGATTATGACAGTAACCACTTCAATACCGTTAGTGCTGGCAGGGTTGAAATCCACTGACCTCAGCAGCTGTGCTTGATAGCTTGTTTGTGGACAGCTAACTTTAATAATGATTTTCATTTCTGAATCATTCAAATTCCAACATTGTGCAAACTGTTTCCACGTCTTTTAAGAAATTATAACCTGGTATGATTATCGTATTGGCAGTGGGCAGCGGCGATGTAATTCCAAGTCAATCAACTCTATTAGCTTGTGTTAGAAAGATATAGTTATGTAGATGGAATGGGCATAGATTTGATTCTGGCTCTGACAGCTTGGCACTGTTAGTATTGGTGTCGGTGCTGTAAGTGCAATGCTGTAAATGTCAGAATAAGCCAACAATTAGCTTTGTTTCCCACAGTGGGCTGGCTGGTTGGCAGGGCCATAGGGACAGAAGAATTCCTTGAACTGGAGGATTATGGCCAGCTGCCCCTTTTATCTCATTAATTAATACAGCCCTTTATTCATTTGCTATGTCTTCTTTCATCCATCTCATAGTTACAAAACTTTGCTGACTAGCAGCAGATAATTTGTAATAATCCAGTCCAAACTCATAAGATCATTTATAGTTTAGACAGAAGAACCAAAGTAAAATCAAGAAAAAGCAGCTACTGTTTAACTTGCTTTATGTTCTTGGCACAATATGAAAGGAAGATGAGTGCCTACATTTGTTTCCCTTTTTTTGGGGATGAGTAAACCGAAAGTTACTAGTACTAGTAGTAATGAAAATTAGTTTGAAAAAGCTCTGCTACTGAATCCTGATGAAGCAAGGAGCTGCAAAAGTCCCAATGAAGCAAGGAGCTGCAAAAGGCCATAACTCCAAGGCCGGTTCTCTCATGACGGAAGGTGAAACATTTGCATCAGGCAGCAGAGATTACACGGGAAGCAGCGAGCCAGTGTGCTATTGTGTTGAGCTGCAGCATGTCATGTGAGAACATTAATTAAAGCAATTAAATTGTCGGGTGCTGTGCACTCATTCCAAATCGGGGGGGGGGGGGGGGGGGGTTGCGCATCCTCACAAGTTTGCCTCAGGCAGCAAAAAGTCTAGAACCAGCCCTGCCTATTTCATATCTACAAAGTCTCCCACTTCAAGGAAAGGTCTCTCATCTCAAGACTTTGAAGAAAAAAAGACATAAGACATACGTGTATAGAACCAAGAAAGGGGTGAGATCCGAATGAATGAAGCATTTTCTCAGTGCAATGTAAACAGATATATGACGTTCTGAAGAGATACTGGTCCATGTTTTGTATCATAACAATTATCTGAAAGAGATGCTATCAGCTAACCCTAGGATTAGGAATAGGAAAGCAAGGAATATGCATATCCGGTATAAGTATCCCTAAAAAAAGGTAGTATATGCCACCTTTTCCTTTCATGTTTGAAGAGAGTATGTTATCCATATAGAGGTGACAGTTAGCAACATTCCTTCCTAGAAAAGCAGGCACTTTGTACATCTTTTAATTTTCTACATTTTCATTTCCATACATTCTCTTTAGTGTAGCTGTTTAATCCAGGTTTTCTAAGTGTCCATTCTACTTTGCAATGTGATCATTTTTGGGAAGAGCCACTTTTATTGTTGAAAGTTTATATACTGTAGATGTTTAGAAGCGACGGTATATCTGGCTATGGTTAAGAACTATGCAGTCTGAAATATGTAAACCTGTATCTGTTGACTGTAATGTGATGTGATTGCCAAGCATCTTAACCTTTTATTTCTGGATGATGTCAGCATGCTGTTGATATTTTCCTCATTCTTGGGCCCCGTTACAGACACCATAATTTCTCACACAGGCCCTAATAAGGTCTCCTCAGTATTCTCATAGAAGATGTTCTCTCGCCTTATCTACTCAATACATTTGTTTCAGCAAGTGAAAACTTATTAAACAATAATTAAGGAAAGTGTTAGAAAACTTAAGTAGACTTGAGCCAAATTATTTTGAGTATTTTTTTGCTTGCTGTGTCAGCTGAAAAGGTATTTTATTGAAAGGTTGAAAAACATCTCCTGCAAGGAAACTCAAGAGAAAATTTTACTGCATCAGTTTTTTATTTGCTTGTCTTTTTTTTAACAAGCCACTTGCACAGATATTGGGAGTTATAGTAGTCTTATGGCTGCTGTATGCCAGTAATTTTCAAGTTGTTAGAGCTAAGGAGGAAAAAGGAGATTTTAAAATGATCTTACACAGTTTATTAGCAAGTGGCCATGTATTAAGACTGACACACTAAATGTAAAAGAGGAAAGCAGCTACACTCAGGGGCTTAGCTAGCCCCAAAGATCAGTGGCATGTGATATGGATCTTTTCTGGGGTGCCCCGAATGTCCCCCAGACAGAATCGAGCAGCGGGCAGCAGTACTCACCTCTGGCCGCTTGGTCTCCAGGTTCTACAGACATCTTCTCTTCCAGCTTCTGCCTCTAGTGAATGAATCAGATGCTAGTGCTCCTGGAAGGCCCGTGGTAACATGGGGGGTCCACTAGAAGGTCATGGAAATGGTTGTCTGGCAGTTGGGGGAGACTGCCAGACAACCTGGCAGCAGGCCAGCCTGCCCAGCAGAAAGCCAGACCAGCCAGCACAGAAGCCAGTTAACTCTGACTAGTTATGGTTTACCACTTGAGGACCACAGTTTTAAATCCTCCTAAAGACCAGGCCATTTTTCTGTAAATAGACCACTGCAGCTTTAAGGCCTCGCTGCAGGTCTGCACAACTCAGCACACAAGTGATTCTTCCCCTCCCCCTTTCTCCCCAGCAACAAAGCTCTCTGTTGGTGCGGTCTGATCGCTACCCCAGTGTTTATTTTTTTGTAAATATTTATGTTATTTATTTATTTTAATAAATGTACCTATTTATTTATTTATCCCAACTCCCTCCCCCCTGTCAGCCAATGACGGCGATCGGCTGTCATAGGCTTCAACCTTTGAGAGCCGATCACTCTCCTGTGTCCCAGACGCTGCCTTAGATCACAGTGCTGTACAGCCTAATTAGACGGCGGTTTCACTGTCTAAAAGTCTCCGAGCAGCGATCGCCACGCTCGATCTTCTGCTAGCCCCATTGAAAGCCATTCATGCCAATTAGCATGGAGCGGTCCTGGGGCTGCCGCTTCGTTCACGCCAATCGGCGTGGAATGGTCAGCTGCATTTTTTTTTTATTAATGGAGAGGGGGGCTTCATCCAACATTTTGCTGGGTGGGCCTACTTAGACCACTTAAATTCATATGAATTTGGCTTCACCCATGACCACACCCACATTCTTGTGCATGGCCACACCCATTTTTCATCTGGCGTGCCCAAAAGTGCCCTGGATCTCTTAGGATCTCTCTCAAGCATAGCAAAAAAGACTTAAAAACGGATGGTGACCCTTTAAAGACAGATTCCATTTTTATTATAATATTAGTCACTTAACAATTTAAAACTTGAATTGAGAGCAGGAAACAAATATGTTAAGAAAGTAAACATTTCATTTTACAACTGGAAAAAAAAAGTTTTAAGAAAAGGTCAGTCATTTGCGTCAGTCAGCATAAAAGTCAGTGAGATACTGTTTTACCTGTCTTGGTAAACCAGCCTCACTGAGATCTACAGTGCTGGTCAAACCATTCACAGGATTCAAGTCTATGTACTTAAACTACTAAATACTAAATTGTGTTATGGACCAAAAAATTAAGACTATGGTTTGGGAGCAGAGCTAGGACAAGCTCTTCTAAAGTCCAACTCCAAGATGAAAATGCCAAAGTGCCACAAATTGGTAAGAAAATTGATACAGTTGAGGTCTCTTCATGTTGCGAAATTTGAAATATGTTTTAATGATACAGTAGCTCTTTATAAATAGAGTGCAATAAATAGACAAGCATTCTGTTATATCCTGAGTATAAAGCTTTGAGGCCACTGAGGATTGCACTCAGGGCCGGCCTTAGGTTGCACAGCACCCTGTGCGAAACCTGAGGTGCCCCCCTCCAGGATTTCAGCCTCCACACTTGGTCATTAAACGATAACCACAAATGAGCAACAAATTAGCACATTGGGGCATATTCACTAAATAGAGGTAAAATTGGTGTGTGTATGCAGTGCATGCAATTTCACCATTACTGTTGCCAGTTGCGCAGTGCGTATTACACTAGCAACATGCACATAACTTAAAGCAGAATATAACCCTGCATTTCAACTTTGCTCTAAAATATTATTTACAGCATATTATATGCAAAAAGCATTTTTTTTTTACTAGACCAGCATTGGAAGGGTTAAACACAGACGTTTCAAGTTCCGTGGAGAGATATGCAGAAGTTCAGATTGTTACATTCTATGTATCTATTGATAAACAGTTACACACTCTTTGGCAGTCCTCCAAGCTCCTTCTCAGTCAGAGAGATGAGTCACATTAAACACTTAGATACATTTCTGTAAACAAAATGTATCTCTTTTCAGCTTCGGATGCGTCTGCAGAAATCTAAAGGAACTTTAAAGCCCTGTGTAACCCTTCCAATGCTGGTCTAGTAAAAAAAAAAAAAAATGCTGCTTGCATACAAACATCTTTTGTTTTTGCAAAAATGTAAGATACTAGGCACTGCATTAATGCTAATTAGCTTACTACAGGCTTCCATCAGCCACTCATTTTCTCCTCTCCCTCTGTTAGATCAAACCCTACAGCAACGTGAGCAGTAGGATGAGGGAGAAACTGTATACCTCACTAACACCACATCTTCAGACTGACTGACAGTTAATGCATAGGTTCAATCAGAAGGGTTGCATTTATAGGGAGAGTAGTTCCCCTTTTTCCACTGCTTCTCACGTGGTTTCAGTGAGCTCGAAGGGAAATGGGAGTAGAAAGTCTCTGTGCATTCTCCATTCATCTCCTCATTCCTCCCTAATTCCCATAATCATTCCTTGAAATTTTTTTATTTTTGGCTACAGTCAAATTTTCAGTCAGGAAGGAGCAGCATGAACTTATAGCAAAGAGAAACAGAGGGACATGCACCTTCCGTCTTAACTATGTACGGTTTATTGCAAGTGTACAAGTATTGTAGTGATATCAAGAACAAGCAACCATCAGTGTACCTTGATCATCGCTGTGCAGGCTGTCGGTGGAGGAGGTGGGAGTGAACAGTGGGCCTAGCGATGGCCGTTTCGCACCCTTCCACGTGGAACGCAGTGTGACCAAGCTTCCAGAAGAATGCAAAAATGACCACCGACAGCCTGCACAGTGATGATCAAGGTACACTGATGGTTGCTTGTTCTTGATATCACCACAATACTTGTACACTTGCAATAAACCGTACATGGTTAAGACGGAAGGTGCACGTCCCTCTGTTTCTCTTTGCTACAAGATTTGATTGCTTTCTTCCTACCTAATGAACGGGGAACACGTCTAGCAAGTTGTGGAAGCGATATACAGGCTGTTGTGAGTTTATGTTTACCACTGTGATTCTTCACTGACCAATATATACACATTTAAAGGGGAAGTGCCACACTATCTTTCTTCTCTCCAGAAATGCGTTTTCACTTACCTTAGCTTTACCTCAGGTCAGGTCTACTTTTAGTCTTTTGTATTTTTCCTAAATGTCAACTTTATTATGTTTCTGCAATAGTTAAAAAATGTTTTAGTTTTTTTTGCACAATGAAGTACTCGTTTCTAATTATTAACAAATGAAAAGTGAGGGAAATAAAATGTACTTATCGGGTTTGTCTTTGGATTGCCCTGACCTGCAACAAATGGAAAATAAACCGAAATGTTGTGTGTTATTAGGTTAAGTGGTTACATACTAGCAATTATATTTTCTAAGCGGAGCACAAGTATTAAAAATTATAGTCAACAAGCTGTTCCACATTTTGCCGTATAAGGTGAATAATAGCATACCCACACACAACATACCCACGGACTCTTAAGAAAAGCCTTCATCCAAATGTTATTTACCATGCTTGAAAAATAAGTATATTATGCCTTCAACATTAACCATTTACTGTGTTTCTTAGCAGCAGTAACATCATTATAGCATTATAATAGACAGCGAAATAGACTTCTGTTTCATTTTTTCATCATGTAATTGTTTAATAAAAGTCACATATACCATATATTTTACTTCATCCCTAGCATATTGATTCTAATATATGTCTTTATGCTCTGTAAATACATAGCAGCTTTACTAACCTCTTAGACTTATTTAATAAGACTATACAAATGATATTAAGCAAGTTAGCCACCTTTAGTAAAACTATATCATAATGATTACTATGGGTCACTATACTTTGCAAAGCATAATCAAAGCTAAAAGTGGAAATCTTTATTTTAATGTTCAAATAAATTAATCAACCCTAATCACAAGACTGTTGTAGTTTTTGTAAAACCATGCAGTTCTGAACTGCTCATTAGAAGCATTCATGTCAGCAAAAAGATCACACTTTTTTCTTAGGGTATTAAATGGATTATTAGAGCTTATGTCGATAAATAATTATTTTTCCTAATCCCCTTCCCACCAAACTAACCTAAGTGTGGATTCATACTAAGCATTGAGGACATTTATATCCAGGACATACTGTATAACCCTGCCACCATCTGTGGACCGTTATTCCTGCAAGTAGTGCCCAGGTGTTTGACTTTTCTGTCTAAAATGTAAATACTTTTGACATCTTCTGCAGATGACCATGCTTTGGTGAAAAACAGATGTTTTTACATCCTCACCCTGACCATTGCTGTGCTAGTGGGACATTAAATTCCCAGTGATGCAACTCTTGATCAGTACTGTGGTGGATAGCAACGGGAATGGACTGCAATCAAGGTTACAGAACAATAGAATAACTTGAAAAATAAAAGGACAGAAGAGCAAATAGGTTCACAGATGAACATAAAGGAAGAAGAAAGAAGTAAACAGAAGAAGTTGACATTTCTACATACAAGTATACAAAAGAAAAATGTTACAGAACAGAAGAAACAAGTAAACAAAAGCATACAGATGAAAAAAAAAATTGTTTGCATTTGCTCAAAATAATGTTTTACTCTTTACTCTTTAGTTTTACTCTTTATTAGAAGTAGGTAGAGGGTCAAAAACAATTCATTTTACCTGTTTTTGTGGCAGAAGGCAGACATCTTTAGGTCATCTTAAAGTGCATCCGAGATGAACTTTTACTCATTGCATAATTGTGTTCCTTTCCTATTGTTTATAGGGCATTCCTCAAGCCAAATACTTTTTTGTTTTAATACTCTAATTCCCTATAAACTAAACAAGCCTCGCCCACAGTTTTTCAGAGAGCCTTGGCATTTTCAGACAGTAGCAAGGGGCTCATGGGAGCTCAGTCTGGGCAGGAGGAGAGGGAGTGCTGAAGATGCAGATAAGCTTGCCTGTGTGTAATGTTTACAAACAACATGGCTGCTGTCATTGTATCACAGGAAGAAAAATTCATATTCTATTGAAGCTGTTTGCAGCTAGATTCACTGTGTAAACTATCTAAACTTTAGATAAGATATATAGACAAGTTACTTGTTATAGTTAGTTTTTCATCTCGGATCCACTTTAATATTAAATGGGGCTTCCAGAATCCACCATAAGCCCCCAGGTTCTGCTCCAACCTCTCCAATTCTAAGGTTGGGATAAGCCCCTTGTCCAAAACATTAACAAGGGCAAATTGAAAAAGGATGGAGGGAGGGCTTTGCAATGATAGTTGGTTTATGTTTGGGATCCAAGACTCAGTAAGCTCCACAATCCCTGCAATTATGTTAATGTAATTTTTTTCGAATACATAGCAAAAAATGCTTACTGAGCATGCTCAAGGGACTTGAATGAGAAAATTTAATGTGAAAATCCTAAGCAAAATTGTAACCTATTGTGAACACATTTTCAGAAATATGCGCTAAACATAATAATCATGTGGTGGTTAGTGCTAAAAAATATTCTCAATAACTTACAATCTTGCAATACAAACTTGGAAATCGCTCAGATCTCTGAGCAAAATTTTGGAATTTCATTGGATTTGGAATTTGGAGATTCTTATTTAAAATTTTACATCCACATTATTGCCCCACAGGCTTAATTTTCAGCATTAATTTCTTGTGAAATTTGAAGCCAGGAAAGTTGAACATTTCCTGGACCATGATTCTCCCTTTGAGCACATGACTGGTGACTATATTAAGGTCAGTAGTTCCTTGCTCATTTCAGATCCCAAGTGTGAGTGCTAAGGTAAGGAACTAGCTGACAGACTATAACTAATGAGATATCGCATTCATGCTGATGGAGCTGAATAGAGCATACATGCTGATTAATGGATATAATTATGAAAGGTGGTTATAGCATACAGTACTTTAATTAAGTTATAGTCCCCATAATTAGTAATAAGATTACATTTTGTGATGATGAAAGGTCTACATATACCAAAGCAGAAATATACTGTAGGTATTCTGCTCATTGGCAAATCATAACATTCATCTCTTTGTTCTGTTTGTATAACTATGGGCATAAGCATAAACACACTAAATATGGAGCTTTCAGGTGTACCATGGTGTAGCTGAAAGGTAATCCCACTTCCAAGACCTGCGAGACTTGAGCAAACAGCTAACACTGCAAAATAATAATTGCTAACATTGCAAAGGTACATTTGTCTTAATTATACACTAAATGTCATTTCTGTATGGACACATTTCTGTTTATTCAAACACAGGAGGCCCATTGAAGCAAATGTTTCTGTGTTGGGTCCCCTATGCTGCCGGTTCTCCAAGCAACTGCATGGGTTTTTATAGCCATAGGTAGGCCTTTGGGAGAGAAAATAACACATTTGAACATGTACACTCAGCGCTCCATATCTATTCACAGCTGTCAGATACAATTATTTTGGTAAGTTAAATTCTGGACAGTTGCGTTTAGCACCAAATGCCTTTGACATCTATTGATGCGATCTTGTCCTCTTGTGTTTGTTTGATTTCAAACATAAAATATGTAGTACAGATAGGAAATTGAAAAATATCATAAGCTGGAAAGAATCCATTGACTTCTTTTGAGTTATGTTACATATGGAGGCCTGTTTTACTCAGGCTGGGAGCAGAGGCAGATTAATACCAGGCAGCATGACATATTTGGGCCCCCTAATCATAAATGTAATAAGTGCACTTTTTAAGTGTGTGTGTGTTTGTATGTATAGGAACTGATTGAAAGCATTCCCTGGTAGTCCCTCCTTCCCTGTACCGTGTTCCCTAGCAAGGGCGTAACTAGGCTTAATAGGGCTCCTCGGCAAAACTTATAGCATGGGGTCCCCGAACGCCAAGCGGGTAATGTTATCGGGATCCAGCGAATGGCAGCAGAGAGTGTTCTGCTGTGAAGCAGCATTTGGAAGCAGTTAAAAATTTTACACATGCTTCCTCTACTCTGCATGGTGGGAGGAGGTGACAAGGACAGTTTTTGTGAGTGAAAGGTGAAGTTTTTTGCCTATTTGCTGCACTTACGATTGGGGAAAGGGAGGAGGAGGGCCCTTCAAAGTTCACTGGCCCCCCTGAGATGGCAGGGGTGATTGTTATGCCCATGCTCCCTAGTTCTCCCTCCCCCCTTTTACATTTCCCTGGCATCTAGTGACAATCCCCTCCGTCCGTTATAAATTTCCCTGGTGTCTACTGGCAATGCCCCCCTCCCTCCCCATACATGTCCCTGGTGTCTAGTATAACCTCATCCGTCCCTTATACATTTCCCTAGGGAAACCTATAGGGGAAGGCCATGAGGCCACTGCCACTAGACACCAGAGAAATCTTTAGGGGCAGGAGGGGGGCTATTGCCACTAGATACCCATGGAGAAGAAAGTAAGAAAACGGGTCCCAGAATTTGGAGCCTATCCAGCCTCTGCTGTGGCCCAGCCCTGACAGGGTTAGCTAGGGTGGAACAGGTAAAATTGGTACATGCTGTGCCTGGTAGTTTCAGCATTGCCATAGGCCGCAATGCAATTGACATTGGCGGCACCAGGTGAGTCTACCACTTTACAGTTGTACAGGTATATTGCAGATTTACAGATGCTTTAATTAGCAGCTTTACGGGAAAGATATGGTTAGTGTCAGGCATATATAGGGAAAGGTTAGTATTTTGAGTAGGAGGGGGAGGGCGGCATAAGAATTAGGTTACAGTGGGTGCAGAAGTGCTGAAAATATGGAAAGAGGGCATTCACTGCTACAAGCAGATAAATGTATCTAAATACATTTATATACTCAAAGGTTACCAAAGAAAAATGTATTTTTACTCGGGGCTTCTTCCAGCCTTCCGCTGTCTTTCTGGTCCTTCACTGTCCTCCTAACCCAAACCATTCTGTTGCTGTCAGTGACTGAGCCAGTCAGAGACTACTGTGTATGTGTGGCCCTGGCTGCGCGCCTCCTTGACCAAGCTCCTGTGGCCGGGAGCATTCTGTGCCTGCGCAGTTGCACGTTTTATGAACTGCACAGGCGCAGAACGCTCCTGGCCATGGAAGAGCGATTGAGGAGGTGTGCAAGGCTGGGACAGCACATAGGGTCAGGGTGACAGTTACTCAGCAGTGTCAATCAGTAAAAGAGTGAGTGACCAAATAGATTACAGGGGACTGTAAGGAGCCCCATTGTTCCCTTCAAAATGTGTGTGTATGGCGAATGGGTTGCCATTAGGTACATTGGTGTCAGTTAATGCAGGGGAGTGCAGGCATAGATCATACCTAAATAAACGTTTAGTAAAATCATCCCTCTGCTTGTCTGTCAGGGATGGGGCTGGGCTTAATCTGGTGCAGCTGTCACAGGCATATGCCTGTTGAGGTGGAGATTAGTGCCAGACTGTGGGTGGAGCTAAGCGCTGGTCTAGGGCAGAGCCTAGCAGTCGTTTGGGGGTGGAGCTTTGAGGAGGTCTCCTGTGCCCCATTCAAGGGGAATATTGTGATGCCTGCTCAGGGCAAAGGCCAGCCCTACTTGCACGTCCCCAACAGACCTCAAGATCACGACCACCGGCCGCTGGAGAGCAAAATACGCTAATCCCTGTCTCCATGGACATACAGGCTCCAGAGACTTCAAAAGAAACTCAGCTCCTGGTTGAAGCAACTTCTTCCTGCACTGAAGGAGAGGCAGGGGGAGAGGTTCTATCAGGCTCAGCACACAGGAAGTCACTTCCTAAAACGCAGGTGCTGCTAAGTTATACTTACCGATGTGTTCCCATGTCAGGCTTCCATCCATATGCCCCTTAAGGTAGCCACACACGATACAATAAAATTATCTGATTTTACAGCAATTCGATAAAAATGATCGTATCTCCCCAAAAAATCGAAAGCTTTTTTTTCATTCGACTGAAAAATCCAATCGGATTTCCCGTTTTCTTCGATTTTTATCGATCCGGAATGCCAGATATTTTTCTTCAATCTTTCTAAAGATTGTATGGTGTGTGTTAGATTGTCAATGTATTAATATACACACCCTAGCAATTTTGTCAGAGTTTCCGAACATTTTTATCATAATTGGGGAAAGATTGAACCGTACGTGTGTGGTACATTGGTCAGATTTTTGAAATGTTACAATCAGTCAGAAAAATTGATTGCAATTCTTAAATTGAACAGATATTTAAAAAATTGTATGGTGTGTGGCCACCTTTAGACATAGCTCCCAACTGTCCCTCTTTTGGAGGGACAGTCCCTCTTTGGGAACCCAATTTCCCTCTTTCTTTCTCATTTGATATTGAAAAAAATGCAGAAAGCAAACGTACCAAAACACAATCGTGAAGTGCAATCACAAATGCAAACGCGTACAAGAACCCATTAAAAAATTAAAATACGCACAATCCAGAAAACTCATGGTTTTCCCCACTGATACTATGCTCCTAGCCAAAAGCTCTTGCTAATGCAATGCTATGGGAGAAATTTTTAAAATCACATCCTCAAGTGGGATCACACACATAGCATTACATGAGCAAGAGCGTTCCAAATCACAAGTGCATAGAAAAGCGCTGCTAGTGGGTCCCAGGCCTAATGTGCAGTCAGCACTTGTATCACTCAATGCACAAATTGCACTTTGTGGGGAGGATGCCAGTTCACAGCAGCAAAATAAACAAAGTTTTGTGTCTTTAGTCCTACATGGGCAGGAAATGCTGCACATTGCTATTCAATTTCTCCATACATTTTTCATTCTGGTTATTACGGCAGTATGTTTCCTCTCCAATTAGCTTTTCTACTGTCATACGTTCTGTGCGTGTCATTGTCTCCCTTCCCAGTACATAACAAGCTCTGCACTGTAAGTGAAGTGTATGTGCCTCTCACACAGATCAACCTGGAATGATTTATGGATTCTTTACTCCTGGCCATCTCCAGGTCCTGTATTGTCATTCTGCTTCGCTTCTCCCCTCCTCCTACCTGTAGCCCCAGGGGAGAGAGCGGGGTGCGCAGGAAATAGTACTACGAAGGGCAGGTGGATCTGCGCCAGCAGCTCAAATTAAGTATTGTCTCCTGGCAGCTTGTTGAAGACATGCACATAAGCCGATTCCCTGTGCAGTGGTCTCACAGCATCTTATTGGTTTGCTGACGTCATGGGTTCTGTATAAATTTCTATTTGTTCTGGGTTTTTTTTGTTTGTTTTGTTTTTGTCATTTTACTGCAGCACAAAACATAGTGATAGAAAAATCATTTTTTTTAAACGGTCTTGTAGAAGGTGGTTTAAGTGTCAGTGTACCTTTACATGCCTTTAGGCCTTGCTCACATCATAAATCGCAATTGCTGATGCCAGCGTTTTGCGATTTTGTGCGTGATTTCTTTTAGCTCGTTGCAATTTTTTCATAAAGCACTTTTCTAAGTGCTTTTGCAGAGCGATTCTGTTTTTTTCACTTCCTGACGTCAGTCAGGAAGTGAACTCTTTTACCAGGAAAGTAATAAATACAATGTATTTATTATTGAAAGCGCTGGGGAAATCGCTATACAAAGTGTTTTTTCAAGCGCTTTGCAATTTCGGTATACCTTCCATTAAGGCAAATTGCCCCAAAAATGGTACAGGCAGCGCTTTGGTGAGCCGATCGGAATCGAACCGCTCATATGTGAACACTCTCATAGGAAATCATTGCACAAGCGCTTTTAGGGCGATTTTTTTGTAAAGCGCTGGCGCTTAAAAAAAACCAAATGTGCCCTTAGTGTGAACAAGCCCTAAATGATTCCATGATCAATAGTGCAACATATTTGCTTTGTTTATTTTATATCTTTTTAAGATACAGGCATGTTAGTCACAACACGTACAGTAGTATAAGCTGCTATACTATGTTTTTTATTCAGCTACAACTTAGCAACAAGCTACAGTGTGTGCTGATAAAAGCTTCAGTGTTTGCTTTGAAATTGCATCAATTGCTTCTAATGTACATTGACTGTGTACACTCCATTATACTCTATTAAAGTACTTATGACATCTACAAAAATGTATGGAATATAGACCTCTACTGATGATTCTTCTCTATAATACAAACAATGGCAATTACAAGCTTGCATTTTAGAATGGGACTAAAAACAACAACTCACTACATTATTTTTCAGAGCCTTATTTAAGTTAATTCATGTACAGTTAGGTAAAATTACAATAATATTGTAATGTAAACCCATCAAAAACCTGACCCATTCACACTGAGAATATGGGGAAATAAAAAGAAAGGACCTTCAGGGAAAAGTACATGGGAGTGTGTTTGTAGGTAGAAGGTAGACAGCACCCAACTAGCAAGGAGCAACATGCTTATGGTCATTGACTGTCCTTGTGCCTCAAGGGGCAAAGACATGAACTTGGCAACTCTAGGCAAAGTCGTGACCAACTGCGCATGTACGCTTCTCAAAAGACTGAACTGTACTTGCGCAGGAGATGAAGTCAGTTTTTCTGCATCCATTCTACATCCAATCTGTGTGTAGTGGAAACAGGCCCTTAGTCCAGATTTGTTTTTTGTTATCATTGTTCAGGGTCCCTTTAAAAAGAGAATGGTATACTAATTGTGAAAATACAAATAATATTCTAGGCTTCTAAGGGACTATAATAAATATGTAATGTGCAACATGGGTTTCCAATACAGAGCAATTGTTATTCTATTATATAGGGTGGGTCATTTATATGGATACACCTTAATAAAATGGGAATGGTTGGTGATATTAACTTCCTGTTTGTGGCACATTAGTATATGTGAGGGGGAAAACATTTCAAGATGGGTGGTGATCATGGTGGCCATTTTGAATCCAACTTTTGTTTTTTCAATAGAAAGAGGGTCATGTGACACATCAAACTTATTGTGAATTTCACAAGAAAAACAATGGTGTGTTTGGTTTTAACATAACTTTATTCTTTCATGAGTTATTTCCAAGTTTCTCTTTGTTTACAGCCATTGACATTTCGCTGAGATTAACACATGAGGAGCGGATAGAAATTGTGTTGATGTCTTAAATAGCACATGTCAGTATACTGATCAGTTAAACGTAGTGATAATAAATTAACCTGACAAAGATTTCTCTTACTGGCAAATCTATCTTTCTGTTTGAGGTATGAAATTGGTTATTGGTTAATGTTCTGAGAGTCATATGCAAATATTTTGCCAATTATTATACTTCACCAGCTGCCTAAAGCTTTGACATTGAAAAGGTATTTGAAAACTCTTTTGTATCTAATATTTTTTGTACATTTATTGTGGAATTCTTTAAAACTGTTGTTCAGGTAACATATACTTTTCTCCCACAGGCAACATAAAATCCTTTCCTCGTGTTTCAGGTGACTTCTCAGCACAGAGCTCCCTGCCTTTTTATTTTAGTTGAAGGACCTCTGGCTCACTTAAAGGATAACTGAAGTAAGAGGTATACGGAGGCTGCCATGTTATCTTTTAAACAATACCTGTTGCCTGGCAGTCCTGCTGGTCTATTTAGCTGCAGAGGCTTCTGAATAACACCAGAAACAAGCATGCAGCTAATCTTGTCAGATCTGACAATGTCAGAAACATCTGATCTGCTGCATGCTTGTTCAGGGGCTATGGCTAAAAGTATTAGAGGCAGAGGATCAGCAAGATAACCAGGCAACTAGTATTGTTTAAAATGAAATAAATATGGCAGCCTCCACATACTTCTCACTTCATTTGCCCTTTAAAGAGTAACTGTCAGGCATAATATAATAAATCAATTCTTTATTTTCATCTGGTAAACAAGTAATAAGGATGCTAACCAATCCAAAAGTTAAAAATCCCTCTTACTTTTCTTCTCCATAAAACATAATTTCCCAGGTCACCTGGCTCTTATTGGGTACATCTGCCGAACAAAGGAAATTGCAGGGCATGCTGTTTTTTTCCCTCTTTACTTTCATCCCTTTCTAATAGTTATTCCCCTCAGACATAACTAATGCATCCTGATTTCCCCTCCCATGCTTCTGTTCCTCTCTGATTGGCCAATATTTCCCATGCTGAGAGAGCTTCTGAAATCTGATTCATATAAATAAATCAGCTCTGTAGAGTCACACAAATATTATTTTTGACAATTCACTTTCTACTGCAGAGCTGGGTAGGAGTGTGTGAAGACTGGGAGGATGGTGGGCAATGCATACACAGACAGAGTAAGGGAGGAAATTACATCGGGATTGGCTTCAAGATAGACACAGCCAAAATGGAAAATCCTAAGAAGGATTTTTGCTGTTTTTACTATAGAAAAAACACTAAAATCAAAACGTGGACAATGCAAAACATTTGTTATGTAAGTTAAGCAAGTATTTATTTACTTTTATATGTGTTTTTTTTCCAAAATAGTATGATTGACAGCTCCTCTTTAATATGAGTACATTTCAACCAGTCTACACTGGTACTGAATTCAAAGTTGCTGTTTATGTAGATGATATTCTACTAACCTTCATGGACCCCTGTTTTTCTTGCCTTCCTTAGTAGAGCTGCTTCTCATTCTCATGAGTATCTGGATTTCATATAAACACTACAAAATCTGAAGCTCTAGGCATCAGAATACTTTATTGCTTGAAAAAGAATCGATTGAATTTAAATTTGAATTCTCCTAAAGATCTTTGTACCTGAATTATTTAGTACTCAAATTAACTAGTACCTGTGCTTTACTCTTTCAAACTGATTTCTCCCATCTTTCATTACCTGGCTAGGTCCTTTGAAAAATGAATGAAGTAACATATTTTGGCATAGAATAATGATAACTGTTCAAACTGTAATATTTATAAAGACCCTATTTTAATTTCGACCATTTCCCATTACAGTTCTGTGCAAACACACAGAGAGAGATTCTGGAAACCATATTATTAGTATTGTATTTTTTCTTTCTTTTAATAAAGTGTCAGGATAATATACAGTGCTGTACATTAAATACGGGCATGGTAACTCATGAAAACATGGCTTGTAGCAAAGGGTTATTCATTGTTCTATTGAAGACGTAGGATTAGTGCTGGGGGCTAGCGAAGGATTAAACATACTATCAGAGGCTAGTGAAGGGATATATTAGTGTAAGGGATCCAGTGTGTAGTCTGATGCAAAATTGGAACTGTTACATGTATTGACTGATCAGTGTATTTGATTTTGTCTGCATTTTCTCAACTTTACCTGTGATGTCACTTAATTTATTGCTGTTATGGAAACGTATGAGAGATACCATGTAGCTACGCTTTCAGAACATTCTGTGTGTCCTTTGCACATGATGTACCGTATTTTTCGCCGTATAAGACGCTCCGGAATATAAGACGCACCTAGGTTTAGAGGGCAAAAACCAGGGAATATAATAAAATAAACCTGGTGCGTCCATATTTCTGGAACGTCTTGTACATGTCCTCCCCCAAATAGTGGCCTCCTGTGTCCCCATTTGTCCCCATGTCTCCCTTATGTGTCCTCCTGTCCCCCCAAGTGTCCTCCTGTCACCCCCAGGTGTCATTCCTGCCATCCCCTGTGTCATTCCTGTCACCCCATGTGCCATTCCTGTCACCCCCAGGTGTCATTCTTGTCATCCCCAGGTGTCATTCCTGTCACCCCCTGTGTCATTCCTGTCACCCCATGTGCCATTCCTGTCACCCCCAGGTGTCATTTCTGTATCCCCATGTGTCATTCCTGTCACCCCCAGGTATCATTCCTGTACCGCCATGTGTCATTCCTGTCACCCCATGTGCCACTTCTGTCACCCCCAGGTGTCATTCCTGTCACCCCATGTGTCATTCCTGTCACCCCATGTGCCATTCCATCACTCCATGTGCCATTTCATGTGCCATTCCTGTCAACCCATGTGCCATTTCATGTGCCATTCCTTTCACCCCATGTCCCATTCCTGTCACCCCATGTGCCATTTCTGTCACCCCATGTGCCATTCCTGTCACCCCCAGGTGTCACTCCTGTCACCCCCAGGTGTCCTGCTTTCTCTCCATGCGTCCTTCTGTCATGTCCATGTGTCCTCCTGTACCCCCCCCCCAAGTGTCCTCCTGTCTCCCCCAAGTGTCCCCCCCAAGTGTCCTCCTGTCAGCACTATGTGTCCTCTCCGCCAAGTGCCTCCTCCACTCTGTGTCCGCCATGTGTTCCGCTGTGAGTCCCCCCCGCTTGTCCCTACCCCCTCCTGTGTCGCCGGGTCCCCCCCCCACCCAGTGTGAGAAGTGGCAGTGGCAGAAGCTTACCTCCTCCATCTTGCCCGTGGCGATTGAGGACATCCGGCTCCAGTGTGTAGCTTCCTCTAGTGCCGGCTTCTAATGACGAGTAATTGATGATGCGTCATTAGAAGCTGGCACTAGAGTAAGCCGCACACTGGAGCCGGGTGTCCTCAATCGCCGCAGGCAAGAAGGAGGAGGTAAGCTTCTGCTGCTGCCGCTTCTCACATGGGGGGGGGGGGGGGGGTAGGGTGTGACACAGGAGGGGGTAGGGACAAGCGTGGGCAAGGGGGAACGCAGCCACTGTGGAACTCTAACGATTGTGGAATTCTCTCCATGGTCAGCGCACTGCGGAAATCCTCCACAAGCGTATAATTTGAGGGAACCCAGCAAAAGGTGCAACGCACCTGTAGAGGGAAATTCCTGTCGGCAGGTGGAGCTGTGGAGTGCAGAGGAACAGCTCCTCTGCCCTGCCACACACGCCAGACAGGAATTGTACGAAGGGAAGAAACGCAGGGCAAGATAGCCCTGAAAGAGAGAGAACAAAGCGACAGAGGGTATGTGTGTCCACCAATCTAGTCGCCACCCTGCGACGATGAACACACAACCATGGAGACCAGGTGAGAAAGCAATCGCCACGATGGCGATTGCTAACAGCGACACAAGACCGAATAAGCACAGATGAGGAATGTATGTATGTCCACCAATCTAGCCTCCAACCTGCGACGGTGGACACACAACAGAGGAAACCAAGTGAGAGCGCAATCGCAAGAGAAGCGATTGTGAAAGAGAATGAGCACAGAGACAGAATGTATGTATGTGCCACAATCTAGTCGCCAACCCGCGACGGTGCACACACAACAGCAGAAACGAAGTAGGAACGCAATCTCGAGAGAGGCGATTGCCAGAGGTGACACAAGGCTTAAGCAAGAAGGGGCATGAGAGTAGCAAAGGCACAGAAATCATACAATGAGAAGATAAGGAAAATAACAAACGCTAACTAAACGCGAACACCGCACTCATTCGCAACAGCGAACGCGTTTACTGCGCGGTCTCCGCGTGTTAAGCACAACAGAGACAAGTACGCCTAAATAACCACCGAAAGACAAACATGAAACAGAGGATGCGAGCGCTTGCTTCACGGTTACCTCACCGAGCCTCCAGCAAGCGTTCGTATCAGACAAGACAGATACACGAAAACAGGAATAAGTGAGAGATACGATCCACTTCTCTTTCCGCCAGAGCGACTGTGATCCAAGTAAGGCAACAGAGCTAGCAGGATCCACTGCTCTTTCCGCCAGAGCAAGTGCGATCCAAGTACAGCAAGAGAGTAGTAGATCAGAAGGATCCACAGCCACTACTGCTAGAGGCTAGTGTGATCCAAGCACAACAGACAGACAGAACAGGCAATACAAATAATACAATCCTGACTGCTCTAGCAAGGATGCCTAACGCAGTCCCAGGAATTACTCTAAGTAATCTTCAAACGATAAGCATGGCTGACACTCCAGGAGTGTTTCACAGGACAAACCCTTATGACCAGCGAAGGTCTGTGATATCACATGGTATTTATAGTACAAGCCTCTAGAGGATGTGGCTAGGAGATTTGCATGACAAATGTATGCAAATTCCCTAGCAGCAGCAAGCTGCAAAACTGACAAAAGGTCTCTTTTCCAGAGACCTGCAGAATGCAGACCTGAACAGTGGTCAAAAAGCTGCCTGCCTGCGCAGGCAGCTGAGCGGATCATTACAGGAACACAGGCAAGGCAGGGATTCCTTGCCTTTGCCGTATAAGATGCAGGGACTTTTTCTCCCCATTTTTTGGGGAAAAAAAGGTGCGTCTTATACTGCGGAAAATACGGTAAGTACTTATACTTCCCTTTCACCCAGCACCTATCTTGCATATCCCCCGACTCCCTCTTTCCCCTAGCACTGGGTCCAGGGTTGCCAACCTCATTTCTAATGTTTGCAGGACAAAAAGGTCCAAAAAAAATCTAATTTTTGGTATGGACAGGGGGTGGAGTCTGCATACTCTCTGAAGGGTAGAGCTAAATTGTAGGTGTGGTCACAATATTTACATTAATTGCACATGCATATTCTACAGTACTGTTAAAGCCTGTAGGAGGAAAAAACATTTAAAGAGTAACTGTGGGGCATAAAATCAAAAATCAATTCTTTATTTTTATCTGGTAAACAAGTAATAAGGATGCTAACCAGGCAATCCAAAAGTTAAATCTCTTATTTTCTTCTCTATAAAATATCATTACCCAGTTTTCCTGGCTCTTATTTGGTACATCTGCCGCACAATTGAAGTTGCAGGGCATGGTGGGTTTTCTTTTTTTTTCTCTACATTCCCCTCAGACTTAACTATTGCAGCCTGATTGGCTGAAGCCTCTATCACTCCTTTTTTCCCCTCCCACACATCTGTTCCTCTCTGATTGGCCAATATTTCTCAGTGCACTTTCTACTGCAGAGCTGGGTAGGAGTGTCTGAACACTGGGAGGGGGGGCAGGGAATGATACACAGAGAGAGTAATGGAGGAAAGAAGAAGGATTTTCTCTTTTTTTACTATAGAAAAATCACTAAAATCAAAATGTGGACAGTGCTATACATATGTTATGTAAGTAGAGCAAACATTTATCTACTTATATATGTTTTTTTTTTCTGAAATTGTATGGCTGACAGCTCCACTTTAAGCAAGGCCGAGGTGGCTTCTTCCAGCCCCTGCAGTCTATAAGGTCCCTCTCTCACTGTACTTCCGATTCCCTCCTTGACACCGCTGTTTAACATGCCAGTTGGGGCATGTTAAAAGATTCTGGTCACTTCACCTGCAACACAAAAACTTACAGTGTTCCTGAAGGGAAAAACTGCACAATTTAGAAGCTTACCTCAATAGACAAGCCTCAGGGCTATTTCCTCCTCCTCCTCCTCCCTAGTGCAGTAGCACAGGCTGCTTGTGTGGCTACTTTTTCCATCATGCTACTGGGCTGGTACGGGCCATCATTGTACCTGAGCAGTGTAACCACACTTTTACATGGTAGGGATTGCAGTTTCAAAGAAGAAAATGGTCCTGGCGAACATAGGTGGGCTACAGGAGGGTTGGAGAAGCTTCTGGATCATCCAGATCATCTGAGCTGCACAGAAATGTGGACAGAGGAGCACACTATAATTACTGTACCTGCATTAACTGGTGAGACCTATGCTTCCTGTGCAAGCTGTTGTGTGATTATTGCATGCAAATCCCTGCATATTGAGCACTGTGCATTTTGATATAGCTTAGGCACTGTCTGTGCTCCCTTGGTGAAGCGTTGAAAAGAAAAAAAAATCACTCACAATTATTGTCTGAATTAAGATCCAGCACTATAGCATACTTTATGTGCTTGAGTATGATGACCATTTCTGATATAGTAAACTTCTGATGTAGTAAACCACTTTTACTGGTCCCTTGAAGATTACTATAAAGGGTTTCTCTTGTACCAATAATCCCTATTTTAAAACATAATGGAATGCAGAGGGTTAATTTGGTAGACTTTTTGTAACATAACAATGGCCTTTGAGGTGGACAATGTAGATAGACTTGGTAATTCATAGTGATTTGGGGATTTGCAAACTATCAGCCACAAATGTAATCTTCATAATTACTACCTGCAAGAGACTTATGATTTGCAAAATGAAAAGATTATTGACATTACGTGCTTAGGTCTACAAAGTGTCATAAAAAATGAACTGTTCCTAAAATGAGATACAAGCCTGTAGCTTGACCTCTCACTCATTCAAACTCAGTACTTGTGCCTCTCATATCCTCCTGAATGACACATAGTTTACCAGCTGATTTAATCATCATTTTATTGCTTGTGATGCTGTGTGATTTGAAAGAAGTCGCCTGGTACATTGCACTAATTGGCTTGAGCATTTGAAATCTGTTTTTAGATGTGTTGGTAGGCGACTGCTGTGGCTTCTGCTGAGTTATCCTCAGCAACACACATCCCTTATGATCCATTGCTTCATTAGTACTATATTCGTTTCTGTTTACTGTTTTTTTTTTAAACATTTTTTATTTTTTAACCACTTTTTGCAAAATGGTTATTTATAAATGTAATTCTTGTGCACCTTTAGTGCAAAAAAGACTTTCATAAAAGTCCTGCTATTCCACTAAAACTTCACATGCATTTCAACCCTCCAGTCCATGGCATAAAGTACTTCAATAAATCACCATGGCATCTTCTCCCAATCCTCTCATAACCCATTGTACTGCATGTAGGCTAGAATAGCCAGAATGGCTAAGCTTGCAAGAGTGGGGCACTGCTACAATAGCACAAGACTAATTGACCAGACCTTGTGTCAATTTTTGAGAGCTGTATTGTATGTACAGTATGTATATGTATGATGTATACTGTTGTTTCTTGGTTTTCATTAACTATATGCTATGCACCCATCTGCTATTTCTATCCTCTACTTGAGCTGTGGATTGTGCCAAACCAAATTCTGGGCAGGACCCAGTCATGCTTGATGAAAAAAAATGATTCTGATTCTACTAGCCAACAGGTCTGGATTTGCACTCTTTACCGCCCAAGGCCACTGTCACCAGCTGCCCCCCTTCAGTATAGGTAGCAAGATGACCCCTTCCATCTTCCCTCCAGTATAGGTAGCCAGCGGACCCCTTCCCTCTAGTATAGGTAGCTAGATGACCCCTCTCCCCTTTCCCTCCAGTATAGGTAGCCAGATGACTCCTTTTCCCACCCCCCTTTCAGTATAAGTAGCCAGCTCACCTTCACACCGCAGCAGCCATCAGTGTCATTAATTTCTCCAATCGTCTCCAGTGCAGAAGCTTCCTCTTCCTTTCCGTCTCCAATGCTGCCCAAGTCCATAGCCGCCGGCCACAATGCAAACATGCACAGAGAGCAAGGTGGCTGCTGCACAGGCGGCTAGCAGCGCTAGCCTGATCTACCTGCATTGCAGCATTTGCAAGCTTGCAAATGCTACAACAGTTTAGCCTGTTGCTTTGGTGCCCTTGCTCCTGTGGTGTTTAACCACTTCCCAACTGAGGGGTTTTACACCCTGACCACCAGAGCAATTTTCACCTTTCAACGCTCCTTCCATTCATTCGTCTATAATTTTATCATTACTTATCGCAATGAAATGAACTATATCTTGTTTTTTTTTCGCCACCAATTAGGCTTTCTTTAGGTGGGACATTATGCCAAGAATAATTTTATTCTAAATGTGTTTTAATGGGAAAATAGGAAAAAATGTGGGAAAAAATTTATTATTTTTCAGTTTTTGGCCTTTATAGTTTTTAAATAATGCATGCTACTGTAATTAAAACCCATTAAATGTATATGCCTATTTATCCCGGTTATAAAACCGTTTAAATTATGTCCCTATCACAATGTTTGCCGCCAATATTTTAGTTGGAAATAAAGGTGCATTTTTTTCAGTTTTGCGTCCATCCCTAATTACAAGCCCATAGTTTATAAAGTAACAGTGTTATACCCTCTTGACATAAATATTTAAAAAGTTCAGTCCCTAAGGTAACTATTTATGTATTTTTTTTAAATTGTAAATTTTTTTTTTTTTAATTACAAAAAAAAAAAATTGGGGGAGTGTGGGAGGTAAGGAGTTAATTTTTTGTGTAAAACAAGTTTATTTGTGTGTAAAAAATGGTTAGGGTGTAGTTTTACTATTTGGCCACAAGATGGCAACATTACAAATTAGTTTCAGGCGACCTGCAAGCGTCCTTCCGGACGCTTGCAGGAAGTAGAAAGAGGCTGGAACTTTGTTATTTTTCACAATGATCGCGCTGCTCAGCCGAGCGGCAGCAGATCATTGCGGGGCTGAGATCAACGAACGGGAATGGATTTTCCCGTTCGTTGATCTCTGGGCGAGCGGGCGGCGGCGTGTTTACTAGCGGCGGGTGGCGTGTTTACAAGTGGGAGCGCGGACAGCGGCGGGAGTGCGCAGAGTACGGATTTCTCCGTCCCTGGGGGTAAAAGGATGGAAAAAGGGGCGGAGAAATCCGTACGCGCGGGGGTAAAGTGGTTAAGTGACCTTGGCCTAAATCCAGCCCTGCTAGCCCACATGGTCCATGACATGGGTAGGCTTTGGAAGAGAGAAAAGGACAACATTTTTTACCCTGCTTCTTGAAAAGCCTCCTCGTTCATGTCAAGGATAAAGATCTCTAAACCGTGAGGTGAGGTAACTTCCCCAATGACTGGGAAGATAGATCCTGGGCAGCGGACTTAAAAAGGAATCTGGAAGCCCTTTTCAAAAAAAGATGCAAAAACTCATATGGGGTATAACAGTACCCATTACCTACGAACGAAAAATACAGACGCCTCTTACATTTTTTTTTATAATAAATGACATATCCTGTAAATAGCAATGTACAATGTACTCATCTTTTAATGAGCATTCTCATTCATTGCATTGCTCTGGGGTCTTCTTAAAATCACAAATCTGAATATTCAGGGTATCTTGGCAAAAGCATCTTTGAATCTCCCTTTGGGGTTTCCTATTTGTCAAATTACTTGGCCAAGCTGTGTTGTGGGGTGGGGGGATTCAAATTTTTTCTAAACATAGAAAAGTAATAAAGATAATTAATAATAATTAATAATAATAATTCCAACATTTGAATAGTGCTTTCATCCCGTCAGACTCATAGCACTTGAGAGCTGCAACCACAAGGGCATGCTTAGTAGGCAATAACGGTGTTAGGGAGTCGTACCCAAGGACTCTTTACTGAATAGGTTATGGCTTACTAAATAGGAATACCCGAGGTCTCCTATTTCAGAGGCGATGCCCTTGAAGGATACCTTAGAGCTGACAGAAATGTAGAAACGGGGGGAGCATGGAGCAGGCATGTGTAGTATGCTCTCCTCATGCCCACCACTCCCCCCATTGTCCTCCACCTCCGTCCGTTACTTTTTAATAGGTCTCCAAAACGTCTTCCAGGTCAGGAGGGTCGGTGGCAAGTGCGCAGGCGCTGCCTGGGATGCGCTTCCATGATCATGTGCCCATGGCCGGGAGTGCTCTGCCATGTGCACTTCACAGTTGTGACGTAGTGCGCAGTCAGTGGGCGCGCGATCAGAGATGCACTTTGCCGGGCACTGCGGGCAGCGCCAGCGCACTTGCCACCAACCCTCCTGGCCCGGAAGAAGCTTTGGAGACCTATTAAAAAGTAATGGAGGGGAACGGAGGACTACAGGTGGAGCGGTGGGCATGAGGAAAGCATACTACACATGCCTGCACCCCCCGTTTCTACATTTCTGTCAGTGCTAAGATATCCTTTAACCAGCACACTATCCAGCCACCGCTGGATAACTCTAAGCCATATTGCACAAAAGCATCATTCTCAGCTTAGCATTATGGTACAGCTGGTAATAAACATAGTGCTTATCTGTCCTCATTTTTCTTATATTAAATAATGACTCCCACATTTACAGTAAATGCAATATTTGGATCTGAGGAAAAGAATGTTGGAATGATAAAAAGATGTGCAAGCAAGTTTTCTTTCACACAGCCGAGTGAGGAAACCATTGTCTGGCACTTTCTTCTTATTTAAATTGAGTGACGTGTGTAAACTAGAGTAGATATTTATAATCAGCTAGACTGTACTGCTATAGAATGTAATTTTATCAGGCCTACTATCTCCTATTGCCAGATTCAGCAAAATAACACTTAATGGCCCATATCCTATTATTTTTCTCCTGAGTTTTCTCCAAGGAGATATTTTCAATCATTACCAATAAAATACATATAAAGCTCTCATCATGCAAGAAAATACTCAAAATAAATTTGATATTTCTGTTTTACCTACTTTTACTTTATAAGTGCTGAGTGAAAAGTTATTTGTTAAATAAGATGAAAAAGTATCTCTTGGGAGAAGACTAGGGAAAAAATTGGATAAGGGATGTTGTCTTCTGGCTGTTCTTGTATCCTTCACTATGGCTGTAATGCCACAAATAAGAAATCCAAAGTCTCTTTTCTAACGTTGCACTCTAGGCAGATGAATGTGGGCCTAGACACTGTCCCTACCTACTAAACATGAAGCAAATGTGCCAAATACACTGTAAAAACAATGCATTTCTTGTTACCCTCCTTGTATCGAGAAGTCATAGCCACATCAAAACTGAACAAACAAATAAAACATGCAGAACTAGATACTGTACCTGTATGAAGTGTTACTTGACACTAAATGGGCCAATCCAACCCACTTTTGCCCTTGATGATATTTCACACCTTATCAATGAAATGCCTTTTTTTGCTAACAGCAAGCAAGAATATACTTTTGCAGAGTTCAAAAATGTTTTAAATAGACAATAAAAAGCTGGAACTTTAGTTCTATTTGGTGATTGAGAGAAATAGCCATGAATGCTAAAAATCCTGAACATAATGCCTGTTGCCACTGGAATATCAAGCACCCTGTTATTCGCTGGACCATCCCAGGTGAGGAGACCATCACTAGTTGGCAACAATTTAAGTTAGTATATCTGTGGCCGCCTTCTGTTCTCTATCTAGGCTTTAACAGAATTGTACTTTGTTTTTAATATTTAAAATTTTGCAAACCGATCGTTCATGGCAAGTTCCAAAGACTTTAATCCCAGGCGAATGTCTAAAACTTTCACGGTATCTCTGCAGCCACAATTTCTTTAAAAAAGGTGTAAAAAGTGTACCAAAACCTGGACAATGGCATAGCGGAAGAGGATCAAGTGCGAAATACTCTCCAAAAACCACATATTTTGGGCAAACACTCTTTTAATGGTTATTTTTAAAGTTTTATGGCAGCTGACTTTATTGGTTAATAGGACTGTCCCTGTATGTGCTAGAAACACCAATTTTTAGGGTACGTTAAGGAGGACAGTGGGAGCAAGAAGAAAATAAAATTAAAAAAAACGTATAGTTTTGGAGAAAATCTATTTTAAATTCACATACTGAGTGTGGGAAATTGATCAGGAGGATCCCTATTGGTCTGTTAATGAACCAATGAGAAGCCCTGGAGGGAAATTCAAAGATGCTTTTACTCTCAGCTGTATTAGTATAGCTGAGATCTCCATCCTGTGCGGGAGCTCGACCGCTGGCACACGCTGTCCTCCCCACCTGCCCACACCTATCGCATCCACCCATTCTGGCACCTAGTACACCCATGGGTGCTCTAGATGCCAGCATGGGTTCCCCATGGCATTGTCAGCCCCCACCTTTTCCTGGGGCATCGGAGGTGGGGAAGAGCCCCTTTTCCACAGTTTGCACAAGGGCTCTGGGGAGAGGGGGAGACTTGTTTACCTTTCTCCTACAATGCCCCCCATACCATACACCATGTGGGCTGGTATAGTTGTGCAGCCTGGGCTCTGCATTTTGGCTATCGCAGGCTGCATGAGGGACAAGGGGTTAAAGAGTCTCAGGAGGGGGCCCCCACGACATTTTTTTATTTCCCACACTCTGAACATATACATTTTATATACATGTTGCTACATTATCTGTCATTTTACCGCATTTAAATAAATACTTTTTTCCTCTAACTTTAACATTGATTTTCTCAAAAGCTACAAGGTCTTTTTCAAAATTTAATTTCCTTTTGTTCCACTGTCCTTAACATACCCTGAAAATTTGGAGTTTCTAGCACATATAGGGGCTTTGCTATGAACAGCTAAAGTCAGCGGCCATTGGGCCTGATGCTATTCCAGGTGATAAGTAGCTTGCAGATGCGAGCTACTTATCACCTTGCCATCGCACGAGGATTACCGGCAAATCCTATTGCCAGTTTCACTCGTGCGATGGCCGATCGTTAGGGAGCATTAATCAGGAGAAAGCCTGAGCGATGCTCCCTATTACCGGGCGATGGGGAGCGAGGTTTACCCTGTGGTGCTGTCCATCAGCACCACGGCCTCGCTCCCCACACATGCGCACAACCCGCCGAACATCCACCGCCATCTTCCACCGCTGCATCTGGGGGTCTCCTTTAATAAGGAGACCCCCAGAGCTCCCTGCTGGCCGCCGCTCGTCTCCGCAACCCCCCACAAAGTTACAAAGCTACAAATTGCTTAAACTCCTTACCGCTGCTTTACACCCGTCGGCCGCCGCATCTCGCCGCAAGTACCCGCTGTGTAATTACAGTGTACGAGTTACTGTAATTGCACTCACTAATAACAGAGTCCCGGCAAAGCATCTTTGAATCAGCCGCCGGGGCTCCCCATTGGTTCACAGGCTGGACCAAATGGCTCAGCCTGTGAACCAATGGGGAGCTCCGGCGGCTGATTCAAAGATGCTTTGCCGGGACTCTGTTATTAGTGAGTGTAATTACAGTAACTCGTACACTGTAATTACACAGCGGGGACTTGCGGCGAGATGCGGCGGCCGACAGGTGTAAAGCGGCGGTAAGGAATTTAAGAAATGTGTAGCTTTGTAACTTTGTGGGGGGTTGCGGAGACGAGCGGCGGCCGGCGGGGAGCTCTGGGGGTCTCCTTATTAAAGGAGACCCCCAGATGCAGCGGAAATGTCGTGCGTTAGCATGTTTAGACCTGCTTTTTGCAGGTCTAAGCTAACGCTCATGTCTGCTGGGAAGCATCGCTTCCCGGGGGCATGCAAAGTGTAATAGGATAGGGTGTAAGGAACTTGCTGGGCGATAATATCGCCCAAGCGAGTTGTTTTAGCACCCTGCCTAGGGCTAAATGCAATTGGATCAGGTGACTTTATAGTCGCCTGATTATCGGACTCACCAGCGTTTAACACTGGCGAGTCTGACAATTGCATCAGGCCCATTGACTTTAATGTTAAATGCAAACGCAAATTTTTGACAAGAACTTATGAACGGGGCAAATGGCCGATGATCGCCTGGAACTGTCTGACAGCAAACTGTTTGGGCTATCACTATTAGGTACATCTGACCTATTGCTTGTTAACACAAATAGCTAATCATCCAATCACATGGCAGCAACTCAATGCATTTAGGCATCTAAACATGGTGAATATAAGCTGCAGAAGTTCAAACAGAGAATCTAAATATGGAAAAAAAGGGGATTTGAGTAGCTTTGAATGTGATATTGTTCTTGGTGCCAGGAGTGCCTTGGTGCCTGGTGTGCGTATTCTGGAAACTGCTAATCGAATGGGACTTTCATGCATAAGCATTTCTAGGGTTTGCAGAGAAAGGTCCAAAAGGGAAAGGAAGTTATTGAGTGAAGGGCAGTTGTGTGGAGTGTGTGAGAGGTGATCATGTCAATGGTAGAGTTGGGCCGAACGGTTCGCCGGCGAACGGGGTTCGCGCGAACTTAGGTGGTTCGCGTGCGGGTACCGCACGCGAACCTTTTGCGGAAGAAGTTCGGTTCGCCCCATAATGCACCTGAGGGTCAACTTTGACCCTCTACATCACAGTCAGCAGGCCCAGTGTAGCCAATTAGGCTACACTAGCCCCTGGAGCCCCACCCCCCCTTATATAAGGCAGGCAGCGGCGGCCATTACGGCCACTCGTGTGCCTGCATTAGTCAGAGTAGGGCGAGCTGCTGCAGACTGTCTCTCAGGGAAAGATTAGTTAGGCTTAACTTCTTCCTGGCTGCATACCTGTTCTGTTCAGTGAGCCCTCAGCCCACTGCATACCTGTACTGTGATCCTGCCACTGCATAGCTGTTCAGTGATCCTGCCACAGCATACCTGTTCTGTTCAGTGAGCCCTCAGCCCACTGCATACCTGTACTGTGATCCTGCCACTGCATAGCTGTTCAGTGATCCTGCCACAGCATACCTGTTCTGTTCAGTGAGCCCTCAGCCCACTGCATACCTGTACTGTGATCCTGCCACTGCATACCTGTTCAGTGATCCTGCCACAGCATACCTGTTCTGTTCAGTGAGCTCTCAGCCCACTGCATACCTGTACTGTGATCCTGCCACTGCATACCTGTTCAGTGATCCTGCCACAGCATACCTGTTCTGTTCAGTGAGCCCTCAGCCCACTGCATACCTGTACTGTGATCCTGCCACTGCATACCTGTTCAGTGATCCTGCCACAGCATACCTGTTCTGTTCAGTGAGCCCTCAGCCCACTGCATACCTGTACTGTGATCCTGCCACTGCATAGCTGTTCAGTGATCCTGCCACAGCATACCTGTTCTGTTCAGTGAGCCCTCAGCCCACTGCATACCTGTACTGTGATCCTGCCACTGCATAGCTGTTCAGTGATCCTGCCACAGCATACCTGTTCTGTTCAGTGAGCCCCCAGCCCACTGCATACCTGTACTGTGATCCTGCCACTGCATACCTGTTCAGTGATCCTGCCACAGCATACCTGTTCTGTTCAGTGAGCCCTCAGCCCACTGCATACCTGTACTGTGATCCTGCCACTGCATAGCTGTTCAGTGATCCTGCCACAGCATACCTGTTCTGTTCAGTGAGCCCTCAGCCCACTGCATACCTGTACTGTGATCCTGCCACTGCATAGCTGTTCAGTGATCCTGCCACAGCATACCTGTTCTGTTCAGTGAGCCCCCAGCCCACTGCATACCTGTACTGTGATCCTGCCACTGCATACCTGTTCAGTGATCCTGCCACAGCATACCTGTTCTGTTCAGTGAGCCCTCAGCCCACTGCATACCTGTACTGTGATCCTGCCACTGCATAGCTGTTCAGTGATCCTGCCACAGCATACCTGTTCTGTTCAGTGAGCCCTCAGCCCACTGCATACCTGTACTGTGATCCTGCCACTGCATAGCTGTTCAGTGATCCTGCCACAGCATACCTGTTCTGTTCAGTGAGCCCTCAGCCCACTGCATACCTGTACTGTGATACTGCCACTGCATACCTGTTCAGTGATCCTGCCACAGCATACCTGTTCTGTTCAGTGAGCCCTCAGCCCACTGCATACCTGTACTGTGATCCTGCCACTGCATACCTGTTCAGTGATCCTGCCACAGCATACCTGTTCTGTTCAGTGAGCCCTCAGCCCACTGCATACCTGTACTGTGATCCTGCCACTGCATAGCTGTTCAGTGATCCTGCCACAGCATACCTGTTCTGTTCAGTGAGCCCCCAGCCCACTGCATACCTGTACTGTGATCCTGCCACTGCATACCTGTTCAGTGATCCTGCCACAGCATACCTGTTCTGTTCAGTGAGCCCCCAGCCCACTGCATACCTGTACTGTGATCCTGCCACTGCATACCTGTTCAGTGATCCTGCCACAGCATACCTGTTCTGTTCAGTGAGCCCTCAGCCCACTGCATACCTGTACTGTGATCCTGCCACTGCATAGCTGTTCAGTGATCCTGCCACAGCATACCTGTTCTGTTCAGTGAGCCCTCAGCCCACTGCATACCTGTACTGTGATCCTGCCACTGCATACCTGTTCAGTGATCCTGCCACTGTATACCTGTTCTGTGAACCCGCCACTGTATACCTGTTCTGTTCAGTGGACCCGCCACTGTATACCTGTTCTGTGAACCCGCCACTGTATACCTGTTCTGTTCAGTGGACCCGCCACTGTATACCTGTTCTGTGAACCCGCCACTGTATACCTGTTCTGTTCAGTGGACCTGCCACTGTATACCTGTTTAGTGAACACGCCACTGCATACCTGTTGTGTTCAGTGAACCTGCCACTGCATACCTGTTCTGTGAACCCGCCACTGTATACCTGTTCTGTTCAGTGGACCCGCCACTGTATACCTGTTCTGTGAACCCGCCACTGTATACCTGTTCTGTTCAGTGGACCTGCCACTGTATACCTGTTTAGTGAACACGCCACTGCATACCTGTTGTGTTCAGTGAACCTGCCACTGCATACCTGTTCTGTGAACCCGCCACTGTATACCTGTTCTGTTCAGTGGACCCGCCACTGTATACCTGTTCTGTGAACCCGCCACTGTATACCTGTTCTGTTCAGTGGACCTGCCACTGTATACCTGTTTAGTGAACACGCCACTGCATACCTGTTGTGTTCAGTGAACCTGCCACTGCATACCTGTTCTGTGAACCCGCCACTGTATACCTGTTCTGTTCAGTGGACCCGCCACTGTATACCTGTTCTGTTCAGTGGACCTGCCACTGTATACCTGTTCTGTTCAGTGGACCTGCCACTGTATACCTGTTTAGTGAACACGCCACTGCATACCTGTTGTGTTCAGTGAACCCGCCACTGTATACCTGTACTGTTCAGTGAACCCACCGCATCAGTGCGCATACCTGTGCAGTTAAGTGAACCCACCTACCTACGTGAGTGCACGCAGTGTGATATACCACTCCGTGCATACCCGATATGGACAAAACAGGTAGAGGAAGAGGAATAGGTAGTGGCAGAGGCAGAGGAAGGCCACCCGGCAGGTCTGCGCGAGGTCGTGTAAATGTAATTTCGTGTGGACCTGGCCCACAGAACAGTGCTCGGAAGAAGGCACGTCCCATCACCTCCCAAGATTGTCAGGACGTGGTTGAGTATTTAGCGACACAGAACACCTCATCTTGCTCAGCCACCAGCGCTACTACTAGCACCACTTCCGCTGCATTTGACACTTCGCAAGAATTATTTAGTGGTGGTGAAATCACTGATGCACAGCCATTGTTACAGCCAGATGAATTTTCACCAGCTCATATGTCTGCGTTACGCGACAACACTATGGATGTAACGTGTAAGGAGGATGAAGGACCTACACATTTGGATTTTTCTGAGGCAAGCGAAGCTGGGCAGGATGATTACGATGATGACGATGATAGGGATCCTCTGTATGTTCCCAATAGAGGAGATGAAGAGGGGGACAGTTCAGAGGGGGAGTCAGAGAGTAGTAGGAGGATAGAAGTTGCTGAAAGAAGCTGGGGCAGCTCTTCGTCAGAAACAGCTGGTGGCAGAGTCCGGCACCATGTATCGCCAGATTCGCCACCTATGTACAGCCAGCCAACTTGCCCTTCAGCATCAGCTGCTGAGGTCCCCATAGTGCCCACATCCCAGGGTGGCTCAGCGGTGTGGAAATTTTTTAATGTGTGTGCCTCAGATCGGACCAAAGCCATCTGTTCGCTCTGCCAACAAAAATTGAGCCGTGGAAAGGCCAACACTCACGTAGGGACAAGTGCCTTACGAAGGCACCTGCAGAAAAGGCACAAACAGCAATGGGATGGCCACCTGAGCAAAAGCAGCAGCAGCACACAAAAGCAAAGTCACCCTCCTTCTCCTCTTCCTCCTTCAGGTGCATCATCTGCTTATGCCGCTCTCTCCCTTGCACCTTCACAGGCACCCTCCTCCACTCCGCCTCTGCCCTTGAGCGGTTCCTGCTCCTCTGCCCACAGCAGCAGTCAGGTGTCCGTGAAGGAAATGTTTGAGCGGAAGAAGCCACTTTTGGCCAGTCACCCCCTTGCCCGGCGTCTGACAGCTGGCGTGGCGGAACTGTTAGCTCGCCAGCTGTTACCATACCGGCTGGTGGACTCTGAGGCCTTCCGTAAATTTGTGGCCATCGGAACACCGCAGTGGAAGATGCCAGGCCGCACTTATTTTTCCAGAAAGGCCATACCCCAACTGCACCGTGAAGTTGAGAGGCAAGTGGTGTCATCTCTTGCGAAGAGCGTTGGGTCAAGGGTACACCTGACCACGGATGCCTGGTCTGCCAAGCACGGGCAGGGCCGCTACATTACCTACACAGCCCATTGGGTGAACCTGGTGGTGAACGATGGCAAGCAGAAAGCGGCGGACCAAATTGTGACACCTCCACGGCTTGCAGGCAGGCCTCCTGCCACCTCCTCTCCTCCTGCTACATGCTCTTCGCTGTCCTCCTCCTCCTCCTTGGCTGAGTGGCAGTTCTCCTCTCCAGCTACACAGCCCCAGCTCCGCAGGGCCTATGCTGCATGCCAGGTACGACGGTGTCACGCCATCTTAGACATGGCTTGTCTCAAAGCGGAGAGTCACACTGGAGCAGCTCTCCTGGCTGCTCTTAAGAAACAGGTGGATGAGTGGCTGACCCCGCACCACCTGGAGATAGGCAACGTGGTGTGCGACAACGGCAGCAATCTGCTTGCCGCTTTGCATATGGGGAAGCTGACACACATACCCTGCATGGCACATGTCATGAATCTGGTGGTTCAAAGATTTGTGGCAAAGTACCCTGGCTTAGCGGATGTCCTGAAGCAGGCCAGGAAGTTCTGTGGGCATTTGAGGCACTCTTACACAGCCATGGCACGATTTGCAGAAATTCAGCGTAAAAACAACATGCCGGTGAGACGCCTCATTTGCGATAGCCCCACTCGCTGGAACTCGACCCTCCTCATGTTCTCCCGCCTGCTAGAACAGAAGAAAGCCGTCACCCAGTACCTCTACAACTGGAGTAGAACGAAACAGTCTGGGAAGATGGGGATGTTCTGGCCCGACAACTGGACAATGATGAAAAATGCATGCAGGCTCATGCGGCCGTTTGAGGAGGTGACCAACCTGGTGAGCCGCAGTGAGGGCACCATCAGCGACTTAATTCCCTACGCGTACTTCTTGGAGCGTGCTGTGCGTAGAGTGGCGGATGAAGCTGCGAATGAGCGTGACCAGGAACCGTTACGGCAGGAACAGGCATGGGACCAATTTTCATCAGACCCAGCTGTTTCCTCAACACCTGCGGCAGCACAGAGGGGGGAGGAGGAGGAAGAAGAGAGGTCATGTGCAGAAGATGAGTCAGACTCAGAGGATGATGAGCAAGGTGTTTCTTTGGGGGAGGAGGAGGAGGAGGAGGGGACAGCGGCAGGAGAACAACCGCAGCAGGCGTCGCAGGGGGCTTGTGCTGCGCAACCTTCCCGTGGTATTGTTCGCGGCTGGGGGGAGGAGGTTGACTTACCTGACGTCACTGAGGAAGAGCAAGAGGAGATGGAGGGTACTGGATCCGACTTTGTGCAGATGTCGTCTTTTATGCTGTCCTGCCTGTTGAGGGACCCCCGTATAAAAAACCTCAAGGGGAATGAGCTGTACTGGGTGGCCACACTACTAGACCCTCGGTACAGGCACAAAGTGGCGGACCTGTTACCAACTCACCGGAAGGTGGAAAGGATGCAGCACATGCAGAACCAGCTGTCAACTATGCTTTACAATGCCTTTAAGGGTGATGTGACGGCACAACGCCAGCAAGGTACCACTGCCACTAATCCTCCTCCCGTGTCCACGCAGTCAAAGACAGGACGCTCCAGCGATCTCATGGTGATGTCGGACATGCGGACGTTCTTTAGTCCAACGCCTCGCCGTAGCCCTTCCGGATCCACCCTCCACCAACGCCTGGAACGGCAGGTAGCCGACTACCTGGCCTTAAGTGTGGATGTAGACACTGCTGTGAACAGCGATGAGGAACCCTTGAACTACTGGGTGCGCAGGCTTGACCTGTGGCCAGAGCTGTCCCAATTTGCCATCCAACTTCTCTCCTGCCCTGCCGCAAGCGTCCTCTCAGAAAGGACCTTCAGCGCAGCTGGAGGCATTGTCACAGAGAAGAGAAGTCGCCTAAGTCACAAAAGTGTTAAGTACCTCACCTTTATAAAAATGAATGAGGCATGGATCCCGGAGGGCTGCTGCCCGCCCCAAGACTAAGTCAGTCCCCGCACATACAGCATCTCTGCCTGCACGCCGTGTGACTGGCTGCCTGGCCTGCCCCAAGAAGACTAAGTCGCTCCCAGTCCCTCCACACAGCATGTCTGCCTGCAGGCCGCTTCACTACCTTCTCCGCCACCACCAACAGGGTCCGGGACTCCAGGCGGATTGCTGAATTTTTTAGGCCGCTGCTAGCAGCGGCCGCTGTAATAATTTTTCGGGTGCGTGTACATGACTGCCTAATTTTTCTGGCTGCACTGCGGGCAGCTGCAACAACAAAAGAAAAGGCATGAACATGTGCCCATTCCCCTTCGTGATCATTACCTTGCCGTGGTGAAGGGGCTTGCGTATCACAATGGAGCAATGACCGGCGCCTAGATGAGTGTCTCGGGGGGCACACCCACGATAATAAGGTCGTTGCCTCATTGTGGTCAGACCAAATTTGATCAGCTGGACAGTCACTGTTCTGTCATTCAGCTACATCAGCCAGGTGACTGACCATATGGGCTGTAAAGCCACCAAAACCTGCACTCTCGCCATGGTGCGCACCAGTCCAGCACGGCCGTCACTACACAAACAGCTGTTTGCGGTGCGTTACACGATGAGTTTGGTGCGTCAGTGTGAAGCAGTACCTTAATTACACTACCTGATTGATGTATACACATGCAAGATGTTTGAAAGCACTTTAGGCCTGTCATTTAACATTCAATGTGATTTCTGCCCTTAAAACGCTGCTTTGCGTCAAATCCAGATTTTTCCCGGGGACTTTTGGCATGTATCCCACTCCGCCATCCCCCCCTCCAGGTGTTAGACCCCTTGAAACATCTTTTCCATCACTTTTGTGGCCAGCATAATTAATTTTTTTTTTCAAAGTTCGCATCCCCATTGAAGTCTATTGCGGTTCGCGAACTTTAACGCGAACCGAACCTTTCGCGAAAGTTCGCGAACCCGGTTCGCGAACCGAAAATCGGAGGTTCGGCCCAACTCTAGTCAATGGCTAGTGAGTGTATTTATAAAGAATTAAAATATTGTCATGTTACTAATCCTGTATAATAAAGCTCCTGTCACTGCTTTCTCCTCTGTCCCTGTGTCCGTGCGTCGTGCTTGGTGCACATGCGTGGCACACGCGTGGACTTCGTACAGTGGAGGGGGGATAGGCATGCATGGATATGTGAGCGCGCGCACATGCGTTTGGGGGGGCGGGGGGGGGGTGTCGTGGCCGAGGCGTGGCACCTATTATTTGTATCTTTGATACATTTCTTGCAAAATGTTTATTTTCACCATTAAATTAATGTTTATTTTCACCATAATCTTATTTGTGTCCAGCTTTTTATAAACTATGGCTTTAAAAATATTTTTTTAGGAAAGTGCTGATGTCTAGCTGTTGGAAACGCTAATGAGCTTTATGTAGGGAATCAGTATAAAGCGCAATAGCCAATCAGGCACTAGTAACAGCTTTCAACATTTTAAAATAATCTTAACAACAAATCTTTATTTCCAGCTGGTGTACATTTTAATAATATATACTTACCCAATACACTTTTGCTGCTAGGAGGGCTACTATGTGTTCTTGAACTTTAGACATCAAATTTTTGCCTTGTAAAGTAAACCTGTATGTATCGATATGTGTACATAGCAGGTCACATGTGGGCTGTATTCTGTATTGACAGAACAAAAAATAATTTAGCACTGCCAGTGGCCAACTATATAAAGTATGTTAGATTATGTATCCTGTCATGTGGAATACGCTGTCAGTAAAAAGACTTTGATCCTTTTCAAAGAATGTCCCTAGGCTGAGAAGCAGGGTAGGAGGCCTGTATTCAAACAAATGCATAACAATCAAATGCACATTTTCTAACCCCCTGTTGTACCTGTCCACAAGCTGCCTACACCAATTCTAGTATTATATGTGCTGCAATCCAGGGACCTGATACACAGTTCACTTCTGAGATAATTGAAGTATCTAACACCGTAAAATGATGCCTGACAGTTAAAGGTGAGTGAGCATTATGGGTGACGTTCTGTTTCTTTTGTACTGCCGTGGTTTATAATAAAGCCAAGTCTGCCTGAAGCAATCACTGAAGAGCACAGCTTTCCACAGTCCCAGCCTAAATCATTGTTTCCATACTTTGTCAATGTTGTCTTAAAATTTTCATTAGTGCAATTTAAATTATTATTCTGGAAAGGAAATTCTCAGAAATGGAAACTATTCAAAGAAAGGTGCTATCATTAAAAGACAAGAAGTTAAGAAAATGAACTCTTGATCTAGATCTTGCTGTTGAGTTGTGAATGGTTTTAGGTTATAATTTCAAATTCGTGATTTATGTTATGATGTAGACCTACACATGTAAAAATAGCCCAGGGCTAATCATACCATCATTTTCAGAGCAATCTCATATTCTGGTGCTGAAACCTCAATAGAATACATATCAATATACAAAACTGTTCTGTTTACTTATATAAACTGACAAGAGAGCCAAACTTGATTTCTCATTCTGGACTACATTGACTAAGGCATCTCCAGTGACTCCCGAGCAATCCCAATGAGGAAGCCATCATTGATCCAGCAAACCTGGACTGGATAAGTGAAAACTTGGATGGCTGCTATTAAAGCGGACCTGAACTCATAACCTCCTTTCTGCTCTAGAAGATAAGTAGCAGCATAATAACCTAAAAAGGAAATATCAGATAAATCTGCAGTGTGTCTACTTCCTGCTTTCATGGAAGCAGGCACAGAGTTAACATCCTGTTCGTACATATTAGCTTCTCTGTTGAGGCAGCCAGCTGACACAGCTGAGAGATCAAATTACAGTGATGATTAGTCACAGATGAAGGGAATTAGACAGGCTAAACCAGGCATGTGCAAACTTGGCCCTCCAGCTGTTAAGGAACTACAAATCCCACAATGCATTTGCCTTTATGAGTAATGGCTGTGGCTGTTAGACTCCTGCAATGCATTGTGGTACTTGTAGTTCCTCAACAGCTAGAGGGCCAAGTTTGCCCATGCCTGGGCTAAACTCTCTAAATACATATAGGGTGCATGTCTCTCTCTTTTTTCCTTCTGTCCTGTGGAAGAGTTCAGGTCCACTTTAGGCGGTGTGGATTCACCTCTCTGGGCCTAATTCAACTAACTTTTCTCCCATGTTTTCTCATCCTATCTAAATAATGGTTCTTATTCAATTCATCTTTATGCTGAGTTTTCTACCAGCAGATACATTTTCATCTTATTTACAAAATATCTTATAGCACCTAGAAATCTAAATTGTACTAAAATAGGTAAAAAGTACTTATTTTTACAAACTTATTTTTAGTATTTTGCAGTACAGTCACCTTATAGTAAGCTTCAAGGGACCTGGCCAATTCGTTTATTAGTTTAAATGAGTTTATTAGTTGGAGGCAGAAAACAGCATAGTCTAAAGCTACACGTATACACTTAAAGCGGACCTAAACCCAGGACTTCCTCTCTGTTCTAAAAAGATAAGCAACTTCATAATATCCTTCACAGAAAAGCATTTATTTAAACAGCAGCATCTCTGTGGAGAAATGTAAGCAGTAACAGTTACTTCCTGGTTTCATGGAAGCACATACAGGGTTAACCTCCAGTGCATACATATAGCCTGTCACCACAGCACAGATCGGACAGAGGTGTCAGCTCAAATTACACTGATTTATTACTAGCAGATAAGGGAGAATTAGCTTGTTATTTCTAAATTCAAACAGAGGCCTGGTGCACACCAAAAACCGCTAGCAGATCCGCAAAATTCTAGCAGATTTTGAAACGCTTTTTCTTATTTTTCTGTAGCGTTTCAGTTAGCATTTTGCGGTTTTGGGAAGCGTTTTTGGTGTAGTAGATTTCATATATTGTTACAGTAAAGCTGTTACTGAACAGCTTCTGTAACAAAAACGCCTGCAAAACCGCTCTGAACTGCCGTTTTTCAGAGCGGTTTGCGGTTTTCCTATACCTTACATTGGAGGCAGAAACGCCTCCGCAATCCAAAATCTGCAGCAGCCCGGGAGTATGCGTTTCTGCAAAACGCCTCCCACTCTGGTGTGCACACCCCCATTGAAATACATTAACCAGGCATATCCGCAGCCGCAAGCGGATCGCAAAACGCTGCCGAACCGCTCTGGTGTGCACTAGGCCAGAGTGGGTTTTTCTAAGTTTTACTTTTGCCCTGTGGAAAAGTTTAGGTCCTCTTTAAGATTACTATCGTTTGGAACAACAGATAATTAACAGATGAATGAGCTTTCAGATTGGAATGCCAATCTTTTAATTGAACAAGCACATATATATGGTCTGGCTATATGTTCAAACGACTAATGAGTAGTGAATATTGTGCATGCAACGATCGTTATCTAACAACACAATATCTATTGACCCTTATACTACATGCAGGTGGTAAAATTGGTCAGTCATTGGCCAATCATAATCGAAAGTGTGTACCAGGCTTTAGGCTGTATTTGCGATGTGTGAGTTGCATAGTGAATGCATTATAATGTGTGCGAATTGCAACCGGCACTGTGCTCATTATACCATACACGCTAATTCAAAGTCTGCATGCAGCAAGTTATAAAAACATGATCTGTTACAATGCAGAAGTGTGAACAGCCCCATAGAATTGTATGATCAGTGAGCTGACATGCAGAATTATTCTTTAATGGAAAAGAAGTAGTGTTAAAAGAGCCAAGAATCCGTACACACATACATTTTGATTGGCCACCCATGGCAGGTCATAGGCTGGGCATACAAATGGCAAAGTGCCAATGTATCTACAAACAGGCTCATGCTCTGGTAGACATAACTAGTCTGCAGCCAATCAGTAAGAGATTCAGAGCTGTCAGATTAATAATACTGACTGTAAGTGGTAGGTACATAGGAAAGAAAGCATTTTAATTCTATTTTCCAACTGAAACCATGACAGCTAGATCTCTATTCCTTGCCAGAAAGCTGATACTCCAGCATACTCTAGCAAGGACAAACTAGCACTTCTACTCAAAAACTGGGCATCACAACTAAATTCGGAGATCAGATTTGAAAAACTGGTAGAGCGTGCCCAGCAAAATCAGAAACAAAAATTGGGTCCTCTGGTTGGATACTTCAGAGGTTGTTGATTTTAAGCAGGTTATACAAACAGTGGGGATACTGTATTCATGCTTCACTTCTTAACATAATGAGTTGCCTGTGAACTGGCTCCAACATTGTGTTTTCCTATATTTATCTTGCTATGCCAGGTTTATCATTTATTTGTGATAGTATACCCGACCTGCAATTTATTGTCAATCTTGTATTTTTATTTTAGTGCTGTCTGTTAGCTGCTATGTCTGTGCATTGTTGCTTGTACATGTAGCAACTTTCTGGCCCATAAATCCTTTTACATTATTCCTGACCTAGTGATCTTATTACTCAACATCCATGTTATTAATAGGATAAGACTACGCGAGCCTTTTGCTTATATGGTGTTTGAATTGTTACCAATTAAACATTTCTGATGAAATAAGTAAATTTTTCTTTGAGACATATATACATGATCAGTTTTACAAAGCCTACAATTAATTGCCCAAGAGAACAGGTGGAGACTGGTTATAAATATAAAAATACAAATGCAAATTTTATTAATCACCAAAATACAAAAATGTAATTAAAAATATGACCAGAACAAAACAGGCGGATAGGATGTCTCGGGATCAAATTAGAGACCTAGAGTAAATGGAATATTAGTGGGGATCCCCTATAAAGGTATATGTATCCAAGTCTCAATCTGTAAAAAATACACAATTCATTGTAGGAGACTCCTTTCAAGGACATGTGAACAAAAAAACCATTGGAGAAGAAATGATGTATATTATAAAGCTGTTAGACCAAGTATCCAAGGCCCAATAGAAAAAGGAAAAATTGTCCTCCTAGTAATTCCTGAAATGAATAATATGCATATATTCCAGATCCAATCAAAACCACCACAAAGTGATTTCAGTATCAATAGCAGTGGTTGTAGATATAATGAAAAGGGAAGGACCAGAGTATTCAATCCACCAGAGTAAGAGCCTTGTACTGATGCTGTCACAATATAAATCACATATAGACACCACAAACTGAAAGGTAGAATCAGTTTAACCAACAGACAGCCCCTGTTGGGGTTCTGGCATGGACCAGAGTGAAAAGTTTTTATGTTATGGCATAAGACAACACAGTTCATGTGATGGATATTCCGGGCTGGCTGGCACATATGAAGATAGTACAATGCACATTCCACATAGTCCAGATACAGCATACAGTTCACCAGAGTTGGTCCCCAAGCAGTATCAGTGAAAGTTAGTTATAGAGGTACATAATGGATTCTTGGACAGGTGCACAGACATAGAAGCTTGTTATGATGTTGCACTGAGGTTGATATGATTCATATAGTCCGCCAGGGTAATCCCTTATGCAGCATCAACCTAGCATGATATGACTTAAGATACCAACAAGCAAAAACATGGAGTGTGCATCCAGTACAAAGTTGTTTCAATAATCATAAAGTGAACATTGATTTGCTCCAAAGGTGGTACAGTTCATAGTCACTATAGCTGTGTAATAATCATAGAGATATACTCATCCAAATAGGCAGTCACAGCATTGTAGAGGAGTTGTCCAGCCAGAGCCCGAGTACTACCACCCACATGTGTGTCTGGTCAAAGGAGCCTTTTGGAGCCAACCGGTTTCACTGGTAAGGTTACCAGCATCATCAGGGCAGACTCTAATGTTTGCTGCCTGTGGGGAAGGAGCCGGCCTAAATATGGCGCTGAGCGGCCGGAGGACGCCAACACGCCCCCCACACACACGCCCGCCCACTAAGCCACCACATGATCTGGGTGGCGAGTGAGCGGCGGAAGTGGAAGGTGCGACGCGTCCAATTCTCCGCGTGTACGCGTCACACGCAAAACTGAGAACAAAGTTTAGCAATGCACATTGATAACAACCGTCATGGCGGATCGGATCTTTAAGATCCTTGATGACTCAATGCAAAGTACCACAATTGCTTAACTTCCCGTTTGTGCCCGTCGTGTGTTGTCACGTGTACCTGCCAGCCGGAAAATGGATTGGGGAACGCTCGTTATCAGGGGGACAAAGTTGGATCCATCTGTCTCCACCGGGCGGTAAGTATTCAGCTTTTGTTTGGCAGTCTTTTCTTGCTTCTATCTGGAAGAAATGATAGGTTGGAGAGAACAAAAGGTCTATTGCGATGTCCTGATTGTTATTACTCTCCCTAATGCTCCAGTTCACCCCCTCAGATTTTTTTTAGTAAAGGTAAGGTAAATAGGGGACTATGACACCACTAAAATTGGATAGTTCTGTTCCATCCCTAAATGCTGCAATTTACAGTTTTAGACAAACAAGAAAAGAATGGGGTTTTATCTGAACAGTTTCTCTATTTATTCTTCAATCAAAAAGTCTTCAGAGTTGTGGACAAGACGTATGGATACAATCTCATGGTTCCAATTCACATAAAACAATGCCCGACACGTGCTTCACAGCCTAAAAGCCGCCTCCCCAGAGGCACACCACATACAAACATCAAAAGAAGGTCAGCCAGAAAATGTATAGCCCCAATCTGAATTTTTGAAATAATAAGTGTTCAGCATCAATTCCGTGAGCCCGTATCCATGCATGGATAAGAAGAACACTTATTATTTTGAAAATTCAGATTGCGGCTATCATTTTCTGGCTGACCTTCTTTGATGTTTGTATGCGGTGTGCCTTTAGGCTGTGAAGCATGTGTCGGGCATTGCTTTATGTGAATTGGAACCTTGAGATTGTATCCATAAGTCTTGTCCGCAACTCTGAAGACTTTTTGATTGAAGAATAAATAGAGCAACTGTTCAGATAAAACCCAATTCTTTACTTGTTTGTCTAAAAATAGGGGACTATGCCATTATTCACAATTTTCACATCGGGAAAAATCAGTTATGCCTCGGATATCCATCCAGAACGCATCAAACTGACAGCAGAGAGGGTGTTCCCAGCTACAAAGCTGATCTCACTTTCTAAATTCTCCTTACAATGCGAACTCTTTATGGTCAATACTGCAGCTCAGCAGAATCTTATCATTGTAAATGGGGCCATTCATGATATGATTCTTTGAATGATCAATTCTCCTATTCGATCATAATATTGATCATGTGTGCCCACTAACAGAAGTAAAGCTGCTATCCAATTTAATTAATAGAATCATTCCAAAAAAAGTTGATTCGATATTGCAATCGAATTGGAGAATCGATCGTCTGAAATCATATTTTGAACAGTCACCTTAAAGGTGGCCACACACGATACAATAAATTGATCCAATTTTACAGCAATTCGATAAAAATGATCGTATCTCTCAAAAAAATCTAAAGCTTTCGATCGGATTTCCCTTTTTTTCGATTTATATCGATCCGGAATGCCAGATATTTCTCTTCAATTTCTACTAAAGATATGTAGGTATGGTATGCGTTGGATTGTCAATTTATTGATATACACACACATTTTCTCAGAGTTTCCAATCATTTTTAGGTGTGTGGTACATTGGTCTGATTTTTTAAATGTTACAATCAGTCAGAAAAATTGATTGCAATTCTTAAATTGAACAGATATTTAAAAAATTGTATGGTGTGTGGCCACCTTATGACTGAGCTGCAATGCTGACCACCAAAGAGTTAATTTCTCAGCAGAGGGAGACAGTGGAGAGGTCAGGTGGTTTGGACTCGTAGGGAGAGACTAGCTGCTGCCCCATCCTAGTTCCTCTCTACGGCACGTGTGTTTGACAATGGTATGGGGGAGGAGCGTGACAGCTTTCGCTCCAATAAAATTGCATTATCATTTCAATGAAAAATTAAGCTACAGGGCTTAGCCAGCCAGATATTTTAAATATATTTGTTGCAAAGGGTACATACATGCAAAGTACTGTCATATCAGGCTAGAAGAAGAGTTTCCCATCCAGCTAATATAATAAAATGCCCTGTATGTATTCAATGCAAGGATAATTATTATAATATAATATTATAATATGAACTAGATGAAGTACCCGCAAATAAGTATCCAAGATAATTAATTAACAAGGCAATTCCTTTATGTAAACTAAGTTATGCATCCCATGGGTTAGAAAACAAATTAGAGAATACTTAGTCCCTATAGCTGAGCTTCTGTCATTCTGCTCTATAGTATGATAAAGAGTACCGACATGGAATGGAATTGCTATGTAATTTTCAATACAACCTTCTGTTCAATTATGTACTGTAAAACAACAATACCTCTCACATTTAACTCTCCTTTTTTCATTTTATATAATAGGTTTTTAACATTTACCAATCTTTGAAACATGACTTACAGCTCTGGGACAGCTCTGGCCACAGGTCAAGCCTGCGCAACCAGTAGTCCAAGGGTTCATCGTCGCTTTTCACAGAGTCTACATCCACACTCAAGGCCAGGTAGTCGGCTACCTGCCGGTCCAGGCGTTGGTGGAGGGTGGATCCGGAAGGACTATGGCGAGGAGTTGGACTAAAGAACGTCTGCATGTCCGACATCACCCAGAGATCGTTGGAGCGTCTTGTCCTTGCCTGCGTGGACTTGGGAGGAGGAGGGTTACTGCCAGTGGTACCTTGATTGCGTTGTGCAGCCACATCACCCTTAAACGCATTGTAAAGCATCATCGACAGCTTGTTCTGCAAGTGCTGCATCCTTTCCGCCTTGTGTTGACTTGGTAACAGGTCCGCCACTTTGTGCCTGTACCGAGGGTCTAGTAACGTGGCCACCCAGTACAGGTCATTCGTCTTGAGTTTTTTGATACGGATGTCCCTCAACAGGCTGGACAACATGAAAGAGGACATCTGCACAAAGCTGGATGCAGACGTACTCTCCATCTCCTCTTGCTCTTCCTCAGTGACGGGATGCAACTCCTCTTCCTCCCCCCAGCCATGAACAATACCACGGGAACGTGGAGCAGCAGAAGCCCCCTGTGACGGCTGCCGCAGTTGTTCTTCTTCCACCGCCTCTTCCTCCTCCACAGAAACACCTTCCTCATTATCACCATCATCAGAGTCTGACTCCTCTCCTTCCCCACACGACTCCTCTTCTTCCTCCTCCTTCTCCCCCCTCTATGCTGCCGCAGGTGTTGTGGGAACATCGGGTTCATGTGTAAATGGCTCCCATGACTCCTGCTGCCGTAACTCTTCTCGTTCACGCTCCTCCACAGCTGTATCCACCACTCTACGCACGGCACGCTCCAGGAAGTAGGCGTAGGGGATCAAGTCGCTGACGGTGCCCTCATCGCGACTCACCAGTTTGGTCACCTCCTCAAAGGGCTCCATGACCCTGCATGCATTTCGCATCAGTGTCCAGTTGTTGGGCCACAACATCCCCATTCCTCCCAGATTGTGTCCTTGTACTGTAATGATACAGGTACTGGGTGACGGCTTTCTCCTGGTCTAGCAGGCGAGAGAACATCAGCAGGGTGGAATTCCAGCGAGTCGGGCTATCGTAAATCAGGCGTCTCACCGGTAAGTTGTTTCTACGCTGAATGTTCGCAAAGCGTGCCATGGCCTTGTAAGAGCGCCTGAAATGCCCACACAACTTCCTGGCCTGCTTCAGGACGTCCTCTAAGCCTGGGTACTTGGACACAAATCTTTGCACGACCAGATTCAGCACATGTGCCATGCAGGGTATGTGTGTCAGCTTTCCCAAATTCAATGCAGCAATGAGAATCCTGCCATTGTCACACACCACGTTGCCGATATCAAGCTTGTGCGGGGTCAGCCATTGCTCCAACTGTTTGTTAAGAGCAGCCAGGAGAGCTGCTCCAGTGTGACTCTCCGCTTTCAGGCAAGACATGTCTAACACTGCGTGATACCGTCGTACCTGGCATGCAGCATAGGCCCTGGGGTGCTGGGGCTGTGTAGCTGGAGAGGAGATTGTGGCACCAGCCAAGGAGGAGGAGGAGGATGATGGCAGCGAAGCGGTGGTAGCAGGTGGAGAGGAGGTGGCTGGAGGCCTGCCTGCAAGCCATGGAGGTGTGACAAGTCGGTCCGCTGCGCAGCCACGTACTCCCTGCTTGCTGCCATCGGTCACCAGGTTGACCCAATGGGCTGTGTATGTAATGTAGTGGCCCTGCCCATGCTTGGCAGACCAGGCATCCGTGGTCAGGTGGACCCTTGACCCAACGCTGTGTGCCAGAGATGACACCACTTGCCTCTCAACTGCACGGTACAGTTTGGGTATGGCCTGTTGTGAAAAATAATTGCGGCCTGGTATCTTCCACTGCGGTGTACCAATGGCCACAAACTTACGGGAAATCCTCTGACTCCACCAGCTTGTATGGTAATAGCTGGCAAGCTAATAGTTCCGCCACACCAGCTGTCAGACGCCGGGCAAGAGGGTGACTGGCAGACATTTGCTTCTTACGCTCAAATACTTCCTTCACGGACAGCTGGGTATTGCTGTGGGCAGAGGAGAAGGAACCACTGAAGGGAAGAGGCGGTGTGGAGGGGGGTGGCTGTGAAGGTGCAAGGGAGAAAGTGGATGAAGATGATGCACCTGAAGGAGGAAGAGGAGAAGGAGGGTGGCTTGTCTTTTGAGGGGTGCTGCTTTTCCTCAGGTGTTCTTGCCATAGCTTTTGTGCCTTCCCTCCAGGTGCCTTCGTAAGGCACTTGTCCCTACGTGAGAGTTGGCCTTTCCACGGCTCAATTTTTGCTGGCAGAGACAACAGATGGCTTTGCTCCGATCTGAGACACACACGTGAAAAAATTTTCAAACCGCTGAGCCCCCCTGGGGTGATGGCTAGTGTTGGGCGAACACCTAGATGTTCGGGTTCGCGAACGTTCGCCGAACATCACCGCGATGTTCGGGTGTTCGCGCCGAACTCCGAACATAATGGAAGTCACTGGGGACCCGAACTTTCGTGCTTTGTAAAGCTTCCTTACATGCTACATACCCCAAATTTGCAGGGTATGTGCACCTTGGGAGTGGGTACAAGAGGAAAAAAATATTTGAAAAAGAGCTTATAGTTTTTGAGAAAATTGATTGTAAAGTTTTATATAGTGTGGCTGAGCGAGCGGTGTACTACTATTCCCAGCAGACACAGAGTGGCAGTAAACAGAATGCTATATAGTGTGGCTGAGCGAGGTACACAGAGTGGCAGTAAACAGCATGCTATATAGTGTGGCTGAGCGAGCGGTGTACTACTATTCCCAGCAGACACAGAGTGGCAGTAAACACAATGCTATATAGTGTGGCTGAGCGAGCGGTGTACTACTATTCCCAGCAGCGACACAATGACTGGGGGGACCCTGGCTAGCGTGGCTGGAGCGCGAACTACCCTGCCTGCCTACCCAAAGCTAAACCCACAGACAAATGGCGGAGATATGACGTTGTTCGGGTATTTATTTATCCGAACCACTTGACAGTTCGGCCAATCAGAGCACATTTGGGTCCGAACCACGTGACCCGTTCGGCAAATCACAGCGCTAGCCGAACGTTCGGGGAACGTTCGGCAATGCGCTCTTAGTTCGGCCATGTGGCCGAACGGTTTGGCCGAACACCATCAGGTGTTCGGCCGAACTCGAACTTCACCCGAACAGGGTGATGTTCTGCAGAACCCGAACAGTGGCGAACACTGTTCGCCCAACACTAGTGATGGCGCTACGGTGGCATCAGCAGCTGACGTTGAAGGGCATGTGTGCTGGCTGGCCATAGCTGGCGATACATGGCGCCGGACACTGCCCCCAGCTGTTTCTGAGGACGAGCTCCCTCTGCTTCTATCATGGAGTCGTCTCCTCCTACTCCTCTCTGACTCCTCCTCTGAACTGTCCCCCTGGTCATCTCTTCTACCGGGAACATATGTGGTATCCGTATAATCGTCATCATAATCCTCCTGGCCAGCTGCGCTTTCCTCAGACACCTCCTCAAGTGCACCAACTTCAGGTGGTCCACCATCATCCCCATCCACACACGTTACGTCCATACTATCGCCACCTAACTCAGACGTATGAGGTGGTGTACCTGCGCCTTCTTGTTGTTGTGACAGTAGTGGCTGGGAATCAGTTATTTCACCACCACCACCAAATAACTCCTGCGAAGTGTCAAATGCAGCGGATGTGGTGCTTGTTGTAGCGCTGTTGGCTGCGGGAGATGAGGTGTTCTGTGTTAAATACTCAAGCACCTCCTCACGATTTTGGGAAGTGATGGCACGTGCCTTCTTCTGAGCACTGTATTTTGGGGCAGGTCCGCACGAAATCAGAGCAACACCACCTCGCACAGACCTGCCGGTGCCTGGTGGCCTTCCTCTGGGTCTGCCTCCACCTCTTCCTCTACCTGGTTTGTCCATTTTGTCCATCTCGGGGGGATGCTAGCTATATGCAGTGAGGTGGGTTCTCACTCAACACAACAGCTAGTTAGATGCAGTGAGCTGGGTTCACTCAACACAACGCTAGGTATATGCAGTGATGAGGTGGGTTAAGTATACACAACAGGTACTGGGTAGTTAGATGCAGTGAGCTGGGTTCACTGAACAGTAAAGGTACTTAAGATGCAGTGAGGGGGGTTCTCACTCAACACAACAGGTAGTTAGATGCAGTGAGGTGGCCAGGTGGGTTCTCACTCAACACAACAGCTAGTTAGATGCAGTGAGCTGGGTTCACTCAACACAACGCTAGGTATATGCAGTGATGAGGTGGGTTAAGTATACACAACAGGTACTGGGGTATATGCAGTACTGGGTAGTACAATGTGCAGCTCCCTGTCACACACACAGGTAGTCACTGAATGTTCTGGGCTGCTGGCAGTGGCACACACACTATCAATTAGCAATGCTGTGCATGCAACAAAAGTTTCAGTTTGACACACAGAAAAAAAAAAGTACAGGATGAGCTCTGACAAGAGATATTGAGGGGTAGTGATGCTCAAATACCCCTTTTTAAAATTCGAGTTTGGTCGAATTCGAATAGTAAATTATTCGAGGTCAGTCGAATATTCGAGTCGAATAATTTTTACTATTCGATTCGACCTCGGACTTCGAGCTCACTATTTGAGTCGGTATTCGAGCTAACTATTCGAGCTGACTATTCGAATTGGCCTTAAATAGCTTCCCAACACTTGTTTTGAGGGTTAATGATGCAAGAAACATATTTTTTTCCAAGTGACAACAGCAAGTGATTATGTGGGGATGTTCCTTTAAAAAAAAAAAAAGGTGAAAAGAGAAGTTGTGTCCAGAATTTTGTTCAGTACTGTATATACTTCTTCTTCTTCTTCTTCTTTATCTTCTATATCTTCTTCTTCTTCTTCTATATCTTCTTCTTCTTCTTCATCTTCTTCTTCTTCTTCTTCATCTTCTTCATCTTCATCTTCTTCATCTTCATCTTCTTCATCTTCTTCATCTTCATCTTCTTCATCTTCTTCTTCATCTTCTTCATCTTCTTCATCTTCATCTTCTTCATCTTCTTCATCTTCATCTTCTTCATCTTCTTCTTCTTCTTCTTCTTCATCTTCTTCTTCATCTTCTTCATCTTCTTCTTCATCTTCTTCATCTTCATCTTCTTCATCTTCTTCTTCATCTTCTTCATCTTCTTCATCTTCATCTTCTTCATCTTCTTCTTCATCTTCTTCATCTTCATCTTCTTCATCTTCTTCTTCTTCTTCTTCTTCTTCTTCTTCATCTTCTTCTTCATCTTCTTCATCTTCTTCTTCATCTTCTTCATCTTCATCTTCTTCATCTTCTTCATCTTCATCTTCTTCATCTTCTTCTTCATCTTCTTCATCTTCTTCATATTCATCTTCTTCATCTTCTTCTTCATCTTCTTCATCTTCATCTTCTTCATCTTCTTCTTCTTCTTCTTCATCTTCTTCTTCATCTTCTTCATCTTCTTCTTCATCTTCTTCATCTTCATCTTCTTCATCTTCATCTTCATCTTCATCTTCTTCATCTTCTTCTTCATCTTCTTCTTCTTCTTCTTCTTCTTCATCTTCTTCTTCATCTTCTTCATCTTCTTCTTCATCTTCTTCATCTTCATCTTCATCTTCTTCATCTTCTTCTTCATCTTCTTCATCTTCTTCATCTTCATCTTCTTCATCTTCTTCTTCATCTTCTTCATCTTCATCTTCTTCTTCTTCTTCTTCTTCTTCTTCTTCTTCATCTTCTTCTTCATCTTCTTCATCTTCTTCTTCATCTTCTTCTTCATCTTCTTCATCTTCTTCTTCATCTTCTTCATCTTCTTCTTCATCTTCTTCATCTTCTTCTTCTTCTTCATCTTCTTCTATATCGTCTTCTTCGTCACTTATTTCTCTTTTCATTTTTTTTTTTTTAAAGAAATGCAGCTATTTTTGAGCGTAACAACAAATAGCTGGTGGCGCACGCATGTTGGAAGCGCCATTGTATGTGCTCCCTGGCAGTGGAAACACACAGACAGCAGGAGGTAAATTTAGCAGCAGGAGGAGGAGGATGAGTGTGTGGCAGCATGCAGTCAATGAGGCAGGCAGCGTGACATAATAGCCCTGGTACCTAGCGGTGATACCATGGCTGTAAATAAACACAACAGGAGGTCCCAGACAGCGGTCGTGCAGCCCACATTGTGTCCAATACACAACTGGGACAACACAGTTTTCAACCCGGGCACCTCCGAAAAATTAAACCTTTTTTTGTAATGGTTTTGTAGTTTTGGTTTTACAACCAATTACACAGATATATAGCTATTTTTTGACGTAATAGCTGGTGGCAGAGTGGCAGCAGAAGGTAAATCTGTGTACCCTGGCGGTGGGAAACACAGACAGACAGCAGCAGCAGCAGGAGGAGGAATGGAGGAGAGTAATTATGTGAGCAGCTATTGTTTGACGTAATAGCTGGTGGCAGTGTGGCAGCAGAAGGTAATTCTGTGTACCCTGGCAGTGGGAAACACAGACAGACAGCAGCAGCAGGAGGAATGGAGGAGTAGTGTGAGTGTGGCAGCAGGTAGGCAGCGTGACATAATAGCCCTGGTACCTAGCGGTGATACCAGGGCCGTAAATAAACACAACAGGAGGTCCCAGACAGCGGTCGTGCAGCCCACATTGTGTCCAATACACAACTGGGACAACACAGTTTTCAACCCGGGCACCTCAGAAAAATTAAACCTTTTTTTTTTTTTAATGGTTTTTTGGTTTTTGGTTTTACAACCAATTTAGCTATTTTTGGACGTAATAGCTGGTGGCAGAGTGGCAGCAGAAGAAGGTAATTTTGTGTACCCTGGCAGTGGGAAACACAGACAGACAGCAGCAGCAGGAGGAGGAATGGAGGAGTAGGCGAGCAGCTATTGTTTGACGTAATAGCTGGTGGCAGAGTGGCAGCAGAAGGTAAATCATCTGTGTACCCTGGCAGTGGGAAACACAGACAGACAGCAGCAGCAGCAGCAGGAGGAGGTATGGAGGAGCAGTGTGAGTGTGGCAGCAGGTAGGCAGCGTGACATAATAGCCCTGGTACCTAGCGGTGATACCAGGGCCGTAAATAAACACAACAGGAGGTCCCAGACAGCGGTCGTGCAGCCCACATTGTGTCCAATACACAACTGGGACAACACAGTTTTCAACCCGGGCACCTCAGAAAAATTAAACCTTTTTTTTTTTTTAATGGTTTTTTGGTTTTTGGTTTTACAACCAATTTAGCTATTTTTGGACGTAATAGCTGGTGGCAGAGTGGCAGCAGAAGAAGGTAATTTTGTGTACCCTGGCAGTGGGAAACACAGACAGACAGCAGCAGCAGGAGGAGGAATGGAGGAGTAGGCGAGCAGCTATTGTTTGACGTAATAGCTGGTGGCAGAGTGGCAGCAGAAGGTAAATCATCTGTGTACCCTGGCAGTGGGAAACACAGACAGACAGCAGCAGCAGCAGCAGCAGGAGGAATGGAGGAGTAGTGTGAGTGTGGCAGCAGGTAGGCAGCGTGTAGTGTTGGGCGAACATCTAGATGTTCGGGTTCGGGCCGAACAGGCCGAACATGGCCGCGATGTTCGGGTGTTCGACCCGAACTCCGAACATAATGGAAGTCAATGGGGACCCGAACTTTTGTGCTTTGTAAAGCCTCCTTATATGCTACATACCCCAAATTTACAGGGTATGTGCACCTTGGGAGTGGGTACAAGAGGAAAAAAAAATTTAGCAAAAAGAGCTTATAGTTTTTGAGAAAATCGATTTTAAAGTTTCAAAGGGAAAACTGTCTTTTAAATGCGGGAAATGTCTGTTTTCTTTGCACAGGTAACATGCTTTTTGTCGGCATGCAGTCATAAATGTAATACATATAAGAGGTTCCAGGAAAAGGGACCGGTAATGCTAACCCAGCAGCAGCACACGTGATGGAACAGGAGGAGGGTGGCGCAGGAGGAGAAGGCCACGCTTTGAGACACAACAACCCAGGCCTTGCATGAGGACAAGAAGCGTGCGGATAGCATGCTTTGTACCACCATGCAGTCATAAATGTAATAAAGATAAGTGGTTCAATAAACAGGGACCACGCGGCAACGCTAACCCAGCAGCAGCACACGTGATGGAACAGGAGGAGGCGCAGGAGGAGAAGGCCACGCTTTGTGAGACACAACAACCCAGGCCTTGCATGAGGACAAAAAGCGTGCGGATAGCATGCTTTGTACCGCCATGTAGTCATAAATGTAATAAAGATAAGAGGTTCAATAAACAGGGACCACGCGGCAACGGTAACCCAGCAGCAGCAGCAGCACACGTGATGGAACAGGAGGAGGCGCAGGAGGAGAAGGCCACGCTTTGTGAGACACAACAACCCAGGCCTTGCATGAGGACAAAAAGCGTGCGGATATAGCAGCAATGCTTTTTGCCGCCATGCAGTCATAAATGTAATACAGATGAGAGGTTCAATAAACAGGGACCGGAAACGCTAAACCATCCCAGATGTTCATCGGTCATGTTACTTGGTTGGGGTCCAGGAGTGTTGCGTAGTCATTTCCAATCCAGGATTGATTCATTTTAATTTGAGTCAGACGGTCTGCATTTTCTGTGGAGAGGCGGATACGCCGATCTGTGATGATGCCTCCGGCAGCACTGAAACAGCGTTCCGACATAACGCTGGCTGCCGGGCAAGCCAGCACCTCTATTGCGTACATTGCCAGTTCGTGCCAGGTGTCTAGCTTCATGCCCGGTTTCAGGTCCAGCGGTGCCAGCCACAAATCCGTCTGTTCCTTTATTCCCCTCCAAATTTCCTCCCCTGTGTGCTGCTTATCCCCAAGGCAGATCAGCTTCAGCAACGCTTGCTGACGCATGCCAACAGCTGTGCTGCACTGCTTCCACGATCCTACTGCTGCTGGTGCTGGGTTAGCATTTCCGGATGAGGTACAGCTTTGAGATGCGTTGGAGGAGAAGGAGTCAGAGAGGTAGGTGCTGCTGTTGTTATCCAGCTGTTTGCGGCGTGGGCAACACCCGCGCCGTAGCAGGTGAGGAATCGCTGCCAGGCTCCACAAGGTTCACCCAGTGCGCGGTAAGGGAGATGTATCGACCCTGGCCGAACGCACTCGTCCAGGTGTCAGTGGTGAGGTGAACCTTGCAGGCAACGGCATTCTTCAAGCTTCGGGTTATTTAGCTGACCACGTGCTCATGCAACTCAGGCACTGCAGAGCGCGCAAAGTGGTAGCGGCTGGGAACCACGTAACGTGGGATGGCCACTGACATCATGCCCTTGAAGCTGTTTGTCTCCACCACTCGATATGGCAGCATTTCGCAGGCCAGAAGCTTGGCTATGCTGGCTGGCTGTTACTGCCACGGCCCGGGGGTCATTTGCTGGCAATTTCCTCTTGTGCTCAAACATCTCAGAAACAGACAACTCAACCGTAGCGCTGCACACCGAAGGGCTGTTGGTTGTTGTGTTTGATGAACACTGGGAGACCTCAAGAGCACTAGTCCGGAAAGTGACAGTGTCAGCATCGTCTGATGTTTGTGAATGTTGTGAACCACGCAATGGCTGGGCTACTGCTGCTGCTGAGGCGGGTCTGGTGGTGAGTCTGGTGAACCCAAGGGAGGCAGTGTTGCTGGTGGTACCCTGTCCTGCCGCGTTTGCCCACAGAGTGGGATGTTTGGATAGAATGTGGCGGCTCATGCTGGTGGTGGAGAGGTTGTTAATACTTTTCCCCCTGCTCAGGCGGGTCTTGCACACCTTGCAAATCGCCATGGTAACATCCTCAGTGCAGTCTTCAAAGAAAGCCCAGACTTTAACTGGCTGAGGACTCGGACCTCGTGCGTGATGTGCTGGTGCTGCTTAACCCACTGCTGGACGCTTGAGAGGTCATCCAAGTAATTATCTGGTCCTGTTCTTTTGGATCTGTGAGGGTTGTTGTCCTGGACAACATGGGCAGTATTGAGTGGGTTTTCTTGGGTGCTCCCCTGTGGCCTGTACGTGAACCGTCAGGGGAAACACCTCTTCCCTTGCCCCTCCCTCTTTCACCGGATTTCTTCCTCATTTCACTTATCCTTAAAGTACACGCTGACTGGCAGCAGTACAGTGGCAGTACAGAAATGCTATACAGTGGTGGGTGAGCGGTGTACCACTATTGTCAGCAGTGACACAGAGCACAATGCTATACAGTGGCGGGTGAGCGGTGTACTACTGTTCCCAGCAGACACAGAGTGGAAGTAAACACAATGCTATATAGTGTGGCTGAGCCGTGTACACAGAGTGGCATTAAACACAATGCTATATAGTCTGCTATATAGTCACCCCGAACAGGGTGATGTTCTGCAGAACCCAAACAGTGGCAAACACTGTTCGCCCAACACTACTGGGAGGGAACGCAGATTTTAGTACCTAAACACACGATACAACATGTTTTCCGGGGTCGGACTCTGAGGCACATACAGATGGTCCCGATCATCATCCTCATCATACAACTCTTCTCCTGAGTCTGACCCACCCACCACCTCTGCCACCCCAACATCCCCAGACACAGACCCCTCATCGTCCTCAACATTAACTTGGGATGCTGGCCTGAGCCAGACCTCCTCCTCCACATCAGGCCCCATCATCTCCTCAATGGCAGCCCTCATTAATCGCTCTGGCGACGGACTGATGGACACAACGTTCTCCTCCGGGGAGGGCTGCTGCTGACCACTGGCTGCTGGGGTGGATGTTATAGCTTGCGTGGGGCGTTGGCTGTTGCTGTTGTTGGGAGTGCTGCTCACAGCGGAGGTCTCTGGGGAACTCATGTTGAGCTCATATAGTGGTTGACGGTGAGTGGAGTATTACTGATCCCAGCAATATACACACTGACTGGCAGAGTACGCAATGCTATATAGTGTGGCTGAGCGGTGTACACAGAGTGGCAGTAAACACAATGCTATATAGTCTGGCTGAGCGAGCGGTGTACTACTGTTCCCAGCAGAATCAGAGTGGCAGTAAACAATGGTATATAGTCTGGCTGAGCGGTGTACACAGAGTGTCAGTAAACAATGGTATATAGTCTGGCTGAGCGGTGTACACACAATGCTATATAGTCTGCTATATAGTGTCAGTAAACAATGGTATATAGTCTGGCTGAGCGAGCGGTGTACTACTGTTCCCAGCAGAATCAGAGTGGCAGTAAACAATGGTATATAGTCTGGCTGAGCGGTGTACACAGAGTGTCAGTAAACAATGGTATATAGTCTGGCTGAGCGAGCGGTGTACTACTGTTCCCAGCAGAATCAGAGTGGCAGTAAACAATGGTATATAGTCTGGCTGAGCGGTGTACACAGAGTGTCAGTAAACAATGGTATATAGTCTGGCTGAGCGGTGTACACAGAGTGTCAGTAAACAATGGCATATAGTCTGGCTGAGCGGTGTACACACAATGCTATATAGTCTGCTATATAGTGTCAGTAAACAATGGTATATAGTCTGGCTGAGCGAGCGGTGTACTACTGTTCCCAGCAGAATCAGAGTGGCAGTAAACAATGGTATATAGTCTGGCTGAGCGGTGTACACAGAGTGTCAGTAAACAATGGTATATAGTGTGGCTGAGTGGTGTACACAGAGTGTCAGTAAACAATGGTATATAGTCTGGCTGAGCGGTGTACACAGAGTGTCAGTAAACAATGGTATATAGTCTGGCTGAGCGAGCGGTGTACTACTGTTCCCAGCAGAATCAGAGTGGCAGTAAACAATGGTATATAGTCTGGCTGAGCGGTGTACACAGAGTGTCAGTAAACAATGGTATATAGTGTGGCTGAGTGGTGTACACAGAGTGTCAGTAAACAATGGTATATAGTCTGGCTGAGCGGTGTACACAGAGTGTCAGTAAACAATGGTATATAGTCTGGCTGAGCGAGCGGTGTACTACTGTTCCCAGCAGAATCAGAGTGGCAGTAAACAATGGTATATAGTCTGGCTGAGCGGTGTACACAGAGTGTCAGTAAACAATGGTATATAGTGTGGCTGAGTGGTGTACACAGAGTGTCAGTAAACAATGGTATATAGTCTGGCTGAGCGGTGTACACAGAGTGGCAGTAAACACAATGCTATATACTCTGGCTGAGCGAGCGGTGTACTACTGTTCCCAGCAGACACAGAACAGTAAACAGAATGCTATATAGTGTGGCTGAGCGAGCGGTGTACCACTATTCCCAGCAGACACAGAACAGTGAACAGAATGCTATATAGTGTGGATGAGCGAGCGGTGTACCACTATTCCCAGCAGACACAGAACAGTAAACAGAATGCTATATAGTGTGGCTGAGCGAGCGGTGTACCACTATTCCCAGCAGACACAGAACAGTGAACAGAATGCTATATAGTGTGGCTGAGCGAGCGGTGTACCACTATTCCCAGCAGACACAGAACAGTGAACAGAATGCTATATAGTGTGGCTGAGCGAGCGGTGTACTACTGTTCCCAGCAGACACAGAACAGTACACAGAATGCTATATAGTGTGGCTGAACGAGCGGTGTACTACTGTTCCCAGCAGACACAGAACAGTACACAGAATGCTATATAGTGTGGCTGAACGAGCGGTGTACCACTATTCCAAGCAGACACAGAACAGTGAACAGAATGCTATATAGTGTGGCTGAGCGAGCGGTGTACCACTATTCCCAGCAGACACAGAGTGGCAGTAAACAGAATGCTATATAGTGTGGCTGAGCGAGGTACACAGAGTGGCAGTAAACAGAATGCTATATAGTGTGGCTGAGCAAGCGGTGTACTACTATTCCCAGCAGACACAGAGTGGCAGTAAACAGAATGCTATATAGTGTGGCTGAGCGAGGTACACAGAGTGGCAGTAAACAGAATGCTGAGCGAGCGGTGTACTACTATTCCCAGCAGCGACACACAATGACTGGGGGGGACCCTGGCTAGCGTGGCTGGAGCGCGAACTACCCTGCCTGCCTACCCAAAGCTAAACCCACAGACAAATGGCGGAGATATGACGTGGTTCGGGTATTTATTTACCCGAACCACGTGACAGTTCGGCCAATCAGAGCGCGTTCGGGTCCGAACCACGTGACCCGTTCGGCCAATCACAGCGCTAGCCGAACGTTCGGGGAACGTTCGGCCATGCGCTCTTAGTTCGGCCATATGGCCGAACGGTTTGGCCGAGCACCGTCAGGTGTTCGGCCGAACTCGAACATCACCCGAACAGGGTGATGTTCTGCAGAACCCGAACAGTGGCGAACACTGTTCGCCCAACACTAGCAGCGTGACATAATAGCCCTGGTACCTAGCGGTGATACCAGGGCCGTAAATAAACACAACAGGAGGTCCCAGACAGCGGTCGTGCAGCCCACATTGTGTCCAATACACAACTGGGACAACACAGTTTTCAACCCGGGCACCTCAGAAAAATTAAACCTTTTTTTGTAATGGTTTTGTAGTTTTGGTTTTACAACCAATTACACAGATATATAGCTATTTTTTGACGTAATAGCTGGTGGCAGAGTGGCAGCAGAAGGTAAATCATCTGTGTACCCTGGCAGTGGGAAACACAGACAGACAGCAGCAGCAGCAGCAGCAGGAGGAATGGAGGAGTAGTGTGAGTGTGGCAGCAGGTAGGCAGCGTGACATAATAGCCCTGGTACCTAGCGGTGATACCAGGGCCGTAAATAAACACAACAGGAGGTCCCAGACAGCGGTCGTGCAGCCCACATTGTGTCCAATACACAACTGGGACAACACAGTTTTCAACCCGGGCACCTCAGAAAAATTAAACCTTTTTTTGTAATGGTTTTGTAGTTTTGGTTTTACAACCAATTACACAGATATATAGCTATTTTTTGACGTAATAGCTGGTGGCAGAGTGGCAGCAGAAGGTAAATCATCTGTGTACCCTGGCAGTGGGAAACACAGACAGACAGCAGCAGCAGCAGCAGCAGGAGGAATGGAGGAGTAGTGTGAGTGTGGCAGCAGGTAGGCAGCGTGACATAATAGCCCTGGTACCTAGCGGTGATACCAGGGCCGTAAATAAACACAACAGGAGGTCCCAGACAGCGGTCGTGCAGCCCACATTGTGTCCAATACACAACTGGGACAACACAGTTTTCAACCCGGGCACCTCAGAAAAATTAAACCTTTTTTTTTTTTAATGGTTTGTTTGGTTTCGGTTTTGCAACCAATATAGCTATTGTTTGACGTAATAGCTGGTGGCAGAGTGGCAGCAGAAGAAGGTCATTCTGTGTACCCTGGCAGTGGGAAACACAGACAGACAGCAGAAGGGCAGTACACAGCAGCCCACTGTAGGTGTAAAATGTGTGGCTGCAGGCGACGTAATAGTCAAAGTGAACCAGGCTGGCTTAGTGAGCAGGAGCCAGGAGGTGGTAAAGGGTGGTAAGGCACATTAACGATGGTTCCGGCAGCCAGTTCATGTCCCCCTCTCGCCGACAACAGGGGCCAGGAACTCGCCTTCCACCCACGCCTGGTTCATCTTGAGAAACGTCAGTCTGTCCACAGACTTGTGAGACAGACGTGAGCGTTTCTCGGTGACCACGCCACCAGCTGCACTGAAGCAGCGCTCGGACAGCACGCTGGAAGGGGGGCAGGACAGCACTTCCAGGGCGTACTGCGCTAGCTCGCTCCAGATCTCCATGCGCTTGACCCAATACTCCATGGGATCAACAGGGGCATCGCTGTCAAGCCCGCTGTACGACCCCATGTAGTCAGCCACCATGCGGGTCAGGCGCTGGCTGTGACCGGAGGAGGATGCTGCTGCATGCATCTCCTCTCTAGTCACTGCTGCCGGAGCCTCTACAGTCCTGTAGAGCTCGTGGCTGAGAGACAGCAGGTCTGTGGGGCGCTTGCTGCTGCTGGATGCAGGCACCTGCTGCTGCCTCTGTGCTGGCTGCTGGACAGTGGGGGTGGAAGGCTGGGGGAAGGCTTCCTCCAAGCGCTCAACAAGGGCCTGCTGCAAGCTCCTTATTTGTTGCGCTGGGTCTCCTCCTGCAGGCGGCAGGAACTGGCTCAACTTCCCCTTGAGGCGTGGGTCCAACATCATGCTGATCCAGATGTCCTCCCTCTGCTTCATCTGGATCACCCTGGGGTCCCTGCGCAGGCACGCCAGCATGTGCGCTGCCATTGGGAAGAGGCGGGCCACGTCTGCTGGCACATCGACGTCAGTGCTGTCCTCATCCTCCTCCTCTGCCGCCTCATCCTCTCTCCACCCCCGCACCAACTCAGCTGCGCTGTGCTGATCCCCCTCATCAGCAGCCAGGTCAGGGACCTCCACCAAGTCCTCCTCCTCCTCCCCCTCAGAGGTGGACTGCGCAGCTGGTTGCCGCTCCTGCTGGTCCAAGGCTGCCGCTCCCTGTTCCAGCAAACCATCGAGGGCCCTGTTCAGCAGAGAAACCAGGGGCACCCACTCGCAGACCATAGCATGGTCCCTGCTCACCATGTTTGTGGCCTGCAGGAAGGGAGCCAGCACAAAGCACACCTGCTGCATGTGCCTCCAGTCATCATCGGGGACGATGGACGGGATGTTGCTGGTCTTGTCCCTTCTCCGAGCTGCGGAAACAGTGGCCAGGGCAAGGTACTGGTTGACAGCGTGCCTCTGTTCAACCATACGCTCCAACATCGCCAGGGTGGAGTTCCAGCGAGTCGGAACGTCAATGATCAGCCGATGGCGTGGCAGATCCAGCTCCTTTTGCACGTCTTCCAGGCTCGCACAGGCTGCAGCCGAGCGCCGGAAGTGACGCACAACATTCCTTGCCGTTTCCAGCAGTTCGCCCATCCCCTGGTAGGTGCGCAGGAACTTCTGCACCACCAGGTTCAGCACGTGGGCAAGACAGGGGATGTGGGTCAGGTTTCCCCTGTCTATGGCAGCAACCAGATTGGCCCCATTGTCGGACACCACCTCTCCGACTCTGAGGCCTCTGGGGGTCAGCCAAATCCTCTCCTGCTCCTGGAGTTTGGCCAACACGTGGGCTGCCGTCAGCTTGGTCTTGCCAAGGCTGACCAAGTGCAGCAGCGCTTGGCAGTGGCGGGCCTTCACGCTGCTGCTGAGGCGGGGGGTTTGGCCAGGTGTGGCGGAGGATGGCAGAGGATCGGAGGAACCCGCTGCAGTTCCCCTGACCCTGCGGGGTGGCACCACCCACTGTGTTGCTGCTGCTGCTGCTGCTGTGCCCGCTGCTGCTCTCCCATCCTCACCCCCTTCCACCAAGCTGACCCAGTGGACAGTGAAGGACAGGTAGCGGCCTGTCCCGAAGCGGCTGCTCCAGGAGTCCATGGTGACGTGGACCCTTTCACCAACCGCGTGCTCCAGCCCTCGCTCCACATTGGCCATCACAAAGCGGTGCAGTGCTGGAATGGCCTTGCGGGAGAAAAAGTGTCTGCAGGGGAGCTGCCAGTCTGGGGCTGCACAAGCAAGCAGCGCCCGCATGTCGCTCCCCTCCTGCACGAGCGTGTACGGCAGGAGTTGGGAGCACATGGCCCGTGCCAGCAAGCCGTTCAGCTGCCGCACGCGACGGCTGCTGGGAGGCAGAGCCCTAACCACCCCCTGGAAGGACTCGCTCAAAAGGCTCTGGCGTGGCCTTTTGCTGACACGGGAATCACCAGACACAGCGGAGGAGGCCACTGAGGACTGGCTGCCAGAACAGGCCTCAGTGTCGGCGGCAGGAGTTGCAGAGGGGGGAGGAGCAGTGCGTTTCCGCACTCCTGCTGGTGCTGCTGGAGGAGCAGGAGGGCGGGTGGCTGCTGTTGCTGCTGCTGAAGGCTGTGCAGTGATGGGTGTGGTGCCACTGCCAGCACCAGATGCCTTCAGCCTCTGGAACTCCTCATGCTGGTGGAAATGTTTAGCCGCAAGGTGGTTGATCAGCGAGCTGGTGCTGAACTTTAAGGGGTCTGCACCTCTGCTCAACTTCCGCTGACAGTGGTTGCAAGTGGCGTACTTGCTGTACACAGTGGGCATGGTGAAAAAGCGCCAGATTGGTGACAGAAACATCCCCCTACGGCATGGAAGCGCTGCTGCCTGTCTCCCTGTGGTGGTTGGGGGGGGGGCTTGGGTGCGGCTGGTGGTGGTACTGGCTGATGCTGCTGCTGCTGCTGCTGAGCCTGAGACACCAGCAGGCTGTGGGTCGCTGCCAATGCTTGCAATGATGCGCCTCCTTGCAAGGCCCACAAGCGCATCCTCCTCCTCCTCCGAGCTGCTGAGGACGACATCCCCTGGAGGTGGTGGCACCCAGTCTCTGTCTGTCACCGGGTCATCAACATCATCCTCCCCCTCCTCAAACATGTCCTGCTGGGATGATGACCCCCCAAACTCCTCTCCTGATGCATGGATGGGCTGCTTGACTGTCGCCACAGTCTTGCTGTCCAATCCCTCATCCCCCAAAGTGCCCATCAGCATCTCCTCCTCAAAATCGCCAACAACAGCAGACAATTGACTCATCATGCCTGGGGTCAAAAGAGTGCTGAATGAGAGGTCGGCGACTGACGGTGAACTGGCCTCCTCCCCAGACCCTGCTGGGCGGCTGCTGCGAACAGGGGTGGTGGTGGTGGTGGTGGTGAGGGTGGAGGCCTCGGATGCAGAGCTGATGGCGGGCTGCTCATCCTCCGTCATGAGTTGCACCACAGTGTCTGCATCCTTTTCCTCAATGGGACGTTTCCGACCCGGCTGGAGGAAAATCGGAGCAGGTGCTACACGCTGCTGCTGCTGTGTCTCTGCAGCGTGAGTTGCAGATGCTCCTGCTGGGCGGCGCCCAAGGCGTCCACGGCCAGTGGCTATGGGAGGAATGTTAGCCACTGACGCTGCTGCTGCTGCTGCGGAACTGTGCATGGTGGCGCGCCCGCGGCCGCGGCTTGCCACAATGCTGCTCCCTCTCCTCCTGATTCCCTTGCTGCCCTTCCCCTTGCCCAAACCGCGCTGGCTGCCACTTCCAGACATCTTAAATGTTTTGGGCGTATAGACAAAAGTTTTGTAAAAGGGCGGGTGAAAAGTGGGGTACTTTAATGGAGTGGGTTGGTTGGTGAGGTGACTGAGTGAGTGTCCCCTAGTACAGTAAGTAAGTAGTAACAGTCAGGAAGTACAACTAGCAGTTACAATAATCAGTAGTAATCACAAGTAAATTTAGTGTGTGTACACTCAGACAGTGAGTGCACGCACGCAGGAGCTAGTAGCCTATGAACACAGTGACTGAGTGTCCTAGACTCCTAGTACAGTAAGAGTAAGTAGTAACAGTAAGTAGAACTAACTAATTACAATAATCAATCAGCGATCAGAAGGAAATGGAGTGTGGGTGGTGTGTGTACACTCAGACAGTGAGTGACCGCACGCAGGAGCTAGTAGCCTATGAACACAGTGACTGAGTGTCCTAGACTCCTAGTACAGTAAGAGTAAGTAGTAACAGTAAGTAGAACTAACTAATTACAATAATCAATCAGCGATCAGAAGGAAATGGAGTGTGGGTGGTGTGTGTACACTCAGACAGTGAGTGCACGCACGCAGGAGCTAGTAGCCTATGAACACAGTGACTGAGTGTCCTAGACTCCTAGTACAGTAAGAGTAAGTAGTAACAGTAAGTAGAACTAACTAATTACAATAATCAATCAGCGATCAGAAGGAAATGGAGTGTGGGTGGTGTGTGTACACTCAGACAGTGAGTGACCGCACGCAGGAGCTAGTAGCCTATGAACACAGTGACTGAGTGTCCTAGACTCCTAGTACAGTAAGAGTAAGTAGTAACAGTAAGTAGAACTAACTAATTACAATAATCAATCAGCGATCAGAAGGAAATGGAGTGTGGGTGGTGTGTGTACACTCAGACAGTGAGTGACCGCACGCAGGAGCTAGTAGCCTATGAACACAGTGACTGAGTGTCCTAGACTCCTAGTACAGTAAGAGTAAGTAGTAACAGTAAGTAGAACTAACTAATTACAATAATCAATCAGCGATCAGAAGGAAATGGAGTGTGGGTGGTGTGTGTACACTCAGACAGTGAGTGACCGCACGCAGGAGCTAGTAGCCTATGAACACAGTGACTGAGTGTCCTAGACTCCTAGTACAGTAAGAGTAAGTAGTAACAGTAAGTAGAACTAACTAATTACAATAATCAATCAGCGATCAGAAGGAAATGGAGTGTGGGTGGTGTGTGTACACTCAGACAGTGAGTGACCGCACGCAGGAGCTAGTAGCCTATGAACACAGTGACTGAGTGTCCTAGACTCCTAGTACAGTAAGAGTAAGTAGTAACAGTAAGTAGAACTAACTAATTACAATAATCAATCAGCGATCAGAAGGAAATGGAGTGTGGGTGGTGTGTGTACACTCAGACAGTGAGTGACCGCACGCAGGAGCTAGTAGCCTATGAACACAGTGACTGAGTGTCCTAGACTCCTAGTACAGTAAGAGTAAGTAGTAACAGTAAGTAGAACTAACTAATTACAATAATCAATCAGCGATCAGAAGGAAATGGAGTGTGGGTGGTGTGTGTACACTCAGACAGTGAGTGACCGCACGCAGGAGCTAGTAGCCTATGAACACAGTGACTGAGTGTCCTAGACTCCTAGTACAGTAAGAGTAAGTAGTAACAGTAAGTAGAACTAACTAATTACAATAATCAATCAGCGATCAGAAGGAAATGGAGTGTGGGTGGTGTGTGTACACTCAGACAGTGAGTGACCGCACGCAGGAGCTAGTAGCCTATGAACACAGTGACTGTCTGACTGAGTGTCCTAGACTCCTAGTACAGTAAGAGTAAGTAGTAACAGTAAGTACAACTAACTAACAATAATCTATCAGTAATCAGAAGGAAATAGAGTGTGTGTACACACAGACAGTGAGTGAGTGCACACACGCAGGAGCTAGCTAGTAGCCTATAAACAGTGACAGTCAGTGAGTGTCCTACTCCTAGTACAGTATAACTACAATACTATTAGTAAAGGACAGCAGAAATACTGGTATAGATGAGAGAAATAAACAGAGGACAGCTGCCCACAGAGGCAAGGCCCCCCTGAGGCCTAAACCTGTAAGCTTGCAGCAGCTGCCTGTCTCTAATGTAACACACAAGCTACTAACTAAAATACAATGTCTATCTAACTAACAACAATATAGGTGTATATGGCAGGTGTAGGTGAGCAAAAACGCTAGGTAAATGATCACAATAGAGCACTTGCTAAGCCAAAGCACAAAGGAGCAACTCTCTCTCTGTACAAGTCTCAGGCAAGCATGGAGAAACGTAACATGGCGGCCGCTATTTATAGGGTAGGGGCTGGCCAGGGTCCCCCTCTGTGATTGGCTGCCGTCAGAGGGCCTGGGAGCCCTCTGATTGGCTCTAAGGACATCAATCTGGGCTATGACGCTATTCGAGCTCGGTACCGAGCTCGAATAGCGCCGAGTTGCTCGAATAGCTCGAATAGTGAATGGGCTATTCGAGTGTACTCGGATAGCCCATTCGAATAGCTCCAGCTATTCGGAGCTCGAATACCGAGCTCGAATAGCTGAAAAAGAGCTCGAATATTCGAGCTACTCGAATATTCGAGCTCTGCTGAGCACCACTGTTGAGGGGTGCTATAAAAGCAATAACTATCAGCCAGGAGCAAGCTAAGCAGCCAAGAACCTAACTAATCTGTCCCTAGAAGAACAAGTCTGCAGCAGCTCTCCCTAGTCTGTCTAATAGCAGGCAGATGAATGACTGTAATGGCCGCCGGAGGCTGCCTTATATAAGGGGGGGTGGGGCTCCAGGGCTTAATGTAGCCTGAATGGCTACAATGTGCCTGCTGACTGTGATGCAGAGGGTCAAAGTTGATCCTCATAGTGCATTATGGGGCGAATCAAACTTCCGCAAAAGTTCGCCTGGTGCAGGCGAACGCGAACCCCCGAAGTTCGCCTGGAACCGTTCGCCGGCGAACCATTCGCTACACCTCTATATGAGAACAGAACCATATATTCAGGTTCTTTATATTAACACATTATTTATCAATATACAGTATAATGACAATTAATGATTACAGTTAAAAAAATACATATAAGGTTCCTGTATTGCACAACATAACCATGAATTACACACAACATCGAAATATAATTGCACAGCGGATGATTGATAATTGGAGCAATGATATCCTAGATGGTTTAAATCAAGAAATTGGCAATCTATCCTACACCATTAAATCTTCAAAAAAATTGAACATAAATTTCCAATACTTCCAATTGAGTTTTACAAAACATACCTTGGAAATCAGATTTCTCGCTCGAATAAAAAAAAGCTTTAAATGTTTCAGTACAACCAATCATTTTTTAGGCTCCCTGCACACTGCAAATCCGATTTGCGATTCTGATTTGCGATTCCGATTTTCCCTGAATGCTATCAACAGAAAAACGCAGAAAAATGATTAAAACTTGCATTGCATGTAAAAAACGATTACAAATTGGAATCGCATGCAGTGTGCAGGGGGCCTTATTGTTTTGCTGTAAAATCTGATCTTTTTATTGTATTGTGTGGCCACTTTAACCAGTTCGGCCTATCTGGACGAGTAAGTTCGTCTCTGCTTCTGTCGCCGCGTGGTGCGCGCAATCGGGCGCGCTCCTGCACGCGCTCCCACCGCCCGCCGCTAGCCCCTCGATCAGTGAATGGGAATATAATTCCCATTCACCGATCTAACTTCCCTACAGAAAAAACGACGCTTTCTATTGAGAGAGCGCGGTATTTCTGCCTCTGTGTTCTTTTAGTTCCTGGATGCAAGATCATTCGCATCCAGGACTTTGACTGTGGCTATCTTGTGGCCAAATAGTAAACTGCACCCACATACACTTTTCAATAAACAATTATCTTATTTTACATTTAAAATTGGCTGTTTCCCTCCCACACCAAAAATTACTCACATACATTTTTTATTAAGAAAAAAAAATACAATAAAAAAAGTATGTTATTATGTTATTTTAAATTATAAGCTTATAAGTAGTGATGGACGCAAATTGAAAACATGCACCTTTATTTCTAAATAAAATATCGGCACCATAAATAGGGACATCATTTAAACTGTATAATAACCAGGACAGAAGGACAAATAAAATACATGAGTTTTAATTATGGTAGCCTATATTCATTTCAAACTATAATGGCCAAAAACTGAGAAATAATGAATTTTTTTCATTTCTTTCTTAATCTTCCTGTTAAAATGGATTTAGAAAAAAATAATTCTTAGCAAAATGTACTACCCAAAGAAAGCCTAATTAGTGGCGGAAAAAACAAAATATAGATCAATTCATTGTGATAAGTAGCAATAAAGTTATTGGCGAATGAATGGGAAGTGAACGTTGCTCGGATGCATGAGGTTTTCGGCACTGCGGTGCTGAACCGGTTAATTCAGAATTATGAGTTCAATCATAAAATGGTCAGACCAAGCGAGCACCAACTATTTAAAAAAAAAAAAAAATAACAGAAATTTGCTGTAGCTTTAAGATTACCATTTATAGTATATAAAAAGCATAATTGTAATGAAGGATAAAGTCATGACCTTCTTCCATTTCAGGACTGTAAATATACACTTAATGTAAACTGCAAATGTCATTTGCATGACAATACTTAAGGTCTAAGTATAACGTCACATTTATTTCTGAAAACTTTAGTTAAATTTCACAAAGCTATATGCTGTTGCATCATTTTGAGAGAGGTCAAAAATATTTATATTTCTATTTTTTCTATTTGGTGGCTCAATTAGCAGGTGAACTGTTGTGGTGTTGATTATAGATGTTATACTTGTTCTGCATGGTTTTGTCTACTACTCACAAACTGTACTTTTCACACCAGATGTTGTCTTTCATTGAATATAATAAGCAAGTTCACAATTAGATCCAACACCATCTGTTTAAAGCATCTTCCTTTTAGTAATAAATAAATAAAAAAGTTATTCACTGATAAAATAAACTGCCAGTGATGATGTCAAAACATTGTTAGGCAGCAATAATTACATAGCTCTATGAACGGTGTGGCTGTAACAAGTGGCATCATGGCAAACACTGTATGCTTCAGACATAGGTTCTTTATCAAGTTGCCCCTCTCTCTTACATTGCCTCCCCAGAGTTCAATATTTATACATATGCCTAATGACATCCACAAGTCATTGCATACCTTCTAAGTGGAATGGCCAACCTCATTTTGGGCAGGTACCAAAGTGGGCCTGGTAGGGAACCATACAAATAAAGTTAAGTGAGCGTCAATCTGTCATAACCTGCTACCATGTGTGACTATGACATCATGCTCAGAATGGAGAAAGCTGTTTAAGAATTTAAGTGAGGACTGGAGTAGGGGATGAGGTAGAGCTGTTTAGTAACATTAAATGGAAACTTTAACCCAGGATTTAACTTCATGCCAAACATTATTTATTTATTTATTGTATTTATAAAGCACCAACATATTACACAGCAGCGCTGTACTACCTTCCCCCGATAAATATTTACCTTTTTTCAAATTGATCACCAGGGATGTCTGTATGGCTGATATTTTGTGAAACAGTTTCTTGTCTGTGAACCTCATTGCATTGTGGGAAATAATTGCTATTTCCAACTGCCAAGCAAGCAGTACCTCCCTATGTACATAAATACATATAAAACACAATATGTTAGCCTATCACATTGTTAGTGGATGTGGTTATAGATAAAGGCAGTTGGAGCTGTCCACCCCACTTTCTGCCAGCAATAAACATGATGACCAGCAAACTCACAGGGGATCGAACAACATGAACAAATTACAAGGCGAATATCAATCATTTCTTGCTATAGCTTCTATTTTTTGACTTTTCACATCGCAATATATTTATTTTTTTTCTTGTCCCTACTACAGTCTTTTGGTAAAGTTCCTCTTTAACCTTAAATCACTCGGCAGGGTGGGGGTGGGGGAGGGTGGGGGACCAGGGGAATTGCTTACCCTAACATTTCTACCTATTATATACATGTTGGGGTAGGCAAACACTGATCCTTCAATATTATCAAATTGAACTACATACAGAATGCAGGATTACATTGTTGTCAACTTTTTGACCCAGGAACAGATACCTCTTAAAAAAAACCTTATGTCTATCCTCTCCTCTTTGTTTTAAAGTGGCAATGTAGTTAGCCTGTATTCTAAATTGTGCTATTTTATGATCACAATTGACAAATTTCTCAAATACTGCCTGTTTCATACTTGTAAAGTCTAACTGCTGACTTATCAAAAGCCATTTTGCCGAGTATCATCTGCTCTGCCTGACCTACAGTATATATTTTAAACTGCAGAAACACAATCACAAAAGTGGAACTATTGGGTTTATTCATAAAAGGTAAAATTTCTGTGCACAGACAGTGCATGGCAATTTTACCAGTACTTACGTCAGTAGAGCACCACTCATTGTGCACTTAGCACAGCCCGTATTATCTTAGCAATGCTTCCTTAGCTGTGGTAATGCGCATAAATTAAGCTGAGAGGATTTCTATTATCAAAGCTAGTGACCAAATCTAAAAAATATGGAACAAGAGATAAATGGGACCCCAAGCTGAATGAAATAATTAAAAGAGATTGAAAAAGAGGATTTGGTGACCACATACTGCCTCAATAAAATAAAACCACATGGATGTAAATATTTTGTGGTAGAAGACTTTACTGTCACTTTTTGTCTGTTTGTATATGTAAATGTATAATTGACCCACTTTTGACTCTTTTTTATGGTTTTCTTTGAATACATTTTCATGTGTTACTAAATGATTCATGTCTACTGACCAAAAACTATTTATACCTCTAAAATTTCAATCAAAATGGAGGTGTGCACTGCAGATGGTTTAAACTGATTTGTCTTGAAAGCATGGGTTAGTATGGGCTAAAATGGTACTGCAAAGCAGCAGCTATGTACCAGCATACAGAAGTAAATATTTGTTAAAAACAGTTGGTTATAATGATTAATGATGATTGATTAATTAATTACGTACCTTAAGTCTAGCTTATATAACATATATTGTTTTCTATATATTATTACAAATATGTAATGCAATTATAATATTGGAGTATGCACAAAGATATATGCAAATACAGTCGTTGCAAAACAAATTGTATTGTAAACAAATTGTATGAAAAATGTCAGCTAAATCATACTTATTGTATTTATTTGTGGTGCTATCAACAAAAAATAAAATAATTTTGATCAATCAGGTGTTGCTGTTTGGATTAGAATCCAACATGAAATGATTACTGACCATCCAGTTTGGTTGGGCTTGACTATTTATTACCAGTATTCCAGTGGTAGTCTTGGAGGTGTGTTTAAGGTTCTTATCATGCTTGAATACTGCCCTGCGGACCAGTTTATGAAGGGAAGGGATCATGCTCTGCTTTAGTACGTCACAGTACATGTTGGCATTTATGGTTCCCTCAATGAACTGTAGCTCCACAGTGTCAGCAGCACTCATGCAGCCCAAACCATGACACTCCCTCCACCATGCTTAAGTGTAGAAGGACATACTTGTCTTTGTACTACTCACCTGGATGCTGCCACACACGCTTGACACCATCTGAACTAAATAAGTTTATCTTGGTCGCATCAGACCACAGGACATGGTTCCAGTAATCCATATACTTAGTCTTCTTGCCTTCAGCAAATTGTTTGTGGGCTTTCTTGTGCATCATCATCATCATCATCATCATCATCATCATCTAGAAGAAGTTTTCATCTGGGATGACAGCCATGCAGACCAATTGCAGTGTGTGGGGCATAGTCTGAGCACTGACAGGGTGATTCCCCCACCCCTTCCACATTTGCAGCAATGCTTCCAACACCCATATGGCTTTTTGCTAAATAAGACATCTGGATATGACGCTGAGCACATGTATTCAACTTCTTTGGTCAACCATTCTGAGTTGACCTGTTCTGAGTGGAGCCTGTCCTGTTAAACCACTGTATGGTCGTGGCCACTATGCTGCAGCTCAATTTCAGAGCAATAACAATCTTCTAATAGCCTCAGCCATCATTATGTAGAGCAATAATTATTTTTATAAGATCCTCAGGGAGTTCTCTGCCCTGAGGTGCCATTATAAACTTCCAGTGACCAGTAAAAGAGTGGGATCAATAACACCAAATTTAACACACCTGCTCCCCATTCACACCTGAGACATGAACCCATGATTGAAAATGTCTAAATGGGCAGAATTTTTGCATCTTTTACTCATGGATGAGCAAAAACTACGCCAGTGCGAATTTACGCATCGTAGTTCGCATCTACGCATTGTAGTTTGTAGGTGAAGTTTCAAAACTACGCTTACGAATTTACACGTAGCGAAGTACCGCTACGCGTAGCTTATGCCCACTATGCGTAGTTAAGATGTGTATTGCGTAGTGAACTACAACTGCGTTACTCGCGTCTAATTTTCCCGCGTGCGATTGTATGCTTACAAATTTACGCATTGTAAAGGGGAATGTACGCATAGAAGAGTTCATGGTATAAGCATCTAAAAAGAAATTAATGCGTAAAATTTTCTGCATACGGGCATAAGCATCCGCATACACTACGCTTCACGCGTATTCTACGAAATGCATTCGAAGCGAATATTTGATTTTGAAGCCGTAGTTTGGTGAAGCGTAATTGCGTAAAACTATGCGTAGTTCCAGCGTAGCGAATTTGGCTGACTACGACCATCCCTGTCTGAGGGTTGTACTCACTTTCGTTGCCAGGATTCTGGATATGAATGGTTGTGTGTTGAGTTATTTTTATGGGATAGCACATTTACACTGTTATAAAACCTGTACACTGACTTTATATTGGATCAAAGTGTCATATCTTCAGTGTTATCCCATACAAAAGAATAACAAAATATTTACAAAAGCTTAAGATGTGTACTCTCTTTTGTGAGATACTGTATATACTGAAAAATGTAGGTTTTAGTGGGTTAGAGAATTATTGAATAACAAGATTGGCTAGCTATTCAGAGTTCACAGTACTAGTTCACAGTGACCCTGTATTGTATTGTCTGTTCTCTTGAGTATCTCTCCCTTCTTATAATCAGTTTTACAGATCAGACATGTCAGATTTTCTTTCTTTCACATCAAATGATGAATCTATTAGCAGAATCAAAGGAAATGCTGATCTCCCATTTCTTGGATTAATACATCAGACTTTAAATCACCCTCTAAAAAGATATTCAAAGTTTATAATGAACACAACACATCCTGGTGGGAGATCAAAAAGCTTTGACAATTATTCAGAACTTAAAAATTACAATAAGTGGTCTGAGAAAATATATTAGACCAATTTCTCATAGAGAATGAGGAACTCCTCCAAGAGTGAGAAAATTTGCAAGCAAAACATAACATACCTTGGCATCCAAGGAATTTCTAATGAATTATGATTTTTTTTTTGAAAGAAGTAACAAACATTTAAATGAAAAACACAAATACATTCTGCAATCTTAAATTTAGGAGGTTGGAACATAAACCATATAGAAATGTAGAAGCCCATAAAACAAGAATTAAGAATGAGAAAGCCCTATAAATGCATTATTTAAATTACTTCAAACACAATTTACTGAATGTGGATAGACAAGGATAGTACCTGGCAAATGTGTTACAGTGTCCGACCTGAAGTCAACAATGGCATTATTGAAATGAAACAAACGCAACTGCATAACATAGGTATACTGCCCCTACCAACTCCTCTCTACTGACTGTTGGCAGGAATGGGGAATATCATTTCAACAAATGATAGGAGGAAGAGGAAAATAGAAACATCAAATACCTAACTCTGGTCTTACAGTTTGTATTTGGATGTTTTAGGGGGATTCCACTGTCTTCAAAGGGATGTGAAAAATTAAGAACAGTTGAGGTACAATGGCATTGAATGAGGTTGTGGGCATGGGAGAAATGGAGACATTGAACAATTATTGTGACCTAGATCTAGATCTAAAATTATGATCTTGAATTTAATGAATTTAACACTATCAGTCGCACTTGTAGTTGTCCTAGAAAAAAAGTTTAATATTTGCACCAAGTGGAGACTTTGAAGTTTTTGAGTGGGTGAAGGATCTTAATCTATTTGCATTGCATTCAGAACATCATAAATTCTTGAAGACTAAGAGGCATACATTAAGCAGCTCTGTCTTCAGAGACAAGAAGTATAGGCTAAGAACACCTTGGAAACGTAATGCTTGAAGGAGAGACAGGGAGATTTGAGGGCCCTTCAGTAGTCCTCAAAGCAAAAGCACCTTTTGCCCTCTTCCATTAACACAGTCTACAAATATACAGATCTTTGAGCAAATAGTTAAACATTAAGTGGTTTAACCTAGGGTGTAGAAAATATCATGTTAAAATCAATAATGCTTTTAACGGTAATAATAGGAAAAACATTGAAAAAAATAATTATTTCTTAGTTTTCAACCATTATAGTTTCAAAATATTACACGCTGCTATAATTAAATCAACTATATTTTATTTGCCCATTTGTCCCGGTGATTACAACATTTAAAATATGTCCCTAGTACAATGTATAGGGCCCATATTATTTGGAAAGGTGCACGTTTTATTTTTGCAGCCATCACTAATTAAAATCCCATAAGTTAAAAAAATAACAGTAATTTACCCTCTTGACATACAGTACAGACCAAAAGTTTGGACACACCTTCTCATTCAAAAGTTTTCTTTATTTTCATGACTGTGAACATTGTAGATTCACACTGAAGGCATCCAAACTATGAATTAACACATGTGGAAGTATAGTACATAACCAAAAAGTGTGAAGCAACTGAAAATATGTCATATTCTAGGTTCTTCAAAGTAGCCACCTTTTGCTTTTATTACTGCTTTGCACACTCTTGGCATTCTGTACTATACTTCCGCATGTGTTAATTCATAGTTTGGATGCCTTCAGTGTGAATCTACAACGTTCATAGTCATGAAAAAAAAGAAAACTCTTTGAATGAGAAGGTGTGTCCAAACTTTTGGTCTGTACTGTACATATTCAAAAAGTTCAGTCCCTAAAGTAATTATTTGTGTAATTTTTTTTAATTGTCATTTTTTTATGCAAAAAAAATATTTGGGTACTATGTGAGAGTGTGGGAGGGAAGGAGTTAATTTTAAATGTAAGTGTGAGTCTTTTTGTTAAAACAAATGTATGTACAGTGGTGTGAAAAACTATTTGCTCCCTTCCTGATTTTTTATTCTTTTGCACTTTTGCATGTTTGTTACACTTAAATGTTTCTGCTCATCAAAAATCGTTAACTATTAGTCTGAGATAACATAATTGAACACAAAATGCAGTTTTAAATGATGTTTTTTATTATTTAGTGAGAAAAAAACCTCAAAACCTACATGGCCCTGTGTGAAAAAGAAATTGGCCCCTGAACCTAATAACTGGTTGGGCCACCCTTAGCAGCAATAACTGCAATCAAGCATTTGCAATAACTTGCAACGAGTCTTTTACAGCGCTCTGGAGGAATTTTGGCCCACTCATCTTTGCAGAATTGTTGTAATTCAGCTTTATTTGAGGGTTTTCTAGCATGAACCGCCTTTTTAATGTCATGCCACAACATCTCAATAGGATTCAGGTCAGGACTTTGACTAGGCCTCTCCAAAGTCTTCATTTTGTTTTTCTTCAGCCATTCAGAGGTGAATTTGCTGGTGTGTTTTGGGTCATTGTCCTGCTGCAGCACCCAAGATCGCTTCAGCTTGAGTTGACGAACAGATGGCCGGACATTCTCCTTCAGGATTTTGTGGCAGACAGTAGAATTCATGGTTCCATCTATCACAGCATGCCTTCCAGGTCCTGAAGCAGCAAAACAACCCCAGACCATCACACTACCACCACCATATTTTACTGTTGGTATGATGTTCTTCTGCTGAAATGCTGTCTTACTTCTACGCCAGATGTAACGGGACACGCACCTTCCAAAAAGTTCAACTTTTGTCTCGTCGGTCCACAAGGTATTTTCCCAAAAGTCTTGGCAATCATTGAGATGTTTTTTTTAGCAAAATTGAGACGAGCCTTAATGTTCTTTTTGCTTAAAAGTGGTTTGCGCCTTGGATATCTTCCATGCAGGCCGTTTTTGCCCAGTCTCTTTCTTATGGTGGAGTCGTGAACACTGACCTTAATTGAGGCAAGTGAGGCCTGCAGTTCTTTAGATCTTGTCCTGGGGTCTTTTGTGGCCTCTCGGATGAGTTTTCTCTGCGCTCTTGGGGTAATTTTGGTCGGCTGGCCACTCCTGGGAAGGTTCATCACTGTTCCATATGTTTGCCATTTGTGGATAATGGCTCTCACTGTGGTTCGCTGGAGTCCCAAAGCTTTAGAAATGGCTTTATAACCTTTACCAGACTGATAGATTTCAATTACAGTACTTTTGTTCTCATTTGTTCCTGAATTTCTTTGGATCTTGGCATGATGTCTAGCTTTTGAGGTGCTTTTGGTCTACTTCTCTGTGTCAGATAGCTCCTATTTAAGTGATTTCTTGATTGAAACAGGTGTGGCAGTAATCAGGCCTGGGGGTGACTACAGAAATTGAACTCAGGTGTGATAAACCACAGTTAAGTTATTTTTTAGCAAGGGGGGCAATCACTTTTTCACACAGGGCCATGTAAATTTGGAGTTTTTTTTTCTCACTAAATAATAAAAACCATCATTTAAAACTACATTTTGTGTTCAATTAGGTTATCTTTGACTAATAGTTAACGGTTTTTGATGAGCAGAAACATTTAAGTGTGACAAACATGCAAAAAAATAAGAAATCAGGAAGGGGGCAAATAGTTTTTCACACCACTGTAGGTATAATTTTACTATTTGGCCACAAGATGTCCTCGTACATTATTTCCTATAAGTACGCTAACAAGAAGCAATGCATGGATGTGTTACTTTCTAGTTACAAATGATCGCGGGATCTAATTGATGCCGGCGATTGTTGACACGGGGACAAGAGGCCGATGAATGGCAACTGCGTTGATCTTCCCTCTAATTGGCGGTGACAAGTACCCACGTGGGAGCGCATGCAGGAGCGAGCGGCGGCCATCCTGTGCCATAAATGCATAATAACATCTCTGGGACTTTAGGTGAAGTTCTACCAGGACGTAATTACACTGCACCTGTAAAATCTCACAGCTTTGTAATAAAAATGCTCAAATGCTATCTTTTCTGGTAAAACAAGGCTTCAGCAACTACTCTTTTAAAAAAAAAATGCAGTGGCATGCCCTGAAACACTTGAATTAAAAAACAAAACAGCAAGTGCTCTGGATGGTAGTGGGTATGGGAGGGACAAAACCGACAATATGGCTGCACATGGCACTGAGGAAATTTTAGTGCTGCTGTAAGCGCCTATAGACATATCGGCTACAGCTGGAAATTTGGGCATGCGGGAACGGGGTATCCGCCTCCCAAAAATAGCAGGCTCCAGTATGGCCTGTGAAAAATAGTGGTAGCAGAATTGCAGGAAAGGCAGCGGGCATGCTTGGAACAGTAATTCACCAGGGTTTGGCTACACTGGCTGCAATAGTGATGAGTGCAGAGTTGTTAGTGTTAGGAGTAAGTGGGGGTGGTTTAGTGTTAGGCAATGGACATCAATAGGAGAAGGTTCATGTCAGTGCTGGGCCGAAATTACGCATTAGCGTAATTACGCATCGTAATTCACTACAAATGCACCGTAAGCGTTACGTGTAAGGTTACTGTCTTACGCGTAATTAATTACGCGTAGACCGTAGGTTACGTTATTACGCGTAACAAATTACGCGTAAGACAGTAAACTCCCATTGAAATTACACAGTCTGCCGTAATCGCGTAATATTACGCTCCCGTATAATATAAAAAATCCGCCGAATTTAAGGGTTAATAGCAAAGCCCCCTTAAGTGCTAAGAGCCTCAAATTTGGAGAATATATTAAGGAGATCAGAAGGAATAAGAGGATTTTTTTTTTTCAAAAAGACCTTATAGTTTTTGAGAAAATCGATGTTAAAGTTTCAAAGGAAAAATATATACATTTAAAAACCCGCCGACTTTAACGGTTAATAGCAAAGCCTGCTTAAAATTTAGGAACACCAAATTCACAGGGTATATTAAGGGGATCAGTGGGAATAAGAGGAAAAAAATTTTTCAAAAAGACCTTATAGTTTTTGAGAAAATCGATTTTTAAGTTTCAAGGGCAAAAATGTCTTTTAAATGCGGAAAATGTCAGTTTTTTTTTGCACAGGTAACAATAGTGTTTTATTTTCATAGATTCCCCCAAGTGGGAAGAGTTTTACTTACTTCGTTCTGAGTGTGGGAAATATTTAAAAAAAACGACGTGGGGTCCCCCCTCCCAGACCTCTTTAACCCCTTGTCCCCCATGCAGACTGGGATAGCCAGAATGCGGAGCACCGGCCGCGTGGGGCTCCGCACCCTGACTATACCAGCCCGCATGGTCCATGGATTGGGGGGTCTCGGAAGGGGAGGGGCAGCCAAGCTTTCCCCTCCCCCTCCGAGCCATTGTCCAATCCAAGGACAAGGGGCTCTTCTCCACCTCAGATGGGCGGTGGAGGTGGAGGCCGCGATTTCCTGGGGGGGGGGGGTTCATGGTGGCATCTGGGAGTCCCCTTTAAAAAGGGGTCCCCCAGATGCCCACCCCCCCTCCCAGGAGAAATGAGTATAGAGGTACTTGTACCCCTTACCCATTTCCTTTAAGAGTTAAAAGTAAATAAACACACAAACACATAGAAAAAGTATTTTAATTGAACAAAAAACATAACCACGAAAAAAGTCCTTTAACCACTTCCACACCATGAACTTTTATGCTGATCTGTGCAGCGTGGGCTCTCCAGCCCACAGCACAGATCAGCTAGCAGCCAGGGCGATCAGACTTCCCCCCTTTTTTCCCCACTAGGGGGATGTCCTGCTGGGGGGGTCTGATCGCCGCCGGCTGCTTGCGCTTGCGGGGGGGGGCTCTTCAAAGCCCCCCTCCGCAGCGCTTCCTGGCCTCCTTCCCCTTCCCTCCCTCTCCCTCCCCCTGTGAGCGGCGCAGGACGGAAATCCGTCCTGCGCCTGATGGGATAGGCTTTAGCCTATCAGATGCCGGTGATCCCCGGCCAATCAGAGGCCGGGGATCGCCGATCTCCTCTACGGCGCTGCTGCGCAGCAGCGCCGTATACATGTAAACACCGGGGAAGATCTTCCCCGTGTGTTTACATTTACCCTGCGAGCCGCCGATCGGCTCGCAGGGTGTTCACGGAGACACCCTCCGGGAACTGACATGGAACGGCCGCTCATACGAGCGGCCGTTTCCATGGTATACACTTCTGGATTCAGGGGCGTGTATATACGCTCTGAGAATCCGGAAGTGGTTAATATTCTTAATTAACCATTAATACTTACCTGTCCCTTTAAATAAATGATCACTCGAAATAGCCTCGGAAATGTTCTATCAGTTACAATGTAACAAAGTTATTACAATGTAACAACTTTGTTACATTGTAACTACGCCGCACCCGACGTCACTCGCCGCTCAGCCGCCGCATACGCGTCTGCGCTGCACAGACCCGACAGTGCTCTGAGCTATATAGCTCAGAGCTCTCTAAGCATCTTTTAATTTGGGCTCCAAGGAGCCCCATTGGTCCTTAGCAGACCAATGGGGTTCCTTCAAATCAGAAGGAACCCCATTGGTCTGCTAAGGACCAATGGGGCTCCTTGGAGCCCAAATACAAAGATGCTTTAGAGAGCTCTGAGCTATATAGCTCAGAGCTCTGTCGGGTTCAGGACGCTAAGTCCCGCCGGCTCTCGGTGCCCTCCCCGCCTCTCCCACATGTCACCTATATACATGCTGGCACCCATGGGTGCCAGCATGTATATGGGTGACAGGTGTGGGCGGAGTGGACGGCGGGAGCCGGCGGGGACTTAGAGTGTATGCGGTGGCCGGCGGGTGAGCGGCGAGTGACGTCGGGTGCGGTGGAGTTACAAAGTAACAAAGTTGTTACATTGTAACAACTTTGTTACATTGTAACTGATTAGTATATTTCCGAGGATATTGCGTGGGAACTGGCTTTTAAAGGGACAGGTAAGTATTAATGGTTAATTAAGAATATTAAAGGACTTTTTTCGTGGTTATGTTTTTTGTTCAATTAAAATACTTTTTCTATGTGTTTGTGTGTTTATTTACTTTTAACTCTTAAAGGAAATGGGTAAGGGGTACAAGTACCTCTATACTCATTTCTCCTGGGAGGGGGGGGTGGGCATCTGGGGGACCCCTTTTTAAAGGGGACTCCCAGATGCCACCATGAACCCCCCCCCCCAGGAAATCACGGCCTCCACCTCCACCGCCCATCGGAGGTGGAGAAGAGCCCCTTGTCCTTGGATTGGACAAGGGCTCGGAGGGGGAGGGGAAAGCTTGGCTGCCCCTCCCCTTCTGAGACCCCCCAATCCATGGACCATGCGGGCTGGTATAGTCAGGGTGCGGAGCCCCACGCGGCCGGTGCTCCGCATTCTGGCTATCCCAGTCTGCATGGGGGACAAGGGGTTAAAGAGGTCTGGGAGGGGGGACCCCATGTCGTTTTTTTTTTATATTTCCCACACTCAGAACGAAGTAAGTAAAACTCTTCCCACTTGGGGGAATCTATGAAAATAAAACACTATTGTTACCTGTGCAAAAAAACCTGACATTTTCCGCATTTAAAAGACATTTTTGCCCTTGAAACTTAAAAATCGATTTTCTCAAAAACTATAAGGTCTTTTTGAAAAAAAAATTTTCCTCTTATTCCCACTGATCCCCTTAATATACCCTGTGAATTTGGTGTTCCTAAATTTTAAGCAGGCTTTGCTATTAACCGTTAAAGTCGGCAGGTTTTTAAATGTATATATTTTTCCTTTGAAACTTTAACATCGATTTTCTCAAAAACTATAAGGTCTTTTTGAAATAAAATTTTTTCCTCTTATTCCTTCTGATCTCCTTAATATATTCTCCAAATTTGAGGCTCTTAGCACTTAAGGGGGCTTTGCTATTAACCCTTAAAGTCGGCGGCTACCTAACATTGATCCATGCGTCAACTTTTCCGCTTGGCAGCATGACCTTACGCATTAATTGCTAGTAGGATTTTATGCGTAAGCCAATAACGTAACAACCCGAATTACGGTATTCTTACACGTAATTGCGTAAGGGCTATGCGTAATTACAGACATGTACCGAAATTGAATGTCTACGCCGTTAGCGTAATTCCGTAATGCGTAATAGCGTAAAATTACGCGTAATGATCCGTAAGCGTAGCTTTTTCCATTACGCCCAGCACTGGTTCATGTTAGGCATAGATAGGGGAGGGTCGATTTTCCTTTTAATACCATTCAAGTTGTAAGGGAACTAGCGAAGTTGAGCACAGACTAACCTGGCTATGGAGGTCTGTGTTGCACAAAGTGGTTGGTGATGGGTTCCTGGCCAAGTACTAGAAAAAAGATCTACTGAACTGTTGCTGCTTGATTTGTATTTCCATACTGTTAAAGCTGTGAGGGGAGTGGAACACAGACTAACCTCTATGAGAAGATTGCAGTTTACAGCTATGCTGGTGTGTGCTGCAGGAAGTTATGAGTTCATGGCCAAGTATTTGAAAGTGATTTACTTGACTTGTTCGCTCAAATTTAGCTGGCTCGAGTTTGCAGTGAACTGCGAACACTTAGCGAGTTCGACCCGCCCCCTATACGACATCATTGGGCTAAACTTTGACCCTCTACATCACAGTCAGCAGACACCTGGCAGCCAACCAGGCTGCACTTCCTCCTCCCCCCCCTTATAAAAGGCAGCAGCATTGGCCATGTTCTCTCTCTGTGTGCTGCTGTATTAGTGAGAGAAGGGAGAGACATTGGAGAGATAGGGAAAGCGATAGTTAGGAGGTCTGTTAGCTCGCTCCTTGCTGATATTTGTTGATGAAAAACACCCCAAAACAGCTCTTTTGAGACCTAATGTTCTTCTGATGTGGTTTGTTTTGTGTGTGTGCCACTGACACTGCATATACAGCCCTGTCTGTCGCAGCTGGCCCTTGCTAATTGCTGTACTGTGCCAGGCCCAGCACATTGGGCTTGATTCACAAAGCGGTGTAAACTGTTTAGCACGGGTGTGCTAAACAGTTAGCACGTGAAGTGCTGTTCGCGGACTTTTGTGCGCACAATTTGCCACAATTCGCGTGACTCACGGCAAATTACGCGCGCAAAAGTCAGCGATCGCGCGAATCGCGGCACTTTGCGCGTGCAAAAGTCCGTGAACGGCACTTCACGTGCTAACTGTTTAGCACACCCGTGCTAAACAGTTTGCACCGCTTTGTGAATCAAGCCCATTGAGTGCATACCTTTTGCTGCCTCTGTGTGACTGCACTTTGTATTATACAATACCACCACCAGTCAGTGCATACCTTTTGCCTGCAGCTGTGTGACTGCACAATTGTATTATAGCAGCAATCACTGCATACCTTTTTCCTGAACCTGTGTGACTGCACAATTCTATTATTGCAGCAGTCAGTGCATACCTTTTTGCTGCACCTGTGTGACTGCTCAATTGTATTATAGCAGCAGTCAGTGCATACCTTTTCACTGCACCTATGTAACTGCACATAGTATTATACCACCAGCAGTCAGGTCAAAAAAGTGTTCAGTACCTCACCTTTATCAAAATGAATGAGGCATGGATCCCAGAGGGCTACTGCCTGCCCAAAGACTAAGTCAGTCCCCACACACAACATTTCTGCCTGCACGCCGCATGACTTCCTGCCCCAAGACTAAGTCAGTCCCCACACAGCATCTCTGCCTGCAGGCCACTGCTGCCTGCCCCAAGACTAAGTCAGTCCCAACACAGCATCTCTGCCTGCAGGCTGATTGACTGCCTTCTCCACCACTACCAACAGGGTCCAGGACTCCAGGTGGATTCCTGAATTTTTATGGCCGCTGCTGCTAGTAGCGACTGCTACCAAACATAATAATAATTTTTCTGGTGCGTGTACATGCAAATTTTTCTGGCTGCACTGCAGCTGTAACAACGAAACAAAAGGCATGTACATGTGTCAATTCCACTTCGTGTTCGTTACCTTGCTGCGGTGAATGGGCTAGCGTATCACAATGAAGCAATGACCTATATGAGTGTGTTGGGGGGGGGGCACACCCAAGATAATAAGGTCATTGCTTCATTGTGGACAGACCAAATTCGATCAGCTGGACAGTCACTGTTGTTCTGTCATTGAGCTACCTCAATCTGACCATATGGCCTTGAAAACCGCCATCGCCTGCACTCTCGCCATCGTGCGCACCAGTCCAGCACGGCCATCACTACACAAACAGCTGTTTGCGGTGCGTTACACAGTGAGTTTGGTCTGTCAGTGTGAAGCAGTACACTACTTACACTAACTGCTGATCCATGTATAGACACTCAAGATGTTTTCAAGCACTTTAACCCTCCAATTTAGCAATGCTATGTGATTTCTGCCTTTTAGGGATTATAACCCTGCTGTGCGTCAAATTCATAATTTTCCCCTGGACTTTTGGCATGTATTCTACTCCGCCATGCCCCCCTCCTGGTGTTTGACCTCTTGAAACATCTTTTCCAACACTTTTGTGGCCAGAAACAGTGTTTGTAGTTCTTTAAAGAGAAACTCCGACCAAGAATTTAACTTTATCCCAATCAGTAGCTGATACCCCCTTTTACATGACAAATCTATTGCATTTCACAAACAGACCATCAGGGGGCACTGTATGACTGATATTGTGGTGAAACCCCTCCCACAAGAAGCTCTGAGTACCGCGGTACTCTGGGCAAACTGCCACAATGCAACAATGTTCACAGACAGGAAATGGCTGTTTACAGCTGTCTGTAACAGCCAGAACAGCTAGAAACAGCTGCATAACCTGCCCACAGTAACAATGTCACCATGTAATACATGTCAGAATGTGAATCTGGGAGAGGAAAGATTTTACAATGAGCAAACACTGACTAAATCTTTTATACATAATTATTGTAAAAATTAAGCACTTTTTTTATTACATTATTTTCACTGGAGTTCCTCTTTAAATTTGTCTGCCCACTGAAGTCTATTGTGGTTCGAAAAGTTTGCAGGTTTGCAAACTTTTTGGGAAGTTCGAGTTCGAAGTTCGCGAACCGAAAATCGGAGATTCGAGCCATCTCTAATGTTCACAGAATGAAATGATACAATTTACAAGACATAAAAATACAAAAGAAAGTGAAGTGATTTATTTGCCATGAATATTCTGCTAGGGCTATTTATGTTTGCATTGCAGCCCAGTTGCTCATACAACTGATTTTAATAGCAGGCGACGTTTTGCAAACCTATTTGTAGCAAAGTGGGTTAAGGATGATCCTTGTGCTCACTCACATGTTAAAGACTTGTCCATTAAAGAAATTGCTTCATGCTTCATTGCATCAAACACATGGAAGACAACATCAACCAGCAATGCTTTCTGCTAAGTAATTATTTGCTTCTCCTCACAGATGCTCCCTTGGGGCACAGACAAATGGGAAGTGTGTATTTCTACTAGGGCACAAGATGTCCTATATGTGGTTTACTCAAGTACTGAAAATGTATGAAACATTCTCATTGCAACAAAATAATACAAGAATAACTGCATCATGTTTTTTTGATGTCATGGTAAAAAAAATGAAGGGAAATGTTGAAGAATGTTTGTCTATAGGGATGATCTTACAAAATAAATAGAAGTTTGCAGAATAAGTAAATACATGAATAAATAAATAAAAGGTTAATTTCAGGTTGAGCTATCAATTTTTTTCCTGCTACTTTGTCGGTCAAAAGGTCGGTGCTAACGCCCCATTCATTTCTTCTAGGCCTTTCTTTTATGGCATATGCCGGATATCTAGAAAGGCCACAAAGGCCCGGGCCTTGGGCTGCTGCAGGCTGAACATGAAAGAGGGATTACTACATATGAAAGAGGAGGGTGAAAAATGGGGAGCAGCACATGAAAAAGGAAACTGATGCTAAAGGAGCTGTTCATGTAAGAAAGAGGCTGTTGTACATGGATAATATGCATGGAAGAGAGGGCTGCACATGGAATGGAGGGACGCTGCTGCACAAGAAAGGGGAGTAACAACATACTTGGCCTAGGGGCACACAAATTATAAATCCAGCCTTGCACAGGTTCTTAAAGCGCAACTGTCAGACATAAAACCAAAAATCAGTTCTTTCTTTTTATCTGGTAAACAAGTAATAAGGCAATCCAAATGTTAAAAAAAAATCACTCTTACTTTTCTTGTCCATACAAGATCATTCCCCAGTTTACCTGGCTCTTTTTTGGTATATCTGCCGCACAAAGGAAGTTGCAGGGCATGCTGGGTTTTCTTTTTTTCTTCTTTACTTTCCCCTCAGACATAACTAATGAAGCCTGATTGGCTGAAGCCTCTTTCCCTCCCATTTACCTTCCACGCACCTCTGTTCCTCTCCGATTGGCCACTATATCTCATGCTGAAATGATGTCAGGATTGGCTTCAAGATAGACAGGGTCAAAATGGAAAATCCTAAGAAGGATTTTCTCTTTTTTTACTATAGAAAAATCACTAAAATCAAAATGTGGACAGTGCAATACATACCATATGTTACATTAAGTAGAGCAAGTTTTTATCTACTTATACTGTATATGTGTGTTTTTTCTGAGATAGTATGGCTGACGGCTCCTCTTTAAAGTAAAATTGAAGCAAGTATTTCTGACGATGAGTGAAAACTGGTGTGTGTGCAGAACGGAGCTGACTATCTTCAGAAGTACTCAGAGATCTGAATACTTCTGAATAGTGATGTCACGAACATGAAATTTTAGGTACACAAACGCTAATTTGCAGCAAACATTTGCAAACCGCCACAGTCTTCAATTTGCAGGCAAATTCTAAAACCTAATGACAATGTTTCTGGCCACAAAAGTGATGGAAAAGTTGTTTCAAGGGGCCTAACACCTGGATGGTGGCATGCCAGAGGGGAATCCATGGCAAAAGTTCCACAAAAAAATTATGTAGTTGACGCAAAGTCGCATTTTAATCTCTAAAGGGCAGAAGCCACATTACATTCCTAAATTTGGGGAATAAAGTGCTTTAAAACATCTGGCGTGTGTATACATCGATCAGGTAGTGTAAGGGCTAGGCCTAGTTCACACAGACAGAAGAAGCACCGCGTTTACCGCACCGCAAACAACCATAAAGATCCTTAGTGATAACGTCAGGTGAGCAAATCCTTGTTTTTACTAGTTGACACCTCCAGGACATAAATGTTAGTCCTGTCAGTGGCAATCTTTGAGTAGTGGTGTGTAGTGGTCGCCGTGCTTGTGCGCATGTTCGCAGGAGTGGAGGCCATCACGGTTTTCCAGCCCCTATGGTCACCCTGACAGTTAAGTGACCAAAAAAACCTGATTCTGCAGTGTGGACTCAGTAAGCTTTATTCATCTCCTGAGGTGATAATAAAAAAAAGTAGTTTTTTTTTAAACTGATTGTCACTACTCAAGTCAGGTGACAGTGAGGCCTTATACAGGGGGCGGTAGTAGCGAATACTAGATGATAACAGTGGCGGTGAAGGATTATTGTGTTATCAAGTCCGTGCACTACTAGGACCAGCAGACCTGTCTCCAACAGCTAACGTGTGCACCGGACACAAAACAGCAATATAACAATAACAGGAAAAAGAAAAACAGCCCTCAGGATGGCTCTGAGGTGAACTAATGTAACACTAAGCACTAACTGCACATGTCTCCAACAGCTAAAGTGCACTGTGTGGACACACTGAACAGCAATATCGCAACAAAATACCCAGCCCTCAGAAGAGCAGCAAGAAACTGCAATGGGGACACAGAACACAGGCCTAACTATCGCTTTCCCTATCTACAGCTCAGCTCTCTCCCTACACTCCTCAGGTTTGAGTTATACAGGTTCTGGGGCTGCTCACACATAATCAGTGCCCAAACTACATTTAACTAGCCACAAGACCTGTATAACTTATATGTGTACATATTTAAAGGGATGAGTTGACAACACTGACACTCCTTCACATAGCACAAAGGTAGAATGTAAAATGGAGAGGGGGGGGGGGGGGGGTGGCCCAGGAGGGAGGCATAGCTGATTTTCTACCATGTGTCTACTAACTCTGGGGTGAGGAGTCACATTTTGGCTCCATTATAATGTATAGGGGCAGGTAGAACACACCATATGTTCGCCTTCCGATGTGAACATGAGCAGCTGAAGTTCAACTGGAACTGTCCACAGGCGAACAGTTCGAGTCTCTCTACTTCTGAACAGCTCAGAAGGCACAAAATTTGAATGTGGGACAGCGGTGGACTAAGCGCATGGAGCAAGGACCAGGAAGGCTTCATGGGATCCAGAGCCTTCGCTCTTTGTAGGTGAGCAGCTATTTTTTTTTTTAGCTTGCTTCACATTTGCTTTAATTTGTATGAGACACTTACAAGAAGATTTGGCCTAGTTTATTTTTCAGCTGTGAGCCCCGAAGCAGGTACATTTTTCCTATAAAACATATTAATTTTTGTGCATTTTGATTTGTGAGATTCTCAATTTCCTTTTAGGCCTTCACAAGATCAAACGGGAAATTAAATAAAACAGTTTCACAATCTCCATCATTCATCACTGGCAAAAAATGTAGAGGATCTCCCAAAGCAAAAATAATATTAAGGGCCTGTTAAGAGCCATTTGGAATTGCAGTATGTGCGGATCAGCTGATTTTGGCGCACGGCTCTAAGAGCCGAGCGCCAAAACTGGGTGCCCCATAGCTGCAATGCTATGCTGCGCGGGGCACGTAGTGGTAAATCGGGGCTCTGGTGGCTGCCAGACCCCGAATTACATCTCCCTCCGAGTTGCGACAACATGGAGTTTAGCGACAGTGGTAAGAGTCGTCATTCGGCTCTCACCACGCCGAACTGAGCGGCGCCGAAATAATATGCACCCCAGTATGTGTGCTTGTATGGTATATACACATAACAACAAGGTAAGTCATTGAAATTATAGGGTGCATTCACTAAACAGCAGTAACATTTACATGTGCAAACAAACCAAGTAATGGGCAGCACGGTGGCGTAGTGGTTAGCTCTCTCGCCTTGCAGCACTGGGTCCCTGGTTCGAATCCCAGCCGGGGCACTATCTGCAAAGAGTTTGTATGTTCTCTCTGTGTCTGCGTGGGTTTCCTCCGGGCACTCCGGTTTCCTCCCACATTCCAAAAACATACGGATAAGTTAATTGGCTCCCCCTAAAAATCGGCCCTAGACTACAGTACTTACACTACATAATATAGACATATGGCAATGGTAGGGATTAGATTGTGAGCTCCTTTGAGGGACAGTTAGTGACAAGATATATATATACATTGTAAAGCGCTGCGTAATATGTCGGCGCTATATAAATACTAAATAATAATAATAAAGTAAGTTTTACCAGGCTTTTACCTGGCATTATTCAAGCTACACAGTGGGTGTTATATATTTTGCTCATGGTATACACGCAATATTTATGTTATTTGTGCAACATGTGCTACGCAGATAGTATAACACGTGTTATACAAGTAACATACACATACAAGCAACATACACAATGTGTGTATAGCATGAGTTACAGAATCTAGGTAATGTTTGTGTAATGTCTAGTAAAATTGATTGTGTAAATACATTTCTATTTAGTGAATACAACCCTCAATGTTTGCAAAAATCCTAGGATTGCAGACAGCTATTCAGAAGAGTATATCCACAAAAGTAGGATTTTGGCTTTAATTTGGAACGCGTTACTTTCTTAGGATCTCTGTGAATTGTAAAATCTAGCTTTACTAACTTAAAAAATCATAACTCATGTGCAAATATGTAAATGTGGGAAGAGAATATTGGGAAGATAGCCTACAAAAAGCTACTTAGTGCCAGGGTTGGCTATAAAAACAGAATGCTAAAGCAGCAACACAGACAGATTAATCACATATTTGTCTGTTTAGAGCTCAACATGGACATAAAGCCCAATAGAACACAAACTTAATTCAAACATTGAAATTGACTACAAGCATAACTTTGATTGCCTCCCATCCTGATAACTTATCCCATGCTTCTGATGTTTTGAGAAATGGGAAGGGAAAGATCTAGTTGCCGCTATGAAACAGATTTTGATATCACAATGCTGCCAGATCCCTGTAGGGCATAGAACTGAGAAGCTTACTTACCCCCAAATTTAAAAGGCTCTTGATCTGGAAGAAAGTACATTTGATTTCTGAAGCACAATAGATTTTTTTCCGTAAATTCATACGTTGAATATTTTAAGAAATAGCCTAGAATGTACATTTAAATTGTTAGAAATGTTGTAGTGACCCACTTGAGTTCAGAGCCTTTTTGATGATCCTCTATATGCTAAATGGCCAAACACCTTCCCTGAAGAGCAAAAGTCCACACACAAAAAACCTGCTTCAATACTGCTTGCTACAGCCTTTCATTACTGTGTTTGCTGAATGCATGTTTCAGGGTGTGTGATTCAGACACTACTGATGCCGGAATGATCAGCAGGACTGCTGAGTGACTGGTATTGTTTAAAAGGAAATACATTTGGCAGCCTCCATATACCTCTTGCTTCTGGTTGCTTTAAAGGGGCCTGAATACAATTTCATATAGTTTATTGAGTATCCATGGAGTTCTCAAACAGCTATTGATTGTGATGGTCATTTGTTAGTTCTGCGAATATTATTATTAATTTTTTTTATTTTCCCATGCTATTGATGATGGTTTTTTTTCCCTCAGGCTGTTTACGTTCATTGATCCAATCTGAAACCTTACAGCATTTCATTTCTCTTTTACAAGTCACTGACCTATGAGGAAGACATAGTGATCATCATAATTGGTGCTCACTAAACCATCATGACATCTAATACTCCCCATAGATTTCCCCTTAATGTAATTAAGAATTAATCAGGGATCTACATAACCATTTCCCTATATAGCTATAAATGTTAACTATTTAACCCTTATTTAATTTCTCTTCCTTGGTATGAGAAAATACAGGCACAAAGCAATGAAACCAAACTAATATGCTAAGCCAGTTACAGAAAAGTAAAACACTATTGTACGTAGCATGATATTACGTGAAAGAATGTATGGAGGGAAGCCAAGCAAAGATTCACTGGTGGACCACATAATTTGTAGTTAGGCCTGCACTTGGATCACTTCTCCTCTTGATCTTCGCACATAGCTAGGACCATTAATTTACTCTTTTGTACTGTATTTTAGTATTGGCAGAAATGGTACAAGATCGGACAGCATGGAGAGAGCTAACCCAAAGAATCAGTCGGATACGACTAAGTGGATAACATTATAATCATTTTAGCATTACCTCTATGTAAATAAGATTTAAATCTACCTTTTTCTTTTGATCTATCAACTACCTTATGTCCAAAGCGTTTTTTTTCCTGCTATTTCTTCATGCATGTTCTCCTACTTACTGAAGTCTGGACAACTAAGCTTGCAATGTTCCACCATCTCATTATATTGCACAGTCTGTAAACATTATTAACCTCCTGAGCATTACGCACGCTAGAGGGTTTGCAGCCGACAGTCCCCCAGTATAATTTTAAGTGATCGCATACCTGTAATAGCTTCAGCTAGAACTAGGCTAGCTAGTAGTGGTGGTCCGGCATCCCCTGATTACTTTTGATCCCCCCGATCACCGCTAAATACATTACCCAGCCTGGATCCAGCGATCGGCACAGCCTCCCCGGACAGCTCTGCTCTTCTCTATGGGGAGGATCGAACATGACGTCATGACGTCGGCAACGTCATGACATCATGCGCAGACCCGATCCTCCCCATGGAGAGGACCGGAGATGTGCAGGGAGGCTGCGTCGATCACTGCTCCGCCGCTAGCAGACTGTTAGATGGCAAAAATGCCATCTATTTACATTGTACAGCACTGTGATCTACTGCAACTGGGGATCTACTGTACTGGGGATCTACTGTAAGGAGAACTGTGGGGACAAAGATGAAAACATATTTTTCAAAAAAGACCTTTAGTTTTTGATAAAATCAATATTGAATATCTTAAAGAAAGAATGTTTTTAAAGTCAGCGAAATGACATTATGCAGTAGAATTCAGAATTTTCTCGCTCTGGGGTTGCTATATGATGTCTGTCACTCATCAGGGCAGGGATCAATGTGATGGCCGATGGTGATGGATCATTTCTGAGGATACGGTCATGTGAGTAACAAAAGGTAAGTATTTATGGTTAGTTAAGATCATTTAAGCACTTTTTCGTGGTTGCGTTTTTTTTTCAATTTCAGTCTTTGTAGAAATGTTCAGAGTGTGGGAAATATTTTGGCGATAAAGGAAACCTTGTCAAACATGAGAAAACTATCACTGGTGAGAAACAATATTCATGTGCTGAGTGTAAGAAAAGTTTTGTTTGGAAATCACATCTTGTCAAACACAGAAACATGTGACAATGATGAAACATTCTATTCATGTGCTGAGTGTGGGAAATGTTTTGGGATTAACCACTTGAGGACCCACCCTTTACCCCCCCTTAAGGACCAGCGCTGGTTTGATTGATCTGTGCTGGGTGGGCTCTGCAGCCCCCAGCACAGATCAGGGTGCAGGCAGGGAGATCAGATTGCCCCCCTTTTTTCCCCCCTATGGGGATGATGTGCTGGGGGGGTCTGATCTCTGCTGCCTGCGAGTGGCTGGCGGGGGGGGCACCTCAAAGCCCCCCTCCGCGGCGAAATGCTCCCCCTCCCTCTCCTACCTGGCCCCCTTTGGTAAGCCGGGCTGCACAGGACGCTATCCGTCCTGTGCAGCCAGTGACAGGCTGTCTCCTGTCACATGGCGGCGATCCCCGGCCGCTGATTGGCCGGGGATCGCCGATCTGCCTTACGGCGCTGCTGCGCAGCAGCGCCGTACAAATGTAAACAAAGCGGATTATTTCCGCTTGTGTTTACATCTAGCCTGCGAGCCGCCATCGGCGGCCCGCAGGCTATTCACGGAGCCCCCCGCCGTGATTTGACAGGAAGCAGCCGCTCGTACGAGCGGCTGCTTCCTGATTAATTAGGCTGCAGCTGGCGACGCAGTACTGCGTCGCTGGTTCTGCAGCTGCCACTTTGCCGACGCACGTTATGAGTGTGCGGTCGGCAAGTGGTTAAACCAAACCCTATCATACATGAAAGAACTCATAATGGTGAGAATCTTTATTTATGTGCTGAGTGTGGGAAATATTTTGCACAGAAATCAGGACTTGTTAAACAAAATATCACACACTGAAAATAAGTCTTATCCATGTGCTGAGTGTGGGAAATGCCTTGTTTCAAAATTAGCTCTTGTCATTCATAAGAGATCTCACACTATTGAGAAGCGCTATTCTTATGCTGCGTATGGGAAATGTTTTGAACAGAAACCACAACTTCTCACATGTGAGAGATGTCTCCCTGGTGAAAAAGCCCATTAATGTGCTGAGTGTGGGAAATGTTATAGGTGTAAGACATTGCTTATGAGACACTTGTGTTCAATGTGGGAAATGTATTGGCTATAAGTGTCCTTATAAATTATTATTATATTTTTCTTTTTTTTGTGCACAAGGAAGCAAATTTTCATTTTAAGGATGCTTTCATGCTACTCTGTCTATTGGTTTGTAAAGTGGTAAAGTCCCTGAACTGAGGTGACATGATGAGATAAACATGGTTACATATACTACTAAGCCTAGTTAGCACTTGCCTGTGATTGGGGATGGCTAAACATTGCAAAACAATCATTCTCAGAGAGCCCCATTGACTTTAATGGCAGCCCAGGCAGACTTCTAAAACCTTCAGGGCATCTCCGCAGCCACAAGTTCTTTCATTTGCATAAAATATGTATTTTGTGTGAATATTTTGCCATTGATCCCCTCTGCCATGCCACTGTCTAGGTTTGTACACCTTTTTTAAAGAACTTGTGGCTGCAGAGATGCCCTGAATGTTTTAGAAGTTCGCCTGCCATTAAAGTCAATGGGGTTTTCTGTGAATGAACATTTCATGATATTAAGCCATCCCTAATGACAGGCAAGTGCTAACTAGGCTTAATAGTATATGAACCCATGCTTATCTCATCATGTCACCTGAGTTCAGGGACTTTACAAACCAATACACTGAGTATCATGAAAGTGTCCTTAGTATGCAAATGTGCTTGAATTGAATACAAGTGTGTGATAAGCAGTGACTTACACCGGAAACATTTCCCACACTCAGCACTTTAATGGGGCTTTTCATCAGTGAAACATCTCTCGAGTGTGAAAACTAAGTTGTGATTTCAGCAAAAAACATTTCCCACCCCCCTCAGCACATGAACAAGGCTTCTCACTAGTGTGGGATCTCTTATGAACAACAAGAGCTGATTTTGAAACAAAGCATTTCTCACACTCAGCACATGAATAGGGTTTCTCATCAGTGTGAGCTCTCTCATGAATGACAAAGTATGCTTTAATCCCAACACATTTCCCACCAGGGGTGTTGCTAGCCCCAAAGATCAGTGGCACATGCAAAGGATCTATTCTGGGGTGCCCCAAATGTCCTCTAGGCATAGTCAGGCTGCAGGCTACAGTACTCACATCCGGACGCTTGGTCTCCAGATTCTGCAGACATCTTTTCTTCCCAGCTCCTCCCCCTAGTGTCAGAGAATAAATCAGATGCTAGAGCTCCTAGAGTCAGATTCTTAGATATTAGGGGGAGAATTGCCAGCTACAGAGAATGTCTCCAGACTTGGAGAGCGGATGGAGGAGATGAGTAGTTCCTCCCCTTGTGCTAATGCAGAGTGGGCTTCATCCAACATTTTTCTGGGCAGGCCTACTTAGACCCCTGTGAAGTTCATGTAAATTTGGCTTCACCCATGACCACATGCACATTCTGTTGTGTGGCCACACCCACTTTCCAGATGGAGTGCCCAAAAGTGCCCCGGATTTCTTAGTATCCTAGCAACACCCCTGTTTCCTACACTAAACACAGGAATAGTTTCTCACCAGCATGAGATCTATCATGTTGGAAAAGATTTGATTTCCAAACAATACATTTCCCACACTCAGAACATGAGTAGGCCTTTTACCAGTGTGAGATTTCTTATGCATGACAACGTTTGATTTAATCCCAAAACATTTCCCACACTGAGACCTTTCATGTCAGACAAGGTTTGATTTTCAAACAATACATTTCTCACACTCAGAACATGAATAGGGTTTTTCACCAGTGTGAGATTTCTTATGCATGACAAAGTTTGATTTCCTCCCAAAACATTTCCCACACTCATCACACAAATACGGCTTCTCACCAGTCTGGGATCTCTTATATCTGAAAAGCAGTGATGTATGCCAAAGACATTTCCCACACTCAGAACATGAATAGGACTTATTCCCAGCATGAAAGCAGCAAAGTGAAACAAGCTCTTATTTCTGTGACAAACATTTCCCACACCCAGCGAATAAAAAAGGGGCTTTTCACCAGTGTGAGATATCTGATGTACAGTATGACCAGTTATGATTTCCTTGCACAGCATTTCCCCTAAGCAGATGAATAGGGATTCTCACCAGTGTGAGATCTCTCAGACCTGACAAAAAGTGATTTCTGTACAAAACATTTCCAACACTGAGATCTTTCATGTCTGACAAGCTGTGATTTCTGTATAAAACATTCTCCACACTCAGAAAATGAATGTGGTTTCTCACCAGTGTGAGTTCTCTTATGTTTGACAAGGTTTCCTTTATCACCAAATTATTATTTTCCACACTCTGAAAATTTCCACAAAAGCTTAAATTGATATAAAAACGCAACCACAAAAAAGTCCTTTAATGATCTTAATAAACTATAAATACTTACCTTTTGTTACTCACATGACAGCATCCTCAGAAATGATCTGGCACCATATCCTCTCAACAGGGTTGGACTGGGACACTGGGGCCCACCAGAGAAATTTCAACCTGGGGCCCACTCATCCCATGACTTCGGTGGAAAAGGGGCTTGGCCTTGCACCAGAAGGTGGGTGTGGTCATGATGTATTATGGACAGGGCTAAATGTACATGAACTTAACAGCACTGTAATTCAAAGACACAGCTACCCAGCAAAACATTGCATAGAGTCCCCCTCCTTCAATATACTGTCATGTCCTAGTTACCAAACATATGACATTGATTAGATTGTGAGCTCCTCTGAGGACAGTCAGTGAGATGACTATGTACTCTGTAAAGTGCTGCAGAAGATGCCAGTGCTATATAAATACATAATAATAATATGGTAGGACATTGGACTATCAGTGCTAAATAAATACATAATAATAATATAGCAGAACAATAGATTATGACTATGGTAGGATTAGATTGTGAGCCCCTCTGTGGACAGTCAGTGACATGACTAGGAGCTCTGTAAAGTGCCACAGAAGATGTCAATGCTATATAAATACATATGAATGATATCGTAGAACATTAGACTATGACAGGATTACATTGTGAGCTCATGTGTACTCTGTAAAGTGCTGAAGAAGATGTCAGTGCTATATAAATACATATTAGTAATTCAGTAGGACATTAGACAATGACTATGGTCAGATTAGATTGTGAGCTCCTCTGAGGACAGTCAGTGACATGTACTCTGGAACGTGCTGCAGAAGATGTCAGGGCTATATAAATACATAATAATAATAATAATAATAATAATAATAATAATAATAATAATAATAATATGATAGGATAATAGCCTATAACTATGGTAGGGATTAGATTGCGAGCTTCTCTGAGGACAGTTGTCTATTGTACACAAAAGTTTTGTTTTAAGGTATAGTTTATATTATTTATTGAGAGACAAACATAACTGATCTAATTTAAGGATCTCCTTTATGTAACTCTCTGCAGTGTGTATTTATCCTAAGATCAGAGAGTTCCATAAAGGACAGCCTTAAATTATATCAGCCATGCTGGTTTCTCAGTAAATAATATAACACACACAGAATAAAGCAAAAGTTTAGTGTTCAACAGCAAACAGATTTGTGCAGCATTACAGAATACTAATGATGTGAACTTTTGCAGCCAGCAGTTTTTGTGTGACATCAGTGGCTTAGCTAAAGAGCTGTGGGCCCCGATGCAAGTTTTACTATGGGGCCCCCCAAGAACTCTATACATAACAATTGATACGGTGCACCAAAACCCGCCAATGGCAAGTACAGTGTCAGAGGTGCAAGAAGGGGATGGGGAACAGTTTGTTAATGATTACTGCTATTCAAGGCATCTATACTAGTGATTATTATGAGTTCAGGAGTGATAGAGAGCTAATACTGTAGTTGAGGGATGGCCCTTTGGGGCCCATCTGGCCCAAGGGCCCGATGCTGTTGCAACCTCTTCAACCCCTATTGCTACGCTCCTGTGTGACATGCAGCCCTGCCTGGCTTTCAGGGCTCTGCATCATGTCACACTTACACAGGTAAGGTCTGGTCCCGGCTGGCTGCAGAGCAGAGTACAGCTGTACCTGGCTGGCTGGGGGAGAAATGAAACACAACTGTCCTCAAACACACGTGGCTCTCTCTCCTGCTTTCTAGATGGACTGGTGTGGGCGGGGTTGCTGGCTGCACCCTCTCCCTCTCTCTTTCTTATTGGCTGTAGAGAGGAACTGGCAGGAGAAAGAGGGTCATTGATTGGAGAAGCCTGTACAATGTGGCCGCCCAAGGTGTAGGCTTTCTATAGCTGTGGTGACACTCCCTCTGATAGTGACAAGGGGGAGCGGGTCGCACGCACCCCACGAACTCGGCTTGCTACACCCCTGGGCGGAGCTTCCGTGGAACACCCGAGCCTTTAGCCAAGCCTCCAGCAGCCTCTCAATTTGTGCTGCAGGCTGCGATTTGTGCACAGACGTGGAGGCAGGGCCCACCAGAGACATGGAGGCGGGCCTCCCGTGGAAAATACTGGTACTTCGGCAGCCCAGTACGACCCTGCCTCGACGAACAACGGAGATTGCACACCGTTTGATCCCTACCCTGATGACTGATGAACAGCGCAGCACACATCAATCCTAGGTATAGCAAGTCCCAGAGCAACGACATTCTGAATTCTGCTGCAGAATGTCTATTTGCTGACTTAAAAACACATTTTTCTTTGAAGTATTCAAAAATGATTTTTCGCGAAAATTACAAGGTCTTTTAAAAAAAAAAAAATCCTCTTGTTCCCACAATTCTCCTTAACAACCATTGATCGTCTCTTTAAAAATCGTTAAAAAAGCGAATGTGTAAAATAGGTATTTTTGGCAAATATTTCACCATTGATCCCCTCTGCTGTGCCACTGCCCGGGTTTTTGGACACTTTGTACAACTTTTTTAAAGAAATTGTGGCTGCAGGGATGCCCTGAAGGTTTTAGAAGTGCGCCTGTCATTAAAGTCAATGGAGCTTGCCAGTTCGGTTTTGCGAATGCAAATTTTTACGGTAAATTTGACGGTGAACATGAAACTTTAATGCTAAAATGAACTATCAGAGGCACCCAAAGATATATTCTAATCTCTAAATAGTACTGTATAGAAATAGATAATTCTAACCTCCATAAAAGAACAAATTACATGGGTAAATATAACGGTTTAGTTATGCACAATAAGACAAAGCGTTTCACGGGTGCTAGCCGCTTCCTCAGGTCAATTACAAATGCCTAAGTTTGCAGCAGTCACGGGTGTGGGCACCTCTCTACTGAGAGATTAATGGTGGCTCTTGTTGGTTGAACTTCCAACTGCCAAGATTCTGCAATGAGAGAGACCAGGAGCCCAGTGGTGTAGTATCGTTAGGATATATGGCCGAGGATAGTGTAGTGATTTATACTCACAAAGGTGGTTGCACTCCTGCAACCACTGACAGAGCCTACGGAAAATTGATCATTCCCTCTCGGTAGTCCAGGTCTGCTGTGCAGGTACTGGTCGGTCACTCTCCTTGGGTTATTGTAACACGAGGTGTCCAATACTCAACCCGAAAGGGTACAACTAATGCTAAAACGAGCTATCAGAGGTGCCCAAAGATATATTGTAATCTCTAAATAGTACTGTATAGGAGTAGATAATTCTTACCTCCATAAAAGAACAAATCACATGGGTAAATATAATGGTTTAGTGATGTTCAATGAGACAACGCGTTTCACGGGTGCTAGCCCACTTCCTCAGGTCAATAACAAGTGCCTAAGTTTGCAGCAGTCACGGGTGTGGGCGCCTCTCTATCCACTATGGATAGTAAGGGAAAGATTTAATTCGGCTTCCAGCTATTGGTTTTGAGTGCCGCTATAGCTGTTATTCCTATTACGGTCTATGGTGGCACCGGCTGCACCCAAATCTCCTGTACTGCTTTTACAGTGTTCCTCCTCCTTGCATATAGTACCCTGGGCCATAAAATTGGGAACCCATCGCTGTAAGGTGAGAGTGCTATCCACTATTATACACCACCATGCCGCATGTTGCCATCTCACCCATGAACTTGCACGCATCCGCAGCTTCTGGTGCTGACAATAAAATCCTCCTTTTGCTTTATTTCAGTCTGTCTCCAGGCACAGATCTAAAAATACCATCTAAGAAACATACCGTATGTCACTGGGGATAACCCCACGCCCCATGGATAAGCCCAAAACCCACTTTTGGCTCTACAAAATAGGCTACAAGCCCTAACCAGTCAATAAGTCAACCCTCCTCAATATGGCAACTTAGCCCCCCATGCAGAGTGTGCATTGGACTGTGCTGGTGGAAGCAGAGTGGGCTTTAAAGCATACTGGTGGATGCATAGTAATCTCTCCTTGCATCCTTTCATCTCCCCTTTCATCTCCCCAGCAGCTTCTGAACTGGCCACTAGAGCTCAAGACTATCTTATCATGTGACCTGACCACAGTGAACCTGGCTTTCCCGCATGCTCAGGAGCTGCAGAGGAGACAGAATGCTGGCTTATCCACAGTGATATACTGTAGTTATTTTTCATAATATAGCAAAATCAACTGACTACAGAGAGTCACTGGGCTACTGCTTGGATTACATCATCCAGCTGTTCAGACTACAAGGGTAAAAGGCACAGACTGAATCTCTATGAGAAGATTGCAGCCTTTAGCAGTTACTGACTGTGGGCAGTGTCAATGCTCCTAACATGGTGCTTGAAAGGAAATAGTTTTTCCCCATATAAATAAATAGAAGCTAGTGTCAGATTCCACAGTGGTGCATATGCATTGCCAGGGATTGCGCTGATTCACTATCTATACTGATTTCATTGCCAGATTTATAAAAGGTTTGGTCTCTGGCAATGAAGTGATGGCTTAAGAGAAATTGTCAGAGCCTGCATGCAAATAAGTACTTGTGCACATGTGTATTAGCTGACAATCTCAAGGCTTTCCTGGGTACAAACAAGCAGAGCCACAACCACAGCCACAAATGCTAAGTTCATACACTAATTAAAAACAAATGTCATTGCTGAACAATGCCACATAGTCCTAGTGCCTGGTTGGACCCCCTTTTGCCTCCAGGAATGGAGGTGAGCAAGGCGTCTGTACAGTCTGGGCCTCACACTGTCACCTGAGCCATCAAGTCCACATCCCTACCAGATGACAGACCTCAAATGTGTGCACAGAGCTTAAAGGCTGCACTGGGAAAGGACAGCCCTAGAATGTATATTTGATGATCAAATAATTCCAAGTCAAAACAGGATTATGTAAATGTATGCATCTTGAAAATGGACTAATCGAATCATGCCCAAATGGAATTTAATTGGTCCATTTTCAGGCTGCAAAAATTTGCATACAGAATATGCATAATCCTGCAGGAACTTGTAATTATTTGAATCTCATTGACCATCCCTAGTCATTTAGGTCTTGTGTACTTTGATAAATCAGGCTGTTAAATCTAACAATACATTAGCTGGTTATATAAATTTCAGATATTCCACTTACCTCTTTTGCTTCTCTATCAACCAGAGGGGAAGAAGAGGAGAGAAAAAAATATCTGAAATTAGAGTGCAAAGTTATACATGAATAATTTATTATGGAAGCTAATAAACCTTTATTCAGCTGTAAATTGTGGTATGTAGTGGTTGCTAGAAATTGTAAAGCATATGTTTGAAGACTTTAAACCAGGGGCGTAGCAATAGCCATAGCACCCATAGCAACTGCTATGGGGCCCTGGAGCATAGGGGGTACAGGTGGTACTTAATGTATTACCTTTCTTGTGTTTCTCCTCCCTCTGACTTTGTCTCAGTGCCCATGAACTATGTGCAGTGTTAATTGCATGAGACTGTAAATTACCCAATTAACTCATATCGATAGGGTAGGGGCAAGTGACATTGCTTGAGAGTGCCTAGACCTGAGGCCCCATGAAAGTTTTGCTATGGGGCCCCATGATCTCTAGCTATGCCACTGCTTTAAACTAATTTGTTAAAAAATGATCAAAACAGTGAGGACGTATCCCAACTGACTTGATGGCTGTCGCATTAAGTGGCGATTAGAGGCCATCTCATTAACGAGGACGGCGTTACTTTTTCTCCTGAGTTTTCTCCTAGGAAATAATTTTTCATTTTCACTTTCAGGCCTCTTTCACAGTGCGACGTTAAAGTCTCACGTTAAAACAACATTTAATGCAGAATAACTCACTGCAATGAAAAATCAATGCCCTGTGAACAAGTTGCGTTGGTGACTAATGCTGCATGTTAAGTGAAAGTGCTGCATGCAGTGCGTTATACACGTTATTAGCTGCATTGGACTGTTTGCACATGCTCAGTAATGACTTGGAAACATACTTTTCATTGCCTATATTTTGTACTGTATCTGCTGTATGCGACAGTAGCGCTGCGTTGTGACTTTTTGTGCGCGTTGCGTTGAAAGTTTGCGGTGCGACTAATAATGTCCAGTAATGTCCCACTGTGAATCTAGCCTAAGATAATTTTTCAGTAATTTGCAGTTTAACCTCCTGAGCGTTAAGCCGCTCAGGAATTTTTGCAGCCTCAGAGTCCCCCAGTATAATTTTAACAGATCGCATGCTTGTAAAAGTTTTAGCTAGCACTAGGCTAGCTATTACATGTGGCCGGCATCCCCCAGATTGCTGCTGATCCCCTGATGCCCTGCTAATAACTTAACTTAATAAATTACTCAGCCTGGATCCAGCAATCAGCGCAGCCTCCCCGAACTGCTCCGCTCTTTTCTATGGGGAGGATCATACATGACGTCACCGACATCATACGCAGACCCGATCCTCCCCATAGAGAGGACTGAAGATGTGCAGGGAGGCTGTGCCCAAGAGTATAAAAAAAGCTGAATATAAAAACAGTTGTTTTTATATTCGCCATATACTGTACATGTTCACAAAAAAATCAACTTTAAAAGTGAATCGATTCGAGAAAGCATACATTGCATTCCGATTCACTGTATATAACTTGTTCTTCCAGCCTGAGCATGGTGAGGCCAGATCACATTAGGGCATGAGGTTTAGGACACAAGGCCTAAGCACCAATTCACATGGTCACAGGCCCGAAGCTCGTGGGGAAGCGTCCGAAACGTTGAATCGGCATGCAATGGCGATTGACACATACATGTTATTAAAGAATCGCCTTTGTTAATGCATCATTCTGGAAATCGTGTATTGCAGGCAGATTCACTTGTTTTGTCAGCCACAGACTGCTAACCCCGGTTCACATGGTCACAGGCCCAAAAGCCGTGGTGAAGCTGGAGGAACAGGTAGGGTGATTCACCATGCAATGCCGACCACCACATACATGTTCAGAAATGAATCAACTTTAAGGCCCCATTCACACCTAAAAATGAAAATGCAAATGCAAGCATTTTACAATTTTGTGCGCTGTTTTTTTCCTCTCCCGGCACTCCACTGCGCACTGCGTTTTTGTAAAAAGCACTTTTCTAAGCTCTTTTTCAGAGTGGTTTTGTAATTCACTCCCTGACGCAAGTCAGGAAGTGAACTCCTTGACCAGGAAAAGAATAAATACAATGTATTTATTCTTAAAAACGCAAATGCAATCGCTGCACAAAACGATTTTGGGAGCACTTTGCGTTTTTCCTATACCTTCCATTATAGTAAAAACGCTCAGAAAATAGTACAGGCACCGCTCTGCTGAGCGGATGAGAAACGAACTGCTCAGCTGTGAACTCTCTCATAGGGAATCATTGCACAAGCGTTTTTGTGGGCGATTTTAAAAATCGCCTGCGCTTGAAAAAGGTGGAAAACGCCCCTCATGGGAACGGTCCCTAAGTGAATTGGTTTGAGCATACATTGCAGTCCGATTCACTGCAGCCAGCTGAGACATAGCACAAAGAACTACAAACATAAGAACAAGCAACATATTGAGCATAGTCACCTACTTTCATAAACTCCGCCAGCATTGAATCAAAGAAATGGCCTGACATGTTTCAGGTATAATGTGGCCCAAAGACTGCGCTGAAATTACAGAGGAGAACTTCAGATCCTCATAGCTGTGTCCTTTAGCTAAGAAGCGTAATGTGACTGTAAGTCTCTCCTCTGCAGAAATAGCCTTTCTGAACTTTGTATTGCTTCGTGTTATCAATGGAGCAATTTTTCCAAGTAGCAGCTGGAAGTTATCATCTGACATATGCATGTAGTTGTGATATTCCAACGGATTGTTGTCGCGCAAGTCACGCAAAAGGCTTTGATCGGAAAATGTTTCCCTTTGATGAAGCCAAGTTTTGGTCCAAACCCATCTTCTTTTCTTCTTCCTCTTTTGCATTTTCTGCATTTCCTCCGACTTCCGCAAGCAGGAAAGCACACAGCACAGTCTCAGTGTCTGATTCATCAAGAGACAGCCTCTCATTTGAAAATCTGTGTGTACAATGCAAAAATGTCTGCAGACGATGTACATGTGCTGAGAACAATGGGTGGAGAAACAATAGTAAGGGGCGGAATAGAGTGACATCACTACCGGTCAGACTTTCTCAATCGCCTCGCGATCGCTTGCGCTACTGGTCATGTACAAAAAAGCAATTGAGCAATCTGATCAACAAAAAAGAAGATTTATCTGCAATAAGTCGCTTGTAATCTGTGGCCTATTACTTGATTCAGTCTCAATCAACTAATATTTTTTAATCGCCTACTATTGTCGATCGCTAACGTCGCTCGATTCCAAATCTATAGATGTATGGGCACCTTTAATTACATATGAACCAATTACTCTATAAACTACCCTAAGGACTTGTTCACACCTAGGGAGTTTTGCATTTTTTTTTAGCGCCAGTGATTTTTAAAAACACCTTGAAATCGCTAGTGCAATGAATCCTTATGGGACAGTTGATATCAGTGCGTTTCGTCCGCTTTCCGTTCAGCAAAGCGCTGCATGCACCATTTTCGGGGTGATTTTGCTACAATGGAAGGTATAGGAAAAGCGCAAACTGCTCACAAATCGCTTTATCTGGTGATTCTTTATTGGGTCAAAGAGTTCACTTGCTGACTTGCATCAGGAAGTGAAAAAGCTGAATCGCTCTGCAAAAGCGTTTTAGAAAAGTGCTTTAAAAAACTGCAGCGCCCACTTGAGCACTGGAAGGGGGAAAAAAAAGCCCACAAAATCGCAAATTGCTGGCGTGTGAACAAAGCCTAAGTAAATATTACCAAGAATCACTATATGAAGCTATGAACCACATCAGTACAAATTTATTTTCTAACTCTAGGCTCTAGTATAGTCTAGTTATCCTTTTTACTGTATAAACTTTAGTCTTCAAATATTTCAGGCCCTATATATAACATTAGTGTTAAGCTTCAATTTTGCATAACTCTAATTTCACTTCAAAATTCACAATTACGATGCTAAATCGTAAAGCAAAAATTTTCAGCAAATTCTTAATTAATTGCGCTTGTAACCATGATTGTCATCTGTCATTTTGCAGATACTCATGATTATGCCAAAATGTGAAATTTGCTTTTTAGGAATCTCCTATATAGGTGTCAAATTAGACTAGGGGCCATCTATGACTGCTGGTGGATATTGGGGGTCAGTTATACATGCTGCTGGATATTGGGGTATACCTATGACTGGTGGATATTGTGGGTCACTTATTAATGATGGCATATATAAGGGGACACCTTTAACTGCTGGCATATATTTGGGTCACTTATGAATTATGACATATATAAGGGGACACCTTTAACTGCTAGCATATATTTGGGTCACTTATGAATTATGACATATATAAGGTGACGCCTTTAACTGCTGGTATATATTTGGGTCACTTATTAATGATGACATATATAAGGGGACACCTTTAACTGCTGGCATATATTTGGGTCACTTATTAATGATGACATATATAAGGTGACACCTTTAACTGCTGGCCTTTATTGGGGGTCACTTAATGCTGTTGGATATTGGGGGACACCTTTGATTACTGGCATGTATTGGGGTCACTTATTAATGCTGGCAGATATTGGGGAACACCTATGACTGCTGGCTTATATTGGGGGACACCTGTGACTGGTGCCAGATATTGGTTACTTGCTGCCTAATAGGAATCACTAAGCAACAGCCTCAAGCATGCTCAGTAGAGACTTTTAGTTTGTGCGACCATTTTTTCACAGTTTATGTGAAAAATTATTTACGACTGCTTCATTCATTATTTTGCATAACATGCAAAATTTACAAATAGATTATGCAAAATCAGCATACTTTCAAAAGCATAATTATGTTTAATTGTAAATGCAAAATGTTATGTTAAATTTCGCTTTACAATGATCACTATATAGCACCATACACTCAGACCTCATTGTAATTTTTCATGAAGTTTGCGTTAGATATGTTACTATGTGGATGCTGGCGGACTTATTGCCAATAGCCAAACTTTTGCTAAGTATAAAACTTTGCTGCGCTTGTATTCTCTTCTTAATATAAGATTATTTTGTCTGAGCTTATTACAAATTTAATAAAAAATGTATTTGATGTAAAACAGAATGTGAACTCTTCTTGCATGCATAATTTAGCAACAGACTGAAAATATTAAAATATTTTAATTAGGTGTACAAGAATCGCCATATATCAGTACTTCTGCAGTGACAGAATGGCGACATCTATGACACACATGAACAAGAGATCTTGATAGAAATTCTGAGCTCCACACATTTCAATTAATTGAATTCTAAAGCTAGTACTGAACACCTGAGCCATCACAAATTTTAATCATACAACAAGGTGAAGCCAAAAATCTCAGCGTGAAACAAGTATATCTCCTTTTTTTCCAGTATTATTCAATTTCAAATATTTCTTTTGCTCTCTTGCTAATTTTAACCATTTTTGATATGCCTTTCACATAGTTAGAGACAATCAGAAGGATTATGTGCTAGAAACAAAAAAGGCAGGAAAGATCATAAGTCATCCTCTTCCCTAAAACAAAGTAGAAAATCACAAACAGACAATGTTCTCTCATTACCCCGAGGGACTATAAATAGTCTCGATTGAGGTAGTTGCTGAAGGGGTGTGACCCAATTAAACAATTCCCATTCATATTACCCATTCTCACACTGAAACTTACAAGCACAAAAGCTTTTTCTCACAGATTGCAATGAAAAAAACACAATGCAAATACAAAGCATGATCCTTATGTATCCTCAATCACCAGGGGTGTAACAATAAATCCTGCAAGGGATGCACCCGCAGGGGAGCCCAGGAGCCCATGGGGGGAGAAGCTTATAACCTTGAAAACCTCCAGGATCACCACAGCATATATCTTCTCTCCTCAGTTATAGCAATGCAATGTTCCTGCTGTGTTTTACGTCACACCTGAAGTGAGAGGGCACCTGAGAAACACCCTGAAATGTTGTGCGCTGTCTTGTGCTGTGATAGTAGTAATGTAACTACCATATATGTTACAATAAATAAGCAAATATTGATAATACAATTGTGCCCGTGGTCATATTGTTGGCTTTGGATGTATTTTGGAGGTGTTTGATGGTCACCAACTGCAGCCAACTGCGTATACGATGCTCAGCCGCGTGCACGCTCCCACCGTGTCCATGTCGCCGGGAGCGCTCTGTGCCTGCACACAGAATTCGCCTGTGTTGGTGACCATCAAACACCTCCAAAATACATCCAAAGCCAACAATATGACCACGGGCTCAATAGTATTATCAATATTTGCTTATTTATTGTAACATATATGGTAGTTACATTACTACTATCACAGCACAAGACAGCGCGCAACATTTCAGGGTGTTCCTCAGGTGCCCTCTCACTTTAGGTGTGACGTAAAACACACTGCTACCGGCCCCGGAAAATCCATCAGTCGGGCAGTCGGCACATGCGCAGTCCAGCCAGGCACACTCCCCTGTCTTGCTCCTGTTGCCGGGGGCCGGCACACTCCCCTGTCTCGCTCCTGTTGCCGGGGCCGGTAGCAGACAAATGGGCAGTCAGAAAAGGACTGTGTGGGAGCGATCAGGCTGGACTAATCACAAGACTTCTGATTGGCTTAAAATTATTGCGTTATTCCACAGTAATTTAAGGCCAAGCAGAAGACTCCATAAAGCAAGCTTTTTTTAAAATAAGAAATGGCATAACTTTATTAACAAAAATGTCAATAATTGGAAATTCAAATTTGTACGGAAATCTGGGGAATCTGTAACCAGCATTTTTTCGGAAATCAGAATTGTGTTGGTATCGGAAATTGCCATATTCAACCATCCCTACTTCCAGGTCTTTAAAAGCAGTTGCAAATTACTGACAGCAAATCATAGGAGGCCCTTTCCTTGTTTTCTACCTTGTAATCATTGCCATTTTTTGGCCATGTTCACAGTAGCCATTGCATTGTATTCCCTGTGACAGAGGGAATGCAACAGATAAGGAGAGGGACACCACACGTTATGTTGGCATTGCAAAGCATACAGTCAATGAAAAATATGCTTCACCGCTATTGTATACTGTACATGAGCGTTTAGCAGCACCGAACTACATGCAGGGCATTACTGACTATTCACAGTTCATTATGATGCTGCAACCCATTATACTGCAACACACCCGCTACACTGTGAACTTCATAAAGGTAATGCATTGCAGTGCTGTAAGTCTCGTAACAAAGTGGCCATTACACCACACGTCAAGAGATCACAGTTTGCAATCCTTCAGCTTAGTAAATCACTTTCCTTAAATAACTTTAAAGCCAGAAACCCTCTACAATCGATTTTCTGAACGCTTTGCGATTTGAAAAGCTCTTGCTAATGTAATGCTATGGGTGTGATCCCACTTGAGTGATGTGATTTTATAAAAATCCCCCATAGCATTGCATTAGCAAGAGCCTTTTCAAATCACTAGCGATTAGAAATCGCTCCTAGTAGGTTTCTGGCCTAAATGGCCATTTAGACTCTGATTTTTCACTACCTGGAGTAGCCAGAAGTGACTGAGAAAACAAAGGCTGTAACAACACTTACATTAGTATCACAGTAGCTCAAAATTGCATGAACATGTATTTTGTACCCTTTGCCTTGCATAGCTTTGTCCTATGTTGTATGACCTTTGACGTCTGTCAACCTTTGTATCACTGTATGTATTTATTGACCAGTGCTGCATAATGTGTTAGCGCTGTATAATTAAATAATAATAATATCAGTTTTGTTGCCAAATCAATTGAGACATTTTTAATCGCTTATCCCTACGCCAAGCCTTTAGTTCTGTGATAACATGAAACCTTCAGGACCCTTTCACGTGGGGGCAGTGCGGTAGTTTTGCGGCACCACACCAGCCCACAGCCTCATGAAATACTTTATTTTTAATGACATTCAGCTTTGTTGAAGACCGGACTAGACAATGATGATTTCACAACCATGCTCCTGTGTCCCTGGGCACATACAGTATTTGCATCATTGTCCCATATACAAGAGAAAAAGAGGCTAATTAAAGTCTATGGGGTTGTTCATACTACCCATGGTGTGGTACGCTGTGCTGGAATTGCCCTATTTTAAGTGAGCATTGCCGTGCGGATCCTGCTATTACCTGCGGCAATCAGCAGCAGACCGGAAGTTGTGTAGGTCTATGGCTAAGCAGGGGTTTTTGACAAATGTTGGCAACGGCGCTACGGCGGGCATTTTTACAATACTCTTCCATGCACTTCCATATTTTCAAAACAGGAAGTGAGAGCAAGTGAGCGTCACTTCCTGTTTTGATGTCAACCAGAAGAGGATTACCGCATATTAACGTGGTAGTACCCAAAGGCCTTTTTTTGGCAGTGTGACCCCTAAGCCGCACACCTGTTGACAATCCGCAGATTGAAACCAAACTCAGGCCCTGTTCACAGTGATCAGCTGTATTGTAAAATAATTCTGCATATCAGCTCACTGCCCATACAGTTCAATGGGCCTGTTCACAATACTGTGTTGTAACTGATCGCGTTATTATAACTCGTTGCATGTAGCCTTTGTATTAAAGTCTATATCCAGCCTCTATTGCAGTTCACACTCATTATAACGCGTGCGTTATGCAACTGACCACTGTGAACCTAGTCTCAGTCTAACAATCACTGCTTTCATCTACATTAAACAAAACTGTCTGCTGTGTAAAAGAACTCCATCCAAACTTTTAATTGTATCCTCATTTGTCCCAGAGGTTCTTGTACAAAAGCTCTTCTCAGTCATATTCAGTAATTGTTTCAGCCCATTCTCTGGAGAGTGTAAACAGGTCATCTGTCTCCATCATGCTTCTTTCCCAAGAGCTCTTCAATATACCTCCTGATTATCCTTCATTATATATATTATGAATTACATTAAATAGCAAATTATACACTCTTAATGCACACCTGAGTGCCATTCTTGTTAAGACAATAAAATGATTTTGAGGCCCAGGAGATCAGATGAATATTTATGAACTGGGTATTTTTACAAAAAAAGCCAATTAGCACCCATGCTACCGCAAATGGAATTGCATTGCATAAATGGAGAGCAGCTCCTCTTGTGCTGAGCTCTGCTGGCCTCACCTTATTGTAAGATTAAAACCTTGTAATGGCTCAGGTGTTAAGGATTAGCTTTACAGCTGAATTCATTTGAATGTGCAGAGCTCTCAATTTCTGGAGAAAAAAAAAGAATGATGTAAAAAATGTATTCCAAGAATAGATTTAGTAAAATCATTCAATATTTCCAGGGGGAAAAAATGACACATGGCGGTAATGTATGACTCACAAGCAATCCATATTCGGCTGAACGTGTGTAGGAACATAGAACAAAGTCACTGGCTAATCATTCACCATATGCGGCGAACACTCACAGCACAAATTCTACAGAGACCAGCATCAAACTCACAGAGGACTCATTTGGTCAGAAAAATGCAGAGGATACATTATTCTGTGCTATTGGTTTACATTTAATTGCAAAGATAAAAAACTTAATGTAAATGTGTTTATCAGTATTGGTGAGTAAACATCTATCAGTATTGGTGAGCAAACTTGCTTTAAATACTGTTTAATGTAAATTCATAAATTTTTCTTCATCTGCGTTTGCAGATAACTCTACTGACTTATTTTGTTGGTGTTCATACCTTTGTCATTCTTAAAGTGAACCTAAAGTCAGTAAAAAAAAACGAGATTAACTCACCTGGGGCTTCCCTCAGCCCCCTGCAGACGATCGGTGCCCTCGCAGCTCCGCTCCGATGTCCCAGGACCCGCCGGCGAGCACTTCCGGTTTGGCCGTCACCGGCCGACAGGCATGGGAACGCGAGTGATTGTTCGCGTTCCCAGCCTGTATATCGCCCCCTATGCTGCTATTGCGACCTCCTGGCCGCAATAGCAGCATAGGGGGCGATATACAGGCTGGGAACGCGAACAATCACTCGCGTTCCCATGCCTGTCGGCCGGTGACGGCCAAACCGGAAGTGCTCGCCGGCGGGTCCTGGGACATCGGAGCGGAGCTGCGAGGGCACCGATCGTCTGCAGGGGGCTGAGGGAAGCCCCAGGTGAGTTAATCTCGTTTTTTTTTACTGACTTTAGGTTCACTTTAAAGCACACCTGCATTTAAAGGAATAGGGAGGCGAACATGTTTATTTCCTCTTAAAATGAAATAAATATGGCAGCCTCCATTACTCCCCTCAGTTCAGGTGTCCTTTGAAGCAGTACGGAAGATACTGTTTGGAGGTTATTATTTGGACATTTAGGTTTATTTAATTTGTCTCTTTTTAACACATGTGATTTTTAATTATGCATAAAAAAGTGCAGGTTCACCTTTAAAGCAGATATACGTCAGACTTGTGTCACACTAACCTTAGAGAGAATCTGTACTCTAAAATTCTTACAATAAAAAGCATACCATTCTATTCATTATGTTCTCCTGGGCCCCTCTGTGCTGTTTCTGCCACTCCCTGCTGCAATCCTGGCTTGTAATTGCCACTTTTAGGCATTGTTAACAAACAAAAGACATGGCTGCTAACAGCATGTGATAGGCTGAGAGTAGCTCAGTGTGTGAGTCATACAGAGCTTGGAGGGGGCCTGGAGAGGGTGTGTATAGATTCAATCCTATCACAAGCAGACCTGCACATTCCAGCCTGAGTGCCTGAGCCCGACAGAGCCGACAGAGGAAAGAAGATTAGATTATATAACAGAGATAACACAGCCACTGTGCAACTAGGAAAGGCTGCAGTAAGCCAGAGCACATTAGAACAGGTATAGGAACTTAAAGGATAGAAGAAATAAGGCTTAACATTTTGTTACAGAGTCTCTTTAACCTGCCTGGCGTTCTATTAAGATCGCCAGGGAGGCTGTGGGAGGGGTTTTTTTTAATAAAAAAAAACTATTTCATGCAGCCAACTGAAAGTTGGCTGCATGAAAGCCCACTAGAGGGCGCTCCGGAGGCGTTCTTCCGATCGCCTCCGGCGCCCAGAATAAACAAGGAAGGCCGCAATGAGCAGCCTTCCTTGTTTTGCTTACATCGTCGCCATAGCGACGAACGGAGTGACGTCATCGACGTCAGCCGACGTCCTGACGTCAGCCGCCTCCGATCCAGCCTTTAGCGCTGGCCGGAACTTTTTGTTCCGGCTACGCTGGGCTCAGGCGGCTGGGGGGACCCTCTTTCGCCGCTGCTCGCGGCGGATCGCCGCAGAGCGGCGGCGATCAGGCAGCACACGCGGCTGGCAGAGTGCCGGCTGCGTGTGCTGCTTTTTATTTGAGCCAAATCGGCCCAGCAGGGCCTGAGCGGCAGGCTCCGGCGGTACTGGACGAGCTGAGCTCGTCCAGACCGCCCAGCAGGTTAATGAAAAGCCACACTTCTGCATATGATAAAAAGTAGATGTGTATTGAACGAATACATGTTCCATAAAAAATCTGGTATTCAAAATATGAAGACACTATACTCACACACACACATGTAGATGCATGTAAGCTTGCGTGTACGTCTTCTTGTTCACACATCTGTCACAGTTTATCAGTCTTGCTTCTATTGTTTTCATTTCTACTACTTTAGGCGCAGTTGTTTGTTTCACAGAAGCAGTAAGTCTTCAAGATCCGCACCACTGATGGTGCGGATCTTGAAGACTTACTGCTGATTACTCTTACTCCAGAGTGGATCCCTGCACGTCATATCTAAACATTGGTGCATGAACATTTCTACCATTATACTGTTTAACAGAAGCAGAAATAATTTGACTTCCTCATAGTTGTTTGTCTAAACTGCACACACAAATGTATTAACACCTAATACTGGTACATTCTAAAAATGCAATTGCTAAAGACTGTTGCAAAACAATTTTGTTTTAGTTGGCAGTTCTGCCTGATGTGAGTTGGATGATATTTTTTAAAATCTGCATGAGTTCTTAACAGCTAAATGATGCAAGTGCCTTGATGTGCCACAGTTAAGAATTATGCCTACTGACAATGCAGAATTCCCACTATTACGATCAATGTGAACTGCCATATTGCTGTCATTCGGTCATGTGACTGGTGCACCAGGGGTTCTTCAAAAGCCTTCTCTCTGGCACACTATGTGGTCTCAGGCAGCTCAGGGAGGAAGCTTCCTGCAGCTGCAACTACTCCTCCTGATTAATTACTGGCATTGGCATCATTTGGAATACTTTGCACATCCGAAAATACGCCCCAACCTTAAAATAGCAGTGGGAGTGAAAGAGATCTGAGGTTTTAATTTTTATAAACATGTTTAGAACTATGACAGCTCTTTACCCAATGATTCAACCAAATTAAATGCATTGAACCTGTGCAATACAAAGTTTTGCTATGCTATCTTTTGTAAAAGTATATTAAGAGAAAAATAAATAAAAGCAATCAAAAATAACTGCTGCATAATGATCCATTGTAAAAGTAGAAAAAGCAAATAATCAACAGTAGTCAGCACTTGTATAGTCTAGACATATATTAGAAATATATTTCTGGAACCTGATTAGAGACCGGGTGAGGCAACTGCTAATTTACTAAAACTATTGAAAACAATGACGAATCCAAGTGATCCAACAAAACCTTGACTGGATTTTTTAAATGCTGGTGTTAAAAGGAGGCAAACCTGAGAGAGGATTCAGTGTTAGTGAATTAGTTTTTGTGTTATAATTAATATTCATGGACTCACAGCAAAAATAAATACCACCACCAAAAAACAAAACAAAAACAAAAAAACAAACAAACAAGTTCTCACTGCACTGTGGGTCCACACGACTGCAATAAAATAATAACTAACTTACTAACCTTTCAGTAACCCTTCCATATATATGGCCCACAAAAGAACTGAAAATATTTTCCACGTAATAGCAGCCAAATTGAGCTATTTGAACTACAGTCTCCAGTTTCCTCCAATGATCTCTTGTTTTAGTAAATCAACCCAAATATGTAGACGAAGGTTTTCATTGATCTAGGCTGAGACAGTGGAAACAATTCATAAATTATAATCATCTTCACTTATTTAGTAATCTAGAAGATGCTGCATCGCTATCCAAGTGATTTCCTTCATGTAAATGGCTGGTTAGAACATTCTTAAGGTGGCCACACACGATACAATAAATTTATCCGATTTTACAGCAATTCGATAAACATGATCATATCGCCCGAAAAAATCAAAAGCTTTTTTTTAATTTGACTGAAAAATCTGATCGGATCACCAGTTTTTTTTTTATTTTTATCGATCCGAAATGCCAGATATTTCTCTTCAATTTTTTTAAAGATTGTATGATGTTTGTTAGATTGTCAATTTATTAATATACACAGCGAGGAGAGGGCCAGAGCATACCACAAAGGCTGCATCTGAAATGACCAACAGCTCACATGTGCAGCACCTCTAATAAGCTATCTGCACATTTTGCTTTCAATTCAGATGCAAATCATATGCATAACTACTATTACTTACCATGCAAATGGGAAACTCAGGAATACGAGCTGGGAGCAGCTAACCTGGTAGTTACATACTAGCAAAATTATGAAAAGGGAGATTGCGCATCCCTAAAAACATGCTGCAATTGACTTGTTAAATGCTCAGGAATGCACCATTTATATTAGGCTGCCCTGGGTCCAAAACAAATGCTTCATTTATTATACTTTGGAGGACCTTTGGCTTCCTCTATAGTTTGCATGCAAAGTATAATATACTGGACACTTGCATCATGGTGAGGTAGACCTCAGCGCAAAGTGGCCTAACCTAAAGCTGTTGGTCATTTCAGATGCAGCCTTTGTGGTATGCGCTGGCCCTCTCCTCGCTGTCCATTACAATGTAAGTTACACATTTTTGCTTAGCTGCTCCCAAGGTTATACCATATTTTTCGGACTATAAGACGCTCCGGACCATAAGACGCACCTAGGTTTAGAGGACAAAAACCAGGGAAAAAAAAATATACTGAACCTGGTGCGTCCATGGTGCAGTGCATCTTCAGTATCTTCTCCCCCCCAATTATTATGTCCCTGTGTCCTTATATGTGCCCCCTGTGTCCTCATATGTGCCCCCTGTGTCCTCATATGTGTCCCTCTTTGTCTTCTGTCCTCCTCTGTCTTGAGTCCTGTGTGTCCCCTTGTCCTCTGTGTTTCCTTTCCTGAGTGTCCCCTGGCCTGATTTTTGTGTGCAGTGATGTGGAAATATGGTATTTATGGCAAACACTGAAATGGTGCCTGTCCCCACCCCCACCAGTCAGAGATTCCTTCCTCTGTAAAACAGCACTTATCCCCCCCCAGCACATGACACCCATCCCTCTACAGCAAATGACTCCCCTGCCCAGACTGTCCCTCATCCCCTCACCACATGACACTCTGCCAACCAGCAGCACACCCCTCCCCAGTTCCCCCCAGCAAGTTGTCATCCTTGGGAGAAGCATGTAGCACTCATGGCCCCAGGGGTAATGTGCAGCTCCGGAGTGAGGGACAGTTTGTACCTGAGCAGAGGGAGAAGCCATCCCGATCCCACAGCTGTAGCGATTACAGCCCGGACCATCAAAGCCCGCACCGAGAGAGGGGAGAGAGTGGCAGAGCATCCCAGCTGACCTCGGCGGAGGTAGAAGTAATCCGGATCCGACTGCTCCAGCGATCGCAGCCCGCACCATTACAGCCCGCACCGTGAAACGGTAGAGAACGGCAGAGCATCCCAGCTGACCTGCAGACCGGCGGCTTACAGCATAACGAGGCCACAGTGGGGAAATGAGTAGCTGTAATCGTCAATAGGAAAGCCGCTAGCTGGTCCGTGCACGCAGCTGAAGCCTATCTCTCGTCACTTCCGCATTAGTGACATAAGCGGAAGTGACGAGAGATAGGCTTCAGCAGCGTGCACGGACCAGCCAGCGGCTTTCCTATGGACGGTTACCGCTACTCATTTCGCCGCTGTGGCCCCGTTATGCTGTAAGCCGCCAGTCTGCAGGTCAGCTGGGATGCTCTGCCGCCCTCTCTCATCGGTGCGGGCTGTGATCGGCGCGGCTACGATCGCTTCTCTCTCCACCCAGGTACAACCTGTCCCTAACTCCTCAGCATCATATTACCCCGGGGGCCCCTAGAGACACAAGGAAATAGCAGGGGACACAGGACAGCACACGGGGCATGACATAGCGGAAGGGGGACTCAGAACAGGGGACAGAAACTTGGCCAAAATTGCTGTATCCGGACCATAAGATGCAGTGACTTTTTCCACCCATTTTGGGGGGAGAAAAAGTGCGTCTTATGGTCCGAAAAATACGGTACATATGTTGTTTTTAATTTAGGTTAGGCCACTTTGCATGGAGGTCTACCTCACTGTGGTGCAAGTGTCCAGTATATTATACTTTGCATGCGAACTATAGTGGAAGCCAAAGTTCCTACATAGTATAATAAATATAGCATTTGTTTTGGACGCAGGGCATGCATTTTCAGCCTAATAGAGGTGGTGCATGCATGAGCGAATAACCAGTCAATTGCAGCATGTTTTTAGGGGTGCGCAACCCCCCTTTTCATAATTTTATAATTCATATTAATATACACACCCTAGCAATTTTCTCAGAGTTTCCAATCAGTTTTATCATAATTGGGGAAAAATTGAACATATGTGTGTGGTAAATTGGTCATATTTTTGAAATGTTACAATCAGTCAGAAAATGTGATTGCAATTCTTAAATTGAACAGATATTTAAAAAATTGTATGGTGTGTGGCCGCCTTTAGCTATTACTAGCTTAAGAAAACGAATCACACTGATTTATGCACAATAGTGTCCATCAAGACCTAATTTTTCACTCACAGCACTGGAAGTGAGAACCTCACATTACCCTAATATTATTATCACTAAGCTAACATAAAGCTTAATGAAGTATCATGAAGTGGTTCTCAGTCACCATGAGCTATCTGGGTAGTACTACTCCAAGCCCTATCCCATAGCGCCATATCAATCCATGCCATGCACTGATGAGGGCCAGAAAGACCAAAACAGCTGTATGCATGTTGAATTGAACACTAGTGGTTCTGGATGTGTGCCTAGCCTTCAAGGGCATGGACAGAGGATATGCATATTTGGGAGTGATGCATCATGGAGATAACAGTTGCTCACTTAAAGATGAATTATCACAAATACCTTCTGTTTTAAGAAGTCAAAATTATATTCTACATTGCAAACAGGGGCGTAACTAGAGGGTAGCAGAGGGGACCAGAACTGGGGGGGGGGGGGGGGGGGAAGGGCTAACTGCTAACCTTCACTTCTTTCAATACAGGGGACTATACTTTAGATCAGGTGTTTTTGTGGCTACTCTTGTTATGGGTGTTAAGATCATGATGGCTGTAATTGTTTCATGTCCCTTGTGAGATGGGCCCCAAGGCCATGAAGGACACCAAGGGGAGGCAAGGGATGGGGTGTGAACATTGGGGAGGGGGGCATCAAAGTTTTGCTAGGGGGGCCCTTGAATTATATTTATGCCACTGTTTGCAACAGCAAAGACTGTAAATGCACTATTGTTTCATTCATTCTCAGACTTGACATGATTGCTGCCAGGAAACTGTATTACATGTCAAGCGCTGGCACATGTGGGGTTACAAACACTTCCATTGGCTGCATGAAACTGCCGCCAGAAGGTGCTCGATGACTGGGAGATGGGAGGCTAAACTGCATGACAAGTTCAGCCTCCTGTGTGAAAGAGGCCTTACTTATTTCTAAAGCCGCATCTACACGCGTAGATGCGGCCGCGATGTTCCTTATCAATCGAGCCGCTAATACGGCTCGATTGATAAGATCCGACAGGACGGATCTTGCTTCCGCCGATTCCCTGCTCGCTCCCCGTGAGGGGACAATGGCAGGGAATCGAGCGGAAGATAAGCGGCGCCGGCGGGGACGAGTGGGGAATCGAATGCGGCGCACGCGCGGCGAGCAGGGACGCGGCGGGCACGCGCGGGGACGCGGAAGAGGCGATCCGGCGGCTAATCGAGCCGCCGGATCGCAGCCTCATCTACCCGTGTAGATGAGGCTTAATACATATATAGGAAGAGATTAGGATATTATATTCTATCTACTCTAAAAACAAATAGTAAATGGCAAAAATAAAAAATACTTTTGAGTTTACCTACTTTGTAGCAGTAGTATCAGCAATTACCAACTGCAAGGAATGATAAGATGAGCAAGAGCGGATAACACAATCTTCCTACATAAAGTGTACTAAGATAAAAATAAATGAAAGATAAATCCGATGTGCTTAATCACTAGTAAAAAACAAGGAGATGTTTATTTCCGTCTATAAACCACAAATGTAGGGCCTCATGCTTATCTATATCTAATGAGAAAACTTATGCATAAGACTAGATAAACATATATAGATTTAAACATGAAAAAGTGCCTTTTTAAAGTACTGACAGAATACTACCATGTTTTTTCTGTGTTTACATTAAAAAGGATTCCAAAACTTCCAGTGGGCAGAAAAATATGATCTTGCATAATGTGTTTAATTCTTTGTACCGTATATTTATTCTGACCAAATTGGACATATCCGGAGTATGAAATGAAAAGATAAAATTCACAAAATCAATTCTACAGCAAATTTTATATTTTAACCAAAACAAAAATTTCTGTGAAAATGCACGTCCATTTTACCTCATAATGTGGTTGATTCACAAAAACTAACCATGCTAAGCAGCACAGGTTAAACCAGTGAGCGCACGGTACTGTCAGCGTATTATGCGCTCTTTAGCTATCCGTGCGCCTTGAAGCTAAGTGCGCTTCTTTGAAATGCTGCGCGGCGATATGTAGCGTGATCATGATACCTTATAGTGCAGCCACTACTACATTAATCAACATAGAAGTGACTGCGCTAGTGAAATATTGTGGGCCCACTACATACCATCGTGCAACACTTAAAAGGATCACGCATAACTTCAAGCAGCGCACGTAGCTTACAGTGTACCAGAGATGGTACACTGGCATTTATTTATACTTACCTTGGGCTTCCTCCAGCTCCATGAGCACCATGGCTTCCCTCGCTGTCCTCTTCAGCCCCTACATTCTGGTGCTATGACAGTGTTGTGCGCACGGCTGAGCCGTGCATGCGAAGAAGGCGTGACTGCCCAGATTACCAAGAGTCATAGTGGCATAATGGAGGGACCGAGGAGGACAGCAAGGGAGACCATGGTGCTCATGGGGCTGGAGGAAGCCCCAGGTACTGTAAGTATAAATAAGCGACATTGTACAATCTCAGGTTCACGTTAAATGTTAACGCTATGCTGACAGTAGCGTGGGCTTACTGGTGTAGCCCCCGCTGCTTAGGGTGGTAACAACCTCCCAACTTTTTGAGATAAGAAATAGCCACACCCCTCCCTGCCTCATCTCCAATCGTTCCCCCCCCCCCACACCCCTAGTCACACATAACAAAGATTTCATAAGAAAAAGATGTTGTTTTATAATCCAAACCACACTTCTCCTTTCTATCCTAGTTCATTTTCCTTCATATTAATGTTTGAAAATAAGAAATATCATTTTAAAGGATAGGAATAATGTTTAAAGTCAATTAAACACTTTTTCAGTAGAAAAATACAGCAGATCTGTAAATCAGTACTGAAAGAGGGACACGTGAGGAAGAAAGAAGGACAGAGGGACAGGGTTCCCAAAGAGGGACTGTTCCTCCAAAAGAGGGACAGTTAAGAGCTATGTGGTAAGCATTTGTGAATCAACCTCAATGTCTTTTTTCCAAATTGCACTTTAATTAGCAATGGCTGTCAATCTATATGAGCCATTCCAAGTGACTGTGCAGCCTATGTACACACCAGTAGCAGATCCCAGCAACCAGTCAATAGTTATCCAGCTATATAATGCAGCAGAAGGTCATATATATATTTTTTTAAGTTTAGTACTCGTGGAAAGTCATGGGGTCCAACAGAGGGTAAAGGGGAGCAGCCCTTGCAGCCACACAATGGCCCAGAAGTGTTGGGGCCCCAACTACTTATCTCCATTGATCAGGTACAGCAGCCTCTCTATAGCAGATTTTGTTGTGGCCACACTTTCTTTTATAGTTGATGAAGTCATGATGGCTACAGATTATGGTAGCCAAACCTGTTTTATGACCTCTGGCAGATGGGCCCACTTTCCATGTAGTCACTAAAATTTGAGGGGAGGGGGTGTGAACATGGGGGAGGGCCCATTAGGTTTTTCTGGCATTCCCATGATTTGTAGTTCCACAGCTACTTTTTACGACATCTAAATGTTACCAATCCAGAGTAAGTTACTGTGACATTCTAGCAAAGCTGAGGGAGATGTATCAGGTTACACAGTGTAAACATTATTATTATTATTATTATTATAGATTTGTTGTATCAGAGCGGCTAGATTCATAAATCTTCCTTCTCACTAATCATGGCCCCCAAAATAAGAGGAGCCCCAAGCAACAGCACACAGAAAAAAACTATGAAAAAGTCTTTCCTGAATGTAATAGCTTGGTTTGCTGAGAGCACTTCTAATAATGGACAACTAATACACACTATATTACTACAACTGAACCAGAGCTCTAATTCCTTTAACAGACATATTTTAATGTATTTCTTTGTTTTTACATTGTTTTTACACAAGAATGTTGTGCTGCAGAAACATATATCCATTAGATAATATCTTAGAACAACATTGTCTGTGTTTCTTGGGGGAAGAACATAAGACCACTATATACTCAGCACATGCTTCTTTCTGTTGCATGGAATAAATATTGTATTATATTTCTTGAAAAATTGATAAAGAATCAACTTCAAGAAGTGTGCATTCTGGAAAGTTGTATCCCGTTTTATACCATAATAGTTATTTCAGTAAAATCCCGGCTGTTTTTTTTTTTTTTTAACACATTTTTATTGGACTGAAATATAAACAGTACAGTGAAAATGATCAACTAATCACATAGTGCAGCTAATCAAGATATTCCAGCAGTATATACTTGAAGGATATAACAGCATTGTTTCTTAAAACAGTAACTGGTAGGTGGCACTACATGAAGATAATGGTCAGCCCATTTTTTATATAATTTTTTCCTTTTAACTAGCCTGCACATGGCAAAGCCTCAACCTGAGGGAGCCATGGCAGGAAACCGTTAGGCTATTTCTAGCCTAATACCGCAGACGTCCTGATCTCCAAGCAAAAGCCCCTGGGAAGACCCAGATAAGACCAAGGCCCCAAATTCCAATAAAGGAATAAATGTTGTTTTTGCATCCCCCAAGTGACTTATGTAAAGGTAAGACGGGAGATAGACTGAATCTCAATCTCCTACATCAAATATACCCAGGTTTCCAGCTATACGTCCCAGTAGATACCATCTTGTCCATTTGAATGGTTGCATAATATTATTTAACTGCGTTCTTGGAACATATTTCTTAATAAATTGTCCCCAGAGTTTAAAGAATTTAGCAGTTGCCTTGGTCTTATGTTGCTCTGCATTAAACTTAGATATATACATTAAGGTGTGTAATGTATCCACCAGTTGTTTGTGGGATGGTGGAAGAGAGTGGACCCATTGGCTCATTATGCATTTTTTTGCTGCCACAAGAATAAAATGTTCTATAGGTTTAATATTTCTATCCGCCGTTGTTACTGAAGGGTTACTAGCGTGGAATAGGGCCTCCCAAAAAGTTAAGATTCTTTTCTTTGATGTAGTTATAGAGCATATTTGTTCTACCCTTTTCCAAAAACATTGAATCTGGGGACATTTCCATAGTAGGTGGGCCAAATCTGGTAGATGTAAGTTGCATTTTGGGCAGCTAGTAAGATAGGTAGAGTTTGGAGGGAGGTGCTTGAAATTAAAAGCATAGTAGCTTTTTGTCATAATTTTCAACTGCATCTCCCTCCATGTCTCCCCCTTTACCACCCTTCTCATGTCTAACCAACCAAGCTCCATTGCTTTACTTAGTTCATCTATATCACATCCCAAGGAGTCTGCCCAAAACCTTAGATATGTTTTAGCTGGTGATTTGATCCTGAAGGAGCGCAAATCAGAGTATAGCTCAGATATGGACCTATGGTCCTTCAAATTGCCCAAGATTTTCCACAACCCCCTGTGATCTGGCATAGGAGACCCCCCCAGAGCATGAGAGACATAGGTTCTGATCTGATGGTGTAAAAAGTTTTGTGGGTCTGTCATCTTGAATCGGGTTTTTAGCAGATCAAAGTCCAGTATTTTCCCGTTGGGATCTATTACCTGAGACAATTGAGTTATACCCTTAGTTTTCCATTCTGTTGCCATAGCATTCCATCTTCCTCCTGGGAAATCGGGAGACGACCAAAGAGGCGCAAGAGGGGATAAAAGGCCTGGGAGACCCAAGAATTTACGAAGTTCTCGCCAGGCGATACATGTATCTCGGAAAATTATATTGTTCTTAATATGCCAGGGGAGGTGTGCTAATTTAGTATGTAGGACTCCAGCAAGAGACCATGGTTTAACCATTTCCTCTTCTAAATGGGTATTGGTAACTGATTGCTTATTTCCTAGCCAGTCTCTGACATGTCTTAAAATCGCTGCAAGATTGTAGGCTCGTATATTGGGAAAATTAACTCCTAACTTTTCTATAGGATTTTGTAGTAATGCTAGAGGAATCCTTGCCTTCTTCCCTTGCCATAGGAATCTCTTGAACGCCCTCATCAGTCTTTGATTATCTTTGTGTTTAATCAATAAAGGCAATGTTTGTATAGGATATAATAATCTCCCAAAGCTTATCATTTTTATGAGGTGGCTCCGGCCCAATAGGGAAAGGGGTAGTTTCTCCCAGCCCTGTAGCTCTAGTACAACCTTGTCTACTATGGGGGTAATGTTAAGTTTATATAATTGTGTGGGTTCTCTTGGAATTTTTATTCCCAAGTACTGAAAGTAGGTGCGGGCTATATAGATACCTAATGCATTAGCTTTTTCTGGGCCCCTACCAGTACTAATAGAGCCTGAGAGAAACATGATGACCGATTTGGATCTGTTAATGGACAAGCCTGATAATGTGCGAAAGTTATCTAGGAACTTAAAGACTCTGTCTAAATCATAGTGTGGATTGCCTAGATAGAGTAAGATGTCGTCTGCGAAGAGAGAGCATTTAATTTCCTGTGTACCAATGGATATACCCGTAAAAACTTGGCTGGATCTAAGGTACTCAGCCAGTGGCTCTATGGCCAGATTAAATAGGAGGGGTGAGAGGGGACAGCCCTGTCTTGTCCCCCTTTTCAAAGGGAAAGTAGGCGAGGCTGTGGGTCCTATAACCAAACGGGCAATTGGGGAGGTATACATCAGGTGTACATAATCTAGAAAAGATCCACTGAACCCCATCCGCCGCATCACTAGGTCTAACCACTTCCAGTCTATACTATCAAAGGCCTTCTCGGCGTCCAGGGACAAAATCGCCCCTGAACCCCGAGAAGGCCCCACCAGCCTATGGTTCTCCAACACCGCAAGAACCTTTCTGATATTCGTTACTGCTGCACGCCCACGTATAAATCCCACCTGTGAGGTTTTAATGATCCTAGGGAGAATATCCGCCAGGCGGTCAGCCAGGATTTTGGACAATCCCGGCTGGTTAAACACAAAACTGGTCCTTAGCTCATATTCAATATGGCTTTTCAGACACTCTCTGCCATTAGCATATCATCACATATTTAAAAGTATCCCCTCTTCTCAATATGATAACATATGGAAGATGCTATAATGATTTTTTTTTTTCCAAAACCACACCTCACTTTGCTACTATGCTTGTCTGTGTTTTCACTTCTTAGTTAACTCCAAACAAGAAGTGAAGAGCAGGTACCATTCATTTGCAATGAGGTAGCGTTTATTGGTAACACCCAGCTTGCAACATAACTATACAGACATGTGTAACGATTGGTGTCAGCACACAGAGAGAATCTGATTATTGGTGATCTGCAGTATAACCAACAATACAGATATATACCCGATTATTGATGATCTGCAGAATCACCAATAATACAAGTATGACTAACCTCTGGACACCTGATAAAGTGTAAGTGTTTTGGTGCAACAGTAGGCTGTCTCCCGTGGGGCGGGAGACGCAGATAACAATGAGCATGGACCACCTGAGGAGCAGGTGGCCCTTGGCTGTGTGTGAAATATCTCCTAGGAAAGGGGATAGAGATAACCTGCGAGCCAGTGATTCCCTGCAATACTGGGAATCAGACTATACTGCAGCAAAATGACTCCTAAGGGATAGAGCCCCTGACTGAACTGCAGAGAGGCCTCTCTGAGGAACGGGAGGTCTCTGCAGCTACCTGACACTTGGCAGAGTAGTGTCACAGGTAGTACAGACAGACTGAACACTCAAGGTATGAGTGACAGCCAGAAGATTCGGCAACACACGAGCAGATAAGGTACAGAGACAGAAGGCTGATTCGGTAACCAGGTAAAGGCAGGGTTTGGCAACAGGTAGGCAGATATGCATAGGTACCGAATCAGAAAGCAGGAGAGAGGTCGAGAGAGCAATTGGTCATAACAAATAAAGCAGAGGCCTAGTCTAGAGTGTGAGGTCCGTGGTCTCAACACCCAGGAACTGGTCTAAAGTATAACACAGCTCTGACACAGTATTCCTAAGCTTGGGTGTGTGGTCCTTGGTCACAACACCCTGGAACTGGTCTAAGGTATGACACAGCAATGACACAGTATTCCTAAGCTTGGGTGTGAGGTACTTGGTCACAACACCCTGGAACTGGTCTAAAGTATAACACAGTATTCCTAAGCTTGGGTGTGAGGTCCGTGGTCACAACACCCTGGAACTGGTCTAAAGTATAACACAGTAATGACAGAGTAATCCTAAGCTTGGGTGTGAGGTCCGTGGTCACAACACCCTGGAACTGGTCTAAAGTATAACACAGTATAACAATAGCGTAATCTGGCTAAGTGTGAATTCCCAGGTCCACCTGGTTCTAACACACTGTAGAATCTGACTGAGGTCTGAGTGCTCACACGTAAGTATTCGCAACGGCAGACAACCAGCAACTGACAAGCAAGATCTATATATACTTGCAGTGCTGTGCAGCTCCGCCCGAGCCACTTAGCCAATCTAGAGTCCAGCTGGGATCAGCTGATCGGCCTGATCAGCTGATTCCCCTTCTGCTGGTATAAATGTCCTGTCGCCTGGCGCGCGCACGCGTAGCTCTCCAGCTGTGTGAACTAGAAGGTCCAGCCAAGCCAGACGCGTGTCGCTGCATGGAAACCGCTGGTCTGAACGCGGAGATAGCCGCCCTGTCGCTAGACCACGCGGCGGCATCTCCGCTGTTCATTACAGTATGCTTCTAAAAACAGGTTACACATTAGTGTACTGGCAGGGTTAGGGTGAGGCACCAGGTGGTGTCTTAGGGTTAGGCATAGGTAGAGGGAGGGTTCAGTGGGAGAGTAGGCAGGGGCTTTATTATACATTACCAGCTTGCAGTGATCACGTTTCTTCCACTTTCTGGTTAGGTTGCAAGTGTCCTGCAGCCAGTCAATCACCATGCGACTTCCCTGTCCCTGTATGGTGATTGGCTGGCTGCAGGACACCTGCAAACTTACCAGGAAGTGGAGGACATGCAATCGCCTTGAGCAGTTAATGTATAATGCTAGATAAATAAGCTTTTTGGACATTTCTAAAATGTTAAATAACATTACCAACAAGATGTCATTACCGGCATCACCCAGCACCAGAATTTTTAAATGTATGCCGCCTTCATCCCCTCTGCCACGTCAGTTTGTTATGGTGATGCCGGCACACTAATGTAAGCTGGTTTTAGAAGCACGCCTGTATAGTTATGATGCAAGCTGGATGTTACCAATAAACACTACCTCTCTGCAGTGAAATGGTGTCCACTTTTTACTTCTTGTTTGGAACTACCTACATTTCTTCTTTATTTTAACACTGGAGCACACGTTTGGGAACATCAGCACAGACAGACGACTGTTGACATGGAGAGATCCTTCTACTTTCCCATGTACTATTATTGCGTGTTGCACTGAACATTTACTTCTACTTGTTTACTACTTAGTTAATCATAGCTTCCAAACTACCATGGAGTCAAAAGACCTATAGTGCATGTTCTGGGTCACAGACACTCTGGACAATTATAAAGCCATAGAAAGTTATAACATCTGGGTAGAACACAACAGCTGTTTTTGCACTATTATTTTACCCCATGGCTTTTCTTGGCAAGAAGTAAGTTTGTTTACTTTGATGTTGATAGTTATTGGATTGATAAGATCTTATTGGTCAGATAAGCTAGTAAGATTATAGTAAAGGTGGCCATACATTAGGCGACTTGGTGGCCGATCGACTATCCAATTCGATTATTATAATTGAATTGCATGAAAGTCGGTGCCGCCAAGTGCATGCCTGACCGACAAAGCGACCAGTTTCAGGATGGAAATTGGTCGCATTGACGATAGCGCATGGTGCAAGATGTCAGCCCAAAGTTGGTTGGTCGGGTGCGCGGTGGCAACGGCGTGCAATTTCCCGACCACTGACAAAACCATCCGATGCCTCGCTGCTATGTCCCCCCAATGCCCTCCGTGCCAAAGTGTATACTTTACCTGTCCGCGGCCTCAGCTTGTCCCCCACTGCTCTTGGCGCATACACGCACGCCCCACGTGGTTTCCTGGTAAGGGCTCATGTGACGCCCTTACTAGGAAACCGCGTGGGGCGCACATATATGTGGAAGAGGAGAATGCGCCCGGAGCAGTGGGGGACAAGCGGAGGCTGTGGACATGTAAAGTGTACACTTTGGCACGTCGGGCATTAGGGGGGCACAGCGGCGAGGCAGCGCACAGGACGGATTCTGGATCAATTTCACAGCATCAGAACTTTGTTTTTCTTAGCCAAGCCTCGTGTTTAGCTGCACAGAGGAAAACTGCATGGGCGGTTTTCCCCTGATGCTGTGCAATGCATGATGGGATTTCTGATGTTGTTGTTCTCCTTCTGCGGTTTTGGTGCATTTTTTTTTTAAATTTAGAATTTGAGATTTGAAGCCTAGCGCACGCAGCTGGGAGGGGAGATCAGAACACAGGACAGTTGGAATGGTCTCATGCTCTCTGTAACCTCCTCTCAATCAAAAAGATGGCTGCCCCATGAAAAAGATGACTGCCCCATGAAATCACAAACATTTGCCCGTTGTTTTAAAACAGGGTGGGTAAGAGATTATATTGACTATCTATTTTAATTAACACAACTAATGTAACTTAATGGCAGTATGTTTGTTTAGGCTGAAGTTCCCCTTTAAAGAGAACCTGTACTGAGTAAAAATATTTAAAATAAACACATGAGGTAACTTCAAATAACCATTACATAGTATATATACATACCTTGCCATCAGTTCCTCTCAGAAGCTCACCATTTTCTTCTGATAATAATCCCTTCCAGTTCTGACAATATTTTATCAGATCTGAAATATATCAGTTGCTGTCAATAAAATATCAGTTGCTGTCAGTTATAGCTGAGAGGAAAACTGATGTACCAGGTAATGTCCATGTTTCCCTATGGCTCAAGTGGGCGATGTTACAGTTTAACTGTGTGCTGACCAGAAAGCTGTTATGGGTAATGGCCATTTTCAAAATGGAGAACGGAACATTCCCTTGATCACAGTGAACAAACAGGACGCGGGACAGGAGAAAGACACTGAGGAGTAGACTACATTGAAGGTAAATATGACTTGTGTATGCTTATTTTGACTTTTAATTTTCAGTTCAGGTTTTCTTTAAGGACCAGACAAACACAGAACATTTATATTGAACTTTTCTGACAGACTTCAAGTGCCAGAGCTGCAGCTACTAGGGCACGCTCTATAGGCAGTGGCAGTGTTAGGGAGTCTTTCCCAAGGACTTCTCGCTGAAGGCTTACTGCCTTTTTTCATGCTGTCGTTCAGCGATTTCTGTAATTGGTCGACAGTGGTTACCTGGTAAGGAGCCAACTGGCTCCTTATCGACAGACAGAAGCTCAGCTGTCATATGTAGATTCTACACCGCATCAGAGCCAGAGAGTTGCAAGTGCAGTGTATATTCTCACTTCCAGTGACCGAACTGGTTAAAAGAAACCTGAAGCGAGAGGCATATGGAGGCTGCCATATTTATTACCTTATGTACCAGTTGCCTGACAGTGCTGCTGATCTCTTTGGCTGCAGTAGTGTCTGAATCACACACCTAAAGCAAGCATGAGGCTAATCTTTGTCAGAATTTTTGTCAGCATCATCTGATCTGCATGCTTGTTCAAGGCCTATGGCTAAAAGTATTAGAGGCAAAGGATCAGCACGGCAGCCAGGCAATGTGCATTGTTTAAAAAGAAAAATATGGTAGCCTCTATATCCCTCTCACTTCAGGTTCACTTTAAGAATAATATAAAGTTAACCAAGGACTACACTTTTAAGGTTAGTGTTGGGTGACTCTGCCCAAAGCACAGACCATAACTTCCAAGTAGCCCTAAATCAGTGCACCACATCCATGGCACCAAGAGGAAGCATACTGTGAGAATGTTATTATTATCATTATTATTATGCATATATAGTGCCGACACCTGTATTACGTTAAAGAATACACTAAATGCATTATGGTATTAACTCTCCTTTTAAGGAGCTTATGATCTTATTTAGACTTGGATAATTATAACTTTAGGATTAGCCAATTATAAAGCCAAGGTATATTTGCGGACTAAAAGAAAAACTGTTATAAGCCAAGGTAAGCTGTCAATGAAACTATGAAAAGTTGTTAGGACATCATAATAGCCAGTTATAAAGTCCGGTAAGCCATGATACAAAGGTAAGCTGTAATGAAGCTTGAATGATTTATGACACCAGAGTATGCAATAATGAAGTCAGGAGGTTTATTATTACACCAGGGTTAGCAATTATCAAGCCAGGGCGAGTATAATTATTCTTTGAGAAAGCAGGCTGGCAGGCATGTGAAATTTGTGTCCTTTTTTTTTACCTATGTGCTTCAAAATAAAAGATCCAATTTTTTTATATTTTTGGAACTCTTAAAAACAGATTAACACTGCGTGAGACTTGCTTAGAGATTTCCTGGTAGTAGGTAAAATAAAATCTGAAAGAAACCTTAAAGCAGACCCAAGTTAAAATTGATGAAGCTTCGCACAATATTTAACATTAAATGTTAATAAGATGTTCTAAATAAACAATCATTTAAAGTGTACCTGTAGGGAAAAACAAAAGTTTGCTTTCTTAAAACAGAAAGAATTTGCAATAATTCAGGTTGGAGTGAGTTTGAGATGTCTCCCAAGGCATCACTGTTGAATATATGCAAATTAACCATTGTACCCTAAACACACCTCCAGAACCGCTGGAATGCAATGATGTGTCAGCTTGTTAATTTGTACAGAGCCATAATAATCCAACATGCACACAGACTGTTTCGGATTGTTTGATCCTCATCAGTGCATGGCATGGATTAATTTGGCTCTATGTAGTAGGGCTTGTAACACCGAGAGGGACAGACTAACCAGCAAGCTCATGGTGACCCAGAACTCATTGGAGTGTGTAAGGGACTACAATGGTCCTAAAAGCCCCCTTACTAAGATGTTAAGAAAAATTAATCCATGCCATGCACTGATGAGGATCAAACAATCCGAAACAGTCTGTATGCATGTTGGATTAAAATAAATAGAAAGAAAAGTGCGCTCCTCTCCACAGACCTCAAATGTTAAAATTATTATTAACCTGGTGCGCTCTAAATGGTAGAGATGTGTGTCCCCTTTCAGTAATTTTATATGCAACTAAGCGCTCAACAGGTCTACAGTATACACATAATTCTTTTTTTACTCTCAAATAGGCACAGTATGATACCCCCCAAACCAAAAAAATCCGATCCCCCTCACAGCAATAGTGCACAATGCATATACTCTTCACAATGTGTAAACATAGGCGAAAGTCCAAGTGCTCAGGCCCAATACGATAGCCTGAGTAAATGTCCTTATACTTCTCACGCCTGTATTCCCAGTCCTTGTCACACAATCCAAACTTGCAATATTGTCATCAATTAATAGAATACTTAATGTAAAATGATCATGCTCACCAGATGAAAATGCCAATCACTACATTTGGCATTTAGCGTATGTGGCCCAGCCTGCAAAAGCCTTCTTGTGTCTTCAATGGACTCACCGCGGTACATGTAAAAAGACAAGAGGAACCTCTATGGTGTAGAACGTTGGTTCATATATACTTCACCTCGTGTCTGCCACACAAACCTCCACCAGTGTGAACCACACCTACAATCCGTTTACAGACACGCTGGCCTCTTACCAGATCATATGGCTGACCAATTAAGACCAGCATAAGCGCCTGCAGCGAGGTGTCACAATTCCTTCTCAGGCACGTCCCTCCAGTCTCTCAGCAACTTTGAACTCAGACAGACACTCCAATAGCGTAACACCGTTTATTCCAATAAAAAATGTATTGCGCATGTAAAATATCCTCGAAGTTTCAGCGTCTCCCTCCGTGGATAGGCTCCACCCAACTAGTTTCGTCAGGATGACTCATCAGGGGCTTGGCCTTCCACCGGGGGAGACGCCTATTATATATCCAACAGTCTCCTACCTTCAATGACGTGTAAAGATGCCGCCCACCTACTCCATTACCTCAGCGGAGGTCATTGTGTATTGCGGAATCCCGCCACCTATCTTCCCCGCACTAGTCCCATTTAGTAACATAGCGTGTGCCACCAATAAAGATGAAAAACCCATGTATATTCTTAGTATCCTCTTCCTGGGACCTACGTGTAAGCAAACACCACCCCCTCCCTGTGTTGTGCACTTTCATTAGATGGCACCTCTCGGCTAACACCGCCCACTGCCTGCGTTGTGCACTCTTATTGGTTGGCGCATGCCGGCCTCCCCTCAGCGGGAGTGCCCATCACCATGGTGATTTTTTATCTTGTATTCACACACTGACAGCTCAGAGCCTCGCACATGTGTACTGCCCGCATAACGCTGCAAATGTACGCTGAGCATTGCCTAGCCATCATAGCCATCCAGTAGTGGTGAAACTACCCCCCACATCACCCTTGCACCTAATCTTGCTGTATAGTGACAGAAATACCCCCTGAGCATTATCCCCTAACACTAAACCCCTACAGCTGGATGCTGTTGTGATAGAGTGTCGGAATCTGTGTGCATCACCCTTACACATCCACATAAATCACATCAACAGACCCCCATATATATTATGTAAAATACTTTAAACTAAAAGCAGATAACAAAAACGATAGTCCAAAATCCATACTCCCACTTAATCAATCATCTGAAATATAGCAATTAATGTCTAATTCCACATTCAATCCCCCTGGTTTTAGTGTTTTTAATTCGTATATCCAACGAGTTTCCATTTTCGAGATCTCCCTCACCTTATGACATCCTCTCCATCTGGTGGTCAGTTTTTGGATACCCTGAAAGGTAAGTAGACTCGGGTCTCTGAAATGTTTATCATCAAAGTGTTTGGAAACACTATGCCCCTGGAAGCCCTTTAAAATGTTATTAATATGCTCCCCCACCCGTGCCTTTAAAGATCTCTTAGTTCTCCCCACATATTGTAGCCCACATGGGCACCCCAAAAGATATACCACATGGGTGCTACAGCAGTGTATAAATTCTCGTATCTTATGACTATTGCCTGTCAGATGACTTAATACAGTCTGTGTTTTGATTCCCTGTGCTCTCTCACATACAGTACATTGTCTACATGGGAAAAAAACCCACCTGTCCGCACATATCAGTCCTATTAGTGACTTTCGGGCCTTCTATATATGTTTTAACCAATTTCCGTTGCAGATTGTCTGCCCGTCTGTAGATGAAATGTGGCTTAACCGGTAGTGCAGCCCCCAACACCGGATCAGTTCTCAGCAGTCCCCAATGCTTTCCAATCACTTTCTCTACTTCCCTATACTGGGAGTTATAATCCAAGATGATAGCATGTTTAAAACCGTTCTGTTTGTCCCGTGTATCCCTTTCTACCAGAAACCCATCTCTACTACATTGAAGGACTTCTTCAGCTGTTTTTTCTAACTCCCTTCGCTCATACCCCTTCTCCACAAATTTCTCAATTAGCATTCCTGTCTGCATAATATAGTCAACATCCTTCGTGCAATTTCTGCGAATCCGACAAAATTGTCCTCTGGGTATATTCTGCAACCATTTAGGGTGATGGCAACTACCAATAGGAATGTAAGAGTTCCTGTCTGTTTTTTTAAAAAATGTTTTTGTCCCCACTATCCCTTCTTTTTTCATAATAACAATGTCAAGGAAATCCAACTCAACCGCATCACTTTTTGCCGTGAGATGGATCCCCAGGTCATTGTCATTGAGCCACCCAACATATTCCTGCAATTCACTACTTGTGTCTTCCCAGATCCAGAATAGATCGTCAATAAACCGCCGCCATTTACTAACTTTATGACTCTCGGGGCACGCCAGGACCCTCCTCTCCCACTGATCCATAAAAATGTTCGCTACGCTGGGGGCATATTTAGCCCCCATTGCGCAGCCAAGGATCTGTAGATAAAATTCACCTCCATACCAGAAGTAATTGTGGGTTAACCAAAAATCTAACAGCTGTAGAATGAAATCAATTTGTTCCCCTCTGATCATACCTTGATCCAAGAGGGCTTGTTCAACAGACTTCAACGCTTCGTCATGTGGGATTATGGTGTATAAAGAGGTCACGTCTGCTGTGACCAATAAACTGTTATCATTGATTGCAATACCATTGGTAGCCTGAAGGAAATGCTTGGTGTCCTTAAGGAGATATGGTAACTTCTGCACTACCGGTTGTAAAAATGTATCAATGTATTCTCCTATCCTTTGATTTATGGACCCAATACCGCTAATTATTGGCCTTCCAGGTGGAGCTTCCAGATTTTTATGTATTTTCGGGTTGCTATACATTACAGGGATCCTGGGGGCGTCAACAACAAGATATTTGAACTCCGCATCTTTCAATATGCCCTTATCTAAACCACCCCTAAGAATCTTTCTCAAAACTTCTTTATATTCAAATGTGGGGTCTCCCCTTAATTTTTTATAGGTGGTGCTATCCCCAATAATCTTCCTCATTTCTTGTTTGTATTGTTTTTCATGCAGGATCACCACCCCTCCCCCTTTGTCAGCCGGTCTAATAAGCACTTCTTTCTTTTTGCTTAACTGTTGAATTTGTTCCAATTCAGATTTGTTTTTTCTGATCTGAATTTTTTCTAAATCGTTCAGAACCATATTCTTAAAATTTTGGACCGTTCCATCTTTAGACATATCAGGGGGATTGAATGTGGACCTATTCCTTAAGCCTGTATGTTTAAAATCAGAGGGGCAAGCACTATTAATCATTCTAGGCATTTGTCCTTCCTTTGAAAGAAAATATCTCTTCATATTCAGTTTCCTCACATATTTATGTACATTAATGTATGCATCAAATGTATTCAACCCCTGTGCAGGGGCATATTTCAAACCCTTGTCAAGAACCTTTATCTCTGCTTTTGTTAGTGGTACCCCACTTATGTTAAAAATACCCTTTCCCTCTACTCTCTTCTTCTTTTCTGATCTCCCTCCTCTTCTTCCTCTTCTATTCCTCTTTTTCGCGTATTCCTCATAAGATACTCTACATCCTCCCATTGACTCCTTCCTCCCCCTTTCCCCCCTAAAAAATGATGATGTATAGTTTCTTCAGTTTCTCTACTAAGAGGCTCGAACATATTGTATGTGGGGGGGTAATTACCCCATCTTTCTTTTTCCTCCCAGCTTCCTCTAGCCGGTTCTCTCCTAGGGGGGCTCCGGCCCCTGTTGGCAGGATGCTTAAAGGGGTCATATGGGTATTGTTTGGAAGTACCACCTCTCCCTCCTCTATACCCACCCCTACCTCTATTGGGTTTGGTTACTTCCCATCTTTCCTCATTAGGGAGCCTGGTATCCCTCCTCACAGGGGAGGGGTATGCCACCCTTTGATGATTGGGACCTCTCCCTAATGTGTAGCGAGGATAATATTCCCCAACACTCCCTCTGTCTTGATCAACAAACCGTTGGGGTCTTTGTTCACCCGACTGTGGTACCGTCTGGTGATGAATATCTGCTGTTTCTTTGGTGCTAACCTCCTCCTCCTCTTTCTTCGTTTTTCTTTTCGTTTGCTCAATTTGCCATTTATACGCCACCTTCTTTTTATATTCCTGCCAATCATTCTGAAATCTACAAATCCTTTGTTCGCTTACTTCCCTTTCATTTTTTTGTATAACCTTACTTAAAATGCTGGCATTATTAACAAAGACCTCTTCTAACTGATGACTCTCCATCCTGATCTTAATCACATCAATTTCCTTCCCCAACCTATCCAACCTACTCTGTTTCCTTTTAGCCAGTAATTTCAATAAATTGACCTCACAGTTATTCAGGAATTCTCCCAGCTCTCGGTCATTTTCATCACTTTCTTCCCCGCCATTGGGCAGTACATCCCACCTAAATCTCCTAAGAATGATACCTTCAGCTGCCCCTTTTTTGAGACTAGCCAAATCCCACCATGCACTAGTTTCTTTCATAATCAACCCCTGTAATTGTTTGAACATTCCGTCCCTGGAGAGATGATTGGGGTCAGGTTCCTTGACAAACACTTTGTCAAGGTCAATAATCCCCCTGTTCCTTATTTCAAAAACTTCCATAGTGTTGTGAGTATGCAGCACCAAACAAAACACAAAAACTATATTAAAATAAATAGAAAGAAAAGTGCGCTCCTCTCCACAGACCTCAAATGTTAAAATTATTATTAACCTGGTGCGCTCTAAGTGGTAGAGATGTGTGTCCCCTTTCAGTAATTTTATATGCAACTAAGCGCTCAACAGGTCTACAGTATACACATAATTCTTCTTTTACTCTCAAATAGGCACAGTATGATAACCCCAAACCAAAAAAATCCGATCCCCCTCACAGCAATAGTGCACAATGCATATACTCTTCACAATGTGTAAACATAGGCGAAAGTCCAAGTGCTCAGGCCCAATACGATAGCCTGAGTAAATGTCCTTATACTTCTCACGCCTGTATTCCCAGTCCTTGTCACACAATCCAAACTTGCAATATTGTCATCAATTAATAGAATCCTTAATGTAAAATGATCATGCTCACCAGATGAAAATGCCAATCACTACATTTGGCATTTAGCGTATGTGGCCCAGCCTGCAAAAGCCCTCTCGTGTCTTCAATGGACTCACCGCGGTACATGTAAAAAGACAAGAGGAACCTCTATGGTGTAGTACGTTGGTTCATATATACTTCACCTCGTGTCTGCCACACAAACCTCCACCAGTGTGAACCACACCTACAATCCGTTTACAGACACGCTGGCCTCTTACCAGATCATATGGCTGACCAATTAAGACCAGCATAAGCGCCTGCAGCGGTGTCACAGTTCTTTCTCAGGCACGTCCCTCCAGTCTCTCAGCACCTTTGAACTCAGACAGACACTCCAATAGCATAACACCGTTTATTCCAATAAAAAATTGTTTAAAATTGCACTTACAATCTCCATTAAAACTATGCGCATGTAAAATATCCTCGAGGTTTCAGCGTCTCCCTCCATGTATAGGCTCCACCCAACTAGTTTCGTCAGGATGACTCATCAGGGGCTTGGCCTTCCACCGGGGGAGACGCCTATTATATATCCAACAGTCCTCTACCTTCAATGACGTGTAAAGATGCCGCCCACCTACTCCATTACCTCAGCGGAGGTCATTGTGTATTGCGGAATCCCGCCACCTATCTTCCCTGCACTAGTCCCATTTAGTAACATAGCGTGTGCCACCAATAAAGATGAAAAACCCATGTATATTCTTAGTATCCTCTTCCAGGGACCTACGTGTAAGCAAACACCACCCCCTCCCTGTGTTGTGCACTTTCATTAGATGGCACCTCTCGGCTAACACCGCCCACTGCCTGCGTTGTGCACTCTCATTGGTTGGCGCATGCCAGCCTCCCCTCAGCGGGAGTGCCCTTCACCATGGTGATTTTTTATCTTGTATTCACACACTGACAGCTCAGAGCCTCGCACATGTGTACTGCCCGCATAACGCTGCAAATGTACGCTGAGCATTGCCTAGCCATCATAGCCATCCAGTAGTGGTGAAACTACCCCCCACATCACCCTCGCACCTAATCTTGCTGTATAGTGACAGAAATACCCCCTGAGCATTATCCCCTAACACTAAACCCCTACATCTTCACATTAGGGAGAGGTCCCAATCATCAAAGGGTGGCATACCCCTCCCCTGTGAGGAGGGATACCAGGCTCCCTAACGAGGAAAGATGGGAAGTAACCAAACCCAATAGAGGTAGGGGTGGGTATAGAGGAGGGAGAGGTGGTACCCCCAAACAATACCCATATGACCCCTTTAAGCATCCTGCCAAAAGGGGCCAGAGCCCCCCTAGGAGAGAACCGGCTAGAGGAAGCTGGGAGGAAAAAGAAAGATAGGGTAATTACCCCCCCACATACAATATGTTCGAGCCTCTTAGTAGAGAAACTGAAGAAACTATACATCATCATTTTTTAGGGGGGAAAGGGGGAGGAAGGAGTCAACGGGAGGATGTAGAGTATCTTATGAGGAATACGCGAAAAAGAGGAATAGAAGAGGAAGAAGAGGAGGGAGATCAGAAAAGAAGAAGAGAGTAGAGGGAAAGGGTATTTTTAACATAAGTGGGGTACCACTAACAAAAGCAGAGATAAAGGTTCTTGACAAGGGTTTGAAATATGCCCCTGCACAGGGGTTGAATACATTTGATGCATACATTAATGTACATAAATATGTGAGGAAACTGAATATGAAGAGATATTTTCTTTCAAAGGAAGGACAAATGCCTAGAATGATTAATAGTGCTTGCCCCTCTGATTTTACACATACAGGCTTAAGGAATAGGTCCACATTCAATCCCCCTGATATGTCTAAAGATGGAACGGTCCAAAATTTTAAGAATATGGTTCTGAACAATTTAGAAAAAATTCAGATCAGAAAAAACAAATCTGAATTGGAACAAATTCAACAGTTAAGCAAAAAGAAAGAAGTGCTTATTAGACCGGCTGACAAAGGGGGAGGGGTGGTGATCCTGCATGAAAAACAATACAAACAAGAAATGAGGAAGATTATTGGGGATAGCACCACCTATAAAAAATTAAGGGGAGACCCCACATTTGAATATAAAGAAGTTTTGAGAAAGATTCTTAGGGGTGGTTTAGATAAGGGCATATTGAAAGATGCGGAGTTCAAATATCTGGTTGTTGATGCCCCCAGGATCCCTGTAATTTTATAGCAACCCGAAAATACATAAAAATCTGGAAGCTCCACCTGGAAGGCCGATAATTAGCGGTATTGGGTCCATAAATCAAAGGATAGGAGAATACATTGATAAATTTTTACAACCGGTAGTGCAGAAGTTACCATATCTCCTTAAGGACACCAAGCATTTCCTTCAGGCTACCAATGGTATTGCAATCAATGATAACAGCTTATTGGTCACAGCAGACGTGACCTCTTTATACACCATAATCCCACTGTAATGATCGCTGCTGCAGCAGCTATTGCTGGAAGTAGTGCTGCAGCTCAGGCAGTTCTGATGTCTTTCCATGCAAGCTGCATAGGTTTGTCTGTCTTTCCCTGCTGTCAGCTTGTGACTGATTATCATTCACCTGTGTGGGAATCTGCATGTCTGCTCCCATTGGATGACCTCAGTATAAAGATCTGCTTCCTGCAGGGTTTCCTTGGGTTTTCATAGCTTCAGCTTAAGCCTGTCTTGCTGTCGCTTTAGCCCCCGATCGTGTTTCTTGTTCTAAAGATACTTTGCTGGTTTTGCATCATATATTGGTTCATTGCCAATATATATGCATACCAGCACGTTTATTATTTTCCTTGTATTTGTGTTACGTGATACATCAGTGTCGCTGATGTATATGTACACGAACTGTTTATATCCTGTGTTCAGTTAGTCAGTTTTCCAGCACGTTTTGGTAGTTTGCGCGTACCGTGAACACCCGTGCTGAGCTAGTTATCCTGTTCCTGGTCCTGTTTGTGGATTGCGTTCATCTCTGCGAAGAGATAACGAATCCTTCTGAATCCTGTTCTGTTACCGTTTGTGGATTGCGTTCATCTCTGCGAAGAGATAGCGAATCCTTCTGAGTCCTGTTCCCTGTATTACTCCATTCCTAGTCAGCGTTCCTGCTTATGTCATATATCGGTTCATTGCCGATATATACATATGTTAGTCAGACGTTACAAATAGTTTCATTGATAGCTGTAATTGTAATACGCTAGGAAAACATACTTATTGTATATTTATCTGTGTTACGTTTATCTATCTTAATCCTGCTATTTTCTGACTGTCCTGTCCTGTCTTTGTGAGGCACGCCATCGCCGCAGCGCATTGGCTGCCTCATTCCAGTCTGTCTGGTTTTGGACGCTTGCTGTCGCTAAGTAACCGCTAGCTAGCAAGCGTTCATTCTGTCTACCTGTCCTGATCTCCTCAGTTCTGGTTTGTGCGCTCGGCGCTACTTTGCGCTGAGACTTTATTACGAAAGCATTGTTTGTGGCTGTCAGATCTGCACCGGCTCTGTGCGCCACAATCTCCTATTGGAGTCAGTCAGAGCCGGGCCGAGGCATAGGCTGGAGAGGCTCCAGCCTCAGGGCGCAGTGTAGGAGGGGGCGCAGAATTCATTCAGCTGTCATTCCTAATTGTGTTTGAAGCAGAAAGAAATAAGAAAAGGGGATACATAGCAGTGACTGCAAGCCAGATAACTAGATATTAAGTTGTTGGGGAGGTTGTGGGCCCATGGGGGCCTCTTAGTCTAATAGCAATCAGTATGTGACGGCTGGGGTGGCAGGGATGGAGGGGCGCACTTTGGTGTCTCAGCCTTGGGTGCTGGAGGACCTTGTCCCGGCTCTGGAGTCAGTCCTCCCCTCCACTATACTAGGGATAGCCTGTTTCCTTGTGCTAGTGTGTGTACCTCCTCCACGCCAGCTCATGCGTTGCATGCTGACTGTGGAGAATACACCACCAAGCGTCACATTATGAAAACCCCATTACCAATCCCCATTGTGGGGGGGAGTCCCAGAAAGTATGACACTGTTAATTATGGTTCCTGTTCCTTTAAGAAATTTGAAGAACTTAGCTCTGAAACAGAAAATGAGTTTTTCTCTGAATGTGCCAGGTTCCTGGCCAATCCTGATCTCCAAGCGACTCCTGTTTCAACCTGGGCACTCCAACTAAGTTATATTTTGTTTAAAGGGGAATTATTCCAGTGGGCATTTGATGTTCTCAATCATTCCGATTTGAAAGATAGACCGCTGGAATTTCTAGCGTTTGTGATCCATAACTGGTTACGCATAGATCCATTGCCTTTTCCTCTTAGGGCCCGTTTCCACTCTCGCGGAAACGGCCGCGAATCCGCAGAGTTTCCCCGCAGGCAAATCGCGCGGGGAAACTCTGCCATAGGGGACAACGGCGCCGCCGGCCGAATCGCTTGCAGTAGCGATTCGGCCGGAAACCCCCACAGAATTCGCGGCGGAGGCTGCGATTCCCATAGCCGTGCATGGCACGGCTGATGGGAATCGCCTGCGATCCCGCCCACCCGCTCAGTGCCGGCGTGCGTCTACGAGACGCACGCCGCACTAGTGGAAACGAGCCCTTAATGAACTCCTGGCAGCAGGCCAATCAGCTGCTCCTTCAATTGCTTGCAAGAATGAGCAGCAAGCAGAAAGTGTTACTGATAATTTTCCTGCAGCTTTGAATAAATTACCAAAAACCGCAAGGTCAAAGGCAAAACGCAAACGTTCTAAGAAACGTGTCCAATCTGCAGAATCATTATCCTTAGCGACTGAGACCTATAATGAGATTCTGCCATTAACAGATAATGAAATGCAATTGTCTTTCAGGGGAGTTAAATGGACTTATGAAACTACTAATGAACTTTCCTCCCTGGCTAGGGAAAATAAAGATTTTTGTTTAAAAGAATTATCTGAGTATGATTATGATGAGATATTACAGAGTATTGAACAAATCAACTTATTTGTGAACCAAGGGAAGTTTGCATACACTACAGTTCAACACTTGCTACAGGTATTGGAGATTCTTAAGAATAAGGAATCTGCCAATCACCTGCTAATTAACCCTATACATGTGCCTGCCACAATCATATCTGCAAACCATGATCTGCCTGTTAAGTATGCATGGGATCCTCCATTCGAGAGGGGAGAGATGGAAGCCCTGGTCTGTGAATGGAAGAATGATTCAAGTTCATTTTGTCAATTTTACAGTGCAAAAAGTGAAATGGTATTGAACGCATGCATTAAGTCAGCCTATAACCTAATAGAGGCTGGTGTGTGTAGGTATGACTGTGTGGCTCCCTTGATTGATGTGTGGGAACTGATTTTGGATGATTTTTATGTGACTCCGAATTCGCAAATTTGGCGTTCTGACCCGCCTGCTTCAGCACCTTTGGCTGATTCAGCAGGTGATTCGGAGTTCTTTTTGTGTGAAATTGAAGTTCCTGCAATTCCACCCTGTACCATGGATAACTCAGTGTTACTTCCCAGTAAAACAGAAGCCACTGATACATTCTTAACCTTGCCCTGCGCAAATTTCTCAGCAGAGAATCCAGAGGTCCTGCTGACTTCCGAGTCCAGCCTAGCCAGTACTCATGACTCTTTGTTTAGTGAAACAGACACCAGAAAAATCTTGCCTGTCTCTGCAAACACTTCTGCAGAAATTACCTGTGTTAATAAAGTTGAACTCCTGTCTGATCCAGCAGATGCGCAAACATTGTGTCTTGATCTTCCTGTTTCTACACCTCGCTCTAGTTTCGTGAATAGCTCAGAGCATCTGCTATGTGAACCTGAAATCGCAGAATTATTACCTTGTTCAGAAAATTTTCCAATAAATTTGCCCTGTACCATGAATTGTGCAGTAGATCTCTCCAATGAAACTCAGGTCACAGAATCATTATGCTGTCCAGCAGGTGCTTCCATGGTTTTGCCCTGCAATATGGACTGTTCAGTGATCCTGTCCAGTGAAGCTGTGGTCGCAGAGTCTTATGCTTCACCCAGTATTTTGGATACTTTAAACCCTCTAGCAGAGGAGGCTGAAGCACTGCTTACCTCAGTTGGTGTTGCAGTAATATTCACTTGTCTAGCAGCTGTTTTGGAATTACAGTCTGCTCTAATAAAACTTGATGAATTTCTGCCCAGCAAAGCAGAAGCCATTGAAATATTGTCCTCGTCAGCAAGTGTGTCAGATACATTGCCCTGTACACAGTCTGATTTAACCAATGTTGTTGAGTCCCTCTCCAGTGTTGTAACAGCCGAGGAACTCCAGCCCTGTCCTCTGAATGTTTCAGAAGTCTTGCCCTGTAACATGGATAATTCTGATTCTCTGGTCAAAATAATAGAAATCTCAGAATTTCAGTCCGGTCTGATGAGTGTTCCTGAAACCCAGCCCTGTATCCTGAAAGATTCTAGTTCTCTGGCCGCTGTGGCAGAGGTTCCAGAGTCCCCTTCCTGTCCAGGGAATTCCTCAGTTTTGCCTAGTCCAGTGGGGGCTGCTGCAATACTGACTTGTTCTGCAGCGCCTCATGAGCTCCAATCCAGTGTATTAAATGAGTCTCTGTCCAGTCCAGAGGTAGTTGTGGAGTCCCTGTCTGGTTCAGTGCATACATCAGAAGATTTGTCCTGTCTGGTTAGTGCCCCTGAATCTGATTTGTTACTGACTTTGCTGGAATCAGCGACATCTAAGTCTGATCCAGCATTCTCGTGTAAAAGTCCAGTAGTTGCGAAGTTTAGTCATGATGATTTTTTTTTGGCCAGTCCTGGTTTTGGTCCTGTCTTGGCTGACCCTGAGGCTCACAGTTCCTTGACATGCCCAGAGGTTTCTCTTGTGCCGGTGTGCCCAGATGTTCTTTGTGTGCCAGAATGCCCAAGTGTGTCTAAGGTGTTAGCGTGCTCTGATGCTTCCTTAGTGGGAACACGTTCTGATATTGCCAGTCTGCCTGCATGCCCAGAGATGGTTCTGGTCCCTGAAAGCCCTGATATTGATGTTTGTCCTTGTGGCCCTGACTCGGGAATTGCCCTAGGTTCCATAGGGGTTCTTGATGGTTCTCCATGTGAGCCTAAGGGGCATTCTGACCTATGGGGATCTCTTTGGAGCTTCAAGGTGTTCTGGGAGGTCTCTGAGAAAACTTGTCCTGGTGCCTTGGACTGGTTCAACAGTGGGTTTTGTCTTGGTAAAGACAGTACCGGTGGGCATTGCAAAGGCTTTGGCGTTTCTGAACTGTTCCTGGAAGGCGGTGGGTATCGCTCAGGGAGTTTCGGAGGGCTTTCTTCTGGAAATCATGGTTCTGATGGGTGTCACACTGGGGCTTGTAGTACTGATGGGCATGGTTCTGTAGGTTCTGGTTCTGATGGGTCCAGTCTTGTGGGGACTGATTCTGGAATTCGGTCTTGCCGGGCTGTCCCGGTCATCATGAATTATCAGTCAGACTGTTTTGTTGGAAATTTCAGTTTTGAAAAGCGTCTGGAATCCGCTTTTAAAGGCGGGGGTACTGTAATGATCGCTGCTGCAGCAGCTATTGCTGGAAGTAGTGCTGCAGCTCAGGCAGTTCTGATGTCTTTCCATGCAAGCTGCATAGGTTTGTCTGTCTTTCCCTGCTGTCAGCTTGTGACTGATTATCATTCACCTGTGTGGGAATCTGCATGTCTGCTCCCATTGGATGACCTCAGTATAAAGATCTGCTTCCTGCAGGGTTTCCTTGGGTTTTCATAGCTTCAGCTTAAGCCTGTCTTGCTGTCGCTTTAGCCCCCGATCGTGTTTCTTGTTCTAAAGATACTTTGCTGGTTTTGCATCATATATTGGTTCATTGCCAATATATATGCATACCAGCACGTTTATTATTTTCCTTGTATTTGTGTTACGTGATACATCAGTGTCGCTGATGTATATGTACACGAACTGTTTATATCCTGTGTTCAGTTAGTCAGTTTTCCAGCACGTTTTGGTAGTTTGCGCGTACCGTGAACACCCGTGCTGAGCTAGTTATCCTGTTCCTGGTCCTGTTTGTGGATTGCGTTCATCTCTGCGAAGAGATAACGAATCCTTCTGAATCCTGTTCTGTTACCGTTTGTGGATTGCGTTCATCTCTGCGAAGAGATAGCGAATCCTTCTGAGTCCTGTTCCCTGTATTACTCCATTCCTAGTCAGCGTTCCTGCTTATGTCATATATCGGTTCATTGCCGATATATACATATGTTAGTCAGACGTTACAAATAGTTTCATTGATAGCTGTAATTGTAATACGCTAGGAAAACATACTTATTGTATATTTATCTGTGTTACGTTTATCTATCTTAATCCTGCTATTTTCTGACTGTCCTGTCCTGTCTTTGTGAGGCACGCCATCGCCGCAGCGCATTGGCTGCCTCATTCCAGTCTGTCTGGTTTTGGACGCTTGCTGTCGCTAAGTAACCGCTAGCTAGCAAGCGTTCATTCTGTCTACCTGTCCTGATCTCCTCAGTTCTGGTTTGTGCGCTCGGCGCTACTTTGCGCTGAGACTTTATTACGAAAGCATTGTTTGTGGCTGTCAGATCTGCACCGGCTCTGTGCGCCACAATCTCCTATTGGAGTCAGTCCTCCCCTCCACTATACTAGGGATAGCCTGTTTCCTTGTGCTAGTGTGTGTACCTCCTCCACGCCAGCTCATGCGTTGCATGCTGACTGTGGAGAATACACCACCAAGCGTCACACCCACATGACGAAGCGTTGAAGTCTGTTGAACAAGCCCTCTTGGATCAAGGTATGATCAGAGGGGAACAAATTGATTTCATTCTACAGCTGTTAGATTTTTGGTTAACCCACAATTACTTCTGGTATGGAGGTGAATTTTATCTACAGATCCTTGGCTGCGCAATGGGGGCTAAATATGCCCCCAGCGTAGCGAACATTTTTATGGATCAGTGGGGGAGGAGGGTCCTGGCGTGCCCCGAGAGTCATAAAGTTAGTAAATGGCGGCGGTTTATTGACGATCTATTCTGGATCTGGGAAGACACAAGTAGTGAATTGCAGGAATATGTTGGGTGGCTCAATGACAATGACCTGGGGATCCATCTCACGGCACAAAGTGATGCGGTTGAGTTGGATTTCCTTGACATTGTTATTATGAAAAAAGAAGGGATAGTGGGGACAAAAACATTTTTTAAAAAAACAGACAGGAACTCTTACATTCCTATTGGTAGTTGCCATCACCCTAAATGGTTGCAGAATATACCCAGAGGACAATTTTGTCGGATTCGCAGAAATTGCACGAAGGATGTTGACTATATTATGCAGACAGGAATGCTAATTGAGAAATTTGTGGAGAAGGGGTATGAGCGAAGGGAGTTAGAAAAAACAGCTGAAGAAGTCCTTCAATGTAGTAGAGATGGGTTTCTGGTAGAAAGGGATACACGGGACAAACAGAACGGTTTTGAACATGCTATCATCTTGGATTATAACTCCCAGTATAGGGAAGTAGAGAAAGTGATTGGAAAGCATTGGGGACTGCTGAGAACTGATCCGGTGTTGGGGGCTGCACTACCGGTTAAGCCACATTTCATCTACAGACGGGCAGACAATCTGCAACGGAAATTGGTTAAAACATATATAGAAGGCCCGAAAGTCACTAATAGGACTGATATGTGCGGACAGGTGGGTTTTTTCCCATGTAGACAATGTACTGTATGTGAGAGAGCACAGGGAATCAAAACACAGACTGTATTAAGTCATCTGACAGGCAATAGTCATAAGATACGAGAATTTATACACTGCTGTAGCACCCATGTGGTATATCTTTTGGGGTGCCCATGTGGGCTACAATATGTGGGGAGAACTAAGAGATCTTTAAAGGCACGGGTGGGGGAGCATATTAATAACATTTTAAAGGGCTTCCAGGGGCATAGTGTTTCCAAACACTTTGATGATAAACATTTCAGAGACCCGAGTCTACTTACCTTTCAGGGTATCCAAAAACTGACCACCAGATGGAGAGGATGTCATAAGGTGAGGGAGATCTCGAAAATGGAAACTCGTTGGATATACGAATTAAAAACACTAAAACCAGGGGGATTGAATGTGGAATTAGACATTAATTGCTATATTTCAGATGATTGATTAAGTGGGAGTATGGATTTTGGACTATCGTTTTTGTTATCTGCTTTTAGTTTAAAGTATTTTACATAATATATATGGGGGTCTGTTGATGTGATTTATGTGGATGTGTAAGGGTGATGCACACAGATTCCGACACTCTATCACAACAGCATCCAGCTGTAGGGGTTTAGTGTTAGGGGATAATGCTCAGGGGGTATTTCTGTCACTATACAGCAAGATTAGGTGCGAGGGTGATGTGGGGGGTAGTTTCACCACTACTGGATGGCTATGATGGCTAGGCAATGCTCAGCGTACATTTGCAGCGTTATGCGGGCAGTACACATGTGCGAGGCTCTGAGCTGTCAGTGTGTGAATACAAGATAAAAAATCACCATGGTGATGGGCACTCCCGCTGAGGGGAGGCCGGCATGCGCCAACCAATGAGAGTGCACAACGCAGGCAGTGGGCGGTGTTAGCCGAGAGGTGCCATCTAATGAAAGTGCACAACACAGGGAGGGGGTGGTGTTTGCTTACACGTAGGTCCCAGGAAGAGGATACTAAGAATATACATGGGTTTTTCATCTTTATTGGTGGCACACGCTATGTTACTAAATGGGACTAGTGCGGGGAAGATAGGTGGCGGGATTCCGCAATACACAATGACCTCCGCTGAGGTAATGGAGTAGGTGGGCGGCATCTTTACACGTCATTGAAGGTAGGAGACTGTTGGATATATAATAGGTGTCTCCCCCGGTGGAAGGCCAAGCCCCTGATGAGTCATCCTGACGAAACTAGTTGAGTGGAGCCTATACACGGAGGGAGACGCTGAAACCTCGAGGATATTTTACATGCGCATAGTTTTAATGGAGATTGTAAGTGCAATTTTAAACAATTTTTTATTGGAATAAACGGTGTTACGCTATTGGAGTGTCTGTCTGAGTTCAAAGGTGCTGAGAGACTGGAGGGACGTGCCTGAGAAGGAATTGTGACACCGCTGCAGGCGCTTATGCTGGTCTTAATTGGTCAGCCATATGATCTGGTAAGAGGCCAGCGTGTCTGTAAACGGATTGTAGGTGTGGTTCACACTGGTGGAGGTTTGTGTGGCAGACACGAGGTGAAGTATATATGAACCAACGTACTACACCATAGAGGTTCCTCTTGTCTTTTTACATGTACCGCGGTGAGTCCATTGAAGACACGAGAAGGCTTTTGCAGCCTGGGCCACATACGCTAAATGCCAAATGTAGTGATTGGCATTTTCATCTGGTGAGCATGATCATTTTACATTAAGGATTCTATTAATTGATGACAATATTGCAAGTTTGGATTGTGTGACAAGGACTAGGAATACAGGCGTGAGAAGTATAAGGACATTTACTCAGGCTATCGTATTGGGCCTGAGCACTTGGACTTTCTCCTATGTTTACACATTGTGAAGAGTATATGCATTGTGCACTATTGCTGTGAGGGGGATCGGATTTTTTTGGTTTGGGGGGTATCATACTGTGCCTATTTGAGAGTAAAAGAAGAATTATGTGTATACTGTAGACCTGTTGAGCGCTTAGTTGCATATAAAAATGCATGTTGGATTATTATGGCTCTGTACAAATTAACAAGCTGACACATCATTGCATTCCAGCGGTTCTGGAGGTGTGTTTAGCTTCTAAGGGTACAATGGTTAATTTGCATATATTCAGCAGTGATGCCTTGGGAGACATCTCAAACTCACTCCAACCTGAATTATCGCAAATTCTTTCTGTTTTAAGAAAGCAAACTTTTGTTTTTCTTAACATCTTAGTAAGGGGGCTTTTAGGACCATTGTAGTCCCTTACACACTCCAATAAGTTCTGGGTCACCATGAGCTTGCTGGTTAGTCTGTCCCTGTAGGGAAAAAGGCATATATATAAAAAAAGGGCGCCCTGGAAACTTGGGTGCCCAGTAATCCCCATAGTAGAATATCTGTAACTTTACTGATATTCTCCTATAAAAGTGGAAAAAAAATTGTAAAATATTGGTATTAAATACTGCTATTTTACTATAGCTAAAGCTAATCCTATTTTCACTGATTCCTTCACTACCAATGCCTAATCGTATCTACCCCCCAAGGCTAACCTTAACCCTTCCTTCCCCACGACTAACATTAACCTTCCCGGCGGCTGGTGAAAGATAAAAAATGCATAAAAACCCACAAAAAAAATTCTGAATTTTCGAGCAGTGGCATAGGGGCCTATTGAATTTATCGGTAAGGAGGGGAAATATGTGTGTTTGTGGCTGCGACTCACTATTTTTTTTTTTTGCATTTTGTGTTTGCATTTTTTCTCTGCATTGTGCTTTTGCATTTTTCAAAATGGTTGTAGCCTGAATTTGATGTTGCAATTCACTTATCAAACATTATCAATAGTGGGTGAGGTTAAGCTAGATAGTATTGCTGTATTTCTATTTATAATGCTGTGGGTGCAATATGTTCAAATCTCTTTTTTAATTCAGTTCTCTTTAACTAAAATAGAGGGGTGTTAATTAAACTATTTTAAGACTAAAAAGTTTTGCTGCCCTGCTGATCATCACTTTACAGGAGGCTGTAGGGGTTTCCGTATTGCAACAGCTATCTGAAAAGCATGCAGGGAACATTGTCCTGTAGTTTGCTGGGCTTGAGCACTAAATACAGAAAGCCAGAAATCCTGTGCAGGTACTTAGCTCTACTTGTGAAGTGAGTAACCTCAATGAGATATTTCCTTTGCAAGGAGTGGGCCTCCTATTTTCCTCTACTGTGAGGTGGTCAACCCAAGATAAACAATATGACAGTATGACACAGGTTAATGTTAATGAATAAGTTATGACACTGTTTAAAGTATTGCATTATTATGGCACCACTGGAAAATATTATGGACGCAGACTAATCTTGTGTGAATTTGTGACATCAGAGTAAGCAAATATAAATTCAGGGTGTATTATTATAACATTTGGGTAAGATATTACAGACCAATAATACATTATTATGACATTAAGGGTATTATAAGGACAGGCTGGAGTGGTTTATATCCATTCTGCTGCACAAAAAAATAGTGCAAGACTGTGTGCAACTAATACTATATCAAAACAGCTTGACAAATAACCTCCCTTGGAGTGGCTCACTCAGTCATATGGTAGACAAAGACTCACTGTGGTTTGTGGATGCGATGACCACAACTCATGAAGTCACACAAAAAGAAAACATAACAAATGGTCCTGCAGCATGAGAATGCCCAGTGAAGGTTCAGCAGATATACAGTATCTTCCATGGCAAGTTTAATGATAAAAAAATTAGAGGAAGTTATTATAAATGCACGGAGAATATGCACTCAAGAATTCAGAATGATCTGTTATGACCCCACTTTAAAGAGAACCCGAGGTGTGTTTAAAGAATGTGATCTGCATAGTGAGGCTGGATCTGCCTATACAGCCCAGCCTCTGTTGCTATCCCAAACCCCACTGAGGTCCCCCTGCACTCTGCAATCCCACATAAATCACAGCCGTGGTGTGAGGCTGTGTTTACATCTGTAGTGTCAGTCTCAGCTGCTCCCCCGCCTCCTGCATAGCTCCGGTCCCTGCCCCCGTCCCTTCCTTCCAATCAGCAGGGAGGGAAGGGATGCAGGCGGGGACTGGAGTTCTGCAGGAGGTGGGGAGAGCAGCAGACTGACACTATAGAGATAAACACAGCCAGCTCTGACAAGCTGTTTGTCAGCAGCGTGGCTGTGATTTATGAGGGATTGCAGAGTGCAGGGGGACCTTAGGGGGGTTTGGGATAGCAACAGAGGCTGAGCTGTATAGGCAGATACAGTTTCTGTATGCAGATACTATTCTTCAAACCCACCTCGGGTTCTCTTTAAAGCATAAACTAAACTTTCCTACCACTAGCTTGTTCATAACTGCCATCCTTGATAAGAGGGCCATTAAACTGTAGTGTGAAGATCTCTGCATCTGCATATTGTAGTCTTATTACATTTTCGATGTACTCCATGGACGGGGTGCAGCAAATAGGTGCCATTTAAATGGGTGAACACCACCACCCAAAATAATGTTAAAGGGGAACTTCAGCCTAAACAAACATACTGTTATTAAGTTACATTAGTTATGTTAATTAGAATGGATAGGTAATATAATCTTTTACCCACCCTGTTTTAAAAGAACAAGCAAATGTTTGTGATTCATGGGGGCTGCCATCTTTGCCATGGGGCAGACATCTTTTTGGTTGAAAGGAGGTGACAGGGAGCATGAGGCACAGTTCCAACTGCCCTGTGTCCTGATAACCCCTCCCAGCTGCACACACTAGGCTTCAAATGTCAAATTCAAAATGTAAAAAAAAAAAATTGCACCAAAACAGCAGAAAGAGAACATCAACATCAGAAATCCCATCATGCTTTGCACAGCATAAGGGGAAAACTGCACGGGCAGTTTTCTTCTGTGCAGCTAAAAATTAGGCTTGCATAAGAGAAACAAAGTTCTGATGCTGTGAAACTGTTAAAGAAACGCCAGGCATTTTCAGTGCTGCTGAGTCGATTTTTAGTCCGGAGGTTCACTTTAAATAACTGGCACACATTGTTATCCCCATACCAGGTGTTTGATTTCGGCAACAGCACTTGAATATGATATAGCTGAACACCAGTTATCGGTTTCAGGGCAAGAATTGTGGACTGGCACTCAGCTTCATAATAGCCAAACAACCCAATTTAGATGGCACAAATGGCACGCACATAATGTCTAGTACACACCATACAATTTTCTGTTAGGTTTTTCGGATTTTCTGCAAGATTTTCTGTAATTAGATTATTTTCTGTAAAATACTGGTAGAGACTGGTCATTATCTCTGGTGCATTGTCTTCTGGTTATCTCCTGCTGATTAGAACAGTGCGTAATTGCTAGGCAGATAGATGGTTAGATAGATAATTTTCAACATGTTGGAAATTATCTATCTGGCAGGTAAATCTTACAGAAAATCTTACAGAAAATAGTATGGTGTGTACTAGGCATTAGATGTCTAGCGAAGACAAAGTAAGGATGGAATGGAAGGATTATTATCTAGAGTTAGTTAATAGGCTAGGAGTGTCAGAGTTAGAGGGCAGTGGTAAAGAGTTTAGATTGAAACATAAGGAATAAGAGGTCAGGTTTAGGCGTTGGGAAGGCCTGTAACTTTAGGTAGGAAGAGATGGGGTTAGGCATCAGGGAGGACTATACATTAGGAAGAGAAGGCTAAGGTTAGGCATTAAAATGTGTTCATATCGTAGTCATGGCATCACTGAAGGTGCAGCAACAGTCTTCTGCCTGAATGTTTTTGTTCTAAAATCATAGAATGTTGGAAGGTAAGTAACCAGTCACACTGCAGACTGCACTGGCCACCTCCGGGGTTATGTGATGCAGAATATACAGTAAGGGTAGGAACATACTAGGCAGAATTGCATATGTGTTTTCCAATATGTGCTATGGGGAAAACTCGTGCGATTCTGCCTAGTGTGTTCCTTCCATAACAAGGATCAAGTCTCAGGCTGGGTGCACACAGCAGAAACGCTAGCGTTGCGTAAAACACTGCATTTTATGCAGCAATGTTAGTCAATGGGACGCAGAAAAAGATGCAGAGACCTGCGATTTACAGTATGTGTTTCACAAACGCTGGTATTGTTGCATATTATGCAGGATAGCTGCCAAAACGCACATAATGAAAGTCTATGGTGACGCATATGCATAGCGTTTTACATGCGTTTATGCGTTCTTTTTTGTTTTTAAATGTTGATGATGTATTTCCACTTCCACTTCACTTCCTGGTTACTTTGCATAAAATGCAGGGAAAAAACGCATTCAAAACGCATGCAATACGCATACAAAATGCAAATGCGTTTTCAATTAGTGGACGGCAAACGCACAAAAACGCACCAAAAATGCAAACAAACGCATTTAAATCGCACCTGCAATTCACAGATGCAAAATGCAAAACGCAAAAAAATGCATTACAAAATGGCAATCGCACCTGCATAAAATACTACTTTTTTACGCTATGTCGTATGTGAACCCAACCTTAGGGATCTCTGCACATGGAAGTATTGGCAGAGTCTGCAACCAGCTACTGAATAAAGCTCCCATTCAGCCAGGTTATGAGGTCAGGATGTTATAGGAACATCAGTAACAGATCAACTAATAATATTACTTGTTTCTACTACTGTTTATTTAAAAGGAACCTAAACTGGGAAGGATATGGATTTTTCCTTTTAAAATAATACCAGTTTCCTGGCAGCGCTGCTGATCCTGTGTCTCTAATACTTTTAGCCACAGCCCCTGAATAATCATGCAGATCAGATGTTCTGACTGAAGTCAGACTGGATTAGCTACATGCTTGTTTCAGGTGTGTGATTCAGACACTACTGCCAATGAGATCAGCAGGACTGACAAGCAACTGGTATTGTTTAAAAGGAAATGTTCATATCCCTCTCAGTTAAGGTTCCCTTTAAAAATATCGGTAAAAAGACATCTGCAGACTTCCGTTTTGTGTGCTTGCAGCTGATGAAGATGTTTGCCAGGATTTGTTAGAAGAGGCACTTCCAAAGTGCCTCTAAGCACATTAGTAAATTAGTACTTCATGCAAATCTTGTGCATATTTACAATAAAATCCATTTTAAAGCACCCCTTAAAGCCAGATAGCATTATTATGTTACCAGAGAAAACTTTGAAAACTGTCATAAGGCCATAGTGATTACTGGATTGTAGCACATGGATTATGGTTTACTGTATTAAATGCCTTTGTAGTATTCTGTATGTAAATGCGACCGTGAGACCACACAATGTACTTAATTTATCAAGGCTCTCCTGAGCTGGAGATCTTTATTATTTGAGGGTTGTTGGTTTGATCCTTACCCCATCCCCTGCTGTTCACAGTTAGTTCTACTTGCCACAGTTAGTTCTACTTGCCACAGTTAGTTCTACTTGCCACAGTTAGTTCTACTTGCCACAGTTAGTTCTACTTGCCACAGTTAGTTCTACTTGCCACACCATTTCCTTCATGTACTTTCACTTTCAGAGTTACATTTTTCCAGTCACAGCTAGTTAGGGGGATCCCTTCATTTTAAGGGATCCCACTGGTTAGTGTAATAATCAATGGGAATCCCAGACAGCAAATTCAAAGATATTTTGCTGGGGTTTCCTATTAGTTCAGCAGGTCAGTGGCAGCAGTAAGTGGGGAGGGGGGCAGTACAATGTGTGCATGAGGGCATCGGGGGAACTGGGGTGCTGGCGGGGTAGTATGTGTTGGCTGAGGGGAGGGCAGTGGGTACTGGCGGCAGTCACACAAGGTCAAGGCTTGCTATACTAAAGTATAGCATGCCCTAGCAAAGCACGTTTAAATGGGCTTATAGATTCTGGGATATAAACATTTATTAGCATCTTAAAAAACAGATTTTGGTACTGTAGCACTCTAGAAAAATTTAGGAAAATCAATTTTTTTTAAATCAAAATAAAGAAAATTATTTTTTTTGTTATAGTTTTCCTTTTATTTCTGAAAATCATTATAGCATTAACATAAAGCCTGACCTCATTCTCTAAAAAACAATATAGTTTGGATACAAGGGGCTTGATTCACAAAAGAGTGCTAACTGATAGCATGGCCGACGATCGCAAATTCTAGCGCGAAACGATAACGGTTTTGCGCGCAACCGCAAATTTTCACGTGCAAAAGATATCGGTTTTGCCCTAAAAATCTCGTTTACGTGCAAAAACGTTATCATTTCAAATGAAAATTTGCGCTCACACGCAATGCGAAAATTCGTGTGAAAGCGGCTGTGCTATCAGTTAGCACTCTTTTGTGAATCAAGCCCAATGAGAACAAAACCAAGCTGCAATTTTCCATTAATACAGCCTGGGTGTGCTTAATGTTTCACAGGTTTGGGTTTGAAGTGGCTACATAAATCCAATATAGCCTGGGTTTTTTTTGTCAGAAAGAAAACTTCTGGCACCTATTGGCACCTGCATGGGACCATAATCACAAAACTGGTAATTTGCTAACTATTCCGCAGGCCTAACTGTTTTTCTACTACGACTTAAGTGAGAGCTTCAATTACCTGAGACATAACCATAGACCTTGAATAGATTATACCACACTGCAGTTTCTCAGAGAAGCTCTGAGCCATCCAATGTGTCACTCCAATGAAATGCTGGACATTAAGACTGTCGTCATATAGTTAAATAATTCAAAAAGATGATCACATCTATTTTCTACTTACACTTAAGATCAATTGGCATATATGTAGTCATCATTTTCAATCAAATATGATTATTTTAGCAAGTGGGAGAGCTGAAAATTTGTAATCAGAGTGTATTACAATAATCATCTTTGACCACTTTAGATTATTTTGTATTTAAAATCAATCCATTAACACAAGAATTTTCTGACTCATTCTACTGAAGAAGAACCAGTTCAATAGAACTGAATTTGTAGAAAATTATTTTTACAAACTTTATGAATGTTACTGTTTGTGGTGGTCAGCTTTAGGGGAATTTAACAGAGAAGGTGAAATAATATAGCCTTTAAATGTTTGTGTTTTTTTTGTTTTGTTTTTTTGCAACAGCAAAGTGTCATGCAGTGTTAGCCAAGCAGAACATATAGGATTAAACTCTTTAATACCTAAGGGTACTTCATACCACACTGATGAGATAACATTTTGGTTTTACATTTACATGTTGGTGGTATTTACATTTTACTATTATTAACTTTTCATTTGCTTTGTATATTAACAAAACAAAAATTCAATGTTTTTTGGGGGGGACTGATAGTGCTTTCTATTGGTTGCACACGCTAAAATTGGATGTTTGGATTTATGTCAGGAGCAATCTGGCAACAATTTGAAGCCAATTCTCTATTTTCTCCTACAAAATGTTGTTAGTGCTGTCATATGTTGCCAAAATAAAAGTATTTAACTTTTTTCAGTATAAAAAAATCACTTTAATACTGTGCTTTATTGCTTAAAAACCAAGCAAATGAGAAAAGATGCACCTACACAAGGTTGACTCACACAGCCTTCATACATGCTCAGGTTGTCACATGCTTTTGGCAGATAGTGAAAAAGTTTAATTTATAGAGATGCTCTTATTTGTTGTTGCAGAAGCTCAATTTTTCTAAAATCACAATCACTGGTGCCCACAACAAGCAAGGTTGAATGACCCTATAATGGTCTCAAGCTTATTTTGAACTTACAGGTATGTTTTTGGATGATGGAGTAAACCAGAGTGCCTGGAGAAAAAACACACAATCACGTTAGAACTTTAAAAGGGAACTGAAGAGAGAGGTATATGGAGGCTGCCATGTTTATTTCCTTTTAAGCAATACAAGTTGCCTAGCAGCCCTGCTGATCCTCTGCCTCTAATACTATTAGCCATAGCCTCTGAACAAGCATGCAGCAGATCAGGTGTTTCAGACTTTAAAGTCAGATCTGACAAGACTAGCTGCATGCTTGTTTCTGGTGTTATTCAGATACTACTGCAGAGAAATAGACCAGCAGGGCTGCCAGGCAACTGGTATTGATTAACAGGAAATAAATATGACAGTCTCCGTATACCTCTTACTTCAGTTCCCCTTTAAAAACTTTAAAGGGAACCAGAGACGCCAGATAAAAGATTTTATACATACCTGGGGCTTCCTCCAGCCCGTACGCACGGATCGCTCCCACGCTGCCGTCCTCCGCTTCCTGTATCAGCCAGTTCCGGGTCCTGTAGTTTCGGCCAGTCGGCCAGTCGGCGTCAGCACGCGGCCAATTGGCCGCATCACAGGGGCTCCCAGCATACCATTACGCGTGTGGCTGCCTACTGAGCAGCCGCACGCATAAGGGTATGCTGGGAGCCCCTGTGATGCGGCCAATTGGCCGCGTCCGCCGGAAGCGACGGGACGCGGTACCGGCTGATCCAGGAAGCGGAGGATGGCGACGTGGGAGCAATTCAGGCTCATGGGGCTGGAAGAAGCCCCAGGTATGTATGAAATCTTTTTTTCATTTTGTATTTCCGGCATCCCTGGTTCCCTTTAAGAACTTTAAAAAAGTGGAAGGCTACCTCCAATTACAGACATTTATAAGTTAATGTTTCTATAGAATTTTAAAGTAACTTGGCAACAAGCTATAAGAAATAAATATATATAGGTTTGATGCAGATGACAAAGCAAAAGACCATAGGAAATTTGCAGAAGATGAATAGGATCACCAAATGGTCAAAAACTGGCAGAGATGTCTAGGAAAGTTCAGAATTATACCCACTGTTTCCATTGATACTCCTTTGCATCTGTTGTGTATAAAGTCCACAGTTCTGTCCCTCTTATTCTTCTCTTTCATTTCAAGCCTCATGCCCAATTTTTTTCTTCTTGGATTAGCGAGTCCAATTTATATTTACCTTTTTAAAATCTAACATAGCAAATAAGTCTAATGCCTATCTGTCTTCGTACAGTATTTTTTCTAACTGTCTTTGACCCAAAATAACAACATTTTTATAAAAAAACACAATTCCCCTCAGGCCACAGTCAGTGTACTGGAAGCATCCATTTTGCATAATAATGTAGTTTCCATTTCAATGTTTTCCAGACAGAATATAAAAGTAGCTTGCACACACCACACAGAAGCTTTCAGTTATATATTGTGCCTTGTCTTTCTCAGTTTCCAATGAAAGAACAATCTCCTGGCAGCCTGGAGAGTTCACTTCAGCTCAATGCGACATACTGATAATCATCCCAGGGCAAAGTGAAAGTAAAACCATTAACCCTTTCAGGCACATTTTCAGTTTGTTTTTAGACCGTATGATTGTTTGGCTAATCTATTGGAGCAAAGAGGAAATTTTGACTGTAATTCTGATTAAAGATAAATACAAGATGCCTGTGGCTTCTGAGCCTCTGATTGGAAATCTATTTTCTAAACTTGTTTACATATTTGTGCAATTTTTTAATGTTATATTTCAACCTTCATTAAACTGAGATAAGTGTAGCTAGTAGTGATGAGCATGCAAATATTTAATGGATCAGGGAGGGATTGTATTTAGTCTATACAATATCTTTAGCTGTTGGTTAATTAATCAGCTTCCAACTGACTAACTGCGGCTCAATTTCTTTTCCTACCTGAGTCCATTGAAATGTGCATCAGGAGAACGTTTTACCCACTCTGTTTGTTAGTTATACAGTTTAGTTAGCACATCTGCAGATTTTAGGATCAGTGATTTCCAATGGAATCCATGACTGATTCTTTCAGCAATTTTCACATGAAATCATGATAATGCAGGGCAAGACATTTTAATGATATCTTATGTACTTAAAATGTCTCCAACCATTTTTTTACCCAGCACAGCACTAAAATTTTCATTTAGCTTGGGTGACCATGCTTCTAAATAAATGGTAAATTACAAAGGAAACAATTATGCATTGCCTTCACTTCAGTGCCAAGGACATTTCATGGTAATTTTATAACACATTCTTTTTAATTAAGATGCTTTGTAAAAGGCCTGTTTCAATATGCCAAAGAATACCATACTGAATAAAAGGCCTCCTCATATAGATCAGAATAATAATGGGTTTGCTGCCTATATCATTGGTCATTTTAACATTTGCCAAAATGGTACACAGTAAAATGGAATCTCATTGAAAACCAGAAAGATCTGCAGCAAAATTAAAGTTTTTACTTTCTCTGCATCAAAACAACTGGTGCTGAGAAAGGAGCATATAAATTAAGGATAGAAGAAGACCCCTAACAGCATATTAACATCACTGCACTTGGTTTAGAACAGAAAACCGAGAGCCCAGTATAGTGTAGTATGTATTGGAAAAGAAGGAAAATATGAGACATAAGTATTCATACTTACAAACCAGGGTTGCTGCAAAGGCAACCACTGTTGAGGCAGGTAGGGAGTTTAGGCCTGTCCCCACTCAGGACTAAGAAGTCGCTCTCTGTGTATAGGAGAAAAAAGAGGGTGTAACACCCCTCCACCAGGGGTGGACTTGTAATATCGTAGAGATGTACAGAGACGCCAAAAGGATAAAATTCACTAAAATTGTTAAAAATGATTGGGAGGCGGTGGTGGCCCAGCTCACCCAACAGAGACACGATGCTGTCAATTAAAGCAAAACCAAATTTATTCGCATACTCCTAGATACAAGTGGCAATGCGTTTTGCGGGCAAATCCCTGCTTCATCAGGCGTTAAACAACAGGAGTATCACACAGCCAGCGGTCCAACATACACTTGGCACCTCTGTTTGCACTTGGTTTAGGGTGTCTCTATTCCATATGATAGGGAAAAGGAGAAGAGGGAACTACAATGATTGGTGTAATCAGTAAAAATGCTCTGTATACTCAATAATTGTGCACTGTTTACTACCTAATTTAAAACAGCAACGTCGTTGGTTCAACACACACACATTCCCACCATGCGCTTGTACAACAGACATGCCAGCGGGAACACCGCAGAGAGATCAATATAACGACAATGATTGTGGTTGGTAATGTCCACCTTGTGGCAGCAAACTAAATCATGTGTGCAGCCACCAATAGTTCCATAATCAGAAGAACCATAATTCCATCTAGGGATGCAAATTTATGCAGCTGGGAGCACAACAAAGCATCTGTATGCAGGTCACTATGCCATATGCAAGATTTGGAAGCAATAGCAAACATGAAAGCAAGCAGCCAAGCTATGCGCACAGACAGCAAAAATGAGTTTGCAGCATACCAACGTTTTTGCAGTTCAATGGAGACTTATGCACTGAAATACTTGTGGCAACCTGTAGTCACAGATCAATATGGTAGCGCAACCTGGTTTGTCTCTGCTTGATGTAGGTTGTGAGGGTCTCTTTCCAGAGCATAGTCCTTCTGTAGGGCTTGTCATACTCCAGATATGGGTAGTATAGAGGCACCCATATAGTTCAACTGAAAGTCAGTTGCACCTTTTCTTTTTGCACAGCAACCTGGATTTGAGAACTCCCGCCCTCCGAAAACCAGCTATGCAGGCATGGAAGAGTACATAGGCTGGTGGGAGTACCCTTTTTGTCTACTGGTCACGTGGCTTTCATCAGGGCCAGTGAGTAGTGAGGTCATGCCACCCTTATTTTGGTGTCTGTGCAGTAATGTGACTCATCATTTGTAATGACTTACCGTAACTTAAAGGACAACTGAGGTGACATGTGACATGATGAGATAGACATGTGTGTACAGTGACAAGCACATGAATAACTAAGCTGTGTTCCTTTCTTTTCTTTCTTTGCCTGAAAAAATTAAACATCAGGTATGCAAGTGACAGTTTCTGCCGGGGACCGGATAGGACTGGGTCAGACTATAGTGTAACTCTTACTGATAAGTAATTACAGCCATAAAACACTTACATGTAAATGGCTTCTGAGAGCAGGAAAGAGATAAAAAGGGTCAATAATTCATAGATTTTTGCTCTGGCATACTTCAATGAACGTGCCACTGAGCAGAGACAATGAAACAGTAAAAACTTAAAAACTAAATTTAAATATGAAATAAAACAGTGGGATAGCTAAAAAAAAGTCATTTTTAGAAGAATGAGGATAGATGCAATTGTTTTTCTCATAAGTTTATTTTCACCTCGGATGTCCTTTAAGACTTTTCATTAAGGAGATGTCATGTGTGTGATATTTCCAGCAGCATTAGCGTTCCTACAAATTGATTAATACTGAGGAGGCCAAGTACGAGCAGGAGTGAATTTGTAGGATGTGAAAAAGGAGCGGGAATATTACAAATTGCATGCAGAACTGGTCAGACTGATAATGACCATAATATAAACAATGACATACATTCATGCTTGATACCTGGTAATACAAAGGTTGGCTAGTTTGGGGGGAGGGGAGGGGTTACTAGCTGCTGGCATAAGTGACACTGTGATCATTTTCAAACAAGGTTTAGTACTGGTAATACATGAGATAGCTAATGGCTGGAGTTTAAAAACATGTTGTAATCTGCCATGTTGAAGATCAGCTGTAAACAGGGGCATAGCTAGAAATCACAGTGTGCTCCTCAGTGTTTGGTGGCAAGAAGTTCCCCAGTATTAGGTAGTCAGAGGACTCCCAGTATTAGGTAGTCTGAGGGCTCCCAGTTTTAGGTTTTAGCCCCCATTTTTGGTAGTCAGGGGAGCTTCAGTATTAGGTATCGGGATCAGTGAATAATGGCGCACAGCGCTTATGCATAAAAATGGCGCCGCATTAAAAAGATACGCTTATCGCTATTTATCGTTAGTACTGCATAATACTGGCGCACAGGGAAAAAAGAAGAAAAACGGCACACACTAACGTTATTTATCAATAGTGGCACACACTAACGCTATTTATCAATAGTGGCACACACTAACGCTATTTATCAATAGTGGCACACACTAACGTTATTTATCAATAGCGCCCTACATAAGCCAAACTGCAGACGTTATTTAACTGCAAAACGGGAAATGGTTTTAATGTAACAATGTCAAGGTTAGGGTTAGGCACCACTGGGGGGGTCTTAGGGTTAGGCACCACCAGGGGGGTCTTAGGGTTAGGCACCACTAGGGGGGTCTTAGGGTTAGGCACCACCAGGGGAGTATTAGGGTTAGGCAACACCAGGGGGGGTCTTAGGGTTAGGCACCACCAGGGGGGTCTTAGGGTTAGGCACCACCAGGGGGGTCTTAGGGTTAGGCACCACCAGGGGGGTCTTAGGGTTAGGCAACACCAGGGGGGTCTTAGGGTTAGGCACCACCAGGGGGATCTTAGGGTTAGGCACCACCAGGGGGGTCTTAGGGTTAGGCACCACCAGGGGGGTCTTAGGGTTAGGCACCACCAGGGGGTGGTTAGGGTTAGGCACCACCAGGGGGGTGTTAGGGTTAGGCACCACCATGGGGTGGTTAGGGTTAAGCACCACCAGGGGGGTTTAGGGGTTAGGGATAGGTACAGAGAGGGTTCTGTGTGTTAACGGTAAATAACAATAAGGCTTTAACGTTAAATAACAATAAGGCTTTAACGTTAAATAGCGATAAGCGGCAAACGGATTAGCGGCAACACTGTGCGCCATTATTCGCAGATGCCATTTTCAGATGGATGCTTAGGTATCCCCCAAGTATAGCAAGCCAGAAGTAGCCTTCCAGTATAGGTAACCAGAGGGATCAGCAATGCATCCACCTTCCTAGACATCCCATTCCTATGGTTCCAATGATATCTTTCATGACATACCATGCTGGTGCATGCTGGTGGATTATGAGATGAGAGCTATCGCTGGAACTGTGGATACTGGACTCTTAGGTGGAAGGTGGCTCACATCACTAGAGAAATTAGTCATCCTTTCCACTCTGCTCACCAGCCTGCAGCTCCATGAGGCAGAGGCGGCCTTAGAGTACACGGGGCCTGGGGGGAGTGTCATATGCGGGACCTAGAGCCATAAGTGTAGGCCATATACTGTACCACCACAATCATGGGCTTGTCCACCTCTAATGCAGTATGCCTTATTATTGTTTAAAAACTTGTTAAAGGCCACTAAGCCAACCAATATAGGCAGAGCTGGGACAAGGTCCTCCAGCACCCAAGGCTGAGACACCAAAGTGCGCCCCTCCATCCCTCCCACCCCAGCTGTCACACACTGATTGCTATTAGACCAAGAGGGCCACAGGGCCTCCAACCTCCCCAACACCTTAATATCTAGTTATCTGGCTTGCAGTCACTGCTATGTATCCCCTTTTCTTATTTATTTCTGCTTCATACACAATTAGGAATGACAGCTGAATTATTTGTGCGCCCCCTCTTACACTGCGCCCTGAGGCTGGAGCCTCTCCAGCCTATGCCTCGGCCCGGCCCTGAATATAGGAACAATCCACAGTTCCCCATCTAGCCTAACAACCATCCTTAGCCAGTCTGGTACACACACACCCCAAGCTCCCCAACCAGCCTCTACCTATTCCTAGCTTCCCATCAAACCTAGCACCAATCCCCAGCCAATCTGGAGGCTCCAGTCTGAACCCCCTCCGGCTCCAGTGTATGCTTGACTGACCTAAATGCTCCTGGGGCCCTCAGGCTGACGCTCTTGTACGTTACCTTAATCTGACATTTGGCAAGCTTCATGTCAGTGTAGAAATTCATTACAAAAATGCAGATGGCATAGTACAGTAAAGCATGCTGAAGACAAAAACCTAAGCAATAAAATGGAGGATGATGCAAAATATAAGGTGCATAAAACAAAATAGGAAAATCTGAGTAGTTGTAAGTGACACACTGCTCAAAACACAAACAGCTAGACTTATGTAGCCCTTTCCTTCATCATCACCAAAATGAGCATGGGCGGGGCCCTCTTCAGGTGCGGGGCCTGGGGCGATCTCCCCACTTGCCCCCCCCCCAAAGGCCACCTCTGCATGAGGCCTTTGGTGGACCCACTTATCTCAACTTCTGAGACCGGTCCCCCTCTGGCTACAGTCCCATAGCAGCCACTATGACTGCTATGGTGATCCCTGCACCATTAGAGGTAAACAGTGTGTTGATAACTCTAATGAATCCCATCCAGTGAAATGTGTACACATTCACTATTACTGTACAAACATAATCTAGAGCAGCTTCACAAGAGCTGTTATCACCACAATACATACCGCTGTGGATCGCTATCCACTTTTGGAGTATACCAATAAATATCCCTTTTGTGAATACACAGTTTGTTGTGTCTGCTTGTGGAAGGTAAGTCCACCACTGCCTCCTAAGCAAATTTTTAATACTTTTAAATATTGTTTTTATTCTTTTGGCGCCTCTGTTCTCTATTATAATACATCCTTTGTCTCTAATACTTTAAAGAGAATCTGTACTGTGAAAATCTTACATGAATAAAAGTACCAGCCTGTTTGTAGTCTAGCCCCCTCTGTGACATTTTCGCTGCTCCTGCTGCTTTCTTGGTGATAAAATCACAGTTTTATTCATTGTTTTTGTAAATAATGAAGATGGCCGCCAAACAGGAAATGCATAATCAGAGCAGGTGCTAGTTTGCAGAGGCTGCTCTCAAACCTGACTTCACTGGTGTAATATTTCTCCCACTTGTTGCCTTGGCTGCTTGTCTGAGCTCTGAACTTATCTTTCTGCACTCACAGTTGTTCACAAAGTCACAGTCAGGGTGGCTGTGAGCAGAGACGCTGGCTGTGACTCATACACACAGCACACAAACAGAGCCTGCAGGGGGCGTGGGGGAGGTGTGCATAACTTCTCCCTATCACAGCACATTCCTCTCTGGGCTGACAAGGCTCGACAAAGGAAAGAAGATTAGATACAGTATAATACAGAGCAGTGCAACTAGAAAAGGCTGCAGTCAGCCAGACCACATTAGAACAGTTATAGGAACTTATAGGATAGAAGAAATAAGGCTGACAACGTTGTTACAGAGTCTCTTTAATGCTGGGTACACACGTTGCGATTTCCCGCTCAATCCGCAGGATCGATTGGATCGATTCTATTATTTCCAACATGTTTTATCGAGTTTCGATGAATACAGCCGTCGATTTTGCATAGTTAATATCCCGCGGATCGAGCGGGAAATCGCAACGTGTGTACCCAGCATAAGCCAGTGACACAGAATGATACTGTCCAATATCGAATCACACTAGTCACATGCTTGTTTCAGATGTGGAACTCATGCACTATTGAAAACAAAAGATCAATAGGACAGTCAGGCAACTGACATTATTTAAAGGGAAATAAGCGTGGCAGCCCCAATATCCCTCTCAGTCACTACAGGGTCACTTTAAATTCAGAGCTACGTGTACAAAATGCTCAGTTTGATACAGCCAGGGTTTATGCTGCTGAGCCTAGTGAATCAGCCATCTGCTTGCTTAAGGAATAACTGTGGATGTGTCCATGTACAGTGAGAACGGTCTAGAGGCAAAGCCTGCATCAGAGTCCTCAGATTTGGTTGTGACTGACTTGGAAATTAGTGATTAAGGTCTCAGTGAAGCAGGAGATCAACATGACATGGAAATGGTCGCTGCTGAAGCTTTCAAAGAATTAGGTCCTGATGGTGTCTGTTCCTCTGTATTCAGACAGGAATCATGTTCTGTTTCCAACTTCCTTTACCAAGTGTGGAGGGTTCTCATGATACTGAGACAACATCAGTAAGTCAGGGAAAAAGTCTGCCTGAAGCTAACCCTGTCACTTCTGACTACATAGTGTGCAATCATGTTCCTGACATAACTGATGCCTTTGGTGAGAGATCCTCTGTAGCTGGCCTGAAATTCAATGAGCCAAGCGATAACAATAAAATACCTAAAATACCAGCTTGTGAGACTGCTATAGATGTATATAGCATATCTCATACAGTCAGAGCCGGAACAAGGTCCTCCAGCACCCAAGGCTGAGACACCAAAGTGCGTCCCTCCATCCCTCCCACCCCAGCCGTCACACATTGATTGCTATTAGACTAAAAGGCATCCAAGGGCCCCCAATCCTCCCAACAGCTTAATCTCTAGTTATCTGGCTTGCAGTCACTGCCATGTATCCACTTTTCTTATTTCTCTCTGCTTCATACACAATAGGGGAATGGTAGCTGAGTGAGTTTTGCGCCCCCTCCTACACTGCGCCCAGAGGCTGGAGCCTCTCTCGCCTCTGCCTTGGCTCGGCCCTGCATACAGTGCACCCAGAAAGTATTCACAGCGCATTACTTTTTCCACATATTGTCATATTACAGCCTTATTACAAAATGAATTTTTCCCTTACAATTCTACACACAACACCCCATATTGACAACATGAAAAAGCTTACTTGAGATTTTGGCAAGTTTATTAAAAATAAAAACAAAAAAATGGAGAAACCACATGTATACGTATTCACAGCTTTTGCTCAATAGACACAGACCATTTATATCATGCTTTTATCCTGGTATACTCAAAGCGCCAGAGCTGCAGCCACTAGGACACACTCTATAGGCAGTAGTAGTGTTAAGCAGTCTTGCCAAAGGTCTCCTTACTGCATAGGTACTGGTGTACTGAACAGGCAGAGACGAAATTTGAACCCTGGTCTCCTGTGTCAGCGGCAGAGCCCTTAACCATTACACTATCCAGCCACTTTACACTATCCAGCCACAATACTTTGTTGATACACATTTGGCAGCAATTACAGCCTCAAGTCTTTTTGATTATGATGCAAAAAGCCTTGCACACCTATCCTTGGCCCGTTTTGCCCAATCCTCTTTGCTGCAACTGTCTCAAGCTCCATCAGGTTGGATGGAAAGTGTTTGTGCCCAGCCGTTTTAAGATGTTCCACTTACTTTTTTCTAACTTTAGAACTGTAAGGGTTACCCCCATACATTAAGTCATGTCCCCTATCGGATGCAGATGTTAACACGGGTACTGTATGGAGTTGAACTTGTTACACATATATGAGGAATGCAGCAAGGATCAGACTTGATTCCTTGGGCAACAGTTTTGCCTGAGTTCTGTACAGACGCATCTTCAGCCAACCTGGGTGGGTGGGTGGGATGGGGGGGGGGTATGGCCAATGGAGCAGTGCACAATGGAGCAGGCGGAGGCTGATGCATTAATGAGGGTTGGGGCCCAATGTACATAAATCAATGTATAGAATGGAGGAGGCACAAATTAAACATTTAAATAAAAGTAGCAACACTAAACGCAAGTTTTATTCGCACTTGAGTGCCTCCTCCATCCTACACATTGATTCATGTGTGCATGGAAGTGGTAATCAACGGAGGGATTGTGCACCGGCAGTCCAGGCCGAGCATCCTGGTTTAAGAGACTCCTCTGGTACACTAATGTTTGGTCACTGTACATACTCTAGATTCTCGGCTGAGGTGGCCATCATACGTGTGTACACAGCTTTAGTTGTACTTTTTGACTCCATGCTCATTCTTCATTGCTATGATTTGAATTATTTATATCAAATGTTTCTAGGTTACTATAACAGCTTTCAGTATCTGCAATTCCTAGGCATGGCCAGCGCTGTCGTTTAGGCAAAGGAGGTGCTTGCACCAGGGCCCCCAACAGCTGCTGGCCCCCCTGTGAACTCTAGGTGTTTCCCCCGACTGCTTCCAGGCCCCCTGCAATATGAGTGGCTGCCTACAAGGCATTGCAGGGCTGCATAGTAGATGTGTAGGCCACACGCATCCATGCTACAACCCCCACAATCCCTTAGATCATCTACTGCATGTACCAGGTGACTGCTCATTGGCTAGGAGCAGCCACCTGGTATGAGCAGTAGGTGATACAAGGGATTGGGGGGCTGCAGTGCGGACATGTGTGGTCTCTGCATCCCCTACACAGTGCTGCAATACCATACAATGCAAGTGCATCACAACTGCTGTGATCAGGTGGGACGTGGCAGGCCACATCGGAGGCCGAGGGGGCTGACTTTGGTGGCGGGGCAGGTTATCATTGCCCTGGGGCCCCTATGCAGTTGAAGCCAGCCCTGCTCATAAGTAGAAGGGTTGATAAGTCCATATTTCTATCAACACAACAAAACTATACGTCTTCTAAGCTCCCATTACAAATCCAAGTTTAGTCATTTCTTTTTTCTTACACCAGACTGGTAACACAAACAGTTAAACTGAAATGCTGCATGGCATGTGCATAGTTCACAAATGATACCTTCTCAGTTCCATGAACATGATTCCTATTTAACATAAACACAAGGTATTAATAGGCATTACATTAGAACTGAGCATGAGATTAAAACTACTCCTATCTCTACTCTTAATTAAACACAGGAAGAATCAATTAAAAAATAGGGAATCTGAGTGATTTTGCTTCTACCTAAAAAGTTCTTACTCAATGTGATTAATAAATGAAGCACACACATTATAAACACGGTCTTACTCCTTTATTGTTGAAACATAATGGCCCAAAGGGTTTCTATTTTCTTGAATTACTTATTTGAGCCGTGTGGTTGAGCCATGTTTGCATTTTCCAAATGCTGCACATTGTAATTCAACACAACCATGGTATGAATAAAGTGCATTTGTATGTTGTGGTTGAGATGCATCTGACCTGCCCTATGCCTAACCATAACCATTCCTCTCTTCTGCCTCAAACTAACTGTAACCCCTCCTCTACCTCTACCCATTTAACCTCCTATTATGCTTGTTTAAATTGTGCTTGCCCTTTAACACCCACCAGCGGCGTCGTTAGCGCCATATATCTGTGGCCCGTGCTATTAATATGGCTGTGGGGGGCCCCTAATATGCCCCCCCTCCCCCCAGGGTGCCCAGCACTTAGTGCTGCAGATTTCTGTCACCACGGCTGCCAGACGCTCTGGATGGTGGCCGCCATCTTGTGATTGGCACAACAGTTCAGCCTGCAGCTAAGCTTGCTGAGGCTGAGCTGTCTCTCAATGATACTGCACCGCCCCCTGCCCATTCACTTGCTGGGGGCATGGGTTGGATCTAAAGGCAGGGGGTTGGAGATGTCTTTAAGTAGCTCAGCCCCCTGTGTGTACAGATACTCGCCCACAACATGGTGCCCTCCATCATATCATGGCTCTCTCTGTCTCCATGCTGCCACCTCTGCCACCCACCAGTAGCTGCAAGGAGCAAAAGAGGCCCACACACACAGTGTGCCCGGGCCACTTCTCATCCCTCTGCCATCCTCCAGGGCAGCTGTCAGCTGAAGCCAGACACATGCTGCAGCTGCAGGCCTGCACAGCTTTATTCCCAGACTGTAAGTACATATCCCCTTGCTTTGTGTTTGAGTCTGTGTGTGTATGTATGTGTGTGCATGTGTGTGTGTGAGGCTGTGTGTGTGAGTCTGTGTGTGAGTGTGTGTGTGTATGTGTGTGTGTGAGACTGTGTGTGTGTGAGACTGTGTGTGTGTGAGTCTGTGTGTGTGAGACTGTGTGTGTGTGTGTGAGTCTGTGTGTGTGTTTTGTGTGGTGGCAGGAGGGGGGTTGTTGAAGTTGTGGCTGGGGGTGTTTGAAGCAGTTGTGTAGGCTGGGAAGCACCTGTGTGCAGGGGAAAGTAGGGTAGAAGTTTTTTTGTTATCGGTTTATGCATTTAAAATCTGTGGTGCACCATTTTATGCAATCCAAATCTGTGGTGTACCATTTTATGCAATCTAAATCTGTGGCGTACCGTTTTATGCAATCTATATCTGTGGCATACCGTTTTATGCATTCCAAATCTGTGGTGTATTGTTTTATGCAATCCAAATCTGTGGCGTGTAACGTTTTATGCAATCCAAATCTGTGACGAACCGTGTTATCCAATCCAAATCTGTGGCATACTGTTTTATGCATTTTTTATGCATTTCCAGTATGTTGGGAAACACTTCTTTGGTATGTGTATTTACTTTTACAGGAGGGAATGCTGCCTTATACAGTATGTGTGCCTTTGGAGGGAAAAAATTGTTGTCTAATCGCCTTTAGGGTCACTTCGCCTAACTGTGTTTTGGGGAAAAAAAACCTCTGGGCCTTTTTGAGTTTCTGTTATATTACAGTTGGCTACGCCCACTTCATAGCCATGCCTATTTTCCCGCCATGACATTGCCACGCCCATTTTTGGCGTGCTGCATTCTTTCTAACCTTAGTGCCCCAAAAGTGCCCTGGATCTTTTAGGATCCTAGCAATGCCTCTGACCCACCCTCCTTTCAAGAAACAAGATGCCCACATCTAGCATAAGGCCTCAACTAAGGCTATCCTTCTTCAATCCTTAGCCTTTTCACTTATACTAAGGCCTAACCCTAACCCAGCAGAAAATTAGAAGCAGAAGTTACCTGATCTCATGATTGTGGTTATCTTATTTGAAACTTACAAACTTGCTAACATAATGCGATTGGTCACATTCATCATCAACATTTTACCAAGATCTCTAGTATATGTTTATATATGCCTATATAAATTATGGGAACTATTTTTAAATAGTGGTGAACCAAATTCAGAAATGCAGATCACCACTTTCCATTACTACATTTTGAAACATATGAATGCCACTTTTATAATGCAATAGTAATAAACATGTAATCCTGTGCAATCCTATTTTAGTCACTGGTTAATCAGTTTTTGATTGCCAGTACAGCATTCCCCCCTAAATTGGAGACGCACAACTCCACAACTCCATTTAATTGAATAAAATAATGAATTATCTCTTGGAACTGTTAGTCCTCCCTAGAAAATGTAGCAGCAGGCGGATAATAGAATTTAATTCAATGCATTGATAATTTGTAAACCAACTATTTGTGACAAATTGGCAAACAAGATGCTTGCTTGACACAAACTAAGGCAAGCACCAGTGTTCCCCATTGTAGCCAACATTCTTCACCATTATGAAAGTAGCAAATGCTACCTAGCTATCAATAAAGTGATGATCAGCATTGCATAAAGAGAGATGGAGATGGCATAACAGTGCTGATCCTGCTGAAAAGTGCAAATTGTTTCAGCTGTTATCTACTTTTATAAATGTAATGATTTGCAAAAGGGCATATTTTTGCAGAAATGAGCTATATCGCCTCTGCCAGGTCTGCAAGATTTTCACTGTGAAAATCTCATGAAACGATTTAGTGAAACTGGCATTGTAATTGTGACTCTAACCAATGTAAAAATGATGCCTAAACTAGTGCAGGTGTGCTTGTGTCATAAAACTGTCAGGGTTAATAGAAGTAGCAGCAATTGGCAGCTTGTTGGCATCATCACAAAATACACACAGAATAAAATTGTCATTTTTGTTATTTTCACATTTCACAAATGGTAAACTTTGCAGTGAGTACTTGGGAGATCGGGGGTCATTTACCTAAAAGTCCAAGCTCATACATTTCTCTTACTCATCCCTACTAATCACTGCCTAGATAAATAGGCCCCAAAGACTGCAATGTATATAGGAAGAGAAGAGATGAAAGAGTGGCACTCCCTACGTAATGAGCATGTGCATATGAGCGAAATGGAAAGCAATTTTATCTCACCATACCATCTGTGGTCGCCTCTGTCAACTGCTGGGACGTGTGCTCGTCGCATTGAAGTGAAGAAAGCACAGGTTCCATTTTTTATCAGTAGAGAAAGAAAAGTAGACTCCGGGCACCTTCCGTCCATTGCTGTTTATTAGCAATATTGACAGACATCCATCTGGATACCACAACCTACAAATACCTCATTCGGTGGTGTTTAAAGGTGCTGGTGCGGTGGAGGTGAGGGAGCCAGGGCACTAGGTGGGACCGGCGATGGCTGTTTCGCGTCTATCCAGACGCTTGGTCACGCTGCGTACCACGGTATGCATCGTGACCAAGCGTCTGGATAGACGCGAAACGGCCGTCGCCGGTCCCACCTAGTGCCCTGGCTCCCTCACCTCCACCGCACCAGAACCTTTAAACACCACCGAATGAGGTATTTGTAGGTTGTGGTATCCAGAAGGATGTCTGTCAATATTGCTAATAAACAGCAATGGACGGAAGGTGCCCGGAGTCTACTTTTCTTTCTCTAACCCCAAAGACTGCAATACCTCGTGTGTTTTTTAGGGTGAAAGTAACCTCTGTGCCCCTCTCTCCCCAACATAGCAGTATTAGGCATCCTGTATGACACACACACACACACACACACACACACACACACACACACACACTAGTATAGTATCAGGTAACATGGTAACATTGGTGCCTTCGTCTTCCTCCTCCTTGGATAGTGGAGCTAAGTATAAAAAAAGAATGAGGGATCTTAATGTGGAGGAGTATGTTCCGATTGATCGCAAAGAAAATAATTGAACATTTTATGTAGCCTCTGTGCACTCTTCCTCACAGAAAAATTATGAGGCAACCTCTAGGCTCACAATCCAACCCCCCCCCCCCCTTCCTGACAGCAGTATCGGGTAGTATTAGTGCCATCTTCAGCCCCCATCACCCACCACAGCCCTAGTCAACAGTATTAGGCAGTAGTACTGTGGCAATCCACAGCCTCCACAATATCAGTATGCAGAGTAGCATAATGGGACACAGTACTTTACCTACTGCAGCAGTGGATGGGTCCACACTTCTCCCCTCTCTTAAATGCAAAGATGCAAAGCTTTTTCCTCTGTATGGCTCACAGTGCATTCATAGTGGTCACATAGGCTATTGTTAGACCCATGGTTAGATTTATCCTTCATAAGTATATAGCTTTAGCACATACAGTCATATAGTCACCCCACTGCTGAGTGCTTCTGAAAGTGGGATCATTAACTATATGAATCCCAGCAAGGTTGTTGTCAAGAGCCAATTGGAGTACTCCAGTAATAGAAGTAATGGAAATAACAACTTTGCAACGTTATGGACCATCGATCTGCCATCTCTCTCAACCCGCTGTCAATTGACCTAGATGACCAGTCAATCTTTTTGACCGAATATTGGTCAAGTGAGCGATCAATCAATTGGGAACCCCACTGAATCGTTTTTTAACTGATTTGATCAGAGTGATCAAATTGGCCAGATATCTACTGGAAAAATTGATAAGTGTATGGTCAACTTTATTACTATGCATAACAGAAGTTGCTAGTTTACAATGTTTAATTGCCATGCTGCCAGTATAAAAGAAACACTTTCAAATATAAAATAAAGCTGTTTATAGTGAGATTACATGCATTTTTTTTTTGAAAAACACAAGTTTATATTATTGTTAAAAGCATTGAGAAATGTGTTTTGTTTAGAGCAACTACTTATTTAGATGGAATATTTTTTCCGCTGTTTTTATTGCTCAGGAACCTCAGAGACTTTTAAAAGACTATATGCACATTCAAATACGCATGCACTTTGGAAACAGATATTTGCATACTTATTTGTACTTATTTGGAGACTAAATATTAAACTGATAATGTGAGAAATACATAACACAGAAACATGATTAGAGGATATACACACTGATCAAATCCTATGCAAAGGACTAAAAATTAACTTGTAATAATACACATTAAAAACTGGAATTTGGCTGCTATATTATTTCAAGACTGAATTAACAACATATGGGGCTACACACAGGTAAGAATATATGAGAAAACCATCTCAAAGAAGCCATCTAACGTTGTTAGGTTGTAATAAACAATGTGGGGACTGATAATCAATCAATATGTATGTGTAATGATCGCTGCTGCAGCAGGTGTTGCTGGAAGTAGTAGTGCTGCAGCTCAGGCAGTTCTGATGTCTTTCCATGCAAGCTGCATAGCTTTGTCTGTCTTTCCCTGCTGTCAGCTTGTGACTGATTATCATTCACCTGTGTGGGAATCTGCATGTCTGCTCCCATTGGATGACCTCAGTATAAAGATCTGCTTCCTGCAGGGTTTCCTTGGGTTTTCATAGCTTCAGTGTAAGCCAGTCTTGCTGTCGCTTCAGCCCCGATCGTGTTTCTTGTTCTAAAGATACTTTGCTGGTCTTTGCATCATATATTGGTTCATTGCCAATATATATGCATACCAGCACGTTTATTATTTTCCTTGTATTTGTGTTACGTTGATACATCAGTGTCGCTGATGTATACGTACACGAACTGTTTATATCCTGTGTGCAGTTAGTCAGCTTTCCAGCACGTTTTGGTAGGTTGCGCGTACCGTGACCACCCGTGCTGAGGTAGTTACCCTGCTCCTGGTTCTGTTTGTGGATTGCGTTCATCTCTGCGAAGAGATAACGAATCCTTCTGAATCCTGTTCTGTTACCGTTTGTGGATTGCGTTCATCTCTGCGAGGAGATAACGAATCCTTCTGAATCCTGTCCTGTTACCGTTTGTGGATTGCGTTCATCTCTGCGAAGAGATAACGAATCCTTCTGAATCCTGTTCTGTTACTGTTTGTGGATTGCGTTCATCTCTGCGAAGAGATAACGAATCCTTCTGAATCCTGTTCTGTTACCGTTTGTGGATTGTCCTGCTCCCTGTGTTACCCATTCCTAGTCAGCGTTCCTGCTTATGTCATATATCGGTTCATTGCCGATATATACATATGTTAGTCAGACGTTACAAATAGTTTCATTGATAGCTGTAATTGTAATACGCTAGGAAAACATACTTATTGTATATTTATCTGTGTTACGTTCATCTATCTTAATCCTGCTATTTTCTGACTGTCCTGTCCTGTCTTTGTGAGGCACGCCATCGCCGCATCGCATTGGCTGCCTCATTCCAGTCTGTCTGGTTTTGGACGCTTGCTGTCGCTAAGTAGCCGCTAGCTAGCAAGCGTTCATTCCGTCTACCTGTCCTGATCTCCTCAGTTCTGGTTTATGCGCTCAGCGCTACTTTGCGCTGAGACGTTATAACGAAAGCATTGTTTGTGGCTGTCAGATCTGCACCGGCTCTGTGCACCACAATCTCCTATTGGAGTCAGTCCTCCCCTCCACTATACTAGGGATAGCCTGTTTCCTTGTGCTAGTGTGTGTACCTCCTCCACGCCAGCTCATGCGTTGCATGCTGACTGTGGAGAATACACCACCAAGCCTAACATTATGAAAAACCCATTACCAATCCCCATTGTGAGGGGGATTCCCAAAAAGTATGACACTGTTAATTATGGTTCCTGTTCCTTTAAGAAATTTGAAGAACTTAGCTCTGAAACAGAAAATGAGTTTTTCTCTGAATGTGCCAGGTTCCTGACCAATCCTGATCTCCAAGCGACTCCTGTTTCAACCTGGGCACTCCAACTAAGTTATATTTTGTTTAAAGGGGAATTATTCCAGTGGGCATTTGATGTTCTTAATCATTCCGATTTGAAAGAGAGACCGCTGGAATTTATAGCGTTTGTGATCCATAACTGGTTGCGCATAGATCCATTGCCTTTTCCTCTTAATGAACTCCTGGCAGCAGGCCAATCAGCTGCTCCTTCAATTGCTTGCAAGAATGAGCAGCAAGCAGAAAGTGTTACTGATAATTTTCCTGCAGCTTTGAATAAATCACCAAAAACAGCAAGGTCAAAGGCAAAACGCAAACGTTCTAAGAAACGTGTCCAATCTGCAGAATCGTTATCCTTAGCGACTGAGACCTATAATGAGATTCTGTCATTAACAGATAATGAAATGCAATTGTCTTTCAGGGGAGTTAAATGGACTTATGAAACTACTAATGAACTTTCCTCCCTGGCTAGGGAAAATAAAGATTTTTGTTTAAAAGAATTATCTGAGTATGATTATGATGAGATATTACAGAGTATTGAACAAATCAACTTATTTGTGAACCAAGGGAAGTTTGCATACACTACAGTTCAACACTTGCTACAGGTATTGGAGATTCTTAAGAATAAGGAATCTGCCAATCACCTGCTAATTAACCCTATACATGTGCCTGCCACAATCATATCTGCAGACTGTGATCAGCCTAAATGTTTCGCTGTTAAGTATGCATGGGATCCTCCATTCGAGAGGGGAGAGATGGAAGCCCTGGTCTGTGAATAGAAGAATGATTCAAGTTCATTTTGTCAATTTTACAGTGCAAAAAGTGAAATGGTATTGAACGCATGCATTAAGTCAGCCTATAACCTAATAGAGGCTGGTGTGTGTAGGTATGACTGTGTGGCTCCTTTGATTGATGTGTGGGAACTGATTTTGGATGATTTTTATGTGACTCCGAATTCGCAAATTTGGCGTTCTGACCCGCCTGCTTCAGCACCTTTGGCTGATTCAGCAGGTGATTCGGAGCTCTTTTTGTGTGAAATTGAAGTTCCTGCAATTCCACCCTGTACCATGGATAACTCAGTGTTACTTCCCAGTAAAACAGAAGCCACTGATACATTCTTAACCTTGCCCTGCGCAAATTTCTCAGCAGAGAATCCAGAGGTCCTGCTGACTTCCGAGTCCAGCCTAGCCAGTACTCATGACTCTTTGTTTAGTGAAACAGACACCAGAAAAATCTTGCCTGTCTCTGCAAAAACTTCTGCAGAGATTACCTGTGTTAATAAAGTTCAACTCCTGTCTGATCCAGCAGATGCCAATAGATGCACTACATCAGTTTCCGAGTCCCAGCAATCCTGTCTAGTAACCTCAGAACCCCAGCATCCGAATTTTCCAATTTTACAAATGAATGGTGATTCAGATGCGCAAACATTGTGTCTTGATCTTCCTGTTTCTACACCTCGCTCTAGTTTCGTGAATAGCTCAGAGCATCTGCTATGTGAACCTGAAATCGCAGAATTATTACCTTGTTCAGAAAATTTTCCAATAAATTTGCCCTGTACCATGAATTGTGCAGTAGATCTCTCCAATGAAACTCAGGTCACAGAATCATTATGCTGTCCAGCAGGTGCTTCCATGGTTTTGCCCTGCAATATGGACTGTTCAGTGATCCTGTCCAGTGAAGCTGTGGTCGCAGAGTCTTATGCTTCACCCAGTACTTTGGATACTTTAAACCCTCTAGCAGAGGAGGCTGAAGCACTGCTTACCTCAGTTGGTGTTGCAGTAATATTCACTTGTCTAGCAGCTGTTTTGGAATTACAGTCTGCTCTAATAAAACTTGATGAATTTCTGCCCAGCAAAGCAGAATCCATTGAAATATTGTCCTCGTCAGCAAGTGTGTCAGATACCTTGCCCTGTACACAGTCTGATTTAACCAATGTTGTTGAGTCCCTCTCCAGTGTTGTAACAGCCGAGGAACTCCAGCCCTGTCCTCTGAATGTTTCAGAAGTCTTGCCCTGTAACATGGATAATTCTGATTCTCTGGTCAAAATAATAGAAATCTCAGAATTTCAGTCCGGTCTGATGAGTGTTCCTGAAACCCAGCCCTGTATCCTGAAAGATTCTGGTTCTCTGGCCGCTGTGGCAGAGGTTCCAGAGTCCCCTTCCTGTCCAGGGAATTCCTCAGTTTTGCCTAGTCCAGTGGGGGCTGCTGCAATACTGACTTGTTCTGCAGCGCCTCATGAGCTCCAATCCAGTGTATTAAATGAGTCTCTGTCCAGTCCAGAGGTAGTTGTGGAGTCCCTATCTGGTTCAGTGCATACATCAGAAGATTTGTCCTGTCTTGTTAGTGCCCCTGAATCTGATTTGTTACTGACTTTGCTGGAATCAGCGACATCTAAGTCTGATCCAGCATTCTCGTGTAAAAGTCCAGTAGTTGCGAAGTTTAGTCATGATGATTTTTTTTTGGCCAGTCCTGGTTTTGGTCCTGTCTTGGCTGACCCTGAGGCTCACAGTTCCTTGACATGCCCAGAGGTTTCTCTTGTGCCGGTGTGCCCAGATGTTCTTTGTGTGCCAGAATGCCCAAGTGTGTCTAAGGTGTTAGCGTGCTCTGATGCTTCCTTAGTGGGAACACGTTCTGATATTGCCAGTCTGCCTGCATGCCCAGAGATGGTTCTGGTCCCTGAAAGCCCTGAAATTGATGTTTGTCCTTGTGGCCCTGACTCGGGAATTGCCCTAGGTTCCATAGGGGTTCTTGATGGTTCTCCATGTGAGCCTAAGGGGCATTCTGACCTATGGGGATCTCTTTGGAGCTTCAAGGTGTTCTGGGAGGTCTCTGAGAAAACTTATCCTGGTGCCTTGGACTGGTTCAACAGTGGGTTTTGTGTTGGTAAAGACAGTACCGGTGTGCATTGCAAAGGCTTTGGCGTTTCTGAACGGTTCCTGGAAGGCGGTGGGTATCGCTCAGGGAGTTTCGGAGGGCTTTCTTCTGGAAATCATGGTTCTGATGGGTGTCACACTGGGGCTTGTAGTACTGATGGGCATGGTTCTGTAGGTTCTGGTTCTGATGGGTCCAGTCTTGTGGGGACTGATTCTGGAATTCGGTCTTGCCGGGCTGTCCCGGTCATCATGAATTATCAGTCAGACTGTTTTGTTGGGAATTTCAGTTTTGAAAAGCGTCTGGAATCCGCTTTTAAGGGCGGGGGTACTGTAATGATCGCTGCTGCAGCAGGTGTTGCTGGAAGTAGTAGTGCTGCAGCTCAGGCAGTTCTGATGTCTTTCCATGCAAGCTGCATAGCTTTGTCTGTCTTCCCCTGCTGTCAGCTTGTGACTGATTATCATTCACCTGTGTGGGAATCTGCATGTCTGCTCCCATTGGATGACCTCAGTATAAAGATCTGCTTCCTGCAGGGTTTCCTTGGGTTTTCATAGCTTCAGTGTAAGCCAGTCTTGCTGTCGCTTCAGCCCCGATCGTGTTTCTTGTTCTAAAGATACTTTGCTGGTCTTTGCATCATATATTGGTTCATTGCCAATATATATGCATACCAGCACGTTTATTATTTTCCTTGTATTTGTGTTACGTTGATACATCAGTGTCGCTGATGTATACGTACACGAACTGTTTATATCCTGTGTGCAGTTAGTCAGCTTTCCAGCACGTTTTGGTAGGTTGCGCGTACCGTGACCACCCGTGCTGAGGTAGTTACCCTGCTCCTGGTTCTGTTTGTGGATTGCGTTCATCTCTGCGAAGAGATAACGAATCCTTCTGAATCCTGTTCTGTTACCGTTTGTGGATTGCGTTCATCTCTGCGAGGAGATAACGAATCCTTCTGAATCCTGTCCTGTTACCGTTTGTGGATTGCGTTCATCTCTGCGAAGAGATAACGAATCCTTCTGAATCCTGTTCTGTTACTGTTTGTGGATTGCGTTCATCTCTGCGAAGAGATAACGAATCCTTCTGAATCCTGTTCTGTTACCGTTTGTGGATTGCGTTCATCTCTGCGAAGAGATAGCGAATCCTTCTGAGTCCTGTTCCCTGTGTTACTCCATTCCTAGTCAGCGTTCCTGCTTATGTCATATATCGGTTCATTGCCGATATATACATATGTTAGTCAGACGTTACAAATAGTTTCATTGATAGCTGTAATTGTAATACGCTAGGAAAACATACTTATTGTATATTTATCTGTGTTACGTTCATCTATCTTAATCCTGCTATTTTCTGACTGTCCTGTCCTGTCTTTGTGAGGCACGCCATCGCCGCATCGCATTGGCTGCCTCATTCCAGTCTGTCTGGTTTTGGACGCTTGCTGTCGCTAAGTAGCCGCTAGCTAGCAAGCGTTCATTCCGTCTACCTGTCCTGATCTCCTCAGTTCTGGTTTATGCGCTCAGCGCTACTTTGCGCTGAGACGTTATAACGAAAGCATTGTTTGTGGCTGTCAGATCTGCACCGGCTCTGTGCGCCACAATCTCCTATTGGAGTCAGTCCTCCCCTCCACTATACTAGGGATAGCCTGTTTCCTTGTGCTAGTGTGTGTACCTCCTCCACGCCAGCTCATGCGTTGCATGCTGACTGTGGAGAATACACCACCAAGCCTTACAGTATGAGGACATTACCTCAACAGCCCTCTATTATTGTCAATGATATATTTACACACTACCCCCACCAAAAACCCAACATATGTCACTTCCTTAAGGGAAGCTTTTTCAAGGGAAAAAATATCAAAGTGCAAGAGTGCTAATCATAGTGCTAAGGTGCATAGATACATCAAGAAAAACAATAAAATCAGTGCATAGCAAAGCGATATGGCTATATGGTAGCAGCCAACTATATAGCCATATCGCTATACTATGCACTGATTTTATTGTTCTGCTTGATGTATCTATGCACCTTAGCACTATGATTAGCACTCTTGCACTTTTATAATTTTTCCCTTGAAAAAGCTTCCCTTAAGGAAGTGAAACATGTTGGGTTTTTGGTGGAGGTAGTGTGTAAATATATCATTGACAATAATATAGGGCTGTTGAGGTAATTTCCTCATACATATTGATTGATTATCAGTCCCCACATTGTTTATTACGACCTAACAACGTTAGATGGCTTCTTTGAGATGGTTTTCTCATATATACTTACCTGTATGTAGCCCCATGTGTAATTAATTCAGTCTTGAAATAATATAGCAGCCAAATTCCAGTTTTTAATATGTATTATTACAAGTTAATTTTTAGTCATTTGCTTAGGATTTGATCTGTGTGTATGATGTGAGAAATACATAAATATTTACCACCTTAGAAATCAGGACACAGAAGACAAGTATTATAATCAATCCAAAAGTTCTTTTAAAGCAAACCTGAACCAAATTTTGATCTCCAAATTAATGGTTACTGTCCCCTTAACTTTGAGCAATCAGTTACTGGCTTTTGTGGGTATAAGAGAGCTACACCATTGCCTGTTTGAGCCCCTTTTCATCTGACAATCAACTGGAAGTTCACCATGATTGTAATGAGCACATTTCTACTGTGCATGCATGTGTTTATGTGCTGCACATGTGCAGTAAAATGATTGCATTTTGCATGTCTTTCTTCCTGCCCAGGGATTCCTCTTTGGGGGGGGGGGGGGATATTCATGAACTCATGCACAGGCATAGAACTCATACATAGCCATTTTTTTGGGCAGTGAACACTGACACTCATCGTTAACTTATGCATGCAGGAAGTGTTAACTCACCCTTGTCACCACAGTGCTCCACACTATGCTCTATGCTGTGCTCCAACTCTGCAATACTTCCTCCTTCCGGTCTGTGTGTGCATATATATAAAGTTTAAAGGGAACCTTAACTGAGAGGGATATGGATGTTTCCTTTTAAACAATACCAGTTGCCTGGCAGTCCTGCTGATCTCTTTCAGTGCAGTAGTGTCTGAATAACACACCTGAAACAAGCAGGCAGCTAATCCAGTCTGACTTCAGTCAGAGCACCTGATCTGCATGCTTGTTGAGGGGCTGTGGCTAAAAGTATTAGAGCCACAGGATAAGCATGAGAGTCAGGCAACTGGTATTATTTTAAAAGGAAAAATCCATATCCTTCTCAGTTTAGGTTCCCTTTAAAGGGACTCCGAGGAGTGCCCAAATGTAAAAGAATACACTTACCTGGGGCTTCTTCCAGCTCAGGGTAGGCAATGAGGTCCCACGGCGTCCTCCTGGCTTGTCTCCTTCAGCCTCAGACGCCCCCCCCCCCCCCCCCGTTTTCGGTGTGACCCACCAACACCCGGGCCTGGTGTCGGCCGACTCTTCCTGATTAATGGTGCAATGCATCATCACGGTGGCCGGCGTGACAGGTCTGCTCATGCACGGGTTTTCCGCGCATGCGCATACCTGTCACACCGGCTGCCGTGATGACGTGAAGTGGCCGGCGTGATGATGCATTGCGTCATTAATTAGGAAGAGCCGGCCAACACCAGGCCCGGGTGTCGCCGGGTGAAGCCGAAAACGAGGGGCCGGCGGAGGCTGGAGGATGCTGCGGGACCTCGCCACCTTCCATGAGCTGGAAGAAGCCCCAGGTAAGTGTATTCTTTTACATTTGGGCACTCCTCGGAGTCCCTTTAAGGTTCTGCCCCGACTCATTCTGAATGATATTCCAAATTTGAACAGTGAGCTTGGCTACAATGTAGCCAAAATCAGTACAGATCTGGAGACCTTTTTATATTTGTCCTATAAGGTGCCTTTACATTAGAATAGCATCTGAATGTGTTACAGGGTTAAGATAATATGAGGTGTTTTTGAGGGTAATGAAAATCTGAGGTTTCAATGTTTTGGAAAATGAGTGCTCTCAGAGGCTACCTAATTAATAAATGTTTTTGTTTACTATTAGTATGATGATTTTTTTTGTATGTATAGATAGTGTTTTTCTTCTTACAGTGATCGAATCTGCTGTATATCGGCGGGAAAATCGTTAGGTGTATGGGCCCCTTAAAGAAAACCTGAATTGAAAATTAAAAGTCAAAATAAACATACACAAGTCATACTTACCTCCTGTGTAGTCTACTCCTTTTTCCTCTCCTGCGTCCTGTTTGTCCCCTGTGATCAATGGAATTCTCTGTCCTCCATTTTGAAAATGGCCATTACACCATAACAGCTTTCTGGTCAGCACACAGTTAAACTGTAACATCGTCCACTTGAGCCATAGGGAAACATGGACATTACCTGGTACATTAGTTTTCCTCTCAGCTATAACTGACAGCAACTGATATTTTATTGGCAGCAACTGATATATTTCAGTTCTGACAAAATGTTGTCAGAACTGGAAGGGATCATTGTCAGAAGAAAATGGTGAGCTTCTGAGAGGATCTGATGGCAAGGTAACTATGTAATGCTCATTTGAAGTTACCTCGTGTGTTTATTTCAAATAATTTTACTCAGTACAGGTTCCCTTTAAGTGATAGATGAGGTTTTATTATGAGGTGTAATATGCTCATTTATATTCCCCTCTATCCTTTGTGTAGACCAATATTTAGTGTCGGATGATCAATGGGATTTCCATTTGTATGCTGTATGGTTAAGGAAACCCTGGTGATACCGATTTAATTTAGTTTCTTTTTGTATCAGAATATCATGGTTACATTTTTCTATAAAACCTTGAGAATCTGTATTTTTGCTAATGTACAGCAGGTGGTCTTTGTAAATAACAGGTTTAGATATGACCTCCTCCAATTTCTCCGCTGTGAACGAAAGCTTAGATTCCTAGTATGCTTTTATTTGTTCTATCATGCATGCAGAGAAAACAGTTTTTTTCCCATGTTTGTTTAAATTCTGATGTAGGGGACTTAATAGGACATCTATGTAGAAAAACTTAACATGCACTAATGTACATGCACAAATATTTGTTTAAAAAGCCAGGCATGCCAGCATGGGTGGGATTTGTCTGCAATTTATTTTTCAGAATAAGGTGAGAAAAGAGGATGAGCACAATAGATAACAATCACAAGCACCTACAGGTGAAGCTCGAAGAAATTAGGATATTGTGCAAAAGTTCATTTATTTCAGTAAATCAACTTAAAATGTTAAACTAATACATGAAATAGACTCATTACATGCAAAGCAAGATATTTCAAGACTTTGGCCCATATGCAATTCACTTTTTCACCTAAGTTTTCTCCTATGAGATAATTTTTAATTTTTGATTAACTTTCCAGCACTTTTCAACTAAAAAAGCATAAAAAAGTAGGTGAAAAAGTACTATTAAAATTATTTTAATTATTTTCTTGCTTTCTGGTAGCTTAAACAGCATTTTATTGACAAGTTTAAAAATATCACCTAGGAGAAAACTTAGGAGAAAAAGTTAATTGCATACGGGCCTTTGTTTGTTATAATGTTGTTGATTATTGCTTACATCTTGAAAACCCCAAGATCAAAATCTCAGAAAAATAGAATATTGTGAAAAGGATCATTGTTGTAGGCTCAAAGTGTTAGACTCTAATCAGCTAATTAATTAAAAAAAACTGCAAATGGTTCCTGAGCCATTAAATTGTCTAGTCTAGTTCAGTAGCAATCACAATCTTGGTAAAGACTGCCAACCTGACAGTTGTGCAGAAAACCATCACTGATACCCTCCATTAAAAGGGAAAGCCCCAAAAGGTATTTGCAAAAGAAGTTGGATGTCCCCAAAGTGTTGTATAAAAGCACATTGATAGAAAGTTATGTGGAAGTGTGGAAGAAACAGGTGCACAAGCAACAGGGATGACCTCAGCCAGGAGAGGACTGTCAGGAAAAGGCCATTCAAAAGTATTGTGGACTTTCACAAGGAGTGAACTGAGTCTGGAGTTAGAGCATCAAAAGCCACCACACACAGACAGATCCTGGACATGGGCTTCAAATGTCATATTCCTCTTGTCAAGCCGCTCCTGAACAACAAACAACGTCAGAAGCTTCTTACATAAACTAAAGAAAAAAAGAAGCAGCAATAAAGGAAAAAAAAAAAGAAAAGACTGGCACTAGTTGCGGGTAGGGAGGTCATGGGTTGACCCGGATAGTGTACTTCATCTTGCAGCGTGCTCCCGAGAACAAACAATAGTATATATGGTGAATAGAGAAGCGAGGCACTGAAGCAATGAAAAGTGTACCTTTAATCCACGGTTGCAGACACAGCGGGGTGTACAGTGGGGGTGAGGGGATGCCTGACAGCTGTTTCGCTTAGAAAAGCTTCTTCAGAGGCACGTGGTAAAGAACCCAATCACTACAGTCCATGCACTAGCCGGCCCAGCGGGTGTGCATGTGACATCTGCGGTCGTTTGGACGCATGCTGGCGACCAATAGGTTTGTAGATAGAGAGGGCAGAGCTAACATTACGGTGTCCAATAGACACTTAGCAGCGCAGTTCCCCATCAGGTCTGTCTAGTGCATGGACTGCAGTGATTGGTAGAGAACTATAGAGCAGCGCTATTGGCTGGTAGTCTATCATGTTCATTATAAAAGCAAGTGCTTGTCGTATATATGATGCATTTGACTTACAGCCTAGCTTGATAAAGGAGTTGCTGTTACTCTGAAACGTTGCAATAATGGCTGTAATGGATGATTGAAGAATAAAAGAGCATTTATACTGGATGGTGCCAGCTACATTTCTCCTTGCACTGTATTGGCCCAGGAGTGCTGCTGGGTCTTAGCCACGGCACATCATCTGTTTGATTGGAGTGGTGCCTCACTATCTTTGCTAATTTAAAAATGAGTAGAAATATTTTCCTCCGAAACTTTTTCTTGGTCCAGTGCAAAGAAGGCTAGAAAAACATGACAAGAAATAGAGAGAGAGAGAGAGAAAAAAAAAACTTCACATCTTCTAATGTTTACAGTTCTTAAACTAAAAACAAAGACTTTTAATAATAAAGCTTGCTATGTACTCCAATGTCCTTTTTGGCTTCATTCTACTGTTTCTGAGTGCACTCTTTACAGTCAAGAGTATTGCATCCAGGCCCATATGCAATTAACTTTTAAACCTGGGTTTTCTCCTAGGAGATCATTTTCATATTCTTTCTCTTTAAAATAACTCTTAAGCATTTTACAATTGAAAACATACCTAAAAGTGAGTGAAAAGTACTATCAAAATTATTTTGAGTATTTTCTTGCTTGCTGGTGGTATAAAAGGCATTTTAGGAAAAGATGTGAAAATACCACCTAGAAGAAAACTCAGGAGAAAAAGTAAATTGCATACAGGCCCCTGTCTTCATTTTTGAGTGTTCCACTAATAACTGATGGAGATCCTGGCTGCCAGGGATGTTTAGTACCCTCTATAAGATCACTGACTATATTTATTGATTTCCTTTAATTTAATTTTCAATGTATTTTAGTACTACTTACTGCAATAATGATATCACTAGTGGAAGAAATACTGACCAGTTATTAACTGAAGATCAGTGGATGAGAGTCACGTTACCTATACTCCATCCTAGACTGCAGGCTTCCCAAGTGACGCCATTCTCTACATGCCAAGAAAACTGGAAATAGAGGGTATATCTAAGGGCCCGTTCACACTGCACGCGTTTCCAGCCGCGTTTTGGAAACGCGTGCAGGAGGCCGACATGCACGACATCAGACAGTGCATAGAGTGCACTGTCTGATGTTCACACTGCATGCGCTCCGGACCTGTGCGGTCCAGGAACGGATGCTGCACGCAGATTTTGCAAAAACGCGCGGCTGTCCCATTCACTTTTCAGTGATGGGATCAGCCACGCAACGCACACAAACGCGGATGGCGTGCGTTCGTACGCGTTGCGTTCCGCACGCATGGCCATCCGCATTTGTGATCTGAAGATGGCCAAACACTTATCAATTTTTGTTAGATTAGGTAAATTGATCTCCATTATATTGATGCTTTCATTGGATTAGCATGTAGCTCAATTCATTGGAAATGTAACTTGCTTTTGAGTGGAGCACTGCAACTGATAGCTTTGTATTACTTCTTTACTTCCACCTGTGCTTGATTAATAAAATAATATTTTTGATTGACAGTAATGCGATTAAAATACAAGAGGACTCTAGTTTTTTTTTTGTTTTTTTTTATAGATTTCTATTTAATGTAATATTTTTAGGGAGCCAAATGTCTAACCTGTTATCACTGGTCTGTCTATTATGACTGGCTTTACTACATTTCAAATGAATGCGCATACTTAAGATGAAATCTGATTATTGCAGGTCCTAGCCAATGTGTATGTATTTTGTGTGCAGAAATGTGAATAAAGGAAATAGACCTTATAGTGGTGCATACTGTTTCAGCGCCGCTCAGCTCGGCGCTGTGAGAGCTGAATGACGGCTCTCACTGCTGCCGCTAAACTCCGAGGCGGTGTTAAAAACTATTCCCCCTCCGAGTTGTCGCAACTCGAAGAGAGATGTAATTAGAGGTCTGGCAGCCGCCAGAGCCTCGAATTAACGATACGCGTCCTGCGCAGCATAGAATTGCTGCTATGGGGTGCCCAGTTTTGGTGCTCGGCTCTAAGAGCCGCGCGCCTACATAAGCTGATCCGACCTTAAAGTGCTACAATATCTGCAAAAGTTTTGGATACCCTCTACTGTGTAATAAAGCTTATTGATGACATTTAAGTCTTGGACTAACTACACTGTGAGAAAACTTATTGATGATATTCAAATGTTGGACATTCTATACCGTAAGAAAGCTTATTGACGTTATTTAAGTCATGGACAATGTACAATGTAAGAAAGCTTATTGATATTTATGTGGTGTTTTGAAAAAAGCCTCACCAGGAACTTTCCATTATAAAGTACTAGGCGGGCAAGAGAAGATGAGGAAAGGAGCATGAGCTCCTGAAACATTGTACAGTCCTTTTTAAGCTTGTTATAGCTCAATAAAGTATATTGTTATCCATATGCAGTGGACGCTGTTTATTTGAGCTTACTGCACGCATTTTAATTTGCATAATTATTGTATTCTTCTTCCATTCTCCCCCAGCCTAACTACCTGTGAGCTATATAGTGCAGTCACGCAGAGTAGGAAGACTGGTGCACCATGTCTGCTCTTTACAGCATACTATTCTGAGCACCCTGCTCAACCGCTCTCCGGTGCGCCTGCTTATCGCAGTGATAGGGTTGCTATATGCAGAACGGACAGCAACCCTGGTGTCTATTACCACTCTGAGGAGATGGACAACTTGCCACAACAAGCTGGTCCCCGGCTAGTGGAACGCATGCCTCCTTTGCTGGCTTCTGCTCTACTGGACTGCAAGCCATCAGATCAGGTGAGATTCTTCCTGCACCAGCCTCCCTTTACACACCAGAGTTCCTGAGTGCGCTCTTGTGTCCTCCTACAGATCGCTCCATACTCACGGAGGTGAACCAAAGTGCAGCACCAACCTCCATGTGGGACCTGACCAATTTGATTACATCTATCTGATAGCTCCCCATGTAAAAGTTACTGGGGTCTTTTACTTCCCCCTTTGTTTTCCCTGATTGCACTTAAATTCATAGCTTACTTCACTGATTTTTTTATTGTTAGTAAAAGTGATGAGGCTACTATGTCATCTCACACAATTATCATAATTGATGCAAAGTAATTCCCTTTGAGAAAGTCAGTCATGTGACCCAGGAAATCATTCATTTGCAGGCAGGGTGGGTGTTCCCCATCTAGGTAGCAGCTTGTATAGATGAGTGCTTAGTCACCCTGGCCACATTCTCCCCTCCTGCTTACATGCTAGTTTACTGTGGCCAGCACTGCAGCTCATTAGATTTTAATTATAAGAGAATCTGCTGTGGATGAAGGACTGGCCTCAAATACAATAGTTTTTTTCTTACCAGCAGAGGGGAGAGGTGGAAGAGGTCAGATCTAGGGTGACAAGGAAAGACTGGCTTCTGCTCCTTCCAACTCCTCCCTTAGTGCCTCGTCCAGGTCATGATAGTATAGGGGCAGTAGTCTGGACAACTTTTTCTTCAGTAAAATTACATTGCTGTCTCAACAGACTATAAGACCCAGCCAATAAGTTACTTTTCATATACTGTATATACTGTAAAAAGTTCATATGTGAAATGAACAAACCATTATATATTGCTACTTAATTCTAATTTCATATCATCACCATTAAAAATGGGAGGCTGAACAAGGGCTTCAAATTCCTTGTGGAACCTTGGTCATGTGGTTTAGCATTTGGTGAAGTCATAGTAGTTTGTGCCCCATGGACTGACATAATAGACTTTGCTCACTTGTGGAATTTTATGCATAGCCCTCACCTAGCATCCTGCTGTCTAGTAAGTGGTTTTTCTAGTGGCTATTAATGGACAGTAGGACAGGGAAGAAGTGAACATGGTTAGAAATGCTGGACCAAAGAGTAATTGAGTTGCTTGGCAAACGTACTTTGAAAACACACCTGTTCAGACAAGCCTATAATTTGCTATAGGCATCACTGAAGGCACACTGCCTCACCCACTTACCGCTGTGTTTCCTTCCCTATTGTTTCCTCCCCACTACCCTCTAGAATGTAAGCTCGCAAGGGCAGGGGCCTCCTCCTAGTGTTTCTCATACTGCTGTAATTGTAACATATGCATATGTACCAACTACACATCAATTATGTATGTATTTGTATTTCTACTATTCAATGTCTGTACAGTGTCTTGTATTTCTTATGTATATTTGTTCCCCATTATTAGTTTTGTACTATGTACAGCGCTACGTATATAAGCTATTTCTTTGCAGTGTTAAGACAGTTGACAAATTCCATTTAAATCTGAATAGTAAAGAAAATGCAGTTCATCCTCTGCCACATGAATCTCATAAAACTATTGAGCATGCATTAAGATTGAAGTAACAGTGCTAAACTATAGGAAACTGTGGAAGTGGGGGGATACTTGGTTCAAGGCTATTAATGAGTTGTGGTTCTTTTACAGATTTGATTTAGATTCTTGTTGATGACAATTAGTTTGCTCAGCTTTTGTTTTTAAAGGTTTTGTGTTTGAAATCAGCATGCCATCTGCTGCTGTTTATATATTTTCTTTTGTTATACTTCTACATGCAAAATAAACATGTACATATGAAAAGAACATTCTCAAAAGATAATAAACCTTCACAGATGACAAATACAATGCAAGCATTGCAGTGATTACTCTTGATGTTCTTTATAGAGGAGTTGAAGTCAAAACTTTACTTTTGTAACTTTCATTATATTTAGAAAGATTACATACATTAGATCTGCTGTGTCCTATCTGGAGGATATTCACTAACTCCCTGTTGTGATAGCACCAAACACCAAAAGGAGAAATAAGAAAAAAAATCTCCAAATTGAGGATGGAAATCATTGAAATCCTGACAGAATTTTTTCCCTCTGCCACCCCCTTCAAGAATTTTTTTTTCTAGAGCAAGTAATGAAAAGAAACACCTTTTTCTGAAATAAAGACAGCAATAGAAAATATCCTAATTAAAACAGGTTGATTTCACTATTGAGGTTGTTTCCACAGTTGAGTTCAGTGCAGCTCTGATTATTTTGACAATAACTTTATTACGAAGTATCACACCTAAATTATCTAAATATGTCTTTTACGTTTTGGGACAAATTAGGCTTTTTATGGGTAATATTTTTTTAAGTAATCACAGTAATGTCCCAGTTATCCAGAACTCAACTAACCAGAAGTCTCAACCAACCAGCACAAATCGCCGGCTAATACCCACAGTAGTGAAGGACAGTTTCTTAGGCTGTTTGTTGGCTCTGCTGCACTTAAAGAATGGGTTCCATGACACCCCAGGGTTATTATACTTAGTTACTGTATTTTAACATTTATTACAGAGTTTATGGTAAGTATATAGAGTGAAGTACAGTACTGCTAGGACTATTTTTAATATTGAGGCTCAAGAAACCAGAAAGCACACTTATCTTCATCAGCCAATCACCATCAGTTCTGGATAACTGAGACTCTACTATACCTTATTTTCTATGCATTTTAATCAGTGGCATACATACAATTCATAGCCCCCCCCCCGCAAAACTTTAATGGGGCCCCCAAATGTTTACACCCCGTTCCTTGCCTCCCCATTGTACCCTTCGGTACCTTGGTACCCCTCTCACAATGGTCATAAAAAAGTGTGTCCATCATGATGTTTAAACCAATAACAAGTGTAGCTACAAAAACAACTGATCTGAAGTATAGTCCCCTGTATCTGAGGGAGAGAATGTTAGTAATTGGGGCCCCACACAGCTCTGGGCCCCCTGCTATCACAGGGGCTGCTCCCCTCTAGCTACTCTGCTTTCAAAGGGAAAATATGGGTAAATTGAAAAAATTCACTATTTATCAATTTTCATCCATACATTAAACCCACACATTTTATTTGACTATCTCTCCTTTTTATTAAAACTGTTCATTTGTGTATCAGGCACATACTTTATACTTTACTCACTACTGCCTTTCTCTTCTCCTGCAATGTTTAATTTACTCATGTTTACTCTGTAGTTCTGCCATTAAATTTCTTGGGGGAAGGAAGGGGATTGTTGTCATTCCTTTTCAAATCTGTAGCCTTTTTTTTCAGCTCAGAGATGTATAAACAGTATTATCCAGGATTTTGGAGTGAGGAGAGTGCAGTTACTTATTTTCATGCTCTCCAGTAGGAAGTGAGACAGGGATATATCAAGTGTATAAATTACAACCTGGACTGTTTACCACAAAGCTAATCCAGATATGTGATCAAGGCAGTTCTATTTAAAATAAACCTGAAGTGAATAGAAACGTCTTATCCCCCAAATCACTATTTGGATCAGAACTCGTAAAGTAGTATTCACTTGCCTAAGCATCACTAACTTCCTCCACACCTAAAACTGGCCTGGCAATGCTATTGGAGCAAAACTGGAGGCAAACTTACCAGTGATCCCGAAGGGGGCATCACTGGCATGGGAGGGGCATGGCATGGGCAGAAGAGGACATGGCTAAGCTATGAAAGCAGGAGGCCCAATTAAACCCTGAGAAGCACTGGGATTTAGTATAATATCATAGTGACAGCAGTGGGCACTGTGGAGGTGGCTAGGGCTTGACACCACTTTGCCATCATGTAATAATTCACAGGGCTGCTTTAAAGATTTATAATGGTGTTTGCACACTCCGCACATGTGTGTTTATTATTATTTGATGCTCTTTTTCCATTATGAAGAAGGATTGGGAAAGATACTGTCTATTTATATTAAAGCTTTTCAGATATTTTCACATCCAAAGACAAATATATACACTTTTTCCTGTAGAAAATTTGAAAGATTATTTTACTTGCTATTAATCTATGGACTGTTGTTGTAAATGTCAGAATAAAACTGTCATGCAGATCTAAATCTAGAGCTTTTCTTTTAAGAGTCTTGCGCACTTGACAGGAGATGGATCAGGCGTTGTGACAGCACTCACTCAGCCAGCATTTACAGTTAATATTTCTTCAAAACACCCTTCCATGAGTTATGTGATATAATTATGTCTATGTGCATGGCAAACAAATGCAGTATCTAATGATTCTATTGGGCTTATTCAGTGATGCCTTGGAAAATAATTAGGTGGTCAATGTGGGAACCCACAGCAACTATCAGATGATGATCAGTAATCATCCTTCACATTTCTGGCTGCTGTAAACAGTACCATCAGGAATACTATTTACCTGAATAAATCCATATGTCACTGAAGAATTCTATTAAGCATTTTAAAGTTGTTTATTATTTTCCAGATTCTAAATATTTATTTTAATCAAATATTTATTTTCATTCCTTAATGAATGATTGAATTAATGATTTTATGCTTAACATTTCAAAATCATAGCTTTCTTATGTTCCTTTCTAGTAATGTATGTCATCTATTATAATATTTTTCATTCAAATAGTAATATACTCTTATCGAGAAACTTATCCTATATACTAACTGAATATTGTAGATACACATGGAGCAGGAAGCACCTGTGGGCTGCAGCTTAGTGTGGGAGAAGCAGTTGTGGGTGGCAACTTAGGCCCGTTTCCACTACAGCAGATATTGGGCCTAATCCGCAGAGTTTCCCCGCAGGCAAATCTCACGGGGAAACTCTACCATAGAGGATAACGCTGCCGCCGTCTGAATCGCTTGTCATAGCAATTTGGCTGACATTACAGCATTTTTCCGTGCGGGCCGCTGAGAATCCCATAGTTGTGCATGCATGGCACTCGCACAGCAAGGAAGTGGCGCAGGATGCACAGTGGCAAGTAGAAACGCGCCCTTCGGTTGTGGTGTGCGCGCAGCTGCGGGTGTGTCAGTGCATACTTAAGTATGCATGGATCCACCTCTGGGCGGCAGCTTAGTTTGGGCAGAGCAAATAGGGGTGGCAGCTTAGTGCGTCAGTTGTGGTGTGCGCATACAGCTGCAGGTGCATCAGTGCATACTGAAGTATGCACAGATGCACCTCTGGGCAGCAGCTTAGTGTGGGTAGCACAGTTGTGGGTGGCAGCTTGGTGTGGGTGGTAGTGTTTAGTGTGGGCAGTGCAGTTGTGGGTCTTAGTTTGGGCAGTGGCTTATTGTGGCAGTTGTAGTGTGCACATTGCACATTGCATGATTCTTTTGAGAATCAGGGGATTCCTGTTTATTTAAAGACTTGTGTTCTACTTGACTTTAGTCTACTGTTCCCAGAAAATTTTATGGAAATAATGATTAAAATATTGGGTGGTCACCCTAGCTACACTAAGACGAGAAGGTTAAGGAGTGGAACAATGCTTCTGCTCATTGGTGTTGCTTAAAGATCCGATGTGTTGGATGTTTAAGTAACCCCATTGCTCCCCATAGTGGGGAGCGTAGATACACTGTACATAAATAAAAAGGACACCCGAGGCGAAAATAAACTACTGAAATAAACAATTGTATCTATCGTCCTTCTCCTAAAAATGACTTTTTAAGATATTCTACAGTTTTATTTTATGTTTAAATCTTCTTTTTAAGTTTTAACTGTTTTATTGTTTTTGCTCAATGACACATTTATTTAAGTATGCCACAGCTAAAATCTATGAACTATTGACCTTTTTTTATGTCTTTCCTGCTCTTAGAAGCCATTTTCTGCTAGGAAAGTGTTTTGTAGTTGGAATTTCTTGTCAGTGAGAGTCACACTGTAGTCACTTCCTGTCAGGACTGAGTCAGCCACTTACATACCTGATATTTAACTTTTTCAGGCAGAGACAGAAAAAAAAAGAAAAAAGGAACACAGCATAGTTATTTGTGTGCTAGGCACTGTACATACCCATGTCTATCTCATCAAGTCACTCTGCGCTAGGCTGAGACATAGACACTTGTTGCTGTATGCTCCATCCCATATTGCCTGATGAACGGGGCCACAACTGCGAAACTCGTTGCAACTGTTTTCAGGAGTATATTATTGAATCTAAACCTTTGAAAATTGACAGTTTCATGACTGCTTTGAGGAGGTAAGCCCACCACTGCCTCCTCAGCAATTTTAAAGTTTTTAGCATATTTTATCCTGTTGGCGTCTCTGTTCAATCCCTGCGATACCTGTATCCACCCCTGGTGGAGGGGTGATATACCTCCTTCTTTCTGATCTACAGGGACCTGCAATTACAGTGGTTGCCTATCGGGTAACCCTGGTTTATGAGTATCAATTTACTTACTTACACTATCCATCAAATCCAATACATACTACACTATACTGGGCTCTCGGTGTTTCTCTTTTTTTAGGAAATACTAGAGGGAGGACACAGCCCTTGTGAGCTTAAAATCTAGAGGGCAGTGAGGTGGAGACACAAGGTAGTGTTGGGCGAACAGTGTTCGCCACTGTTCGGGTTCTGCAGAACATCACCCTGTTCGGGTGATGTTCGAGTTCGGCCGAACACCTAATGGTGTTCGGCCAAACCGTTCGGCCACATGGCCGAACAGCTAGCGCTGTGATTGGCCGAACGGGTCACGTGGTTCGGACCCGAATGCGCTCTGATTGGCCGAACTGTCACGTGGTTCGGGTAAATAAATACCCGAACCACGTCATATCTCCGCCATTTGTCTGTGGGTTTAGCTTTGGGTAGGCAGGCAGGGTAGTTCGCGCTCCAGCCACGCTAGCCAGGGTCCCCCCAGTCATTGTGTGTCGCTGCTGGGAACAGTAGTACACCGCTCGCTCAGCCACACTATATAGCATTGTGTTTACTGCCACTCTGTGTACCTCGCTCAGCCACACTATATAGCATTGTGTTTACTGCCACTCTGTGTCTGCTGGGAACAGTAGTACACTGCTCGCTCAGCCACACTATATAGCATTGTGTTTACTGCCACTCTGTGTACCTCGCTCAGCCACACTATATAGCATTGTGTTTACTGCCACTTTGTGTCTGCTGGGAACAGTAGTACACTGCTCGCTCAGCCTGGAGAAGATGGTCAAGGACTACATGTCAGATGGCATAGCTGTGTTGAACAATCCATCTGCACCCTTCAACTATTGGGTATCGAAGCTAGACACCTGGCATGAACTGGCAATGTACGCAATAGAGGTGCTGGCTTGCCCGGCAGCCAGCGTTATGTCGGAACGCTGTTTCAGTGCTGCCGGAGGCATCATCACAGATCGGCGTATCCGCCTCTCCACAGAAAATGCAGACCGTCTGACTCAAATTAAAATGAATCAATCCTGGATTGGAAACGACTATGCAACACTCCTGGACCCCAACCAAGTAACATGAACAATGACCATCTGTGATGGGTTAGCGTTGCCGGTCCCTGTTTATTGAACCTCTCATCTTTATTACATTTATGACTGCATGGCGGCAAAAAGCATTGCTATATCCGCACGCTTTTTGTCCTCATGCAAGGCCTGGGATGTTGTGTCTCAAAAAGCGTGGCCTTCTCCTCCTGCGCCTCCTCCTGTTCCATCACGTGTGCTGCTGCTGCTGCTGCTGGGTTAGCGTTGCCGGTCCCTGTTTATTGAACCTCTCATCTTTATTACATTTATGACTGCATGGCGGCAAAAAGCATTGCTATATCCGCACGCTATTTGTCCTCATGCAAGGCCTGGGATGTTGTGTCTCAAAAAGCGTGGCCTTCTCCTCCTGCGCCTCCTCCTGTTCCATCACGTGTGCTGCTGCTGCTGCTGGCCTGGGTTAGCATTTCCGGTCCCTGTTTATTGAACCTCTCATCTTTATTACATTTATGACTGCATGGCGGCAAAAAGCATTGCTATATCCGCACGCTTTTTGTCCTCGTGCAAGGCCTGGGTTGCGTCTCAAAAAGCGTGGCCTTCTCCTCCTGCGCCTCCTCCTGTTCCATCACGTGTGCTGCTGCTGCTGCTGCTGGGTTAGCGTTGCCGGTCCCTGTTTATTGAACCTCTCATCTTTATTACATTTATGACTGCATGGCGGCAAAAAGCTTTGCTATATCTGCACGCTATTTGTCCTCATGCAAGGCCTGGGATGTCGTGTCTCAAAAAGCGTGGCCTTCTCCTCCTGCGCCTCCTCCTGTTCCATCACGTGTTCTGCTGCTTGTGCTGGGTTAGCGTTACCGGTCCCTTTTCCTGGAACCTCTTCTCTGTATTACATTTATGACTGCATGGCGACAAAAAGCATGTTACCTGTGCAAAGAAACATGACATTTTCCACATTTAAAAGACAGTTTTTCCTTTGAAACTTTACAATCAATTTTCTCAAAAACTATAAGCTCTTTTTCAAAAAATTTTTTCCTCTCGTACCCACTCCCAAGGTGCACATACCCTGCAAATTTGGGGTATGCAGCATGTAAGGAAGCTTTACAAAGCACGAAAGTTCGGGTCCCCATTGACTTCCATTATGTTCGGAGTTCGGCGCGAACACCTGAACATCGCGGCGATGTTCGGCGAACGTTCGCAAACCCGAACATCTAGGTGTTCGCCCAACACTAACACAAGGGTAGGAGACAAAGGGGTTAGAATTTTAGACAGTGGACCTCCTATTTTAGTTAGACAAATTATAAACTAGCCTGAAAAGATGTAATTAAGTATATGTTTGAAGGTTTGGGAGAGAGTTCCAAAACAAAGTTGAGAGTCATGAGATGTTCAGAAAGGGAGAGTTTGAGGTGGTAATCAAGCTGCAGGGCAAGAGTCTCATGGGAGGAGTGAAGGCTCTGGGAGGGATGACATTTGGAGATTAATGAAGAAATTTATTGGGGGGTGAGCTTGTGTAGAGCTTTGTATAATAGGCTTAAAGTACACCTCACGTGTGGGATAGAAAAAAAAATAGATACTTATTTCTAGAGGGGGAAGCCTCTGGATTCTAATGAGGCTATCCCCGTCTCCCTCCGCCAGCCTGATCCAGTTCTGGCAGCCTGGAAACTGCAGTGACAATAATATTTACCTTTGTCTGCTCAGGCACACTAGCGGCCTTTTGTTCAGGCTCAGGCAGAAATAGCTGAGACTTATTGGATCCACTCTACTGCGCAGCCACACAGACGTGGACCTGATCAGGCTCGGCTATTTCCACCAGAGCTCGAGGGGGAATTGATACTGCGTGGGTTCCTGACAACCACTGACAACTGATTTTTTTGGGGAGCCAACACTGGATCCCCTCTGCTGAGAAGGACGGGGGAGCCTCTTTATGACTCAGAGGCTTCCCCCTCCTAAGGTAAATACCCCTAGGGGCACATTTCCCCCTTCAGGTACAATTTAAGAGATTGATCTTGATCCTTTGGGTAATTGGCAGCCAATGGAAGGATTGGCGGAGAGGGACAGCATAAGAGGAACTGTAGCAGAGGTGGTTGAGATGACTTCAGAAGGGACTGTAGAGGCCAGGTGTCAGATTGATTTATGGTAGGCCACAAAGATTCAGCAAGGGAGCAGCAGAAGTCAAGATTACGATAATTCCTGCTTAGGCAAGTAAAGTACAGTGCTGGGGTTAGAGAAAATAAGAAAAGAGAAATTTTGAAAGTTATAAGGTAGCGATGCAATGGAAAATCACAATAATGTCAACATACGTTCCATATATGCAGACACAGCCAATAGCATAAACATAACCATATTGGAATACAGCTTTATCCCCAGCTGGGGACATTCTAATCAGATATCTGCAAGCATTTAATCAGAAAGCATACAGAGAAACTTCTGCCTCTAACTGCTTGTTAGTACGATTCCCGTGACCTTTGTTCTTGATACACAGCTAGACATGCATAGTTACTTTATTATACTTCTATTTGTAGGCAAATAACCAATCAATTGTGACAAAGTTTCCCATTTTATGAATGATTTTCTTAAAGTGAAAGCAAATTTATAAAGTGCTCTCTATGTTTTCACATTACTTTTTTCTTTCTAATTTACCCACTTTCTTATCTTTCATACCACCCACTGCTAAGAAATAAACCAAGTGAAGAAATTTGGAAAAGTCACAGAGTTGCTGCCTAGGGAATGCTAAATGACTGTATTTCTAATATCTTGTGAAATTTCTCTCCTTATCCCTCCCTTTGTTAATTAATTACATGCCACCATGCATCTCACAGGCACGCTGTGATAAGAATGCGCACATCAGGAATAAAACACACTCTCACCAGCCTTGGAGATCTGGAGTTGTTTATACGTGACGGAAGGTGCGTAGACTGAAAATGTGCAGAGGATAGTTCTGAAATCAGAATAACTTAATTGTTATCACTATCTCACTTAGCAAAGGGACTTGGAAACTTAAATGCTATGCCAGATGAGTCATGGTTAAAGTGACAACATAGACAAGATGATGCAGGTAAATTTGAAAAAGCAAGACTTTGTGATAGACAGTAAAAGCCTACATCATCAAAGCAGAATGTGGTATGGGCTTCTAGGCTGTTGGAAAAGCAAGTATGCAGTCTAGTCTAATATAGAGCCAGGTCCATATGTATCTGCACTACAGCAATACATTAGTATAAACCATCCAGTACTATAAAATGATCCACTAAAACTAAATACTTTCTTCATGAGAAAATAATGGGATATGGGCCACTATACATCTGACATGACAGATGGCATGCAAGATCCAGTAGCACAGTAAGCTAAGTCTTCTGCCTATAAGGGAACAGTTTCTATCACCTCCTCAAATGAGCACTGGGTGGTGCCGCTAAACAGTAAAATATGAGTAATTTAAATTACAGATGTCTTATTATGCACTACCCAGCATCTACCTAAACCTTAAGAATAGACAAGAAAAATAACATTGATATTGCGCTTTTCTCCTGGCAGACTCAAAGCACTTGAGCTGCAGCCACTAGGGCACACTCAGTAGGTAGTAGCAGTATTAGGGCATCTAGCACAAGTACTGTTTGATGAATAGGTGCTGGCTTGCTGAACATAATTCAAACTCAGGTCTCCTGTGTCAGAGGCAGAGCCTTTAACCTTTACACTATCCAGCCACTACTTAACCCTTTGGTCTAAGTGCCTATCCCTAACCCCCACCTAATGTCTAACCTTAACCCCCCTGTAGGTGCCTACCTTTAACCCTTCCACCTAATGCCTAGCATAACTCTGTTTACAATCGGCTACAACCATTAAATACTATTTAGTAGTCTATTGGCTACTAGCCCTATTGGGTGTCCACATGACTGGCTGGGCGCCTGATTGCTGAAAATGAACACAGGCTTCTGCCCATAGCACCACCCTAATAACCTGATCTGCTATCACTGTACTGTGCACATTTTTAATAATGTTACTGATAAAATGATATTCCTTGTTACGTTTGTTGCATTGCTTTGGATGGAGCATCTTCTTGAGCTATTTTGATAAGTATACTTAAAGGACAACGGGGGTGAGAGGGATATGGAGGCTTGCCATATTTATTTACTTTTAAGCAATACCGGTTGCCTGGCTGTCCTGCTGATCCTCTGCTTCTATTATTTATAGCCATAGACCCTGAACAAGCATGCAGCAGATCAGGTACTCTGACTCAGCTGACTCAGGTTTTAACAAAATTAAGCATATGCTGTTCCAGGGTTTGGTTCAGGCTCTTCTTATGCCAGAAGATCAACAGGGCTGCCAGGCAACTAGTGTTGTTTACAAGGAAATAAATATGGCATGCCTCCGTAACCCTCTCACCTCGGGTTCATTTTAACATTGGTACAGAATAGATGGTGTTGCACTTAATATTTTTAACAATGGTAGAATTAAATTGCTGTGAAAGTCAAAACAAAGAACATACACAGGACTTTTACAAAGGGATTGACTTTATGACTAAAAATACACAAAGAGAAAGTGGAGCACTTTTTTTTTTTAACAGTCGGTAACAGGAACTTGGACCTGGGGCACTAAATAAATAGTGGACCCCCATTGTATGTGACTAAGAATATATGATGGAAAAAACCCTTGTGACTAACAGTAGAAATATAGAAAAGGTTGGCATATATTTCTGTCTGTCTGCCTGAAACAGACTCTTCAAGCACTAAGCAGTATCCTACAAATGCTGCACTAAAGCATTAAAGCCCCCTCAGCATTATAATTAGTGCCCCTCCAAAAGGATAAAGCAAACTACCTTCCCTGTGTTAGATATGGGTGAACAGCTAAGCAGCACATGAGACTGAAATAAGTGTTCCACAATATGGCTTTAAAACTGGGTGGATCCAAACTATAGGTGATGCAGACATTAGTATGAGATTTATTTATGAAGTGTTCACATAATATGCAATACAATACAATACAATACAATACAATACAATACAATACAATACAATAGTATGTAATGGAATGGTACATGGACAGTAAACATGGAGAAGAAGGTACCTAGGTGGCTCATGGTGTTATGGTCTGGCTTGAAAGTCAACATTTATCATGTGTGACCAAATCTAACCAATCATTTTTGATATTCAGACCATCTATATCTCTAGCCCCTCCTCTAGCTATCCAGCTGAATGGATCAGTCTTATCCAACATCTATGGTTCATATGGGAACTTCCTTTTATGTCCTCCTTTCTCTGCTGAGCAGAACATGTGTTTTCACTAGGATAGAAACAGCATGTCTGTGCAACATAAATGCACAAACTGCCACCATAAAAATGAGGTTGATATTTCGTAGATTGTTTCACAACACTCTGTATTGTGTTTACATATGGCAAACCCATGGCCTCTAACTGTTACAAGGATTAGATTTGCACATAATGGGGGATTTCTGCTACTCTGGCAGAGATCGGTACACAGTCCTTTGGGTGACAGTGCAGTGTCGACACTGTACAGATGCACAATCAGCCTCCTTGCTGTTGCTATGGAGGGGGGTGATGGAGAATGAGCGGTGCACAACAGAGTGGATTCCCAGACAGCAGAGAGGGAAGAACAATGTTATTGGATAGTGCTTGGACATCAGAAATCGCTAAAGATCTAGCATACTAGATCTTTACCAAACATTGTGAGGCGCTATACACTCACTGGACTGACTCATGATTCTTGTCTGAGGCGATCAACGGTCTTTATTGTCCACCACAGCCAAGTCCAAACCAGAGTGTGTATGTAGCTTAAAATAAGGCTGGTGGTTAGTATGGTGCTTAGTTAACAGTGTTCTTACTTATTGGTCCATTATCAAGAGCTTCCTTTCTTTCTTTGGATATTTTCCGGGATGTTTACAGTTTTGCTCTGGATTGTACAGTATGTGTATTTATTTTTACATTTTATACTAACATTAAAATGCTGTGGCGTGTGTTGTTTTTAGGGCTACTAGTGATTAGGTCTGGCATAGTCATGAACTTATCCGTGTGCAGCACTCAGGGGTGCCTCTAGCTATTTTGTCACTCCAGGCGAGAAAACCTTTGGTGCTCCCCCGCCCCCATGGCGCCTTCCCCCCATGAAAATATTTGTAATGTGGCATTGTTTGACCAGGAAATAACCGTAATGCTGCAATGTTTCACCAGAAAATAATTGTAATGCAGCAGCGTTTCACCAGAAATTACATTTATTGTGGCAGCGTTTCACCAGAAAGTTCATGTAAGAAAGAAAATACATGCAAGGAAGAAGGCACACAGGGGGACATAGAGAGGCACAGGGGGACAGAAGGATGCACGAGGGTCAGAAGAAGTCACAAACGAGACAGAAGGAGGCACATAGGGGGACAGAATGAGGCACAATGGAGGATAAAAGGAGACACAATGGGGGCTGAATGAGACACAAAGGAGGACAGAAGGAGGCACAGGAGGACAAAAGGAGGTACACAGAGGGGGCAGCGGGAGGTACAGGGGGACAGAAGAAGGCATGAGGGCAAGAAGGAGGCGTGGCTTAATTTTGTGGCATGGCTTAATCCAGCAACATGGCGCCCCCCAGGACTAATGGCACTCCAGGCAATGGCCTGTACTGCCTATGCCTAGAGGAGCCCCTGGGCCAGCACTTTGTGATCTTTATGGCACTGTAGCTGTGCTACTATGTTTTATTATTATTATTATTAATAATAATAATAATAATAATAATAATAATAATAATGATAATAATAATTTGTTTAATGCTTCTATTACAACATTGTTAGAAAAATTAACAAAGATTTATGAATAGTAATTTAATAATAGAAGCCCTTACTTTTAGCCACTATCCAGACTGCCTTTTTTGTTGCAGATTTAAAACTTCTGATTTTATTATCATGAGAGGCATCTAACACTGTTGCCAGACATCAGGTGTTTTAGTGTTTGTAGCCAATATAATTTGATTTGCCACCGATGCTAGCAATAGGCCATAAACAATAGAAATAGAGCAAGACCAGTATTTTTTTCCAGTAAAAGTGTCAACCCTCATTCCTTACCTGGTGATACATAGAAGCACATGCTACATGCATACACACGTTGCCAAGGAAACTGTCATCTTACTTTTCTGTAACCTCTGGCTGAGTCACAGAAGCACCAGGGAAGGTTTACGCGACAGGACAGGAAGGAAGGATCAGGGAAATTTATAGCAGGGCTTGACTGTAAACAGCAAGACAGATCTCTCTAGTGAGGATCTTTTGGCCGTAAGTCTGCAAGGCCCAGACAGAACACAGTTTCTAAAATAATACTTTAACAGAGTGATACTGAAAAACGACATGATAACATGGTTTCCAGGGCAACCTGTACTGTGCAAGGTACCTTAGAATGTTGCACAATGTATAAATCCTTTCTTTACGGTTTATCGTCATTTTTCTACCCTCTAGAATGCTGTAAATGTTCTAGTCTCTGTCTATCACTGTGTCACAAATTGACTTTAAAATGGGTCTGCCTATATCATCATCAGTGGAAAAAGGTTGAATGCTGAGCCTAAAGGAAGTCGAATACAAAAATCGCTAACATATTAAATATTGAGAAATATTTCATGGAATGGAAAAACAGCCCACATTAAAAAATCATGTTGAAAAAGATAGCAGGCTCAAAGGAAAAGGAACATTGATAATTTAGAGTGGATGGCAGAATCATGGATAACACTTCGATGAAAAGTTACAACATAATCCACATTACTAAATCATTTGAGTTTTATGTCTTTCGCATTTTCTTGAATTTTTATTTTATACCAGGTCAGGCTTACATATTACATTGAAGTGACATCTGAATAACAGAGTTATAATCCTGTGTTACAGTCCTGTGTTCACTCTTAAAAGATTCCCCTACCCAAACTGACATTCTTGCTATACTTGGAGTCTGGTGGGCTTAAGTCTCATATGCATGCCAGAGGTTTGTTTGCCAAGATGCCAATCTGTGAGATCTTGGCAAGCAAGAATTTAGCATGTGTAGCATGTGTAGAGAACCACAGTGCCAGGTCATCTTAGTTGAGTGCAGTCTGAGCCTGTGGTTCTCCTCTTTCCCCATCCCACTTGAAGCAGGCCATCATGTGCCATGCTATTTTCTCTCCTCCCCCCTCCATAGCCTGTAGGCTAACAAGGTCTCCATAGAGAACTTGGCCCGGCTGTAGCCTGAAGGATTGAGTATTGATCTATGCAGGCAACAGTAATTGTGCATATGCTCACACCTTTAGTCTTCTACTGGCTACTTCTATCTTCTGTGAGTTCCTGCTGTAAAGTATCTTTAGTTTCATTTCTGCCTCTGTTACTAAGGTGAGTACACAATTTCAATAAGTGGTGCTTGTCAGGACTGAGCTTGACTCTAAGGGGTATCATTGTCCTTGTACAGCTACTTCGCTTGGTTATATCCAAGCGACATGTAATGTGTCTATGTAGATGGGAGGAGAGACAATGGCATGACACATGATGGAGTATAATGTAAATTACCACCATAATGAGAATGTTGTCCCTTTAAATAACAGGTCAGATAGTGTGCAGTTGCAGGTTGAAATTTTTGTCCTGGATATAGTCAATGTGTGCCATGATTAGGCATATTACGGACACAGATCCCAAAGGTTGTAAAACTGTCTCAATTCGGTAGATGAGAGTCTTCTTCACCTGTGTTCGGCAACATATTGATGCAAATGATGGAAATAATGCTCAAGTGGTTGGAAATGTTGGTGTTTAAAATTTGAAGTTTGAAGTTTTCGCCTATATTGATCAATGTGATACACCCCAAAAATGTATTTAATTACATGGTTAATTCTTGTACTGTGGCTGAGGTAAAAAAAATAAATGGAAACATGTTCAAATACTTTTGAGATACGTACATTCAAGGAAAGCGTATGAAACTCAGAGAGGAGGAAATTTGCATTTGAAAATTTACCAAATGAGAATTGTGAAATTTATTATGTAAACAGTATGTATAATGTATGTTCCAGAATAGACAGTGATAACTGGGAATGTGAAGGTAAACAATTGCTACGTAGGTTGCCAAGTGAGGTTGATACGGCACTCTGTATTGTGATGCCAAACCAGCCTAAGGGGTTGTCATGTATTAATGTAGGGAGAAATAAGGGTTGTTCCAGCAAGTGCTGATGGGAAGCCCTCACTGGAAAAGAGAGCCGCACCCCCAGAGTCTGGAGTATAAAAAACTGATGCGAAGGGAGAAAATGTATGGAGTTACTCCAGTGTAGAGATGGCCTAAACAGTTCACCGGCAAACAGTATTCTGCAAACATCGGCTGTTCGCATTCGCAGCGAACAGCTAACATTTGGCGTGTTCGATTCGCCCCCTATACATCATCATTGAGCTAAACTTTAACCCCTTACCTCATAGTAAGCAGACACATGGCAGCCAATCAGCTAGCACCCCTTCCTGGACAGGGGTGCTCGGATACCCCTTTTCAAAATCCGGATCTGATTTGGATCTGGATACCCAGATATCCGATCCAGGTCAGATATCCGATTTCAAAATTTTCCAATCCGAATCGGATATCCGACCCTAGTATCCGGGATATCCGGGCAAATTCGGATAGCCGGATTGAAAAACCGGAAGTGGCCTTTAAATTGCTTTAAAAATGTTTTTTTTTTAGGGTATATGAGGCATGTAGCATCATTATTTTGTAAAGGGGAACACTAATTGATGATGTGGGGACTTAAAATCCCCCCCCCCCCCAAAAAAAAATGGCTGTCAATTAACATTAGACCTAGGTTCCAGACAGCGGTCGTGCAGCGCACATTGTGTCAAAAGTCCAACCGCACAACTGGGACATGGCAGTTTTCAGCCAAGAAACCTCCCAAAAATTACACAGCAATTGTGTTTTGGGTTAAATATAGGTGGTATCAGTGGCCTGTGGCACCCTGGCCTGGCGGTGGGAGCTGCACAGGGAGCAGGAGCAGGGCAATGCAGCAGCAGCAGGTGTAACATGTGCCAGGAGCATGCCGAACGTGGCACGTTGCAATTAAAACTTAGAACAAGTGAGGTCCACACTGCCAATTGGGCCAGGGGGTGACAGTGCTACAGTTGGTAAGGTGGGTTTGATATCGTTCACTACAATCATCTGGCTATTGCTGCATGTTATATATAGTTGCTGCTCTCAGGATTATTTAAATATGGAGATCCATGTTTGCAGTTGATTGGGATAATATTAATGTGATTTGTGTATACCATGTTATATTTCTGTGCGCTTACCTATCTGAGCTTTTTGACATTAGTATGTGAACATTTGTGAATTTGTATAATTTCACACCCCCGGGCAATCTTGGCAGTACATTTGTTTTTACTGTGTTTGGGATATGTCCTTGAATACATTTATTACTTATTTTACTTCATTGGTGTGCGGTTGCTATGATATGTAGATCATGGATTGCTTTTTTGTTGTTTAAAAATGTGCAGAACACCGATAACTGTTTGTTTAGTAGCATTAACATGAACTCCCCCTCCCCATCCTCAATCCCTCCAACTCATAGGTGAGGAATGTGTTGCTAGTTCAACAAAGGAATTTAACACCTTGTAAAAAAGATATTATAAATGCTTAAAGGTGATTATGTGGAGAAAAAGTACAAGGTATAGTGTGTCTTCAACCAAATACATAAATTGTTTCCTTAGTTAATTTAATTAAAATCTCTGTTGCTTTTTGAACGACATCTGTACACACTGAGAAGGTAGGAACTTGCCAAGAAAATGATGAGACTCTGCTGCAATGAAGGACTGGTCATAAATTAAAGAGTTAATCTCTTAGCAGAAGAAGGAAGAGGTGAGAGGGGGTTGATGGGCTGGTAAGGAGTGTTGTTCACTCTCTGGGGAATCCTCTGATTTGTTTTATAAAAGGCTACTGGGTCGCACAAGTAATGTTTTCAAAGGGACTATCTTTGGAATGGTTGCATTAAAAATGGTAGTTGAGTGAGTAATGGCAAATTCCTCTAATCATGGTTAAAAACGATGAAACATCCAGGAGGGTGTACTAAGGATTTAAGATATTACTAAAATATTATTAGGACAGAAATATTTCACAATGAAACCTAAAGATTTTAAATTTGCATGAACTTAAATATTTGGTGTTCTGCAAGTCATCTTATGCATAAGTAATGACAAAATGCTAAACAGGAACTGTCTTATTCAGTATAAACACAGGAGGAAAGGGGTAAATCATTTTGGCTTTTGTGATCCAGCCCATTACCAGTAATGAATATGATAATGTATTTCTATAAACAATGAGAACTGCTCAGAAAGAATTGTAATAAGTTCAGAAGTGTTTTATTGTGTACAAAAATACTTTTCCAGCATTAAGATCACCATCAGCTAACCTTCCCCCCGCCCCCTTACCCCCTAAAAACACCAGAAATGTACTATGGGGAATTACTGGGGACTTATTCCACTAAACAACACTATGATTATGTTATTTTTTTATGTAGCATCTTCAGCTTCTGTGGCACTGTGCAAAGTGCAGTGTAGACGGTAGCATAAATACATTGCAAAGCACAGCTGAAACATCCTGCATCACAACTACAAAATTACATACATAATTAAGGCATGTAATGAAATCATCCAGAAATACAGATACATGTTTACTTTATAGCTGTCATTGAAAATAACGAAGGTGAGTATCAGTTGTAGGTAAGGATAGAAGCCATTTTAGGAGGATTAGCGTTAGGGAATAGAATTGGGGGAAGGTATAGGGATTTAAGGAGTGTAAGTGGTAGTGGTTGCGCGGGGGGGTGTTGAGGCATCGGTTTACTCTGTGATTTCGTTTAGTCATAGGAATTTAGGGTAAGTTAGGAAGTGATTCATCTTTATAGGAAAAGTTAGGATTAAGCAATAGGAATGGGAAGGGACTCATTTAAAGTGAACCTGAACTCAGAGTCTGTGTTTCTACTTCCTAATTCATGGAAACAGACATATTGGTAACATCCTGTACTCTCAAATGAGCTTATCTGCCCTGGCAGATTGTAATTTGCCCAGGGGAGAGGTCAAATTACAATCAACTTGTGATTAGACACAAGTGAGGGGGAATTAAACAGGCTAAACTCTAAAAAAAAACCATACATGGTGTATTTCTCTGTGTTCCTTCTTTCCTGTGCAAAGAGTTCAGGTCTACTTTACAGAATAACCAAGAAGAACGCAGAAGCATAAAAACAAAACAAAAATAACCCCCCTCCCCAAAAAAAAAAAAAAACGTTAACGTATTGTAAATAATGAAAATGAACTTTAGCTTACTAAAAAAACAAAAATGTGTATTCTAACTTAGGAAAAAGTTAGGACATGTTATCCCCTAATAACTACTTTTAACCCTCTTGGCTGAAATATCTGCAGTGAGACTTTTTTTTGTAGTCACCTACCAGTCTCTGGCAGTGGTCGGAGTGTGCCCCACTCATCAATGCAGAACTTTCAGATGTGAGATGTTTGAGGGGCTTCTTGCATGCAGAGTCCATTTCAATTCACCCCCAGCATCTCAAAAGGATTTAGATCTTGGCAACTCCAGGAATGCGTACATTTAGTATGCATGCTAATGAGTTTGGGGTGGGCTAGAGATAGTTCTAATATCAGTAATCGTATATTACCAATATTACACAATATAAAACTTAGCTTGTGTGAAACTTACATCCTAACATACCCCCACACTAACCCTCCTATTAATTACCTCTCACACTAGCCCTCTTATTATTAACTTCTCCCACTAACCTTACTGCCGCTACACCTAACAGTAACTTTACAACTGCTACACCTAACACTAACCTCTCTACCACTACACCTAATAATAGCATTATTGCTGCTACACCTGATACTAACATTATTGCTGCTACACCTGTTACTAGCATTATTGCTGCTACACCTAACACTAGCAATATTGCCGCTACATTTAACACTAATACCTCGCTGAAGCTACATCTAACACTAACTTCACTGCCACTACACCTTATATTAACCTTACTGATTACCACCCTGCTTCCTGATTGTCACACCACTTGCTGATCATTCCAGTGACCCATAGCCGCATTACGCCAAACTTTAACACCTGTATGCCCCATGGCTCTAATTAACATTGCAAACTAGGGTAGCCACTGTCTTGAAATATTCTTTCCCCAGGACTCTCCATTTCTTAGCCCGTCCTAGGGGAATTTACTGGTATGTTTGGCTCAAGGGGGTTGATTCATCAAATTGCGTTAATATCACCGCACACACACATATTACCACGTGATGTGTAGAGATGGCCCGAACAGTTCACCTACCAAACTTCTATGGTTCACGATCGCAGAGAACCGCAAACTTTACCGGAAGTTCGATTCGCCCCCATAGTGCATCATGAGGGTCAACTTTAACCCTCTACATCACAGTCAAGCAGGCACATTGTAGCCAATCAGGCTACACTCCCTCCTGGAGCCCCCCCCCCCTTATAAAAGGCTGGCAGCGTCAGGCTTTTCACTCACTCATTTGGCTGCAGTAATTAGAGAGGGGAGAGCTGCTGCAAACTCACATAGGGAAAACTCAGTTAGGATCTTCTAGGCTTGTTAGCTTGCTGCTTGCTGATTCTTATTGCTAAAAACACACCCCTCAACAGCTCTTTTGAGAGCTAATCTTGTTCTTGTAATCTATTTTATTTTGTGTGTGCGGCCCACTTGCATTATATTTATATACAGCTGTCAGTCAGTCGCAGCAGGCCTTTGGCCCCTTGGTGGTAATTACTACTGTGCCAGGTGCAGATTTGTAATACCCATCACTGCATATACCTACCTGTTGTTCACTTCAGTGCACCCACCTACCTACATGAGCGCACACAGTGTCACTGTGCCTGTCCGGGACCTGTCTGTGTGTGACAGGTGCACATTGTAATACCCATCACTGCATATACCTACCTGTTGTTCACTTCAGTGCACCCACCCACCTACGTGAGCACACACAGTGTCACTGTGCCTGTCCGGTACCTGTCTGTGTATAACAGGTGCACATTATAATACCCATCGCTGCATATACCTACCTGTTGTTCACTTCAGTGCACCCACCTACCTACCTGAGCGCACGCAGTGTCACTGTCCCTGTCCAGTACCTGTCTGTGTGTGACAGGTGCACATTGTATTGTAATACCAGTCACTGCATACCTTTTACTGCACCTGTGTGACTGCACATTGTATTAGTCCAGTCAGTGCATACCTTTCACTGCACCTGTGTGACTGCACATTGTATTAGTCAAGTCAGTGCATACCTCTCACTTCATCCCCCCAATATGGAAAAAACAGGTAGGGGAAGGGGCAGGGGCAGACCCAGAGGCAGATCACCCGGCAGGTCTGTTCGAGGTCGTGCTGACGTGATTTCGTGTGGCCCTGGCCCAAAGTACAGTGCTCAGAAGAAGGCACGTCCCATCAACTCCCAAGATTGTCAGGACGTGGTTGACTAATTAACACAGAACACCTCATCTTCCACAGCCACTAGCGCTAATACTAGCACCACATCCGCTGTCACCATACCAGCTGGTGGACTCTGAGGCCTTCTGAAAATTTGTGGCCATTGGTACGCCACAGTGGAAGATACCAGGCTGCAACTATTTCTCAAAAAAGGCGATACCCAAAGTGTACTATGAAGTTGAGAGGCAAGTGGTGTCATCTATGGCACACAGAGTCGGGTCAAGGGTCCATCTGACCATGGATGCCTGGTCTGCCAAGCACGGTCAGTGCAGGTACATTACTTACACAGCCCATTGGGTCAACCTGGTGACTGCTGGCAAGCAGGGAGTACGTGGCTGTGCAGCGGAACTTGTGACACATCCACGGCTTGCAGGCAGGCCTGCTGCCACCTCCTCTCCTCCTGCTACATCCTCTTTGCTGTTGTCCTCCTCCTTGGCTGAGTGGCAACTCAACTCTACTGGTGCTGCGATCTCCTCTCCAGCTACAGAGCCCCAGCTCCACAGGGCCTATGCTGCATGCCAGGTAGGACGGTGTCATGCCATATTAGACATGTCTTGCCTCAAAGTGGAGAGTCACACTGGAGAAGCTCTCCTGGCTGCTCTTAACAAACAGGTGGATCAGTGGCTGACCCCGCACTAACTGGACATCGGCAACGTGGTGTGTGACAATGGCAGCTATCTAATTTCAGCTTTGATTTTGGGAAAGCTGACATATGTTCCCTGCATGGCACATGTGCTGAATCTCATCGTTCAGAGATTTGTGTCTAAGTACCCAGGCTTACAGGACATCCTGAAGCAGGCCAGGAAGTTGTGTGGGCATTTCAGGCGATCTTACACAGCCATGGCACGATTTGCGGACATTCAGCGGAGAAACAACTTGCCAGTGAGGCGCTTGATTTGTGATAGCCCGACACGCTGGAGTTTGACCCTGGTCATGTTTGACCGCCTGTTACAACAGGAGAAAGCCGTCACCCAGTATCTCTACAACTACAGTAGAAGGTCACAGTCTGGGAAGATGGGGATGTTCTGGCCCAAGAACTGTACACTCAAGCGAAATGTCTGCAGGCTCATGCGGCCGTTTGAGGAGGTGACAAACATGGTAAGTCGCAGTGAAGGCGCCATCAGCGACTTGATCCCCTATGCTTTTTTCCTGGAGTGTGCCATGCGTAGAGTGGTGGATCAAGCTGTGGAAGGTTTTTTTTGGAGGAAATGGAGGAGGCGGCAGAAAAACAACTGCAGCAAGTGTCACAGGGGGCTTGTGCTGCTCAACTTTCCCGTGGTATTGTTCGTGGCAGGGGGGAGGAAGAGAACTTACGTAAGGTCACTGAGGAAGAGCAAGAGGAGCTGGATAGTATGTCTGGATCAAAATTTGTGCAGATGGCATCTTTCATGCTGCCCAGCCTGTTGAGGGACCCCTATATAAAAAACTCAAGGGGAATGAGCTGTACTTGGTGGCCACGCTACTAGACCTTCGGTATAGGCACAAAGTGGCGGAGATGTTATCAGCTCACCTGAAGGCAGAAAGGATGCAGCAACTATGCTTTACAGTGTGTTTAAGGGTGATGTCACAGCACAATGCAATAAAGGTACCACTGCCATTAATCCTTAGCCAATGTCCACGCAGGCAAGGACAGGATGCTCCAGCGATCTCATGGTGATGTCGGACATGCGGACCAAAGCCTCGCCTTAGCCCTTCCGGATCCACCCTCCACCAATGCCTGGACCAGCAAGTAGCCGACTACCTGGCCTTAAGTGTGGATGTAGACACTGTGAGCAGCGATGAACCCTTGGACTACTGGGTGCACAGGCTTGACCTGTAGCTAGAGCTGTCCCAATTTGCCATCCAACTTCTGTCTTGCCCTGCCTCAAGCATCTTGTCAGAAAGGACCTTCAGCGCAGCTGGAGGCATTGTCACTGAGAAGAGAAGTTGCCTAAGTCACAAAAGTGTTCAGTACCTCACCTTTATCAAAATGAATGAGGCATGGATCCCGGAGGGAGACTAAGTCAGTCCCCACACACAGCATCTCTGCCTGCAGGCCGCTTGACTGCCTTCTCCGTCACCACCAACAGGGTCCAGGACTCCAGGCGGATTCCTGAATTTTTAAGGCCGCTATAATAATAATAATAATAATTTTTCTGGTGCGTGTACATGCCTGCCTAATTTTTCTGGCTGCACTGCAGGTACAACAACAACACAAAAGGCATGTACATGTGTCAATTCCCCTTCGTGATCATTACCTTGCCGCAGTGAAGGGGCTTGCGTATCACAATGAAGAAATGACCGCCGGCTATGAGTGTCTGGGGTGGGACACCCAAGATAATAAGGTTGTTGCTTCATTGTGGACAGACCAAATTCGATCAGCTGGACACTCAGTCACTGTTGTTCTGTCATTCAGCAACCTGAGCCCGACCATATGGGCTTGAAAACTGGCATGGCCTCCACTCTGGCCATGGTGCGCACCAGTCCAGCACGGCCGTCACTACACAAACAGCTGTTTGCGGTGCGTCACACAGTGAGTTTGGTCTGTCAGTGTGAAGCAGTACACTAATTACACTACCTGATTGATGTATACACATGCAAAATGTTTTAAAGCACTTTAGACCTCCAATTTAGCATGCAATGTGATTTCTGCCCTTAAAACGCTGCTTTGCGTCAAATCCAGATATTTCCCCGGGGCTTTTGGCGTATATCCAACTCATCCATGCAAAAACTCAGATGTTAGACCCCTTGAAACATCTTTTCCATCACTTTTGTGGCCATCATAAATGTTTCTAGTTTTCAAAGTTCGCCTCCCCATTGAAGTCTATTGCGGTTCGCGGAAGTTCGCACGAATCAATATTTTGCGGAAGTTCGCGTTCGCTATTTGTGAACCTAAAATCGGAAGTTCCGGCCATCTCTAGTGATGTGTATTTATAACGCAATCTGAAGAACCGACCCCATTGTTGGCTTGCACGGTTCAGTTCTGCTTCAGCTTTAATTTTCTAACAGATGGTCTCACATGTTTCTTAAACACCTTCTAATACACAGTAGGATTCATAGTGGATTCTATGATGGTGAGCTGACCAGGGCCCATGTGCAATTAACGTACTCTCCTAGGAGATACATTTCCATCTTCTCTTTAAAATAACTTTTCAGCATGTTGCAATTGAAAAAGTACAAAAAAAGTAGTTGAAAAGTACTAACAAAACTATTTTGAGTATTTTTTCGTTTGCTGGGGATTTAAAAGGCATTTTATTGACAAGATATAGAAATAGCACCTAGAAGAAAACTCAGGAGAAAAGGTTAATTGCATTTGGGCCCAGAACTGCTGCAGCAATGTATCTCCAAACCATGACACTTCCACCTCCATGCTTCACAATTGATATGATTTCCTGGAATGCTGTCCAGTGGATTTCTGCGAAACATGTCTGCTGTTCTGGTGTCCAAATAATTAACCACTTTGCATCACAAGGTTTTTCCCATTTAAGATTCCTGACAATTTTGGCATTTGAGCAGTCACTATTGATACAGCAATAACTTTTTTTTATTACTTATGTCATCAAGGTGATTTTTTTCCAGGAATATCTAGGATTCCTATGGGTAATATTTGTTTTCAAGAATTATTTAATTGTATAGGGAAAATTAGGCGCAAGTGCAGATAATACACATTTTTTTAAACGTTTGCCCTTCACAAATTTTACATGACAAGTGCCACAGTTATAAGACATCTCATAACATGTTACTAGTCTTTTCCTGGTTAAAATTATACCCTACATGCCATATTTCATCACTAGTTCGGAATGTGGCGTATCATTATCGCCAACTTGTGCTTTTGTAGCAATTGGATCCGATTACTATGATGCACAGTTTGGGGACTGCACTGCTGTACAGATACATTACTAGGCAACAGCACAGTGATGCATATGTACAGTGTTGGGTCCCGGAGCTGTCTCCCTAGCAGTCATTTCCGATCGCTACAGGCAGCAGCCATTACCAGTGTCCACTAATCTTAGGGCTAAGTATAGGTGACACATAGGTTAATTAGGTAGGAGTTCATATTTTACTTGGAGAAGGGAGAGAAATTCTTTATTATTTATGGGGGGTCATTGTCGCTTTAATACTATTTTTTTTTTATTTTTTATTTTTTGTTTTCATGAATGAGTACTGCTAGTAGCAGGACTTCTTCACTGTTAAATGAATGCACACTTGTGCACGCGCATGTGGGAACGACGCACGGGAACAATGGGGACATGCAAGTGCACGTGCTTAGTTCTTTACTTGCTCAATGTTATCTCCAAAATGCTGCCATGATTTCTGCTACCACCCCAGGACACACCGATCATCCATGTTAAATACACCTTTCAGCTAAGTGCCTACCCTAGGTCTAGTCACCAAAATTTAGGTTAGAAACCAAGATAGTGACATTCTGAAACAGTAGTGACCTCCAATCACTGTATCCCATGTTTAAATAAAAGTTTCAATAATTTACAGTTTTACATTACGGTACTACATCAATACATCATTAAAAGGCCACAACCAGGGACCGCTTAGCATTATGTAATGGGATCTTTATGTTAGACTTCTATGAAAAGAAGAATTGCAGTACTTTTTTTTCAGCCCAGTCATCATTTTGATGTGGCAATGTATAGGAATTCAGCTTTCTATAGCTGATCTAACCCTAGACCTTGGCGGTAAACAAAGCCTCTAATCACTTAATTCAAAGCCTAGCTATCGATTCATCAGCATATCTTGGCGAGTCAGTGACTAAAGGCTCATACACACATACCAACAATCTGTCCAACTATCTTCCAAACTTCTCTGTTGGAAGATAGTTGGGTGTGTGTACAGCTGGCAAACAACCAGATGACCAACTGATAACAGGTTGTTTGCCAGATCCAACCGGTGAATCAATCTGCCCAACCATCATGTAGCTTGGAATGTGTGTACAAGTTTTTCGAACAACTTTGTTGATTTTGAATTGGGACATGTTGTGCAGTTTGTCATTTAGCTTGCAGGCATAGTATTTAATTGAGTTGGTTGTTCAGTTGGTTGGCACACGTGTAAACAACTTGTTGTGTGATTGGTCATGTTGTGTGGTTGGTTGAGCATTTGAGCAATATGTTGAACCTGTGTATGAGCCTTTAGCTATTAATTAGGTAGCTGTCAGAGGCTTATTTTATTGTGTAACTCCATCCATAGTCCATCTCTAGTGGTAGACTGCCTAGAAAATGCCCGAAGGCAATATAATGTCATCCACAGTACATGGCAGCCAGACAAGGAAGACTGTTGAACTCTGGGAAAGCACATATAAATAATATTGTATTTGATTTCAATGGTATTCAGATTTGGGACCATCCAAATAGGACATTTTGGGGATTGTTCAGCTGACCAGCTTCTAGACCAGATGGCTATTTAAGCAATACAACATTTGAAAGCAATTTATCTCTGAATTGTTGGAATTGAAGTGATATATCCACTTTAAGCTTTTATAAACCTTCTCTGCAATCCTGAACATTCATTGTTCAATCAATATACAGCTTTAACTGCTAATCTGCTTATCACTAATTTTATATTGTACTTAGCAAAAACAGCAATCAGTGACTATGTATGTAGAATATATTTCTTCCTGTGACTTTCCTTAATACCATTGATTATTGTGTTCTTCACAGTTAAGCTTAATATGGTGGACTGGGTGTATAGGAAAGGCGTCTAGTAAAGGAATGATTTAAAGAAGAACAGACTCCCTTAAATGTGTAGGTTCTTTTGAAAGAGTATTGATATTAACGTGAACCTCCGGACTAAAAATCTACTCGGCAGAACTGAAAAGGCTTTGTGTTTCTTTCACAGTTTCACAGCATCAGAACTTTGTTTTTCTTACCAAAGCATCATTTTTAGCTGCATTTTTAGCTGAGCTCCACCCATCAAAGAAAAAAAGCCCAGGCTTATTTCCTATGTTGTTATACATGTTGCCTAGTAACTGGGAGAGGTGCTCAGGACACAGGACAGTTGGAACTGTGTCTCGTGCTCCCTGTCACCTCCTTTCAACCAAAAAGATGGTTGCCATCATGCAATCAAACATTTGCCTGTTCTTTTAAAACAGTGTGGGTAAGAGATTATATTACCTATCTATTTTAATTAAAATAACTAATGTAACTTAATGACAGTATGTTTGTTTAGGCTGGAGTTCCTCTTTAACATTAGACACTAGACAACAGTAGACAACAAGCATGGAAAAATGCTTGAACTTGACTTAGTTTACAGAGGGATTGAAGACCAGGTTTTTATAAAAATTAGGCAAGTTACTTAGAATAAGTTGTAGCAATAGTGGACACACAGTAAAAACTTGTTGAAGGGTCAATATTACAAAATCATTAATCACTTGAGCCTACGGGTTATTTTCACCATAAAGTGTACCAGAGATGAGAAATAATAAAAGATTTATACATACCTGAGGCTTCCTCCAGCCCCCTCCGCATGGATCGCTCACGTGCCATCTTCCTCCGACTTCTCGGTCTCCTGTTAGCAGTTCCATAAGATTGGCAAGTCGGGGCCAGTCGGCGCATGCGCAGTGTGGCTGCGTGTGCCCCCCATCTAGCTCCTGCGGCTGGGAGAGTTCCTGGGCATTGTAGCGCAGCAGGGCGTGTGCATACTGCCGCACTGCGCATGTGCAGTGCACCCTGACTGGCCAAACTTATGGGGCTGCTAAAGGGAGGAGGAGGATGTGGGAGCGATCCGTGCAGAGGGGGCTGGAGGAAGCCCCAGGTATGTATAAATCTTTTAATTATTTGTTAACTCAGGGTCACTTTAAGGACAGAAGCAATTTTTCCATGTAGCACTCCTTCCATTAATTTGCCAATAACTTTATCACTACTTATCGCATTTAAATTATCTATATTTTGTTTTTGTATGCCACCAATCAGGATGTTTGGGGGTGATACTTGCTTTCAGTAATTACTTTATTTTCTATGCATTTTGTAGGGAAATACAAGAAAAAAGATGAAAAATTTACAATTTCGCCAATTCCATCCACATATAGTTTTAAAATAAACAAGGCTACTATAGATAAAACTCACATTTTATTTGCCCGGATGTCCCAGCTATCACAACATTTAAATTATGTTCCTAGTACAATGTATGGTGACATGAATATATTATTTGGAAACAAAGGTGTATTTTTTCTGTTTCCACTCTATCAATAATTGCAAGCTCCTTATTTGCTAAAATAACAGTAATTTGCCCTTATATTAAAAAAGCTCAGAACGTAAGGTAACTATTTCTATATCTTTTTAAATTGTCACTACTTTTTTACATGTGTTTATTTTTGGTAGTTAAGATGGAGGGCAGGAGTTAAATAAGGTTTTAATAAATATTGAAAGTATTTATTTATTTTTACTTTAATTTCACTTTTTGGCAGTTACCAGGAAGTGCTCAATTTTTTAAATTTTTTAATTTTTTTGTACTATGTTTGAATATTAGTTTTATGATTCAACATGCCTCATGATTTGTGGCATGTTAATTCCTTCACAGGGGCTTCGGTTGGCTTGGGAAACACGTTTCCCTTTATCAATCGATCCCCTGTAAATGCCACTGGGAATGAGCGGCGGGAGTGGACGCATGCATGTTCACCCGCTGCAACAACACTGGATTAAAATATGCATCCAGATAGACTACAGTGACTCCTACCTGGATGACTACAGTCATCCAGATAGGATTAAAAAAAAGGTTAAAATGTAAATATTAAATCAAGCTACTACCTTAAAAAATACGTTTTACAAAAATGTATAAAAGCATACATGAATATTAATCATTTCTATTCTCTACTTAACATGATGTGTTTTTATTAGCGACTGGCTCTGGCTTTCCGATAGTTCCCATGGCATGTTACACTGCTCACAGGGAAGGCTAAACTGCTTGGTTAACAGGTAAAGTTGGTCTCCCTCCCTGAGTGTGTAGAAGTTCTTTCTCTATCCCTTACTTACTAATATTGCTGCGGTCCCCCTGGGTAATAGTGCCCACTCTGTTTAACATTGCACCATCAGGTGATCATCTAAGCACACCTTTTATTAAGACACCCAATTCCAGGTGCATAGCATGTGCCTCCCTGTTTCAAATCTGCAAGTACACATTCAATTTCAAAGGGATTGCTTGCCCACCTCTTTACAAATATCAGAGCAGAATTAAAAAATAAATTCTACCTAACTACAAAATGCAGTTGAGTGACTAAGTGATAAGTTTCTCTGCTGTGGGTGTCTATTCTATATAAACACAGAATAAGCCCAGATTGGATGACAAAGACTATGTTGAGACACTGTGCCAAGCTATCGTTATTGCTCTCTATAATTGCATTTTTATGATTACGTATGTGCCATTGTGTTACCTTGCAAGACTATCTCAAAACAGTTACAAGATATGCCCATGTTGACTTTCAATAGCAGGATTGTATCATGCCATTCTTATTTTGAAATGGAAACATCACACAGAAGGTCAAAAGGGAATGCTGGCACTACAGTGATATGTGCAATGGAGTGATAGGGGAACTTAGCTAGTTCACCTGATACTTCAGCAGCGCACTCCAGCGTGCTCTGACTATAGCAAGCAGTCTGTAGATTACAAAGAGGAGATGAAATCCAGTACTGCTGATAGCTGCTTTAATTCAGAAAGTTGTAAAAAATGACAGGTACCAGTATGTGACAAGGGTATCAGATGGCAGTGGGTGCTGGGCATTGAAGCTTTACAGCCGTTTTGTGCTGTATGCGCTTCTATGGAGGCAGGATTGTAGACTGGTGACCATGTACAGAATTGATGTAAAACTACAGTATATGCAGCTATCTCACACAAGTAAATGGGACAACACAATAATCCTATCACTGTCATGCCAAGGGCCCCACAAGAACTTAAGAAGCAATATCATGTGCTATAATTACATTTAAACTCTAACTGTCCCATCACTAAATTCTCCCCAACCTCTTTCAGTGCAATTAAATGATTTCTCTATTGGCAAGGGTTGTGCTGCATGTATTGCCAAGCTATTACTGACTAATAAAACACACATTATGCAAAAATAATTATGGCTATTAAGATAACAATAATTATGTGTAGGGCTGCCTAGCTGGGTGGTGGGCGAATTTATTAGGAGATTCAGTGGGAAGATAAAGAATGCACCAAGCTCTTTCATCTTGTAATGGCTGCAAGCATTTTGAGTGATTATGAAATGTCGGGAGCAAGGCACAATACAGTCACAGAGAAGGAGGAGAAGTTCTGAATAGGCTAGTCTTGATAACGTTGTACTGTGTGCCTGAATAAAATTTCATTCACACTTTATGCTGAGTCTGACCTGTAAATCTTCAAGGAAAAAAACATATAATTAAATTTAGAATCTGAATAATAATTAGAGGGCTAAAGATAATAGCTTTAATATTTACAAAAAGTAGTTTATTATCACCTTATTTGTTGTATGCTACTGAGAATTCCAAATTCCGCTAATCATCTATTTTGTATTTTACTACTGTCCTGTAGTGAAAAATACAGTATCTAAAGTGTGTAAGTCTCATACGTTAAATATGGAGGTCTCATACATAAAGCTCATGTTCCCACCCAAAACTAAGAAAGGACTCTCACTCTCATACTCTCCACATGCTCACCTACAATGATACTCAGGGACTACAGGTCCTTCTCAAAAAATTAGCATATTGTGATAAAGTTCATTACTTTCTGTAATGTACTGATAAACATTCAAGTTTCATATATTTTAGATTCATTACACACAACTGAAGTAGTTCAAGCCTTTTATTGTTTTAATATTGATGATTTTGGCATACAGTTCATGAAAACCCAAAATTCCTATCTCAAAAAATTAGCATATTTCATCTGGCCAATAAAAGAAAAGTGCTTTTAAAACAAAAAAGGTCAACCTTCAAATAATTATGTTCAGTTATGCACTCAATACTTGGTCGGGAATCCTTTTGCAGAAATGACTGCTTCAATGCAGCGTGGCACGGAGGCAATCAGCCTGTGGCACTACTCAGGTGTTATGGAGGCCCAGGATGCTTCGATAGCGGCCTTAAGCTCATCCAGAGTGTTGGGTCTTGCGTCTCTCAACGTTCTCTTCACAATATCCCACAGATTCTCTATGGCGTTCAGGTCAGGAGAGTTGGCAGGCCAATTAAGCACAGTAATATCTTGGTCAGTAAACCATTTACCAGTGGTTTTGGCACTGTGAGCAGGTGCCAGGTCGTGCTGAAAAATGAAATCTTCATCTCCATAAAGCTTTTCAGCAGATGGAAGCATGAAGTGCTCCAAAATCTCCTGATAGCTAGCTGCATTGACCCTGCCCTTGATAAAACACAGTGGACCAACACCAGCAGCTGACATGGCACCCCAGACCATCACTGACTGTGGGTACTTTGACACTGGACTTCAGGCATTTTGGCATTTCCCTCTCCCCAGTCTTCCTCCAGACTCTGGCACCTTGATTTCTGAATGACATGCAAAAGTTGCTTTCATCCGAAAAGTACTTTGGACCACTGAGCAACAGTCCAGTGCTTCTTCTCTGTAGCCCAGGTCAGGCGCTTCTGCCGCTGTTTCTGATTCAAAAGTGGCTTGACCTGGGGAATGCGGCACCTGTAGCCCATTTCCTGCACATGCCTGTACACGGTGGCTCTGGATGTTTCTACTCCAGACTCAGTCCACTGCTTCCGCAGGTCCCCCAAGGTCTGGAATCGGTCCTTCTCCACAATCTTCCTCAGGGTCCGGTCACCTCTTCTCATTGTGCAGCGTTTTCTGCCACACTTTTTCCTTCCCACAGACTTCTCACTGAGGTGCCTTGATACAGCACTCTGGGAACAGCCTATTCGTTCAGAACCCTCTTGCTTGAGGGTGTCAATGATGGCCTTCTGGACAGCAGTCAGGTCGGCAACCTTACCCATGATTGCGGTTTTGAGTAATGAACCAGGCTGGGAGGTTTTAAAAGCCTCAGGAATCTTTTGCAGGTGTTTAGCGTTAATTAGTTGATTCAGATGATTAGGTTAATATATCGTTTAGAGAACCTTTTCATGATATGCTAATTTTTATGCTAATTTTTTGAGATAGGAATTTTGGGTTTTCATGAGATGTATGCCAAAATCATCAATATTAAAACAATAAAAGGCTTGAACTACTTCAGTTGTGTGTAATGAATCTAAAATATATTAAAGTCTAATGCTTATCAGTACATTACAGAAAATAATGAACTTTATCACAATATGCTAATTTTTTGAGAAGGACCTGTATGTGATTCCCACCAAAAAGAGCACACTGCTCCTCTTTGCAGTAGCAATGATGGTGTTTGGATGACACTCTTATCCCTAAGTCACATCTTCCATTGATAGCCCCTGATGAGTCGTATGACGTAACGTGTAGGGCAGAGCAAGGAAGGGAAGCGATCAGCAGCAGGAGGAGACGTCCCCTGAGTTTTTTAAACTTTTACATGCGTTTTTTACTCTATGTTTGTGAGTATAATTCATAATTTTTTACTGAATAAATTGAGTGGTTTTACACTATTGGAGGTTTTTATCCCTAAATTTTACTCGATTCTGTCTCAAGATATAACATTGCTGGAGTAGCATACCATTGGGAAGCACTGAGAAGGTTTTTGCTGTACATCCATTAAGCGAGGACAGCTGTCTGTGAGGGTGGGCAGCAGCAACAAAGGGTGAGCAGGAAACAATAGGTGTGGACTGCTGTGATAACCCAGTGTTGTAAGACTTTGCTACACAATGATGTTTTATTGTTTTATTTGAGATTGAACACACAAAAGATCGGTGGAAGAGAGCCATCGTAACAACATAAGTGCAGTTGCTGTCTGTAAGGTGGGGCACCCTTGCAGCAAGGTGAGCGTGCCATTTGTTGGTCACTACAAAGGGTGGCAGAGGTGATCCCGCAATAGAACTTGCACTGCTAGGCCCCCTTAGGGTGATGGTCCCCGTGTGGAAATAGTACAAACAGATCGCACTATGTTGTCTTTTTTTTTTTGCTCTTTTTCTTTTTTGTTCCGTATGACCGATTCCCTTGGAGCACCCGGACAACCAGTGGCTTTTGAGTGGAGGAGGATGCAATATATGAGGACTAAATAGTAGGAACTATCTAACCTGTAGTATATGGAAGAGGGCAGCGCACTCTACAAGAACTGTGACTATACTTTTATAGTGCATGTAGCGTAAGAAAGAGTTGCAACAGGCCTATGTTTAGAGGGTAGGGGTGTAATAGAGGAGTGCAACTGCTAAATTGATATATTGCATAATTACGCAATATTCCATATAATTATACTGAGAGACCCCCCCCCAAAAAAAAAAAAGTCCTTGTAAAATAATGATAATTAGGCGGAGATATCTTCCCTCTCTCCCCCACAAAAAACATTGCATAATTATATGTGGGGATTCAGGGGGGACTTTGTATATATACAAATATAGATACGATATATACAATATACAGCTAACTCGCAAAAAAGTTTGTGAACATGCGAATCGGGCGAACTGCAATAGACATCAATGGACAGGCAAATTTTAAAAACTACAAAAAATTGTTTCTGGCCACAAAAGTGATGAAAAAATGGTTTCAAGGGGTCTAATACCTGGAGAGGGGCATGGCGGAGTGGGATACATGCCGAAAGTCCCTGCGAAAATAACCTATTTGACGCAGAGCAGGTTTATAAACCCTAAAGGGCAGAAATCACATGCATTCCGAAATTGGAGGCATAAAGTGCTTTAAAACATCTTGCGTATGTATACATTGATCAGGTAGTGTAAGTAGTGTACTGCTTTACACTGACAGACCAAACTCATTGTGTAACGCACCGCAAACAGCTGTTTGTGTGGTGATGGCATTGGCGTTGCTGGTGCACACGATGGCATGAGTGCAGGCGATGGCGGTTTTCCAGCCTTCTGCTGGCTTGTAATAGATAGAATAGGATAGTAGAACTGCAAGGCCCAGCAATGACTGTGGCCTGGCCTGTAGCAGGGTCTGTCTCTCTCACACACACACACACACACACACACACACACACACACACACACACACACACACACACACACACACACACACACACACACACACACACACACACACACACACACACTAGATTCAGTGGAAAGATATGTACTGGTCTAATACAATGTGCAGTCACACAGATGCAGTGGAAAGATATGCACTGGTCTAAAGGTGGGTCTACACGCGGCGACGTGGCTTATTAATCGAGCCGTTGATGCGGCTCGATTAATAAAATCTGACAGGTCCGATCTCGCTGCCGCCGATTCCCTGCTCGTTTCCCACGAGCGGACAATGGCAGGGGTCAAGCGGAAGAAAAGCGGCGCCGGCGGGGACGAGCGGGTATCAAATCTGACGCACGCGCGGGCGAGCGGGTACGCGCGGGGATGCGGAATAGTCGATCCGGCGGCTAATCGAGCTGCCGGATCACTGCGTGTAGATTTAGCTTATTACAGTGTACAGTCACACAGATGCAGTGGAAAGATATGCACTGGTCTAATACAGTGTGCAGTCACACAAATGCAGTGGAAAGATATGCACTGGTCTAATACAGTGTGCTGTCACACAGAAGCAGTGGAAATATATGCACTGCTCTAATACAGTGTGCAGTCACACAGATGCAGTGGAAAAATATGCACTGGTCTAAAACAGTATGCAGTCACACAGATGCAGTGGAAAGATATGCACTAGTCTAATACAATGTGCTGTCACACAGATGCAGTGGAAAGATATGCTCTGGTCTAATACAGTGTGCTGTCCCACAGATGCAGTGGAAAGATATGCACTGGTCTAAAACAGTGTGCAGTCACGCAGATGCAGTGGAAAGATTTGCACTGGTCTACAACAGTGTGCAGTCCCACAGCCACAGTGGAAAGGTATGCACTGGTCTAAAACAGTGTGCAGTCACAAAGATGTAGTGGAAAGATATACACTGTGCCACTTGTCTAATACAGTGTGCTGTCAGACAGTGGGACTACAAATACCAAGCAGGCAGAAACTGTCTGTGGGCTGTATCTATGCAGTGTCACCCACAAAGAGAGCTATGCTTTAGTGAGTTAAATCACACAAATAGAGTGGGAAGAAATGCACTGGTGGTAATACAGTGTATCAGCAAGCAAGGGCTAGCAGTAACAGGGCTGTATCTTTGCAGTGTCACACACACACAAAATCAGAAGATTATTAGCCCCCAAAACAGCTGTTTTGGGGTGCTTTCAGCAACAAATTTCAGTGAGGAGCAAGCTAACAAGCCTAACTAATGCTTTCCCTATCTCTCCAGCAACCTCTCCCTTTTCTCACTAGTAGCAGCAGCAGACAGAGTGAGAACATGGCCAACGCTGCTGCCTTTTATAAGGGGGGATGGGGGTCCAGGAGGGAGTGCAGCCTGATTGGCTGCCATGTGTCTGCTGACTGTGATGTAGATGGTCAAAGTTTAGCCCAGTGACAAGTATAGGAGGCAGGGCAAATGTGCATAAAAATTTGCTATTCGTTGCGGACACAAACAACAAAAAGTTGTGCAAACTACCCGCTGGGCGAACCGTGAACATTAGTATACTCTTTGAAAGCTGGTATTCATTTAGGAATAGTGATTGCTGTTAGTGATGGGCGAACAGTGTTCGCCACTGTTCGGGTTCTGCAGAACATCACCCTGTTCGGCTGATGTTCGAGTTCGGCCGAACACCTAATGGTGTTCGGCCAAACTGTTCGGGTTCACCCGAACTGCTCAATGGCCGGCCGAACAGGGCCCTGTTCGGCCGAATACGGCCCCCCTATGGGGTCGCAGGCTTAAGGGGGGAGCATGCCCCGATCGGGGGGGGGGGGGGTCGGAAATTCCCCCCACCCCCTCCGCTAGTGCTCCCCGCTCTGCCCGCTTCCCCATAAAAAAAGTTTAATGCAAGTTAAATAGTATCGGTGGCTGGCAGTGGAGTGAGGAGGAGGAGTCCGAGTAGGAGAGTGACGCGTTGAGGCCGGGCAGCGGGCGGTTCAGCGGTAGTACCCTTGTGGTACTTCCGCCCTTTCTCTGACCTCACGTCCTCTACGTGATGACGCATACGAGGGTACGCGTGACGCGTACCCTCGTATGCAGAGGACGTGAGGTCAGAGTACATTTTTTTCCAGAGTAAAATGAGCCATAAATTACTTTTCTACCATGTTGCTGTCACTTACAGTTGGTTGTAGAAATCTTACAGAAGTGACAGGTTTTGGACTAGTCCATCTCTTTATAGGGGATTCTCAGGGATATATTTATTTTCAAAAGCACTTAGTGAATGGCAGTTGTCCTGTCCAACTGCCAAAAAACTGTGTCGGGAGCAGGGAAGATGGCAAGCATCTTTGTATAAATCCTTTTTAGGGAATATCTTTATAAAGAAAAAAAGCCTTGCTGAGAATTCCCAATGAAGAGATGGACTAGTCCAAAACCTGCCACTTATGTCATATTTCTACTACGTACTTTAAGTGACAGCAACATAGAAGAAAAGGAATGTATAGCTCATTTTACTTTGGATAAATGTAATTCTTATTTGTCTATGTTTGCACATATTTTAAATTTAATTTTTTTTTCGCTGTAGTGCCCCTTTAACTGCTAATCTTCATCACACGTCCAAATATTAAAAGTTGTAGAGATTTCAGTTAAATCGTCTCTAAACTGATCAGTGCAGTTGCATTGTCTATGGCAAGCCTCAACTGGCTATGCACATTACATTCAGATGTTTGAATGATACAAAAATATAGAAATGTGGGCGGAGAGCCATGTCACTAGCTGGGCAGAGATGGAAGGAGCAACATTTAGCTTCAGCAGGAAATCCAAACGTTCTCCTCTCTGGATGAGACTGTGGGCCGTTTTTTTACACTCTACCACAAAAAAAAAAGGGTTTTGGAAGCCTATTACTATAGGTATATGTTTACTTTTGCTATTAAAAAGCACTTGAGATTTATTTAAGACTGGGTGAGCTGTAAAATTGGCCAATAGATCAGGAACAAATGCTGCAGAGCATGTTATGATGATGATGATTATCATTATTGATTTATGTAGCACTATCATCCTCTGTATAGCACTATCATCTTCCATTGCGCTGGGCAGTTAAGAAAATGCATACAATAAACTCATGCAGCTTATACTGACAACAATGGAAGAATAGGTAATACAAAATTGTACAGCACACTGTAAAATTTAAATAGGGATGAAATAGCAATATATATTCAGCAGTGCCACTAGAAGAGGGGCAATGCTCATACAAGCATATAGTCAATGATTGATGTACAAGTCTTTATATGATTCACTGTTATATGGTAATTCTATAATATTTTACATACTGTACATGTAACATTGGTTTGTCCAGATTTAGAATGTGGCATGTGCTGATACTGCATAAAAGCATCCTACAAATAACCTGTACAAAGCCAGATAATCTGTGTAGCCAGCTTCAGGTTAAGAACACTGCATACTGGTATAGAATGTAGCACGGTGGAGTAGAGGTTAGCACTCTTACCATGCAGCGCTGGGTCCTCTGGGCACTCCGGTTTCCTCTCACATTCCAAAAAACATACTGGTAAGTTACCGTAATTGGCTTCCCCTAAACTGGACCTTGACCATGATACATACACTACACTATACATACATAGACATATGACTATTATAGGGATTAGATTGTGATGGACAGTTAAGTGACCAGACAATGCACTCGGTACAGTGTTGCAAAAGATGTCGATGCTATATACACTAAATACTAAATAATAATGGCTTTGGTAATCAGAACGTCTCTCTAACGTTCTCATTTAGGTGTTATGTAGGAACATTCGAGAAAATATGCAAGTGAATTTGGGCACCCCTATACTTGCTATGAAATTTATCCACTCCACTATAACTGTTATCCTGCCGCAAAATGTTCCATTTGGGCACCGCGCTACGGTAATGGTAAGTTTACCACTACAAAAACTCCACCATGGTAAAAAACTATCTGCTATAGTAAAAAAAAATTGTCACTGTATAACATCCGCAGTAATGGCGGCTGCGGGCACGCAGAGTGTCTCCGCAGCCGCCTTGCCTTCCTGTTCAGGGACTTCGCCCCCGTGCCTCTACACCGAGGACGGGTTTGTCTTTTGCACATAGGGTTGCGGTATCACGCGCGCACGCGTGGAGACAGGACCTTTATGCGGGGAGGAGGCGCGTCAGCTGACCAGCCGGTCGGCTGACGTCAGAAGAGACTCACGGCGCTCCGGATTGGCTGATTGTTGTAGGCACGGCCGTGGGGTCTCTTCTGCTTTATAGCCTTCACTGTTCACCCGCAAATTGTCTGCTGTTGCGAATACGCACGTGTTAGTGCTCAGACCTTAGATAGTATCCGGTGTGCTTTGATCTGGGAGGAAACCAGGGATTTCACACAAGACTAGGATTATTGTATTACTGTATATTGATATTCTGTGTATGACTCTGGCTACCCTCTGACTCTGCTCTTGCTTATCGTTTCTGTACTTCTGCCCATCTGACTCTGTTGCTGAACCCTGCTTGATATCTTATTACACTCTTGCCTAACGATTCTGTACTGTACATGCCCGCCTGTTACTGATCCTAGCCTGTCTGACCTGTGTACTCACCAGTGAGCCCTTGTCACTGGTGAGGTGCTCTTCTAATAGTACCCACCAGCTCCTCTGGTGAGGTTTAGCCAAACTAATCAGTTACTGTGTTCTAATAGTACCCACCACCAGCTCCTCTGGTGAGGTTTTGTCAAACTATTCAGTTACTGTGTACCAATAGTGCCCACCAGCTCCTCTGGTGAGGTCTAGCTAAACTATTCTGTTACTGTTGCATCAAGCACTACATACTTTGTATTCTGCCAGCTATACTTGTATTATTGGTGATACTGCAGATCACCACATAATCAGGTATAGCGTCTGTATTATTAGTGATTCTGCAGATCACACATAATCAGACGTCTGTGTTGCTACACCAATCGTTACATACTGCAGTTCAGCTGGTAAATCTGGGCACATCGCTACAGAAATGGTAAAATGGTAAGTTAACCACTACAAACACTCAGGCTTCTGCTATAATAAAAACTATCTGCTACAGAAGTTCAATTTTGATTGTTAGGAAGGTTAGAAGTGTTTGTGGGATGGTTAAGGTTAGGCACTCACCAGGGGGGTTTAGTGTTAGGTATCACCTGGGGGTCCAACTCCTTAGTGTTAGGCACAAACGGGGAGGTTTTTAATGTTATATACAGTGGCTTGCAAAAGTATTCAGCCCCCTTGAAGTTTTCCAAATTTTGTCACATTACTGCCACAAACATGAATCAATTTTATTGGAATTCCACGTGAAAGACCAATAAAGTGGTGAACACGTGAGAAGTGGAACGAAAATCATACATGATTCCAAACATTTTTTAAAAATAAATAACTGCAAAGTGGGGTGTGCGTAATTATTCAGCCCCCTGAGTTCTACTTTGTAGAACCACCTTTTGCTGCAATTACAGCTGCCAGTCTTTTAGGGTATGTCTCTACCAGCTTTGTACATCTAGAGACTGAAATCCTTGCCCATTCTTCTTTGCAAAACAGCCCCAGCTCAGTCAGATTAGATGGACAGCGTTTGTCAACAGAAGTTTTCAGATCTTGCCACAGATTCTTGATTGGACTTAGATCTGGACTTTGACTGGGCCATTCTAACACATGTATATGTTTTGTTTTAAACCATTCCATTGTTGCCCTGGCTTTATGTTTAGGGTCGTTGTCCTGCTGGAAGGTGAACCTCCGCCCCAGTCTCAAGTCTTTGGCAGACTCCAAGAGGTTTTCTTCCAAGATTGCCCTGTATTTGGCTCCATCCATCCTCCCATCAACTCTGACCAGCTTCCCTGTCCCTGCTGAAGAGAAGCACCCCAGAGCATGATGCTGTCACCACCATATTTGACAGTGGGGATGGTGTGTTCAGAGTGATATGCAGTATTCGTTTTCCGCCACACATAGCGTTTTGCATTTTGGCCAAAAAGTTCCATTCTGGTCTCATCTGACCAGAGCACCTTCTCCCACATGTTTTCTGTGTCCCCCACATGGCTTGCAAACTGGACTTCTTATGCTTTTCTGTTAACAATAGCTGTCTTTTTGCCACTCTTCCATAAAGGCCAACTTTATGCAGTGCATGACTAATAGTTGTCCTATGGACAAATTTCCCCACCTGGGCTGTAGATCTCTGCAGCTCATCCAGAGTCACCATGTGCCTCTGGACTGCATTTCTAATCAGCGCTCTCCTTGTTCGGCCTGTGAGTTTAGATGGACAGCCTTGTCTTGTAGGTTTACAGTTGTGCCATATTCCTTCCATTTCTGAATGATCGCTAGAACAGTCCTCCGTGGGATGTTCAAGGCTTTGGAAATCTTTTTGTAGCCTAAGCCTGCTTTACATTTCTCAATAACTTGATCCCTGACCTGTCTGGTGCGTTCTTTGGACTTCATGGTGTTGTTGCTCCCAGTATTCTATTAGACAACCTCTGAGGCCATCACAAAGCAGCTGTATTTGTACTGACATTAGAATACACACAGGTGCACTCTATTTAGTCATTAGCACTCTTCGGGCAATGTCTATGGGCAACTGACTGCACTTAGACCAAAGGGGGCTGAATAATTACGCACACCCCACTTTGCAGTTATTTATTTGTAAAAAAATGTTTGAAATCATGTATGATTTTCATTCCACTTCTCACGTGTACACCACTGTGTATTGGTCTTTCACGTGGAATTCCAATAAAATTGATTCATGTTTGTGGCTGTAATGTGACAAAATGTGGAAAACTTCAAGGGGACTGAATACTTTTGCAAGCCACTGTATGACCTGGGGGCCTTACTGGGGGGGGGGGGGGTCCTCAGTGTTAACTACATCTTGAGGGATCCCTTACTGTTAGGCATCTCTTGGGGGGGGGCACCTTGGAAGTCAGATAGTGTTAGGTAGGGTTCAGTGTGAGAATAGGGTTAGTTTAGGGCATAGTACAATATCTATAAAGATTGGCAATAAGTAGTAGAATATTGGTAAACTTACCATTATTCTACTATAGGGGATAATAAAATATGGGTAATTTAATTAGGTTGTACTATAGTGGATAATAGAATATTAGTAAAATTACCAATAGTTTTCTATAGTGGATAAATTATTATCAGAAACATTTCCATTATTCAACAGGATTTTCTGCTATATTTGCACCCACATTTAATAGCGTTTTTTTTTTAAATGTATGTGTTATATAACCTTGTTCAGCAATCAGCTTTACCTCACTGATGTTAGTTGCATCACCCAGTTAAAGTGTAAGGTATCTCCAGGTAATTTCTTAAAAATCACCTCCCAGGAAAGTCTGTACTGCTCCTACTCAGTCCACTTCTATACTTCCTAGGTCTCTTCCCTCTCAGTGCAACTATGATTCTGTGATGTCCATCAACCCCACTGCTTCCAGTCATAGGAATAGAACAGTAAGTGGACAATGGCCCTGTCAGACTAAACGGCCCCTTACTTTACCTACCAAAAAGGAAGGTATTTGAAGAAATTGGCATTTGGGGCCATATGCAATTCACTTTTTCTCCTGAGTTTTCTCCTCGGAGAAAATTTTTTTATTTTCGATTTATAATAACTTTTTAACACTTTGCAATAAAAAAAACTACCAAAAAGTAGGAGAAAAAGTACTATCAAAATTATTTTTGAATATTTTCTTGCTTGCTGGTGGTTTAAAAGGCATTTTATTGGCAAGTTTGAAAATTTCACCCAGGAGAAAACTCAGGTGAAAAAGTGAATTGCATATGGGCCTTAGCCCATATGCAATTCACCTTTTCTCCTTAGTTTTCTCCTAGGTGATATTTTCACAACTTGTCATAAAATGCCTTTTAAGCCACCAGCAAGGAAGAAAATACTCAAAATAAATTTGATAGTAACTTTTCACTAACTTTTGGGTACTTTGTCAATTTTAAAATGCTGTAAAGTTAGTTTAAAGAGAAGATGAAAATTATCTCCTAGGAGATAACTCAGGTGAAAAAGTTAATTGCATATGGGCCTTGGTGTCTTGGAAGATGTGGTTAGAGGGGGATATTTATTGCTGTCACAGTGTTGCTAGACAAAAGGATGCCTGCTAAGAAAAAATAATAAAGATAGGGGAACACTGGCACCTTTCTTGGTAAGGTGTGTTTTTCTGCCTACATTGGCTATCATTCATATTAAAACAGCTGACTTTACCGCACACGTAGCAAAATCTGCATTCATAAAGGCTCCTTCCGCATCAAAAGCTGACATTACCGAGCACAGCGATAAATCACGGCCTTGTGTGGTAATTATTGTAAAAAATGTAACAAAATGTTAATTCATAAAGATCACCACAAGCGGTGTGAGGTCGGGAAGAACCGCTCCCTCTGATGTGGTGATAACAATGTAAATGAATGGAGACACACAGACCTCCCCGGCAGCTGCAGCAGAGCGGAACACGGAGAAATGTATCAACTCGGCTGCTTTCGTGCCTCCGCAAGCCTACCGCCTGCCTACCGCCAGCTTAGTTCGGGGAATCTCCGCACTGCTACCGCAACTGGATACATTTTTATGAATCAGCAGCCAGAAGTCTAAAACACCGGCAGCGGTGTTTTCCCGCACTGATTCTCCTTACCGACAGCTCCTTTATGAATGATAGCCATTATATTTTTTGTGCAGTGCCAGGAGTTTTTCATGCTGAAACTAACTGAATTACATATTACTTATTCTCTAGATGCATACTGTTTTTATTCCTGTACTCTATAAAAATATTTATTTCCTAAGTTGTGACATATTTAGCAACTGTGATGAGCTTTCTATTTACAACACCTTTTACAACATGTATTTTAGAAAATGCTGTAAATCGAAAACAGTGACTTGAAGCCCAGAGTGTCAGGATCATGTTTAAATTGTTGCTTGGTGAAAAAGAAATCCCTTTTCCCAAGCCTTGATGATCTATTTAACTCCTCACCAACATATTGAAACTGTACTTAGGGAGCACACTTGTTTGGATTGTGCACATTTTACTGCAGATGGCAAAACACACACCTCTTCACTGGTCATTAAAGTCAACAATGACACACTTAGAAATCAGGGATTTTTCACATTCATCCACATTTTGCTTTTCACATGGTAAAAAAATACAACAACCTTCTGCTTTTTTCCACACCTTGCACGTATTTCCAATTGTAAAGTATTTTTCCTTGCTGTGATCCAGGTCAAAATAAATCCAATAGGCTACATTCACAGTGGTTCATTGGGGTGCAAAAGAACAGCCTCTTTGTAATGTGGCCTGCCACACACTAAAATGGACCACCTATGTGGCATTTACAGTGTGGTGGATGCGTTGCAGTATAACAGTGTGCAGCATTGTAACGCACTGCATGCAGTGCATTACCGCAAGACATGTGTGTTAACAGTGAAGCATACTTTTCATTGGCTGTATGCTTCACTATATCTGAAGCAATGCACTGATAATATGCAGTGCAGCTTACCCTTTGTCTTATGTTGTGCTCCTACTGTTACAGGCAATGCTATGCCATACCCACTGTGAACGTAGCCTCAGAGTCTTTGCACATTCATTCATCTTATTATTATTGTTGATTTATATAGTACCAGCATCTTCTGTGGCACTGTACAACAGCATACAGGGTATAATAATACAAAATAAACAATACAACAGTTAATACAATACAATGGGGGATTACCGCTGATGCAGTAAACAAATCAACTACAGGTTTTTAAACAGGAATGTATGCAAACACATTACACTGCATTGAGATACAAAAGGGGAAGAGAGCCCTGGCCCAAAGTCCTTACAGTGTGAAGGTTTAAGGGATAGGACAGTAGGTAGAGGGAAGCTGTGTATGAGATGGTAGAGATGGTGGTCAGTGGCCGAAGTGTCCAAGGTAGGAGAGTATGCCTGCCTGAAGAGGTAAGTTTTCTGATTTTCATCGGGGTGTGTGGGTGGCGGATGAGTTAAGGGAGAGTTTTCCAGAGGAGGGGAGAGGATCCAGAGAAGTAAGTGGGAGTGAGAACAGGTGACCAGAGAGGGAGACAGGAGAACATTGTTAGTCAAGCAGAGATTGTGTGTAGGATCTGTAATTTTGTATTGTCAGCAGCGAGAAGCTGCTTTTATACACTTCACATCTTGTCAACGGTTGGTTTTAAAAAAATTCCTGGTAGACAAGAATACCCAGATGACACAATTATTTACCCCAAAAAATTACCATTTATGCTACATTATGTCACCCAGGGAACCCCTGGAGCTCGGAGTCCCAGAATCAGATTATATGGAAATGTTAAAATTACATAAATTACATAAAAAATGGTTAAAACTGGGAAAGGGAAATAGTAATAAGTTTAAATTAATGTCATTTGCACAGCACCAAATCCATTAAAAATGCTATGTTGTAGTAACATATTAAAGTGGAATAATAACAACATATAGTAGAATGTAGTAAATTATTCAGAATACCTACTTTTATTTTAACCACTTCAGTCTACAGTGTTGAAAATCGTATGCATCCGAGCCACATTCACCTCCCATTCATTCGCCAATAACTTTATTGCTACTTGTCCCAATTAATTGATCTATATCTTGTTTTTTCCACCACTAATTAGGCTTACTTTGGGTAGTACATTTTGCTAAGAATTATTTTTTTCTAAATCCATTTTAACAGGAAGATTAAGAAAGAAATGTAAAAAATTCATTATTTCTCAGTTTTTGGCCATTGTACTTTAAAATTAATACATGCTACCATAGTTAAAACTCATGTATTTTATTTGCCCATTTGTTCCAGCTATTACACCATTTAAATTATGTTCCTATCACAATTTATGGCGCCGATATTTTATTTAGAAATAAAGGTGCATTTTTCAATTTGCGTCCATCACTATTACAAGCTTATAATTTAAAAAAATATAATAAGATGCTCTCTTGACATGTATATTTAAAAAGTTCAGACCCTTAGGTAACTATTTATGTTGTTTTTTTGTTTTCTTTTATTGTATTTTTTTATTTATTGTATTTGGGTATTTTTTGGTGTGGGAGGGAAACAGATAATTTTAAATGTAAAATAATGTAATGTAATGTAAAAAATGTATGTGGGTGTAGTTTACTATTTGGCCACAAGATGGCCACAGTCAAAAAAGCCATGCTTCCAGGAACTACAAGGAGGCTGGGAAACTTTTTTTTTGCAGAAATACTGCGGTCTCTGATTAGAGACCATCGGTTTTTCTGCCGGGGACTTAGATCGGTGAATGGGAATTATAACAACAGGCAGTGGGAGCGCCTCAGGCAGCGGCAGCAGTACAGTCTATCTGGACGGATATATCCGTCCAGATAGACTGAAGTGGTTAAATATCCTGGTTTCAGGATTAGAAACACTTCCTATAGCTCTATATTGCTGTATGTAGCTCTGTCCTCCAACTGAGGCTTAGCCTAGGCTGTTTATTATGCAAAATCCTCCCCACCAAGCATTCTGGGAGATAAGATCTACTGGCATTAGAATTATCAGTAAATTAGCATTTCACAGAGATTACCTGCAAGTAGTACTAAAGATATTGCTGCCTGTGATACCATTCAGAAAGTATCTTTTATATATTTTTTATGCAATTTTATTTTCATTATGTTATTCTGACTAAAGTTCCTCTTTAAAAGGCAGTAAAGCTATACAATTACAAGAGGTCAGCATTTGGGCACAAGATAAGAAATGACTAGTCTGATGGAATCATGTAACATGATCAGGGACACTTCAGCTAATTTGATTACTTTGATCATTTTACATGACGCTCATAAATGTGTGCTGCCTATGCTGTTCATTGCAATATTATTAACTGAAACCTGAAGTGAGAGGGATATGGATGCTGCCATATTTATTTTATTTTAAACAATACTAGTTGCCTGGCAGTCCTGAAGATCTGTCAAGGAACAGTCGTTTCTGAATCACATACCTGAAACACGCATGCGACAAATGCAATCACCAGTTAGTTTTAAGTCAAACATCTGATCTTCATGCTTGGTCAGGGGCTATGTCTAAATGTGTTATGCTGGGGATACACGGTACGTTTCTGTACTGTGTATCGAGCAGTTGATGCCGGGAGCTGATAATATTCAGCATGCACGCGTAGACGAGCGGTGACGCCCCGGCATTGAGCCGCTGGTTCGATACCGGCGCATTATCGCGCCGTGTATGCCCAGCATTAGAGTCAGAGGATCAGCAGGACAGCCAGGCAATTTGCCTCATTTAAAAGGAAATTAATATGGCAGTCTTCATATCCCTCTCACATCAGGTGTGCTTTAATGCATCTGCTGTAACCTAATCTAACAAACATACAGTGTGATCGATTTTAATAAGGATTCCATGAGATAATCAATAAAGGTTTCTTCACAACATTTTGATTTGCAGAGCTTCCTTAATGACTATATCACCCTAGTCAAGTTACCTTAAATAAAACCATAGCACTCCATGTAACCATACCTGCCCTGTAAGGCCAGGTCCTACCAGATTGGGAACACTTTGGCGCAGTTGGTGAGCTTAAGTGCATTAAAGCATAACCAAGAGCTCCTGTCATTGTTTTCCTGTTGTGTGCTGCAGCCGCTCTGTATTTATATATTTCTTATGAAGACTGGGGATCTCCGATGCTGCGTGTATGCTTTACATAGAATTGCATAGAATTTGGTTTGTGCAGCTCATCCCTCGGCTTATATTATTTTCCCCTGTGAACGTGCATAACCACGCCCACCTCTAGCACAGTTAAGCATATAAATGAGCGGAGCTCAGAGTTCAGTCAGTAGTAGCTAGTAAGAAAGTGAGGTGTTTTTAATTTCCTTTTTCCCATTTAGTTGACTCTTGGTATGGTCCACACTAGAATGCTAATAAAATCTAGCATTTTTGCATGGTTAGAGTAGGAATCACCAGATTGGGGACACTTTGGCGCAGTTGGTGAGCTTAAGCACATTAAAGCGTAACCAAGAGCCACTGTCACTGTTTTCCTGGTGTGTGCTGCAGCCCCTCTATGTTGAACTACCGTATATACTCGTGTATAAGCCACATTTTTGAGACCAAAAAAGTGGCCCAAAAGTGGGGGTCTCGGCTTAAACACGAGTCAAGTCTAAGGTACCCCAGTGCCGACAGATTTAATTAAATGTGGAAAACCTTTGATGGGGCCTCCGTGTCCCCTGTCTGGGTATGCAGAGCAGTGTGCGCATCTCTCTTGCTGAGACGCGCGGCTTGGATACCTTTATAGTGTTACCTCCATCCCCGCCACTGTGTAGCAAATTGTGCCAACCTCTGTGCCCCCGCTCTTCCCCGTATATGCAGGGTGCTACAGACAGATATGTCCGTGTGTGCCGCCCTCCTTCCCCCGTCACTGTGTAGCAAACTAGGCCAAACTCTGTCCCCTCCCCCCATGTATGTAGGTCGCTGAAAGCTGCAGTCCGTGTTTGCCGCCCCCCTTCCCCAATGCTCTGTAGTAAGTTGCACCGACCTCCGTGTCCCATGGTATATGAAGTGTGCTGTGTGCTTCTTATGCTTACCGGTCAACGCCGCTGGGATTTCCGTGTAGCCAAAAAGTCAATTGCAGTCTCGTTGCTATGACGCCATCTATTGGCACCTCCCACTATGTGTGTCTATAGGGATTATAGCAAATAGACTGCAGCTGACTTTGGAGTCCTGGCGGAGTGGTCCGGTAAGCATAAGAAGTACACACCACACTTCATATATGGGAAAGGGCGAGAGAGAGCACAGAGGTTGACACATTTTGCAACACAGCGGTGGGGAAGGGGGACGGCATACACGGACATATCTGCCCTGGAGTGACCTGCATACACTGGAGGGACACAGAGGTAGGCACATTTTGCAACACAGTGGCAGGGAAGGGCATATCTGCCCTGCATTAACCGGGGAGGGAGATCGAGGTCAGCACATTTTGCTACAGAGTGGCGAGGAAACACTATACATGGGTCAACAAGTGAGACACCCACTGCTCTTCATATCCCTACGGGGGACACAGAAGCCACATCAAAGATTTAGCACATTTAAATTTGGTGACAAAGATCTCTCTACTGATGTCTACAATCTATGGTGGAGGGACACACAATCTGTCACAGCTCATCTGTATCACATCATGTTGCCCTGTCAAATAAGAAGGAAGCTGGGCACCATTCACATGGCTTTATTTCCACATGGGTTGCATTAAAAGGGCATACCAATGTTTATGCATAACACACTGCTATGCTTTGTATGACACTTTGATGCAACCCACGTGGAAATAAACATTTGGATGGTGCTAAGCTTGCTTCTTGTTTGACAGATGAATGCTTATTTGGGATTCCCTGGTGCACTGCCCTCTCTATTTAGCTGTACATTAGCTGACTAGGCTCTCGGGGGAATTCCCTAACCTCAGCTTATACACTAGTCAATCATTTTTTTTTCTTGTTTCAGAGGTAAATGTTGGACGGCCGGCTTATACGTGAGTCGGCTTTTACAGAAGTATATAAGGTATCCATATATACATAAGCCCTTTTTACAGTAATAAACAAGACCACAATAGATACATGATACGATTCATGTGCGTTTGATGAGATCAGCTCATATTTACAGAGTTACAACAATGTGGTGTTTATTGTCATGCATGATAAGTTACTTCTGAAGTGAGTTTAAAATCCAATGAAATATTATGTACTGTGCATTTTTACTTAATGAAATCTTGGTCCCAAGCTAGTGATATTTTATTGATGCAAATTAACTACATTCAACAAGATAGTATTTTTTCTTTTTCAGAATGACAGTGTTTGTGCCACTGGTTGAGCCGCATTATCAGTGTAGGATGGCAATGGAATCAACATTCATTTATCTTGGTTCAGTGCACCCAGATGCATAAATAACATTTGCATATCTTTAAAGATTATCTTCTGTAGCTAATGACAAGACATGCGGGTTACTAAAGGATAGGGACCTTGAGCGACAAGACTGGGTATGGCGAGCATTTATAAAAGTCAAGCAAGCCTGTCTACTAAGCCATCCTTCCTCATATGATCATTTTATTGTATTTCTGTTGTAGTCTTCACATAGTCATAAGTCAGGACTTGTCAGATTTGCTTCCACTTCTTCATCATACGATCTTTAGTTCGACAAGCAGCAATGATTTTCTCTGCCAAAAAGCAGTATATCCACAAAATACACTTGTGACATTCCATATTATATCAAAGCAATCCGTTCAGGTACAGGATACACGTCTTGTCTAATCACTGGTAAAGCCGACGCAAGAAAATCATTTGTATCATATGAAAAGCAGAAATTCCAGATCTGCAAACAAATTAAAACTGCATCATTTTCTGTTTTAACATTTTAAAGGTAGAGTGAGAGGAATAGGGAGGCTGCCATCTTTATTGTCATGCTGAGCTTTAGGCTTCAGTTGTTTATAAACCACATCAAATACAAAAAAAAAATGCAGCCAATGGAGTCCGATCAGGGTCAAAGCATCTGATCTGCGTGTTCATTCTGGGCCAGTGAATGAATGCATTAAAGGCAGAGCATCAGCACAGGAGTCAGGCAACTGGCATTGTTTATATTGTTGTTATATTGTTCATATTCACTTACATGTCAGTGACCAAGAAATTTGATTATTGTAATCGAATTGGATTGGGGATGTGCTGATCATATAAAAGTGATGCAGCTGCATGCTCGGTTTCAGTTTCTAACCTGCAATTTAGAGCTGGTTATACGGGCAGAACCAGATACTCAGCTATTGAGCAGATTTACTTTACCTTAAGTCAGTCAGGCAAGCCAACTTTCCTATCTGTTATTTCCTTTTGTCAGCTATTTGTTTATACAATGATCCCAGTGTTTTGTATAATCTTAGCCTTTGATCTTATGTGAGCAAATAACAATATTCCATTTCTTTGAAGCTATACAGTGAATACTATGAATACATTCTATACTCTGTCCTGGAAGATCTTTCAATTTTCATCACGCCATTGCCCCGGGCTCAGGTGATTAGCTTTGGATCAGAGACGTGTTGGGAAAACTAAAAAGTCTGTGCGTGGCAGGCTGGATTAACACCACATCGCTTGTTAATTATTAAATACATTAGCATCTGTATCAAATGTCACAACTTTGGTGCAGTTTGATTTATTTGACACAAGGCCCCTAGTTAGGTTAATGGAAGCTCAGATATTGTGCAGCCGCGTATGAAAAATGAAGAGAAAATTGCCGTTTTTAAACTGTTTCTTTTCCAGAGTTCATTTCCTACCATTGCTTGATGTGTGAGTGCAGCTACAACAATCATATCATATATTGTGCTTCATAATAACCAGAGAGCAATAGGGGGATCACATTCTGTAAGTAATTCTTCAAAAGTCATGTACAGAGATGCGCTGAAAGAAAGTAATCTGTACATTTTTGGTAGACGGAGCTCCGCCTTCAGTCTCACAGTGGCGATCGCCGCTCGGAGACTGTTAGACGGTGAAACCGCCGTCTATAAACATAGATCGTTGTAGATTGCTTTAGATCGCAGCGCTGTACTGGGGACTGCCGTGTGACATGGCTGTCCCCCTGGGACAGAAGAGAGTGAGCGGGGCTCATAGGAAGAAGCCTATGACAGCCGATCGCCATGATTGGCTGGCTGTGGGGAGGGAGGGCATTAAAAATAAATACATTAATAAATAGTAGAAAAATAATAGAAATATAATGAAATACATATTTATACAAAAATAAATAAACATGAGGGGAGCGATCAGACCCCACCAACAGAGAGCTCTGTTGGTGGGGAGGAAAGGAGGGGGGGAATCACTTGTGTGCTGAGTTGTGCAGCCCTGCAGCTAGGCCTTAAAGAAATCCTGAACTGAAAATGTAAAAGTAAAAATAAACATGCACAAGTCATACTTACCTCCCGTGTAGTCTACTTATCACTTACCAAACACACAAAGGGAAATACTCACTTCCCAAACAGTTCTCTGCTGCTTATATAAAGCCTGCAGGCTGCTTATAAGCCAATAAGAAGTGCACACACACGTTACACCTAGTCTGCAGTAATCAATTAAGCAGAGGCTGAGCAAATTCAGCCAGTCGTTGGAGAGGGTTTCAGTTGCATATAGATAATGGCTATATGGCCAGCAGGGGGCACCAGCGTGCAGGATATTCCCTCTCATCTGCCCCCCTCCTAACTAAACTGCATGGGAATCTACAACAAAATTAAAAACAATGGTGCACAAGCCAGCCTGGGGCCCCGGGAACTCCTACTGCCCGGGGGCCCAGAACCAACATGCAACACCATATGTGAGCGCAGCCAAGCCCTGGAGCTGCCACCTCCAGGAGCCTGTCCAAAACTGCTCTGAAACTTACCAAACACACAAAGGGAAATACTCACTTCCCAAACAGTTCTCTGCTGCTTATATAAAGCCTGCAGGCTGCTTTTAAGCCAATAAGAAGTGCACACACACATGTTACACCTAGTCTGCAGTAATCAGTTAAGCAGAGGCTGAGCAAATTCAGCCAGTCGTTGGAGAGGGTTTCAGTTGCATATAGACAATGGTTATATGGCCAGCAGGGGGCACCAGCGTGCAGGATATTCCCTCTCATCTGCCCCCCTCCTAACTAAACTGCATGGGAATCTACAACAAAATTAAAAACAATGGTGCACAAGCCAGCCTGGGGCCCCGGGAACCCTCACTGAGAGTTCCCGGGGGCTCAGGCTGGCTTGTGCACCATTGTTTTTAATTTTATTGTAGATTCCCATGCAGTTTAGTTAGGAGGGGGCAGATGAGAGGGAATATCCTGCACACTGGTGCCCCCTGCTGGCCATATAGCCATTGTCTATATGCATCTGAAACCCTCTCCAACGACTGGCTGAATTTGCTCAGCCTCTGCTTAATTGATTACTGCAGACTAGGTGTAACGTGTGTGTGCACTTCTTATTGGCTTATAAGCAACCTGCAGGCTTTATATAAGCAGCAGAGAACTGTTTGGGAAGTGAGTATTTCCCTTTGTGTGTTTGGTAAGTTTCAGAGCAGTTTGGGACAGGCTCCTGGAGGTGGCAGCTCCAGGGCTTGGCTGCGCTCACATATGGTGTTGCATGCTGGTTCTGGGGCCCCGGGCAGTGAGAGTTCCCGGGGCTCCAGGCTGGCTTGCGCACCATTGTTTTTAATTTTAGTCTACTTATCAATCTCTTTCTCCTCTCCTGCGTCCTGTTCGTTCACTGTGATAATGAAATTCTCTGTCCTCCATTTTGAAAATGGGCTTTAATCCATAACAGCTTTCTGGTCAGCACACAGTTAAACTGTAACTTCGCCCACTTGAGCCATGGGGAAACATGGACACATCAGTTCTCCTCTCAGCTATAACTGACAGCAACTGATATATTTCAGTTCTGACAAAATGTTGTCAGAACTGGAAGGGATCATTGTCAGAAGAAAATGGTGAGCTTCTGAGAGGAACTGATGGCAAGGTAACTACGTAATGTTCATATGAAGTTGCCTCATGTGTTTATTTTAAATAATTTTACTCAGTACAGGTTCCCTTTAAAGCTGCAGTGGCCAATTTGAAGAAAAATGGCCTGGTCTTTAGGGGGGTTTAACACTGCAGTCCTCAAGAGTGCCTACAGTGCCTTATGGTAAATCCAGCTCTGGGTGCATTATTTTACTAACGGAAGCAAGGCTGTGAACTTTTACAGGGTCCCATGCAGCGGCGAAGGTCTTGAGGAGGATGTGGGTTGCCTCAAGAGGATTCAGATGCTCCCCTATCTGACTTCCCAATCTGACTCTTGAAGTGGTCTTCCTAAAATAAATAGTGGCTTGAGAGAAGAAGCAGACGTTCCTTGGAGTGGTCATTTAACTCCCAAATTAAACATGCCACAGAGCAGAGACAGAAGACTCTTGATGTGATCTTTCAAGAAAAAAAATACCACTGCCTGCAGACAGAAGATTCTTGGATTTACCTGTCTTTGAATTTAGGTGTCAAAGCAAATAAGGTCTTTTTTCTGTTAAACTACCAGTCCCAACATTGTATAGATCCTTCCTGGGGAGTGCTTTTGTAAAGAATGAATGACATACAAAGAATCCTGCATGAAGAGGTGGAGTGGACTAGTCATAAACATATCAGTTCAGTCAGATTTCTACTAGCTACTGTAAGTGACTGCAACATAGGAGAAAAGTAATTTATAGCTCATTTTACTTTGGAAGAAACATACTTCCTTTTTCTATGTGTTTATGTGTATTTTAAATTTTATAATTTTTCATGATAGTGGTCCTTCAATGAACCAGGCCCTTATGTAGTTCCTGGGTAGTGTACAGGTTAAGGGCTCCACCTTTGACATAGACAACCAGGTTTTAAACCCGGCTCTAGACAATTATTTGTTCAGTAAGGAATCCTTGGGCAAGACTCCCTAACACTCTAGGGTGGCCTACTAAGCGCGTCCTTTGTGGCTTCAGCTCTCAAGCATTTTGAGTCTGACAGGAGCAAATCACTATACAAATGTTACTATTATTATTATTTGGTTGTAGTTTAACAGAGTTTGTCAGCCAGACAAGATGTCAATAGAATGGGGAAACCCTGCTGTTTTCTCATGAAAGCAACTCAAGCAGCATTATCAGCAATATAATGTCCAGTATTGTAGTGCCACTAAACATTAATAAACTAAGCACGCACTGACCGGCATCAAGGAAAATATACCACCAATTCAACTTAACTATCTGCAATTTAACACATTTGAAACAGCGAATAGAATCAGAACAGAACAATTGCTGTGAGTGAACACAAAGCTTAAAATATTGAAGAGCAGAGTATCCAGGACACACAGACCTGGAATAACAAATAACCTGAATTCTTGAAGCACTAGTTCAGGTTGTGGGGAATATTCTGTATCATAACTTGTTATGTAGAAAGCGATGTGCATTCAATTTTTACATTATTCATCTTCTGTTAACTTGCTGGCTGACGTTGCAGTACTTCTTGTGTAAATAACATACTTTGTTAGACTAAATGGAAGTCTGTGAGCTGTACTATCTCCACATCCCATCTTCAGGCAGTCAGTGATATGCTGAGAGAGGGCACGGTCCCTGGAGCTGACCCTGCCAAAGTCCTACCTGTACTCCACAGGAGAGAGCAGGGGCAGGAAATGGGCAATGTCAGGGGATGATTCTGGACAGAGGAAGAAACATTTATTTAGTTTAGTGTAAATTCTGTGTTTTCAAACAACATTGTAGATCTTGCATGTACATGGCTATATGAGGTTTTTAACTGGATCTACAGCCTTACAGCAAATCATCATATATGTTTGAAGGATGTCATTCTTTGAAAACCAGGGACCTCCCGGTGGAAGGTCAGACTATACACTCACAACCAGGGACAAGCAAAGCACATGGTTGTGAGGCTGCTTAACTCCAATAGGGCTATAATCACTTGCATAACCTAGGTATCTTTGTGTATCCTAATATTTAACCTCTTTCAGAGTTGGCATTGGAACATAAATGGTACAATTAATGTTTGTGAAGTTTATCATCTCACCAAATTAGGTGTTTCCCCTTCTCTACTGGTGTGCCCTAATTGCGGAGTAATACCAGTGGAGACGGGGGAAAAACATCTGACCTGATTCATTCTGAACTGACTTCTCCCCCCATAATGTTTAATTTCAATCTATATGCCCTTTATCAGAAGGGATGCCAACATTTTAAGGGCAACAGTATCTATGGTCTCTGGTGCTCTGAAGGTGATGTTGGAGAGATGGCATTATTTGTTACCTACCTTGGCATGTAGGAGGTCTCTATTTCAGTAAATTAGTAAATTCATCTTTTTAGGGCAACTTATGCAGTCATCTACACTGCAAAAGTTAACAATAATAATATTTACACAGATGATTAACCACTTCCCATCCCCCGGGCCGAGTATTTACGACCTTGCAAAATCCCTTTTCAACTTGCAGGGACGAAGGTACTACGTCCCTTGCAGCCATGCACTCTCGCTCGCTCCCTCGCTCGTGTTCGCTGGACATCATTAGAGGGGAGATCAATGAATGGGAACGTAGTTCCCAATCATTGATCTATGTCCCTGTGTGAATGATCGCCGGCATCAATGAGATACCTGTGTCATTCACAAAAGCCGATACTTACAGGTCCACGCTATACTTCCTGTTTGCGTACTATTAGTACGCAAAGGAAAGTTATGCGCAAGGACATCTTGTGGCCAAATAGTAATATTACTTCTACACAAATTTAAAAAAAAAAAAAAAAAAAGACCTATATTTACATTTAAAATTAACCCCTTACCTCCACACTCCCCAAAAAGTTACACAAATAAAACTTTTGTGGAAAAAAAATATACAGGATTAGGGACTGATCTTTTTAATATGTATGTCAAGAGGATATATTACTGTTACTTTTTAAATTATGGGCTTGTAATAAGTGATGGATGCAAAACTGAAAAAATACACCTTTATTTCCAAATAAAATATTGGCCCCATACATTGTACTAGGGAAAAATGTTAAATGTTGCAATAACCGGGACAAATGGGCAAATAAAATATGTGGGATTTAATTAAGGTAGCATGTATTATTTTAAAACTATATTGTCCGAAAAACTGAGAAATAATGATTTTTTTTCAATTTTTTTCTTATTATTCCCATTAAAATGCATTTAGATTAAAATAATTCTTAGCAAAAAAAAAATAATGTATTTTAACCCTTGTAGGTGAAGTGATTAAAACATATTTAGTTAAATAAAAGTAGTAGCACTCATTTTTAAGGTCTCTTTCATATGTGAGACTGAAGGTGGTCAATCCACTGCCTGCGAGTTGCTCTGAAGCCCCATCTGGGCACATGCTAGCACTTAGTATGGGCAGTGGAGAGGCATCCATCGCAATGAGTTACATCTGAGTATGCCTGCGGCCACACTCAGGTTTAATGTGGTTTTCTGCTGCAGGGTAACTGGTGGGGCTACAAACACTGTCCATCGACTGCATTACATTGACATCAGAAAATGCTCAGTGAGTGTCAGATGGGAGACTGAATGCCCCAAAAAGCAGGCTGGATTTGTACTTTCCAGTGCTCAAGGCCTGCAGTCACCAACTGCCCCCCCAACAACATTCTGTTCCACACCCTGACTAGCGATCTCTGGTTTGAATGGGCTACCCTCCATTGTGTTGCTCTGCCCCCATATAACAAAGAAGCAGCGCATGCTTTGTCCACTTCCGCTCCCTGTTATTTTGCACTCCTGGCTGAAAGTGCACAGCAACTGTTAGTGTTCTGAGCATGCATATCGGAGAAGTGATGTTCGCTTATGAGCAGTACTTGTCAAGTGTGCACAGGGCCAGTCCTAGACTTTTTGCTGCCTGAGGCAAACTTGTGAGGATGCACCCCCCTCCCCTGATTTGGAATGATTGCAGAGCACCCGACAATTCACTCTGCTTCATTTAATGTTCTCACATGACATGCTGCAGCTAAACACAATAGCACACTGTCTGTGAGTCTGTGACAAACAAACTGCTCACCTTCAGCCACTCCATTCCTCTTCAGTCAGGACAGCAGTGCAACCTCTTTCCTTCTGCTGTGCAAGTCAAATGGAACACTGCTGCTCCCCTGCCTCCCCCGTCCTCACTCACATTCAGACTCCTCACACAGCACAACAAGCTGCTTTTCCCCAATGATGGACTCTTAACCTAGATCTCCTCTCACTTCTCCTCCTACTCTGACTGTATGCGGTTAGTGTAAACAAGGTACAAACATGCTGCCCCTGTAATCTCTGCCACTTGATGCAAATGTTTCACCTTGCTTCATGAGAGAACCAGCCCTAAGTATGCATACCCATAACACTGTCCCGGCATCGGCTGCTGTGCACATCTGGACAGGAGCAGGAAATTACAGGGAGTGCGAGTGGACAGAGCATGCACTGCTTCTTAGTCCTCTGTATGACTCACACAAGTCAGAGCCACAAACAGAATGAGGGCAGCGCAATGGAGAGAAAGCCATCAAAAAAGAACTGGTAAGCAGCAAACATCCTTTCATTTGTTTTTCGTTGTTGTAATTAAGTCATCTGGATGACATTTATTTATAATTGTTAAACAATCTATGTATCTCTTTCAGATGTTGAATGTATACATAGCTGTGTGCTCTAACATCTTGAAAGTATACAGGAACAGAGTCTGAAGAAGGCTTATTAGCCAAACATTTACTAATTTCTTTAAAATTAGCCGATAAATTGTATCCGCCTGATGCAAAACGTTCTGCTTTCACCAGTGGCTAACACGCTGCAATGCTCTACTGCTACAGGTAGAAGGATTCCAAACTTCACATGCTGGCATAGATGAAGTATTAGCTCATGTGTCCTTTAAACAGTGACAATTTAGCACTTAGGGGATTGATTTTAAACAACGCAAGGAAGGATAGATCTTAAAATGAGTTAGGAAAGAGTTAAAACTGGGGTAGAGATTATTGCTGCCATAAACATCTCTGGTTGCAATGCAACAGTTTATATGACCATCATACAGAGGATGGGATCATCAGGTGACGGCAAATGCTGACTGTCATTACACACCAGGAAGTAAGCCCTGCCGCCCTTCTAATTTTAGTGCACAAGTCCATGGCCTTTGTGGCCTTCCCAGAAATCCAGAAGTGAGTTCAGCCTTCAATATGAAAGAGAATGAAGAAAAATAAGCAAAGATCCACAGGAGGAAGGTAGGTAGCATATCAATCCAAAACAGAGCAACAAGGTAGCATGTAACAAGGATAAAAGGCATGCAGACTGGTGTTTAGATGGCAAGGTGCTGTATGCTCACTGTTGTCATGGGGATAGCAGCCTGTATGCATTTTCTGTAAGGAAAGTATAGCTTAGGAGGGAGGTCTACGCTGCAACTTTTTATGTATTTAATTAAAAAAAAGTCTAATTGGTGCATCTGTGTTTCAGTGAAAACATAATCAGCACCATGGACAGCAACTTTACTAAAGCTCATATAAAGCCTGGTATAGATGCCATATTCTTAAAAGGTTTCATGTTAGATTTGACTAAAAAAAATTACCTAAATGAAAATCTATTAAACAAGGACATGTCTACCAGGCTTTAATGTTTAAAATGAAAGTGGTCTTATAAGTCAAGGTACATGTCGGTGTCTAGAAGAGGCCAGACCAACTACACTCACAGATACATTGATAGAGAATAGGGATGTCAATCAAACTGCTGTGAAAGCTACTGGAAGTTCTTTATGGAAGAATAAATATGGACTAGCTGTTATACTGATCTTTTGACTTCAAATTTTCTGAGTCACACATCTGGAAAAAGTTTACCTCTAGAGGCTAGAATAAAGTTCAGCCTTATTTGCATACTTACATTCCCAGCTACTTTTCTTTAGAAACTTGCTACATCTAGAGTCAGAACAACAAATCAAAATAACTGATTTTGGACAGTGATATAGAATATATTAGAGGTAAAAGATCAGCATGGCATCCAGGAAAACAATATTTAAAGAAGGAGGTCAGCAATAAGACTTCCACATTCTTCTCTGTTCATGTTTACTGTAATTAGAAAGCTGTACCAGCCTATGCTGATAAAAGAACTGAACAAGCAACATCATATAAGATGCACCTTTAAAATTCTTGATAGAACTTTCATGTTGCTGCAGAGTAGAGTTGGGCCGAACCTCCGATTTTAGGTTCGCGAACCGGGTTCGCGAACTTTCGCGGAACGTTCGGTTTGCGTTAAAGTTCGCGAACCGCAATAGACTTCAATGGGGATGCGAACTTTGAAAAAAAAAAAAAAATTATGCTGGCCACAAAAGTGATGGAAAAGATGTTTCAAGGGGTCTAACACCTGGAGGGGGGCATGGCGGAGTGGGATACACGCCAAAAGTCCCCGGGAAAAATCTGGATTTGACGCAAAGCAGCATTTTAAGGGCAGAAATCACATTGAATGCTAAATGACAGGCCTAAAGTGCTTTAAAACATCTTGCATGTGTATACATCAATCAGGTAGTGTAATTAAGGTACTGCTTCACACTGACACACCAAACTCACCGTGTAACGCACCGCAAACAGCTGTTTGTACTAGTGACGGCCGTGCTGGACTGGTGCGCACCATGGCGAGAGTGCAGGTTTTGGTGGCTTTACAGCCCATATGGTCGGCCTGGCTGATGTAGCTGAATGACAGAACAGTGACTGTCCAGCTGATCAAATTTGGTCTGACCACAATGAAGCAACGACCTTATTATCTTTTGTGTGCCCCCCGAGACACTCATCTAGGCGCCGGTCATTGCTTCATTGTGATACACAAGCCCCTTCACCACGGCAAGGTAATGATCACGAAGGGGAATGGGCGCATGTACATGCCTTTTCTTTTGTTGTTGCAGCTGCCCTCAGTGCAGCCAGAAAAATTAGGCAGTCATGTACACGCACCATAAAAATTATTACAGCGGCCGCTGCTAGCAGCGGCCTAAAAAATTCAGCAATCCGCCTGGAGTCCCGGACCCTGTTGGTGGTGGCAGAGAAGGTAGTGAAGCGGCCTGCAGGCAGACATGCTGTGTGGAGGGACTGGGTGCGACTTAGTCTTTTTGGGGCAGGCCAGGCAGCCAGTCACACGGCGTGCAGGCAGAGATGCTGTGTGTGCGGGGACTGACTTAGTCTTGGGGCGGGCAGCAGCCCTCCGGGATCCATGCCTCATTCATTTTGATAAAGGTGAGGTACTTAACACTTTTGTGACTTAGGCGACTTCTCTTCTCTGTGACAATGCCTCCAGCTGCGCTGAAGGTCCTTTCTGAGAGGACGCTTGCGGCAGGGCAGGAGAGAAGTTGGATGGCAAATTGGGACAGCTCTGGCCACAGGTCAAGCCTGCGCACCCAGTAGTTCAAGGGTTCCTCATCGCTGTTCACAGCAGTGTCTACATCCACACTTAAGGCCAGGTAGTCGGCTACCTGCCGGTCGAGGCGTTGGTGGAGGGTGGATCCGGAAGGGCTACGGCGAGGCATTGGACTAAAGAACGTCCGCATGTCCGACATCACCATGAGATCGCTGGAGCGTCCTGTCTTTGACTGCGTGGACACGGGAGGAGGATTAGTGGCAGTGGTACCTTGCTGGCGTTGTGCTGTCACATCACCCTTAAAGGCATTGTAAAGCATAGTTGACAGCTGGTTCTGCATGTGCTGCATCCTTTCCACCTTCCGGTGAGTTGGTAACAGGTCCGCCACTTTGTGCCTGTACCGAGGGTCTAGTAGTGTGGCCACCCAGTACAGCTCATTCCCCTTGAGGTTTTTTATACGGGGGTCCCTCAACAGGCAGGACAGCATAAAAGACGACATCTGCACAAAGTCGGATCCAGTACCCTCCATCTCCTCTTGCTCTTCCTCAGTGACGTCAGGTAAGTCAACCTCCTCCCCCCAGCCGCGAACAATACCACGGGAAGGTTGAGCAGCACAAGCCCCCTGCGACGCCTGCTGCGGTTGTTCTCCTGCCGCTGTCCCCTCCTCCTCCTCCTCCCCCAAAGAAACACCTTGCTCATCATCCTCTGAGTCTGACTCGTCTTCTGCACACGACCTCTCTTCTTCCTCCTCCTCCCCCCTCTGTGCTGCCGCAGGTGTTGAGGAAACAGCTGGGTCTGATGAAAATTGGTCCCATGCCTGTTCCTGCCGTAACGGTTCCTGGTCACGCTCATTCGCAGCTTCATCCGCCACTCTACGCACAGCACGCTCCAAGAAGTACGCATAGGGAATTAAGTCGCTGATGGTGCCCTCACTGCGGCTCACCAGGTTGGTCACCTCCTCAAACGGCCGCATGAGCCTGCATGCATTTTTCATCAGTGTCCAGTTGTCGGGCCAGAACATCCCCATCTTCCCAGACTGTTTCGTTCTACTCCAGTTGTAGAGGTACTGGGTGACGGCTTTCTTCTGTTCTAGCAGGCGGGAGAACATGAGCAGGGTCGAGTTCCAGCGAGTGGGGCTATCGCAAATGAGGCGTCTCACCGGCATGTTGTTTTTACGCTGAATTTCTGCAAATCGTGCCATGGCTGTGTAAGAGCGCCTCAAATGCCCACAGAACTTCCTGGCCTGCTTCAGGACATCCGCTAAGCCAGGGTACTTTGCCACAAATCTTTGAACCACTAGATTCATGACATGTGCCATGCAGGGTATGTGTGTCAGCTTCCCCATATGCAAAGCGGCAAGCAGATTGCTGCCGTTGTCGCACACCACGTTGCCTATCTCCAGGTGGTGCGGGGTCAGCCACTCATCCACCTGTTTCTTAAGAGCAGCCAGGAGAGCTGCTCCAGTGTGACTCTCCGCTTTGAGACAAGCCATGTCTAAGATGGTGTGACACCGTCGTACCTGGCATGCAGCATAGGCCCTGCGAAGCTGGGGCTGTGTAGCTGGAGAGGAGAACTGCCACTCAGCCAAGGAGGAGGAGGAGGACAGCGAAGAGCATGTAGCAGGAGGAGAGGAGGTGGCAGGAGGCCTGCCTGCAAGCCGTGGAGGTGTCACAATTTGGTCCGCCGCTTTCTGCTTGCCATCGTTCACCACCAGGTTCACCCAATGGGCTGTGTAGGTAATGTAGCGGCCCTGCCCGTGCTTGGCAGACCAGCCATCCGTGGTCAGGTGTACCCTTGACCCAACGCTCTTCGCAAGAGATGACACCACTTGCCTCTCAACTTCACGGTGCAGTTGGGGTATGGCCTTTCTCGAAAAATAAGTGCGGCCTGGCATCTTCCACTGCGGTGTTCCGATGGCCACAAATTTACGGAAGGCCTCAGAGTCCACCAGCCGGTATGGTAACAGCTGGCGAGCTAACAGTTCCGCCACGCCAGCTGTCAGATGCCGGGCAAGGGGGTGACTGGCCAAAAGTGGCTTCTTCCGCTCAAACATTTCCTTCACGGACACCTGACTGCTGCTGTGGGCAGAGGAGCAGGAACCGCTCAAGGGCAGAGGCGGAGTGGAGGAGGGTGCCTGTGAAGGTGCAAGGGAGAAAGCGGCAGAAGCAGATGATGCACCTGAAGGAGGAAGAGGAGAAGGAGGGTGACTTTTCTTTTGTGTGCTGCTGCTGCTTTTGCTCAGGTGGCCATCCCATTGCTGTTTGTGCCTTTTCTCCAGGTGCCTTCGTAAGGCACTTGTCCCTACGTGAGTGTTGGCCTTTCCACGGCTCAATTTTTGTTGGCAGAGCGAACAGATGGCTTTGGTCCGATCTGAGGCACACACATTAAAACATTTCCACACCGCTGAGCCACCCTGGGATGTGGGCACTATGGGGACCTCAGCAGCTGATGCTGAAGGGCAAGTTGGCTGGCTGTACATAGGTGGCGATACATGGTGCCGGACTCTGCCACCAGCTGTTTCTGACGAAGAGCTGCCCCAGCTTCTTTCAGCAACTTCTCTCCACCTACTACTCTCTGACTCCCCCTCTGAACTGTCCCCCTCTTCATCTCCTCTATTGGGAACATACAGAGGATCCCTATTACCGTCATCATCGTAGTCATCCTGCCCAGCTTCGCTTGCCTCAGACAAATCCAAACTTGCACCATCAGTAGGTCCTTCATCCTCCTGACACGTTACATCCATAGTGCTGCCGCGTAACTCAGACATATTAGCTGGTGAAAATTCATCTGGCTGTAACAACAATGGCTGTGCATCAGTGATTTCAACACTAAATAATTCTTGCGAAGTGTCAAATGCAGCGGAAGTGGTGCTAGTAGTAGCGCTGGTGGCTGAGCAAGATGAGGTGTTCTGTGTCGCTAAATACTCAACCACGTCCTGACAATCTTGGGAGGTGATGGGACTTGCCTTCTTCCGAGCACTGTACTGTGGGCCAGGTCCACACGAAATTACATTTACACGACCTCGCGCAGACCTGCCGGGTGGCCTTCCTCTGCCTCTGCCACTACCTCTTCCTCTTCCTCTACCTGTTTTGTCCATATTGGGTATGCACGGAGTGGTATATCACACTGCGTGCACTCACGTAGGTAGGTGGGTTCACTTAACTGCACAGGTATGCGCACTGATGCGGTGGGTTCACTGAACAGAACAGGTATACAGTGGCGGGTCCACTGAACAGAACAGGTATACAGTGGCGGGTTCACAGAACAGGTATACAGTGGCGGGTCCACTGAACAGAACAGGTATACAGTGGCGGGTCCACTGAACAGAACAGGTATACAGTGGCGGGTCCACTGAACAGAACAGGTATACAGTGGCGGGTCCACTGAACAGAACAGGTATACAGTGGCGGGTCCACTGAACAGAACAGGTATACAGTGGCGGGTTCACAGAACAGGTATGCAGTGGCAGGATCACTGAACACAATAGGTATGCAGTGGCGTGTTCACTAAACAGGTATACAGTGGCGGGTCCACTGAACAGAACAGGTATACAGTGGCGGGTTCACAGAACAGGTATACAGTGGCGGGTCCACTGAACAGAACAGGTATACAGTGGCGGGTTCACAGAACAGGTATGCAGTGGCAGGATCACTGAACACAATAGATATGCAGTGGCGTGTTCACTAAACAGGTATACAGTGGCGGGTCCACTGAACAGAACAGGTATACAGTGGCGGGTCCACTGAACAGAACAGGTATACAGTGGCGGGTCCACTGAACAGAACAGGTATACAGTGGCGGGTTCACAGAACAGGTATACAGTGGCGGGTCCACTGAACAGAACAGGTATACAGTGGCGGGTCCACTGAACAGAACAGGTATACAGTGGCGGGTTCACAGAACAGGTATACAGTGGCGGGTCCACTGAACAGAACAGGTATACAGTGGCGGGTTCACAGAACAGGTATGCAGTGGCAGGATCACTGAACAGGTATGCAGTGGCAGGATCACTGAACAGGTATGGAGTGGCAGGATCACAGTACAGGTATGCAGTGGGCTGAGGGCTCCCTGAACAGAACAGGTATGCAGTGGCAGGATCACTGAACAGGTATGGAGTGGCAGGATCACAGTACAGGTATGCAGTGGGCTGAGGGCTCACTGAACAGAACAGGTATGCAGTGGCAGGATCACTGAACAGGTATGCAGTGGCAGGATCACTGAACAGGTATGCAGTGGCAGGATCACAGTACAGGTATGCAGTGGGCTGAGGGCTCACTGAACAGAACAGGTATGCAGTGGCAGGATCACTGAACAGGTATGGAGTGGCAGGATCACAGTACAGGTATGCAGTGGGCTGAGGGCTCACTGAACAGAACAGGTATGCAGTGGCAGGATCACTGAACAGGTATGCAGTGGCAGGATCACAGTACAGGTATGCAGTGGGCTGAGGGCTCACTGAACAGAACAGGTATGCAGCCAGGAAGAAGTTAAGCCTAACTAATCTTTCCCTATATGAGAGACTGCAGCAGCTCGCCCTACTCTCACTAATGCAGGCACACGAGTGGCCGTAATGGCCGCCGCTGCCTGCCTTATATAAGGGGGGGTGGGGCTCCAGGGGCTAGTGTAGCCTAATTGGCTACACTGGGCCTGCTGACTGTGATGTAGAGGGTCAAAGTTGACCCTCAGTGCATTATGGGGCGAACCGAACTTCTTCCGCAAAAGGTTCGCGTGCGGTACCCGCACGCGAACCACCTACGTTCGCGCGAACCACGTTCGCCGGCGAACCGTTCGGCCCAACTCTACTGCAGAGCTTTTCCCACTCAATGTTCTCCTACTCCTGGGATGAAGCTTATCAAAAAGGTTCTGCATACAGTTCTTCTTGAAGTTCTCTGCTGTCAATGAGAACCTTCACCATGCAAGGCTACGTAATGACTGTCAAAGTTGATAACTGTGCAAAGTACAATATTACCATCAGAAAAGCAATGAAGTGATTAACATAAAAAGAAAAATAACAGGAAAACCTTTCCTGAAAAGCTACAGTCAAGTTCAAATGTGATTTAGTGATTTAGGCACAAAAAAAGGGCAACTAACATCTTACATCACTGGTAAAGAAATTTGGAAAATGCAGTAAAGAAATTCCAGTCAAAAGCTTTCCTTGTAAGGATTACACATCATCAGCACTTGAATCAGAGTCATCTATAGAAGACGGTTTTCTGTCTAATAACAAACAGTAGGGAAATATCTGTACATGACAATCATCAGTTTCCCACAAGGACAACCAAGGACTTAAAAAAGGCAGCCAATAGTGTAATGTGAAGTCCTAGAATAAAACACATTGACACCAGGCACCATTACCAAGGACACATTGTGGAACTAAATGTGAATGAGACTGTTAACACAATAATTGATGATGTGTCAAGTTCCATATTTGAAGAGCCCAGAAACAAGATGGATATATCTGAGAAAAAGTAACAATTATTCTGTAGGTTATTTTTACATTCTCCAGATAGCAAAGCAAAAATATTCCAGGGTAAGTTTATTGAAAAAATATATCAGTACCATAACCGTATGTTTCTGATCTGTTGGTTCCCCTTTCCTACCCCTGTTCAAACAACTTAAACGTTTAGGTTTCAGCACACCAGGGGCGAAACTATAATTCATGGGGTCGTCCAGCAAAATTTTGATGGATGCCCCCAAATGCTCTCCCTTTCCATTGCTTACCCTTTGTGACCCTCACAGCCTGCAGGCTCATCTTCCAAGGGTCATAAAACAAGTGTGGACATTGTAATCTTCACACCTAGAATAAGTGTAGCCACAAAAACACCTGATCTGAAGAATGGAGCTCTTTATTGGAAGGAGTAAAGAAGTAGTTGGGGCCCCCTTACAGCTCTGGGCCTCCCTGTGGTCACGGTGGCTGCTCCCCCTGTAGTTACGCCCTTGGCACACACCATATGATGACTAATACTGGACCTGGATTACTAAACCCTATTAACCACTTGCCGACCGCCTACTTCATATTGGCGGCGGCAAAGTGGCAGCCCCAGGATCACGTAACGCAGAATGGCGTCAGGTTCTGGGGCACTGTTTTGCTGGGGATTGCGTGCTGGGATGCGCGCGCATCCGCCGGCAATAGGCTCCGCCCACCCGCGACATCAACCCGCCGGCCAATCGGAAGCGCCGGTGGGTTGTTAACCCGACGATCGCCGGATAGGAAGCATATAATACGCTTTGTAATGTTTACAAAGTGTATTATACGGGCTGCCTCCTGCCCTGGTGGTCCCAGTGTCCGAGGGACCACCAGGGCAGGCTGCAGCCACCCTAGTCTGCACCCAAACACACTGATCTGACCCCCCTGCCCCCTGATCGCTCACAGCACCCCTCAGACCCCCCCTGCCCACCCCCCAGACCACTGTTTGAACACAATCACCCCCCTAATCACCCATCAATCACTCCCTGTCACTATCTGTCAACGCTATTTTTTTTTTAGTCCCTAAACTGCCTCCTGGGGACTCCTGATCACCCCCACCCCTCAGATTCTCCCCAGAACCCCCCCCCAGACCCCCCCCCTGTGTACTGTATGCATCTATCCCCCCTGATCACCAGTCAATCACCTGTCAATCACCCATTAATCACCCCCTGTCACTGCCACCCATCAATCAGCCCCTAACATGCCCCTTGCGGGCAATCTGATCACCCACCCACACCAATAGATCGCCCGCAGATCCGACATCAGATCACCTCCCAAGTGCAGTGTTTACATCTGTTCTCTACTCTAAACACCCACTAATTACCCATCAATCACCCCTATCACCACCTGTCACTGTTACCCATCAGATTAGACCCTAATCTGCCCCTTGCGGGCACCCAATCACCCGCCCACACGCTCAGATTGCCCTCAGACCCCCCCCTTATCAATTCGCCAGTGCATTATTTACATCTGTTCTTCCCTGTAATAAGCCACTGATCACCTGTCAATCATCCCCTGTAACTGCCACCCATCAATCACCCCCTGTCACTGCCACCCATCAATCAGCCCCTAACCTGCCCCTTGTGGGCAATCTGATCACCCACCCACACCAATAGATCGCCCGCAGATCCGACGTCAGATCACCTCCCAAGTGCAGTGTTTACATCTGTTCTCTACCCTAAACACCCACTAATTACCCATCAATCACCCCCTGCCACTGCTACCCATCAGATTAGACCCCTATCTGCCCCTTGCAGGCACCCAATCACCCGACCACACGCTCAGATTGCCCTCAGACCCCCCCTTATCAATTCGCCAGTGCATTATTTACATCTGTTCTTCCCTGTAATAACCCACTGATCACCTGTCAATCACCTGTCAATCACCAATCAATCACCCCCTGTCACTGCCACCCATCAATCAGCCCCTATCCTGCCCCTTGCGGGCAATCTGATCACCCACCCACACCAATAGATCGCCCGCAGATCCGACATCAGATCACCTCCCAAGTGTAGTGTTTACATCTGTTCTCTACTCTAAACACCCACTAATTACCCATCAATCACCCCTATCACCACCTGTCACTGTTACCCATCAGATTAGACCCTAATCTGCCCCTTGCGGGCACCCAATCACCCGCCCACACGCTCAGATTGCCCTCAGACCCCCCCCTTATCAATTCGCCAGTGCATTATTTACATCCGTTCTTCCCTGTAATAAGCCACTGATCACCTGTCAATCATCCCCTGTAACTGCCACCCATCAATCACCCCCTGTCACTGCCACCCATCAATCAGCCCCTAACCTGCCCCTTGTGGGCAATCTGATCACCCACCCACACCAATAGATCGCCCGCAGATCTGACGTCAGATCACCTCCCAAGTGCAGTGTTTACATCTGTTCTCTACCCTAAACACCCACTAATTACCCATCAATCACCCCCTGCCACTGCTACCCATCAGATTAGACCCCTATCTGCCCCTTGCAGGCACCCAATCACCCGACCACACGCTCAGATTGCCCTCAGACCCCCCCTTATCAATTCGCCAGTGCATTATTTACATCTGTTCTTCCCTGTAATAACCCACTGATCACCTGTCAATCACCTGTCAATCACCTATCAATCACCAATCAATCACCCCCTGTCACTGTCACCCATCAATCACCCCCTGTCACTGCCACCCATCAATCAGCCCCTAACCTGCCCCTTGCGGGCAATCTGATCACCCACCCACACCAATAGATTGCCCACAGATCCGACATCAGATCACCTCCCAAGTGCAGTGTTTACATCTGTTCTCTCCTGTAAACACCCACTAATTACCCATCAATCACCCCCTATCACCACCTGTCACTGTTACCCATCAGAATAGACCCTAATCTGCCCCTTGCGGGCACCCAATCACCCGCCCCACACGCTCAGGTTGCCCTCAGACCCCCCCCCCCCCCCTTATCAATTCGCCAGTGCATTATTTACATCTGTTCTTCCCTGTAATAACCCACTGATCACCTGTCAATCACCTATCAATCACCCATCAATCACCCCCTGTCACTGCCACCCATCAATCAGCCCCTAACCTGCCCCTTGCGGGCAATCTGATCACTCACCCACACCATTAGATCGCCTGCTGACCCGACATCAGATCACCTCCCAAGTGCACTGTTTACATCTGTTCTCTCCTCTAAACACCCACTAATTACCCATCAATCACCCCCTGTCACCACCTGTCACTGCTACCCATCAGATTAGACCCCTATCTGCCCCTAGGGCACCCAATCACCCGCCCACACCCTCAGAACGCCCTCAGACCCCAGCCCTGATCACCTCGCCAGTGCATTGCTTGCATCTATTCCCCCCACTAATCACACCTTGAGACACCCATCAATCACCTCCTGTCACCACCTGTCACCCCCTAACACACCTACCCATCAAATCAGGCCCTAATTTGCCCCGTGTGGGCTCCTGATCACTCGGCCAAACCCTCAGATCCCCCTCAGACCCCCTTCCGATCACCTCCCCAGTGCATTGATTGCATCTATTTTCCCCTCTAACCACCCCCTGAGACACCCATCAATCACCTCCTGTCACCCCCCTAGCACTCCTATTCATCAGATCAGGCCCAATACAACCTGTCATGTAAGAGGCCACCCTGCTTATGACCGGTTCCACAAAATTCGCCCCCTCATAGACCACCTGCCATCAAAATTTGCAGATGCTTATACACCTGAACAGTCATTTTGAGACATTTGGTTTCCAGACTACTCACGGTTTTGGGCCCGTAAAATGCCAGGGCAGTATAGGAACTCCACAAGTGACCCCTTTTTAGAAAAAAGATACCCCAAGGTATTCTGTTAGGTGTATGAAGCATTCATAGAAGATTTTATTTTTTGTCAAAAGTTAGTGGAAATTGATTTTTATTGTTTTTTCACAAAGTTTCATTTTTCACTAACTTGTGACAAAAAATAAGATGATCTATGAACTCACCATACACCTAACGGAATACCTTGGGGTGTCTTCTTTCTAAAGTGGGGTCACTTGTGGCGTTCCTATACTGCCCTGGCATTTTAGGGGCCCTAAACCGTGAGGAGTAGTCTAGAAAACAAATGCCTCAAAATGACCTGTGAATAGGACGTTAGGCCCCTTAGCGCACCTAGGCTGCAAAAAAGTGTCACACAAGTAGTATAATGTGTTTTGGGGTGTATTTTTTACACATACCCATGCTGGGTGGGAGAAATATCTCTGTAAATGACAATTTTTTGATTTATTTTTTTACACACAATTATCCATTTACAGAGATATTTCTCCCACTCAGCATGGGGTGTAAAAATACACCCCAAAACACATTATACTACTTCTCCTGAGTACACCGATAGCACATGTGTGGCACTTTTTTGCACCCTAACTGCGCTAAGGAGCCCAAAGTCCAATGAGTACCTTTAGGATTTCACAGGTCATTTTGCGACATTTGGTTTCAAGACTACTCCTCACAGTTTAGGGCCCCTAAAATGCCAGGGCAGTATAGGAACCCCACAAATGACCCCCTTTTAGAAAGAAGACACCCCAAGGTATTCCGTTAGGAGTATGGTGAGTTCATAGAAGATTTTATTTTTTGTCACAAGTTAGCGGAAAATGACACTTTATGAAAAAAAAACAATTAAAATCAATTTCCGCTTACTTGTGACAAAAAATAAAATCTTCTATGAACTCACCATACTCCTAACGGAATACCTTGGGGTGTCTTCTTTCTAAAATGGGGTAATTTGTGGAGTTCCTATACTGCCCTGGCATTTTAGGGGCCCTAAACCGCGAGGAGTATTCTTGAAACCAAATGTCGCAAAATGACCTGTGAAATCCTAAAGGTACTCATTGGACTTTGGGCCCCTTAGCGCAGTTAGGGTGCAAAAAAGTGCAACACATGTGGTATCGCCGTACTCAGGAGAAGTAGTATAATGTGTTTTGGGGTGTATTTTTACACATACCCATGCTGAGTGGGAGAAATATCTCTGTAAATGGACAATTGTGTGTAAAAAAGATCAAAAAATTGTCATTTACAGAGATACCAAAACACATTATACTACTTCTCCTGAGTACGGCAATACCACATGTGTGGCACTTTTTTGCAGCCTAACTGCGCTAAGGGGCCCTAAGTCCAATGAGCACCTTTAGGCTTTACAGGGGTGCTTACAATTTAGCACCCCCCAAAATGCCAGGACAGTAAACACACCCCACAAATGACCCCATTTTGGAAAGTAGACACTTCAAGATATTCAGAGAGGAGCATAGTGAGTCCGTGGCAGATTTCATTTTTTTTTTGTCGCAAGTTAGAAGAAATGGAAACTTTTTTTTTCCCTTTTTTTTTGTCACAAAGTGTCATTTTCCGCTAACTTGTGACAAAAAATAAAATCTTCTATGAACTCACCATGCCTCTCAGTGAATACTTTGGGATGTCTTCTTTCCAAAATGGGGTCATTTGGGGGGTATTTATACTATTCTGGAATTTTAGCACCTCATGAAACATGACAGGTGCTCAGAAAAGTCGGAGATGCTTCAAAATAGGAAAATTCACTTTTTGCACCATAGTTTGTAAACGCTATAACTTTTACCCAAACCAATAAATATACACTGAATGGTTTTTTTTTATCAAAGACATATAGCAGAATAACTTTCGCGCTCAAATGTATAGGAAATTTTACTTTATTTGAAAAATGTCAGCACAGAAAGTAAAAAAAGTCATTTTTTGGACAAAATTCATGTCTTTTTTGATGAATATAATAAAAAGTAAAACTCGCAGCAGCAATCAAATAGCACCAAAAGAAAGCTGTATTAGTGACAAGAAAAGGAGGTAAAATTCATTTAGGTGGTAGGTTGTATGACCGAGCAATAAACCGTTAAATCTGCAGTGGTCTGAATGGAAAAAAAGGCTCTAGTCCTTAAGGGTTTTTTTGACTGCAGTCCTTAACCGCTTAACGACCACCTAACGCCGATAGGCGTCGGCGGGTCGTTAGTGGTATAGCATGGAAATGGAAATGGCCGCTCGCCTTTCCATGCCAGTTCACGGAGGCTGTCTCCGTGAACAGCCGGAGAGCCGCCGATCGCGGCTCGCCAGCGAACTGTAAACAGGCGGGGAAGAAAACCCAGCTGTTTACATCACACGGCGCTGCTGCGCAGCAGCGCCGTGACGTAGATCGGCGATCCCCGGCCTCTGATTGGCCGGGGATCGCCGGCATGTGATAGGCTGAAGCCTATCCTTCAATGCGCAGGACGGAAATCCGTCCTGCGCAGCCCATGGAGGGAGAGGGAGGTAAGGGGAAGGAGGGAGAGCCGAAAACGCTGCGGAGGGGCCCCCCCCCGCAGATCACAAACAGCCGGCGGAGATAAGACCCCCCCAGCAGGACATCCCCCTAGTGGGGAAAAAAGGGGGGGGAAGTCTGATTGCCAAGGCTTAATCCTGATCGGTGCTGCGGGCTGGAGAGCCCACGCAGCATCGATCACTGCAGAAAGCCCTGGTCCTTAAAGAGACACTGAAGCGAAAAAAAAATATATGATATAATTAATTGGTTGTGTACTATGAATAATTACTAGAAGATTAGCAGCAAAGAAAATATTCTCATACTTTTATTTTCAGGTATATAGTGTTTTTTCTAACATTGCATTATTCTATAATATGTGCAGATTACACAACACTCAGCATTCAAAATGATTCTTTCAGAGCAGTCTGTGAAGTAATGACCTCTCCTCTGGCAGAGGAAAAGTAAATAGTCCAGGAACACTTGAGATAATAAAAGTCAGATAACAGCCCTCTCCACGACTAACTTAGTCGGAGAGCTTAATGGCTTGTTTGCATAGAGATAACAACTGGAGTTTCTCAACTCTTCCTGTACTGGAAACAATTAGACTGATGTATCTGATCTTAATGTTTTATTTGTTAGCTGTACTACACATACAAATCATAATATCATCATTTTTTTTTTTCGCTTCAGTGTCTCTTTAAGTGGTGGTTAAAGAAAATTCAGTACATCTGACAAGTGTTAATTGGGATATAGTTTGTGCAGTTTACTTAGTCATTTTGCTAGTTTATACCTTCTACTCAGTCAAACCTGACCCTTTTTTAAGTCAGCTCAACTTCTTATCCTTCCTTCAGCAATTCTGTTTATGCCTTTTTTCTGTCCATTTCTGTCCTGTGGCAGCCCTTACAACCTAAAAAACTGTCACCTGTAGGGTCTGTCTTCCACAGCCTTCCAGTAATATGGATGATTCCTCTTCCCAGCTAGCAAGCTACATGATAAATATAAAAGGCATTGAATTCCGTGAAGAAAAGGCGAAATGTGGTAAAACTTGCAGTTCTGTATTTCCATGTTAGAATAAAGGTTATCTTCCATGTTAAAAAAAAAAAAGAGAGACAAAGAAATCACTGACTGTATCTAGCAGCTTCCAACTCACATCTGCAAATATTGTCACAAACTGTGTAGTAATTTGCAGAACAGAACATTATGTCAGATGATAATATTGTGATTTGCAATAGCATGATAGCATCAGTATATTACTGTACTGTACTGTATCCAATTGAAAAAAAAATACTCATTGATGGTGAGTACTCAAATTCATGAGCTAAAGGGAAATGTTCTCACAATTTGTTTTCTCATTTGCAATATTTGTTGCTTGTAACCATATTGCCCATTTATGACTTTCACTTAATTTAAGTTTGCAGGAACCCCCACACAATATGTATCTACATTAGTTTCAATGGGGTTAAAACCGAGGTTCTGCAGTGGCCAGAATATTTTAGCCCACTTTGGTGATTACCGTAGCTTTCAAATATAACTTAGCATTATTTAGGCAACACTATTCAAAAGGTAACACCCCTTCAGCAATGGAATGATCTGGTTTTTGCATCCCTTGGGAACATGAGCTGTTCCAGTGAACCTTGTGATCCTGGCAGTGGCAGTCAGAGCATTTGGTGCATGCACAGTAGAAATTTTTCCAAACTGCACAAGCATAAAATGCTCCCATCGGGAGGCACCCAGCCCAGGGTGTAGCTTTCAGAAGGGCACGGCAGCTGAATGAAAGTGTGAGGGATCAAGAGGACTACAAGGGACTAGGAGAAGCCCAAGGTATGTTAAACTAGCCATCTTTTTTTCACTTTCGGTTTCCTTCATGAGCGCTGAAAGGCTATTATTGGGTTGTTGTCCCCGGTGTCCAGCCGGTGGAACCCCCAGGTCTCTCCCACAGTGCATTGTGTTCCCCAAGGCCCCTACAGAGTGCTTACCACAAAGCAAACTCACCTGTCTGTCCAGCACACTTATCCATAAGTTTGTGTCCTTACGTCTTCATTCTTGTGGGCATCTGTTCTCCATGACCTGGCGGCATGTACGTTCCCACGTAACATGCCGCTGGGTCATAAAGAAGTGGTGACAGCAAGGATGAAGGTGGAAGGACACAGACTGAAGCAGAATTGTGGCGGCCGGACAGGTGAGTTCACTCCACTGTCAGTACTCTGCACTGGCAACACTGTTCCCAGGAGGGAAGACCGGAGTGGGCATCAACTAGTAGCGACCCTGGCATTTTCAGTTTCTCACTCTCAGTCTTCAAAAAACTCATTTAGCAGCATTGTGTGACTGCCTAAAACTAGCAGCAAAACTGACAGATTTTTTCTCTTTCGACTAAAATGACCAGTTTTGCAGATTAAACAGGTTTGGTCAAATCTCCAACTTATCACTTTTTTGTGTCTCTACTTTTACTTTCTCTTTATTTCTGTTATCTCTATATGTGTGTGAATAATAGCCTGCTTTGTGTGTACTTTGTGTATTTAGAAGGCTGTGTGCTTTCTAAAATACTAAGATTAACTGTCACAAAATGGAGCTAAAAACAGATAAAAATCAGCAACAATCATAAAATTCAACAGCTCCTGAAATGGATGTTTTGCTGCAGATTTGCATGCGGGATTTGAAGCAGGAACATCTTTGACAGCTGGCTTAACACACTGTAATTTAGCAAGATTTAACAGTAAACTGTGTTAAGCCTGCACTAACTTATATTTATCATTTGTGAAGGTGTTTCAGGCTCTTGACCTGCTTTTTCGCTGTTCTTTCAGCCCAGCTGGTGCTGCCCAGCTATTGTTTAAATATTTAACACAGTTATTGTCAGCATGTGGGTGGCGTAGAGATCAATGCAAACCTGGGAAGCTCGGAGCCGCTGGAAAGAGATGACAACCGAGACACAGCCATGTGACAGCACAGTGTGTGCTGCCAGTAATGACATTATTCCAGGGATAATCCAAAGCACAGTGACCAGCCACATAGAGATCAATGGGACTGTGACAGCAGCATCATAGTCATGGGACACAGAGCAGAGTGGCTAAAACTTGTGATGAAGAAGGACAGTGACAGGAGTTTTATGATCAGAACAGCAGTGATCAATAGAGAAGAAAGAGAGATAATGCAATGACTTCAGAGATGGTCCTCGGATAATGAAATAAAGCTCAAAGCTGGGTACCGAAATCCCAAACCAATATCTACTTCACCAACTACACTCTTCCTTTACTAGAGAAAAGGCAAAGTGGTTTTATATGGCTAGAGACATATGAAACATCACAATAATGTTCTGAAGAAAGAGGTAAAGAGGACTTGTCACAAAAGCAGCAGAGGCATGTCAGAGTGGGGCAGTCGTGTTTGTTGACTGGATAAGAAAGCATGCTTTATTATTTGATCCTCTGATTTCCTTTTGTCTCATTTAGAGCTCCTATAGTGTTAACTAGATAGGTTCTGCTTAATCAAACACAATAGACTATCTTTGTTCTAATTACAAATAGAAATGGAAAACTCAGCGGCTGAGTTTTTTTCCTATTCATAGGAGGAAAGTGTACAGTTTTCATCAACATAATAATGAGATTTGATAAACCAGATATGCTCCCTCACATGAACCGTAACTTTTTCTGCAGGTCAGCTAGTACAACTGTTGTTATTAAAGTGCTCATTTATCAATGGGTGTTATTGGAAATTCACTGTTTGTAATGTGGGGCAATTTTCAATCAACATACCACCCAGGAACTGCAGACAGGTGTGCCAAACAAAATTTCTGGGCCCCATATTGGGAAAACCTATGGGATCCCCCTCATTGGATTCATTGGAGTCAGTTTTTCTGCATCCATTCTGCATCCAATCTGCGTGTAGTGGAAACAGGCCCTAACCTTAACCTGCCACTTTAACATAAACCCCTTCGTGCTGCTAGTCTCTACACTCCACCCTTAGCATAAACCCCTTCCTGCTGCTGCTCCCTATATCCCTCTTAGCATAAGCCCCTTCCTGCTGCTGGCCCCTACACGACTCTCCTAGCATAAACCCCTTCCTGCTGCTGGTCCCTACACTCCTCGCTTAGGCCTGGTTCACACTTGCGTTTTGAGCAAATACTTACCGGTGGCACGGGTCCATTCCGGTCCGTTCTGAGAACATCCGTTTGCCATCAGGAAGCCATCAGGATACGGTCAGGTCACGTTCTGTTTGCATCCGGATCTTCTTCCTGGAGCAATTTTAAAATTCCGGACCGCAGGCCAGACCGCAGACCGCATCCGGATCTAGAGGAACGGACGAGTGCGCACGGGTCCATTGATTAACAATGGACCCTTACTCGTCCGTTCCGTTTGCGGTCTTTGCGGTCCGGCTATGGTCCACAAATAAACGCAAGTGTGAACCGGGCCTTAGCATAAGTCTCTTCCTGCTGGTGGTCCCTACACTTCTCTCTTAGCATAACTCTCTTCCTGCTCGTGGTCCCTACACTTCTCTCTTAGCATAAACCACGTCCTGCTGCTGGTCCCTACACTCCTCTCTTAGCAAAAAACACTTTCTGCTGCTGGTCACTACAACCCTCTCTTAACATAAGCTCCTTCCTGCTGTTGGCCACTACAGTCCTCTTAGCATAAACCCCTTGCAGTTGCTGGCCACTCCACTCCACTCTTAGCATAAGCCTCTTTCTGCTGGTGATCCCTAAACTCCTCTCTTAGCATAAACCCCTTCCTGCTGCTGGTCCCTACACTCCTCTCTTAGCATGAACCCCTTCCTGCTGCTGGTCCCTTCACTCCACTCTTAGCATTAACCAGTGGCATAGTTAAGGAGCTTTGGGCCCCAGTACAAGTTGTACTATGGGGCCCCCCAAGCATTCTATACATAACAATTGATACGGCGCACCAAAACCTGCCAAGGACAACCGCAGTAGAGATGGCTCGAACCTCTGATTTTTGACTTCCACAAAAGTTTGCGAACATGCAAACTTTCGCAAACCGCAATAGGCTTCAATGGGAAGGCGAACTTTGAAAACTAGAAACATTTATGCTGGCCACAAAAGTGATGGAAAAGATGTTTCAAGGGGTCTAACACCTGGAGGGCGGCATGGCGGAGTGGGATACACACCAAAACTCCCCGGGAAAAATCAGGCTTTGACGCACAGCAGAGTTTTAAGGGCAGAAATCACATTTTATTGCTAAATTGGAGGCCTAAAGTGCTTTAAAACATCTTGCATGTGTATACATCAATCAGGGAGTGTAATTAGTGTACAGCTTCACACTGACAAACCAAACTCACTGTGTAATGCGCCGCAAACAGCTGTTTGTGTTGTGACAGCCGTGCTGGACTGGTACGCACCATGGCCAGAGTGCAGGCGATGGCGGTTTTCAAGCCCATATGGTCGGGCTGAGGTAGCTGAATGACAGAACAACAGTGAATATCCAGCTGATCAAATTTGGTCTGTCCACAATGAAGCAACGACCTTATTATCTATCTTCTTGGGTCAGGTGTGCCCCCCAACCCTAACACACTCATATAGCCGGTGGTCATTGCTTCATTGTGATACGTAAGCCCCTTCACTCCGGCAAGGTAATGATCACAAAGGGGAATTGACACATGTACATGCCTTTTGTTTTGTTGTTGCAGCTGTAGTGCAGCCAGAAAAATCAGGCAGGCATGTACACGCACCAGAAAAATTATTATAGCAGCCGCTGCATGCAGGAATCCGCCTGGAGTCTTGGTGAACCCTGTTGGTGGTGGCAGTCAAGGGGCAGGCAGAGATGCTGTGTGGGGACCGACTTAGTCATGGGGCAGGCAGCCAGTCACACGGCGTGCAGGCATAGATGCTGTGTGTGGAGACTGACTTAGTCTTTAGGCGGGCAGTAACCCTCCGGGATCCATGCCTCATTCATTTTGATAAAGGGGAGGTACTGAACACTTTTGTGACCTAGGCGACTTCTCTTCTCAGTGACAATGCCTCCAGCTGCGCTGAAGGTCCTTTCTGACTGGACGCTTGAGGCAGGGCAAGACAGAAGTTTGATGGCAAATTGTGACAGCTCTGGCCACAGGTCAAGCCTGCATCCAGGGGTTCATCGCTGCTCACAGTGTCTACATCCACACTTAAGCCCAGGTAGTCGGCTACCTGCCGGTCGAGGCGTTGGTGGAGGGTGGATCCGGAAGCACTAAGGCGAGGCATTGGACTAAAGAATGTCCACATGTCCGACATCACCATGAGATCGCTAGAGCGACCTGTGCTTGCCTGCGTGGACAACTGGACATGGAAGAAGGTTTACTGGCAGTGGTACCTTTATTCCATTGTGCTGTGACATCACCCTTAAACGCACATAGTTGCCAGCTTGTTCTCCATGTGCAGCATCCTTTCTGCCTTCAGGTGAGTTGGTAACATGTCTGCCACTTTGTGCCTATACCGAGGGTCTAGTAGCAGGGCCAACCAGTACAGCTCATTCCCCTTGAGTTTTTTTTTATAAGGGGATCCCTCAACAGGCTGGACAGCATGAAAGACGCCATCTGTACAAAGTTGGATCCAGGCATACTATCCAACTCCTCTTGCTCTACCTCAGTGATGTCAGTGTCAGGTAAGTTCTCCTCCTCCTCCCAGCCATGAACAATACCGTGAACAGGTGCAGTGACTGGTGGTATATTACACTGCTTGCGGTCACGTAGGTGCACTGAACAGGTTACAGGTATGTACTGCAGTGATTGGTATTACAAATATGCAGCTGTCACACACACAGGTACTGTGAACAGGTGCAATGACTGGTGGTATTAACAATGCGTGCACTCATGTAGATAGGTAGGTAGGTGCACTGAACAGTGAACAGGTGCAGTGATTGGGATTACAAATGTGCAGCTGTCACACACACAGGTAGTCACTGAATATGCTGGGCCTGGCAGTGGCACAGTAGGAATTACCACCAAGGGGTCATAGGCCAGCTGCGACTGACTGACAGGGCTGTACATAATGCAAGTGGGCCACACACACAAAAGGGGGGGGGGGGGGGCTCCAGGAGGGAGTGTAGCCTGATCCGTTCGGGTCATCTCTAAACCGCAGTGTTAGAGGACCAAGAAGGGGGTGGGGAACAATTTGTTAGTGATCAATACTATTCAAGGTCTCTATAGAAGTGATTATTACCAGCACAGGACCAATAGAGAGCTAATACTGTAGTTGAGGTAGGGCCCTTCGGGGCCCCTCTGGCCCAAGGGCCCCGATGCGGCTGGCTGCCATGCTGAGCTTTAGTTGTTTGAGTCACACACCTGCAACAAGCATGCAGCGAATGGATTCAGACCAGTCAGAGTCAAAGCATCTGACCTCATTCTGGGCCAGTGAATAGTATTAGAGGCAGAGCATCAGCATAGAAGTTAGGCAACTGCCATGGTTAAACAGATAATAAAGATGGCTGCCTCCATATTCCTCAGGTTCCCTTTAAACTGAAAAATAAGCAGAAGTCATTTACAAACGTTGTTTATACATGTAAATTTTACTGGCCATTAGAAGATAGACTCCTTTGTTATTATTCATTGATCTCTTAAAGTGGAGTAAAACTCTGACATAACATTCAAGAAAAAATGTGTTTTCCTACTTTTTATTAGCCATTCAGTTATCATATTTGCTTTTGTGTACAAGTAATATTGTCCATTTACAAATTACAAGTTCCCAAAGTTCTGTTTATCTGTTCTGAAAGCTGCCATTGCACTTTTATAGTTGTTGCAATTGTATATTAAAATATTCCAGTGATTATTTGTCAACAATGTGCATGCTAGAAGCAGAGAGCTCCTTTTCAGGGCAGCTATGAATGTAAAAATAGAGAAATGTAAAAAAATAATTATGTTATCTCCTTTTCAGATGCGGATCTCAAGCTGAAAGAGCTTTCTGGTGAAGAGCAAAGTTCTGTGTTTAACTGTTTGTTTACTGTTCTGCTACAATTGTTTTGTGATAGTAGGTTTAAGGCTGTAAGTATTATTTTAGAGCAAAGAGGAAATGCCGAGTTTCAGACCACTTTAACTTTTCTCTCAAATGACATCATCAAGCCGAGACCCGGGTATTCGGTAGTACGGAGCGGAGTAAAGAGCTGATTACAGAGGCACTGGCTGCAGGATCCGCAGTGGAAATAGGGGATGTGAGACAGGCTTCTTCTAGCTGTTTTTTAACTCAATATGTGCATGGAGGAGTAGAAATGAATGTCACTAATGAAGTCACTAATTGGCTAAGGGAACTTATATTCCCTTACACCAATTAGTGCTGCAGCTAAAAGTGCCAGGGGTGCGCACAGAAGCGCACCCCATTCATGCACAACTGTGAAAAAAAATCCTCATGGCACGGATGGAGTCACAGAAAATGTAGATATACTGTAGGGGTGAAAAAAGTGATTATTGTGCAAGAATAATCAGAATTCTCACAAGTCGTGGCATCATTAAAATAGAAGTTAAATTAGTCAGTAATGTGTGTGTGAGGCAGGGTGATAAAAGACTTGCACGCAGCTTATAACTGAATGGGCCCCTTATCTATTTTTCACCTTATCTATTTAAAACCCATGTAACTCCAACACAAGAAAAGCAATCTTGAAGTTAAATTAATCAAGAACAACTTTTCTTTGGAGAGATTTTTTAGAATAAATAAGGAGAGATAATTTTTGAGATAAGTTTTGTGACTCAACCCCTTTCCATTTATCAATCATGTCTATTTGAGTATTTCTTTCCATCTAATTCAGGCTTGTGTCAACCATCGCTTTGCCAGTTTTAAGACTAAATCTGACTTGCAAATCCTGTGTGATTAATCATTTTCTTGAAGTATATGAAAGCAATTAAAGTACTAATCCTTTGATATTGTTTTAATTTCCTCTGTAGTAGTTTCTGTTTCTGTTCACATGCCATTACCCTCCTGCTGTTCTGCAACGGCTTGTCAATCTTTCCTCACCTTGAGGACGTACTTGTGTCTTTTCCAGCAGGACACATTTCTGGCTGTTATTACTACTGCTGAAAAAACATGCCCGGATCTCTCTGAGGAGTGTTTATTCAAATCAATATCAGAAATGGAGCGTACAGCATCTGATGAAAATTCTGCTTTGTATATCCCTAATAATACTTCTGGCTAGGATCAGCAGCCAAACAATCTCACCATCATCTACACTTGGAACCTGCCCAGATGGGTTTCTTATGGTGTAAACACAAATGCTGCTGGTGAATAAAAGGACTACATTAGCTTTATCTGGCTGGAGCAATGCTGTTATCTAAAAGCTTAATAATGTTAACATTTTATAAGTGGGCTTCAGATGCTTAGTGCATAGGCTGTCCATCTCCCTGTTCATGTACTGTGGTTAGTTAGAATGGCGATCAATGGCAGGCAAATTATTTGTAAACCAAAATAAATGAGGAAAAACATGCATTATTTACATTTTACAGTATTGAATTCATCCACTGCTGTAATATGTCATCTTTTATTGAGAATATTATCTTCAGCAGTCTCTTCTCTATGTGAGCAATCTATCTTCATTGTCTTAATTCTCATATTAAAGCACACCTTTTACCACACCAATATTTTTCAAACAGAGTAACATGCTGAATATATATAGCTGTCCAGCTTAGTTGTGCTGAAATCTCTGTGCAGAAGGCACTTGTTGGTCAGGAGGTACAGTCATTTCCTGTTTATCATTATTTTGCTATCTTCTCCATGGACAGAATCTTACTTCTCATCTGAAAACAATGCACTAAACAGATAAATACATTACACACAGCCATCACAATTTTTAAAGAATATGTCATTTGGAGTACTAACCATGAAGAGGTTGGTGCGCTCTGCAACAATAAAAAAATGCCGCTGGGGACTATTCACCAGACAAACTTAACAAGCATGTTTCCAATTATAAATAATTTAATACATTTCTGATCTGCAATTGATAGCCTGGAAGCTAGAAACCGAGGTAACACCTAACTATTATGTTCTACTAGTGTAAAGCTTAGATTTTATATTTGAAAGCCCACCTTGACCCCTAGGAGTGGAAGGGAAGAAAGAATTAGGACACCCCTCCCCTCTTTCCTTTCACAAATCAAACAGCCCGTGCTCCGATTCCAGGAGGAAGAGAAGGAGGTCTGGGGGAAAGATCCTTCCACCTCCTTAGGCCAGTTCACACGGCTTGTTCAAACCAACTTTGAAAGAGAGACAGAAACTGAGAAAGGACTGAGAAAATTATTACATTTGGCTGAACTCCAGCTATACTTTTGCAAGTTTTAACTTACTTTTTATCTTTCACATCAGCAGTGTGATGTCTTCAATGCATCCTGTTTGCAGAGATCACACCGATAAAGGCTATGCTCTGTATTAATTCCCTGCAACTCTCTCCCCCATCCTCCTGTCAGTCTATTATGCTGGGAATACACGGGTCGATCCGGCGGCCGATTAGCCGCCAGATCGACCCCAGCCGCGTCCCCGCTCGGCCGCGTGTGCGCGCGGATCGATTACCGATCATTCCCGCCGGCACTTCCTTATCAGCGCTCGATTCCCTGCCATCGTCCGCCGGCATGGATCGAGCGGGCGGGAGTCGAGCGGCTTGATCGGACCAGCTGAATATTATCAGCTGGCCGGATCAGCTACTCGATACACGGTACAGAAACATACCGTGTATCCCCAGCATTACAGTGTTGGAGATACAGACACTGTGAATTATGCAGTACAACTGCAGGAGTGAGGAGAGATGAAACTTCAATGCACAGTTTCAGCAAGGTCATAGCAAGAAACGTACAGTAGCTGGTGGAGCACTCTGGTGTGCACACAATGAAGGACCAGGAAGCAACACATTGTTGGAGTGTCCAGAAAATACTCAAAATATTTTTAACAGTACATTTTCACCTACTTTTTGGTACGTTTTCAATTGCAAAGTGCTGAAAAGTTATTCTAAATAGAAGATGAAAAATTATCTCCTAGGAGAAAACTCAGGAGATATAGCTAATTGCATATGGCCCCTGGTGTCTTTTACTGAGCACTTGGAGGATTACTTCACTGATACAGGTGGCACTGAAAAAACTATCATAAATAGGCCACTTGCAGTCATGCTCAGTGCTGTAAATGACTGGGCTTTATGTTTATGTTCAGCATCCTTAGCACTTTTTGGTGCTATAGGCCTCCGCCTATACAGCCTAAGCCTAGAAGTGATTCTAATAGGGATAGGCCTAAGTGAAAAATGCGAACTATCAGGTTGTAGAGAGTACTTTTTGTGCAATAACCTATACAGTTCCTATATATACATTCACTTTTCACTTTGTTTGTATCAGTATTCAGCAATTGTAAGAGGACTGCTGATCAGTTGCTATAGATCACTGCTCTTAACACAAAGCCTTTTTCTTATTAACCAGCATGTCATAACTACATTGTTTATAAGTCATACTGCTATGAAAAGTTGCTAAATTGGTTAACAACCGAGGCCCATTATTTGCTATTATGTGAATTATCCAATAACTATGGTGAGACTGGCAGTAGAGATTTCAAAGTACAGTTCCACTTAAGAAACCACCACTGTGTCTCTTCTGATTCCCGTCTTTTCTTTAGTAAAAAGAAGACATGAGCAGACAAAATAAAAGTTATTTTTGGTACAGGCTGTAGCATCGCAGGACAGATTAATAAACGCCAGCTTATCCTCATGAGTTCAAGCAGCCATCACAAAGATCAACCTCCGTTTACTTTTTAATCCATTGTCAGAGTATGTAAGCTTAAAGTTCATGTTATTGTGAGTGGCTTTTCTGACCCAGCCGAATGGTAAAATGCAGAAAATGTCTGGTGTTCTAGCCTGTGTAACATGGGCTAAAGAAAAATAACAGCTGAACAACACAGCAGGACCAAATGTGCTCTTTGGAAGAAACAAGCTCAAGTGAGCAATATCTAAATATTTGTAAAAAAATAAATAAAAAAGAGGGCGTGGCTTGCTCATGGCGCGCTGAAGACGCTTCTTCTTTGAGCTCCCGCTCCACCTGCCCTTAGACTTAATAATTTGCCGTTATTAGCGACCCACACCCTACCAAATGGGGAACAAAAAGAAAGAGAAGGAGGGCAAGACCCCGGCTAGTGGTTCAATGGCTCCCAAAGACCACATACAGCGATTCCTGAAGCCGTTAACCCGAGCGGCCAGCACCTCCGACATACCTAAGATGGCGTCTGACCCTGAGACTCGAGACAAGGCCGCATCTCCGTCCTCGCCTGCTCCCGCTCCGCCAAGAGTAACCAGTGCTCCCACGTCTCTGGCTCGTTTAGAGGATCCGCCAGTAACTTCTCCGCCTAGATCTGCTAGCAACCATGCATCCCCTGCTCGCTCGGAGGGTGCAGAATCTTTCATAGAAGTAGACCTGCATGAGTACATCTGTACTCTACCTACTAAAGATGACCTCGAGAGGTACGTGAGCCGCATAGAGGAGACATACAAGAGAGAGCTGGAGGTGGTGAAGCAAGAGATCCGCCACATAGGTAACAGAGTGGAGAAGATTGAGAAGGATATAGATAACATAGAGAACACGTTAATAGTGCAGCAGTCCACGATTGACTTGCATACCACGCAGATCCACAATATATTCATGAAAATGGATGACCAGGAAAACCGCCATCGGCGCAACAACTTAAGAATTAGAGGTTTACCGGAATCCATACAAACAGCGGATATCCTTCCCATGCTCCTCCGCATCTTCAACAAGTTGCTAGACAAGCCACCAGACTCTCCAATTGAGATCTACTGCGCCCATCGTTCACTAGGCCCGGTCACAAACAACCCGGACAGGCCACGTGACGTAATCTGCCGCATCCATTACTATAAGCTGAAGGAGGCTATGATGGCAGCTGCCCGGAAAGTTGAACACCTTGAAATTGACGGTATCAAAGTAACCATACTCGAGGACCTATCTAGGCTCACTCTTCAACTGCGGAAGGTGGTAAAGCCACTACTAGAGGTACTTCGTGACAAGCATATCCCCTACAGATGGGGGTACCCATTTTAGCTACAGGTCAGCCATGAGGGGAAATCGGCGTTCCTGGCATCTCCGCGTGACTACCAACGCTTCTGTGAGATCTTAGATGTTTCTGCTCCGCTTCTCTCCGAATGGCCTCTGGATCTGCCGCCAGACAAAGTCGACATAGGCCTACCCCAGCGCCCGGCGTGGCGCACCGCAACCCGCAGGAGAGGAAGGAAGAGGGTCCTCGCTCCGTCCGAGAACACAGACACTGGGTGAAATAATTGCTTTATTCCCCTGTTTTCGCTTTTTTGATATGTCGTAGTTCTACCCTGAACTTCTACTGTTTGAACTTTATTGTTTCCTCTAAAAGGCCGCAGCCCGCGGTCTTTGAAAGATAGTTGAGGTGTCTATATCCTTCTTCATATCAAGACACTCCATGAACTCCTTCCCTTACTATTAGCAATCCTGTTTTGGTCAGCCTGGATCGGTGGCTACGTTACAACAGTATAGTAGCAGTTATGTTACATGTCTTTTGTTTCTTCCAGGCATGCAACCCCATCAACTGCCCCCATTTTGGACTCATAAAATAGTCTCTTTATAGCACCTGCATGAACTCCCTACAGCTCTGTTCCCTCATTTTGCTTGAACATTAACCTCTAAATGCTTTTTAATGCCGGTTATTAGTCTCAAGAGATATGTTAGTGGGCTATAATTCAAAGTCGGAGGGGGTGGAGGGGCCTCAGTGCGACCTGGGCCTCCTCTTCCCGCCAGATATATACCTGGCTATTGCCAGTCACACTATAGTGTTGATGTTAATTTATGTTTCTTATAGAAATGTTATCTGTCTGTTAATCCCTATGTTGATATCCTATGTCTTGTTGATTTTCCCAACATGCCTTCAGGTACCTCTCCTCTTCCTCATAAGCCACAGCTTAGGCAGCTATGCCTCCTCACTATTGATTAACGCCCCACGGGCATGTAAAATTGCCCTTTTGTTCCCGCACCTCCTCACCTATGACTTCAGACGTTAGGTATGATTTGAGGTCTTGTAAATGTGCTACGCTTAATGCGAAAGAGTTAAATGTCCCGGCCAAAAGGTCGCAGATCCTATATAACATGCACAAGAATAACGTGAAAATGTTTTTCTTACAAGAGACCCATTACCGCACTGATAGTATCCCACAGGTTAAAAACAAATACTACACCTCTTGGTTTCATAGCACCTTCCCTCTCTCCAAGTCAAAAGGAGTATCAATTGCATTTCATAAAAGCTTGCCTTTCTCAGAGGTGGAATCACTCTCTGACTCCTTAGGGAGATATCTTTTCTTACGGCTGAAATTGGGTAATAAATATTTCACCTTAGCTTCACTCTATTCTCCCAATCAAAACCAGGAGCAATGTCTACAACGTCTCCTCCCCAAGCTTGAGGCCTTTGCCAAAGGCCCAATTATTATAGGAGCTGATCTCAATCTATGCCTTAACCCCGATCTTGACTCCTCCACTGGCCACTCTAACATACCCAGAAGAGTCCTCCTCCAAGTAAAGGCTAAGCTAAATGACATGCATCTATCAGACTGCTGGAGAATCCTGAATCCCCAAAAGAAAGATTTCTCATTTTTTTCTTCCCCACACGGGTCCTTCAGCCGTATTGACTATATCTTGATTTCACATGGTTTGCTAGACAAGGCTCTTGCTTCTGATATAGGAGTGAAGCTCTGGTCAGATCACGCTCCGGTTTACTGCTCCCTGGATGTCCTGAAGAATTCCAAGGGTGAATTCATATGGACATTAAATAATAACTTACTTAAAGACCCGGACTGTCTGCAGGACATTCGTAGGACCATTGCTGACTTCATCGCAAATCATGCAAATGATGAGACGCCCGAGGCAGTAAAATGGGAGGCCCTCAAGTGTACCATTAGAGGTCTGTTTATATCCTACGGTACTAGACTCAGGAGAATTAAAAGTGCAAAACTATCTAAACTACTGGACAATTTAGCTTTACTAGAGGCAAAACATAAGGCAGAGGATAATAAAATCCCAACTACCACGGTAGAACTTGCCAAAACTCGACACCACATACTAGCCCTCCTGGACGAATACTCTCTTAAACATCGAGACTCCAAAGTGCACGATACACACAAGCAAATAAATGTGGTACTGCTCTGGCACGTTACCAACATCCCAAGACTAACACGACCTTCATCCCCTCTATTTCTGCCCATACAGGTGGTGTGAAACACAAACCCACAGACATAGCAGAGGAATTCCGTACTTTCTACCAATCGCTTTATAATCTACCAGGGAAATTTAAAGATCTAGAACGCCCTGCTTTAATAAACAAGATTAAATCTTACATAAATGATACCAAGTTACCTACTGTAACGATCGGTGTAACACAGAGAGGGTCTGATTACCGGTGATCTGCAGTATCACCGAGAATGCAGAATATACCCGATTATTGATGATCTGCAGTGTCACCGATAATCAGATATATATTCTAACCTCTGGACACCTGAGAGAGAAGTGAGTGATTGGGTGTAACAGTAACACAGTGGACTGTACCTAAGGAGTAGGTACAGAGGCAGTAAGGAATACTGCACAGAAGTATGCTCCTTCCGTAAGCCTAGACTCTCCCGGGGGAGGAGCTAAGCAGAATGTGGGAAGGACAGAGCGTGAGTGACACCAATGAGCGGGTGTTACTAACAGATCTGGGAACTGCCTCTAACAGTAAGGCTAGTTCTCGAGGTCGGCCAAGCCAGGTTGTCAACACACCGACAGATAAATTACAGAATCAGAAGGCAGATACGGAATCCAATAACAGGCAGGGTCAGGCAACGGAGAATCAGAATAACGAGTTACAGAATCAGGAGGCAGGTACAGAGTCCAGGAACGAGCAGAGATTGGCAACAGGATATCAGAAATAGCAAGGTACAGGATCAGAGTTCAGAGGAATAGTCAGGCAGGCAGAAGGTCATAACAAATAATACAATTCAATATTCCTAATGCTAAGGTGTGAACTCCTTGATGTCAACACCTTTGGAAACTATGCTAGAACATAGAAACAGACAAGGCCTGAGTGCTACCACGTAGTGATCGCAACGACAGACAACCAGATAATGACCAGCACCCAGTATATATACTATAGCGCTCTCCAGCGCCACCCTTAAGTGCTGGACCAATAAAAAGTGGTGGAGATGTCAGCTGACCAGCTTGGTCAGCTGACCTTCTTCTGGCTGTCATATAAACTCTGCTTCTCAGCGCGTGCGCGCGTCATTCTGAACCTGTGTGGACTATCAGTCCCAGCCACCCCAGTCATGTTTTGCAATGTCTCTGCTGGCCTGCACGTAGGGTGAGATGCACCGCTATCTGCACATGCGGTGGCCTCCCCGCCCCTGGTCAGACCGTCAGTAGCAGGCCTGTCCGTGCAAACCACCGCGTCAGACGCGGCGGTTTTTAAGCGTTCCGCTATGCCAGCCGCGGAAACAGCCGCTTCATCCTGCGTCCATGCGGCGGCTTTTCCGCGTTTCTTCACACCTACCCTATCTTCTGACGTGGTAGAAGAGCTCGAAAAAGATTTTTCTGAGGCTGAGGTCCTCTCAGGAATCAGCTGCATGAAAATCAATGAGAGCCCAGGGCCAGATGGTTTTACAGGAGCCTTTTATAAAACATTTTCCAAGGAGCTTGCACCTCTACTGACCTCTGCCTTTAATTCAATCTCACAAGATTCCCCTTTTCCGACACAAACTCTTCAAGCCCACATAGTAGTTATCCCGAAACCGGGCAAGGACCCTAATTCATGTGGCAGCTACCGCCCTATCTCGCTCATCAATCTGGACGTCAAATTATACTCCAAAATCATAGCAGATAGACTTAGAGACTCCCTGCCTCATATTATCCACACAGACCAAGTGGGCTTCACACCCCTTAGAGAAGCATGGGACAATACCCTAAAAACAATATCTCTGATACATAGGGCCCAATCTCACAAGATACCTATGTGTGTGCTGTCGGTTGACGCAGAGAAGGCGTTCGACAGGATCCATTGGGAATTCATGTGTGAATCTTTGATACAGGTTGGCATTGGTCCCAGCCTTTTGCAAAAGATCATGGGTCTATACAGATCTCCTTCAGCTCGGGTTCGAGTAAATGGAATCCTGTCGGACGCCTTCCACATAAACAATGGCACGAGGCAGGGGTGCCCCCTGTCTCCCCTTTTATATATCTTATGCATTGAACACTTTGCCAATGCATTAAGAGCTAATCCTGACATAAGGGGAGTCCAGATTGATGGGCGAGAAGCCAAACTATTGCTATATGCTGATGCCTTGCTATTATGCCTGACCTCTCCACACATCTCCTTTCCTAACTTCCTTAAAGAAGCTGAAGCATTTGGTAATCTTAGCAATTTTAAAATTAACCTATCTAAGACAGAGGTACTAAATGTCTCCTTTCCACCTTCTGCGATTCCTAACCTCAAGAAGGCTCTCCCATTCAAGTGGCATGACGTTGCCATTAAATATCTAGGAATTATGATCGCAGCTGACCTATCAAACCTATACAACCTAAATTTCCCACCCCTCTTAGACACAATCCATAAAGATCTGCAATCTTACAAATTACACTTGTCCTGGCTGGGGAGAGTTAATGTCATTAAAATGGATATCCTCCCACGACTTCTATACGTGCTACAGGCTATTCCCATTCCGCTGCCGAACACCTATATTAATATGCTAGAGTGCAGAATTAGAAACTTTATATGGAATGGCAAAAGACCTAGAGTTCGATTCAAACTACTCCATAGACCAAAGGATGAGGGTGGACTAGGCCTACCTCACATGCAGAGATATCATGATGCTGCTCAACTAATCTTGATCTTAGACTGGTTCCATGGCAGGCAACAGAAACAGTGGGTCTCCCTTGAGAAGGGTTCACAAGACCTTGACCAGAGGGCTTTACTCTGGTCCCCGAAGTCTAAGCGCCCCCCCCCCATCATTCACTGCCCTACTGGTCTGCAGTAATCTTATCTAAATAGGATGCATACTGTTCTCGATACCAATTATCCACCATTCCCAGTTCTCTCACGCCTTTACTGGACAATAGCAAATTTGGAACAGGTATAGGCAGAAATTCATTCCTCGGACATGACAGAGTCAAATGGCCGCAGATTAGACATATTATTCCTAAATCTTCTTTACTCCCACCTGAACTGTGGAAAGCTAGCACACATATTCCCAACCCAGACTGGCTTACTATTTCCCAAGTAAGAAAGTTTTACGCCTTCCTCCTGCCTAAAGCTAGGATCCATAGAGTCCTCTCCCCATTTGAGCAACTGTGTTGTATGCAAAATAAACCCTCACATATGCTGGCACAGGTATACTCTATCCTTAATGCTTCCAATGGCACTGACTGCCTACAGAAACTACAAGACACTTGGCACAGGGGCCTGGGTAGAGAACTTGATACTGAAGAGTGGGACAAAATATTCGCCTTAGCTCACAAATTATCCCCGTCCATAGACGCCCAGGAACAGGGCCGGGCCGAGGCATAGGCTGTAGAGGCTCCAGCCTCAGGGCGCAGTGTAGGAGGGGGCGCACAATTCATTCAGCTGTCATTCCTAATTGTGTTTGAAGCAGAAAGAAATAAGAAAAGGGGATAAATAGCAGTGACTGCAAGCTAGATAACTAGAAATTAAGGTGTTGGGAAGGTTGTGGGCCCTGTGGCACCTCTTAGTCTAATAGCAATCAGTGTGTGATGGCTGGGGTGGCAGGGATGGAGGGGCGCACTTTGGTGTCTCAGCCTTGGGTGCTGGAGGACCTTGTCCCGCCTCTGCCCAGGAAAGAAACTTCAAAATCATCTGCAGGTGGTACAAGGATCCAGCTAGACTGGCTAAATTCCAACCTTCCTCCTCAAACCTCTGCTGGAGATGTGGTAAAGAAATTGGTGACTATTTCCACATTTGGTGGAAATGCAAACACATTCGCCCATTCTGGTCAGATGTCTTTGACCTGCACAATCTTCTATACCTAACCCCTATGCCCTGCACCCCGAGATAGCCTTGCTCTCTGTCATTCCGGGCTCCATCTCTAGGGCCAAAAAATCCATCTTTAGCTATATCCTCATTAGCGCACGTCTCCTTCTCACCCAAAAATGGAAACAGCAGGCCATCCCCACCAAAGCTGAACTAATTGTGCAGGTCAACCATCTCAAAAGAATGGATGAATTACTATTATCTGCCCAGAATAACAATGACATTTTCATTGCACGATGGTCTACTTGGATAGATTTTTGCGATTCCGACAAGTGCTCAAACTACTTGTCGTGATCTCCAGTACATCCTAGTCAACCACCCTTATAACCGTATGAGTGGAACATACTCCTCCAACACATTATCTCCCCAAGCTTTGCCTAGGCTAGATAAACCACGTTAATGAGTTTATTTCCATGAGGTCCCTGGTACCTTCCCCTCCCTCCGCCCTTCCCCTTCCCCCCCTTTGTTCCTACCCTTTTTTGTCTATATCCTTTGGATATAGTCCCATCCTCGCTCCTCTCTCCATCCCCCCCCCCCTTTTTTCCTGTCTTCCCTTCCTTCCCCTTCACCCGTTACTGCATACACCATTAACAGTTTCAGTCTTTACCATATTGGATTACTTTGACTAGGCTTCTTTGATAAGCTATCTAAGTGAACGTGTTAAATTGTGACACCTTGGTTATGCTCAGTTTATTTCCTCCTGTTCATGTTTCTATTGCATTGAGCATAAATGGTAAATTTTAGGCCAGCTTCAGTTACTACTGTTGTGGTACAGTGGTTAGTGTGCTTGCCCACCCCACAGTGAGACCCAGGTTCAAATCCCAGCCAATGTGAGTTGGCTTTTATACTACAAATCCTTAAAGGGAACCTAAACGGAGAAGGATATGGATTTTTCCTTTTAAAATAATACCAGTTGCCTGAATTGCCTGCTGATCCTGTGTCTCTAATACTTTTAGCCACAGCCCCTGAACAAGCATGCAGATCAGGTGCTCTGACTGAAGTCAGACTGGATTAGCTGCATGCTTGTTTCAGGGTGTGATTCAGCCTCTATTGCAGTCACAAGGATCAGCTGGACTTCCAGGCAACTGGTATTGTTTACAGCAAACATCCATATCACTCTCAGTTGAGGTTCCCTTTAAGCAACCTAATGTTTCTATTGCATTGAGCATAAATGGTAAATTTTAGGCCAGCTTCAGTTACTACTGTAGTGGTACCGTGGTTAGTGTGCTTGCCCACCACACAGTGAGATCTGGGTTCAATTCCCAGCCATGGTATGATGTATACTGGTTTTTGAAATAGGATAATTCCCTGGCAGATGAGACCCTCCTCCTCTCCGGTGGGAGGGAGGAGGGAATAGGCAGAAGGTTAGAAGGGGAGGAGGGAGGTGGGAGGAGACCCACAAGAGGCTAATTAAAAACTCCCTAGCAGAGTGTGTAGCAGCTGTCCCATAACTAATTAGTGTAGGCAGACAACTGAGTCAAATGGTATAAGGACCTTGCTTGAGGGAGGGTGGGTTTAGGGTTGAGCCGAAATTTCGTGTTACTATAATTACGCATGCGAAATTTGCTATTACGGCGCGAAATTATGGTAGCGTAATTGCTATTAAAATCGTAATTGATAATACCGTAAGCGTAATTTTCAACGTGTAATTTTGCGTTTCGTTCATAACATAATTTCACGTACAACTATACCGTAATTTCAAGTTAAACCATAACGTAATTTTGCATTTCTTCGTAATTTCGCGAATTTCGTAATTACTTATTAGCTATAAAAAGAAATACATTTTAATTTTGAAAATGAAAGTAATTTTGTTTATAATAGTAATTACTAGACACAGGAAAGTGTCTGGGTATTGGAGATTGTCCAATCATATTACAGGCTTCTTTTGAGATACATCCTAAACAACCAATTGTAGTTTGACCCACCCTCCTAGTATATAATCTGGCAGCCATGTTAGTTTCACTTTGTGGGTTGTTGTTTCTGTAGGAGAAGGAGTGAGAGAGAGCACATTGCAGAACTCATATACACCATTTCTTTGCCTTTTCTAGCATTTTGCTTTATTTCAGTCATTGCTGTAGTCAGACGAACGCTAACAAATTTTCGCATATGAACGCTTTTTCGCGTTAAATAATGTAAAAACTAAGCATGCGCAGTTCAAGGGTGTATTGACAAGAATGTTTCTACGCATAGAGCAAGCTTTTTCGCAATAATTACACTGTGATCAATGAGAGTAATATGAACTATCGCGAAATTACGTTACGTAACTACGCTTACAAACGTTTGCATGCAAGGCAAACATAATTTCGCGATACCCACCGTAATGCGAAAACTATGCGAAAATTAACGCTTACAGTAATATGAACTATCGCGAAATTACGTTATGTAACTACGCTTACAAACGGCTGCATGCAAGGCAAACGTAATTTCGCGATACCCACTGTAATGGGAAAGCTACGCGAAAATTACGCTTACGTGGAATTTCGCGAAATCCTTCTTCATTACGATTATGTACTTACGGCCATAATCGTACTTACACTAATAACGCGAAATTTCGCAAAATCGTAATTAAGTCAATACGCTCACCTCTAGGTGGGTCCTCCAGCAGTGATGTGTATTTCACTCAATCAGGTGTGCCTCCAGGTATTAAATCTCTTGAAACATATTTTCTATCATTTTTCCAGCCGGTAGAATTTTTTAAAATTTTCAAAGTTCGCCTCCCCATTGAAGTCTATTGCAGTTCGCGAACTTTTTCGCGAACCGAACCTTTCGTGGAGGTTCGCAAACAGGGTTCGCGAACCTAAAATCGGAGGTTCGCGACATCTCTAGTGCAGAGCTGCACATGGTGCTCTGTTCAGCCAGAATAATTACTTAGCAAAGAAATGAACAGCGCTACTTAAAAACAGATGAATGCTTACCTGCAAAAAAGTGCAGACCCCACTCATGGGATACAAATACACAATGAGCACACATACAACCTGTCTACCACTTGGAGGATGTTAGTTTCCACTGACAGCTTGCATGCAATTTGTTAGGTACTCGTCCCTCCCACTGTCGAAGAAGTCTTTCCTCCATGGGAGGGGACCTAACACTAACTAAATCCTACCTATGCATATGCATAGCCTGGGCGCGCTACCAGTAAAATTAAGAATTGCGCAGAAAAAGTGGGATCAGCGCATCACCAGGCCGCCTCTGAATGGCCTCAGCTCAGAGATGCGCTGAGCCCCCCCAGAAACTACAAACGCACCTTGAACCCAAACAGAGGCTCTGCATATACACCAAAGAAAAACTAACAAGTAGGAGCAGCTGACCAGAATTAAATCAAACATAGCAAAGAAATGAACAGCGCTACTTAAAAACAGATGAATGCTTACCTGCAAAAAAGTGCAGACCCCACTCATGGGATACAAATACACAATGAGCACACATACAACCTGTCTACCACTTGGAGGATGTTAGTTTCCACTAACAGTTTGCATGCAATTTGTTAGGTACTCGTCCCTCCCACTGTCGAAGAAGTCTTTCCTCCATGGGAGGGGACCTAACACTAACTAAATCCTACCTATGCATATGCATAGCCTGGGCGCGCTACCAGTAAAATTAAGAATTGCGCAGAAAAAGTGGGATCAGCGCATCACCAGGCCGCCTCTGAATGGCCTCAGCTCAGAGATGCGCTGAGCCCCCCCAGAAACTACAAACGCACCTTGAACCCAAACAGAGGCTCTGCATATACACCAAAGAAAAACTAACAAGTAGGAGCAGCTGACCAGAATTAAATCAAACATAGCAAAGAAATGAACAGCGCTACTTAAAAACAGATGAATGCTTACCTGCAAAAAAGTGCAGACCCCACTCATGGGATACAAATACACAATGAGCACACATACAACCTGTCTACCAGGATAATTAGAATAATGACTTGATCTTGCTGCTGAGTCCCCTCCTGCTCAACTTCCTAATGTACCTATTTGCCATAGCCAAGTATTGATAGCCAGTTCCTGCAGCTACACTTATTATAATAGAGATTGGAGGGAGAAGTTCAGCATGTTATAATGGGGGCTGGTACTTCTGGTAATGGCATAAAAAATGGTGGGGAGTGTTGTAATAATGGGAGGGGGCACTTGTTAAAATGATGAGAGGAGGAGGGGTCAAGAGGACAGAGCTTTTGGTAAAGGGCTTGCAAAAGGGAGGCCAGCACTTGTAATAATGGGGGGGCTTAGTATAATGATGGGAGGGGCAAGAGGTCAAAACCTCTGGTAATAGGCTTGGCGAAGGGGAGGTAAGCACCTGTTATACAGGGGGAGAAGAAGGACAGGACCTTTTATGACCACTATTGCTTCACTTGTATAATTGGACATATGTAATGGCTGCATATATATTGAAGGTTTTTATATGGCACTGTTGTTGCTTCCTTTTTAAAGTCTATTTGTATCAGCATATGCTTTTCTCTATCCTTATGAGCATAAGGAAGTATACGGAAGGTGTAAACAGGTGGGTGTGAAACCTGAGAGGTGGGCTTTAAGGTGTCGCATCTTTTGCACCTATTGTCTTCGAAGTTGTACCTTAGTATTTATTAAGGACCGTTACACTACATATCCACACTATAAGATTCAAGTACTGTGCATGGACAATCCACAATCCAAGCTATATAAATAATGTAATGACTTCTGTGGTGAAGAAGAAGGAAGGAAAACACTTTCGTTTAACACACTCCATGATTCCTAGCATTTATATTAAGAATCCAGGATGTAATTGACCCCTTCTAGGATTGTACCACTTCTGGACAGGTATATTAATGGGAGCTGCCACATCAGTAACAGATGTAAATCCTAAGAGCCAAGAGCTTGAAAATATACATCAATCATAATAGGGTCACCACTGAGCTATGACAGCTAGTACAAAATTCCTACAAGCTTTTAATACCTTTCCTATATGTATACAAAACATTTCACATTCCAGTGTTAGGAAAACATAAGCATCCAATATTATGAATGTCACCAGTGATTTTTCATGCCTCGGCAAGTATTTTAATTGTTATATTCTCAGAGACACACAGACTTCGATACAGCTCTGCACCAAGTCACATATTAATTACAACACAAAGATAATCATACCGAGTGCTAGCTAAGTTTCAAGTGTAATTGTATTCCACTAGAACCCTACATATGGTATGCTTGCAATTATATACTGTTAGGATAGCTATTACTTCTACCAAGCTTCAAAGCTTAAATTAACATGTAAAATGTGCTTGTCATAACCAAAACAACACATTTCAGTATATTGTATATTAAAATTATTAAGTAACTAGATCGATATACTGTATGTTTCAAATGCCATACTTTTGATAGTACACTGATTATTCCTTTAGTCTGCATTTCTCTGTACATATATTGTATGCTTAAAAAGAGCAGAGGTTTTTGTAAAAATGATGACACTTACAGCCACCTGATTCCTTCCCCATAACCACAAAGGTTATGCGGTGGGTTGGATGGAAGAGTTTTAAGAAGGCATGAACTGACACGGTCGGGGGAGTCTCCCCCCAGGCCATCTCCTGATCCTGGGTTATGAGCTTATGGGCAAGGTGATTAGCATGAGAGGTGGTGACTTCTTTCCTCCCCCACTCTCCCAGGCCAGCGCCCCCCCCCCCCATAAGTCCCTTATTACTACAGGGTGCAGTGGTGGGGCTTTACAGACTCACCTGCTCTAGGCTCCAACAATGTCTTCATTCCATCCTTCACACTGGCCACTTGCTCACCATTTCCTGACACCTTCATGTTGCATAATTACATGCAACTTACAGAAAACTGAGAAAGGCAGAGAGTGGGCGGCCAGCACTGATGAGAGAGGGAGATATCAATGGAGCCTGGAGCAGGTATTTACATATTTACTGCTGCCTTTCTCTTTGGCTGTACCCTGGAGAACTGATGCTGCATTAAAAGTAAAGGAAGCAATGGATGGTCACATCAGCTATTGCTGTTTTCGGTAACACTTTGCAGTATTTTAACTGATAAAACTACTTATATCACCATTTGAAACCTTAGTGCCAATTGAAAAGCCAAACTGATGCCCTGTGTGTGGAGGTCCGCATAGGCTTACTGCACCTCCTGTGGGCCGGCGTCTCTTTTTGCCCGCTATGCCTCTCATTCTGTGCTTCCTGGTTGGCGCCCTGTGACCCAGAATGCACAGAAAGTCCTCTGTCTTACAGAGACTGAAGGTAAGCCCACATGCAACTCCCCATACACACACAGGGTGTCAGTTTGGCATTTTGATTAGCTCCAAGGTATTCTTTAGGCTTTGTTCCCATTGCGTTCCGTTTGCATGGCCGTCCGCGTTGGGCGTTTTTTTTGACACATTTTTTTTTAAAGATTTCTGTGCATTGGACGTTTTTGTTAAGCACTTTTCAAAGCGCTTTTGCAGAACAATTGTGTTTTTTCACTTCCTGACGTCAGTCTGGAAGTGAACTCTTTGACCCGGAAAATAATAAATACAATGTATTTATTCTTAAAAACACTCACGCAATCGCTGCACAAAGCAATTTTGTGAGTGTTTTGCGTTTTCCTATACCTTCCATTGAGGCGGAATCACCTCAAAAATGGCCCAAGCAGATCGGAAACGAACTGCTCAGATGTGAACTTTCTTATAGAGAATCATTACACAAGTGCTTTCAGGGCGATTTTGAAAATTGCCAGCACTTAAAAAATGTAAAAAAACGCCCCTAGTGTAAACGAGCCCTTAAAGCATTTTGTTTTACAACATTTTGTCATAACTGCCTGTTTTGCCCGGTCTTGTAAAAATATGTAGGCAAAGGCTGACATACAGATAGATAAGTAGATAGATAGATAGATAGATAGATAGATAGATAGATAGATAGATAGATAGATAGATAGATAGATAGATCCTTGACTTTGACTTCAGGCTTGCTGCACTGGCATCCTAATGGGGATATTATCTCCATGGAGCCTGTATGTTCTCATCATGTTTGAATGGTTGTCCTTTGCAATGAGTAGTAACATTTGCAGGATGATTTAGTAGCCAATCTTTTCATTTCTCTCTCTGACACTAGCAATGAGGTCACTGCTTGATGACTCATATAGATCTTGATTACTGTCCTGTTCACAGATTATCACCTCTGGCAAGGGACTCTATAGAAGATGAACTGAGGGGGCACAAGGAAAAAACATTTGACAAAATTCTCATCTGACTGATGAAATGGCCGGATAATCTGTAAGTAAACACAAGGTCGTTCTTCCTTCCAGAAAACCCATCAAATCCCCTTCAGGTAATTTCAAGGTTCAGCAGAGGACAGCTGGGTCAATGGTAATTCCACCTTATCGGCAGATAACATATGTGTAACAATACATGGATATTACTCATTATTCACCCATGACCCGTGCTGAACACAGTCCATGGTCTACGTATATTATATCTTGCAGCGCATGGATAGATGAGTGTTGGTGTGGGCTGTGATTATGGTTTTGCTCGGAGGGGTTGCGGTGGTAGGAAACATAGATTTCTCTACATGAAGGCTGCAATAATAACCTAACTTCTGTGAAATTACTCAAGAGCTGGATTGCAGGTTACAGCTGAGGGATACGGCTGCCTGGTTAGAAAAAAAAAAGTCTTGATAGGGGTGGAGGGAGCAATGAATCTTGTTCTGATAAATGGTTGATAATATCAGATCCCAGAGGAAAGGCGCATGCAAGGGAATCTGAAAATCTTAACAAGCTTGAAGGACTGGTAGCAGAGAGTCTGCAGAGGGTTTCGTTAGCTAATGAGTTCCCCTTGTTCAGCTCCCGGAAAGTGTCTGATGACAGCTGGCTTCAAACCGAAATGGAGACTTCGAGCCGCTGTGCAGCAGAGGCGTTACCATATGACTTGTTGCCTTCGCATATCTAAAGAGTGACAAGGCCCATGATAAAAGATGCTATTAGAATTTCATGGTGTACTAAAGAAGAACAAAAAAAGAGGCACACAGAAAGAAAATGTTTTTACAATTAGAAAAAGCTCAAATCCCACTCCTGAATCTGATTCCATAAGGCAATATGTTATCATAACATAAGCGAAGGGAAAAAAATACTCTGAACTGTACTGGCAGGGCTGTCAGAGGTTATATGATTAGAAAGAGGATTAAAAATGAAGAGTGAAATAATTAACCTGATCCCCCGTGGAATTTGCTAATCTGCATTTTTAATCAAGTGGATCATGCCATGTAACATTAGTGACTTCTAGCGGGAAAACAAATCCATATTTCCTAGCACGGTTTGCATTGATCATTTTCATAATTAGGAGATAGTTCCAGAGCTTATTTGTAAAATCTTGAAGCAATCTGGAAGTTGTTAACAGAAACTGGAAAGTGAAAGCTAAGCTACAATATAATGCAATTTTTCAAGTAATAAAAAGATGGCTGCAGTTTCCAAGGCTGGATTTCTGCAAAGGCGAACCACTTTGTTTCCAAGGGGCCATACAGAATGTGATGGTGGACTGGAGGGAACAGGCAGATTCAGGTGTGTTGGGGCCCTAAGCAAAATAGCAAGTTTGGCTCCTAATACTTGTCACATGGCTTTTCTTGTAAGGTGAGGTAGTAGTATGGATCAGAGGAGGTGCCAGCCAGGCCCCTGGACACCCACTAGGCCCTAGGCACCTATCTAGATTGCCTTGTGGATGATCAGGTTCTGTGGGACATAAGAAAAAAGTGAACCACTGAGTAGGTGTACTGCATAGGGTAGGGGATTATAATAGACAGGAAGCTTGCACATGGGAGATTATAATGTGTATTCCTCAGGAAAAAGATGGGTGGGGGGGTTTGGTATCCAAAATATATGGGTTTTAAAACTTTAAAACATAAAGTGTAAATGAGAGGTAATCGCTTACCTCTCCAGGAGATACAGACACCAATTCAACTGGAAAAAATGTATTAAAACATTGACAATGCGTTTCATGGGTCATGGCCTGCTTCCTCAGATCAATACAAAAAATGCCTTAGCCGCATTAGGAGTAGTTTAGGCACCTTTATTAGCCTACACTCTACTCCTTATGCTGCTAAGGTAATAGCTTTACAGTTTTCTGGAAAGTGTATTGAACTACAGGAGAGCAACCGTCCAATATCCGGCAGGACCTGGAGCCCCGAGCAGGGATGGTGAATTCCTTGCAGGCCTATACAGTGGTTGCAGGAACTGCAACCCACCTTTGTGAGTATAAAATCATATATTATTTTGTCCCCCTGTACCAAGCGATACAGAACCATTGAGCTCCTGGTCTCTTGCTACTTCTCGTTTAGGTGCTCTTGGTCCCTACAAGAACCACCAAACCCCTTATACAGTTAACATGAAAAAGATTGCAGCCCATCATAAGATGTACATTTTAAAGAAGGAATGCTCTCCATGGGGTCAAAGGGACCTGGAAAATCTGCTGTGCTGCATGTAGGGATACACATAGAAGGTGGGTTTTATAGTGCATGGGATGTTTGTGTAGCATGGAGGTAGTAGTAACTCAGCACATTCATTGGAAACTCTGGGAATCAGCAAAAAGACAAATAAGCAGTCTTTTATAGCTCATTTCTTGCTAAGTGCATTTAGCAAGAAACTGGGGATTCAGGGGATCATTTGTGATCCAAACACAATTCTGACATTTAAAAGTTGGCAATTTTAGAAATTCATACCCGGTTGTGTATCAGCATGGACATGGACTTTCTGGTAGCATTCACTTACAAAATTCTGTGGTACTATTAAGTGTTGTGTCACTTTTTAATGAATGTAGAATTACAATATAAACTACAGAGGGAAAGTAACAACCTTATGTTTCCACCCTGCCCACTGGGGAATAGAATATATTTAGACTAGTAATGGAAAAAGCAGATAAAAGGAAACTATAAACTATGTTGCTCTAAGTTTTAATGTTTATACAATCTGCTTGCATCAGAACTGATAAGGGTCACCAAGGGGATGATAAAAAAAAAACCAATGCTATATTCTTCACATTTGCTATGTCATAGAGGTGAGAATTAATAATAAATGAGTTTGTAAGAGCAAATCTTGAGTATGTGAATATACTTTTAAATTATAAATTAGGAAGCCAGAGAGGGTGACAAAATATGAATACAATGGGTTCTGGAAAGGGAACACTGTCTGCTGCTAGTGTATTCTTTAGCTTGTTTAGCTCCAAAGTACACGAGGATCAAATGTTTACCACATCAATGAAAACTACAATTCCCATCATGCATGGTTGTTGCCGGGAACATACGAGAACAGAACACTGCTGGAACCTGCAGCTCTGTGGCATGAGGAGGAGAAAATGGAAGACTCCAAATAGACAAGCAACACTCCAGGACAGCCCTACTATGTAAATAATGCTGCTTTATTCCCCAAAGAGCAGTTTACAAACCTACTTTAGGAGGACGTTCATTTGACAATTATTTTTTTTTAGTCTCAACTGAATTTATTGATGTTTGCATAATAAAACATATAGATGATCAACTGATAGCTAAACATCAAGGTTTTACACACATTTTTAAGCCAAAGGCTTGAATAACATGGAAAGTTAGAACAAAACTATTTTAATATGGGTGCTTAAATTTCCCTGGCAAGGGCTTAAATTGTCAGTTTCAGTTTGTGTATATGTTTTTTTTGTATGTGTGCATTTGTGTGTGTACATCTATGTGTATATCACGCTGATACGTGGAGAGAGTTAGCGTAACAAGTGCAAGTCAGGGGACTGGAGAGAAAGCGTAGTCAGAGACAAGCCGAGGTCATACACGTGAGCAGCTGGCTATAGTACAGAAGGGTCAGGCAAAATCATAGTCAAATAACGGGCAGAGTCATACACATAAGTCAGATGTCAGTCGTATTGGAAGGAGCAAGCAGAATCAAAGTCAGGAGCAGGTTGAGTCATACACAGAGATCAGATGGCAGTAGTACAGAAGGACTAGGCAAATTCGTAATCAGGAGGCAGACAAAGGTCGCAACACAGACAATATACAATATTACAATAATATAATACTGACTGACTAGAGTACATAGATATCATGCTGAGGCACAATATATGGAATGTAGCTCTCAATTCTCACACTAGCTAGGGGCCAAGAACCAGCGAACTGATTACTATCAAGGCCGATGAGCAAGTGAATGCTCTGGCCTTAAGTACTCAAGAGACATAGCATAAGCCCACCCCCAGAATTGACAGCACCTCCTGTAAAAAGGTGTCAGCTGATGACATCACAGCTGACACCTCATCAGACACGCTTCCTCAGCCTATAAAGGCTGCTCTGCCCCACGCACATCCGTCTGGACGTACTGCGCACACGCACGCATGTTGATTCACCGCCGCAGGGATGCTAGGGCTGCCACTGGAGTACGGCAGAGCAGAAGTCCCACTACGTGAGCGAGTACCGCCGAAGAAGCCACGGGAGTGAGTAATTGTAATTGTTTGTCTATGCCTTCATGTGTCTTTGTGCTGTGATGGACTTCTGGAAAGACCACATAGTCCCTGGGTCTGGGGGAACTGCTGCCCATGGGACAGCTGGGCACGAAAGATGGGTTGCAGCATATGGAAGAGGAGCCTGAAAATGGGGACCAACACAAGAAAGAGGGGAGCTGATGCCTAAGAGAGCAGTACATGAAGGGCAGAGACTGCTGTACATGGATTTTACACATGGAGTGTATGTGTGTGCATGACTATATATGCATGTGTATGTGTGCATATATGTGTGTGCGTACCCATTAGTGATGGACGAACATTGCAAAAACACACAACTCACAAGGAGGAGCTGCACTGTGGCAAACTGTAGCATAATGAAAAACACTGTGCTGCTGCCGATTCATGAAAAAGTGATTATTACCTAGACGCACATATATTTCTCCAATTCCATCCCCTAAATTAGTTTTAAAATAAACAATGTTACTGTAGATAAAAAAACACATTTTATTTACCCATTTGTTCTGGCTATCACAACAAATAAATTATGTTCATTTTACAATTCATGTCAGCAATACATTATTTGGAAATACAGGTGTATTTTCTGTTGTTTTTCCTCCCTGCATCTTATAAATATTTACAAGCCCTTATTTGCTAAAATAACAGTAATGTACCCTCATTATATACATATGAAATCCCTAAGGTAACTATTTATGTTTTTTTTTTTAAATCCTGTCACTTTGTTTTTTTAACAGGTGTTTTATTTTGGTAACTACATGGGAGGCGGGTAGAAGGGGTTAATAACTACAGGAAGTTTATTTTTTAATGTATTTTTATTTTAATCCTTTTTTTGGCCACTATATGGCACTACATGCAATCCTGTATTAACAGGAAGTGTTTCTACACTGTTAAACTCAAAATGAAAGTAAAAAGTAAAGTTGGAGTAAGGCAGTTTGAGTAAGACCTGCCGTCAATGAGCTGCTGATTGACAGGATGCATCTGTATTTCCTGTTTGAGCTAGCGCAGCACAAACTGTACCGTATATATGTTGAGTTTGTGTTAAGTGGTTAAAGTGCGTATTGGCCACCTGGAAACCTAGTAGAATCGACAATGCTTTGGCCAGGGATTGCTGTACAGCCACAATATTGCTGTAAAGGGATGCCTGGCAACTATATTTATAGTTTAAACTAAAAACAGTTAAACTAAAAAAAAAAAAGTGGGGTTGTCCCCCGCAAAGAAGGCTTCCTTTGCTACTGAAATATTTTCCACATTGGTAGCTCAACTGTGTAAATTGTCTGGAGTTTACTTTATCACTAAAACACATCACACACTCTAAACAATAATAAGGACATTTAATTATGTGATTTCACACACTCTAAACAGGAATACAGGGTGCTCACTGGTGTGAATTCTCTTGTGTATAAAAAGGCTTCCTTTGTTACTGATACATTTCTCAAACTCTGAACAGGAAAAAAGATGCACACGTATGAATTACCTGGAGTTTCAGAAGCTTTACTTTATCACTGAAGATAAACTTTATAATTTCCCACACTCTAAACAGGGAAAAGGAAGCCCACTTGTATGGATTCTATGGTGTCTCTCTGGGCTATTACTATGAGTGAAACATTTCCCACACACTGAGCAGAGCAAAGAATGCACACCTGTGTGATGTACCTGGTGTTCTGCACCCCAACAATCTGAACAGAAGCAAGCTGATAATGTGCGTGAGGTCACTAATGCCTAACAAGATCTATTTTTATAAAGCAAACATTTCCCACGCACTGAATGGAAAAATAGATGCACACCCATGTGATGTACCTGATGTTCTGCACCTCCACTGGCATACAGGGCAGGGCACCCACAGCACTCTTCCCTGTGACATCCCTGGTCACAGGATTACAGGAGGTGCGGCAGGGAATTTCAAAGATGCTCTGGGGCTTGCTAGTGTAGCAAGCCCCACCCTGCCACCGACACTTGCAGCCAATTCCAGTTCCGCACTCCCCCCGCCTCCACTTCCCACACTCCCTTACAGTACACTACGTACCCCACTGGTACACAGGGCAGGGCACCCATAGGTGTGGGTGCCCGTACCATCCCTGTGTGAATGTCGGGTTGATCTTATACACCAGGGACCTGGGGGAGGGGGGTCAGCAGGAGCCACAGAAAGACACAGAGCTCTTTACAATTCAATACAGCTTCCCCTATACGTCTTTTAACAGAGTAATGAGAATTCTCATTGGTCTGTTTAAAGGCCAATAGAGGGCACTGGAGGGAATTTAAAGATGCTCTGGGCTTGCTACACTAGTATAGCAAATGCTGGGCTTGGCTCGACATGTGGATTGCTTTTTGCCGTTCGTCGCAGTAGGGATCGATGTGTGTGGCGTTCTTTGTTATTCGTCAATATTGACAGGATATGACATTGGACATTTCTGAGGATACTGCCGTGGGAGTAACCAAAGCTAAGTATTTATGGTTAATTAAAGCGGACCTAAACTCAGAACTTCCTCTCCGCTCTAAAAGATACACAACAGCATAATAACCTATGAAGAAAAAGTTTTCTTTGTTACAGCTGATAGAAATCCTGCAATACATCTGCAGTGTATCTACTTTCTGCTTTCATGGAAGCAGACATAGGGTCAACAGCCTGTGTTTACAAATTAGCTTTTCTGTGGAGGCTGCCTGGATTCTTGAGCTGACAGAGCTGGGAGATCAAAACACCCTTGTGATTAGTCACAGATCAGGGGTAATTAGGCAGGGTAAACTCTCTAAATACACACTGGGTGAATTTCTCTATGCTTTCCTTCTGTCCCGTGCAAGAGTTCAGGTCCACTTTAAGAAAATTAATGGACTTTTTTGTTGTTGTGTTTTTATTTAATTTTAACTGTTTGTGGAAATGGATAAGGGAAACATGAGTACCCCTATACTAATTTCATCTGGACAGGGGGTAGGCATCTGGGGTCTCCTTATTAAAGGAGACCCCCAAATTCCACCATGACTCCCCCAGGGAGTACAACTCACCTCCTCCTGGGCACTAGAGGTGGAGAAGTGCCCCTTGCCCATGAATTGGACAAGGGTTCTGGGGGAGAAGGGGAGGCAGAGTCCCGTGTGGTCTAGGCTTCCTATTCTGGCTACCCCAGCCTGCATCTGTGACAAGAGTTTACAGAGGCATGGGAGGGGGGACCCTACATAATTTTTTTTGTTATGTAATTTTTTTATTGTCCAAAAAATAGGTATAGTTGGCAGGGATCCTTATACAGCAATATTGCTGCTGTACAGCAATATATCTGGGTTTTGCCATGAACTGCTAAAATTGGCGGCCATTTAATGGTAAACATGATCACAATTACTTAGGAATGATCATTCACGTAAATGCGTATTGGCAAATTATTGTTTGTTAAAGGTTCATGTACATGCGAAGGGTGAACAAACGTTTGTTCTCTGTGATCGCGTTTGTCCATCACTAGAACCTATGTCTGTTTGTGTGCACATTTAGTGTACATTAATGTGCAAGAAGCTGGAGTATATGTAGCCAATGCCATGCAATGCATATATTTGGCTATACTAATCCAAGCTGTCAGTCTAGATTGGTGATTCAGACCATATTCGAGTTAGAGGATCAGCACAACAGCCAGACTCAAAGTATTTTGACAAGGAAATCAGCAAATATACTATCCATATTCCTCTCACGTCAGGTTTGCTTTAAGAGGTTCAGGACCAAGGACAGCACCATCCACTGAGCATTCATATATTTTGTGCTCCAACCTCAGATAACTTTTTGGCTAAGGCGCTGAAAAGCTACACAGATTAATTGTTTTCACCTCCGTATGCTATTTCTGCTACACACATCTTTCCTGCTTCCTTCTAAACGTTGATAATGGAAATAATATTAAAGTATTTGAACTGCATAATAGCGTCACTGTATGAACAATTCTCAATTGCATTAAAAATACTCCTATGACCTTTCCAGTGCTTCTTGAGAAATTAGTGCTGCATGATTCACTTCCACCCTGCATGCAAAATACATTAACTTCCAGCATTGTTCCAGCAGCAGAAAATTGGCATGATTATCAGTCTCACACAAAGTGATATTCATGCTCTATATCAAGTTAATTTTTCAAGAAAACAGATTCTAGCTAAACCTTTTCAAAGGAGGAAGTCTGGGTATTATAAGACAGCTGTTGGGTTTGATGTTTAGATTGTATTTTAATCAATCAAACACAAGGTATAAGCACTACTGTTAGTCTAGTTACTTAAAATGGTGACAGCTAATACAACTGAGCAATGGACACATACAGCCAGTCGTGCTATCGGGATTAGACGTGATATTGAGATGTCAATTATACTAGCTTTTATAAAGATGCTTGGATGCAGTGAATGAGATGAAATTGTAAATGTGTGTTAAGGTGCGTACATACATGCGACTATAGTCGTTTGAAACGATCGTTCCCCGACCATTTCAAACGACGATCGTTTAAAAAAAACAGCCAACGATCATTAAGTCAAACGATGGACGAGCTAGATCGTTAAAAACAAAAGATCTGTCCTGGTGGATTTTTTTAAACGACGATCGTTAGCAAAAGTAGTACATCGTTAATAAACGGTCATTCGTAGTAGGCAAGACAGGCGCACTTCATTTTATAGTCACAGCACATTAAATTTTCCCCTTGCGATGTGACGTTCGTTCTATGATTGTGCCCAGTGACGCGTTGTATACTACATGATTATACCATAATTTTTATTTTAACAGGACAAAGTGTATTTTTCTATGTTTTGTCAACACTATGTTATCTAGATGCTCTATTACATACCAACAGTATGAAATAGAAATTTAGTTATGTCATATGCGTAACGTTAGTTTTACAGTGTAACGTACGTTTTAAACCGTTCGTTACGTGCAGGCGGAACAGATCGTTCGTTACCAAACAATCAGATCGTTGCACACCTTTAAAAGCTAGGTTGTTCTTTCATCAATTAAAAGATCGTTCGTCGTTCACAACGAACGATCGTTGTCGTATGTATGTATGTAGCTTTAGTCAGAGATCTTGTGGGGCTCTAAGCTCTTGTGAAACATTGATGCTGGTTAAAAGCACATAATGTCCACAACAACAAAGGATCCTTTCTATGTTAATTGTGTTTTGATGTACGTTGGTATAAATGTGTACTTTTTCTAAATAGGGAATCTAATCTATTTATCCATTGGCTGAAGGTGCGGCATAGATGTCAATATAACACTGTATACTGCATAATTCATTCATACTGTAATTAATATGCTATCTTACTCACTTCCATTGAATTTAGTGACAAATCTGATATATGTGAACAAGATTTATCTATTTCACTATGCATTACTTCAGGACCCTTTTCAAGTCGAGCAATCCAGGTGATTGCCCAAGTCATTACAAAGCTGGGCAGCAGCAAAGATCTCTTTTCCTCTTGCAGTGATGGCAGTTGTGCATAGTTGGGTCTTTGCATGTCCTCTGCATTCTATCATCTGGCATCAAGGTTATGTGATGCATAGGCAGGGAGAAGAGAAGATGGGGAGATTCAGAAGATGGTGAAGGTGGAATGCATGCAAAGAAAGTATAGTACACACTCCATTAACAGCTGTACAAGGGAGAGAGCACTATAAGGGCAATAGTGGGAGAGCATTATACGAGAGCACTAATTGGAAAGCACCATAAGAAGGGCAGGTACTTACGAGTTTTATTGTTTACCAAATCTGATTGCCCCTGTTTGAAAGATAGGGGGCATTGAGGGGTGTTCACTGCTCCTGGCTGCTAGAAGGACTCGAGTTTCCAGCCCAAAGGTCAGCATGACAAAGGTCCTGATGTGCAATGACCACTATCCAAGTGCACATAGAGTTAGAATAAAGAGCAGTCCGAGGGAAGCAAGGACTTAGCTCACAGCTCAGTAATTGTAGTAAGAACGATTATTACAGTAAAACTGGGAATATTACTTTAAAAGAAGTGGACACCCCTCAATCAACACTCCCTAACTTATCATAGGGTCATAGTGCAAATAAAAACCAGGATTCTTGACTTTCCAACAATGTAGGATTTTCAAAGGGGAGTAAATATATTTTGAACAGGAGGCAGTCAAATTTGGTAGATAGTATAATACATAAGTACCGAAGGGCACTCTTGGTTTCTTCCAGCCATTTTGCTTAAATCCACAAAATAAAATGATAAGTCAATTGACTTCATCCTGAGAAATTGACTGTAGACTATGGCAAGGGGATGGTAGATTATATAACTATATAGATAAGAGTAATCTCCTATATCAATGACCTCCCCTTTAAATCGATTAAACAATAGAAGGGCAAAAAATAGGATAAAGGTTTAGTGGCCCAGTTAATATTTGTAATTATTTCAAAACATAACTTTTAATTATAACAAACAGTGGTCTCGTATGACATCACATAAAAAACAGTGCTTAGGTGCACATTATAATACCCATCACTGCTCCTCTTCCTTCTTCAGGTGCAGCATCTTCAGCCACTTTCTCCCTTGCACCTTCACAGCCACCCTCCTCCACTCCGCCCCTGACCTGGAGCGGTTCCTGCTCCTCTGCCCACAGCAGCCAGGTGTCTGTGAAGGAAATCTTTGAGAGGAAGAAGCCAATTTCTGCCAGTCACCCCCTTGCCTGGCGTCTGACAGCTGGCTTGGTGGAACTGTTAGCTCGCCAGCTATTACCATACCAGCTGGTGGATTCTGAGGCATTCCGTAAATTTGTAGCCATTGGGACACCGCAGTGAAAGATACCAGGCCGCAATTATTTCTCTAAAAAGGCGATACCCAAACTGTACCGTGAAGTAGAAAGGCAAATTGTGTCATCTCTGGCACACAGCATTGGGTCAAGGGTCCACCTGACCACGGATGCCTGGTCTGCCAAGCACGGTCAGGGCAGGTACATTACTTACACAGCCCATTGGGTCAACCTCAGGGGCGTAACAATAGACCCTGCAAGGGATGCAGCCGCAGGGGGGCCCAGAAGTCACAGGGGTCCCCCTGGGGGGAGAAGTTTATATTCCCTGTCCTGAGAGACTGACAACTAAGGACACAGAGAGAGAAAAACTTTCTGCTTTCTGCACAATTGTTCTAATGACTGCATCTGCTTAGCCACTTATAAGGAATAATACAAAGTTTTGCAGACAAACATTTGTAGACAGTCCCTATTCAGTGTTCAGTGTGCAGAAAGCATAGGGGAGGGGGCCCCATCCAAAGTTTCGCAGGGGGGCCCAGTGATTTCTAGTTACGCCCCTGATCAACCTGGTGACCGCTGACAAGCAGGGAGTACGAGGCTGTGCAGCGGACCAACTTGTGACACCTCCACGACTTGCAGGCAGGCCTTCTGCCACCTCCTCTCCTCCTGCTACATCCTCTTCCCTGTCGTCATCCTGCTCCTCCTTGGCTGAGTGGCAGTTCAACTCTACTAGTGCTGCGATCTCCTCTCCAGCTGCACAGCCCCAGATTCCCAGAGCCTATGCTGCATGCCAGGGACGACGGTGTCACGCCATCTTAGACATGTCTTGCCTCAAAGCGGAGAATCACACTAGAGCAGCTCTCCTGGCTGCTCTTAACAAACAGGTGGATCAGTGGCTGACCCAGCACCAGCTGGAGATCGGCAACGTGGTGTGTGACAACAGCAGCAATCTCATTTCCGATTTGAATTTGGGAAAGCTGACACCCTGCATGGCACATGTGCTGAATCTAGTCATTCAAAGATTTGTGTCAAAGTACCCAGGCTTAGAGGATGTCCTGAAGCAGGCCAGGAAGGTGTGTGGGCATTTCAGGCGGCCTTACACAGCCATGACACGCTTTGTGGATATTTAGCGGAGAAACAACTTGCCGGTGAGACGCTTGTTTTGCGATGGCCCGACTCGCTGGAATTCAACCCTGGTTATGTTCTCTCGCCTGCTAGAATAGGAGAAAGCCGTCACCCAGTACCTCTACAACTACTGTGGAAGGACACACTCTGGGGAGATGGGGATGTTCTGGCCCAACAACTGGATGCAGGCTCATGTGGCCGTTTGTGGAGGTGACCAACCTGGTGAGTCGCAGTGAAGGCACCATCAGCGACTTGATCCCGTACGCTTACTTCCTGGAGCGTGCTGTGCATAGAGTGGTGAATCAAGCTGTGGAGGAGCGTGAACAGAAACAGTTTCAGGACAAAGCGTTATGGGATCAATTCTTATCAGAACCAGATGTTTCCTCAACACCTGCGGCAGCACAGAGGGGGGAGGAGGAGGAGGAGGAGGAAGAGTCGTGTGGGGAAGAGTGCGGGGAAGAGGAGTCAGACTCGGATGATGAGGAAGGTGTTTCTTTGGAGGAGGATGTCGTGGCGGCAGAAGAACAACTGCAGCAGGCGTCGCAGGGGGCTTGTGCTGCTCAACATTCCCGTGGTATTGTTCGTGGCTGGGGGGAGGAGGAGGATTTACCTGACATCACTGAGGAAGAGCAAGAGGAGATGAATAGTATGTCTGGATCCAACTTTGTGCAGATGGCATCTTTCAGGCTGTCCAGCCTGTTGAGGGACCCCCGTATAAAAAAAAATCAAGGGGAATGAGCTGTACTGGTTGGCCACGCTACTAGACACTCGGTATAGGCACAAAGTGGCTGAGATGTTTCCAAGTCACCAGAAGGCAAAAAGGATGCAGCACTTGCAGAACAAGCTGGTAACTATGCTTTACAATGCATTTAAGGGTGATGTAACAGCAAAACGCAATAAAGGTACCACTGCCAGTAATCCTTTTCCCATGTCCATGCAGGCAAGGACAGGACACTCCAGCGATCTCATGGTGATGTTGGACATGCGGACATTCTTTATTCCAATGCCTCGCCTTAGCCCTTATGGATCCACCCTCCACCAATGCCTGGACCGGCAGGTAGCCGACTACCTGTCCTTAAGTGTGGATGTAGACACTGTGAGCAGTGATGAACCCTTGGACTACTGCAGTGGCGTAGCTAGGGTTTTTGACACCCGGTGCGGACAATTCGCAGACACCCCCCCCCCTCTGATTTCCGATCAATTTGAGCTTGGAATCTCTTGGGAATAGGCCGAGCACGCCACATTCTCCACCTCGCCGCTGTGTGTATGTATGTGTGTGTGTGTGTGTGTGTTTGTGTGTGTAATGTAAAAATGTGCTGTAATTTGCTTTTATACATTACCTGTCCTGTGTCGCAGTGGCCGTCCATTTTCTGCTTCTCTTCAATTATCCACATACATGCTACCGGCATCGTGTTTGTGTGACGTCGTGCCAGCATGCTATGTACTAGCAGCATGTATGTGGGTAATTGAATAAAGGCAGAAGACGGATGGCCACCGCGACACAGGACAGGTAATGTATAAACGCACATTACAGCATATTTACACATTATATATATATACACACACACACATTATGGGAACAGCGCTGGGGGTTTCTTCACCTGTCCCGATATCGCTCGCCATTACCGTCGCACACCCTATCATGCAAGTTCACCCTACATCTTGCAGCATGTCCGACTGACTAATGCAGCCAATTTTAGCCCAAAATTGATTGCATTGTCGGTCGGGCATGCTCTTGGTGGCAATGATTTTCATTGGCTTTCCATTGTAATTGGATGGTCGATCAGCCGCCAAGTTGCCTGATGTATGGCCCCCTTGAGAGTAAATGTATTGCACTGACAAGTACATGAAATAAAAGATCATTCATGTTCTATGAACTAATATACAATGAAATCAGTTGCTGTTGATATGAAAATAATCTGTCCCATTAAGAAAGAGCCTATGCTAAGCAAAGTGTAAATGAAAAGAAGAGGGGGAGAAGGCAGACAGTGGCCAGAAAGTGCAGAGAATGGAATAATAAAGATAAGATCACAAAGGACAGGACCTTTCATGTGAACCCGGCTGCAGAGTACACAGGAATCTGTGTAGAGTGTGGAAGATCGCCTGTCACAAACACGCTGCTCTCTCCTGCAGCTGCTGCTGGTCTTTGCTCTGGATGGGGATTGTGTGGGCGGGCTCTCAGCTGGTCCTCTGTTTCATTGGTTGCAGAGAGGCACCAGCATGGTGAAGGGCTTTACTGATTGGAGGGTGGAAAGAGAAGGGAAATGGTACTTCTGCTGTGGCTTAGATCCTCTTCCTGAGTGCCTGTAACAAACTACAGCGATGCACTCTTGTTATTGCAGGCGGCATTGAGCTTTAGTGCAAGGAGGCATAATAGACAGGTTGGCATTGGCAAGCCTGTCACCCCCTGTCATAGTGTCAAGTGGGGTGTGGGTCGCACCCCCCGCACCCCTCTAGTGACACTAGTGGACTACTGGGTGCGCAGGCTTGACCTGTGGCCAGAGCTGTCACAATTTGCCATCCAGCTTCTGTCTTGGCCTGCCTCAAGCGTCCTTTCACAAAAGGACCTTCAGCGCAGCTGGAGGCATTGACACTGAGAAGAGAAGTCGCCTAAGTCACAAAAGTGTTCAGTACCTCACCTTTATCGAAATGAATGAGGCATGGATCCCGGAGGGCTACTGCCCGCCCGAAGACTAAGTCAGTCCCCACACACAGCATCTCTACCTGCAGTGCACGCTGTGTGACTGCCTGCCCCAAGACTAAGTCGCTCCCCACACAGCACCTCTGTCCGCAGGCCGCTTGACTGCCTTCTCCGCCACCGCCAACAGGGTCCAGGACTCCAGGTGGATTCCTGGATTTTTAAGGCTGCTGCTAGCAGCGGCCACTATACTACTTTTTCTGGTTTATATACATGCCTGCCTAATTTTTCTGGCTGCACTGCAACTGCAACAACAAAACAAAAGGCATGTACTATACATGTGCCAATTTCCTTTTGTGATCATTACCTTGCCGCAGTGAAGGGGCTTGCATATCACAATGAAGCAATGACCGATGGCTATATGAGTTTCTCGGGGGGATGGGGGGCACACCCAAGATAATAAGGTTGTTGCTTCATTGTGGACAGAACAAATTTGATCAGCTGGACAGTCACTGTTGTTCTATCATTGAGCTATCACAGCTCGGCGATCATATGGGCTTGAAAACCGCCACGGCCTGCACTCTCACCATGGTGCGCACCAGTTGAGCACGACTGTCACTACACAAACAGCTGTTTACACAGTGAGTTTGGTGTGTAAGTGTGAAGCAGTACTCTAATTACACTCCCTGATTGATGTATACACATGCAAGATGAATTAAAGCACTTTAGGCCTGCAATTTTGCATTCAATGTGATTTCTGCCCTTAAAACGCTGCTTTGCGTCAAATCCAGATTTTTCCCCGGGACTTTTGGCGTGTATCCCACTCATCCATGCAAAAACTCAGATGTTAGACCCCTTGAAACATCTTTTCCATCACTTTTGTGGCCAGCATAAGTGTTTCTAGTTTTAAAAGTTCGCCTCCCTATTGAAGTCTTTTGCAGAAGTTCGCGGTTCGCAAAACGAAAATCAGAGGTCCAGGCCATCTCTGCTTAGTACACATTGTTTTCATATAAATAGCCTATTTATATGAGAACAACGTGTACTAAGGACAGGTCTTATTCTATACTAAAACCCTATTTTTTGCCCTTCTATTGTCTAGAACTCTATATGATATATTATGATGACTGAGTTTACACGCATAGTATACACACACAGGCTATTGAGGGAGGCTTACTGAGTGTGCTATAAATAGTTATAGCTTTCCTTAGTTTACAATGAATGTCCATTGATGAGGAGAAAACACCCTTTAAAAATGTTACATCATATTGCTCCTATAAAATATTCCTGAGATGAATATAAACAAAGAAAATCTAAACAGCAGAAATACGCAGAGTTGATGAGTGTGGCCAGTAAGAGTTAAGTGCTAAATCACAAAGCTTTCTGCCTGTGGAGGATTTTGTAGAAGATTTAGCATGAAGCTAAGTGTCTTCTCTGTTGTTTCATTATCCTTGATACCTGAAAAGTTACAAGCCCATTTAGTTAAAGCATATCTCAAGACACAGGTTTTAATATTTAAAAGAGAAACATCTGTGGTAGCTAGAGAGTAAAATTGAATAATTTTAATGTAGTTGAAAGTTTTCTTGGAGGTTTCTAGCCTCAGCAGTTATTGCACAGTACAATTATTGTAAATGTAATATGAATTGACATAAATGAGGAATTGCTTTGATGTTCATATGTTCCTTCCATTATCTATCGTACATTTGTGTTCATCAAATTTTTCTTCGCCAGCTTAAGGTAATGATATTTTTTTAAAAAAAGGTTTACTGTAATCTGCCCTGCTTCTTATTGCTATGATATTTTTTGAGGCACAGCCATACCATTTTGTCATGTTTATTCTTCTTTTTTTTTAACATAATACATTTTAGTGAAGAAAAGTTTCAGTAGCAACCTCATGATAATAGACAACAGTAGTTATTTTGCCCATGCAGGGGAATAAAGCAGAACTAATATAGAAATGAACAGTTTTCAAATATGGTGATACTAACAACTTCTAGTCTTTCATTTGAAAAAAGTTCTCTTCAAATAAGTAATGAAAACATCCAGTCCACCGGCGTTAAGAAGCAAGGTATAGCCAAGTAAAGGACCAGTAGATTGGGGTGCTTGTCCCCTATGTATTCTAATATGGCTCACACAAGTAACTTGCTGTATAAAAAATTACTTATACAGCAACAAAATTAAAATCAAAGAAATAAAAAAGGAAAAAAACTATCTACTGGAAAAGATAACTTAACCAAAACAAACATATGATGTCGATATGCCCTGTAGTCAGAAAAATAGATGTACAAAAAAGATCATAGGTAGAGATTTTTTGTTCTTATGTCCTATCTGCCATGATCTCAGAGTACTCTGGAGAGTCTCTATAATCCAGCCATAGAGCCCATGTTGCGTAGTGTTTATCATATAGGTCTTTGCTTGACATAACCGTATCTTCTATTTCCTGAGTCTCATTAACTTTCTCAACCCATTCCCTTATCGAAGGCGCCTTTGGGGATTTCCATTGAATTGCTATTAAGCACTTGGCAGCATTAAGCAGCCTGGGTAAGATTGACCTTTTATAACCTCTACTTTTGTGAAGATGCAGGAGGGCACACTAAGGGGTGTTCTCTATTTTCTGGGATGACACCCATCTGCAAATGTCTAGGACTCTAGTCCAGTAGCCTTTCATCTTGGGACATGACCACAACAAATGTAGGAGAGTGCCCCTTTCTCAGCAACCTCTCCAACATTTTTCCTCTAAAGATCTATAAATTATTACTAATCTAACTGGAGTCCTATACCACCTTGTAAGGATTTTGTAGTTGCACTCTTGGATCTTAGTACTTATTGAGGAGGCATGAGAGTTATTAATAATTGTCATTTTTTGCGTCTCATTTAGTATCGTGTCAGTCTCTCGTTCCCGAGCACTAAGATAGAGAAGTGGGGAAGTATCTTCCTGGTTTCTTAAAAATTTGTATAGATTAGAAATTGCATGTTCTATCCTGGTCTTCTGAATAAATAGCCCTACCCAATTTCCAGCTGGTAAAACATCGATGCAACACAGTTTATGAGAGAGGCACCACGTTTGTACCTGTTTAAGTCTCCAGAAGTCCATGGAGAAACTTCCATGAATGTCTCTAAATTCCTGGAGTGTTTTCAATCTGGAGCCATAAATGACCTAATGCCACTAACTCTTCTCTCTTCCAAGAACCAAAAAATCCCTTCTCAAGGCCTGGAAGAAAGAGAGGGTAACCCTCTAGAGGTGTCATAAGCGAGATTGGAGAAAACGAGTTATATTGTCTATTGGCTGTGTCAATTATTTTCAGCGTGTGCGTGACCCAAGGGAGGTATCTCTCAGAAAATCCCCTGGCATGTGAGGGAACCCATTGGGCTTTTGCTAAGTCTCTTCCAGCTAATGTTTTCTCCAAGATCACCAACCTTTTTCAATTTGTATGTCCAATCGAGAAGCATAGCCATGGCAATGGCTCTGTAGTATGTTTTCAGATCTGGTAGGCCTAGACCTCCATTAGATTTACTTCTAATAAGAACTGAGTATGCTATTCTGGGTGGGCATTTCCTCCAGACAAATTGTATAAATAGGGACCTAAGTTTATTAAAAAAGGCTTTTGGTATTGGAATGGGGATCGTATTAAGTTAATAAAGAATTTTTGGCATCACATTCATTTTTAGAATGTTTATGCACCCAAACCAAGTAAATTGATCTCTGTCGTACCGTTGCAGATCTTTACCCAGAGTATCTATTAAAGGTTGGAAGTTAAGATTATATAGATCATTAAGGTTAGAGGGTAACATGATCCTTAAGTATTTTAGTGCACTATCTCGATAAGGGAATGGGAAATTTTTCTTGACCCAGTCAATTTCCTCTTGCGAGGTATTGATTGAAATAAATTCGGACTTCGAGAGAATAATTTTTAGATTAGAGAATGAGCTATAAATCTGGAGTTCTTGGAGCAAATTTAGCAGAGAGATATGTGGTTCAGAGACATAAAACAGGATGTCATCCGCAAAGGCCGAAAGCTTGAATTCTTTTTCTCCCACCCAAGCACCCTTAATATCAGGATTCCTACGTATACTACGCAACAGGGGCTCAAGTGTCAACACAAAAAGAAGTGGGGAAAGGGGAAAGCCCTGCCTGGTGCTATTTTTAATCATAAATGGATTTGATAAGATTCCATTTACCCTAACTTTTGCCGTGGGTATGGAGTAAAGAGATGTGATCCCGTTAAACATATTGGCTTTAAGGCCTATATGACGAATATCTTCTTTAACCCTATCAAAAGCCTTCTCTGCATCTGTAGAAAGGAGCAGTAAGCGTGAGCTGGTCTTATGAGCCCAGTGTATCAAGTTAAGAGCTTTATTTGTGTTATCTTTTGTTCCATAGATTTAACAAATCCTGTTTGGTCAATACCCACGAGTTCAGGAATGTAGTCTTTCAATCTATTAGCTAATTTTTTGGAGAATAATTTAACATCGAGATTGATAAGTGATATTGGACAGTAGATTTGGCACCAGGCAGGATCCTTACCTTCTTTAGGGATGACTGCTATGTGGGCTTCTAAACTTTGTTGAGGGAAAGTATCTTTGTCCACCAGGTTGTTGAAAAATTTCAAAAGGGGGTTTAGCAATAGATGCGAAAAGGTCTTATAGAACTTTTTTGTCAACCCATGAGGCCCTGTACTTTTGACATTAGGCATTGAATTTAACTCCTGGAGTTCTTCATAGGTTATGGGGCTATCTAGTTCTGTACAAACTTCTTCCAATAAGGAAGGCATATGAACCTTTTCTAAATAATTTTTAATTTTTTGCTGTAGAGTTTGGTTATCATTCTTTGAGGAATGATCTTGGATGCCATACAGAGTGGCATAATAGGTTTTTTTTTCACACATTTTTTTTTTGCATTAAGTGTATACAAACATGAGAATGAAAGAGGTACAACTATCTGCATATATGTATTCGTACACACATTTATAACATACGCAACATATTAAGCATAGTGTGTACAATAAAACATGAACATAAATTAACTATCAACAGGTTAGCAGAACCTCTGCATCAACAGTCACAGGCAGGCATAATAGTTTTTAAATATTTCCGCAATTTTTTGTGAATGTATCTCTAAATTCCCCTTCGCGTCTCTCACCTGTTGGACAAAGGACCGTTCTCTCTTTTTTGCAATTGCCCTTGCTAATTGCCTTCCACTTTTGTTACCATACTCAAACGCCCTCACAATCCATAACCTTTGTTGCCTCTTCACCTTCTCATCCATCACTTTCAGTCATTTTAATCTTGCCTCACCTACTAATTTAGCCCGATCCTCAGTACTTTGCTTCTTATGCTCAGTTTCAAGAACTTGTAATTTCTCTAAGAGATGTTTCATCCATGCTGTTTCCTCTTTCTTTTTCCGAGCTCCCCAGGATACTAGCTCTCCCCTGATCACAGACTTGTGACTTTCCCAGATAATACCATCAGACATACCTTCCATACAATTTTCTTTAAATAAATATTTTAGAGTACGAGAAACTTGTTGTGTGACTTCAATATTGTCCAGTAAAGTTTTGTTTAGACACCAGTGCCACTGCTTACCAGGTATATTACTCAATTTTATCATCATCCACACGGCTGAATGGTCCGAGATTGTAAAAGGCTCATTTCCAGCCTGTTTTTACAGAACCAACAAAAGTATTGATCAATGTATATTCTATTAATTCTTGTGTATAGCTTGTGTATAGCTTGTGTACCTGTGAGTAGTACGAGAAATCTAGAGGGTGGAGATATCTCCAGCCATCTACAGTATAGGATGTGTTGCTCGTAATAATTGGGTGTACCTGGAAATCAGTGACATCTGCGTTGATGTTTTCCCTGTAGAGGAATCCATCGATGGGGTGCTTACTATATTATGATCACCTCCCACGATCGAACACCCTTCTTTGAAAGAGGAAACTCTGTTAAGGACTTTTGACAAAAATCTCGTTTGTCTAATGTTGGGATGAATAAATGTTAACAAACGTGTACTTTTTCCCAGCATATTCACCCTTAATCATAACATAGCGTCCCAAATCATCTATCTCTGAGTCAGATATTTGGGACAGTCTCTACTTAGTGCTATCGCAACACCTTTGGCTGTACGGATGGGTGAAGAGGCCAAGAACCAACGATTGAATTGTTTTAATGGTAGGCATGGGGGGGGTGGCCTTTTTTAAAGTAAGCTTCTTGTAGCATAACCACTTGCAGACTTATACGTTTCAGTTCTAACCAGAGTTTGCTTCTCTTTACCAGGGAACCAAGGCCCCTGACATTATAGGACATAGTTTTGTGCACCTTAGATAGGCAGAATCGACATCAAAACAATAAACAGATAACACTTGAATAACTATAACATTTGTGTAAACCATGAGCAAGGAGCTCAATTTTTCCCTAGTATCAGGGAAAACCCTATGGGGGTTTGTAGGCTGGGTGGTGAAGTACAAGGACATGTCCATGCAGCATATTGACACACTATAGTAACGCTTATAGAGGAAAAAGAGGAAATGAAAACTGAAATAAAAAAAAATATATAAACCAGGTGAAAGGGGAGAAAGAGTATAGACAAGAGCTTATACCTTGATACTTTTAAGAGAAGGATGCAGGAAAAGAAACTCAGACCTACACAGGTGCCTGATATCATATGAAACAGGTCACTGCTGTGTGATCTGAGTCTGTCTACCCAGTAGTAATCCGAGAGCCTTAGCGTGGAGTTTTAGCCGTAGCTCCTCTTCTTTTCTGTGCGGAGGGAGAACGCCATTTTTCTCTCTGCGGTAATGGCGTCAAAGTTTGTAGATGGCAAGTCCAATTTCTGTATGAAATCAGAGAGATCATTCTTAGTGCGTAAAGTGGCTGAATTACCTCCCACAGTCGCCGTTAAGGTAAAAGGATGACCCCATCTGTAGGTGCCTCAAGATTTTTTGATCTCCTTTAGAAGTGGTTTAACTGTGCGGCGCTGAAGCAAAGTGCGTTTAGACAAGTCAGGGAATAAAGCAATTTTAGCTCCATCAAAATCTATGGATTCCTTATCTCGCATTTTCTTAAATATTTCTTCCACATCAGTAAATCTCAGCAACTTACAAATTACATCCCTCGGTTTACGATGATCAACATTCTTAGGGAGCAAGGCACGGTGTACCCGTTCAATGTCAATGGGGTTTTGTGCCGGTCTTTCCAGTATTATATTAAGGATGTCAGTGATCGTCGGACGTAAGTCCACCTGTAGCTTCCGGCAACCCTCTGATTCGAATATTCTTATGTCTAGCTCTGTTTTCATAATTGTCGAGCTGTGTTCTGAGTACATCCAGTTCCTTATCCCTTGCCTTAGTACTCTCACATACAGCCTCCATCACTGATAAAGGTGATTCTTCTCTTTCTTCCAGTGGTGCCACTCTATGACCTATCCCCAGTATATCCTTGTGTAGGTCGTCAAATTCTCTATGGAAGGATTTCTCTAGTCTTGATGCAAAAGCATCTAAGTCTTTCAGGGTGTGGAGACCATAAATGTAGTCTCTCATATCTGAGTCCAAGTGTAGGCCTTTTGCACAATGCGATGAAGCTTGTGTTTGCCGCGCTTTCTGGCTGCTGCCATGTGAGTGTTCACCCACATCAGATCTTTCATCGGAAACTTCCTCCTCCGAGTCAGTCCTGTAGAGCTTCTTTCTGCTGTTCTGTCCGCGTGTGCGGACTTGCAGCTGCTGGGGATGATCAGCCTCCGGGGATTCTTCAGCTTGTGCCGAGCGTTGTGAGACTCGGTCAGACGCCATCTTGGACAGCATGGAGGGGCCTGGTCTCCCGTCTTGGAAATAGCGACGGATTTGATGTGTGTCTGAGGTATATTTTTCTCTCTTCTTTCCTCCTCTGCCCTTCTTAGATGTCATATCAGCTGGAGATAGGGATTATTCACCTCGGTTTCCCCTCTTATTGGGTGCCTCAGTGTGTCAGGAGCTGGAGCTCTTTCAGCCACGTCTTCTAGCCACGCCCCCTGTCATGTTTATTCTAGCTTTGTGCCACAGCATTCTATTACTTTTCTTTATCAGTTACAGTATGTACCTTACTGGGCCAATTACGCTGTCACTTCATCACTGACAGCTCTATGCCCTAAACAATAACTAGAACAAATTAAGTTTATGGAAATGAAATCAGAGCTAGTTAATCTAACTTTAATGAAATGATTACCTGATTACTCTATGTAAGGATGGTTCTGGCTGGGGTACCCTGAAGCGATGATCAGAGCCGGGACAAGGTCCTCCAGCACCCAAGGCTGAGACACCAAAGTGTGCCCCTCCGTCCCTCCCTCCCACCCCCGCCGCCACACACTGATTGCTATTAGACTAAGAGGCGCCCCAGGGCCCCCAACCCCCCTAACACCTTAATCTCTACTTATTTGGCTTAGAGTCATTGCCATGTAGCCCCTTTTTCCTTATTTCTCTCTGCTTCAAACACTATAGGGGTATGATAGCTGAGTGAGTTGTGCGTCCCCTCAAACACTGTGCCCTTAGGCTGGAGCCTCTCTTGCCTCTGTCTCAGCCTGGCACTGACAATGATGACCCCTTTCCTTTGGACACAGCAGAAGAAAAACTGCAAGGATAATAAATGGTTAATGTACTAAACAGATGCTGTACTAATATGCTGTGCACATAGCTGGAAACAAATATCTCTGTTATAAGGGATGTCACATTCTGTAATATATATATGTTACAGCCAGAATTCAAAGTTTGGTCACTTTGGATCTGTCTGGCCAATGTTAGAAGACACCAGCTAGTGCAGAGACATTTCCACGTAGCTGGCAGTAGTTGAACTTTGGTCAGCCAGATTGCAACCTGACCAGAACTGGTCGGCCAAGTGCCAGAGATCAGTAAAGTGTGGTGGATTAGGTGGTGCCTGCAAGTCCTCAGGCTACTCTAACATCTCCATGCTGCCTCTGTCCCAACTTCCTCTTCCCATGTCCTCTTGCATTGATGAGGAAATAGATGGGGCAGCCCTTCCAGCAGCATGCCTGTGTGTGGCCTATATGGCTTCCCTTGTAGCCTATATGTTGTCAGTATTTTTTGCCCTATGAAGTTTTCAAATACGTAGGAATATGTAGGTAAGTATATGTTTTTTAGGTCACAATCTGGCTTGGTTACACAATGATATGTAAAATGATAGTTCCTATGGTATGGGAAGGAGGTAGAATATTTCATACTAGGGATAATGGCTGCATTTGTTCAGGGGGCTAATACCAATATCTGGGGAGAAGGAGCAAACGCTACTTAATAAGGATACCTGCTGGAAGGACATGGAGTACAAGGGCTACCTAATTCTAATATCTGGGTACAAACATACAAGTGCTTCCTAATACTTAAGTAACATGGAGACACTAATACCAATATCTGGGGAAAGTGAGCACTGTGGCTAACTAAAACTAATATCTGTAAAGGGTGGAGCACACAGGACGACACTTTCCCCAGTGTCAGCAGCTACATTCAGCAGAATGGAGCTGCTGACTTTAGGAAAAAGTCGCTGTAACGATCCGCTCAGCTGCCTGCGCAGGCAGGCAGCCTTTTGATCATTATTCAGGTCTGCATGCTGCAGGACTCTGGAAAGAAGTCCTTCTGTCAGTTTTGCAGCTTGTGCTTGCTGAGGAATTTGCATACGTTGTCATGCAAATTGCCTGGCCACATTCATTGGAGGCGTGTACTATAAGTACTATGTGTGTCCCACAATGCTTCGCTGCTCATAGAGGTTTGTTCCTGCTGGACTCACCTGGAGTGTCAGCCACTGCTATCTTAGTATAGTTAATTCCTGGGGGTTGCTTTAGGCTCCCCTTCTAGCTCAGTCAGGTTGTATTATCTGTATTGCCTGTTCTGTCTTGTCTTGCTTGTTTGCCATTGTCCTGTCCCTATGGTGGTGGACAGGAAATGGTTCTGATCTCCGTTCTTGGAGTATAGCTGGTGCAGCGGTTGCTATCAGCTATCTCTTCTGTTCTGTCTCCTGGGATCGCGCTAGCTACTTTTTGCTAGTGCCGGGGATCCTTCTGTTCTGTCTCCTGGGATCGCGCTAGCTACTTTTTGCTAGCGCCGGGGATCCTTCTGTTCTGTCTTGTCTGTCGCGATTGCGCTGTCACCAGCGGCGGTTGATAGCGAATCGTTCTGTCTTGTTTGGATCGCACTGGCCTCTAGCGGTAGCGGCTGTGGATCCTTCTGATCTGTGTTCCTGCTCGGATCACACTTGCTCTGGCGGAAGAGCGGTGGATACTCTCTGCCTAGTTTCTGTTTTCGTGTGTCTGTCTTGTCTGTTGCGACCGCTTGCTGAAGGCTCGGTGAGGTAACCGTTAAGCAAGCGTCGCGTCCTCTGTTTCATGTTTGTCTGTCTATGGTTAGTTAGGCGTGCTTGTCTCTGTTGTGCTTATCACGTGGAGACCGCGCATAAACCGCGTGCACTGTTGCGAATGAGTGCGGTGTTCGCGGTTAGCTAGCGTTTATTATTTTCCGTATCTCCTCATTGTATTATTTGCTGTGCCTTTGCTAACCTCGTATTCTGTTCTGTTCTGCCTTGTGTCTCGTCTGGCGATCGCACCTCTCGCGATCGCGTTCCTATTTCGTATCTGCTGTTGTGTGTGCGCGGTCGCAGGGTGGCGACTAGATTGGTGCACACACATACAACCTATCCCTTTGCTCAATCTCATTCGCAATCGCCTCTCTTGCGATTGCATTCTGCGCTTCGTACAAATTCCTGTCTGGCGTTTGTGGAGGTACAGAGGATTGGTTCCTCTGCACTCCCCAGCGCCATCTGCCGACAGGAATTTTCCCTCTACTGGTGCTTGCACCAAAAGCTGGGTTCTAGTATCTTGACACGCTTGTGGAGGACCTCCGCAGTGTCAGCGCACATCTTTGTGCGCTGAACACGGAGATATCCCACAATCGTTACATTATGAGCAGCCCAACCCAAAACCCCAGTGTAGAGGGAATTTCTGATTTGTACGATTTTGCTGAGTATGGTTCCTGTGTCTTTAAGAGTTTCAAAATATTAAATTCAGAGACGAAAGAGGATTTTCTCTCTGAATGCGTAAAATTTTGTCTGAATCCTACTTTTCAAATTACTGATCCGTCCACGTCTGCTCTCCAATTAGCTTATGTGCTTTTGAAAGACGATCTGTTTGTATGGGCTCATGAAATCTTGCAAGACAATTCTTGGAATGATAATCTATATCAGTTTCTTACATTTACATTCTCCTACTGGTTTGAGTTGCCTTGCTTGCCACCTGCCCTGTATGAGTGTGTAGTTGCTAATGAGTCAGCTGCTCTACCTACTTCATGCAAAACCATTCAGTTTGAAAATGAATGCAGTAACTATTCCCCTGTGTCTAAACAGCAGCCACCTAAAGCAGCAAGGACTAAAAGCAGGAAAAAAAGGAAGACTTCTCAGCTGAAAAAACCGTTGCCCATAGCAATTACAAATAAAAAAATTGTTTCTGTAAAGTCTGAAATTTCTCAGTCTCAGGTTTCATTACCCCAAGAAAGGGCATTTGTGGATCCTTTGATAGGCAGAATTATTTTCTATATTAAAGGAGTGAGAAAGTCTTTGCATGTTCCTGACCCCAACCCTTATGAGGGTTTCTTGGAAACCGAGTTGTTTGAACCCCCATTTGCTCCATGGGATATTGGAGCATTAATTGAGGAGTTCGAGATTGATTGGAAGGCGTTTTGCGATTTTTACATCGCAAAAAGCGCAGAGATTCTTTATGCTTGTCTTGATTCGGTGTACGCTTTGATTGACTCTGATGAGTGTGACGAATGTTTTGTGAATCCGGTGACTTATGTGTGGCAGACGATTTTGGATGAATTGCACACACACCAATCAATTGACTTCAATAAAGAGACATCGTTATCGGATGATTGTTCCTGCCTTTCTGGGGTAAAGCATGTGAGTCTAGATATTGTGCGACCTGACATGAATGGGTGCACTACTGTGGTTGATTCCTGTGCGAATCTTGAAAGATTCTCTCCTGATTGCGTGAAGTTTGAATCTATGCGATGTAATGCCTGTTTCTCAGATGTTCCTGCAGATTGTGATCAACATGAATGTGCCAGTTTTCTCAAAGATATGTGGGATCCCTTGTCATCTAAGAACAGATCTTTAAGATCTTCCATCTATGATCCTGCTATGGGAAAAATTCCTAAACTATGCAGCATCAAAAGTGAAATTAATATGCCTAATAAAGTTTATTCTGTTGATGTCGCTATTTCTTCTGCAGATGAGTCTCTGTCTCACCCTGTTCACACCTGTAAGGGCCCGTTGCCTGGGGACAATTGCTCCAGTGTTTCGACCCTAGATGCCTTGCAGTCTGCTCCGCAGATCGCGGAGATTTGCGCTATGGAAGCGTCAGTTTCACAACCTAAAGCGATCTTGGATTCGCAGGTTTTGCGTTCTGGCTCCTCGGATTTGACATTGTTAGCCGAATCTAAGAGTGAGACAGCGCTTCGGTTTTGCGAATCTGACTCTGAAACATCTTTGCTGGGTCCAGAGAAAGTTTCTCTGAGCCTGCCCTGTACCATGAATAACAATATGATGTCCAATCACACTGACATTTGTGAGTCCCTTTCTTGTTCTGAAGAAAGTGCTGATTCTGCACCCTGTACTCTGGATGAGTTAAGATGGCCTTGTTTAGAGTCTCCTGCAGTGTCCCTAGAGGCTCGTCTAGGTATTGCCACTATACTCACCTGTTTTTCTGCAGTTTTGGAGTTACAAGCTAGTTTGACTGCCACACAGAATTCTGGGTACAGTGAGAATGAAGTTAGGGAGTCAGTGTGTGTTCCAGTAAATATACCTGTACATTCCCCTCATGATGATGAGATCCAGTCTCAGGTTATGGTGGAACCATTCCTGGGACATCTGCCCTGTCCACAAAATAAACTTCCAGTTTTGCCCTGTAACATGGATAGTTCAGAATCCTTCCGAGAAAACTTGAAAAATGATGTTCCTGAGGTCTTGTTTGATGTTCTGGAGGTCTCAGAGTTCCTCCCAAAGGGTGCAGAACTTGTAGGAGATGTCTCCTGCCCCCCAAGTCCTTCTGAGGTGTTACCCTCTTCCGTAGGCATTGCTGCCTTGCTGGCTACCTTTTCAGCTCTGATGGAGCTTCACTCATATGTAGTCAATGATGATATTGTTGTCACAGAAATTTCTGAATTTGTATCCGAGTCTTCTTGTGAAAGTACAGTGCCTGTGACCTCCACTCATGATGATTCTCTGTCCGGTACTGGTTTTGGTCTTGTCGTGCCGGACTCTGAGGTTGGCAGTTCCCCGACATGTACTGAGGTTTCTCCTGTGCTGGTGTACCCCAGTGTGCTCTGTGACCCAGAAAGCCCAAGTGTGCCTCGGTTACCAGCGTACTCAGATGCTTCCTCGGTGGAGACATGCTCTGATTTAGCCTGCCTGCTTGCATGCCCAGAAGTGGTCCCTGAAAGTCTTGATCTTGATGGGTGTCCTCGTAATTCTGAATCCGGAATTGTCATTGGTTCCATGGGGGTTCTTGGTAATTCTCCATGTGAGCCTGGTGATTGTTCTGCCCTCTTGGGATCTCTGTGGAGCTTCAAAAGGTTCTGGGAGATTCCGGGAGAGATTTTGCTTGGTCCCCTGGATAAGATCAACGGTGGCTTTTGTGTTGTAAGGGACACTTCGAACAGGTATTGTGGCAGGTTTGGTATTTTCGGACGCTCGTTGGAAGGTGGTGGGTATTGTCTGGAGGGTGTCTATGGCTTTTTCTCTGGTATTCACAGTCCTGATGGGTGTTACGCTAAGACTGGTAGTACTGATGGGCATGTTTCGGTGGCTTCTGTTTCCGATGAGGTCGGTTTCGGGTGGACTGACTCTGGAATTGGACCTTGTCGGGCTGCCCCGACCTTCATGAGTCTTCAGTTAGAGTTTTTTGGTAACGCCAGTTTTGAAAGACGTCTGGAATTCGTCCCTAGAGGGGGGGGTACTGTAACGATCCGCTCAGCTGCCTGCGCAGGCAGGCAGCCTTTTGATCATTATTCAGGTCTGCATGCTGCAGGACTCTGGAAAGAAGTCCTTCTGTCAGTTTTGCAGCTTGTGCTTGCTGAGGAATTTGCATACGTTGTCATGCAAATTGCCTGGCCACATTCATTGGAGGCGTGTACTATAAGTACTATGTGTGTCCCACAATGCTTCGCTGCTCATAGAGGTTTGTTCCTGCTGGACTCACCTGGAGTGTCAGCCACTGCTATCTTAGTATAGTTAATTCCTGGGGGTTGCTTTAGGCTCCCCTTCTAGCTCAGTCAGGTTGTATTATCTGTATTGCCTGTTCTGTCTTGTCTTGCTTGTTTGCCATTGTCCTGTCCCTATGGTGGTGGACAGGAAATGGTTCTGATCTCCGTTCTTGGAGTATAGCTGGTGCAGCGGTTGCTATCAGCTATCTCTTCTGTTCTGTCTCCTGGGATCGCGCTAGCTACTTTTTGCTAGTGCCGGGGATCCTTCTGTTCTGTCTCCTGGGATCGCGCTAGCTACTTTTTGCTAGCGCCGGGGATCCTTCTGTTCTGTCTTGTCTGTCGCGATTGCGCTGTCACCAGCGGCGGTTGATAGCGAATCGTTCTGTCTTGTTTGGATCGCACTGGCCTCTAGCGGTAGCGGCTGTGGATCCTTCTGATCTGTGTTCCTGCTCGGATCACACTTGCTCTGGCGGAAGAGCGGTGGATACTCTCTGCCTAGTTTCTGTTTTCGTGTGTCTGTCTTGTCTGTTGCGACCGCTTGCTGAAGGCTCGGTGAGGTAACCGTTAAGCAAGCGTCGCGTCCTCTGTTTCATGTTTGTCTGTCTATGGTTAGTTAGGCGTGCTTGTCTCTGTTGTGCTTATCACGTGGAGACCGCGCATAAACCGCGTGCACTGTTGCGAATGAGTGCGGTGTTCGCGGTTAGCTAGCGTTTATTATTTTCCGTATCTCCTCATTGTATTATTTGCTGTGCCTTTGCTAACCTCGTATTCTGTTCTGTTCTGCCTTGTGTCTCGTCTGGCGATCGCACCTCTCGCGATCGCGTTCCTATTTCGTATCTGCTGTTGTGTGTGCGCGGTCGCAGGGTGGCGACTAGATTGGTGCACACACATACAACCTATCCCTTTGCTCAATCTCATTCGCAATCGCCTCTCTTGCGATTGCATTCTGCGCTTCGTACAAATTCCTGTCTGGCGTTTGTGGAGGTACAGAGGATTGGTTCCTCTGCACTCCCCAGCGCCATCTGCCGACAGGAATTTTCCCTCTACTGGTGCTTGCACCAAAAGCTGGGTTCTAGTATCTTGACACGCTTGTGGAGGACCTCCGCAGTGTCAGCGCACATCTTTGTGCGCTGAACACGGAGATATCCCACAATCGTTACAGTCGCCCTGTGTAATACAATGTAACTATGGAAAGATGGATATCATTTTAAAGCTCTCTTTCTCCTCTTTCTGGCGACACCTAATCGTCGCCCTACGCCTTTTAGTTTTCTCTATTTTCACGATTGAAATCGCGGCCACGGCAATTTCAATCGCGAAAATAGCGAAAACTAAAAGGCATAGGGCGGCAGTTTATATATCATTGGAAAGAGGAGAAAGAGAGCTTTAAAATGATATGCATCTTTTCATAGTTTCTGCACTGCTCGGAGTCCCTTTAAACTGAAGGCAATGTTATGGGTTCCTATAAAAGCAGTGTAAATTATTGTGTTGATCTCCACCACCTGCATGATGTATTTATGCTTTCTGTTTGCTGCATGAAGAGCACTTCAGTGAACAATGAGTGTGATGAGTGGGGTATGAGAGAAAGCAGCAATGTTTTCTCATCCCTGATCTATTCAATGTGTAATGGTGTAATGATTTTAATAAGGTGAGAGAGAAAGAAGATCCTGCTTCTTACAGCACTTTTAACATAAGAAAGAGAGATACCTTCCATTTCATTTTCATACCGTTCACATACAAATATTCTCAATGATATGTATAATTTATGTTGATATGAAATACGAGCTTATATGTACTGAAAAACCAAGTTGGTGGTTTACCAAGTAAAGTTGCCTTGCCATATATTTTATGTTGGCTAATCTAGATGCACATGCAGGGAGCAAATATAAGAACACATTTGTGATATTAGTAATCAAATGAGTCTTTAGCCATGTACTGCATAGTTTGCAAATGCTTAAACTGTGCAAGCACAGAACGCTCATGGCCATGGGAGTACGATTGAGAGAGGCGCACTGATGCATCCATGCATGTGCAGTGGAGTACAGCTGCACCCTGGAGGGCAGGGGAACTACAGTGAGGAAGTTGTTAGACTGCTAGAGGCTCAATAAAGCACTAGGTAAGTAAATCTAATCCTCCCCACGACTCAGGTATCCTTCAAGGGAATATGGGCCATATTCACTAAATGTTTGTAATGTTGCCATGTGCAGGGAGAGCGCGGTTTACTGTTACTTACAATCTTTATGTTGCACACATTGTGTAATAACCACAACCCACATTACCTGGGGTAACGTAAGCTACGCAAGTAGCGTAATACATGCAACCCTAGCAACCCTTGTGTTATTTAGGTAACGCAGATTTCATTTATTTCACAATGCATGCTATGTAATCGGCATAAGTAATGCTACAATTGCAGTGTGCTGTCTATGCATGCTAATTTTACTGATATTTTGAGTATATAGCTCTACATTATTTACAAAAAAAATTTGCTAACTGAGAATAAAGATCAGAGATCAGGAACTGACTGAAACAAAATGGATTTATAATTCAGACACAAGCTGAGATTTGCTCTTTCAATGGTATGAATAGGAGGTTCATCTGTAGAGATACGTGTACTTTTCAATAAATACATAAAGCGGACCCAAACCAAACATTTTTTAAATTCAAAATATTTAGTTGCACCACTCTGACACATACAAAGATAAATAAACACTCCTTCAAGCCTATGAGCATTTCAGTGTATGCTTTTCACCCTTCTCTTTTCATAAGTAGGGCTATACTGGGGGCAGCCATCAGCAATTCCTCCTTTGCCGGACACCACCTACTCCACCAGTTTGACGGATTCTGTCCCGGCAATATGAAAGGAAGGGAGGGGTTCCTCCAATAAATGTAAACTATTTTATATTTGTCATCATGCAGCTGAAAAAGGCTGCTATTTATCATTATCATTTAGAAAATAGATTGTATTTCTGAAATCTTGTATTTTTAATTTGGGTCCACTTTAATCAGTATCCTCCATGAAGGATCTGAAGGTCTGGGTTGAAGATGATCTGAGAACAGTTTCCTCTTTAAGAAAGATAGTAAGTTTACATTTCGCCTAACAGTTTATTTATTAAAATTACTGTTTCAGTTGGCCTCCAATAAGCAAAAGATTATTTAATACAGTATATGTATTGATACAGCCATGGAGGTGGAATATTCATATAGGAGTAAACCACATGTAAAGAGCCTGCTGTAAAAAATATGCTCCTCATTCTTAATCAGTGTTACTACACCTTAAGCATACATGAAATCAATGCATGAAATTGGCTAATGGGTGAAGCAAGACAAAGAGGTACACTGGACTCTGTTGCATGAAATCACATATAAGGTATTTCAGTAACACCAAATGTAAAATACACCTTAAAACCACTGCCACTTGGCATATCAGGAAGGATTTCCCGGTCTTCTGTTTCAGAAGATTTCATGTAATAGGGTCCAGTGTGCATGGACCCTCAGTGTGCGTTGTTGTTTTAGTTTAATTTATCTTATGTGATTTTATTAAAGTGTACCTTGCTGTGCAATTAAGTATAGCCTGTCTGTGGTTTATGTACCTTGGTGGTGGCCACATCACTGTTTTGTGAGCACTGGGTGATTGCAGGACATCACAGAGGAGAGATTTACACAGCCCAAGCACTGAGGCATATACATATTCAGTATATTTGAAATAGGAATAAGAAAAAAAAAATCAAACTTGGTTTCTCTATGAATGTGGCAGATTTACATAAGGCTACACTTTAGTGAAAATGAAGCCTAACTCCACCATAGGGCATATTTTTGGCAGGAGTTTGTTTCCTCATTTACATCCAATGGAGTCTATCTATAATAACCAATAGCAATAAGACATCCTCGTCCCTTTATGAAAGTAAAAGGGTATTTTCCTTCTGTTTCCTGCTTTCTTTCTGGCTGTAGGAAGAAAAATATACAGGAAGAGTTGTATTGGAGTCACAGGGTCAGTAAATGTATAATAACAATACTAGTGAACATTGTATTTTTAGCTGTACACACTACACAGGCAAAGACAGTCAGCTGCAGTCATTGCTGATATGACAGGGAGTTTAGTTGCCCAGTATAGTTGCCCAGTATAGCCAGTATAGTGCCCAGTATGGCTAGTATAGTGCCCAGTATATAGCCAGTATAGTGCCCAGTATACAGCTAGTATAATGGCCAGTATATAGCCAGTATAGTGCCCAGTATAGCTAGTATAGTGCCCAGTATATAGCTAGTATAGTGGTCAGTATATAGCCAGTATAGTGCCCAGTATAGCTAGTATAGTGCCCAGTATATAGTATAGTGGCTAGTATAGTGCCCAGTATATAGCTAGTATAGTGCCCAGTATATAGCTAGTGTAGTGCCCAGTATATAGCTAGTGTAGTGCCCAGTATATAGCTAGTATAGTGCCCAGTATATAGCCAGTATAGTGCCCAGTATATAGCTAGTATAGTGGCCAGTATATAGCCAGTATAGTGCCCAGTATAGAGCTAGTATAGTGCCCAGTAATACGCCCTAGTATGGGTAGGTAGTGCCCACCCACCACCGGCGGCCGCCACTCCGGTTACCTTATGGGCTGGCGGTGGCTTGTCCGTATCCGCTCTCCTCTTAGCCGCATCTCCTATTACAGCAGCGCGTCACACGGCTGCTGCAAGGAGGAAGGAAGCAGGGCAGCGACTTCCTGTAGCGGCGATATGCATCGCCGTTACCATGGGAACCGCTGCCATTTCCTTCCTCCTTTCAGCAGCCGTGTGACGCAATGCTGTTGAAGCTGCTGCAAAAAGAAAAGCGGCTATGGGGAATATAAGGAAGCGGCCGCCCGCTCATAAGGTAACAGGAGCGGCGGCCGCGGGAGAGGGAGAAAGGCCAGATCCGCCGAGGCCCCCCAGAAAACTGGCCATGGACCACCAGGGGGCCGCGGACCCCAGGTTGGGGACCACTGCACTAGAGCACAGGTGTCGAACTCCAGGCCTGGAGGGCCAGATCCATGCCAGTGTTTAGGATGGACCGAGAAAGAAAGGAATGTGTTCTACCTGATGGACCACGCCTTTCCTGATTCAGACCCATCAATTAACCACCCTGGCGTTCTATTAAGATCGCCAGGCCGGCTGTGGGAGGTTTTTTTTTTAATTTAAAAAAAAACTATTCCATGCAGCCAACTGAAAGTTGGCTGCACGAAAGCCCACTAGAGGGCGCTCCGGACGCGTCATTCTGATCGCCTCCGGCAATCAGAATTAACAAGGAAGACTGCAATGAGCGGCCTTCCTTGTTTTGCTTACCTCGTCGCCATGGCGACGAGCGGAGTGACGTCATTGACGTCAGCTGACGTCCTGACATCAGCCGCCTCCGATCCAGCCCTTAGCGCTGGCCGGAACTGTTTGTTCCGGCTACGCTGGGCTCGGGCGGCTGGGAGGACCCTCTTCCGCCGCTGCACGCCGCGGCGATCAGGTAGCACACGCGGCTGGCAAAGTGCCGGCTGCGTGTGCTGCTTTTTATTTCATCAAAATCGGCCCAGCAGGGCCTGAGCGGCAGCCTCGGCGGTGATGGACGAGCTGAGCTCGTCCATACCACCCGGCTGGTTAATTTGAGCTGTGCCACAAATGTGTGAGGACCTCGGCCCTTGAAGGACCGGTTTGACATAACTGTACTAGAGACTTCTGGAGGTGAATCCACTGTGAGCACAGTGAACGTTTAAGATTGGTTGGTGTGCCCATACATGATACAATCTCCATTGTATATACAATCGGTAATAATAAATAATAAAATTATTGATTTCACACTGGAAATCAAGATAATTTTGCTGCCATCACTCTCCAGATTGGTGAGGTGGAGAGACTTCAAACTAGCTATTCCTAAAAGAAAGAAACGATCAATTGCAACCTAAGTAGCCAAATCAACAATTTATAAAAATAAGACAATGCGGTAGTGTGTATCTTCTTGAGAATATAGAGTTCTAGCGCAGATCAGCGTAATCAAGCAATAAGTGCAAAATTGGAACAATTAAATCATTAGTTTTATTATAAAAACTATACACACAAATTTACTTGGGAGATGGCAAATAAATATGTCTGACAGCTGAACAGATTGGTTGGATATAATTAAGTAAGAGATGAGAAAATTAGGTAAAATGCCTTCAAGTTCAAAATACTGTGTTTGTCTGAGTCCAAATAAGCGATAAAGTCTTGTGCTGAAATAAACCAAAACGGTGATCTGGCCATAAGTTTCAACCCTCTTACCGATTGAGCCTGACATTGAAATATGACTGTATGAGATTATGATGCATTTGGTATGCAATACATTGAAGGCGTCACAGCCACGTAATGCAAAAATGAAAAATAGAAGTTGCTCACATGCAATTTTACACAATTTGTATTAAAATAAAGAGTTTGAAATAGGCCTTTAATGAAACTGGGTGCAATTTTTTAGGGGGTTTGGGAAGGGGGACTTATGGTGTGAGGACAGGACAATGGAGGACAATCTATATTTTTCATGCCACTTGAGTTATTGTGGCTAATATGTGAGAAGTTAAGTTTTGTTAAGGTTTCATTGAGTTTGCTTTGGAAGTATTCTTCCATCGATACTGTTGTGCCCTAAGGCTCAGAAAGCTGGTAGTAGTGACCCTAAAGAGAAAAGTGCATTTATATTACTCCCCTGTCTAAAATGTCTGGGTTAACAAGCTACCTGTTCTCCACTTGGTTTTGTCATGCCCGGAAGAAGCTTAATTGTGGGAACAGATTACTAAGGCTCTTTACGATATGACAAGCTCCCCAGTCCAAACGTACAATTGCTAAGCTTTGTAACAGAGTGCAAGTATGATAAATACTAGAATTTTTGTAGGTAGACATACACAGTACGAAGAGAACTTGGAAGACACTGGATAATTTCTATGGGTTTTATCCATAAAGCAAGTTTTACCACTTAAGACAATTATAAATGAACAGAAAAAAAGCACTAGTATATTTTTTTGGCTATCTACTTTCATGGGAAAAAAACAACAACAACAACAATTCACTCTAAGTCATAAGCATTGCAAAGATTTTAGGAACGATTACATACAGGCAGCTGACCCCTGTGTCCTTTGCTTTGTCTGGCTTCTGTGCCTCTCATTTTTACCGAAGGAAGTTGTAACTGAGTGTGGTTGAACATGGTCTATTAGTAGACATTTACCATTCTGCATTCCCTGTAGCTGTAAGGCTCAGTTCACATGGAGTTGGATTACTAATTGGAAACCCGAGTGGTTTGGGCAGTGTCCGCTCTGATTGGGCATTGTGGTCTGGTTGGAGTCTGGATCAAATGTTTTTCCACCATAGACTTCTGTAAGAAATACATACCAGTGAGCTATCCATAAAAATTGTGCAGGTCAGATGGATCCATTGCAGACTTACAAGTCTGAACAGATCCTATTAATATTATAGGTTCTTTTTTATTGTCAGTTTTTGTGACCCATTGTGATCCAGAAAAACAGACTGAGGGGCGTGGCCGGCAGCGGAGGAAGATGGCTGCTTTCTAACTCTGCTCTGCACCCTCCGGTCACATTTGCCGAGATCTCTCTCGTCACAGCACATTGTTCCGTGCCAAACGAGGTTTGCTGGGATTGAACTTCACCCCGGAATCTTTATGGGCGGCCGCCGTACACAAACCTCCAGCCGAAAGCATACTACGCTCTCATCAGCTACTCACCGCGGAGGATCCAAGATGGCGCCGGGAGAGAAACAACGGGAGGCCTCGCCGGCCCCAGCTTCAGACGACAGCAGTGCTTCCTCCATCCAGCCAACTGCTAAAGGGAAGCGTAGGCAGACGACCTCCAGCAAAGGTATGGCTGACCCAGACTCCCGAGACCAAGCCCTATTGGGCAAAATAGAGCAACTTCTCCACCGCAAGCTGGATGAGGCCTCTACTAAGATAACCACGCAGCTTAAAAAAGAAATCCGTGAACTAGGCTCTCGGATCACGGACCTTGAGCAGCGTATGGACACAGCGAGTGTGACGCTCGCAGAGCATGACAAAGACTTTGAGACAATGCAGCTTAAATTAGAGGATTTCGAGAACAGGGCACGCCGTGGCAATCTAAGGATTAGAGGTATCCCTGAGTCGGTCACTGACCTCACATCTACTATAACGGCCCTGTTCCAAGAACTAGACCCGGCAATCCCCATAGACAGGCTTGAATTTGACCGAATCCATAGAGCACTAACCCCGGTTAAAGCTGAAGGCCCTCCCCGGGACATCATTGTGAAGCTGACCTATTATAATACAAAGGAGGCCCTCCTGCGCGCGGCAAGAGATAAAACAGAACTTACGTTTCAAAATAATCTTTATCAACTCTTCACAGATCTGGCTCCTGCCACTGTCCAGCGCCGCCGAGCCATGAAGCCCTTTCTTCAAATTCTAACAGCACATGATATAAAATATAAGTGGGGCTTCCCCTTTAAAGGGACACTTAAGTCAAACAAAAAAAAATGAGTTTTACTCACCTAGGGCTTCCAATATCCCCCTGCAGCTGTCCGGTGCCCTCGCCGTCTCCCTCTGATCCTCCTGGCCCCACCAGCAGCCACTTCCTGTTTCGGTGACAGGAGCTGACAGGCTGGGGACGCGAGTGATTCTTCGTGTTCCCAGACACATTAGCACCCTCTATGCTGCTATATGGTATATGATATATGCTATAGCAGCATAGATGGCGCTATTGTGGCCAGGAACGCGAAGGATCACTTGCGTCCCCAGCCTGTCAGCTCCTGTCACAGAAACAGGAAGTGGCTGCTGGCGGGGCCAGGAGGACCGGACGGAGATGGCGAGGGCACCGGACAGCTGCAGCGGGCTATTGGAAGCCCCAGGTGAGTAAAACTCATTTTTTTTTGTTTGACTTAAGTGTCCCTTTAAGCTGTTGTTCACCTACAACTCAAGGCAGATAGCTATTGCTTCCCCAGAGGAAGCGCAAAAGAAATTTGAATCTTTGAAGCTGACTTTACCAGCAAGATCCCCAGCAAGCTCACCGGCTCACAGCCAGCATTCCACACGCTCTGCGCCATTATGGGAGACGGTCAAGCCACGCCGTACAACATCCAGGAGACGAAGAAGTTCCCTTTCTCCCTCTAGAATGTCAGATCCGGGATGAAAGCTGTGACAAACCTATTTTTTCTATTTTTATATCCTGATCGCTGCTAATTTGAGTTTTTGATCTGTTTTTTGAACGTCAGTGTATAACTCCCCTTCTCTCTTTTTGGTACATAACGTTATTGAGACTGTTCAGGCTACAACCTAGTTCAAGAATTTTTATATTTCATAACAGCAAGACTTAGTTTCACCAGGAGTTAACTCGAGTGTTTTGGCTCCTCATGACATCTAATTATTGTCCGTTTAACCTCTTTTCTTTTTTGCAGGTTAATAGACTGATCAAGTTTATCTGAACTTTTACTACTATCAGTCTCCATACGGTTTAGTAATATGCTGTTCATTTACCTTAATTGAGTAATGTAGTTATCTAGGCCTACCAAGAGGTTGAGGCTTACCCACACTCTTATTTTTATTTTTATTTTTGGTTTATTAGCCTTAAAGGAGAAATTCCCAGTTGTGTAATAATTACACTGGTATAATATTGTGATGAGTTGTTTTAGCTTTCCTTAAAAAAGGTTTTAGTCGGTATGCTATGCGACCGGAGGGGGCTGCTAGACCCCCGCCACATTGCTGGCTCAGCACCTGACTTTGTCAGCTGCGCTTTCGGTAGTCTGTGCTCTCCGAACACAGGCCCGACCGAAACACGATGCTATATTGTCTCCCCCTGCTTTGTCTCCGTTCAGGGGGACACAATCTCTAACATCTACCCTATCTCACAGGTTCTTTTTCTTCGTTCTTTCCTTCCTTCTTTCTATTTTCTCTGCTTGTCTTTCCTTTAAGCTGTCTTGTTGCAGGAAGTCCTGGTTCATCTTTTTGGTGCTCGCACTTAAGCATGCTAATATCAATGGTCATTATGGCTTCACCTACTAACTCAGAAAATTTGACAATTATTTCTCATAACGTCCAAGGTTTTAACTCCCCCCACAAAAGAGCTAAAGCCTTTAAATACTACAAATCTTGTAAGGCTGACGTGGTTTGTCTACAAGAGACGAGGTTCTCGGTCTCTTCCCACCCTTCCTTCCTTAGCTACTATTACCCCCTGGTGTTAAACTCTTGTGCTAGGAAAAAAGTCAGAGGGGTCACGATAGCATTCCGCAGGGGTTTACCTTTCAAATGCACATTCCACATTGCTGACCCAACCGGGAGATATTTACTACTAGTGGGGACACTACATGATGTCAAAATTACTATAGTTTCCTATTATGCCCCAAACACCTTTCAAGAAAGGTTTCTATCTCATCTTCTACAAGTTATAAGTCACCATAGTGAAGGTATGTTGTTACTGTGTGGGGACACTAATGCTGTATTAAACGAGCTCTTAGATAGGTCCAGACCAAATAAGCGTTTAACCTCATCGCAACAACCAGGGTCCCCTAATCCTTCCGTGATTAACACACTTTTCCGTTCAGAAAATCTCTTTGATGTATGGAGAGAATTGAACCCGACAACACGTGATTATACCTTCTTTTCCAACCCACATAACAGTTTCTGTCGTATTGATTATTTTTTCCTTCAGCAGCACTTTTTGCCTAATGCACACAAAGCAAGGATTTTAACAGTCCCCTGGTCCGATCATAATCCAGTCTCAATTAACCTCTCATCCCTAGTGCCTAGGCGAACCAGTTATAAATGGCGCATGAATGACTCCCTCCTTTCTGACAAGACTATACTAGAGAAGCTTCACACTTACATACAAGAATATATAGAAGATAACCAAGATTCGGTAGCATCCCCCATCTCTTTATGGGAAGCTTTAAAAGTAACGATTAGAGGTCGTGTGATTGGATTAGCTTCATATAAAAAGCGACAGCGCCAGAAAGATATTTCAGAACTGACCAGTAAGCTTGAGGCGACTGAATCAGAATGGAAAGCCAACCCAAATGCTGCTTTAAAATCTGAAAGAGACCAACTTAGAACTCAACTTGACTTGAAACTTACTGACTCAGCTGAAAAACAATTGCACTGGCAGCGACATAAATACTACCGTTGGGCCAATAAATCACATACTCTACTCGCCAACAAACTCAAAAATAAAATATATAAACCCCCCACACTGTCAGTCCGCCTACCTAATGGACAAATCACTTCTGATCCCTCCAAAATAGTGACAGGATTTTATGATTTTCTAAAAGATCTATATGGTCCTCAACGAGATGCTAACCCCAGCGAAATTGATGCATTCCTGGAGGGGGGTCCCTCTTCCACGTGTCTCCTCTGCTCTGGCGGAGGCGCTTGGCAGAGATATTTCCCTAGAAGAAGTACAGTTGGCCATAAAATCTATTAAATCTGCTAAGACACCAGGCCCTGATGGCTTTTCAGGACTGTTTTACAAAAAAATCTCGGCGGCTCTGAGTCCCTTGCTGGTTTCTCTCTTTAATGCATACAAAAGGGGCCTTACCCCAAATGCCTACTCTCTTCAGGCTGACATTACAATGATACCCAAAGTAGACACAGATGTCCTAGAAGTCTACCAATTCAGGCCGATATCCCTTCTTAACATTGATAATAAACTCCTTGGGAAAATATTAGCAACTAGGATTAATACGTTCCTGGGGGATATAATTTATAGAGACCAGGTCGGGTTCGTACCAGGGCGACAAGCCTCAGATGCCACACTCAGAGCAATTGAAGTAATCGAGTTACTGCGAAACAGAAACATTCCAGGCCTGTGTCTTTCCTTGGATATATACAAGGCATTTGACACAGTGTCTTGGAGTTACCTGTTCAAGGTACTTGAGAGATGGGGACTAGGAAACCCTTTTATAACCTGGATCAAGGTTTTATATTCTGATCCAAAGGCAAAAGCACAATATGCAGGATATTCCTCCCCGCTTTTTAACATAACTAGAGGCACCCGTCAAGGGTGCCCACTAGTGTTGGGCGAACATCTAGATGTTCGGGTTCGGGCCGAACAGGCCGAACATGGCCGCGATGTTCGGGTGTTCGAGCCGAACTCCGAACATAATGGAAGTCAATGGGGACCCGAAATTTCGTGCTTTGTAAAGCCTCCTTACATGCTACATACCCCAAATTTACAGGGTATGTGCACCTTGGGAGTGGGTACAAGAGGAAAAAAAATTAGCAAAAAGAGCTTATAGTTTTTGAGAAAATCGATTTTAAAGTTTCAAAGGGAAAACTGTCTTTTAAATGCGGGAGATGTCTGTTTTCTTTGCACAGGTAACATGCTTTTTGTCGGCATGCAGTCATAAATGTACTACAGATAAGAGGTTCCAGGAAAAGGGACCGGTAACGCTAACCCAGCACCAGCAGCAGCACACGTGATGGAACAGGAGGAGGACGGCGCAGGAGGAGAAGGCCACGCTTTGAGACACAACAACCCAGGCTTTGCATGAGGACAAGAAGCGTGCGGATAGCAATTTGCATTTTGTCGCCATGCAGTCATAAATGTAATACAGATGAGAGGTTCAATAAACAATAAACAGTAATTGGTGTTGTCCAGAATGCGCACAATGCGTGGGTCGCGTTCAATGCAGTCCTAGGCCGAAGAGGTCATAGGCTAGGGTCACAAAAACCTGTTTATTTGGGCAATTTCAATGGTGGCGAGTCTGACGTACATAAATCGCAGCAATGGCCGTTAGCAACATCTGAATCTCACGAAATGTCTCATGCAGGTAGAAGACATATTGTTAGACTTGGGCTCCAAAGATGGGTTCCCTACATCTCTGCAAACCAGAGTTACAGGGCTCCAAATTTGGTAAAATCCCCCATAGGCTTTCATTGGGCCTCCTATTTACAGTTCCAAAATCTCACACCTTTTCAAAGGGCAATTGCTCAGCAGTGGCAAATTTTCTAGCATTGTAGGGACCCTTAGGGGGAACATGACTGGTGAGTTTCGGGCCCCTAGGCCAAAGAGGTCATAGCCTAGGGTCACAAAAACCTGTTTATTTGGGCTATTTCAATGGTAGTTATGCTGACGTACATAAATCTCAGCCATGGCCGTTAGCAACGTCTGAATTTCACGAAATGTCTCATGCAGGTAGAAGACATATTGTTAGACTTGGATTCCAAAGATGGGGTCCCTACATCTCTGCAAACCAGAGTTACAGGGGTCCAAAATTGGTAAAATCCCCCATAGGCTTCCATTGCCTCCCTATTTCACTTTCCAAAATCTCACATCTTTTCAAAGGGCAATTGCTCAGCAGTGGCAAATTTTCTAGCATTGTAGGGACCCTTAGGGGGAACATGACTGGTGAGTTTCGGGCCCCTAGGCCAAAGAGGTCATAGCCTAGGGTCACAAAAACCTGTTTATTTGGGCTATTTCAATGGTAGTTATGCTGACGTACATAAATCTCAGCCATGGCCGTTAGCAACGTCTGAATTTCACGAAATGTCTCATGCAGGTAGAAGACATATTGTTAGACTTGGATTCCAAAGATGGGGTCCCTACATCTCTGCAAACCAGAGTTACAGGGGTCCAAAATTGGTAACATCCCCCATAGGCTTCCATTGCCTCCCTATTTCACTTTCCAAAATCTCACATCTTTTCAAAGGGCAATTGCTCAGCAGTGGCAAATTTTCTAGCATTGTAGGGACCCTTAGGGGGAACATGACTGGTGAGTTTCGGGCCCCTAGGCCAAAGAGGTCATAGCCTAGGGTCACAAAAACCTGTTTATTTGGGCTATTTCAATGGTAGTTATGCTGGCGTACATAAATCTCAGCCATGGCCGTTAGCAACGTCTGAATTTCACGAAATGTCTCATGCAGGTAGAAGACATATTGTTAGACTTGGATTCCAAAGATGGGGTCCCTACATCTCTGCAAACCAGAGTTACAGGGGTCCAAAATTGGTAAAATCCCTCATAGGCTTCCATTGCCTCCCTATTTCACTTTCCAAAATCTCACATCTTTTCAAAGGGCAATTGCTCAGCAGTGGCAAATTTTCTAGCATTGTAGGGACCCTTAGGGGGAACATGACTGGTGAGTTTCGGGCCCCTAGGCCAAAGAGGTCATAGCCTAGGGTCACAAAAACCTGTTTATTTGGGCTATTTCAATGGTAGTTATGCTGGCGTACATAAATCTCAGCCATGGCCGTTTCCAAAGATGGGGTCTCTACATCTCTGCAAACCAGAGTTACAGGGCTCCAAAATTGGTAAAAATCCCCCATAGGCTTTCATTGGGCCTACTATTTACCGTTCCAAAATCTCACACCATTTCAAAGGGCAATTGCTCAGCAGTGGCAAATTTTCTAGCATTGTAGGGACTCTTAGGGGGATCATGACTGGTGAGTTTTGCCACTGCTGAGCCATTGTCCTTTGAAATGGTGTGAGATTTTGGAACGGTAAATAGTAGGCCCAATGAAAGCCTATGGGGGATTTTTACCAATTTGGAGCCCTGTAACTCTGGTTTGCAGAGATGTAGAGACCCCATCTTTGGAATCCAAGTCTAACAATATGTCTTCTACCTGCATGAGACATTTCGTGAGATTCAGATGTTGATAACGGCCATTGCTGCGATTTATGTACGTCAGACTCGCCACCATTGAAATAGCCCAAATAAACAGGTTTTTGTGACCCTAGGCCATGACCTCTTTGGCCTAGGGGCCTGAAACTCACCAGTCATATTCCCCCTAAGGGTCCCTACAATGCTAGAACATTTGCCACTGCTGAGCAATTGCCCTTTGAAAAGATGTGAGATTTTGGAAAGTGAAATAGGGAGGCAATGGAAGCCTATGGGGGATTTTACCAATTTTGGACCCCTGTAACTCTGGTTTGCAGAGATGTAGGGACCCCATCTTTGGAATCCAAGTCTAACAATATGTCTTCTACCTGCATGAGACATTTCGTGAAATTCAGACGTTGCTAACGGCCATGGCTGAGATTTATGTACGTCAGCATAACTACCATTGAAATAGCCCAAATAAACAGGTTTTTGTGACCCTAGGCTATGACCTCTTTGGCCTAGGGGCCCGAAACTCACCAGTCATGTTCCCCCTAAGGGTCCCTACAATGCTAAAAAATTTGCCACTGCTGAGCAATTGCCCTTTGAAAAGATGTGAGATTTTGGAACTGTAAATAGGAGGCCCAATGAAAGCCTATGGGGGATTTTACCAAATTTGGAGCCCTGTAACTCTGGTTTGCAGAGATGTAGGGAACCCATCTTTGGAGCCCAAGTCTAACAATATGTCTTCTACCTGCATGAGACATTTCGTGAGATTCAGACGTTGCTAACGGCCATTGCTGCGATTTATGTACGTCAGACTCGCCACCATTGAAATTGCCCAAATAAACAGGTTTTTGTGACCCTAGGCTATGACCTCTTCGGCCTAGGACTGCATTGAACGCGACCCACGCATTGTGCGCATTCTGGACAACACCAATTACTGTTTATTGTTTATTGAACCTCTCATCTGTATTACATTTATGACTGCATGGCGACAAAATGCAAATTGCTATCCGCACGCTTCTTGTCCTCATGCAAAGCCTGGGTTGTTGTGTCTCAAAGCGTGGCCTTCTCCTCCTGCGCCGCCCTCCTCCTGTTCCATCACGTGTGCTGCTGCTGGGTTAGCGTTACCGGTCCCTTTTCCTGGAACCTCTTATCTGTATTACATTTATGACTGCATGCCGACAAAAAGCATGTTACCTGTGCAAAGAAAACAGACATTTCCCGCATTTAAAAGACAGTTTTCCCTTTGAAACTTTAAAATCGATTTTCTCAAAAACTATAAGCTCTTTTTGCTAATTTTTTTTTCCTCTTGTACCCACTCCCAAGGTGCACATACCCTGTAAATTTGGGGTATGTAGCATGTAAGGAGGCTTTACAAAGCATGAAAGTTCGGGTCCCCATTGACTTCCATTATGTTCGGAGTTCGGCTCGAACACCCGAACATCGCGGCCATGTTCGGCCAGAACCCGAACATCTAGATGTTCGCCCAACACTACACGTGACCCGTTCGGCCAATCACAGCGCTAGCCGAACGTTCGGGGAACGTTCGGCCATGCGCTCTTAGTTCGGTCATATGGCCGAACAGTTTGGCCGAACACCATCAGATGTTCGGCCGAACTCGAACATCACCCGAACAGGGTGATGTTCTGCAGAACCCGAACAGTGGCGAACACTGTTCGCCCAACACTAGTGCCCACTGTCACCTATTTTATTTATATTGGCAATAGAGCCGCTAGCCCTGACTATACGTCAGAAACGGGGCATCCAGGGGGTGGAGGTGGCGGGGGTCCAGCATAAACTTAATTTATTCGCTGATGATCTTTTGTTGTTTCTCACGGAACCTGCCTCTTCTATCCCTGAATTGCTCTCAGTGTTGTCTGGGTTCTCTAGAGTTTCAGGTCTGAAAGTAAACCCCCAAAAATCACAGCTTCTCAATATAACACTAGACCCAGACACCTGCCAGTATATAAAAGCTAGATTTCCATTCACATGGTCCAATAACTCAATAGAATACCTGGGTATAAACCTCACAGCCAATTATAAGACACTGTTCCATTACAACTATTACCCCCTTGCCAAACAAATATCTCAATACTTGATGCAGTGGTCCTCTTATAATCTCTCCTGGTTGGGTCGGATAAATGCTATCAAAATGACACTGTTACCTAAAATACTATATTACTTTCGAATGCTACCGGTCCGTGTTCCCCCACACTTTGTACGCTTACTACAGTCAAAGTTGTTTAAATTTATATGGAATAACTCTCGCCCCAGGATCCCCAAATCCACTATGTATATCCATAGGACTAAAGGGGGTTTAGGAGTTCCCAACCTAAGTAATTATTACCAAGCAGCTCAACTGACCCATCTCATTGATCTTTATAAAGGTCCCAAGATGCCTACCTGGATTCTGTTTGAGATCCCAGCCGCATCTCCACAATCAGTACAAACCCCCCTATGGCTTCCTAAACAACTAAGGCCTAAATCTCTAGGGACAGTGTTCCAACACTATCTATCAGTTTGGGATTCTATCCGCTTTTTAAAAGGTCTTATGTCACCTTCTCGGCCTCTGATGTCCTTTATAAATAATCCATTATTCACTCCTGGTTACAAGAGTCCAAATAACTTTAAATGGTGGAGGGAACGCGGACTAGAACAAGTTAAATCACTTCTAGGATGCTCTGAGATTTTCTCCTGGAGAGATCTACAAGAAAAATACCAGATCCCTCCCATTGAGAAATTCCGTTATTTGCAACTCAGACATTGGCTTTCCTCCCTTCTTCCATCTCAGACCCAATTTCCTATTTCCCTGACCAGATTTGAAAATCTCTGTATGCATAATCCTTTTGCAAAAGGGGTTCTGTCCGACCTTTATGCAGCTCTAACAGACCCATCACCATCCTTCTGCCTTGGCTATGTAACTAGATGGGAGTCAGATTTGAAGGGAGGAAGGCCAAAGGAGGATTGGGAAGAGACCTGGAACATAATCCCTAAGCTATCACTTAATTTGGCGATAGTGGAATCATCCTACAAGATCCTCTTAAGATGGTACTGGGTGCCAGCAAGATTGGCTCACATTCCAGGAACAGGCGAAAGCATGTGTTTCAGGGGGTGTGGGGTTAAGGGTGATCTACTCCACATATTTTGGTCTTGCACCATGCTCTCTAGACTATGGTCAAGGGTATTCAGAATGCTCCAAGCCTTATTTCACAAAATAATCCCAAGAGACCCTTGGATAGTCCTGCTACATGGTAAAATAGACTCCCTTAACAAATCACAAAGAACACTAACCCACTTTATATTTGCTGCAGTGACACAGACAATAGCACGTGCTTGGAAAACTCAATTTGTATAATTTGAAGAAGTTAAACAGAGAGTGACGACCTCTATGACACAGGAGCATTTGGCGGCTATATTAGATGATAAGGTAGATAAGTATTGCAAGATTTGGGACCCTTGGAAGTTGTATATAGGTTTATCCTAAATCACTAGACCACTTTGTCTTGATGGTGCTTATATGGAACCAGTCTTCCTGCTCTCTCCTCTTTCACTCTCCTTCTTCTTTCCTCCTTTCCTTTGCTTTACTTCCTTCTCTCTGTTCTTTATGTTGTCTCCCGGAAACCCGGGATCCAGTTGTTTGATTTCAGTCTATAGTAGGCATGTCAGCCCGAGTCTAGGACCACTAATGATCCGTTTTTGAAATATAGAATGAGAGGCCTTTGGCAAGACTCATGTGTCCCTGCACTCTTCTTGTGGACTTTACCTCTACAAATGCCTACATTGTAATAGACACATCTTGTTGTACAATTGTATTGGTGCATTATGTTGAGCTTTTCTATTTCTTTGAAAATAATAATAAAACATTTTGAAACAGAAAAACAGACTGAAAAGTCAGTTTTGCGTTGTAGTGTGATCCGAGTCTAAATCATCCACCATGGGTGAATCAAATTCTTACTGCTGAGGGACATGCAGATGCAAAAAATGTAATTTGGATCAGTTAGGCCCATTATGCTTGACTTTCCCAAAAATTGGTCTTAGGCCTATGATCGACAGATACGGTAATCATGGTGTGGATTCAATTTTGAGCCCCTCCAGGGACAGTTAGTGACAAAACTATTTACCTCTTAAAACATTGTAGAAGATGTCAGTGTAATATAAATAAATAATAAATAAAAAACTGAAATAAAAATGCAAAGAAGTATAACTCTCCAAGTCTAGAAAATAATGTCTGAAATGGTTTGTAAATCAATGATATGTAATATATTTTATAATTATTCTTTTTAGTTACCAAAACTGGAGTTGCATATTACGTTTTAGGTGATATTGAACCATTTCCACCTTTGTTTACACTTCTGTCCAGCAATCTTTTTGGTCCAGACAATAGGGATTTGACTAAGTTTTAGATCAGTGACTTCCTTCAAGGACAATCTATCTGAAGTATGTGCTTTTCTTTCCTTTTTTTTTAGAAACATATTGTGATATTTGTATTCCATTCAACAATGTCTTTGCTATTCCCCAGAAGATAAAAGATTATTTGTCAATTAACTGAGATTCTTTCAGATGAAGGTTGAGCTGCATATCGTCAGGGTCACACAAGGGCATGCAAGTTTGATTATTACCAGTGTTCAATAAAGTGCCCCATTGGTCACACTTATACAATCATCTCCATGGACACAGTTCTGGGTAAACCTTAAGCTGGCTTTTAAGCTACGTGTGTAAAAAATAAAAATGCTTGACCAGCTGTAATTAATGCTTACTACAGGCTTTGAGAATTAATCCACTAGATGCAGACATTAGCTTCTACTCATCCATGTTCAGATTGCTAATTATACTTTCCTTATATTTGTATTATTATGTTATATTTTATTTTACTTGTTGGGGCTTCATGAATGGTTGGCAGTATGGTTTATTTGTATGCTGTTATTTTATACTGGGGTGTCCTGTATTCTTTCAGGAGGAAAGGAGCCCCCATAGTGCATCATGAGGGTCAACTTTGACCCTCTACATCACAGTCAGCAGGCACATTGTAGCCAATCAGGCTACACTCCCTCCTGGAGGCCCTCCCTTCCTTATAAAAGGCAGCAAGCGTTAGGCATTGGACTCTCTCGTGTGCCTGCAGTAATTAGAGAAGGAAAAGCTGCTGAAGACTCTCATATGGAAAGATTAGTTAGGCTCTTGTAGGCTTCTTAGCTTGCTCCTTGCTGACTCTTATTGCTAAAAAAGCACCCCTCAATGGCTCTTTTGAGAGCTAATCTTGTTCTTGTGATCTATTTTTTTTTGTGTGTGTCCCACTGACACTTGTGTTGCATAGACAGCCTTGGTAATTCCTACTGTGTGTGCCACTGCCAGGCCCAGCACATTCAGTGATTACTATCTGTGTGTGTGACAGGTGCACATTGTAATACCCATCACTGCATATACCTACCTACCTGTTGTTCACAGTGCACCCACCTACCTACATGAGCTGATTGCACGCAGTGTCACTGTGCCTGTATGGTACCTGTCTGTATGTGACAGGTGCACATTGTAATACCCACTGCATATACCTACCTGTTGTTCACTGTCCACCCACCCACCTACGTGAGCGCATGCAGTGTCACTGTGCCTGTCCGGGAACCTGCCTGTGTGTGACAGATGCACATTGTAATAACCACTGCATATACCTACCTGTTGTTCACTGTGCACCCACCCACCTACGTGAGTGCACGCAGTGTCACTATGCCTGTCCGGTACCTGTCTGTGTGTGACAGGTGTACATTGTAATACCCACTGCATATACCTACCTGTTGTTCACTGTGCACCCACCCACCTACATGAGCGCATGCAGTGCGATATACCACTCTGTGCAAACCCGTTAACTGCACCTGTGTGACTGCACATTGTATTAGTCAAGTCAGTGCATACCTTTCACTTCATCCCCCCGATATGGACAAAACAGACAAAACAGGTAGAGGCAGAGGTAGAGGCAGACCCAGAGGAAGGCCACCCAGCAGGTCTGTGCGAGGTCGTGTTGAAGTGATTTAGTGCGGCCCTGGACCAAAGTACAGTGCTCAGAAGAAGGCACGTCCCATGAACTCCCAAGATTGTCAGGACGTGGTTGACTATTTATCACAAAACACCTCATGTTCCGCAGCCACCAGCACTACTACAAGCACCACAGCCGCTGCATTTGACACTTCGCAGGAGTTAATTGGTGGGGAATTAACTGATTCACAGCCATTATTGTTACAACTAGATGAAGGCTAAGCAAGTTACACCCCCTCATATGTCTGAGTTAGGCGGCGACACTATGGATGTTGGTGCAGTTTTGGAGGTGGAAAATTAAGGAACCAACTTCTCATAATGCGTTACATAAGTTTATTAATTGAAGCCCATAGAAAACCCCATACCCAGAATACCTCCCCCCTAAAAACAATGCCTGCTGACTTGGAGCGCTCCTCACATCCAATCACTCCACACACATGCAACCAATGTCCTTGGCCAGTAAGCTAATGACCGTAGAAGGGCCCAACTACTATGAACACGTATCTTCATGGGATGGAATCATATGATGGAAACAACACTCCTTACGCAGCACTCTGCAGTATCCACAATGATAGCTTCATCCATATGAGACAGCTCACTGTAAGGCTTGCACAACACAATTCGTCATGACAGTGTAACGTGAGCCAGCACTCTACGACATATACAAAGTCCGTGACTTCCAATGCTGCAGCCGCAGCCCTTACCCAGTCTTCATAAACCCCTTCTCATACCTTCATCCAGCACGGCTTGTATCCGCGGTGTCCCGCGGTATACGCTGCCCTTACTTGTTTGTGTCCAGAGGTAACGGGGTGAACTGATGCTGGCCGGCCAGAGTATGGTCACATGTGCGAGCAGGAGGATGCCAGACTAACACACTCTCGCTCCGGAGGCCTGTAACCATGCCTGCATATGCGTTACGCATTTTTGGAGGTGTCTGAGGCAAGCGAAGCTGGGCAGGATGATTATGATGATGACGATGATACGGATACCACGTGGGATCCTAAGAGACAAGATGACCAAGGGGACAGTTCAGAGGGGGAGCCTGAGAGAAGTAGGAGGAGATGAGTTGCTGAAAGAAGTAGGGGGAGCTCGTCATCAGAAACAGCTGGTGGCAGTGTCCGGCATCAGCCAACATGCCCTTCAACGTCAGCTGCTGATACCACCATAGTGCCATCACCCCAGGGGGGCACAGTGGTTTGAAAATTTTTTAGTGTGCCGTCCGTAGATCAGAGCAATACCATCTGTTCTCTCTGCCTCCAAAAATTGAGCCGTAGACAGGCCAACACCCACGTAGGGATAACTACCTTATGAAGGCACCTGCAGAAAAGGCACAAACTGCAATGGGAAGAGCACCTGAGCAAAAGCAGCACACAAAAGCAAAGCCACCCTCCTTCTCCTCTTCCTCCTTCAGGTGCAGCATCTTCAGTCACTTTCTCCCTTGCACCTTCACAGCCACCCTCCTTCACTCTGCCTCTGCCCTTGAGCGGTTCCTGCTCCTCTGCCCACAGCAGCCAGGCGTTCGTGAAGGAAACCTTTGAGCGGAAGAAGCCAATTTCTGCCAGTCACCCCCTTGCCCGGCATCTGATAACTGGTGTGGTGGAACTGTTAGCTTGCCAGCTGTTACCATACAAGCTGGTGGACTCTGAGACCTTCCGTAAATTTGTGGCCATTGGGACACCGCAGTGGAAGATACCAGGCCGCAATTATTTCTGTAAAAAGGCCATACTCAAACTGTACTAGGCAAGTTGTGTCATGTCTGGCACACAGTGTTGGGTCAAGGGTCCACCTGACCATGGATGCCTGGTCTGCCAAGCATGGTCAGGGCAGGTACATTACTTACACAGCCCATTGGGTCAACCTGGTGACCGATGGCAAGCAGCGAGTACATGGCTGTGCAGCGGGCCAACTTGTGACACCTCCATGGCATGCAGGCAGGCCTCCTACCACCTCCTCTCCTTCTCCTCCTACTCCTCATGCTACATCCTCTTCGCTATCATCCTCCTCCTTGGCTGAGTGGCAGTTCAACTCTACTGGTGCTGCAATCTCCTCTCCAGCTACACAGCCCCATCTCCCCAGGGCCTATGCTGCATGCCAGGTACGACGGTGTCACGCCATCTGGTGCGTGTACATGCCTGCCTAATTTTTCTGGCTGCACTGCAGCTGCAACAACAAAACAAAAGGCATGTACATGTGCCCATTCCCCTTCGTGATCATTACCTTGCCGCGGTGAAGGGGCTTGCATATCACAATGATGCAATGACCGCTGGCTATATGAGTGTCTCGGGGGGTGGCACACCAAAGATAATAAGGTCGTGGCTTCATTGTGGACAGACCAAATTCGATCAGCTGGACAGTCACTGTTCTGTCATTCAGCTACCTCAGCCCGGCGACCATATGGGCTGGAAAGCTGACATCACCTGCACTCTCGTCATGGTGTGCACCAGTCCAGCATGGCCATCACTACACAAACAGCTGTTTGCAGTCACTGCATACCTTTTACTCCATCTTTGACTGCACATTGTATTATACCCGGCAGTCAGTGCATACCTTTTTATTGAATGGATGTCAGACTTGCCCTCCATAACAGATTCTCGTTAAAGGTAGTACAGTCTATCAGTGTCATTACAGCAGGGCCTTGAACGTCCTCCTGTATTGTTATTTTTGGTCACTACCTCGGGACGTGCATGCCATGCCTGCTGCCTTGCTTGGATGTGTGGTAGCTGTTCCTGCTCCTTTGCCCACAGTGTGCCTGCTGCCTTTCTTAGGATGTGTGGTGGTGGTAGCCGTTTCTTAGGCTCCTACTCCGGACCGGAATCGAACCAGGATTCCCCAGCCATTACCCGTGGTCACTATGCTACTGGGAAAGTACCATATAACGTTTCACACAGATGAATGAATGGCACACTTGCCCTACATAACACATTCTTGGCAAATTCTTTCGATGTGGTTCGTCTTGCGCTGGGTCAAGGGTCCATCTGACCACAGATGCCTGGTCTGCAAAGCATGGTCAGGGCAGGTACATTACTTATACAGCAAATGGGTCCTTACTTGGATGTGCGGTGGTGGTAGCCAGTTCTCAGGCTTCCACTCTGGACTGGAATCGAACCCTGATTCCTCGGCCATTACCCGTGGTCTCTCACAATGGCAGACTTGCCCTCCATAAAAGATTCTCGTTGCAGGTACTTAACAGCAAGCAGAACAAGTATTTAAAAAAATAGATGTAAGTTTTAACAATGGTAGAGAAAGAACCGGAAAGTTGACAAGGCAGTCAAACATTACCTGACATCACTGAGTGAGGAAGAGCAATCTTGCCACGGTGCGCACCAGTCCAGCACGGCCGTCACTACGCAAACAGCTGTTTGCGGTGCGTTACACAGTGAGTTTGGTGTGTCAGTGTGAAGCAGTACTCTAATTACACTCCCTAATTGATGTATACACATGCAAGATGTTTTAAAGCGCTTTAGGCCTGCAATTTAGCATTCAATGTGATTTCTGCCCTTAAAACGCTGCTTTGCATCAATTCCAGATTTTTCCCTGGGACTTTTGGCATATATCCCACTCCGCCATGCCCCCCTCCAGGTGGTAGACCCATTGAAACATCTTTTCCATCACTTTTGTGGCCAGCATAAATGTTTCTAGTTTTGAAAGTTTGCCTCCCCATTGAAGTCTATTGCGGTTCGCGATATTTCTCGCGCGAATTGAACGTTTGGCGAAGGTTTGCGAACCTAAAATCGGAGGTTCAGGCCATCTCTATTTAACACAGCTGTTTTTATGGAGGTTTTGTTTTTTATAACAAAAACTGTACTTTCATCTATATACAAATAAGTAAATAAACAAATAATTGAAAAAATAGAGGAGGCTGCTGAAAACTCCAAAATTTCATGAGACTGTAATTTACCTTTGCAATAAAATTGGGAGATATTCCAATAATAGAAGAGACAGAGTAAATACTGCCAGAATTCAGGAGACAGGACTATATAAAAATTAGTGATGATAGTAATGTGTTAATTCTTTGCATATGCAAACTCTTATGTCAAAAATATTTTGAATGGCCTTTTCCTGACAATCCTCTTTGGGCTGCGGTAATCCCTGCTGCTTGTGCACCTTTTTATACCACACTGTCCCTCCCACATAACTTGCTATTAAGGTGCTTTGATGCAGCACTTTGGGAACAATCAACTTCTTATGCAAAATGTCGGTTAGCACAATCACTAACAGGCAGCATTGAAGAGTAGAGGAGAAGACCAATTGCAGGTATTTATCTTTGATGTGCTTCTCTGCTATTCAGTGGAAGGGAGAAAGGTAGGCCCCCTTAGCCCCTGGGCCCACCTACAAATTCCAGAGTTGTGGGAGCTATAATTATGCTATTGATTGCTACTGTAATATCTTTTCCCAGAGGTATACATCTCCTTATGTCAAACCTCTCACTGCCTGGAATAGGGCACGTCTGCTGCAAACAATTTTTTTTCCCAGAAGCAACCTCTTACCAAATGCCCATCATGAAATATCTCTTGTGTGAGGTAGATAGGCACCTATTTCAAACTCCTCAAGGACTACAATTTTTTTCTGTCACCTTAAAGCATGCCAATTATGCAGCTGTCACTTATCTTCTTAGCGTTGACTGCTTGTCACTTATTTTTCTACCCCTGACGTGTCTTAAATTTTCTTTATTGTCATTTCTGGTAATATCTATAATTTTATAAAAATGATATAATTTATTTTGGTGAGAGAGTCACAGGTATGCTAGAAACTTCTGTGGTTTTGTCACAGGTCAGGAAAACGGGGCAAACTATGTCTGTTACTCATCCGGTTGTTAAGATCTGGGTGACAGCTGATAGTTACAAGACCATGTGTGTGAAACAGGAGAAGTAGGTAGATAAGTTCTCATGGCTCAGACCAGAGGGCAGGGAAGATAGCAATTGGAATACTGGTAAATAAGCTGACGGCTAATGTCTGACCCTCTACTAGGAACATATTTCTCCGTTTTGAAGGCAATCTTCTATTAATCGCCTTCATGGAAACAAATGATCAATTTAGAAAAGACATTAGCCCCCTGGAGAGTTGATGGAATGGTTCAGAAATTAAAAGCAATGGATACTTGTTTTTAATGCCAATTTTGTGGAAGCCTCTCTAGCCAATGCAATAAAGTGGAGATCTGTATTTCTTCTGCATAATCCCCCCCAAAAAAACCTTTCAAATTCTCCTGGATGTAATCAGACATGGCTTGCGTCTCTGAAATTGAGATAGGGCAAAACTTGCTATGCGAGACAGAGTTGGGCAACAAGTCTATGGTGCAATCACACAGAGGTAGAGTATTTGTTTATTTTATTTTTTTTTTGCAGAAAATAACTGCACAATCCAAGTGTAGTAACTCTGTTCGAGGTATGGGTACATTATTCAATAGGCAGAAAGGTTGAACTTTAACTTCAAGCAAACGTTCCTGGAAACAGGTATTACTAGTTGATGTTCCTGAAATCTAATTTCCTGGAGCCAGAGCAGCCACAGCAGAACAGGATTAAGGGCCTTAGGAATGATGTAGAAGGAGAAGATGATGTTAAGAGTATAGCTAAGTATTTCACTCAATGGGGCATGGCTGAATCAAGCACTCTTTATTTAAAACTTAGAGAGATTTACAAAACTCTTGTATTGTGTCACTGAGTTCCAATGCTTCCTGCAGAGTGTCGAATAGCATTGTGATTGTGGGTGTGGTAGGGGTTCTGATGCAGTGGATTATATATTTGTCTGCTGAAATTGATCTGTGATTTTTTTGAGCTACCTGTGACTACTAGAGGGGCAGAATGAGGTACCAGTGACATTTGGTTTTCCCCCATTGGGAGAACTGTGCGTAATATGTGTCTTTTCTGGGGCTTCCTGTGGCTATAGATGAGTCTCTAGTTGCCTGTGAGTAGAGGGGTTACCTATGACAAATGAGAAGTCCCTGCAAAAGCTGGACTGCTGCTTTTGAATGCTTTGGGCTACCTGTAATAATTAGAAAGGTGGGAAGAGGAGTGACTACAATTGGAAAAGTGTCTCTGAAGGACAAATGATTGTATCATCAAAACAACAACGTCAATCATCAATAAATACTGCATAAGAATAACATTAACAAAATTTGCAAGAATTAATCAATCAGCACAAACATAATGAAGTGCTAACAGGTTCAATCAGTGGAAAGTTCTACCCTAATTTACTTAATAAATTGCAAATGCAAGAAAAAGGCAACACTCAGTCTATTTGGGTAGGATATAACAAAGTGTGAAATCAATAACTAGTATTGGACCCAACAGCACCTTACGAGTATCGCAAATGATCAGCCTGTATTCATTTATCCATCTAATGCTGGTTATTACTTTAGCCCTATTATAGATTCTACCCAAATAAGCTTGTAGTGTTGCCTTTTTCCTGCATTTGCAGACATTAGCAGAGATCTTTCCACCGATTGAGCCTGTTGGCACTTTATTATTTATTTGGTTATTGGTGAATTCTTGCACATTTTTAATTATAAATCTCAGATGATATTTATTGATGCTGGCCTGACAATCATGTAATAATTTCTGTGTATACTATATGGATTTCCTATATACTGTCTAACCTTGTGTTCATATTAGATTATATCTTTTTTGCAATTACTAATGATGGCCTTCCTACTTCCTTGAATAATGTTTTAAGTGTTTTTTTTTTTTTTTCATTTCCACAATTGTGTATTTTGCCCCAATCTATGGCAATATCCAATATACTGCAAGCATTGCCCTGACATATCTACTTTCACTATTTCATTTTTACCAAAGAAATGACAGATGGAATCTGATTTGCTCCAGGAGACACAGGCACTTCCCTAGCTTTCAGCTCATTATAACTTCAAGAAACAAGAAGAATATTATATAATTGGTTTAAAATCAGGTATGTTAAGGATCAATCACTGTTCTTTTTTTACATAACTCCCATAAGAATGCCTCATATCTGGGTATGCTAAATACACTGGCTTTTCCCTGCAATATTTTAATTAATTTGGGTGAGCTGACATTGATCTCTGTCATGCCATGCTTATTTAAGAAAACATGATATTATTACTATTGACCAGGTTTATTATAAATCTAACTCGGCGTGGTTCCTCAATCAATCTGGATTTGTCTTGGTTCAAATTAATCACATTTGCTGTGTGGGATCATTTCTTTCATTTGAATTTCATTATTTTCTATCCAAGTACATGGCTGCAACATGGCAATTGCCCTTTTACACTGATATGGGCAACACACCACAGTTCTTGTAATTTAATACTTGACCTCCAGATTGCAATTTAACCTTGTTTAAAAATGCTACTTTTTATGAGAATTATTCATTATACCTATTAAAATTCACACTTCCTAGTAAATAAAGCCAGATATTATTGTAATTTTTCATTTACTCGAACAAGATTAATGGTAGGGATCTGCAGTGCCAGTGTTTTGAATCTTTTCTGCATTCACTTTAGTTAAATATATAATAGAAAATGTATATGTTAGATTGTTTTTTTTTTCCCTTTTAGTTGTTTTGCGTTTTTTTTAACCTTTTGTATTTTCTGTGAACCTCTCGGCAGGTATAATTCTATCAGGGCTCAGGGGCAGCATATTTAGCATAGAGCACATGTACAGTGTGCTTACATGCATTGTAAGCACAACAATAAGCTGGAAGTAATTAAAAGATCTAATTCCAGTTTCATTTTTATAAATGCATTTCATGGAAATTATATTAATGAGGTGTTTTAATTTTTATTGCCTTTTAGTTCAGTAGAAAACCAAAATGTATAGCTGCAACAGCTTGTAGACTCCCACATCCGTACTGTCAACAACAGAAAGCCTCTTCACTGTCCTTCCTACTTCCACCCTTTACATTAGATTAGATGTTCCTATTGCACACATGCCTTTCTATTGACCAAAAGCTTATTCATTGGCTCAATAGGGATAAAGAGGCACCCAAGTGAATATAAAAGTTAAAAACTGTAATAAAAACAGAAAAGGTTGAGGTGGCTAACCTCAATGATGACAGTCACAAAAGACAAAAATGAGTTTATTTTTGCACAGACAACACATTTCATGGGTCACAGTCCGCTTCCTCAGGCCAATAACCCTATAACATGAACTGCATCTCTAACTTAGCTGAAGAGGGAAGAGCAAAGAGAAAGTGTTGAGAGACCTTGGAGCATGTTGAGCAGTGTGGACATGGCCATCAATAATCTGCTTTATCTGTAAGTTTCTATTTTTAAATTGAAAAACCCCCAAAAATCTAATTTTTTGCAGCATTTAAAGAGAACCCGAGGTGGTTTAAAAATCCTATTAGGACACAGAGGCAAGTGCTGTATACAATGAGCAGCCTCTGTGTTCTTACAGACTGTCTCCAGCCCCCCCCCCCTGGCTCTGCTGTCCCCCATAAAAAAAAACCCACCAGGCTAGTGACACGCAGATTGTTGCTAGCCGGCTGTTTATCTAAGGCTGTCAGTCACCGCTGCTCCCCCACCTCCTATATAGTGCGGCTCCCCGCTTGTGTCCCTTCCCTCCCCTCCCTGTAAGCTTCCTCCAATCATTTTATAATTGCATTTGTATTAAATGCAATTGTAAACATGGAATTTGAACTAGCAAATTAAAGGAACTAGACGTATGTAGTGACAGGCAACTGTTATTTAAATTGTTGGAGAAGAGTCCAGTTGGGCTTTATATGTATAGTATGCAAACCCAGCTCTTTTCCAAACCCTAAAACCCAGACATAGCTGTAATGATTGGTGTCAGCACACAGAGAGAATCTGATTATTGGTGATCAGCAGAATCACCGACAATACAGATGTATACCTGATTATTGATGATCTGCAGAATCACCAATAATACAAGTATGACTAACCTCTGGACACCTGATAGAGAGTAAGTGTTTGGTGCAGCAGTAGAGTATCTCCCGTGGGGCGGGAGATACTGGTGACTTAGAGCAGGGACCACTTGAGGAGCAGGTGGTCCTTGGCTGTGTGGGAACTATCTCCTAAGAGAGGGGATAGAGATAATCTGGCAGCCAGTGATTCCCTGGTAAACTGGGAATCAGACTATACTGCAGCCAGAGGACTCCTAAGAGATAGAGCCCCAGGCTGTACTGCAGGAAGGACCCTCTGAGGAGCAGGAGGTCCCTGCAGCTAACTGACACTTGGTGGAATAGTGTCACAGGTAGTACAGACAGAATGAACACTCAAGGGGTGAGTGACAGCCAGAAGGGTCGGCCAGGCCAGGTCGGCAAAACACGAGCAGATAAGGTACAGAGACAGTAGGCTGATTCGGTAACCAGGTACAGGCAGGGTTTGGCAACAGGTAGGCAGATATGCAGAGGTACCGAATCAGAGAGCAGGAGAGAGGTCGACAGAGCTAATGGTCATAACAGATATAGAGCAGAGTCCTAGTCTGGGGTGTGAGGTCCGTGGTCTCAACACCCAGGAACTGGTCTAACGTATAACACCGCAATGACACAGTAATCCTAAGCTTGGGTGTGAGGTCCTTGGTCACAACACCCAGGAACTGGTCTAAAGTATAACACAGCAATGACACAGTAATCCTAAACTTGGGTGTGAGGTCCTTGGTCACAACACCCCGGAACTGGTCTAAAGTATAACACAGCAATGACACAGTAATCCTAAGCTTGGGTGTGAGGTCCTTGGTTACAACACCCCGGAACTGGTCTAAAGTATAACACATGCGTAATTTGGCTAAGTGTGAATTCCCAGGTCCACCTGGTTCTAACACACTGTGGGATCTGACTATGGTCTGAGTGCTCACACGTATGTATTCGCAACAGCAGACAACCTGAGACTGACCAGTGAGATCTATATATAGTGTGGCGCTCCTCGGCGCCACCCAGCGCCACTCAGCCAATGAAAGACTGCGCTGGGATCAGCTGACCAACCTGATCAGCTGATTCCTCTCCTCCTGGCATAAAGGTCCTGCCTCCCGATGCGCGCACGCGTAGCTCTCCATCTGTGTGTACTAGAAGGCTCAGACAAACCAGACGCATGCTGCTGTGCGGAAACCGCCGGTCTGAACATGGAGACAGCCACCCTGCTGCCAGACTGCGCGGCGGCATCTCCACAATCCATTGCAATAGCATTGACAAAAGAGAAAACATATATTTTTAATTAATTATGTATACATGATCAGTCTATCACCTTCAAGCTCTTTTCTGTTGACACGACACCACATTCCAAGACAAAAATGTGGTGCCATTTAGCCCCTCAAAGTGCCCTCTATGAAAGGGGAATGATCTGGACTGCTATGGCCTGTAGGATGAGTGCAGAAAAGCCATGGCCTGTGACTGCCAGATACTGAAGCTTGCAAAAGAAAACCTAGTCAACTAGGTTAAGAAGAAAACACAAGCAACATTCAAATAGCCTTGGGTTCAGTATTAAACAAAACAAAAAGTATGACAGTTTTATGCTCTTATTGTTTCTGGAGTGCTGAGGGTGTGAGAGAGAGTCATTTAATAAGAGCACAAGATAAAAAGAGCCCAGCATGGCATCATTTTATCAGCAATTTGGCCAGAGATGCAGTAATTGCAGTTACATCTGCGGGAGCGAAGTTATTTTATTGGCAATTAGGCAAGAGGAGCAGTTATTGTGGCTATGACTGCAGGTTGGAGAGCAGTTCAGTGGCAGCAAAGCAGTGGCTGGATAGTGTAACGATTAAGAGCTCTGCCTCTGGCACAGGAGACCTGGGTTCAAATCTCGTCTCTGCCTGTTCAGTAAGCCAGCACCTATTCAGTAGGAGACCTTGGGCAAACCTCCCTAACACTGCTACTGCCTATAGAGCGCATCCTAGTGGCTGAAGCTCTGGTGCTTTGAGTCTGCCAGGAGAAAAGCAAAATTTAAATGTTCTGCCTGTAGGTGCTTTATCATCATAATTTAGCAGTGGGCACTGCTACATGATCGTAATTTAGCAGTGCTCAGTTATTGGGTTAGTGTTAGGGATATACACGGGAGAGGGTAGTGGGGGTTTAATTTAGCAACACCAGGTTATCGGGTTAGTGTTAGGCATGTATAGGGGGGAGTTAGTGTTAGGAATAGGTAAGCAGGTTAGTGTTAGGCATATGTGGGGGGGAGATTAGTGTTAGGAATAGGTAAGGGGGGTTAGTGTTAGGCGTTTGAGTGAGAATTAGGTTGCAGAGAGGGATAGTAGATATTGGGATAATTGCTGATATTCTAATATCAGGTACTAGGGATAGTAGAAGATCATTAAAGAGGAGCTGTTAGGTATAAGGTCTCAGAGAAAATAAACACATATATCAGTAGCTAAAGATTGGCTGTACTTACATTACATATGCATTTCACTGTCCACGTTTGGATTTCACAGAATTTGTATATAGTATATGCAGAGATAGATGCTCCTGACAGCTCATGGCAGGCTCCATGTTTTTCTGTCAAATGTGTCGTCATGTCCTGCCTGCTTCCTGATCACAGAAAAGCTCGTACTGAATAACACAGTGTGCAGTGAATATTAATGAGCCATGTGGCTAGGAACAATAGCTGACTCCTGCAGTGTACTCTGCCCGGAGATTTATCAGTGCTACGCACTGGACTGATTACAAGCTGCTGTAACGTCTTATTAGCAGCCGAGGGGAGGGCTCCAGAATGCTTTGCAGTATAGTATGCGGCTTGCGTCCTCTTGGGTCTATAACAGTTTTGCTGATAAGCACACATCAAAGGTAAGAGAGATTTTTATCTTCACTAATGCCTTTCTGGCTTCCTTCTAAACTGTTTAACACAGGAGAATAGAGGTTTAAATTAGCTTCTGCAGCCTGACAGTTACTCTTTAAAGGGGTTCTTTCGCGAAAAAAGTAGCCAGTTAAAAAATGTGACAGATGACAGGTTTTGGGCCAGTGTAACGATCGGTGTAACACAGTGAGGATCTGATTACCGGTGATCTGCAGTATCACCGAGAATGCAGATCTGCAGTATCACCGATAATCAGATATATCTCTAACCTCTGGACACCTGAGTAATATGAGTGTTTGGTGCAACCGTATACTTTGAGGAGAGCACCCACGTAGAGGGTGCTGGGCAGTACTAGATATTGCTCAGAGAACAGGTTCCTTCCACTGGTCTGAAGCTCCCCAAGGGGCGGAGCCAGGCTGAGACTGGGAAGGATGAGAAAGTGAGTGACACCAAAGGTGAAGTGTCACTGACAGTACTGGGAACTATCTCCCAACAGGGAAGATAGTTCTCGAGGTCGGACAGGCCAGGTCGTTAACACACAGACAGATAAAGTACAAAGACAGGAGACAGAAGCGGAATCCTAAGACTAGCAGAGTTTGGCAACAGAGTATCAGATATAGCGAAGTACCTAATCAGAGATCAGAAGAATGGTCAGGAAAGCAGAAGGTCATAACAAATAATCAACAATGCCTAGACTTGGGTGTGAGCTCCTAGATTATCAACACCCCGGAACTGGTCTAGATAATAATACAGATGGTAACAGGATTCCTAGACTAAGGTGTGAGCTCCTTGGAAACTGGTCTAGATAATAACACAGATAATAACAGGATTCCTAGACTAAGGTGTGAGCTCCTTGGTCATCAACACCTTGGAAACTGATCTAGATAATAACACAGATACTGAGAGAAGGTCTGAGTGCTACCACGTAGTGATCGCAACGCCAGACACCAGAGAAATGACCAGCACCCAGTATATATACCCCAGCGCTCTCCAGCGCCACCCCTAAGTGCTGGACCAATGAAAACTGCTGGAATTTTCAGCTGACCGGCTTGGTCAGCTGACGCCCTTCTGACTGTCATAAAGGCTCTAAACCTGTGTGGACTATCAGTCCCAGCCACACCAGACATGTGTTGTACTGTTTCTGCTGTGTTGGATGCAGAACCAGCCGCACCGCTGTCCAAGCATGCGGCGGTTCTTCCGCGTTCAGCAGTACTATCAGAACTATGCCTATGCGTGCCAACATCCGCGTCTGACGCGGAATCCGCCGTCCTGTTCACAAAGCATGCGGCGGTTTCCTCACGCTCCGTCATGCCAGTGGATTGAACAGTGGATTGTTCAGGAAATGCTGTTGAAAAAAAAGAAAGCCCTGAGAATCACCCTTAAAAAGATGGACTGGCCCAAAACCTGTCATCTGTCACATTTTTTAACTGCCTACTTTTTCGCGAAATAACTCCTTTAAGGTTACTGATATTCTAGTATGGGCATTATCTTGTGCCTTTTTTTTACCATGCGCAATACACAGTATGGGCTTGATTCAATAAGACAAATAGCATGCCTTATCAGAGATAACACGCCTTATCAAAGTTAACACGCCTTGTCAGAGTAGCATAGCAAACTTATGCCTGCTAATTGGCAATGACGAGAGCTCCATGCGTCCTGCCTTAAGCTCCTGCGGGTTCATAGCGCACATCTAGATGTTCGGGTTCGGGCCGAACAGGCCGAACATGGCCGCGATGTTCGAGTGTTCGAGCCGAACTCCGAACATAATGGAAGTCAATGGGGACCCGAACTTTCGTGCTTTGTAAAGCCTCCTTACATGCTACATACCCCAAATTTACAGGGTATGTGCACCTTGGGAGTGGGTACAAGAGGGAAAAAAAATTAGCAAAAAGAGCTTATAGTTTTTGAGAAAATCGATTTTAAAGTTTCAAAGGGAAAACTGTCTTTTAAATGCGGGAAATGTCTGTTTTCTTTGCACAGGTAACATGCTTTTTGTCGGCATGCAGTCATAAATGTAATACAGATGAGAGGTTCCAGGAAAAGGGACCGGTAACGCTAACCCAGCAGCAGCACACGTGATGGAACAGGAGGAGGGCGGCGCAGGAGAAGAAGGCCACGCTTTGAGACACAACAACCTAGGCCTTGCATGAGGACAAGAAGCGTGCGGATAGCAATTAGCTTTTTGTCAGCATGCAGTCATAAATGTAATACAGATGAGAGGTTCCAGGAAAAGGGACCGGTAACGCTAACCCAGCAGCAGCACACGTGATGGAACAGGAGGAGGGCGGCGCAGGAGGAGAAGGCCACATTTTGAGACACAACAACCCAGGCCTTGCATACGGACAAGAAGCGTGCGGATAGCAATTTGCTTTTTGTCGGCATGCAGTCATAAATGTAATACAGATGAGAGGTTCCAGGAAAAGGGACCAGTAACGCTAACCCAGCAGCAGCACACGTGATGGAACAGGAGGAGGGCGGCGCAGGAGGAGAAGGCCACGCTTTGAGACACAACAACCCAGGCCTTGCATGAGGACAAGAAGCGTGCGGATAGCAATTTGCTTTTTGTCGGCATGCAGTCATAAATGTAATACAGATGAGAGGTTCCAGGAAAAGGGACAGGTAACGCTAACCCAGCAGCAACACACGTGATGGAACAGGAGGAGGGCGGCGCAGGAGGAGAAGGCCACGCTTTGAGACACAACAACCCAGGCCTTGCATACGGACAAGAAGCGTGCGGATAGCAATTTGCTTTTTGTCGGCATGCAGTCATAAATGTAATACAGATGAGAGGTTCCAGGAAAAGGGACCAGTAACGCTAACCCAGCAGCAGCACATGTGATGGAACAGGAGGAGGGCGGCGCAGGAGGAGAAGGCCACGCTTTGAGACACAACAACCCAGGCCTTGCATGAGGACAAGAAGCGTGCGGATAGCAATTTGCTTTTTGTCGGCATGCAGTCATAAATGTAATACAGATGAGAGGTTCCAGGAAAAGGGACAGGTAACGCTAACCCAGCAGCAGCACACGTGATGGAACAGGAGGAGGGCGGCGCAGGAGGAGAAGGCCACGCTTTGAGACACAACAACCCAGGCCTTGCATGCGGACAAGAAGCGTGCGGATAGCAATTTGCTTTTTGTCGGCATGCAGTAATAAATGTAATACAGATGAGAGGTTCCAGGAAAAGGGACCGGTAACGCTAACCCAGCAGCAGCACACGTGATGGAACAGGAGGAGGGCGGCGCAGAAGGAGAAGGCCACGCTATGAGACACAACAACCCAGGCCTTGCATGCGGACAAGAAGCGTGCGGATAGCAATTTGCTTTTTGTCGGCATGCAGTCATAAATGTAATGTTGCTATTTTTGCAGATGATACAAAATTGTGCAGAATCATCAACTCTCAGGAAGATAGTGTCATATTGCAACAGGATCTGGATAGGATGGCTATATGGGCACATACATGGCAGATGAAATTCAATGTTGACAAATGTAAGGTCATGCATTTTGGACGTACTAATGGTCTAGCACCATACAAAATAAATGGGATACAGTTGGGGACATCAAACTTGGAGAAGGACTTAGGAGTACTCATTGACAACAAGTTAAATAATCGTACTCAATGCCAAGCAGCTGCAGCTAAAGCTAACAAAATTTTGGGATGCATTAAAAGGGGAATAAAAACTCGAGATGCTAGCATAATATTGCCCCTGTTTAACTCTCTAGTAAGGCCACATCTGGAATATGGAATTCAGTTCTGGGCACCACATTACAAAAAAGATATTGCAGTTTTAGAGCAGGTGCAGAGACGAGCAACAAAATTGATGCGTGGGATGGAAGGTCTCACTTATCGAGAAAGGTTAGATAAACTGGGTTTATTTAGTCTAGAGAAAAGACGCCTTAGATGGGATCTAATTAACATGTATAAATACATCAGAGGGCAATATAATACCTTGGCGGATGAGCTTTTTGTCCCTAGGCCTTCTCAAAGGACTAGAGGACATGATCTGCGCATGGAGGAAAAACGTTTTAACCATTTATTTAGGAAAGGGTTCTTTACAGTAAGAGTGATTAAGATGTGGAATGCATTGCCACAGGAAGTCGTTATGGCAAACTCTATACCTGCATTTAAAGGGGGCTTAGATGCTTTCCTTGCGTTGAAAGACATCCATGGCTACAATTACTAGGTAATGCCTAATGATGTTGATCCAGGGATTTTATCTGATTGCCATCTGGAGTCGGGAAGGAATTTTTCCCTTTAGGGGCTAATTGGACCATGCCTTGTAAGGGTTTTTTCGCCTTCCTCTGGATCAACAGGGATATGTGAGGGAGCAGGCTGGTGCTGTACTTTATACTGGTTGAACTCGATGGACGTATGTCTTTTTTCAACAAAAATAACTATGTAACTATGTAACTATGTAATACAGATGAGAGGTTCCAGGAAAAGGGACCGGTAACGCTAACCCAGCAGCAGCACACGTGATGGAACAGGAGGAGGGCAGCGCAGGAGGAGAAGGCCACGCTTTGAGACACAACAACCCAGGCCTTGCATGAAGACAAGAAGCGTGCGGATAGCAATTTGCTTTTTGTCGGCATGCAGTCATAAATGTAATACAGATGAGAGGTTCCAGGAAAAGGGACCGGTAATGCTAACCCAGCAGCAGCACACGTGATGGAACAGGAGGAGGGCGGCGCAGGAGGAGAAGGCCACACTTTGAGACACAACAACCCAGGCCTTGCATGCGGACAAGAAGCGTGCGGATAGCAATTTGCTTTTTGTCGCCATGCAGTCATAAATGTAATACAGATGAGAAGTTCCAGGAAAAGGGACCGGTAACGCTAACCCAGCAGCAGCACACGTGATGGAACAGGAGGAGGGCGGCGCAGGAGGAGAAGGCCACGCTTTGAGACACAACAACCCAGGCCTTGCATGCGGACAAGAAGCGTGCGGATAGCAATTTGCTTTTTGTCGGCATGCAGTCATAAATGTAATACAGATGAGAGGTTCCAGGAAAAGGGACCGGTAACGCTAACCCAGCAGCAGCACACGTGATGGAACAAGAGGAGGGCGGCGCAGGAGGAGAAGGCCACGCTTTGAGACACAACAACCCAGGCCTTGCATGCGGACAAGAAGCGTGCGGATAGCAATTTGCTTTTTGTCGGCATGCAGTCATAAATGTAATACAGATGAGAGGTTCCAGGAAAAGGGACCGGTAACGCTAACCCAGCAGCAGCACACGTGATGGAACAGGAGGAGGGCGGCGCAGGAGGAGAAGGCCACGCTTTAAGACACAACAACCCAGGCCTTGCATGAGGACAAGAAGCATGCGGATAGCAATTTGCTTTTTGTCAGCATGCAGTCATAAATGTAATACAGATGAGAGGTTCCAGGAAAAGGGACCGGTAACGCTAACCCAGTAGCAGCACACGTGATGGAACAGGAGGAGGGCGGCGCAGGAGGAGAAGGCCACGCTTTGAGACACAACAACCCAGGCCTTGCATGCGGACAAGAAGCGTGCGGATAGCAATTTGCTTTTTGTCGCCATGCAGTCATAAATGTAATACAGATGAGAGGTTCCAGTAAAAGGGACCGGTAACGCTAACCCAGCAGCAGCACATGTGATGGAACAGGAGGAGGGCGGCGCAGGAGGAGAAGGCCACGCTTTGAGACACAACAACCCAGGCCTTGCATGAGGACAGGAAGCGTGCGGATAGCAATTTGCTTTTTGTCGGCATGCAGTCATAAATGTAATACAGATGAGAGGTTCCAGGAAAAGGGACCGATAACGCTAACCCAGCAGCAGCACACGTGATGGAACAGGAGGAGGGCGGCGCAGGAGGAGAAGGCCACACTTTGAGACACAACAACCCAGGCCTTGCATGCGGACAAGAAGCGTGCGGATAGCAATTAGCTTTTTGTCGGCATGCAGTCATAAATGTAATACAGATGAGAGGTTCCAGGAAAAGGGACCGATAACGCTAACCTAGCAGCAGCACACGTGATGGAACAGGAGGAGGGCGGCGCAGGAGGAGAAGGCCACGCTTTGAGACACAACAACCCAGGCCTTGCATGAGGACAAGAATCGTGCGGATAGCAATTTGCTTTTTGTCGGCATGCAGTCATAAATGTAATACAGATGAGAGGTTCCAAGAAAAGGGATCGGTAACGCAAACCCAGTAGCAGCACACGTGATGGAAAAGGAGGAGGGCGGCGCAGGAGGAGAAGGCCACGCTTTGAGACACAACAACCCAGGCCTTGCATGCGGACAAGAAGCGTGCGGATAGCAATTTGCCTTTTGTCGCCATGCAGTCATAAATGTAATACAGATGAGAGGTTCCAGGAAAAGGGACCGGTAACGCTAACCCAGCAGCAGCACACGTGATGGAACAGGAGGAGGGCGGCGCAGGAGGAGAAGGCCACGCTTTGAGACACAACAACCCAGGCCTTGCATGAGGACAAGAATCGTGCGGATAGCAATTTGCTTTTTGTCGGCATGCAGTCATAAATGTAATACAGATGAGAGGTTCCAAGAAAAGGGATCGGTAACGCAAACCCAGTAGCAGCACACGTGATGAAACAGGAGGAGGGCGGCGCAGGAGGAGAAGGCCACGCTTTGAGACACAACAACCCAGGCCTTGCATGCGGACAAGAAGCGTGCGGATAGCAATTTGCTTTTTGTCGCCATGCAGTCATAAATGTAATACAGATGAGAGGTTCCAGGAAAAGGGACCGGTAACGCTAACCCAGCAGCAGCACATGTGATGGAACAGGAGGAGGGCGGCGCAGGAGGAGAATGCCACGCTTTGAGACACAACAACCCAGGCCTTGCATACGGACAGGAAGCGTGCGGATAGCAATTTGCTTTTTGTCGGCATGCAGTCATAAATGTAATACAGATGAGAGGTTCCAGGAAAAGGGACCGATAATGCTAACCCAGCAGCAGCACACGTGATGGAACAGGAGGAGGGAGGCGCAGGAGGAGAAGGCCACACTTTGAGACACAACAACCCAGGCCTTGCATGCGGACAAGAAGCGTGCGGATAGCAATTTGCTTTTTGTCGCCATGCAGTCATAAATGTAATACAGATGAGAAGTTCCAGGAAAAGGGACCGGTAACGCTAACTCAGCAGCAGCACACGTGATGGAACAGGAGGAGGGCGGCGCAGGAGGAGAAGGCCACGCTTTGAGACACAACAACCCAGGCCTTGCATGCGGACAAGAAGCGTGTGGATAGCAATTTGCTTTTTGTAGGCATGCAGTCATAAATGTAATACAGATGAGAGGTTCCAGGAAAAGGGACCGATAACGCTAACCCAGCAGCAGCACACGTGATGGAACAGGAGGAGGGCGGCGCAGGAGGAGAAGGCCACGCTTTGAGACACAACAACCCGGGCCTTGCATGCGGACAAGAAGCATGCAGATAGCAATTTGCTTTTTGTCGGCATGCAGTCATAAATGTAATACAGATGAGAGGTTCCAGGAAAAGGGACCGGTAACGCTAACCCAGCAGCAGCACACGTGATGGAACAGGAGGAGGGTGGCGCAGGAGGAGAACGCCACGCTTTGAGACACAACAACCCAGGCCTTGCATGAGGACAAGAAGCGTGCGGATAGCAATTTGCTTTTTGTCGCCATGCAGTCATAAATGTAATACAGATGAGAGGTTCAATAAACAGGGACCGGAAACGCTAACCCATCACAGATGTTCATTGTTCATGTTACTTGGTTGGGGTCCGGGAGTGTTGCGTAGTTGTTTCCAATCCAGGATTGATTCATTTTAATTTGAGTCAGCCGGTCTGCATTTTCTGTGGAGAGGCGGATACGCCGATCTGTGACGATGCCTCCGGCAGCACTGAAACAGCGTTCCGACATAACGCTGGCTGCCGGGCAAGCCAGCACCTCTATTACGTACATTGCCAGTTCATGCCAGGTGTCTAGCTTCGATACCCAATAGTTGAAGGGTGCAGATGGATTGTGCAACACAGCTACGCCATCTGACATGTAGTCCTTGACCATCTTCTCCAGGCGATCGGTGTTGGAGGTGGATCTGCACGCTTGCTGTTCTGTGGGCTGCTGCATGGGTGTCAGAAAATGTTCCCACTCCAAGGACATTGCCGATACCATTCCCTTTTGGGCACTAGCTGCGGCTTGTGTTGTTTGCTGCCCTCCTGGTCGTCCTGGGTTTGCGGAAGTCAGTCTGTCGGCATACAACTGGCTAGAGGAGGGGGAGGATGTCAATCTCCTCTCTAAAGTCTCCACAAGGGGCTGCTGGTATTCTTCCATTTTGACCTGTCTGACTCTTTCTTCAAGCAGTTTTGGAACATTGTGTTTGTACCGTGGATCCAGAAGGGTATAAACCCAGTAATTGGTGTTGTCCAGAATGCGCACAATGCGTGGGTCGCGTTCAATGCAGTCTAGCATGAATTGAGCCATGTGTGCCAGAGTCCTGCCAGAATCCTCATCATCCTCTTGTGAGCGTTGTGATAGTTGTTGTGATGCATCATAGTCGTCACCTTCTTCCTGGTCTGCTTCTGCTGACCATTCGTGCTGAATTGTGGAAGTCCAACGTGCACCGCTCTGGCCCTCGTCAGTGGTGGCATGAAATTCCTGCTCCAACTCCAGCTGTTCCTCCTCCTCTTCTTCGTCATAGCTGCTGGTGCCAGCGTTTCCTGAGGCAGATGGCCTGATGTTGGTATCATCACGCCGATTGTTTTCTCCTTCAGATTCCCCCAGTTGCATCATGACAGCTGTTTCCTTGATTTTCAACATTGACTTCTTCAGTAAACACAGCAGTGGTATGGTAATGCAGACTGAAGAGTTGTCACTGCTCACAAGCAACGTGGATTGCTCAAAATTTTGGAGGACTTGGCAGAGGTCCAACATGTTGGCCCAATCAGATCCACAGAAGCTTGGCAGCTGTCCGGATGCGCCTCGGTACTGCGCCGTCATGTACTGGACCACTGCACTCTTCTGCTCGCAAAAGTGGGCTAGCATGTGCAGCGTAGAATTCCAGCACGTAGGGACATCACACAGCAAGCGATGGTGGGGGAGATTAAAGCGCTCCTGCATCTTGGCGAGTGCCCCCGAAGCAGTACTGGAATTTCTACAATGTTTGGCCACTCGTCACACCTTCAACAGAAGATCGGCCACGCCTGGGTATGTCCTCAGGAACCGCTGAACTACTAGGTTCATCCCGTGCGCCAAGCAAGGGATGTGTGTCAGCTTAGCCAACCTTAAAGCGCGAATGAGATTACTCCCATTATCACACACAACCATGCCCGGTTTCAGGTCCAGCGCACCCAGCCACAAATCCGTCTGTTCCTTCATTCCCCTCCAAATTTCCTCCCCTGTGTGCTGCTTATTCCCAAGGCAGATCAGCTTTAGCAACGCTTGCTGATGCATGCCAACAGCTGTGCTGCACTGCTTCCACGATCCTACTGCTGCTGGGTTAGCGTTTCCAGATGAAGTACAGCTTTGAGATGCGTTGGAGGAGAAGGAGTCAGAGAGCTAGGTGCTGCTGTTGTTATCCAGTGGGAGGGACGGCGGTGCAGCTGTTTGCGGCGTGGGCAACACCCGCGCCGTAGCAGGTGAGGAATCGCTGCCAGGCTCCACAAGGTTCACCTAGTGCGCGGTAAGGGAGATGTATCGACCCTGGCCGAACGCACTCATCCAGGTGTCAGCGGTGAGGTGAACCTTGCAGGCAACGGCATTCTTCAAGCTTCGGGTTATTTTGCTGACCATGTGCTCATGCAACTCAGGCACTGCAGAGCGCGCAAAGTGGTAGCGGCTGAGAACCACGTAACGTGGGATGGCCACTGACATCATGCCCTTGAAGCTGTTTGTCTCCACTACTCGATATGGCAGCATTTCCCAGGCCAGAAGCTTGGCTATGCTGGCTGTTAGTGCCACGGCCCGGGGGTCATTTGCTGGCAATTTCCTCTTGCGATCAAACATCTCCGAGACAGACAACTGAACCGTAGGGCTGCACACTGAAGGGCTGTTGGTTGTTGTGTTTGATGAAGACTGGGAGACCTCAAGAGCACTATTCCAGAAAGTGACAGTGTCAGCGTCTCTTTTGCGTCTCACTTGAACTTCCACGCTTGTGGTGCCTGAAATTTCGCGCCGCCTACCTTGTGGCACAAGGCGAACTCGTGCCGCAGTGGGTTCTTCAACAGACTCATCTGTGCTGCTACGACGGCGATGTTCTCCTTCACATTCAAAATCTGGGTCTGTGTCCACATTGTCCATACCCTCCTCCTCTTCCATCTCCTCAAACTCGTCATATGTGATTGTGGGCCGCCGCCGTGGAGTAGAGCTCCCCAGAACAACCTCTGCGCAGCTCACTCCAACGTCGTCTTCCAGATCTTCTCGGCCGACCTCCTGCAATTGAAACCCCTCCTGCCCAACTTGCTCTGGGATTTGGGTTTCCAAGTCCTCGGACTCGCCTTGCATTTCAGTGTGCGGTGCATTTCCCACAGTAAATGGTTGTGAATCCGGGCACAACATTTCTGGCTGTTCCATTGACCTTTGAAAGGTGGAAATTTGTTGGGCTGGGAATAGCTCCTGCGAATACCCCATTGTGTCCTGAGGAAATTCTTCGGACTGGTTATTTGGCAGTTGTGTGCGTGGTGTCGCTGCCGGTTGTGTCAGCTTTGTGCCCACTGGCTCCTTGTAACTGGCTGAGGACTCGGACCTCGTGCGTGATGTGCTGGTGCTGCTTAACCCACTGCTGGACGCTTGAGAAGTCATCCAATTAATTATCTGGTCCTGTTCTTTTGGATTTGTGAGGGTTGATTTCCTGGACAACATGGGTGGTATTGAGTGGGTTTTCTTCGGTGCTCCACTGTGGCCTGTACGTGAACCGTCAGGGGAAACACCTCTTCCCTTGCCCCTCCCTCTTTCACAGGATTTCTTCTTCATTTCACTTATCCTTAAAGTACACGCTGACTGGCAGCAGTACAGTGGCAGTACAGAAATGCTATACAGTGGCGGGTGAACGGTGTACTACTGTTCCCAGCAGAGACACAGAGTGGCAGTAAACACAATGCTATACAGTGGTGGGTGAGCGGTGTACTACTGTTCCCAGCAGTGACACAGAGCACAATGCTATACAGTGGTGGGTGAGCGGTGTACTACTGTTCCCAGCAGCGACACAGAGCACAATGCTATACAGTGGTGGGTGAGCGGTGTACTACTGTTCCCAGCAGCGACACAGAGCACAATGCTATACAGTGGTGGGTGAGCGGTGTACTACTATTCCCAGCAGCGACACAGAGCACAATGCTATACAGTGGTGGGTGAGCGGTGTACTACTGTTCCCAGCAGAGACACAGAGCACAATGCTATACAGTGGTGGGTGAGCGGTGTACTACTGTTCCCAGCAGCGACACAGAGCACAATGCTATACAGTGGTGGGTGAGCGGTGTACTACTGTTCTCAGCAGCGACACAGAGCACAATGCTATACAGTGGTGGGTGAGCGGTGTACTACTATTCCCAGCAGCGACACAGAGCACAATGCTATACAGTGGTGGGTAAGCGGTGTACTACTGTTCCCAGCAGAGACACAGAGCACAATGCTATACAGTGGTGGGTGAGCGGTGTACTACTGTTCCCAGCAGCGACACAGAGCACAATGCTATACAGTGGTGGGTGAGCGGTGTACTACTGTTCCCAGCAGCGACACAGAGCACAATGCTATACAGTGGTGGGTGAGCGGTGTACTACTGTTCCCAGCAGAGACACAGAGTGGCAGTAAACACAATGCTATACAGTGGTGGGTGAGCGGTGTACTACTATTCCCAGCAGCGACACAGAGCACAATGCTATACAGTGGTGGGTGAGCGGTGTACTACTGTTCCCAGCAGCGACACAGAGTGGCAGTAAACACAATGCTATACAGTGGTGGGTGAGGGTGTACTACTGTTCCCAGCAGCAACACAGAGCACAATGCTATACAGTGGTGGGTGAGCGGTGTACTACTATTCCCAGCAGCGACACAGAGCACAATGCTATACAGTGGTGGGTGAGCGGTGTACTACTGTTCCCAGCAGCGACACAGAGTGGCAATAAACACAATGCTATACAGTGGTGGGTGAGCGGTGTACTACTGTTCCCAGCAGAGACACAGAGTGGCAGTAAACACAATGCTATACAGTGGTGGGTGAGCGGTGTACTACTATTCCCAGCAGCGACACAGAGCACAATGCTATACAGTGGCGGGTGAGCGGTGTACTACTGTTCCCAGCAGAGACACAGAGTGGCAGTAAACACAATGCTATACAGTGGTGGGTGAGCGGTGTACACAGAGTGGCAGAAAACACAATGCTATATAGTGTGGGTGAGCGGTGTACTACTGTTCCCAGCAGCGACACAATGACTGGGGGTCCCTGGCTAGCCTGGCTGGAGAGAGAACTACCCTGCCTGCCTACCCAAAGCTAAACCCACAGACAAATGGCGGAGAAATGACGTGGATCAAGTATTTATTTACCCGAACCACGTGACCCGTTCGGCCAATCAGAGCGCGTTCGGGTCCGAACCACGTGACCCGTTCGGCCAATCACAGCGCTAGCCGAACGTTCGGGGAACGTTTGGCCATGCGCTCTTAGTTCGGCCATATGGCCGAACGGTTTGGCCGAACACCATCAGGTGTTCGGCCGAACTCGAACATCACCCGAACAGGGTGATGTTCTGCAGAACCCGAACAGTGGCGAACACTGTTCGCCCAACACTACTCTATGAGAGAGAAGTGCACACATGTTTAAAAGTATTTGGAAACAACTTCCAGATTTTGCTTTCTTTTCTGCTTTTCAGAAACTAAAACCTTTCAGAGCCCGTTTCTCTTCCTTCATACTATATACAACAAAACAAAAATGCCAGAACAAAAATGTTAATTTACAGCATGCACTATGTTAACATATGTATTGTCCACTTGGAAATTCTTAATTACATTCATCATATTCTTCTGGAAACACTGTTAAGAACAACCTGACTTTTATTTCCTTTTGTAATCATTGAATAAACAGCCACAAGAGCAGATAATTAAATAAGATTATAATGTATGCTTTACCAATGCTGATTGTCACTGGAACATGTAGGAAAAAAAAAACCCTGCAGAAATTACATTTAATTAAACTAATTATTAGTAAGCAGGACTTTTCCCCCCTAGATTATGCACTGGTATGCAAATTGGCCAAGTACATTTATTTAAGAAAGTTATTTGAAGCACCTTGATTCGTGTGACCATTCAAAGTTTTCTATGGAAAACAAGTATATTGTTTCCTAAAACACAAAGTAACACAGCGGAAATCAGGTCCTTTTGGACCCACACTCACTTATTCAGGCTTGAGCCAGTTCCTTTAAGGAACTATCCTACTGTTTAAAATTTACATGAAGGTACTGTAGGTACAATATATACATTCACAAGTGTCTCTTGAAGGAAACCTGAGATGAAATGACCAAATGCATTTATACTTACATGGGGCTTCCTCCAGCCACCTGTAGGCCTTGGGCTCTCTTGCTGTTTCCCGGGCTGCTGTGTTCTTTTTTAGTCAGCTCTAGTAGATGTTGACTACTGTGACTCGGCGAGCCAATGGCTACTGTGCATGCACAGCACCTGTCACACACATCCTCGATCGTGCTCCCATTTTCAGGAGCGTGCTGCACACGCACAGTGAGATTTTTTCATACTGTGAATGCACAGAGTGCGCCCATTCGTGGGATCATGATGAGGGGCACTGTGGGTGATAGGAGCATCGCGTAGTGATGGCATGGGCACAGGACAGCTGCTGGGCCCCAGGTAAGTTCAACTGTTTTTTGGCTTTAGATTTCCTTTAAGTTATGGAGTGATATCTAGCGTTAACAACTGAATCCTTTAATTAACAACTGAATCATAAATGTAAAGAGGAACTCCAGTGAAAATAATGTAATAAACAAAGTGCTTCATTTTTACAATAATTATGTATAAATGATTTAGTCAGTGTTTGCCCATTGTAATATCTTTTAAATCCATGATTTACATTCTGATATTTATTACATGGTGACATTTTTACTGTTGGCAGATGATGTAGCTGCTGCATGCTTTTTTGGCAGTTGAAAACAGCTGTAAACAACTATTTCCCACAATGCAACAAGGTTCACAGACAGGAAACTGCCAGGAGTATGTACTCAGAGTTTCTTGTAGGTGGGGTTTCACCACAATATCATAGTTACATAGTTACATAGTTATTTTGGTTGAAAAAAGACATACGTCCATCGAGTTTCAGACCTGATGGTCTGTTTGTGAAAAGGAATAGAGTTCTCATGTAAAAGAGTGTATCTGCTACTGATTGGGATAAAGTTCAATTCTTGGTCGGAGTTTCTCTTTAAAGACCCATATGCAATTCACTTTTTCACCTGAGTTTTCTTCTAGGTGATATTTTTAAACTTAACAATAAAATGCCCTTTGAGCCCCCAGAAGGCAAGAAAATGCTCAAAATAATTTTGATAGTACTTTTTCACCAACTTTTTGGTGCTTTTTTGGTTGAAAAGTACTGGAAAGTTATTTAAAATCAAAGATGAAAAATTATTTCCTAGGAGAAAACTCAGGTGAAAAAGAGAATTGCATATGGCCCAGGATGTTAATTCACAGAGAGGAATGCAAGTGATAACAACTGTAAAGAGTGTGAGGAATTTTGACCTGGCCTCAGCTGTCATTAAATGGAGTGTTTCTAAAGATTGCAACGTAAAATGGAGGATTCTGAACTGTCTTTATTGTTTAGTATTTTATACAGAAGGGGACTCTGTATATAGAGAAATACACACAGCAGGCCCACAGAGAGGGACTAAGAGAGAGACATTGAGTGTATATATACACAGCCACACAAACAGCCACACACGCACAGACACACAGGCACACAGACACACAGACACACACAGACACACACACACAGAATCACACACAAACAAAAACACACACAAACATTGCCAAAGAGAGACAGCATGAGGGGAGGAGCTACATCTTGCCTACATGTGCTCCTCCCCTCCCTAGTGATGAGATAAAACTCTAACTGGGAAAGCTTACCACTACATGTTAATAAGGCAAGCCTCTTTAGTGAATCAACTCATAAAACATTGATCAATGTGTGGTGATACGTTTTTAGTTGCCTTATTATCACTAGCATTATCTTAGAGAATTGTGGCCAATGTCAATATGTTGCCCATCCCATGAGAATGTCCAAAAAAAAGACTAATGGTGTCCATACATGGTACAATTTTTTCAACCAATCTTACCATTTCTATGTAATATAAGGGAACTGCCTAAATTATCCTTTCAGTATATTCACTTAATTTACCCTTATACTACATAAAAATGGTAAGATTGGATGAAAATAATTGTACCATGTATGGGCACCATAAAATGGATTGCATGCATAGTCTGTCAATTAAAAGTGTCAAGTGACTGCAAACATAGAAAGTCATTGGCCCATATGCAATTCACTTTTTCTCCTTAGTTTTCTTCTAGGTGATATTTTCACATCTTGTCATAAATGCCTTTTGAGCCCCCAACAAGCAAGAAAATGCTCAAAATACATTTGTTGGTACCTTTTCACCAACTTTTGGGCTCAATTGTAAAATGCTTAAACTTTAGTTTAAAGAGAAGATGAAAATTATCTCCTAGGAGATAACTCAGGTGAAAAGATGAATTGCATATGGGCCATTGTCTCTCTTTTTAGCCAGTCTTACCCTGCCATCATATTATAAACACAACACATTCTTAGCTTGTGTAACACACATTATGCAAATAATGCAACCCGAGATATATGCAAGTAATGTGTTCTGTGTATAACGACTGTCAGACAAACTGTGTAACATGTATTAATGACACTTTTTAAGTGATTTTACCCTTTGTCCTTATACTTGGAAGAAGTATGCAAGCACACGTGAAAGAAACAGTTACAACACTTGGGTTTGATTAACCTATAAAGAGCTTTGACTGTCCAAAGTATATTTCAATAAAGTGTAAAGCCCAAGGGTGTGAATGCTGGTTGTCTCTGTTTCTTCATGGGGTATAATTATATATTTTTTATAAACCAGTATTGTAGGTCCTGTGCAAAGTTACTCCTGAATAGAACAAGAACTGGGTTTTAACTTTCATTTTCTTTTTATTTCTGGAAAAATATAAGCTTACATTTCAAAATGAAATTCTTGAAATGTATAGAGGCCATTAAATACAGAGTTATATGCCATTGTTATCTGTTTCTCTAATGTATTTGTCTTCCAAAAATTGTGATCCTTTGCTTCTAACAACAGTCATCATTTGTTCACTTAACCCTCGGGTCCTGGTGACATTGACATGGACACAGAATATTTATGATCACTATCATCAGTAACAGATTACAGATTTTAAGTAGAGGTGAGGTGATAGTTAAATAGACAGATAGAATGTCAAATATTTCAAGTGATTATTCTTGGTACCACATGACTACACAAAAATCAATTTTCAGTGCAATAAACTATCACAGTTCCTTGAGATTTGGTTATGGGGGTGAGTGGATTGCAGAGCAGTAAAGAAGGCCGCAGTTTGACTTGATTCATGCCACATCGAAGAAAGCGGGATGCAAATATAAATCCAATTGTTCCTTTCACATATACTATATAATGTTCATAGGAAAAAATATGAATTGACTAACAATTTGCCAGATTTACAACAGTCTTAGTAGACTTTAGAATTGGTTTCCATTCAGACAAATAAGGTGCAGCACAAAGATAAGAGCCCAAATGAAGAGTATTTCAACAAGACATAATTCTTCATTTTCAACATCAGCATGATTCGAGAATGGAAATCATGTTCTGTACTACTGCCAAGCAGCCACTCCAGCGAATAGAGGAGATCCTCGATACTTTCCCACTTTACACTTAATACCATACACAAAAACTGGATCTTTGAAAGTTTTAAAGCAACAATATTTAAGCATACATCTACAGATCAGATATTGTAATGGCAAGATCTTCGGTCCGAGAATACAGTGATTTGGATTAAACAAACACTACTGAATAAAAGAGTACCAGGGAAATAAATTTGTACACTTGACGTCCAGAAGGACATAACCCTATAGGTACAGATAGTAAAGCTAATCACTCTACTGTATCACTACAAAGTTGTGTATGAATACCACAAATCTGGGTATTCTCCTGTGTGGGTCACAATTTGTCTATCTGCTGTCCGAGTGTGGGGGTCTTTGCTCATCCCCCTTAATTTCACAGCCGGAGAGCTGTGTTTAAGGTGTAGCTATCCCACACTTCTGTGACTGCTGTCCCCACACAGTTAGACAGTTGGTTCTGGGGCAATGGAGGCTATCTACTAAGCACAATGTGCTGGTTGATGCGACCACCTGGGATCAACTGGCTCTGTACCAAACTGGCTCAATGACGGGAGGGTCTAAACATATACAAAGTGCTAGGTGCTGTACAAAGACTTTAACACAAGCATGTTTGACCAAAAGGCTTCATCAGAAAGTGTGCTGTACATATATACATTGCCTACACCACATATTTACATATATTACATATATTACAAAATCCCCCCCCCCCCATCATCATATAAGCCCCAGTCAGAGCTGAAGTGCCCCGGAAAGCAGATAGACAAATTGTGACCCACACAGGAGAATACCCAGATTTGTGGTATTCATACACAACTTTGTAGTGATACAGTAGAGTGATTAGCTTTACTATCTGTACCTATAGGGTTATGTCCTTCTGGATGCACAGTGAATTGGATTAGCCAGTACTCACTTAATAAGTGTGTTATTTCAGTCCTTAGTTTGACTTTCATTTAAGGCCAGGGGCCATATGCAATTCACTTTTTCACCAGAGTTTCTCCTAGGAGATAATTTTTCATCTTCAATTTAAAATAACTTTTTAGCCCTTTGCAATTGAAAAAGTACCAAAAAGTAGGCAAGAAAGTACTGTCAAAATTATTTTGAGCATTTTTTTGCTTCCTGGTGGAGTAAAATAAACTTAATTTACAAGTTATAAAAATATAACCTAGGTGAAAACTCAGGTGAAAAAGTGAATTGCATGTGACCCCAAGTGTCTATGCATGTTCAAGGACTGTTATTTCTAGTTTCATTGTTAGCAAGGCACCATCATCATCATCTGTTGTTACAACAGTAATGAGTAGTGGTGGACCTCACAGATAGACGTCATCAATTAAGTAGCTACGTGTAAGCACTATGCGAGGCAGTTTTCAATTTGTATATGCAATAGCCACACGCATACTGCTTTGCAAAAAAGAGAGAGGAAGATACAAAAGCATGAACACCATTGTAAGAGTTCATTTTATGTCAAGTCTTCACTATTGAAAGTTAAACATAACACAAGGACTTAATAAACAGAGACAAACAGTGTGAACATAATTTTGTTGCCTAGTTTCAAATTAGCAATCAGGTATATAAATGTATACTTCATTAATAATAATATTATAGGTGTACCTGAATATCTGTGACCCATGAGGTTAATGTTGAAATCTATTGGCAATGACGTCAAATTTGAGAGCAATACCACGATTAAATAGAATAAACACAGAAAAATATCTAGAGGGTAAGGAATGTGTAAAAAGTGAGATGGTAGGTTACATATTTGACTTTTGTTTGTTCAGGAGTTCATTTATCTAGTCCCTATCCCTAACATCCATAGATTTTGGATCTGAAACCATGAGCCGTGTTTAAAGTAAATTTAAGGCAATAGCAAGCCCTAAAGGTATTAGGGATATTCATCTATATATTAAATGAGTTATAGACAACCCCCCTCCCCCATACATAAAGTTGGCATTCTCTGTAGTATTCATTTATCATATGTTTTCCTAACAAAATCAAGTAAGTTAATTAAACTATGTTTCCTAAAAAAATTAATGTTTCCTAAAGAAACTACTTAGGGACGCCAAATTTCGAGCAACCCAGACTGTATCTACTCAACCTACGGCTACTACCCCCCAGGATCCCTCTTTCCCACGATTTATTACCCGATTCAGTGCTCAACACAAAACAATTAGATCGATCCTACAAAATAGGTGGGAAATCCTACTCCAGGACCCCTATTTGAAAACCGCAATACCTGACCGACCATCTTTAACTTACAGGAGAGCTCCAAATTTACGGAATCTGCTAGCACCCAGCCGATTAAGGAATCCAAACTCCAAATGTATTGTAAGTCCTGGATCTTATCCATGTCACAAACCCCGATGCACGGCATGCCAGTTTGTAAATGAAATCAATACCTTCCACTCGGCCATTACATCCAGTACTTACCCCATAAAACAGTTTATCAATTGCGAGTCCCGCTTCATCATATACCTTATATCTTGCCCGTGTGGCCTCCAATATGTGGGCCGTACAACCCAGGAGGCCCGCAGCATGGTCGGCCAACATAAAAGAAATATCATCAATTGTTTTGCACTGCATAGCGTTTCCAGACACTTTGGTACACATCACGAAAAAAATCCCCAACTGTTCCGTATCACCTTTATTGAGGCCATTTCACCACACATTCCAAACACTTTTGAAGCCTTGCGCCAGAAAGAGATCTATTGGATTAATATTCTTAAAAGTCTGGTCCCTAACGGCCTTAATGAGGTTCTAGAAAAAGCCTTTTAAATAAATGAAATACCTAAATTTGAGATTCGGTTACGCTCCAAAACGTTTGATTCTATTTGCCATGTATGGCTTACAACTGATAATGAGAGAATGTTTTATTATTGCTGTCATCTCTTTTATCGATTTTGGCTACTTTTATATTTTTATTTAATGTCTTCTGGATTTTATACACATATATGTATAGCTACGTGTATATTTATATATTTATGTCTTGTGTGTATAATTTTTAATGTCTTAATTTTATGGCTATGTTCATGTTTATTTTTATATTTTTTATTTTTTAATTTTTATTTTTATTTTTAGCAATTTTTAATGTCTATTATTGTTTATTTTTATTTGTATTTGTATTTATATTATTGTTTGGTGCTCCCTAATTCTAGCGTTATATCAGCATACGCATCTAATATTATACTTAGGTCCCTTTAAACAACTTCCCTTTAAACAATGTTCCCCCTGGCCCTATTGCTGCATTGTTTTACCCCCTTCAGTTACTCATGCACTTTCGTATACATTTCAGTATTCTATTTCTATATTTTTTATACCGTACAAGTTTTGCACCAATCGCTTGTTCTAGCCTATATTTTAGATGATACTGGCGTCTACACGTACGCATCTACACGCCCCACGCGACTTTTACATTTATCTGGGCGTTTTGGCGTCATTTTCGCCACCTTGTCATATGCTCAATGGCCGCATATGCGTCTGAATTGACGCCTTAGACCTACTGCCCGTCGCCTATGAGGACTGCGTACCCTCATCCAAAATGGCACCCACAGCCTCTGACGCATGCGCGCCGTACGTCACTTCCGCTTAGCATACCGGAAATGACTGAACACCACGCGGAGACGGCGTTCTCCGCAAATACATTCTATATGTAGAACTCGGCAAGGCTCATTCCATATTGAGGCGCTGAGTGCATACCAGACCCCTAAGTGGTAGGTAAGTCTCTCTTCCATCATATATCACTCTGCAAATAATCATGACTGACCTTACGATTTTACGATATATTATGATATACAAGTACTACATTGTATTTTTATCTATTAGTCAGTTCGCTTTGAGATTTTGGATCTTTGCAACAAAGTAACAACTATAGCAAACTCTTATTATACCTTACGACTGGTGCTATATAATGACATTTGTGAGTTCATGGATATGATATATGCTTGCACTGCTATTTGCACTTTGCCTTGTTTAAACATTAGCAATTTTGCTAGATTTCGTATATTTAATCACAAGCATTCGGGGTCCTGTTACTGATGTACTGTATTATTCTGTATTTTTTATAGCTTGTACTCCTGTTTAATTGCCTGAGGAAGCGGGATAATCCCGTGAAATGCGTAGCACCTGGGAGTACTAATAAACTGTTCTTGTTCTTACTGAACATTGAGTCTTATGCTGGTTTTTGGTCGTTATGGGTGGTGAGTCGTGACTGTAAGTCTCCCCCCATTTTTAACTTTTGTTGGTTTTACTCTTTTTGGCTCCTCTGGTCCGCATCCTAATATTTCTACACAAAGTTATCCACAGAGCTATTAGGTGTACCTTGGACAGGGTTAAAGAGTAACTGTCGGGCATAAAATCAAAAGTCAATTCTTTATTTTTAATACGGATGCTAACCAGGCAATCCAAAAGTTGAAAATCACTCTTATTTTTCTTCTAAAAAAAAAAGACCTGGGTGGGAGTGTCTGAAGACTGGGAGGGGGCGGGCAATGATACACAGACAGAGTAAGGGAGGACATTATGTCAGGATTGGCTTCAAGATAGACACAGACAAAATGGAAAATTCTCAGAAGTATTTTCTCTTTCTTTACTATAGAGAAATCACTGAAATCAAAATGTGGACAGTGCATTACATATGTTATGTAAGTAGCGCAAGTATTTATCTACTTATATATGTGTTTTTTTCTGCGACAGTATGGGTGACAGGTCCACTTTAAGAAGAATCAAGTTGATCATATTCACTCATACATGAAACACACTTCCAACTTTTTAGGTGTAAGAAGCAGCTCTGGAGCAAATATGGACTATGACTACTTTTTATTAAGGCTTATTGTAGGCAAAACATCTTCCTAAGGAGGAAATCACAAGAAACAAGATTTAAGAAACATACCTTAAATTAAGTGGGTGAAAATATTAGAAGTATTGTACTTCATGGGATATTACAAATGATGGGGGATGGAATAAAAAATGATGGTTTGTGGCTTTAAATAAATATAAACAGGAGAATCATGATTTAATTGTGAAAGCAGATTCAATAACACAATGACCTGAAGCAAGAGAAAGGATGCGCAGAGGAATGCAAACTCAAAAAGAGAGAATTATATAAACTTTGAATACATGCAAAAACAACATGAAGAGGGCAAAAATGAGCATAAGGGTGAAAGAACAGGGAAATTGAGCAGGAGCAAAGAAATGCAGAAAATGTACACTATACTAAAGGAAAATTGAAATGGACACTACTAGCCTAGAACTAGTATGTGTGCAGATAAGAAGAGAAATGTGCTTGCTAAGGAAATGTAAGTGCTGGAAAGTTGGGTATTTTGATTAACTGATGAAATTAATCTAATTAATATGCATGGAATGACAAGAATTAGAATGACACCACCACAGTCCCTAGTGTTTTTTGTCAAACCAACCTGGAGACACTGGAAATAGTTAGCTGCTGAAGTATGGTGGCCTATAGGGATGAACACAGAATATTTCTGTGGAAACCAAATTACCATGTAAATTTTAGGCCAATCAGAAGACTTGAGATGTATTAGGCCAATCAGAGAATGCAGAAGTTTACCACAGTTGCCAATCATAAGTACTGTTTCCGCATAATAGCATACATCTGCACAAAATAGAGGATTCTGCATTTTTTAATGCTTACACTCAACTAACTTTATTGCCAAAAAAATAAATAAAATAATAAATAACATTCTGTGGAAATTGGAAATTCCAACCATCCCTAGTGACCTTGAAATTATGCAAGGACAATCATGTCACCTGCTGTAGTGCATTTGGGAGGAGAAGTGAATACCAGTTGAGTAGGACATGGCCATGCTTTGCTCTATGCACAAGAACTGGTTCAACGTCAATGTAAAAACCTCATCAGTGCTCCTAAATTTAGCTTGTAAGCTCTTGGCATATATTTTAGACTGGAACCTTTATCTGAAGTATGGATTCCCAAAAAGATGTTTTGTGCATTTTATTACTTTAAGTTAGCTGTTATGGACTACTCACAAACATTATATATATATATATATATATATATATATATATATATATATATATATATATATATATATATATATATATATATATATATATATATATTTGCATTATACTATGAAACATCTTGGCATACCCCATAAGTAGAGGTGTTGCAAACATAGCATTTTCCTTTCACAAACGGCCTGCAAAATGTTCATGAACTTCCGCAAAATGTTCACGAAGAGGCGAATCCGGCTAATCGCCATAGACTTGAATTGGCATGCGAATTTTAAAACCTACAAAGATTGTTTCTGGACAAGTTTTTCAAGGGGTCTAACACCTGGATAGGGGCATGCCAGAGGTGGATCCATGCCAAAATTCTTACCAAAAATTACGGAGTTGACGCAAAGTCGGGTTTTAAACCCAAATGGACAGAAATCACATTATGCACAGCTCTGAGTGTCAGTGGGCTGTGGAGTGTCTCACACGTCGTACTATCAGAATTCAGTGAAATAATATTGCATTGGAGTGGTTCTGTGCCTGCAACTTAATGAGGCAACAGCAGTAGTGTGCACAATGCTTTGGGTGTCAGTTGGCTGTGGACTGTCACATACACAAAAAAACACAGGAGGCCGACGTGATAGCCCTCAAAAGGGCTGTTTGGAGTGCTTTCACAGCAAGTAAGGAACAAGAACACAGGCCTAAGCTAATACTTTTCCTACCTATCTGCAGCAAGTTTGACTCTGCTCTCACTAACAGTCAGCAGCCAGTGGAGAATTGATCCAATATGGGCACCGCAACTTCTTTTTGATAGGGGGTGGGGGGTCCAGGAAGGGGTGCTAGCTGATTGGAAGCCATGTGTCTGTGAAGTAAGGGGTCAAAGTTTAGCTCAATGGTAATGTATAGGGGGCGCATTGAACATGCTAAATGTTCGCTATGCCACGAATGCGAACAGCCAATGTTTGTATAATACTGCTCGCCGGTGAACTGTTCGGGCCCTCTCTACCCATAAGCTGCATAAACATATCTGAATGAGTTAACATGATTCAGCAGTAGGGTATAAGGAAAGGCAGATTGGAATTTGGGAGACAAGTTTTTAACTGTGTGTAAATTCATTCTGTTGTTCCAACAACAACAAAACATTTGTAAAGTGCTTTTCTCCCATAGGACCCAAAGCACATAAGCTTATCTCAGATCAGTACATAGTAATTTGTACAGGGGGAAAAGTTGTGATCATAAATGCCAGACTAAACAGGTGGCTTTTCAGTTTTGATTTTAACGTGTCCACGGTTGGAGCTGTCTTGATTAAGTTTGGCAAGGCATTCCACAGAGTAGGGGCAGCATGATAGAAAGCTCCGGCTCCAAAGGTTTTTAGTTGACCTCTAGGGCTGGTCAAGTTATTGGATCCTTTTGATCTGGGGTTAAGGGAGGTGTGATGCAGTTGCAACTAATCCTTCAGGTATCCAGGGACTAGGCTGTGTAGGGATTTGAATGTTAGCATACCAATTTTGAAAAGTATTCTCCATTTTATGGGTAGCCAGTGGAGGGCTGTGGTAAGCCGAAATTTCGTTAATTGTGAAATCTCACATCAAAATATGCAATTACACATCGTAATCGTAATGTGAAATTTCTGAGAAAATTGTAATTAATTTTGTATGTAATAGTAATAATATTTCATAATTTTGAGTCATTTTTCGTGCACTTTGAGTTTTTTGCGTCATTTTCTGCTGACTTTGGCAGTTAATAGCAAAATATTAAAGAGAATACTGGGTACAAGTCAAAAAAAATTTATTTTACAAAAATACCTTGTAGTTTTGAGAAAATAGATTTTAAAAATACAAAGAAAAATGGATTTTAAACTTTCATTTTTCTGAGTTTAAAAAACATTATTTCTGTGCATTTTTAAAATCGATTTTCTCAAAAACTACAATGTATTTTTTTAACTTGTACCCACTACTCTCCTTAAAATTTGTAGCAATTTTGGGGCCAATAGCTTTGCTATTCACTGCCAAAGTCGGCACGAAATTACACTAAAATAATGTGAAATTTTACGTGAAATTCGAGTGACTATACAAAATCAATTCAATTACAAATTGTAATTACGTATAGGCGTAATTGCGAAAAATGTATGCAAAATTTTGCGTAATCCTAATTAGCTGATTACAATCATCACTAGCATAGAGAGCACAGGGTTGGTGTTCTGTGGCAATGACAGGGTTGGCTTGTTAACAGTCTCGCGGCATCATTCTGTACTAGCTGCAGGCGGTGTAAATCTGTATTTGGAAGGCCTGCATGGAGGGCAATGCAATAGTCCAACTGTGATGTGATGGGAAGAAAGTGTGAACTAGGGTTGGAAGATCATCTGAAGAAACGAGGTGCTTAATTTTTGCAATATTCCTTAGGTGAAAGAAGGATTGTTTCACAACAGGTCTGTGATTCTGCTACAAGGATCACCAGGTGTTAGGGTCAATAACTCACCTGCTCGTTCATAAATCATCATTTATGTTTTGTGCTGAATAGAATTCCCTGACGATGATGTAAGGCCGATTGGCATTTTGTAAAGTGGGCAAGTTTACAGCCAAGCCAAGCAACAAAGAGAGAGAACTTTTATGCTCCACTTTGAGTAATTTGTAAACTATGCACATAAGTAGGCAGTGGCACTAAGTAGCACAAAACATTTCTCCTGACTTTTTCTTGTTAATAAATAATGGTTAAAGTGAAGCAGGAAAATCCTTAAAGGAGTCATCAGGGGAAAAATGGTCCTTCCCGGCCCCTAGCGATGACGTCAGAGCGACCTCAAGGTTGCTCTGTACTGCGCCTGCGAGAGCGGCGATGTCAATCACCGCCACGTGGGCCGGAGCGGACTGTGCAGACTTAGTAGTAGTGCGCCAGTGCAGTCCGCTCCGGCCCACATGGCGGTGATTGACAGCGCCGCTGGGCAGGCGCAGTACAGAGCGACCTGGAGGTCGCTCTGACGTCATCGCCGGGGACCGGTACGGACCTGGGGCAAACGGCTGCGGGCAGAGCTGCGGTGAGGGACGTCCTGGGAGCTTGGAGCTGGAGGAAGCCCCCAGTAAGTACCACTTATTTTAGCATTTTTCCCCTGATGACTCCTTTAAAAGATAAAAAGGAGCTAAAAAACATTTAGTGCACCTGGCCCTAAGTCTAGAGACTTTGCTCTTGCAAGAAGAGCATCAAAAAACTGAAGACACATGATACATTTTTATTTAAATGCTAAACACAATACAATAATAAAACAAACATATATGCTAACAAAATCTATACACCCCTTTAACCACTTGAGGACCTAGGGCTTTCTACCCCTTAAGGACCGGCCACTTTTTTTCCATTCAGACCACTGCAGCTTTCACGGTTTATTGCTCGCTCATACAACCTACCACCTAAATGAATTTTGGCTCCTTTTCTTGTCACTAATAAAGCTTTCTTTTGGTGCTATTTGATTGCTCCTACGATTTTTACTTTTTATTATATTCATCAAAAAAGACATGAATTTTGGCAAAAAAATGATTTTTTTAACTTTCTGTGCTGACATTTTTCAAATAAAGTAAAATTTCTGTATACATGCAGCGCGAAAAATGTGGACAAACATGTTTTTGATTAAAAAAAACCCATTCAGTGTATATTTATTGGTTTGGGTAAAAGTTATAGCGTTTACAAACTATGGTGCAAAAAGTGAATTTTCCCATTTTCAAGCATCTATGACTTTTCTGACCCCCTGTCATGTTTCATGAGGGGCTAGAATTCCAGGATAGTATAAATACCCCCCAAATGACCCCATTTTGGAAAGAAGACATCCCAAAGTATTCACTGAGAGGCATAGTGAGTTCATAGAAGATATTATTTTTTGTCACAAGTAAGCGGAAAATGACACTTTGTGACAAAAAAAAAAAGTTTCCATTTCTTCTAACTTGCGACAAAAAAAATGAAATCTGCCACGGACTCACCATGCCCCTCTCTGAATACCTTGAAGGGTCTACTTTCCAAAATGGGGTCATTTGTGGGGTGTGTTTACTGTCCTGACATTTTGGGGGGTGCTAAATTGTAAGCACCCCTGTAAAGCCTAAAGGTGCTCATTGGACTTTGGACCCCTTAGCGCAGTTAGGCTGCAAAAAAGTGCCACACATGTGGTATTGCCGTACTCAGGAAAAGTAGTAGAATGTGTTTTGGGGTGTATTTTTACACATACCCATGCTGGGTGGGAGAAATATCTCTGTAAATGACAATTTGTTATTTTTTTTTACACACAATTGTCCATTTACAGAGATCTTTCTCCCACTCAGCATGGGTATGTGTAAAAATACACCCCAAAACACATTATACTACTTCTCCTGAGTACGGCGATACCACATGTGTGGCACTTTCTTGCACCCTAACTGCGCTAAAGGGCCCAAAGTCCAATGAGTACCTTTAGGATTTCACAGGTCATTTTGAGAAATTTCGTTTCAAGACTACTCCTCACGGTTTAGGGCCCCTAAAATGCCAGGGCAGTATAGGAACTAGTGTTGGGCGAACAGTGGTCGCCACTGTTCGGGTTCTGCAGAACATCACCCTGTTCGGGTGATGTTCGAGTTCGGCCGAACACCTGACGGTGCTCGGCCAAACCGTTCGGCCATATGGCCGAACTAAGAGCGCATGGCCGAACGTTCCCCGAACGTTCGGCTAGCGCTGTGATTGGCCGAACGGGTCACGTGGTTCGGACCCGAACGCGCTCTGATTGGCCGAACTGTCACGTGGTTCGGGTAAATAAATACCCGAACCACGTCATATCTCCGCCATTTGTCTGTGGGTTTAGCTTTGGGTAGGCAGGCAGGGTAGTTCGCGCTCCAGCCACGCTAGCCAGGGTCCCCCCTGTCATTGTGTCACTGCTGGGAACAGTAGTACACCGCTTGCTCAGCCACACTATATAGCATTCTGTTTACTGCCACTCTGTGTACCTCGCTCAGCCACACTATATAGCATTCTGTTTACTGCCACTCTGTGTCTGCTGGGAATAGTAGTACACCGCTTGCTCAGCCACACTATATAGCATTCTGTTTACTGCCACTCTGTGTACCTCGCTCAGCCACACTATATAGCATTCTGTTTACTGCCACTCTGTGTCTGCTGGGAATAGTGGTACACCGCTCGCTCAGCCACACTATATAGCATTCTGTTCACTGTTCTGTGTCTGCTTGGAATAGTGGTACACCGCTCGCTCAGCCACACTATATAGCATTCTGTTTACTGTTCTGTGTCTGCTGGGAATAGTGGTACACCGCTCGCTCAGCCACACTATATAGCATTCTGTTTACTGTTCTGTGTCTGCTGGGAATAGTGGTACACCGCTCGCTCAGCCACACTATATAGCATTCTGTTCACTGTTCTGTGTCTGCTGGGAATAGTGGTACACCGCTCGCTCAGCCACACTATATAGCATTCTGTTCACTGTTCTGTGTCTGCTGGGAATAGTGGTACACCGCTCGCTCAGCCACACTATATAGCATTCTGTTTACTGTTCTGTGTCTGCTGGGAATAGTGGTACACCGCTCGCTCATCCACACTATATAGCATTCTGTTCACTGTTCTGTGTCTGCTGGGAATAGTGGTACACCGCTCGCTCAGCCACACTATATAGCATTCTGTTCACTGTTCTGTGTCTGCTGGGAATAGTGGTACACCGCTCGCTCAGCCACACTATATAGCATTCTGTTCACTGTTCTGTGTCTGCTGGGAATAGTGGTACACCGCTCGCTCAGCCACACTATATAGCATTCTGTTTACTGTTCTGTGTCTGCTGGGAACAGTAGTACACCGCTCGCTCAGCCACACTATATAGCATTGTGTTTACTGCCACTCTGTGTACACCGCTCAGCCAGACTATATACCATTGTTTACTGACACTCTGTGTACACCGCTCAGCCAGACTATATACCATTGTTTACTGACACTCTGTGTACACCGCTCAGCCAGACTATATACCATTGTTTACTGCCACTCTGATTCTGCTGGGAACAGTAGTACACCGCTCGCTCAGCCAGACTATATACCATTGTTTACTGACACTCTGTGTACACCGCTCAGCCAGACTATATACCATTGTTTACTGCCACTCTGATTCTGCTGGGAACAGTAGTACACCGCTCGCTCAGCCAGACTATATACCATTGTTTACTGACACTATATAGCAGACTATATAGCATTGTGTGTACACCGCTCAGCCAGACTATATACCATTGTTTACTGACACTCTGTGTACACCGCTCAGCCAGACTATATACCATTGTTTACTGCCACTCTGATTCTGCTGGGAACAGTAGTACACCGCTCGCTCAGCCAGACTATATACCATTGTTTACTGACACTCTGTGTACACCGCTCAGCCAGACTATATACCATTGTTTACTGCCACTCTGATTCTGCTGGGAACAGTAGTACACCGCTCGCTCAGCCAGACTATATAGCATTGTGTTTACTGCCACTCTGTGTACACCGCTCAGCCACACTATATAGCATTGCGTACTCTGCCAGTCAGTGTGTATATTGCTGGGATCAGTAATACTCCACTCACCGTCAACCACTATATGAGCTCAACATGAGTTCCCCAGAGACCTCCGCTGTGAGCAGCACTCCCAACAACAGCAACAGCCAACGCCCCACGCAAGCTATAACATCCACCCCAGCAGCCAGTGGTCAGCAGCAGCCCTCCCCGGAGGAGAACGTTGTGTCCATCAGTCCGTCGCCAGAGCGATTAATGAGGGCTGCCATTGAGGAGATGATGGGGCCTGATGTGGAGGAGGAGGTCTGGCTCAGGCCAGCATCCCAAGTTAATGTTGAGGACGATGAGGGGTCTGTGTCTGGGGATGTTGGGGTGGCAGAGGTGGTGGGTGGGTCAGACTCAGGAGAAGAGTTGTATGATGAGGATGATGATCGGGACCATCTGTATGTGCCTCAGAGTCCGACCCCGGAAAACATGTTGTATCGTGTGTTTAGGTACTAAAATCTGCGTTCCCTCCCAGTAGTGTTGGGCGAACAGTGTTTGCCACTGTTCGGGTTCTGCAGAACATCACCCTGTTCGGGGTGACTATATAGCAGACTATATAGCATTGTGTTTAATGCCACTCTGTGTACACGGCTCAGCCACACTATATAGCATTGTGTTTACTTCCACTCTGTGTCTGCTGGGAACAGTAGTACACCGCTCACCCGCCACTGTATAGCATTGTGCTCTGTGTCACTGCTGACAATAGTGGTACACCTCAAAGGTCAGCGCAGGTTTAGAAAGTAATTGTATGTAGGGAATGGTAAATTCTTCACCACAATATATCAAATGCTCAGAGGTAGGTATCCGCCAAACATCAAAACTAGAAAAGGCTTACCAGCTCCCAACAACCCACATTATAAGGTTGTGAAATGGCTCATGTCACAGATAACGTCCAGGGAACATCAGACGTCGTGAAGATCCAGTGGACATCCGTGTGGAGGTAAAGTTTTTGTCAGTCACAATCCACGTGCTGCAGCTACAATCTTCTTGAAGAATTTACCATTCCCTACATACAATTACTTTCTAAACCTGCGCTGACCTTTGATGTATGCCTGACTTCTGAACTTTTGGACATTGTTCTTCTCAGCGGCGGTTCCATTGTCCCTTGGCGCCAATATATTTGCTACTATATAATAGTGGTACACCGCTCACCCACCACTGTATAGCATTTCTGTACTGCCACTGTACTGCTGCCAGTCAGCGTGTACTTTAAGGATAAGTGAAATGAGGAAGAAATCCGGTGAAAGAGGGAGGGGCAAGGGAAGAGGTGTTTCCCCTGACGGTTCACGTACAGGCCACAGGGGAGCACCCAAGAAAACCCACTCAATACTGCCCATGTTGTCCAGGACAACAACCCTCACAGATCCAAAAGAACAGGACCAGATAATTACTTGGATGACCTCTCAAGCGTCCAGCAGTGGGTTAAGCAGCACCAGCACATCACGCACGAGGTCCGAGTCCTCAGCCAGTTAAAGTCTGGGCTTTCTTTGAAGACTGCACTGAGGATGTTACCATGGCGATTTGCAAGGTGTGCAAGACCCGCCTGAGCAGGGGGAAAAGTATTAACAACCTCTCCACCACCAGCATGAGCCGCCACATTCTATCCAAACATCCCACTCTGTGGGCAAACGCGGCAGGACAGGGTACCACCAGCAACACTGCCTCCCTTGGGTTCACCAGACTCACCACCAGACCCGCCTCAGCAGCAGCAGTAGCCCAGCCATTGCGTGGTTCACAACATTCACAAACATCAGACGATGCTGACACTGTCACTTTCCGGACTAGTGCTCTTGAGGTCTCCCAGTGTTCATCAAACACAACAACCAACAGCCCTTCGGTGTGCAGCGCTACGGTTGAGTTGTCTGTCTCTGAGATGTTTGAGCACAAGAGGAAATTGCCAGCAAATGACCCCCGGGCCGTGGCAGTAACAGCCAGCCAGCATAGCCAAGCTTCTGGCCTGCGAAATGCTGCCATATCGAGTGGTGGAGACAAACAGCTTCAAGGGCATGATGTCAGTGGCCATCCCACGTTACGTGGTTCCCAGCCGCTACCACTTTGCGCGCTCTGCAGTGCCTGAGTTGCATGAGCACGTGGTCAGCTAAATAACCCGAAGCTTGAAGAATGCCGTTGCCTGCAAGGTTCACCTCACCACTGACACCTGGAAGAGTGCGTTCGGCCAGGGTCGATACATCTCCCTTACCGCGCACTGGGTGAACCTTGTGGAGCCTGGCAGCGATTCCTCACCTGCTACGGCGCGGGTGTTGCCCACGCCGCAAACAGCTGGATAACAACAGCAGCACCTACCTCTCTGACTCCTTCTCCTCCAACGCATCTCAAAGCTGTACCTCATCCGGAAATGCTAACCCAGCACCAGCAGCAGTAGGATCGTGGAAGCAGTGCAGCACAGCTGTTGGCATGCGTCAGCAAGCGTTGCTGAAGCTGATCTGCCTTGGGGATAAGCAGCACACAGGGGAGGAAATTTGGAGGGGAATAAAGGAACAGACGGATTTGTGGCTGGCACCGCTGGACCTGAAACCGGGCATGAAGCTAGACACCTGGCACGAACTGGCAATGTACGCAATAGAGGTGCTGGCTTGCCCGGCAGCCAGCGTTATGTCGGAACGCTGTTTCAGTGCTGCCGGAGGCATCATCACAGATCGGCGTATCCGCCTCTCCACAGAAAATGCAGACCGTCTGACTCAAATTAAAATGAATCAATCCTGGATTGGAAACGACTACGCAACACTCCTGGACCCCAACCAAGTAACATGACCGATGAACATCTGGGATGGTTTAGCGTTTCCGGTCCCTGTTTATTGAACCTCTCATCTGTATTACATTTATGACTGCATGGCGGCAAAAAGCATTGCTGCTATATCCGCACGCTTTTTGTCCTCATGCAAGGCCTGGGTTGTTGTGTCTCACAAAGCGTGGCCTTCTCCTCCTGCGCCTCCTCCTGTTCCATCACGTGTGCTGCTGCTGCTGCTGCTGCTGCTGGGTTACCGTTGCCGGTCCCTGTTTATGGAACCTCTTATCTTTATTACATTTATGACTACATGGCGGTACAAAGCATGCTATCCGCACGCTTTTTGTCCTCATGCAAGGCCTGGGTTGTTGTGTCTCACAAAGCGTGGCCTTCTCCTCCTGCGCCTCCTCCTGTTCCATCACGTGTGCTGCTGCTGCTGCTGCTGCTGGGTTACCGTTGCCGGTCCCTGTTTATGGAACCTCTTATCTTTATTACATTTATGACTACATGGCGGTACAAAGCATGCTATCCGCACGCTTTTTGTCCTCATGCAAGGCCTGGGTTGTTGTGTCTCACAAAGCGTGGCCTTCTCCTCCTGCGCCTCCTCCTGTTCCATCACGTGTGCTGCTGCTGGGTTAGCGTTGCCGCGTGGTCCCTGTTTATTGAACCACTTATCTTTATTACATTTATGACTGCATGGTGGTACAAAGCATGCTATCCGCACGCTTCTTGTCCTCATGCAAGGCCTGGGTTGTTGTGTCTCAAAGCGTGGCCTTCTCCTCCTGCGCCACCCTCCTCCTGTTCCATCACGTGTGCTGCTGCTGGGTTAGCATTACCGGTCCCTTTTCCTGGAACCTCTTATATGTATTACATTTATGACTGCATGCCGACAAAAAGCATGTTACCTGTGCAAAGAAAACAGACATTTCCCGCATTTAAAAGACAGTTTTCCCTTTGAAACTTTAAAATCGATTTTCTCAAAAACTATAAGCTCTTTTTGCTAAATTTTTTTTCCTCTTGTACCCACTCCCAAGGTGCACATACCCTGTAAATTTGGGGTATGTAGCATGTAAGGAGGCTTTACAAACCACAAAAGTTCGGGTCCCCATTGACTTCCATTATGTTCGGAGTTCGGGTCGAACACCCGAACATCGCGGCCATGTTCGGCCTGTTCGGCCCGAACCCGAACATCTAGATGTTCGCCCAACACTAATAGGAACCCCACAAATGACCCCATTTTAGAAAGAAGACACCCCAAGGTATTCTGTTTGGAGTATGGTGAGTTCATAGAAGATTTTATTTTTTGTCACAAGTTAGCGGAAAATGACACTTTGTGAAAAAACACAATTAAAATCAATTTCCGCTAACTTGTGACAAAAAAATAAAATCTTCTATGAACTCGCCATACTACTAACGGAATACCTTGGGGTGTCTTCTTTCTAAAATGGGGTCATTTGTGGGGTTCCTATACTGCCCTGGCATTTTAGGGGCCCTAAACCGTGAGAAGTAGTCTTGAAACGAAATTTCTCAAAATGACCTGTGAAATCCTAAAGGTACTCATTGGACTTTGGGCCCTTTAGCGCAGTTAGGGTGCAAAAAAGTGCCACACATGTGGTATCGCCGTACTCGGGAGAAGTAGTACAATGTGTTTTGGGGTGTATTTTTACACATACCCATGCTGGGTGGGAGAAACACCTCTGTAAATGACAATCTTTTGATTTTTTTACACACAATTGTCCATTTACAGCGGTATTTCTCCCACCCAGCATGGGTATGTGTAAAGATACACCCCAAAACACATTGTACTACTTCTCCCGAGTACGGTGATACCACATGTGTGGCACTTTTTTGCACCCTAACTGCGCTAAGGGGCCCAAAGTCCAATGAGTACCTTTAGGATTTCACAGGTCATTTTGAGAAATTTTGTTTCAAGACTACTCCTCACGGTTTAGGGCCCCTAAAATGCCAGGGCAGTATAGGAACCCCACTAATGACCCCATTTTACAAAGAAGACACCCCAAGGTATTCTGTTAGGAGTATGGTGAGTTCATAGAAGTTTTTATTTTTTTGTCACAAGTTAGCGGAAATTGATTTTAATTGTGTTTTTTCACAAAGTGTCATTTTCCGCTAACTTGTGACAAAAAAAAATCTTCTATGAACTCACCATACTCCTAACGGAATACGTTTGGGTGTCTTCTTTCTAGAATGGGGTCATTTGTGGGGTTCCTATACTACCCTGGCATTTTAGGGGCCCTAAACCGTGAGGAGTAGTCTCAAAAATGACCTGTGAAATCCTAAAGGTACTCATTGGACTTTGGGCCCCTTAGCGCAGTTAGGCTGCAAAAAAGTGCCAATCATGTGGTATCGCCGTACTGGGGAGATGTAGTATAATGTGTTTTGGGGTTTATTTTTACACATACCCATGCTGGGTGGGAGAAATACCTCCGTAAATGACAATTGTTTGATTTTTTTTTACACACAACACACACAATTGTCCATTTACAGAGAGATTTCTCCCACCCAGCATGGGTATGTGTAAAAATACACCCCAAAACACATTATACTACTTCTCCTGAGTACGGCGATACCACATGTGTGACACTTTTTTGCAGCCTATGTGCGCTAAGGGGCCCAACGTCCTAATCACAGGTCATTTTGAGGCATTTGTTTTCTAGACTACTCCTCACGGTTTAGGGCCCCTAAAATGCCAGGGCAGTATAGGAACCCCACAAGTGACCCCATTTTAGAAAGAAGACACCACAAGGTATTCAGTTAGGTGTATGTCGAGTTCATAGAAGATTTTATTTTTTGTCACAAGTTAGTGAAAAATGACACTTTGTGAAAAAAAAACAAAAATCAATTTCCGCTAACTTTTGACAAAAAATAAAATCTTCTATGAACTCGTCATACACCTAACAGAATACATTGGGGTGTCTTTTTTCTAAAATGGGGTCCGTTTCTGGGGTTCCTATACCGCCCTGGCATTTTACGGGCCCAAAACCGTGAGTAGTCTGGAAACCAAATGTCTCAAAATGACTGTTCAGGGGTATAAGCATCTGCAAATTTTTATGAAAGGTGGTCTATGAGGGGGCGAATTTTGTGGACCCGGTCATATGCAGGGTGGCCTTTTAGATGACAGGTTGTATTGGGCCTGATCTGATGGATAGGAGTGCTAGGGGGGTGACAGGAGGTGATTGATGGGTGTCTCAGGGGGTGGTTAGAGGGGAAAATAGATGCAATCAATGCACTGGGGAGGTGATCGGAAGGGGGTCTGAGGGGGATCTGAGGGTTTGGCCGAGTGATCAGGAGCCCACACGGGGCAAATTAGGGCCTGATCTGATGGGTAGGTGTGCTAGGGGGTGACAGGAGGTGATTGATGGGTGTCTCAAGGTGTGATTAGAGGGGGGAATAGATGCAAGCAATGCACTGGCGAGGTGATCAGGGCTGGGGCCTGAGGGCATTCTGAGGGTGTGGGCGGGTGATTGAGTGCCTTAGGGGCAGATAGGGGTCTAATCTGATAGGTAGCAGTAACAGGGGGTGATTGATGGGTAATTAGTGGGTGTTTAGGGTAGAGAACAGATATAAACACTGCCCTTGGGAGGTGATCTGACGTCGGATCTGCGGGCGAACTATTGGTGTGGGTGGGTGATCAGATTGCCCGCAAGGGGCAGGTTAGGGGCTGATTGATGAGTGGCAGTGACAGGGGGTTATTGATGGGTGGCAGTGACAGGGGGTGATTGATGGGTGATTGACAGGTGATCAGTGGGTTATTACAGGGAAGAACAGATGTAACTAATGCACTGGCGAATTGATAAGGGGGGGTCTGAGGGCAATCTGAGCGTGTAGGCGGGTGATTGGGTGCCCGCAAGGGGCAGATTAGGGTCTGATCTGATGGGTAACAGTGACAGGTGGTGATAGGGGGTGATTGATGGGTGATTGATGGGTAATTAGTGGGTTTTTAGAGGAGAGAATAGATGTAAACACTGCGTTTGGGTGGTGATCTGATGTCGGATCTGCGGGCGATCTATTGGAGTGGGTGGGTGATCAGATTGCCCGCAAGGGGTAGGTTAGGGGCTGATTGATGGGTGGCAGTGACAGGGGGTGATTGATGGGTGGCAGTGACAGGGGGTGATTGATGGGTGATTGACAGGTGATTGACAGGTGATCAGTGGGTTATTACAGGGAAGAACAGATGTAAATATTGCACTGGCGAATTGATAAGGGGGGGTCTGAGGGCAATCTGAGCGTGTAGGCGGGTGATTGGGTGCCCGCAAGGGGCAGATTAGGGTCTGATCTGATGGGTAACAGTGACAGGTGGTGATAGGGGGTGATTGATGGGTGATTGATGGGTAATTAGTGGGTGTTTAGAGGAGAAAATAGATGTAAACACTGCGTTTAGGTGGTGATCTGATGTCGGATCTGCGGGCGATCTATTGGTGTGGGTGGGTGATCAGATTGCCCGCAAGGGGCAGGTTAGGGGCTGATTGATGGGTGGCAGTGACAGGGGGTGATTGATGGGTGATTGACAGGTGATTGACAGGTGATTAACAGGTGATCAGGGGGGATAGATGCATACAGTACACAGGGGGGGGGGGTCTGGGGGGGGGGGGTCTGGGGAGAATCTGAGGGGTGGGGGGGTGATCAGGAGGGGGCAGTGGGCAGGGGGGGGGGAGATAAAAAAAAATAGCGTTGACAGATAGTGACAGGGAGTGATTGATGGGTGATTAGGGGGGTGATTGGGTGCAAACAGGGGTTTGGGGGGTGGGCAGGGGGGGGTCTGAGGGGTGCTGTGGGCGATCTGGGGCAGGGGGGGGGGAGAAATCAGTGTGCTTGGGTGCAGACTAGGGTGGCTGAAGCCTGCCCTGGTGGTCCCTCGGACACTGGGACCACCAGGGCAGGAGGCAGCCTGTATAATACACTTTGTAAACATTACAAAGTGTATTATACACTTTGTATGCGGCGATCGCGGGGTTAACATCCCGCCGGCGCTTCCGTATAGCCGGCGGGATGTTGCGGCGGGCGACCGGTGACAGGCGCCTGCGGAGGATCGCGTCACGGGTGACGCGATCGCTCCGCCCATGCCCCTACAAACACCGCCGCCATTTGTCTATACGGCGGTCCTTGCGGGGTGCACTTCCCGGCCGCCTCTGTGCGTTAGGCGGTCGGGAAGTGGTTAAGTGAATCAAGACTTGTGTATGAAGCCTTCAGTTACTAAAGAGTGAACTGAGAACACCTGCTATGGACAGATAATCTCTGAGCAAGTGAGGTGTCTGTTCCTCTCCATTGTGTAGCTAGATAAAAAGACATGAGATGATGAATTTTAAGGTTTTAGGTGAGCATTTCCCTAAGAAAAGAGATGGGCTGAACCTCTGATTTTAGATTCGCGAACAGGGTAACGCACCGCAAATAGCGGTTTGTTGTGTGTTGTGACGGCCGTGCTGGACTACTGCGCAACATGGTGAGATTGCTCTTCCTCACTCAGTGATGTCAGGTAATGTATGACTTCCTTCTCAACTTTCCATGGCACTGTTAAAAAGCTTACGGTTTTTTTTTTAAATTACATTTTCTACTTGCTGTGTACTTGTTCAGTACCGCTACAATGAGAATCCTATGGAGGCGGGCAAGTCTGACATTGTGACCCCAGGTAAAGGCCGGGGAATGAGGGATGGAATCCGGTGTGGAGCCTGAGCAACGCTACACATCCAAGGAGGGCAGCAGGCAGGCATGCACGCCCGCCCCGAGGTAGTGACCAAAAATAACAATACAGGAGGAGGACTTTCGAGGCCCTGCTGTGTATTTGAAATGAATGTACTTTAAATCCTTTAACGAGAAACAGTTATGGCAGGCAAAGATGGCACCACATTCCTTTCACGAGAATCATATGGAGGCGGGCAAGTCTGCCATTTGTGCCCCCAGGTAATGGCCGGGGAATGAGGGATGGAATCCGGTGTGGAGCCTGAGCAACGGCTACCACTGCACATCCAAGGAGGGCAGCAGGCAGGCATGCAATACAGGACTTTGAGGCCCTAATTGTAATGAATCAACTTTAAATCCTTTAACGGGAATCCGTTATGGAGGGCAAGTCTGCCATTGTCACCGCGGGGAATGAAGGTTGTATTCCGGTCCGAAGTGGGAGCCTGCTGAGACCCATGCTGTAGCTGCCCTGACCGTGCTTTGCAGACCAGGCATTTGTGGTCAGATGGATCCTTGAGCCAGCGGAAGAAAAAACAAGTCGAAAGCATTTGCCAAGAATGTTTTACGGAGGGCAATTTTTGTTGGCATTTTTGTAAATTGTTTGAAAATGTATATGGTTGTCTTTTTAAATTGTTTGAAACTTTAGATGGTTGTATTTTTAAATTGTTTGAGACTGTATCCATTCAAGTGCAAGTTATACACTGACTGCCAGGTATAATGTGCAGTCACAGATGCAGTGAAAGGTATGAAGTGACTGTAAACAGCCGTTTGTGTAGTGACGGCCGTGCTGGACTGGTGCGCACCATGACAAGAGTGCAGGTGATGGTGGCTTTTCAGCCCATATGCTCGCCCGGCTGATGTAGCTGAATGACAGAACAGTGACTGTCCAGCTGATCAAATTTTGTCTGACCACAATGAAACAACGACCTTATTATCTTTGGTGTGCCACCCCCACCCGAGACACTCATATAGCCGGCGGTCATTGCTTCATTGTGATACGCAAGCCCCTTCACCACGGCAAGGTAATGATCACAAAGGGGGATGGGCACACGTACATGCCTTTTGTTTTTTTGTTGCAGCCGCCTGCAGTTCAGCCATAAAAATTAGGCAGGCATGTGCATGCCCAAGAAAAATTAGTATAGCTGCCGCTGCTAGCAGCGGCCTTAAAAATTCTGGAATCCGCCTAGAGTCCTGGACCCTGGTGGTGGTGGCGGAGAAGGCAGTCAAACGGCCTGCAGGCAGAGATGCTGTGTGTGGGGACTGACTTAGTCTTCGGTCGTGCAATAGCCCTCAGGGATCCATGCCACGTTCATTTTGAAAAAAGTTAAGGTACTGAACACTGTCATGACTTAGGCGACTTCTCTTCTCAGTGACAATGTCTCCAGCTGCACTGAAGGTCCTTTCTGACAGGACGCTTGCGTCAGGGCAAGAGAGAAGTTGTATGGCAAATTGGGACAGCTCTGGTCACAGGTCAAGCATGCGCAACCAGTAGAGCAAGGGTTCATCCTCGCTGCTCGCAGTCGCAGTGTGTACATCCACACTTAAGGCCAGGTAGTCGGCTACCTGCCGGTCCAGGCGTTGGTGGAGGGTGGATCCCGAAGGGCTACTGCGAGGCGTTGGACTAAACAATGTCCGCATGTCCGACATCACCCCGAGATCGCTGGAGCGGCCTGTCCTTGCCTGCGTGGACTGGTGAGGAGGAGGAGGAATACTGCCAGTGGTACCTTTATTGCGTTGTACTGTCACATCACCCTTAAATGCATTGTAAAGCATCATTGACAGCTTGTTCTGCAAGTGCTGCATCCTTTCCGCCTTGTGTGGAGTTGGTAACAGGTCTGCCACTTTGTGCCTGTACCAAGGGTCTAGTAACGTGGCCACCCAGTACAGGTCATTCCCCTTGAGTTTTTTGATACGGGGGTCCCTCAACAGGCTGGACAACATGAAAGAGGCCATCTGCACAAAGTCAGATCCAGACGTACTCTCCATCTCGTTTTGCTCTTCCACAGTGACGTCACGCAACTCCTCCCCCCAGCCACGGACAATACCACGGGAACGTGGAGCAGCAGAAGCCCCCTGTGATGGCTGCTGCGGTTGTTCTTCTGCCGCCTCTTCCTCCTCCACAGAAACACCTTCCTCATAATCATCCGAGTCTGACTCCTCTCCTTCCCCACACGACTCCTCTTCTTCCTCCTCCTCCCCCCTCTGTGGTGCCGCAGGTGTTGAGGAAACCTGTGGTTCGGCTGAAAATTGGTCCCACACCTGCTCCTGCCGTAGCTGTTCCTGTTCCTCCACAGCTTCATCCACCACTCTACGCACGGCACGCTCCAGGAAGTAAGCGTAGGGGATCAAGTCGCTGATGGTGCCTTCAGCGCGACTCACCAGGTTGGTCACCTCCTCAAACGGCCGCATGGTCCTGCATGCATTTCGCATCAGTGTCCAGCTGTTGGGCCACAACATCCCCATCTTCCCAGATTGTGTCCTTCTACTGTAGTTGTACAGGTACTGGGTGACGTCTTTCTCCTGGTCTAGCAGGCGAGAGAACATGAGCAGGGTGGAATTCCAACGAGTCGGGCTATCGCAATTCAAAGCGTCTCACCGGCAAGTTTTTCCGCTGAATGTCCGCAAGCCGTGCCATGGCCGTATAAGACCACCTGAAATGCCCACACAACTTCCTGGTCTGCTTCAGGATGTCCTCTAAGCCTGGGTACTTTGAGACAAATCTTTGCACAACCAGATTCAGCACATGTGCCATGCAGGGTACATGTGTCAGCTTTCCCAAATTCAAAGCGGAAAGGAGATTGCTGCCGTTGTTGTCACACACCACGTTGCCGATCTCCAGCTGGTGCGGGGTCAGCCATTGCTACACCTGTTTGTTAAGAGCAGCCAGGAGAGCTGCTCCAGTGTGACTCTCCGCTTTGAGGCAAGACATGTCTAAAATTGCGTGACACCGTCGTACCTGGCATGCAGCGTAGGCTCTGGGGAGATGGGGCTGTGTAGCTGGAGAGGAGGAGGAGATGGCAGCACCGCTAGAGTTCAACTGACACTCAGCTGAGGAGGAGGAGGTTGACAGCGAAGAGGATGTAGCTGGAGGAGAAGGAGAGGAGGTGGCAGGAGGCCTGCCTGCAAGCCATGGAGGTGTGACAAGTCGGTTCCCTGCACAGCCACGTACTCCCTGCTTGCTGCCATTGGTCACCAGGTTGACCCAATGGGCTGTGTACGTAATGTAGCGGCCCTGCCCGTGCTTGGCAGACCAGGCATCCGTGGTCAGGTGGACCCTTGACCCAACGCTCTTTGCAATAGATGACACCACTTGCCTCTGAACTGCACGGTACAGTTTGGGTATGGCCTTTCGTGAAAAATAAGTGCAGCCTGGTATCTTCCACTGCGGTGTCCCAATGGCCACAAATTTATGGAAAGCCTCTGACTCCACCAGCTTGTATGGTAATAGCTGGCGAGCTAATAGTTCCGCCACACCAGCTGTCAGACGCCGGGCAAGAGGGTGACTGGCCGAAATTGGCTTCTTCCGCTCAAAGACTTCCTTCACGGACACCTGGCTACTGCTGTGGGCAGAGGAGCAGGAACCGCTCAAGGGCAGAGGCGGTGTGAAGGAGGGTAGCTGTGAAGGTTCAAGGGAGAAAGCGGATGAAGACGATGCACCTGAAGGAGGAAGAGGAGAAGGAGGGTGGCTTGTCTTTTGAGGGGTGCTGCTTTTCCTCAGGTGTTCTTCCCATAGCTGTTTGTCCCTTTTCTCCAGGTGCCTTCGTAAGGCACTTGTCCCTACGTGAGTGTTGGCCTTTCCACGGCTCAATTTATGGAGGCAGAGAGAACAGATGGCTTTGCTCCTATCTGAGGCACACACCGTAAAATATTTCCAAACCGCAGAGCCCCCCTGGGGTGATGGCACTACGGTGGCATCAACAGCTGACCTTGAAGGGCATGTTGGCTGGCTGGCCATAGCTGGCGATACATGGTGCCGGACACTGCCCCCAGCTGTTTCTGAGGACGAGCTCCCTCTGCTTCTATCATGGAGTTGTCTCCTCCTACTCCTCTCTGGCTCCCCTTCTGAACTGTCCCCCTGGTCATCTCCTCTATTGGGAACATACGTGACATCCGTATAATCGTCATCATAATCCTCCTGCCCAGCTTCGCTTTCCTCAGACACCTTCTCAACTGCACCAACTTCAGGTGGATCATCATGCCCCTCCTCACACATTACGTCCATACTATCGCCACCTAACTCAGACGTATGAGGTGGTGTACCTGCGCCTTCTTCTTGTTGTTGCAGTAGTGGCTGTGAATCAGTGATTTCACCACCACCACCACCAAATAACTCCTGCAAGTGTCAAATGCAGCGGATGTGGCACTTGTTGTAGCGCTGGTGGCTGCGGGAGATGAGGTGTTCTGTGTTAAATACTCAAGCACGTCCTCACAATTTCGGGAAGTGATGGCACGTGCCTTCTTCTGAGCACTGTACTTTGGGCAAGGTCCGCACGAAATCACAGCAACACCACCTCGCACAGACCTGCCAGTGCCAGGTGGCCTTCCTCTGGGTCTGCCTCTACCTCCTCCTCTACCTGGTGTGTCCATTTTGTCCATCTCGGGGGGAAGCTAGGTATATGCAGTGAGGTGAGTTCACTCAACCCAAAGGTAGTTATATATGCTGTGAGGTGAGTTCACTGAACACAAAAGGTAGCTATGTGCAGTGAGGTGAGTTCACTCAACCCAAAGGTAGCTATATGCAGTGAGGTGAGTTCACTCAACCCAAAGGTAGTTATATATGCAGTGAGGTGAGTTCACTGAACACAAAAAGTAGCTATGTGCAGTGAGGTGAGTTCACTCAACCCAAAGGTAGTTATATATGCAGTGAGGTGAGTTCACTTAACACAAAAGGTAGCTATGTGTAGTGAGGTGAGTTCACTCAACCCAAAGGTAGTTATATATGCAGTGAGGTGAGTTCACTTAACACAAAAGGTAGCTATATGCAGTCAGCTGAGTTCACTCAACCCAAAGGTAGTTATATATGCAGTGAGGTGAGTTCACTGAACACAAAAGGTAGCTATATGCAGTCAGCTGAGTTCACTCAACCCAAAGGTAGTTATATATGCAGTGAGGTGAGTTCACTGAACACAAAAGGTAGCTATGTGCAGTCAGCTGAGTTCACTCAACCCAAAGGTAGTTATGTGCAGTGAGGTGAGTTCACTCTACAGAAAAGGTAGATATGCAGTGAGGTGAGTTCACTCAACTTAAAAGGTAGTTATATGCAGTGACGCAAGTTCACTCAACACAAAAGGTAGTTATGTGCAGCGAGGTGGGTTCACTCAACACAAACGTAGGTGTATGCAGTGATGAGGTGGGTTAACTAAACACAACAGGTACTAGTAGTAGGTAAATGCAGTACTGGGTAGGTAGTACAATGTGCAGCTGCCTGTCACACACACAGGTTTCACTGAATGTGCTGCTGAATGCTGGTGGGCTGCCTGCAGTGGTACACACACATTATGAATTAGCAATGCTGTCTAAGCAACACAAGTGTATCACACACACAGGTAGTAGTCACTGAATGTGCTGCTGCTGCTGGCAGTGCCAGTGGGACACACAGTATGAATTAGCAATGCTGTCTAAACAACACAAGTGTATCACACACACACAGGTAGTAGTCACTGAATGTGCTGCTGCTGCTGGCAGTGGGACACACATTATGAATTAGCAATGCTGTCTAAACAACACAAGTGTCAGTTTCAAACACAGAAAAAAAAAATTGATCACAGCAGGATGAGCTCTGAAAAGAGCTTTTCTGGGGCACTATTATAGCAATAAGATTCAGCTAAGCAAGCTAAGAAGGCAAGAGCCTGACTGATCTGTCCCTAGGAGAACAAGTCTGCAGCAGCTGTCCCTATTCTGTCTCTAGCAGGCATACGAGTGAGGCTAATGGCCGCCGGAGCCTGCCTTATATAAGGGGGGGTGGGGCTCCAGGGCTTAGCGTAGCCTAATTGGCTACAATGCGCCTGCTGACTGTGATGCAGAGGGTCAAAGTTGACCCTCATAGAGCATTATGGGGTGAATCGAACTTCCGGGAAAGTTCGCCTTCGCCTGCAAAGGCGAACCACCCGAAGTTCGCCTGGAACCGTTCGCCGGCGAACCATTCGGCCCACCTCTACCTAAGAAGTGTCTTCTTTCTATAATTGTGCTAAACTAAATTACAACAAAGTACGCTCTCATTGTTTTCTGCACACTATTGTGCCATTATATTTCAGGCAGGGATTAGGTATGTTTATATTTCTTGTTTATTCAGATGTTGTTTGATTTGGGTGATTGCAAATAACCAATAACAACTTCTGTTAATTTTATCTATTAAGAAAAAGCAGATTTGACTTTAAGCCCCAGATCAGATTATGCATATGACTCAGTTATTGTTGTATCAAGCTGTTGCCCTTGTGCTGAAAGCAGACATAAATATTTTATTAAAATGTCCAAATAAGAAACACCAGTTGTTCCTTTAAATACAATTAAATGGTTCAATTTGATCAGTTTATCACTAACTTTGCATTCATCTACCTCTGCATGTTTATGGGCTATTATAAGAGCTGCACACAGTAAGAATACAGAGCAGAGCTGAGCTGCTTTTAAGGGCAGAAATCACATTGCATGCTTAATTGCAGGCCTAAAGTGCTTTAAAACATATTGCGTGTGCATACATCAATCAGGGCGTGTAATTAGAGTACTGCTTCACACTGACACACCAAACTTACTGTGTAACGCATAGTGTTGGGCGAACACCTAGATGTTCGGGTTCGAGAACGTTCGCCGAACATCGCCGCGATGTTCGGGTGTTCGCGCCGAACTCCGAACATAATGGAAGTCAATGGGGACCCGAACTTTCGTGCTTTGTAAAGCTTCCTTACATGCTACATACCCCAAATTAGCAGGGTATGTGCACCTTGGGAGTGGGTACAAGAGGGAAAAAATATTTGAAAAAGAGCTTATAGTTTTTGAGAAAATTGATTGTAAAGTTTCAAAGGAAAAACTGTCTTTTAAATGCTGAAAATGTCATGTTTCTTTGCACAGGTAACATGCTTTTTACCGCCATGCAGTCATAAATGTAATAAAGAGAAGAGGTTCCATAAACAGGGACCGGTAACGCTAACCCAGCAGCAGCAGCAGCACACGTGATGGAACAGGAGGAGGCGCAGGAGGAGAAGGCCAGGCTTTTTGAGACCCAACAACCCAGGCCTTGCATGAGGACAAGAAGCGTGCGGATAGCATGCTTTTTACCGCCATGCAGTCATAAATGTAATAAAGAGAAGAGGTCCCATAAACAGGGACCGGTAACGCTAACCCAGCAGCAGCAGCAGCAGCACACGTGATGGAACAGGAGGAGGCGCAGGAGGAGAAGGCCACGCTTTGAGACACAACAACCCAGGCCTTGCATGAGGACAAGAAGCGTGCGGATAGCATGCTTTTTACCGCCATGCAGTCATAAATGTAATAAAGAGAAGAGGTTCCATAAACAGGGACCGGTAACGCTAACCCAGCAGCAGCAGCAGCACACGTGATGGAACAGGAGGAGGCGCAGGAGGAGAAGGCCACGCTTTGAGACACAACAACCCAGGCCTTGCATGAGGACAAAAAGCGTGCGGATATAGCAATGCTTTTTGCCGCCATGCAGTCATAAGTGTAATACAGATGAGAGGTTCCATAAACAGGGACCGGCAACGCTAACCCAGCAGCAGCAGCAGCACACGTGATGGAACAGGAGCAGGCGCAGGAGGAGAAGGCCATGCTTTTTGAGACACAACAACCCAGGCCTTGCATGAGGACAAAAAGCGTGCGGATATAGCAATGCTTTTTGCCGCCATGCAGTCATAAGTGTAATACAGATGAGAGGTTCCATAAACAGGGACCGGCAACGCTAACCCAGCAGCAGCAGCACACGTGATGGAACAGGAGCAGGCGCAGGAGGAGAAGGCCATGCTTTTTGAGACACAACAACCCAGGCCTTGCATGAGGACAAAAAGCGTGCGGATATAGCAGCAATGCTTTTTGCCGCCATGCAGTCATAAATGTAATACAGATGAGAGGTTCAATAAACAGGGACCGGAAACGCTAAACCATCCCAGATGTTCATTGGTCATGTTACTTGGTTGGGGTCCTGGAGTGTTGCGTAGTCATTTCCAATCCAGGATTGATTCATTTTAATTTGAGTCAGACGGTCTGCATTTTCTGTGAAGAGGCCGATACGCCGATCTGTGACGATGCCTCCGGCAGCACTGAAACAGCGTTCCGACATAACGCTGGCTGCCGGGCAAGCCAGCACCTCTATTACGCGTACATTGCCAGTTCGTGCCAGGTGTCTAGCTTCGATACCCAATAGTTGAAGGGTGCAGATGGATTGTTAGACACAGCTACGCCATCTGACATGTAGTCCTTGACCATCTTCTCCAGGCGATCGGTGTTGGAGGTGGATCTGCACGCTTGCTGTTCTGTGGGCTGCTGCTGCATGGGTGTCGAAAATTTTCCCACTCCAAGGACACTGCCGATACCATTCCCTTTTGGGCACTAGCTGCGGCTTGTGTTGTTTGCTGCCCTCCTGGTCGTCCTGGGTTTGCGGAAGTCAGTCTGTCGGCGTACAACTGGCTAGAGGAGGGGGAGGATGTCAATCTCCTCTCTAAAGTCTCCACAAGGGCCTGCTGGTATTCTTCCATTTTGACCTGTCTGACTCTTTCTTCAAGCAGTTTTGGAACATTGTGTTTGTACCGTGGATCCAGAAGGGTATAAACCCAGTAATTGGTGTTGTCCAGAATGCGCACAATGCGTGGGTCGCGTTCAATGCAGTCTAGCATGAATTGAGCCATGTGTGCCAGAGTCCTACCAGAATCCTCATCATCCTCTTGTGAGCGTTGTGATAGTTGTTGTAATGCATCATAGTCGTCACCTTCTTCCTGGTCTGCTTCTGCTGACCATTCGCGCTGAATTGTGGAAGTCCAACGTGCACCGCTCTGGCCCTCGTCAGTGCTGGCAGGAAATTCCTGCTCCAACTCCAGCTGTTCCTCCTCCTCTTCTAAGCTGCTGGGGCCAGCGTTTCCTGAGGCGGATGGCCTGATGTTGGTACCATCACGCTGATCGTTTTCTCCTTCAGATTCCCCCAGTTGCATCATGACAGCTGTTTCCTTGATTTTCAACATTGACCTCTTCAGTAAACACAGCAGTGGTATGGTAATGCTGACTGAAGAGTTGTCACTGCTCACAAGCAACGTGGATTGCTCAAAATTTTGGAGGACTTGGCAGAGGTCCAATATGTTGGCCCAATCGGATCCACAGAAGCTTGGCAGCTGGCCGGATGCGCCTCGGTACTGCGCCATCATGTACTGGACCACTGCACTCTTCTGCTCGCAAAAGCGGGCTAGCATGTGCAGCGTAGAATTCCAGCGCGTAGGGACATCACACAGCAAGCGATGGTGGGGGAGATTGAAGCGCTCCTGCATCTTGGCGAGTGCCCCTGAAGCAGTACTGGAATTTCTGCAATGTTTGGCCACTCGTCGCACCTTCAACAGAAGATCGGCCACGCCTGGGTATGTCCTCAGGAACCGCTGAACTACTAGGTTCATCACGTGCGCCAGGCAAGGGATGTGTGTCAGCTTAGCCAACCTTAAAGCGCGAATGAGATTACTCCCATTATCACACACAACCATGCCCGGTTTCAGGTCCAGCGGTGCCAGCCACAAATCCGTCTGTTCCTTTATTCCCCTCCAAATTTCCTCCCCGTGTGCTGCTTATTCCCAAGGCAGATCAGCTTCAGCAACGCTTGCTGACGCATGCCAACAGCTGTTCTGCACTGCTTCCACGATCCTACTGCTGCTGGGTTAGCGTTTCCGGATGAGGTACAGATTTGAGATGCGTTGGAGGAGAAGGAGTCAGAGAGGTAGGTGCTGCTGTTGTTATCCAGTGGGAGGGACGGCGGTGCAGCTGTTTGCGGCGTGGGCAACACCCGCGCCGTAGCAGGTGAGGAATCGCTGCCAGGCTCCACAAGGTTCACCCAGTGCGCGGTAAGGGAGATGTATCGACCCTGACCGAACGCACTCGTCCAGGTGTCAGTGGTGAGGTGAACCTTGCAGGCAACGGCATTCTTCAAACTTCAGGTTATTTTGCTGACCACGTGCTCATGCAACTCAGGCACTGCAGAGCGCGCAAAGTGGTAGCGGCTGGGAACCACGTAACGTGGGATGGCCACTGACATCATGCCCTTGAAGCTGTTTGTCTCCACCACTCGATATGGCAGCATTTCGCAGGCCAGAAGCTTGGCTATGCTGGCTGTTACTGCCACAGCCCGGGGGCCATTTGCTGGCAATTTCCTCTTGCGCTCAAACATCTCCGAGACAGACAACTGAACCGTAGGGCTGCACACTGAAGGGCTGTTGGTTGTTGTGTTTGATGAAGACTGGGAGACCTCAAGAGCACTACTCCGGAAAGTGACAGTGTCAGCGTCGTCTGATGTTTGTGAATGTTGTGAACCACGCAATGGCTGGGCTACTGCTGCTGCTGAGGCGGGTCTGGTGGGGAGTCTGGTGAACCCAAGGGAGGCAGTGTTGCTGGTACCCTGTCCTGTCGAGTTTGCCCACAGAGTGGGATGTTTGGATAGCATGTGGCGGCTCATGCTGGTGGTGGAGAGGTTGTTAATACTTTTCCTCCTGCTCAGGCGGGTCTTGCACACCTTGCAAATCGCCATGGTAACATCCTCAGTGCAGTCTTCAAAGAAAGCCCAGACTTTGGAGCACCTGCCTTGCTGGCGATTACTGTTTGCGCCTCTTTTGCCTCTCACTTGAACTTCCACACTTGTGGTGCCTGAAATTGCGCGCGCCTACCTTGTGCCACAAGGCGAACTCGTGCAGCAGTGGGTTCTTCAACAGACTCATCTGTGCTGCTGCTACGACGGCGATGTTCTCGTTCACAAACAAAATCTGGGTCTCTGTCCACATTGTCCATACCCTCCTCTTCCATCTCCTCAAACTCGTCATATGTCATTGTGGGGGGCCGCCGCCGTGGAGTAGAGCTCCCCAGAACAACCTCTGCGCAGCTCACTCCAACGTCGTCTTCCAGATCTTCTCGGCCGACCTCCTGCAATTGCAACCCCTCCTGCCCAACTTGCTCTGGGATTTGGGTTTCAAAGTCCTCGGACTCGCCTTGTTGTATTTCAGTGCCTGCTGCATTTCCCACAGTTAATGGTTGTGAATCCGGGCACAACATTTCTGGCTGTTCCTCCATTGACCTTTCAAAGGTGGAAGTTTGTTGGCCTGGGAATAGCTCCTGCGAATACCCCATTGTGTCCTGAGGTAATTCATCGGACTGGTTATCTGGCAGTTGTGTGCGTGGTGTCGCTGCCAGTTGTGTCAGCTTTGTGCCCACTGGCTCCTTGTCACTGGCTGAGGACTCGGACCTCGTGCGTGATGTGCTGGTGCTGCTTAACCCACTGCTGGACGCTTGAGAAGTCATCCAAGTAATTATCTGGTCCTGTTCTTTTGGATCTGTGAGGGTTGTTGTCCTGGACAACATGGACGGTATTGAGTGGGTTTTCTTGGGTGCTCCCCTGTGGCCTGTACGTGAACCGTCAGGGGAAACACCTCTTCCCTTGCCCCTCCCTCTTTCACCGGATTTCTTCCTCATTTCACTTATCCTTAAAGTACACGCTGACTGGCAGCAGTACAGTGGCAGTACAGAAATGCTATACAGTGGTGGGTGAGCGGTGTACCACTATTGCCAGCAGCGACACAGAGCACAATGCTATACAGTGGCGGGTGAGCGGTGTACTACTGTTCCCAGCAGACACAGAGTGGCAGTAAACACAATGCTATATAATGTGGCTGAGCCATGTACACACAGTGGCAGTAAACAATGCTATATAGTCTGGCTGAGCCGTGTACACAGAGTGGCAGTACACACAATGCTATATAGTCTGGCTGAGCGGTGTACACACAGTGGCAGTACACACAATGCTATATAGTCTGGCTGAGCGGTGTACACAGAGTGGCAGTAAACAATGCTATATAGTCTGGCTGAGCGGTGTACACAATGCTATATAGTCTGGCTGAGCGGTGTATACAGAGTGGCAGTAAACAATGCTATATAGTCTGGCTGAGCAGTGTACACACAGTGGCAGTACACACAATGCTATATAGTCTGGCTGAGCGGTGTACACAGAGTGGCAGTACACACAATGCTACATAGTCTGGCTGAGCGGTGTACACAGAGTGGCAGTACACACAATGCTATATAGTCTGGCTGAGCGGTGTACACACAGTGGCAGTACACACAATGCTATATAGTCTGGCTGAGCGGTGTACACACAGTGGCAGTACACACAATGCTATATAGTCTGGCTGAGCGGTGTACACAGAGTGGCAGTACACACAATGCTATATAGTCTGGCTGAGCGGTGTACACAGAGTGGCAGTACACACAATGCTATATAGTCTGGCTGAGCGGTGTACACACAGTGGCAGTACACACAATGCTATATAGTCTGGCTGAGCGGTGTACACACAGTGGCAGTACACACAATGCTATATAGTCTGGCTGAGCGGTGTACACACAGTGGCAGTAAACAATGCTATATAGTCTGGCTGAGCGGTGTACACAGAGTGGCAGTACACACAATGCTATATAGTCTGGCTGAGCGGTGTACACAATGCTATATAGTCTGGCTGAGCGGTGTATACAGAGTGGCAGTAAACAATGCTATATAGTCTGGCTGAGCGGTGTACACAGAGTGGCAGTACACACAATGCTATATAGTCTGGCTGAGCGGTGTACACAGAGTGGCAGTACACACAATGCTATATAGTCTGGCTGAGCGGTGTACACACAGTGGCAGTACACACAATGCTATATAGTCTGGCTGAGCGGTGTACACAGAGTGGCAGTACACACAATGCTATATAGTCTGGCTGAGCGGTGTACACACAGTGGCAGTACACACAATGCTATATAGTCTGGCTGAGCGGTGTACACAGAGTGGCAGTAAACAATGCTATATAGTCTGGCTGAGCGGTGTACACAATGCTATATAGTCTGGCTGAGCGGTGTATACAGAGTGGCAGTAAACAATGCTATATAGTCTGGCTGAGCGGTGTACACAGAGTGGCAGTACACACAATGCTATATAGTCTGGCTGAGCGGTGTACACAGAGTGGCAGTACACACAATACTATATAGTCTGGCTGAGCCGTGTACACACAGTGGCAGTAAACAATGCTATATAGTCTGGCTGAGCGGTGTACACAGAGTGGCAGTAAACAATGCTATATAGTCTGGCTGAGCGGTGTACACAGAGTGGCAGTACACACAATGCTATATAGTCTGGCTGAGCCGTGTACACAGGGTGGCAGTACACACAATGCTATATAGTCTGGCTGAGCGGTGTACACAGAGTGGCAGTAAACAATGCTATATAGTCTGGCTGAGCGGTGTACACAGAGTGGCAGTACACACAATGCTATATAGTCTGGCTGAGCGGTGTACACAGAGTGGCAGTAAACAATGCTATATAGTCTGGCTGAGCGGTGTACACAGAGTGGCAGTACACACAATGCTATATAGTCTGGCTGAGCGGTGTACACACAGTGGCAGTACACACAATGCTATATAGTCTGGCTGAGCGGTGTACACAGAGTGGCAGTAAACAATGCTATATAGTCTGGCTGAGCGGTGTACACAGAGTGGCAGTACACACAATGCTATATAGTCTGGCTGAGCGGTGTACACACAGTGGCAGTACACACAATGCTATATAGTCTGGCTGAGCGGCAGAGGCGTAGCTAGGGTTTTCAGCGCCCGGGGACAAAGACTATTAATGCGCCCCCTAAGGTGAAGGGTCGTGACCAAATGTGGTTATGGGTACTCCACATTTGGTCACGCCCCTTCAAATGTACATGGAGGGTAGCAGGCTCACGCTCACCCACCCTCCCTCAGTATGTACCTTCCAGCATGTTCCAAGACAAATTCAGCAATCATGAGCCCCCCCCCCCCATCAAGACAAATTCCGCAATCATGAGCAAACATGAGGCCCCCAACAAGACAAATTTAGCAATCCCGAGGCCCCCAACAAGACAAATTCAGCAATCATGAGGCCCCTAACAAGACAAATTCAGCAATCATGAGGCCCCTAACAAGACAAATTCAGCGATCTTGAGGCCCCCAACAAATCATGAGGCCCCCAACAAGACAAATTCAGTAACCATGAGGCCCCCAACAAGACAAATTCAGCAGTCATGAGGCACATAAATAGACAGCATTTCACATAAATAGGCAGAATGTCCCCTTAATATGGTAGACACCTCTCACCTGGCAGCAGTTCCCCAAAATACACTCAATCTGACAGCAGTGCTTGCCCAAAAATAGGTAGCCCCAGGTCTATAGGTGTCCCCAGAATAGGTGGCCAGCAGTATAGATGTCCCCAGAACAGGTAGCCAGGGGTAGAGATGTCCACAGAACAGGTAGCCAGGGGTATATGTGCCCAGTATATGTAGGCAGGGGTATGTGTCCCCAGTATATGTAGCCAGAGGTATATGTGCCCAGTATATGTAGTCAGGGGTATAAATGCCCAGTATATGTAGCCAGGGGTATATGTACTCAGTATATGTAGTTAGGGGTATATGTGCCCAGTATATGTAGGCAGGGGTATATGTGCCCAGAGTAGGTAGCCAGGGGTATATGTGCCCAGAGTAGGTAGCCAGGGGTATATGCCCAGTATATGTAGGCAGGGGTATATGTGCCCAGAGTAGGTAGCCAGGGGTATATGTGCCCTGAGTAGGTAGCCAGGGGTATATGTGCCCAGAGTAGGTAGCCAGGGGTATATGCCCAGTATATGTAGGCAGGGGTATATGTGCCCAGAGTAGGTAGCCAGGGGTATATGAGCCCAGAGTAGGTAGCCAGGGGTATATGTGCCCAGAGTAGGTAGCCAGGGGTATATGCCCAGTATATGTAGTTAGGGGTATATGTGCCCAATATATGTAGGCAGGGGTATATGTGCCCAGAGTAGGTAGCCAGGGGTATATGTGCCCAGAGTAGGTAGCCAGGGGTATATGTGCCCAGAGTAGGTAGCCAGGGGTATATGTGCCCAGAGTAGGTAGCCAGGGGTATATGCCCAGTATATGTAGGCAGGGGTATATGTGCCCAGAGTAGGTAGCCAGGGGTATATGTGCCCAGAGTAGGTAGCCAGGGGTATATGTGCCCAGAGTAGGTAGCCAGGGGTATATGCCCAGTATATATAGGCAGGGGTATATGTGCCCAGAGTAGGTAGCCAGGGGTATATGTGCCCAGAGTAGGTAGCCAGGGGTATATGCCCAGTATATGTAGGCAGGGGTATATGTGCCCAGAGTAGGTAGCCAGGGGTATATGTGCCCAGAGTAGGTAGCCAGGGGTATATGTGCCCAGTATATGTAGGCAGGGGTATATGTGCCCAGAGTAGGTAGCCAGGGGTATATGTGCCCAGAGTAGGTAGCCAGGGGTATATGTGCCCAGAGTAGGTAGCCAGGGGTATTTGCCCAGTATATGTAGGCAGGGGTATATGTGCCCAGAGTAGGTAGCCAGGTCAGGTGTCCCCCTCCCCAGCAGGAGGGGAGCAGCGCAGAGAAGAGCTGCTCTCCCTTCCTCGCTCTCCCCTCTAATGTCCGGGTGGCTCTGCTCAGGCTGGCAGCGGCGGGCGGAACTTACCTCCGTCTCGTCGCAGCGCCGGATGGATCTGCCACTACTCTGGTCTGGTCCAGACCAGAGCAGCGGCTGCGCACCCGAACTTCCGGCCGGCGCTGGAGCGAGACGGAGGTGAGTTCCGCCCGCCGCTGCCAGGCCAGCCACCCGGAGGACATTGGAGGGGACAGCGAGGGAGGGAGAGCACCTAAGGTGAGGGAAGGAGGGGGGAGATGGCCCCCCTTCCCCACCGTCCGCACAGCTCTCCCTCTTCTCTGCGCTGGCCCCCTTTCCCTCCGCCGCAAAAAAAAAACGAAAAACCCACAGCTCAGCCAGGCTGAGGGCGCCCTCGGGGACCAGGCGCCCCGGGGCACTTGTCCTACCCCGACCCCCCCTAGCTCCGCGCCTGCTAAGCGGTGTACACAGAGTGGCAGTACACACAATGCTATATAGTCTGGCTGAGCGGTGTACACAGAGTGGCAGTAAACAATGCTATATAGTCTGGCTGAGCGGTGTACACAATGCTATATAGTCTGGCTGAGCGGTGTATACAGAGTGGCAGTAAACAATGCTACATAGTCTGGCTGAGCGGTGTACACAGAGTGGCAGTACACACAATGCTATATAGTCTGGCTGAGCGGTGTACACAGAGTGGCAGTACACACAATGCTATATAGTCTGGCTGAGCGGTGTACACAGAGTGGCAGTAAACAATGCTATATAGTCTGGCTGAGCGGTGTACACAATGCTATATAGTCTGGCTGAGCGGTGTATACAGAGTGGCAGTAAACAATGCTATATAGTCTGGCTGAGCGGTGTACACAGAGTGGCAGTACACACAATGCTATATAGTCTGGCTGAGCGGTGTACACAGAGTGGCAGTACACACAATGCTATATAGTCTGGCTGAGCGGTGTACACACAGTGGCAGTACACACAATGCTATATAGTCTGGCTGAGCGGTGTACACAGAGTGGCAGTAAACAATGCTATATAGTCTGGCTGAGCGGTGTACACAGAGTGGCAGTACACACAATGCTATATAGTCTGGCTGAGCCGTGTACACACAGTGGCAGTAAACAATGCTATATATAGCGTGGCTGAGCGAGGTACACAGTGGCAGTACACACAATGCTATATAGTGTGGCTGAGCGAGCGGTGTACTACTGTTCCCAGCAGCGACACACAATGACTGGGGGGACCCTGGCTAGCGTGGCTGGAGCGCGAACTACCCTGCCTGCCTACCCAAAGCTAAACCCTCAGACAAATGGCGGAGATATGACGTGGTTCGGGTATTTATTTACCCGAACCACGTGACCGTTCGGCCAATCAGAGTGCGTTCGGGGTCCGAACCACGTGACCCGTTCGGCCAATCACAGCGCTAGCCGAACGTTCGGGGAACGTTCGGCCATGCGCTCTTAGTGGCCGAACGGTTTAGCCGAGCCCCATCAGGTGTTCGGCCGAACTCGAACATCACCCGAACAGGGTGATGTTCTGCAGAACCCGAACAGTGGCGAACACTGTTCGCCCAACACTAGTAACGCACCGCAAACAGCTGTTTGTGTAGTGACGGCCGTGCTGGACTGGTGCGCACCATGGCCAGAGTGCAGGCCGTGGTGGTTTTCAAGCCCAGTGCTTTAAATCATCTTGCATGTGTATACATCATTCAGGGAGTGTAATTAGAGTACTGCTTCACACTGACACACCAAACTCACTGTGTAACGCACCGCAAACAACTGTTTGTGTAGTGACGGCCATGCTGGACTGCTTTTTCAAGCCCATTTGGTCGCCGGGCTGTGGTAGCTCCATGATAGAACAACAGTGACTGTCAGGTAGTAGTTATATGCAGTGATGGGTATTATAATGTGCACCTTTCACACACAGACAGGTACCGGACAGGCACAGTGACACTGCGTGCGCTCACGTAGGTAGGTGGGTGCACTGAAGTGAACAACAGGTAGTAGGTATATGCAGTGATGGGTATTACAATGTGCACCTGTCACACACACAGGTAGTCACTGAATGTGCTGGGCCTGGCAGTGGCACACACAGTAGGAATTACTAAGGCTGTCTATGCAACACAAGTGTCAGTGGGACACACACACACACACACACACACACACAAAAATAGATCACCAGAACAGAAGATTAGCTCTCAAAAGAGCTGTTGAGGGGTGCTTTTTTAGCAATAACAATCAGCCAGGAGCAAGCTAACAAGCCTAAAAGAGCCTAACTAAGCTTTCCCTATGAGAGTCTACAGCAGCTATCCCTTCACTAATTACTGCAGGCACACGAGTGAGTCCAATGCCTTACGCTGCCTGCCTTTTATAAGGGGGGGGGGCTCCAGGAGGGAGTGTAGCCTAATTGGCTACAATGTGCCTGCTGACTGTGATGTAGAGGGTCAAAGTTGACCCTTATGATGCACTATGGGGGCGAACCGAACTTCTGGAAAAGTTTGCAGTTCTCCGCGATCGTGAACCATGGAAGTTCTCCGGGAACCGTTCGCCGGCGAACAGTTCGGGCCATCTCTAATGATTAAATGAGCACCCCAGTTTTCAGCTTTGACTGCTTTAAATAGGGACCGCTAAGACTCCTTCATTTGCCCAAAATGTGTAAAAGTTGGAGTCAATAAGCACTTAGCTTGTGGCACTGATAACTGGTACTGTTTCCAAGGAAATAAATATGGCAGCCATCATATGTTTCTCAGTTAAGGTCCTATTATTCAGGGATTCTGTGAATGTGGTGTAATATCTACAGCTCTGCAATTGCTATAACCTTTTATTAAAACAGCTTTACAGTTTTACTAAACCAAATATAAAAGTTACAATCAGTACATATTCAATAGTGTGTTCCACAGGATCACGCTGTGTTTCTCTCCCCAATGTTGATAACACAGTTAAACAACTAAAATTAATGATAAATCAGTTCACACTTTCTTGAAACCAAGATTGAACATATTTTTAAAATGTTAATTGACTGGTATAAATTATAAAGGGAATTTACCAATGTTGGATGGAGCTACAGCAGGCAAGCTGGCACCAGCCACACCCCTGCTCATGGGCAGGCCACCCCTTCACACTAGTGCGAGGAGGTAGAGAGTGAGACCCTACCAATTCCCCCCGCAAAGCCATGGAAAATTAGCAACTGGGGAGTGGGGAATGTAGGTGATCAAGAAGGAGGATTAGAAATGGTTAATTGGAGACTTGTCTTATAGTGCTCATGCCACTTTAATTCTTCTCTGTTTTTATTGATTTAAAGAAAAATACACCAACCCGGTAATACTTACCTCGGGAGGAGGATGCCTCTGGATCAGCACTGGGCAAACTATGGCCCACGTGCGCTGTACATTGGGCCCGCCGATAGACGGCTGGATTCCTCTCCTTTTCCCCTCCCTGCAGAGTCACGAGCAGGCGATAGCAATGGATTAAAATTCCCCTGCTCACCGATTTCAGCTTTGTGTCCAGGGATGGTCGTAGTCAGCCAACTTCGCTACGCTGGAACTACGCGTAGATTTACGCAATTATGCTTCGCCAAACTACTGCTTCAAAATCAAATATTAGTTTCATATGCATTTTGTAGACTATGTGTTAAAATACGCAATTACATGTAGTGGGGAGCGTAGTGTATGTGGATGCTTATGCCTGTATTCAGAAAATTTTACGCATTAATTCCTCTTTAAATGCCTATACCAGGAACTCTTCAATGCGTACATTCCCCCTTCCAATGCGTAAATTTGTAAGCATACAATCGCACTTCGCTACACGTAAATTCGTAAGCGTAGTTTTGCAGCTTCACCTATGAACTACGATGAGTAGATGCGAACTACGATGCGTAAATTCACACTGGCATAGTTTCTGCTCATCCCTGGTTGCGTCCTATGGCTACAGGGCGTCCCATGACACACTGGCAGCCACTGTGTAATATGCTGGCACATCCTGATGGCTCGTCATGTGACGTCATGTTGCCATGGAAACGTGACACTGGAATCGGCAAGCAGGTGAGTTTTAACCCGCTGCTATCGCCCGCTCGTGACTCTGCATGGTGGGAAAGAGGAAGGTGGGGCAGAATGCCAGGAATGCAGCCCAGGCCATGCAAGGTTTGCCCAGCCCTGCTCTGGATCTTAATGAGGCTTCTGCCATCCTCCTAAGCCTCAAGGATCCAGCGTTGGCTCTCCCAAAACCACAGCTGACAAGGATGTTCGCTGTGGTGCAGCCAATAGTAGCGCCTGCAATATTTACCTTCCCGGCTCAAGCGCAGGAGCAGTAGCGACTTTTCTGATCGTGCTCATGCATAAATAGCCAAGCCCAATCAGGTCAGCTCTATGGCACAGGTGACTCTAGTGGACCCGATTGGGCTTGGCTATTTCAGCCTATGCCCAAATATAAAGCCACTACCGTGCCTGCGCTGAATCGCGGTAGATAAGTATTTATCTTACTGGTGTTTCTGGGCTTCTAGCATTGGATCACCAAGGCTTAGGTGGATGGAGAAGCCTCATTAGGATCCTAAGGCTTCCCCCTCCCAAAGTAAGTATCCCCCCAGGAAGGAGGGGGGTGTCCTTACAGATTTTCTTAAAATAATAGTCAAAAAATAACTCTTAAAAACACTTCTTTAGCTTTGGACTGTGTGTAAAAAGTGAAAATTAAAGGTTAATCCCAGTCTTTGAGTGTGTTCAATCCTGCTGACAGATTTGGCTTAGACCAGTTATTGCCTTGATAAAGAGATTTGTAATGATCTCCAAAAGTTGGCTTCATGGCGGAATTCTAAAAGAAACATTTTATCACCAAAAGTGTGCTGGTTATTGTACATAGGTGCAGATATCAGACGCACCAGCAAAGTGGCCTGTGGGTCAGATGTGGGTAGCAGGCTGTGGCTCTGAAATATTGGGCCCACACAAGTCTCTACATAATGGAAAGGCTAAACCATTCAGAAAAAAAAATATTCAAAAATAAATAAAAATCAGCAAGTGTACTGTGCTGTGTAATAAAAAAAATCATTCAGTTCAGTCTGCTTTCAGAATGTATTCAGCTTTTCCTCTCATTTTCTTTTATTTGCATTTTTTTACTTGTAAAAATGTGAGGATAAATACTTTTTTTTTATAGGTCTCAAAGTCATGTTAGACTTAAAAAAAAGGCACAAGATGAATCAGATGAAATGGAAAACAGAATTACCGTCTGCACGTCTGCACTAGTGGCTAAACGCTTACTTCTTGGCTTTTGTCTAATTATAGCAATTACAGCTGGAAGGAGAAAGTGTTTTTCTGGTGCGGTGCTGGAACCTACAAAGCATTACATTACTGAAGATTTGGGGCCACATGACCAGTTTGTTCTTTGCTAAAAAAGACTGACAGGCAATCTGCAAAACAATTCCTCAGGTAGAGGGAAGAAATCAAAACACCCTTGTACGACATCGCACACAAGACACTCAGGATGACAATTAATGTTATCTCTTGGATACCTACCTGCGCATCTTCTCTTCCGATTCTCCTCTCTCCTTCTACTCTGGTTTCAAGGAGAGCTTGTGCCTATCTACTGCTGTTTGAATCAGTGTGAATTTGTAGATGTAATTGGCGGTGAAATAGAAATGAGCATGTACAGTTTGAGCAACAAGGCACTGTAGGGTGGGAATTGTTCAGCTGCAATCAAACGCCTCAACCATGCAGGGAAGAAATGGCCAAACGAGCGGACTTGTCTGACCACCTGAGAAGAGTAATTCTCTTGTACACAATAAACCTAGAAAATGAGATGAAGTTTTGCACCGGAGAAAGATTTTCTTCATGAGGCAGCCAAGACACACGGGAAATAATGAACATAAGTAGAACTGTGCAAAAATCAAGCATTATATTGAGGATAGGTGAAACAGTGTAGCTGTCCTTTTATTTACTGTTTCTGCATGCACAGAACAAAAAAAAGATCATTGCATTTATTGATTACTGTAATTAACCATATGGGTTCTACCTAAAGTGATCGTGAGGTGAGGAAACTCATTTCAGGTTAGATTCTCACCTATTTAACCACTTGCTGACCGCACACTCATACCGTGCGGCGGCAAAGTGGTAGCTGGAGGACCAGCGATGCAGTTCTGCGTCGCCAGGTGCCTCCTTAATTAATCAGGAAAGGCCGCTCGCGCGAGCGGCCGTTTCCTGTCAGATCACGGAGCGGGTCTCCGTGAATAGCCTGCGAGCCGCTGATTGCGGCTCGCAGACTAAATGTAAACGTAGGAGACATATGTCTCCTTTGTTTACATTGTACGGCGCTGCTGCGCAGCAGCGCCGTAAGGCAGATCGGCGATCCTCGGCCAATCAGCGGCCGGGGATCGCCGCCATGTGACAGGGGACGTCCTGTCACAGGCTGCACAGGACGGATAGCATCTTGTGCAGCCCCGATCACCAGGGGGCAAGGTAGGAGAGGGAGAAGCGGAATTTTGCCGCGGAGGGGGGCTTTGAGGTGCCCCCCCACAACAATACAGCCAGCAGGAGTGATCAGACCCCCCCTGCACATCATCCCCATAGGGGGGAGAAAAGGGGGGCGATCTGATCGCTCAGCATATACCCTGATCTGTGCTGGGGGCTGCAGAGCCCACCCAGCACAGATCACAAAAAACAGCGCTGGTCCTTAAGGGGGGGTAAAGGGTGGGTCCTCAAGTGGTTAAAGAGTAGGCTCTAAATACCATATAGCTTTCTCAGTCCTTAGTTCATACCCGGTGAAGTTATTTGACCTGTTAGATTGAATACCTCTTTGGCACATCTTGTGCTACATTCAGAAGTTTTCGCAACTCCAAGTACTTCCAAAGATGAGTGCATTTGTATTATTATTATTTAGTATTTATACAGTGCTGTTCAGAGTATATTGTCTTGTCACTTAACTGTCCCTCAAAGGGGCTCACAATCTAATTAGAGATGGCCCAAACGGTTTGACAGTGAACGGTTCCCGGCAAACTTTCAGTGGTTCGTATTCGCGATCGAACACAAACTTTATGGCGGTTTGACCCGCCTCCTATACTACATCATTAGGGTCAACTTTGACCCTGTACATCACAGTCAGCAGGGACATTGTAGCCAATCAGTCTACACTCCCTCCTGGAGGCCCCCCCCCCTTATAAAAGGCAGGCAGCGTCAGGCATTGGACTCACTCGTGTGCCTGCAGTAATTAGAGAAGGGAGAGCTCCTGCAGACTCACATAGGGAAAGCTTAGTTAGGGTCTTGTAAGCTTGCTCCTTGCTGATTCTTATTGCTAAAAAAGCACCCCACAACAGCTCTTTTGAGAGCTAATCTTGTTCTTGTGATCTATTTTTTGTGTGTGTGGCCCACTTACATTATATACAGCCCTGTCAGTCAGTCGCAGCTGGCCTTTGGCCACTTAATTCCTACTGTGCCACTGCCAGGCCTAGCACATTCAGTGACTACCTGTGTGTGTGACAGACAGCTGCACATTTGTAATCCCATCACAATCACTGCACCTGTTCACTGTTCAGTGCACCTACCTACCTACTTACATGAGTGCACGCATTGTTAATACCGCCAGTCATTGCACTTGTTCACGGTACGTGTGTGACAGGTGCACATTTATAATACCCATCACTGCATATACCTACCTGTTGTGTTCAGTGCACCCACCTACCTACGTGAGTGCACGCATTGTTAATACCACCAGTCACTGTACCTGTTCACGGTACGTGTGTGTGACAGGTCCACATTTGTAATATCCATCACTGCATATACCTACCTGTTGTTCAGTGCACCCACCTACCTACGTGAGCGTACACAGTGTGATATACCACTCCATGCATACCTGTTAACTGCACCTGTGTGACTGCACAGTCAAGTCAGTGCATACCTTTCACTTCATCCCTCCCCCCAATATGGACAAAACAGGTAGAGGCAGAGGCAGACCCAGAGGAAGGCCACCCGGCTGGTCTGTTCAAAGTTGTGCTGATGTGATTTTGTGTGGCCCTCGACCAAAGTACAGTGTTCAGAAGAAGGCACGTGCCATCAACCCCCAATATTGTCAGGACGTAGTTGACTATTTAACACAGAACACCTCATCTTTCTCAGCTTCCGCACGGAAGCATGACATATCTTCCTCCTCCTGCTCTGATTCTGGCACCCCACTTAACATTCAGTCGGCCGCCACCACCAAAGTGCTCAGCGGTGCAGAAATTTTTGTGTGTTTATGCAGATGAGAGCAATGCCATCTGTACTCTCTGCCACCGAAAATTGAGCAGTGCAAAGACCAAGACCTGCGTAGGGACAACTACCTTATGAAGGCACATGATTACAAAGCACAAACTGCAATGGAATGACCACCTGAGAAAATTCAGCATACAAAAGCAAAGCCACACACCGCAGTGTAAGATACCATCACACAATTGTTTCTCAAAAAAGGCGATACCCAAACTGTACCGTGATGTTGAAAGGCAAGTGGTGTCATCTTTGGCACACAGCATTGGGTCAAGGGTCCATCTGATCATGGATGCCTGGTCTGCAAAGCACGGTCAGGCCTGCCCAAAGACTAAGACAGTCCCCCCTTCTCCGCCACCACCAACAGGGTCCAGGACTTCAGGTGGATTCCTGAATTTTTAAGGCCGCTGCTAGCAGCAGACGCTAACAAAAACAAGAACAATTTTTTCTGGTGCGTGTACATGCCTGTCTAATTTTTCTGGCTGCACTGCAGCTGCAACAACAAAACAAAAGGCATGTACATGTGTCAATTCCCCTTCGTGATCATTACCTTGCCACGGTGAAGGGGCTTGCGTATCACAATCAAGCAATGACTGGCTAAATTAGTGTGTTGGGGTTGGGGGGCACACCTGACCCAAGAAGATAGATAATAAGGTTGTTGCTTCATTGTGGACAGACCAAATTCGATCAGCTGGACACTCAGTCACTGTAGTTCTGTCATTCAGTCATTCAGCTACCTCAGCCCGACCATATGGGCTTGAAAACCGCCATCGCCTGCACTTTGGCCATGGTGCGCATCAGTCCAACACGGCCGTCACTACACAAACAGCTGTTTGCGGTGCGTTACACAGTGAGTTTGGTTTGTCAGTGTGAAGCAGTACTCTAATTACACTCCCTGATTGATGTATACACATGCAAGATGTTTTAAAGCACTTTAGGCCTCCAATTTAGCATGCAATCTGATTTCTGCTCTTAAAACGCTGCTTTGCGTCAAATCCAGATTTTTCCCCGGGACTCTTGACGTCTATCCCACTCATCCATGCCCCCCTCCAGGTGTTAGACCCCTTGAAACATATTTTCCATCACTTTTGTGGCCAGCATAAATGTTTCTAGTTTTCAAAGTTCTCCTCCCCATTGAAGTCAATTGCGGTTCGAGCCATCTCTAAATCTAATCACTACCATAGTCGTATGTCTGTATTGTATAGTGTATTTATTGTAGTCTAGGGCCAATTAGGGGAAGCCAATTAACATATCTGTATGTTTTTGGGATGTGGGTGGAAAACAGAGTACCTGGGGGAAACCCACATAGACACGGGGAGAACATAGAAACTACAGATAGTGCCCTAGCTGGGGTTTCGAACGAGACCCAGCACTGCAAGTCAAAAGAACTGCAAGGCAAGAGAGCTTACCACCTTGCCACCATGCTGTACTGCACACCAGTAAGTCCAGACTTGCGTATACGCACTAGGGATGTGCCCATTTTCTGAAGCACTCATTTTCCTACCTATTGTATATGTCGAATATGTTTTTAAATATTAAGCCTTATTAATTCCCCCACCCCCTTCCCCTATGCAAGCTCATATTGGCCAAGAGATAATAAGCATAAGGTTTGTGTCTTAATTATGCTAAGCCATAAGTTCCCAGGGTCCTTTTCTATCGGTAAAAGTTAGAACCAAAAACTGTGTCACGCACAATTTGCCAGTTGTCCTCTGTTGACCGGAGCGTCTTATATGGTGGAAAATACGGTATATTCACATTCTTCCTAAATTTCGTACACTAAGTACACTCTTGCCTGGCAACACTGAGATCCTCAGTTCGATTCTGACCTGGCTGCACACTGCCTGCATGGAGTTTGTATGTTTTTATAGTTTCCCTAGGCCATCTAGCCCCCCCCCCACCAAAAAAAAAAACCCCAAAACAAAACATGTGAAATTGTGAGTTCCTTTGAGGGACACTGACATTAATTGTAAAGTTCTATGCAAGATTTCGGCACTAATCCACATGCATAAGAATAGCAAACTTTTTTTGCTATGTATAAAGACAAAAAAATTTGGAATCAGAGGACAACAAACCAAAAGGATGGATAACGCATGATGAAATGAAAATTTTAAACAAACTATAAAACAATGCATTTTACATGAAAAATATACTAAGGTCTAACTTAAAGGTGTAGTTGAATTAATTACATAATATTTGTAGAGTACTTTCCTTCCTTTCCTCAAGGCGCATGAACAGCTAAGGAGAGCAGCAGACCACTGTGAACATGTTCAGTAAGCTACACTGGTGTACACTGTGCATATTTAAAAAAAAAGAAAAAACTTGTATTTGGGGTCCAGTGAATCCACCAGCGAACACTTGGCTTATTTGCAAATTTTTACAGGGAACATTTCCAAATTCAGTTATAATTTTATAGGCAATTATGGATCATTAATAGATTGTGAATTTCTCAGAATAGCAAAGAATTAGGCAGTGTAACTGAATCCCTAGGCAATAATTATTATGAATGCTCAAAGCCTCTTTTGAAGCAATATAATTGTCAAACTAAGATTTACGAAACAATGAGTATAAGATCAAAACAAAGAGTACACACTGTTCAGGTTGCGGGGACCCATGATGACTGCAAATGAGAGCACGTTGCTGCAATTATTTGCAACTTTAATGGCTCCTTGTAACCAATGTGACAATTCCTTTTAGCTGTCATCTGCCACAAAGACTACAATCTAGCATAATGTAGCATGGTGTTTATATGATTCTGATTCAAACAATTGTCCTATATATAATAAAGCTAAGCCAACTTTAATATTGAAGTAATTAGTAATTCCTAACTTATTTTACAATTTGACTTACCTCTGAAAGGGGTTCTGTGGGCTATTTTAAAAACTGAAAACTGACACTTACCTGGGGCTTTTACTGGCCCTTGCAGATAACCTGTCCCACACAGGTTCCCTTGCCGCCGGTCACCGTCCAATTATTTGTCTAACTAGTTTTCTCGTACTGTGCCTGCGCAGAAAGCTCCTAAAGACGTGAGCAGGAGCGAGGACGCGCACGGCCTCGCAGGCGCAGTTGCATTCCTCTACCTAGACGAATAATTGGATGGTGACCGGCGGCGGGGGAAGGGAGGATTCTTCAGTGATGGCGTGGTACAGGTTATCTGCAGGAGGCCGGTAGAAGCCCCAGATAAGAGTCAGTTTTTGGTTTTTAAAATAACCCACAGAACCCTTTTAATGCTTCTACAGTCCCCAGTTATCTGAAAGTTTTTTTCTGTCCCTTTCCTGTGATAACTTTATATTTTTACAGTGATATTCTCTGAAAAACACATGCTACCTACAGTAAAATATGGTGATGGTTCCATCATGCTGTGTGGCCAGTGCAGGGACTGGGGATCTTGTAAAAGTTGAGGGAGGCATGGATTCCATTCAGTATCAGCAGGTTCTGGAGACCAATGTCCAGGAATCAGCGACAAAGCTGAAGCTGTGCCAGGGCTGGATCTTTCAACAAGACAACGACCCTAAACACTGCTAAAAATTCACTAAGGCATTCATGCAGAGGAACAAGTACAACGTTCTGGCTGAGTGGCCATCTCAGTCCCAGACCTGAATATAATTGAAAATCTGAGGTGTGAGTTAAAGAGAGCTGTCCATGCCTGGAAGCCATCAAACCTGAATGAACTAGAGATGTTTTGTAAAGAGCAATAGTCCAAAATACCTTCAATCAGAATCCAGACTCTCATTGGAACCTACAGGAAGCGTTTAGAGGCTGTAATTTCTGCAAAAGGATGATCTACTAAATATTGATTTCATAATTTTTTTGCGGTGCTCAAATTTATGAACCTGCCTAATTTTGTTTAAACAATTACTGCACACTTTCTGTAAATCCAATAACCTTCATTTCACTTCTCAAATGTCACTGTGTGTGTCTCCTATGTGATATATTTAACTGATATTTTTTATCGTAACAACCAACTATTTAAACAGGAAAATCATGACGATTAACAACGTTGCCCAAACTTTCTGTATAAAGACACTGCTTTGTATTTGATCTGAGGAAGTGGACTGTGTTCCGCGAAACGCGTTATCATTGATAGTGTCTGATGAATAATAAACCTTTTGTTTGAAATTGGCTTTGCCCCTTCCTTTGAGGTAGGCCATTTTTATTATTTATATTTTGTGCTATTTTTAGTCACATAATATAGATTCACCGTTCATCCACCACCCCCTATTTTTTATGCCACCTTATCCCTCCCAGTAGTTAGTAACTATAAATTATACAACCTCCAGGAAAACTTTGATGAAGCCCACCTCCCTATGTTTTCTACTCTATTGTCTGTGGTGACCCCAGCAGGCTTATCTGGCTAAAACATACACCGTAAACCCTCTACCCTTATAACAAATGCTGATATCACCCACTCAGCATAGAAATTGTGTCCATCCTACTTGTTACAGTGTAGCAAATCCTAACTAAATTTCTCAATGGCCTGTGCTAAACTTAGATGTTTAACAGCCCATGTGAGTATTAACAATGAAATAAAGTTGTTTTTATTTCCTTAGTCTACTGAAGTCTTCTTTCTGCATATTTGAGTGGGGCATGGGAAAGGGACTAATCTTTATGAAGTTTTGTTTAAATATATAAATAGCTATCATAGTCATGAATTTTGTTTTATCAGGATATCATACCCTGGCATGCCATAGCTAGCTAAATTTAATTCTGAAAAAAGTATCATAAATTGTAGTAAATGGATTTGTAATAATACGGTCTGTTGCATCTACAGTATGTAAGCCAGGGGTCTCAAACTCAATTTACCTGGGGGCCGCAGGAGGCAAAGTCAGGATGAGGCTGGGCCGCATAAGGGAATCAATCAATCAGCAGCTCCTGCCCCCTTCCTTTGCATTGATTATTATTTCAAAATCAAATTCACACTGAAGCGAACTATTTTGCCTATTTTACCTTATAGTTCGCTTTAGTGCTCCCATTACAAATAATCCGCCGTGTCCCTGCCGCAAAACGAGGGCTGCAGAGCCCCCAAATCACCCGGGGAGCAATCCGCCGGCATTTCCTGGAAGGGGCAGAGCTTTCAGCTTCAGCTCTGCCCCTCCTGACGTCAATCGGGGCGCATCGCCGCCTTTGCCCGCCCCTCTCACTCTTCCTACACAGAGAGGGGCAGGCAGAGGCGGCGATGCGCCGCGATTGACGTCAGGAGGGGCAGAGCTGAAGCTGAAAGCTCTGCCCCTTCCAGGAAATGCCAGCGGATTTCCCCCCGGGCGATTTGGGGGCTCTGCAGCCCTCGTTTAGTGGCGGATTACTTGGGAGCACTGAAGCGAACTATAAGGAAGCTTTTGGCAGCGCGGGCCACAAAATATTGTTTGAGACCCCTGATGTAAGCTCTCCTTAGTGCTACTTGTTTCAGGTGTGTGATGCAGACACTACTGACCAGAAAGATCAGCAGTACAGGACAGGCAATTGGTTTTGTTTAAAAGGAAATAAATATGTGACTCACCTCAGGTTGCTTTTAAAAGGAAAAAGAAAGCAGTGGGAAGCCTCTGGATACTCTAGTGCAGGCATGGGCAAACTTGGCCCTCCAGCCAGTGGCGTAGGTAAGGAGCTGTGGGCCCCGATGCAAGTTTTACAATGGGGCCCCCCAAGCACTCTATACATAGCAATTAATACGGTGCACCAAAACCTTCCAATGGCAACTACAGTGTCAGAGGTGTAAGAAGGGGATGGGGAACAGTTTGTTAATGATTACCACTACTCAAAGTATCTATAGAAGTGATTATTATGAGCACAGGACCAATAGAGAGATAATACTGTAGTTGAGGGAGTGCCCTTCGGGGCCCCTCTGGCCCAAGGGCCCCGATGCGGTCGCTACCTCTGCACCCCCTATTGCTACGCCCCTGCCTCCAGCTGTTAAGGAACTAAAAGTCCCACAATGCATTGCAGGAGTCTGACAGCCACAGTCATGACTTATAAAGGCAAATGCATTGTGGGACTTGTAGTACCGTAACAGCTGGAGGGCCAAGTTTGCCCATGCCTGCTCTAGTGGCTTCTCAGATTCTCCTACATCTCACCATTCCAGCGCTGGGTCCCTCTCAACCTAATCAACTTGAGCAAATGAAACAGATCTCTTCAGTGTATGAGTGCATCCATAAATGAGCATGTCCGTGCCGGGCTTGCGCTAGTAAGGTCTGTGCATGCCCAGTATTATTAACGCACTTGTCCTTTTCTTTGTGACAATGAGAAAGGGTAGATAATCTGTAAGAAGTGTTCACAGTCGGTGTACCCTGTTAAAGGACCACTATCAGGAAAAATTGTAAAATGTAAAATATATGTAAACATACACAAATAAGAAGTATGTTTCTTCCACAGTACAATGAGCCATACATTACTTTTCTCCTATGTTGCTGTCACTTACAGTAGGTAGTAAAAAATCTGACGGAACTGACTGGTTTTGGACTAGTCCATCTTTTCACGGGGGATTTCTCAGCAAGGCTTTTATTTTTTTGTCTTTAGAAAGACAATCCTTGAAAAGGATTTATAAAATGATGCTGTTCAGACTCCCTGTTTGCTGCACAATTTTTTGGCAGTTGAACAGAGTAACTGCCATTCATTAAGTGCTTTTGAAACTTAACAAAACCCTGAGAATACCCCATGAAGAGATGGGCTAATTCAAAACCTGTTGGTTCAGTCAGATTTCTACTACCTACTGTAAGAGACAGCAACATAGGAGAAAAGTAATTTACATCTCATTTTACTCTGGAAGAAAGGTTCCTCTTATTTTTATGTGTTTACATGAGTTTTAACTTTTACGATTTTTGCGATAGTGGTCCTTTAGGGAAGGGATTCCCTGAAATGTAATCAGTCATGTGACACTTATGAGTCAGTCATGTGATTGGCACTGGAATCCTAAGGATTCAGGCAAGAGTGAGAATATTTCAGACATCTTTTGTTACAGTATTGTTTACTCTTGGGATTGATTTGTTAAACGCAACGTTAAGCAGATGGTGTTGGTCCACTTTAAGATATCTGATTTTACATGCTTATTTTCTAAAGCCCATCTTTGTGCTCAATTTTCCAGTGTATGCTTCACTTCCTACATCTGCTGGAGTTAAACCTGCTCTCCATGGAGAGCTGTCATTCTTATGTATCCTCACCCACCAAGCAGAAAGATGTGTGTACATGAACATACGCATGGCTTTCAGCAAACAATTCTCCAGTTGACTATTTTACAGGAAATTAACTTCCTTTAAATAGCTTATTTTTTTCCCTTTACAAATAAAAGAATACTATTATCCCATCCATGTCTGTGACGGGATCATAGCTACAGTTTCAAGAAACACATTACATATCGTCTCTCTGTGAAACACAACACACTGTGTTTTTTACAGCAGCTAAGCTTAGCCAGCATTTATGGAAATAGAGGTCTGCAACTGTTTAGAATAGCATAATAAGTAACTTAAACGGTTCTCGATAATATCTGCATCCATACTGCCAAATGCACAGATTCTACCAGCAGAAGTGGTCATGATAAAATTAATGAACCTCTAAATAAGACATCTGTCTCAACCTTTCTCTGATCTGATTGGAGGGAGTGGGATGTGAAAAAAGTGAGAGAAAGAGAGAGAATGAGAGGGATTTTCTGGGTCAGAAACATATGTGAATGACAGTGACATCAAAGATTGGGAACTTGTTTTCATTGGTTACTGTTTTATCTCGGCCCCTTTTCTGTCACACCTCCAGAATGTCTTCTTTGCTAGCTTATCTCCAGGCAAACCTATCACATGCCTCCTACTGGCCGGACCGCACAATGCCTTCCATTCTATTTCAACCCACAGACTATCCAACCTTGGGGATGCAATCAGTGCGTTGAAACCACTGGAATTTGGCAGCAGACAAGCTAGGAGGAAGCGTGTGCGCTACAAGAATACAAAACTACAATATTTGAGGGTGCAAAGCTGCCACCACCTCTGTAAAGGACAGATGACCTATTCTCACCTATTCTAAAACCTGTGAATAAAATGGTTAGACCACACTGCTATAGCTATCAATACAATACTTCCGGGTAATGAAACTTCCGAAAGGCTAGAGTTCTTTCTGGTTGGCTGAAAAGCAGGGTGCAGCTGAGACAAAAAGATGACTTAAAGAGGAGCTGTTAGGTATAGGGTCTCAGAGACAAAAAACACATATATCAGTAGCTAAATACTGGCTGTACTTACATTACATATGCATTTCACTGTCCACGTTTGGATTTCACAGAATTTTTATTCAGTATATGCAGAGAATGATGCTCCTGACAGCTCATGGCAGGTTCCATGTTTGTCTGTCTTGTCTGAAGCCAATTGTGATGTCATATCCTCCCTTACCCTGCTTCCTGATTAATTATACATTAGCCCTCCCAAGTCCCAGCCCTCAGACACTCCTACCAGTCTCTGGTCTTATGCTCGGTACACAAGATGCGTTTTCCCGCTCGATCCGCGGGTCAATCGGGATTGATTCGATTATTTCCAACATGTTAATTATGCCAAATCGACGGCAGGAACGATCGAAATCTGAATCGAGCATGTTGGAAATAATCTAATCGACCCGCGGATCGAGCGGGAAAACGCATCGTGTGTATTAGGCACTCAGCGGGGAGCGATCATGTCTGGGTTGCGTGCGATCTCGCTGTCAGTTGGGGTGGGGGGAGCTGTGCGAGCGATTGCATTGTCAGTCGCGGGGGGGTTGCGGATGATTGCAATGTCATTGAATTTGCGGGCGGTTGCGATGTCGGTCGTTTTGCGGGCGATTTCGATATCAGTCGTTTTGCTTGCAATTGCGATGTCGGTTAATTTGCTTGCGATGTCAGTCGTTTTGCGGGCAATTTCGATGTCGGTCGCTTTGCTTGCGATCGCGATGTCGGTCGTTTTGCTTGCGATGTCGGTTGTTTTGCGGGCGATTGCGAAGTCAGTCGTTTTGCTTGCGATTGCGATGTCGGTCGTTTTGCTTGCGATTGCGATGTCAGTCGTTTTGCTTGCGATGTCAGTCATTTTGCGAGTGATTGCGATGTCGGTCGTTTTGCTTGCGATGTCGGTCGTTTTGCTTGTGATTGCAATGTTGGTCGTTTTGTTTGCGATTGAAAAGTCAATCGTTTTGCGGCCGATTGCAAAGTCAGTCGTTTTGCTTGCGATTGTGATGTCGGTTGTTTTGCTCGCGATGTCGGTCATTTTGCGAGCGATTGCAAAGTCAGTCGTTTTGCGAGCGATTGTGATGTCGGTCGTTTTGCTTGCGATGTCGGTCATTTTGCGAGCGATTGCGAAGTCAGTCGTTTTGCTTGCGATTGCGATGTCAGTCGTTTTGCTTGCGATGTCAGTCATTTTGCGAGCGATTGCGATGTCGGTCGTTTTGCTTGCGATTGCAATGTTGGTCGTTTTGTTTGCGATTGAAAAGTCAGTCATTTTGCGGCCGATTGCAAAGTCAGTCGTTTTGCTTGCAATTGCGTGTCGGGCGTTTTGCTTGCGTTGTCAGTCGTTTTGCTTGCGATAGGAATGTCGGTCGCTTTGCTTGCGATTGCGATGTCGGTCGTCTTGCGGGCGCCGATTGCGGGTGTCACTCGCGGGGGGGTTGGTGCCGATCACGGGTGTCACCCGCGGGGGGGGTTGCCGATTGGCGGGTCATTTTGCTTGCGATGTCGGTCGTCTTGCTTGCGATTGCAATGTTGGTCGTTTTGTTTGCGATTGACAAGTCAGTCGTTTTGCGGCCGATTGCAAAGTCAGTCGTTTTGCTTGCAATTGCGATGTCGGGCGTTTTGCTTGCGTTGTCGGTCGTTTTGCTTGCAATTGGAATGTCGGTCATTTTGCTTGCGATTGCGATGTCGGTCGTCTTGCGGGCACCGATTGCGTGTGTCACTCGCGGGGGTGGGGGGGGGTGGGGGGTGGGTGTTACTGTTGGTGCCGATCGCGGGTGTAACCCGCGGGGGGGGGGGGTGCCGATCGCGGGTGTCACTCGCGGGGGAGTGCCGATCGCGGGTGTCCAGCATTAAAGGTCCTCAGGCTGGTTCTGGTCTGATGGAAAATGGGAGAACTGCTCCTCCCTGCATGCATCTTGGTTTTATTGAAGCTAGTTTTATGCTACGTACACACATGCGACAACGATCGTTCGTTGAGAATGACGAACGAACTTTTAATTGATGAAAGAACGACCTAAGTAAAGTTAGTTTTAAAAGGTGTGTAACGATCCGATCGTTAGAACGAACGTTACATCACTTAAAGCAACTATTGTGCCTGCGCATAAAAATGAGAAGTTTCACGGAGAAATTGTGAAACGCGTATGTCAAGCCTAGTACGAGCGACCGTTTCCAACGATGTACTACTTTTGCAAACGATCGTCGTTGGTTAAAATCCGCCGAGACAGAACTTTCTTTTGTAGCGATTTGGCTCGTTCGTCGTTTGCCTTAATAGTCCGTGGTTCGTTTTTTGTAACGATCGTCGTTGGTAAAGATCGGGGAACGATCGTTACAAACGACTATAGTCGCATGTGTGTACGCACCTTTAGGGTGGGGTGAAGCCTGTCCCCTCTGGTTTACAAACCAATCACAGTTCACCTCCTTGGAGGGAGATTTTCAGTTTAACCACTTGAGGACCGCCCCCAGCCGATGGGCGGCGGCAAAGACCGGGCCCAAACGACCGCAATACGCCCATCGGCGGGGGCGGCTGCGGGAGTGTCTGTGCGGCGATCGCGTCATTCGTGACGCGATCAGCCGCCGGGGACTGGCTCCGCCCACTGTTCGTTGTAACCCGCCGGCCGTTCGGAAGCGCCGGCGGGTTACTAGCACCCGGATCGCATGTAACAAGTATAATAGGCTTTGTAATGTATACAAAGCCTATTATACTGGCTGCCTCCTGCCCTGGTGGTCCCAGTGTCCGAGGGACCACCAGGGCAGGCTGCAGCCACCCTAGTCTGCACCCAAGCACACTGATTTCCCCCTCCCCTGCCCCCTGATCGCCCACAGCACCCCTCAGACCCCCCCCTGCCCACCCCCCAGACCACTGTTTGCACCCAGTCACCCCCCTAATCACCCATCAATCACTCCCTGTCACTATCTGTCAACGCTATTTTATTTTTAAGTCCCTAATCTGCCCCCTACTCCCTCCTGATCACCCCCCCACCCCTCAGATTCTCCCCAGACCCCCCCCCCAGACCCCCCCCCCGTGTACTGTATGCATCTATCCCCCCTGATCACCTGTCAATCACCTGTCAATCACCTGTCAATCACCCGTCAATCACCCGTCAATCACCCCCTGTCACTGCCACCCATCAATCAGCCCCTAACCTGCCCCTTGCGGGCAATCTGATCACCCACCCACACCAATAGATCGCCCGCAGATCCGACATCAGATCACCTCCCAAATCCATTGTTTACATCTCTTATCTCCTCTAAACACCCACTAATTACCCATCAATCACCCCCTATCACCACCTGTCACTGTTACCCATCAGATTAGACCCTAATCTGCCCCTTGCGGGCACCCAATCACCCGCCCACACGCTCAGATTGCCCTCAGACCCCCCCTTATCAATTCGCCCGTGCAATATTTACATCTGTTATTCCCTGTAATAACCCACTGATCACCTGTCAATCACCCATCAATCACCCCCTGTCACTGCCACCCATCAATCACCCCCTGTCACTGCCACCCATCAATCAGCCCCTAACCTGCCCCTTGCGGGCAATCTGATCACCCACCCACACCAATAGATCGCCCGCAGATCCGACATCAGATCACCTCCCAAATCCATTGTTTACATCTCTTATCTCCTCTAAACACCCACTAATTACCCATCAATCACCCCCTATCACCACCTGTCACTGTTACCCATCAGATTAGACCCTAATCTGCCCCTTGCGGGCACCCAATCACCCGCCCACACGCTCAGATTGCCCTCAGACCCCCCCTTATCAATTCGCCCGTGCAATATTTACATCTGTTATTCCCTGTAATAACCCACTGATCACCTGTCAATCACCCATCAATCACCCCCTGTCACTGCCACCCATCAATCACCCCCTGTCACTGCCACCCATCAAACAGCCCCTAACCTGCCCCTTGCGGGCAATCTGATCACCCACCCACACCAATAGATCGCCCGCAGATCTTCTCTCCTCTAAACACCCACTAATTACCCATCAATCACCACCTATCACCACCTGTCACTGTTACCCATCAGATTAGACCCTAATCTGCCCCTTGTGGGCACCCAATCACCCGCCCACACCTCAGAACGCCCTCAGACCCCAGCCCTGATCACCTCGCCAGTGCATTGCTTGCATCTATTTCCCCCCTCTAATCACACCTTGAGACACCCATCAATCACCTCCTGTCACCCCCTAGCACACCTACCCATCAGATCAGGCCCTAATTTGCCCCGTGTGGGCTCCTGATCACTCGGCCAAACCCTCAGATCCCCCTCAGACCCCCTTCCGATCACGTCCCCAGTGCATTTATTGCATCTATTTTCCCCTCTAACCGCCCCCTGAGACACCCATCAATCACCTCCTGTCACCCCCCTAGCACTCCTATCCATCAGATCAGGCCCAATACATCCTGTCATCTAAGAGGCCACCCTGCTTATGACCGCTTCCACAAAATTTGCCCCCTCATAGACCACCTGTCATCAAAATTTGCAGATGCTTATACCCCTGAACAGTCATTTTGAGAAATTTGGTTTCCAGACTACTCACAGTTTTGGGCCCGTAAAATGCCAGGGCAGTATAGGAACCCCACAAGTGACCCCATTTTAGAAAGAAGACACCCCAAGGTATTCTGTTAGGTGTATGATGAGTTCATAGAATATTTTATTTTTTGTCAAAAGTTAGAGGAAATTGGATTTTTATTGTTTTTTTCACAAAGTGTCATTTTTCACTAACTTGTGACAAAAAATAAAATCTTCTATGAACTCACCATACCCCTAACGGAATACCTTGGGGTGTCTTCTTTCTAAAATGGGGTCACTTGTGGGGTTCCTATACTGCCCTGGCATTTTAGGGGCCCTAAACCGTGAGGAGTAGTCTAGAATCCAAATGCCTCAAAATGACCTGTGAATAGGACGTTAGGCCCCTTAGCGCACCTAGGTTGCAAAAAAGTGTCACACATGTGGTATCGCCGTACTCAGAAGAAGCAGTATAATGTGTTTTGCGGTGTATTTTTATACATACCCATGCTGGGTGGGAGAAATCTCTCTGTAAATGGACAATTGTGTGTAAAAAAAATCAAATAATTGTCATTTACAGAGATATTTCTCCCACCCAGCATCTGTATGTGTAAAAATACACCCCAAAACACATTATACTACTTCTCCTGAGTACGGCGGTACCACATGTGTGGCACTTTTTTGCACCCTAAGTGCGCTAAGGGGCCCAAAGTCCAATGAGTACCTTTAGGATTTCACAGGTCATTTTGCGACATTTGGTTTCAAGACTACTCCTCACGGTTTAGGGCCCCTAAAATGCCAGGGCAGTATAGGAACCCCACAAATGACCCCATTTTAGAAAGAAGACACCCCAAGGTATTCTGTTAGGAGTATGGTGAGTTCATAGAAGATTTTATTTTTTGTCACAAGTTAGCGGAAAATGACACTTTGTGAAAAAAAAACAATTAACATCAATTTCCGCTAACTTGTGACAAAAAAAAAAAATCTTCTATGAACTCACCATACTCCTAATGGAATACCTTGGGGTGTCTTCTTTCTAAAATGGGGTAATTTGTGGGGTTCCTATACTGTCCTGGCATTTTAGGGGCCCTAAACCGTGAGGAGTAGTCTTGAAACGAAATTTCTCAAAATGACCTGTGAAATCCTAAAGGTACTCATTGGACTTTGGGCCCCTTAGCGCAGTTAGGGTGCAAAAAAGTGCCACACATGTGGTATTGCCGTACTCAGGAGAAGTAGTATAATGTGTTTTGGGGTGTATTTTTCCACATACCCATGCTGAGTGGGAGAAATATCTCTATAAATAGACAATTGTGTGTAAAAAAAATAAAAAAATTGTCATTTACGGAGATATTTCTCCCACCCAGCATGGGTATGTGTAAAAATACACCCCAAAACACATTATACTACTTTTCCTGAGTACGGCAATACCACATGTGTGGCACTTTTTTGCAGCCTAACTGCGCTAAGGGGCCCAAAGTCCAATGAGCATCTTTAGGCTTTACAGGGGTGCTTACAATTAGGCACCCCCCAAAATGCCAGGACAGTGAACACACCCCACAAATGACCCCATTTTGGAAAGTAGACACTTCAAGGTATTCAGAGAGGAGCATAGTGAGTCCGTGGCAGATTTCATTTTTTTTTTGTCGCAAGTTAGAAGAAATGGAAACTTTTTTTTTTGTTGTTGTTGTCACAAAGTGTCATTTTCCGCTAACTTGTGACAAAAAATAAAATCTTCTATGAACTCACCATGCCTCTCACTGAATACTTTGGGATGTCTTCTTTCCAAAATGGGGTCATTCGGGGGGTATTTGGACTATCCTGGAATTTTAGCCCCTCATGAAACCTGACAGGTGCGCAGAAAAGTCAGAGATGCTTGAAAATGGGAAAATTCACTTTTGGCACCATAGTTTGTAAACGCTATAACTTTTACCCAATCCAATAAATATACACTGAATGGTTTTTTTTTTATCAAAGACATGTAGCAGAATAACTTTCGCGCTCAAATGTATAGGAAATTTTACTTTATTTGAAAAATGTCAGCACAGAAAGTTAAAAAAGTCATTTTTTTGACACAATTCATGTCTTTTTTGATGAATATAATAAAAAGTAAAACTCGCAGCAGCAATCAAATAGCATCAAAAGAAAGCTGTATTAGTGACAAGAAAAGGAGGTAAAATTCATTTAGGTGGTAGGTTGTATGACCGAGCATTAAACCGTGAAAGCTGCAGTGGTCTGAATGGAGAAAAAGGCTCTGGTCCTTAAGGGGCGAAAAGACTGTGGTCCTGAAGTGGTTAAACTGTGGAATGCTGTAATTCAAAAATGATAAATGCCATATTTATGCTGATAACAGATTTATACACAGTGGATACGGGTGGTTCCATAGAGACCAAAGACCAATAGTCTAGCCCAATTAGTTTCACCAGAATTAATATCTCGTAGGCTGGGGATGTCAGTGGCATAAGATAGATATTAGAATACTCAGAGGATCCTGACCAACAAAATTATATAATTTTCATACCAGTCATATGTATGGTATCCTTTACAAGGCAAAAAAATCATACAATACATGTATTTTATATCCGCTTAGAGTGGCTCCTATAAGCCTTTCCCCTGATGGGCAAGCTGCTCTGGCTTCCTTTGCATTGAAAGATAACCATTTGGCGATGGCATTTCACACTTAACTGTTATCTGCTAATGAAGGAAAACCCTTTTGTTCTAGATAAATAAGGAAACATTGTAATCCCTTGTTACCTGCTAGAATAGACAGACCCCAGAGAATTGCGCTGTGGGTCCCTAGATGTACAATCGAAATTGGAAACAATCAGAAAACCGATTGATTGTGTAACTCCCCAAATCGATTGCATTTCCTCATGGGTCGTCCACAACCCATTTCTGGGCCACTATCATCACCTGCAATATCTATGCTACACACTTTAAATGAAGCAAACCCTTAAACAACCTTGTGAATGAATAATTATATCAAAAGCACAGCTTTGCATCCCACTTGGCTCAGAGGTTGGTCCAGAGCTTGGAGGGCAGGCAACATAGGTTGTGGTCTATAGATTGTGGTCTTCAATGCTGCCTGCAAATAGGAAAGGGTGTTCATGGAACAGGTTGTGTGACTTGGAGGTCAACACTGGCAAGATGGAAATACTTCACTTTAGAATGTTGTGTTGCTCCTTAATTTTGCTCATACTGTTAATGAAATTCCTAAGGCCCAATTCTGGGACTCTTTCCAGAATGTACATTGGCAGGGTATACTTTGCTTTATATGTTAAAATGTATAACATTGGCATGCATACAACATCAAATAGCATCTCAAACATTTGAGAAATGTTATTCAAACTAGAAGGCTTTTCTCTTGTAGTCTAAGCCTCAACCAGTTTCCCAAAAAGTTTTTCCTATGCATTGTTCAGCTCCACATAAACTCCTTTTTTTTTAAATAAGCACATTGCAACAGCTGCAGCACTGGTGATGTGCATCAGAGCTTTGGTGCTTGGAGAACCTGTTAATTCAGTCGGAATAGAATTTTGTAGAGGGGAGGATGAGTCAGCAGGCATGCAACAGACTATGGGAACAGCCGCTACTTCAGAACAGGAGTTAAGCAGGATCAGACAAACAAAAGAAAACAAGAGAGAAGCTAATTCTGGAGATTTTAGCTCATGTACATGTACTAAAGAACAGACATGCATGGCTGAGGACCCTAAAAGATGCAGGCCAAATGGATTACTACAAACGTACAGTTGTATCTTTCGCTTTACAAGACTCAAGTAGGTTTAGTGGAGGAAATCCAAAAATAATTCACTCTAAACCGAGTGCATCTTTAAGGTACAGGGGTATAGGAATAGTGTGTACTTTGCCCACTTTGTATTTTGTGTAAGACCTTCAAAGAAGTTTTGAATCTGGGTGATACCATTTACTAGCATTAAGAGTAAGCTTTCAGCTATTCTGCCTTCAGCAAGTTGTTAGAGCACACAGTTATATACATGCAACATCAAATGGATACATAGATGTTTTTGGAAAAATACATGTCATTAAGATGCTTTAATTGAAACAAAACATCTAAAGACGGTCTTGAGAGGATGTTAGCTCCTTAATACAGTGACAGGAAAGTTCTGTATTATTCAGGTATTCTGAAATACCTGGTAGGAAGCTGATAGGAAATACAACACTGTATTTACAGGTGGATGCAGATTTCACGAAGCTTTCATCTAGATGACAAATTCCCTGGGGACAAGATATATTTAATAGATGCAGCACTTCACTCCTCTTCCCCCAGGGCTCAGCTAATTGCAGGTAATATGGAGCTGCTTTGTGCAGTGATGTACACCTAGAATTCCTCATTGATCAGGAGGAACACATGTGAACGCAAGCGGCTGCTCAAACACAGACAATCTATTACAGCATAATTAAAGTCAAGATGGTTGGGAAATTATAGGAGTTGGGAGAAAGGGATTTCCTCTTTATCCTACAGTGTGATCTAATAATGTACCGAGGCAGCACCATAAGGCAAAAGTGGTTTGCTGAGCTACAGTTTTTTTTTTATTTTTATGTTACACTTGTAGAATAGTAAAATAATATTTACAGCTTACCCACACTTGTGTTATAGATTTATTTTGTGCCTGTTACTATTTGTTACAGCTTGAACAATCTGACGGAATCTGATCTCCCTGATTTTAGCTCAGCAAAGTGGGTCGGCCAACAGAAATTGTAGTTATGTCCCCACTCAGGTTGGTAGGTTGGTAGGCTCTGGGATGAAAGGGTGAATCTTTAAGGTGAACTCTATTTTCTTTTTATTTGGGGGGGGGGGGGGGGACTGGATGGGGAGAGTCCTTCAAATATTAAAGCAGAATACTGGGCTCTAATAAAATAATCTCCTATACACGCCCCTGATCTTCTTCTATTGAGGTTTACGTTAAAATTTTGAAAAAATAAAGAGGACATGTCTTAAAACAGCTGTTGACATAATATTTCCACATTCTGTTTACAGAGTATAACGTCTTGTCAACAACTGTCCCTCAGAGGGGCATGCAATCGAACCCCTACCATAGTCACATGTCCATCGTTATATAGGGCCAATTTATCAGGGGCCAATTTATCGGGAAGCCAATTAAGTTGTCTCTATGTTTTTGGGATGTGGGGGGAAACTGGAGTGCCTTAAGGAAACCCACGGGGAGAACAAACAAATCTTTCCAGATAGTGCTCTGGCTGAGATTCAAACCAGGGACCCAGCACTGCAAGGCAAGAGTGCTATCCACTATGCTGCCATGCTGGGTATCCTTCCTTGGTAGGTTTTAGTGCTTCATATAAATTGAGATGTATAGATAGAATGTTTGATGGGGACCAATGTTAAACTTGCACTGGTTCCCATAGCTCCTAAGCTATGCCACTGTGTGATGGGTGTGTTACTATCAACAACAGTAGACAGTCTGGCAGTGATCCAAGCGTTAAAGGACTCCTGAAGTGAGAGGGATATAGAAGCTACCATATTTATTTCCTTTTAAACAATACTGGTTGCCTGGCAGTCCTGCTGATCTCTTTGGCTGCAGTTGTGCTGGAATCAAACACTTGAAACAAGCATGCAGCTAATCCAGTCAGACTACAGCCATAAGCATCTGATCTGCATGCTTGCTCAGAGTCTATGGCTAAAAGTATTAAAGCCAAAGGATTAGCAGAATAGCCAGGCAGATTGCATTATTTAATCAGAAATAAATATGTCAGCCTCCAAATCCCTCCAGTTCAGGTGTACTTTAATCATCTTAACTTGCTACAATCTAGACCCCCCCCACCCCATCTTGATAAGCAGTATTTTTCATTAAGGCCTCTTTCACACCAAGACGTTGCATTTTAGGGGACGTTAAGGTCGCATAACGTGCCCCTAATGCAACGCACGGTGGTGTTGAAGTTGGACGTCAGATTGAGCCACTTTATGTGGCTCTTGGTGCTATCCTCGGAAGTCCGGATCTTTTCAATGATTCGGATGATTTGAATAGGATCATTGAAAAGATCCGGATCTTTGAACCGAATCTTTGAATCATTTTACTAGGGAAGCAGGGGTGCAGCAGAGAGAGAGGTGCAGGAGAATGAAGGCACATTGAGGGTGCTAATGGAGAAGGGAGAGATGCAGCAGGAAGATTGTGCTTGTGCACAGAAGCTGCAGTTCCTGTTTCTTCCAGACATCCACTGTGAACCGAATCCTTCATTGTGATGATCCGAAAGATTCAACTCACAAAAAGATCCAAAGATCCGAATTGTTCATGATCTGGACAACACTACAGTGCAGTGAATATTAATTAGCCATGTGGCTAGGAACAAAAGCGGACTCTCCCCTTACTGAGCATGTGCAAACAGTCTAACACAGCTAAAAACACCTATAACGCACAGCATGCTGCAGTTTCTTTGAATGTCCAGCGTTACACTGTAACGCAACGTGGGCACTGTGAACAGCCCATTGATTTTTCATTACTGTGAGTTGGGCTGCGTTACAGGCTGCTCTAACGTGTGCCTGTAACATCCCACTGTGAAGGCAGCCTTAATCTATGCAAATGCTATATGGAGGTATAATTCACAGTTGTACAACTTTTTTTTACTGAAATTTACAGGCATTTACGGTTTGAAAGGTGAATCTTCATTTTGTTTGTAAGAATTCAGAGGAATGGATGTTTTATTTCATTTAGATAAAGCTGAGTTTATAGCAACTGTATCATGATTATGCTGGGTTTTCTAAGCACAGCTAATGAGAGCAATTCATTCATAAGAACAAAAGCTATATAAAAAAAAGATTAACAATATAATTTATGTTCACATGCAGTTGTATCTCAAATGAATATGTATGATGAATATGTACAAATATGTTGTAAAAGGATGGCTAGTTATTAGGTACGCAAGAACATATCTTAATATCTAAATATGAATGTGATTATTCCAAAAGCACACCATGCTCTTTGGTTGCAGTAAAACCTGAATTCTCATGTAGCAAGAATTTTAGTTTCTCATTATTTATCACATTTAATTTTCTTTTTCAGCCTTTAAAAACAGAAACCTAAGGGAAATATAATGGATACGTTCATTACAGGACCATTCCTACAAGGGAAGGAATCATGATTATCATATTTCAGACATCGCTCCCTGGCCTTAAAGTGTATGCACAGTTTCTCTCAACGTGTACAACATGCTTATCCCCTATAATAAATTCCCTGTGTCCCTGCGTGTGCTGTCTTTGTGTAGCTGGGTTTGTGTTTTCTGCTACTGTGGCTGTGCGCAGCACGGACCCAGCCTCACAGAGAAAGTAGGACAGGGACAGGGAGCCAGGTGGGCATGTGAGCGGGCGGCCGGGTGTGCGTCAGGTGTGCACGCGTGTGTGTGCGGCAATTGCGCGCACTCACGTGCACAGTATATGCGGTGGCTGGCGGCGAGAAACACAGACCCTAGAGCCTGTTTTTAAATGGGCTTGGGTCTGCTAGTTGCTTCTATAATTTACTTTATGATATTTGTATAAAGCATATTACACTAGCAATGCCCCCGGTATGTACATAACACAAGTTGCAAATGTCCTCCTCCTAGTACTTCCCACCCTAGATGCGTGGTTCCACTTCCTTCACCTTCTCTCAGTGTTCCAGCGATGGGATCTCCATCCACCGGTCCATGGCTACAGTGGTGCTTCATGTGACCTATTATAAGCTGCCGGGTCACATAAGGCGCCGCCATAGTCAGAGAGAAAGCTTCACATGTCGCTGGTGATCCCACCTGAAAACAAGTGAGTGATGTGGCACCAGTACAGCACATACCCTGTATCCTGGGCATCAGATGCTTTGGAGCAGCAGGGAGGAGATACTGTCTTGGAGGAAGCAGGGGGAGTTAAGCATAGTGCCAGTGCCTGCAATGCACAGCCCAATGGGTCTCTCCACTCCGGTCCGGCTTTGCACATACACACATTGAAGGGCATCCTCACAATGTATTGCTTCAGGTGGCAAAAAGTCTAGAACCGGCCCTGAGTGTATGGCAATGACAGATCCCTTTTTGGTCAGATGTCAATCCCCGAGGGACAGGGGCTTAACTAGAAATCACTGGGTTCCCCTGCAAAACTTTGGATGGGGCCCCCTCCCACTAACCCCAATGCCCAACCCCCCCACTCTGCCCTCTTTCTGCACATGTAAACTGAGAGCCAGTGTTATTCAATTGGCTAGTGCACACTTGAATGCGTTTTCCCCATGCAATGAAGCACTGCACAGATTTTTTCTATCAATTACATTGGCATGTTTTTACACATACAGACCCACATGGTGTGCAGAAAACGCATACAGAAAACACGACAGACGAGTGAGCTCCCAACCTCAGCTTCTTACACTCACTCTGTCCATCTCTCATGGAGCAGAACTGGCTCTGCAGACTTCTCCAGCATCACTAAAGTACAGAGTACTTGGGGAGGGGTAGAGAGGTTGGGGACTGGGCGCTCTACACAAGAGCCTGCTGCACAATGTATAGGGACTGTCTACAAATATTTCTCTGCAAAACTTTGTATGATTCATTATCAGTGGCTGAGCAGATGCAGTCATTAGAATAATTGTGCAGAGAGCAGAACGTTTTTTTTCTCTCCTTGTCCTTAGTTGTCATTCTCTCAGGATGGGCCCCCTGTGGCTTATGGGCCCCCTGCGGCTGCATCCCTTGCAGGGTCTATTGTTACACCCCTGCAGAGGGAACTATCTTTTTGGCACTTTGGAAGAAAGTCTGCCAGTGTATGGCAGGCTTAACATACCTAAAATGCAGCCTAATGGTGTCGGCATTGCATCATTATGCAAGCTTGCTCTGGGTCAATGGAGTTTATTCACCAACTGCGTTAAGCAGGATTAAGTGTGTAAAGTCTTACCGAAGGATGAGCAGAATTCAATACATTACATGCACTGCATTACATTCTACTTATTGAGGAGTAAGACTTTGCACACATAATTTTGCTTAAAGGAAACCTAAAGTGAAGTACTTAAAATAATTGATACTTACCTGGGACTTCCTCCTGCCCCATGTACACTGTTGCCTCCCTCACCGTCCTCCCTGGTCTCTAAATTCATCTGTAATCTCATCACTGTCACTAAGAGCATTTTGCACCTGCACAGTACTATCTGCGCAGGTGCAGAATGTTCCTGGCAATAGTAGCACGACGGGCCGTGTTTGCACAGCGCACCCTAACTAGCACGACTGGATCCCTAATAATGGGTGAGATTACAGATGAATGGAGAGGCAAGTTGTACATGGGACTGGAGGAAGCCCCAGGTAAGTATAAATGTTTTTACTTACTTCCTCTCAGATACCCTTAAGCAGCACAACAGTGCAAACTGGGAGGGCTGGAAGAAACCCCAGGTATGTAAACTTTTTTCTCACTTAATGTTCCCCTTAATGCAGTTAAGTGCAGACTTTACACACGTAATTCTGCTTAACTAAGTTTAGTGCATACACGCCAATGAGTCTATGGGCCTGATTCACAAAGCGGTGCAAAGTGTTTGCACGCCTGTGAAAAGCCCTTTATCACGCCTAAACTCAGTTTAGGCGTGATAAAATGAAACTCGCGTGAAAACGCGCGGCGCATGGTGCAGTGCGTGCGATGCGCCCATTAAACCCTATGGGCGCTGCGCGCGGAATTGCGCGTGGGACTTTGTGCACGATAAAGAACACAAAGCCGTGCTAACTCATCGGTGCAAAGCTTATCATGCCTAAAGTCTTTTAGGCATGATAACTGAGCTATCACCGCTTTGTGAATCAGGCCCTATGAGCATCAGTACGGTAGGCAGGCAAGTTTAATTTTAAAAGGAAATGAAGAAAGGTTCCTTCCTTTTTTCCTCTTACTTCAGTCTTTCTCTGGCAGGAACAGCTGAAGTGGTCATTTTTCTTGCAGTTCTATGATTTAAAATCAATTATTAATTGCTGAAAGAAGTAAAGTAATGGCAGGTCTTCCTAATGGCAGTTGAAGTATCTGTGAGTACTAGAGATGGCCCGAACACTGGCGAACTTCCGGTGGTTTGCGATCGAGGAGAACCGCAAACTTTTCCAGTAATTCGGTTCGCCCCCATAATGCACCATTAGGGTCAACTTTGACCCTCTACATCACAGTCAGTAGGCACATTGTAGCCAATCAGGCTACACTCCCTCCTGGAGCCACTCCCCTCCTTATAAAGGGCATTACACTCACTTGTGTGCCTGCAGTAAATAGAGGAGTGACAGCTGCTGTAGACTATCCCATAGGGAAAGATTAGTTAGGTTCTTGTAGGGTTGTTAGCTTGCTCCTTGCTGATTTCTTATTGCTAAAATAGCACCCCACAACAGCTCTTTTGAGAGGTAATCTTGTTCTTGTGATCTATTTTTTTTCTGTGTGTCCCACTGGCACTTGTGTTGCATAGACAGCCTTGCTAATTCATACTGTGTGTGTGTGCCACTGCCAGGCCCAGCACATTCAGTGACTACCGGTGTGTGTGACAGGTGCACATTGTATACCCAGTATTGCATGTACCTACCTGTTATGTTCATTGAACCCACCTCATCACTGCATATACCTACCTGTTGTGTTCAGTGAACCCACCTCATCACTGCATATACCTACCTGTTGTGTTCAGTGAACCCACCTACCTACGTGAGTGCACACAGTGTGATATACCACTCCGTGCATACCTGTTAAAGTGGACCCAAATTAAAAATACAAGATTTCAGAAATAAAATCTATTTTCTAAATTATAATAATAAATAGCAGCCTTTTTTCAGCTGCATGATGACAAATATAACATATTTTACAATTATTGGAGAAACCCCTCCCTTCCTTTCATATTGCCGGGAAATAATCCATAAAACTGGAGTAGATGGTGTCTAGCAAAGGAGGAACTGCTAATGGCTGCCACCTGTATAACCTTAGTTATGCAAAGAGGAGGGTGAAAAGCATGCACTGAAATGCTCATAGGCTTGAAGGAGTGTTTATTTATCTTTGTATGTGTCAGAGTGGTGCAACTAAATATTTTGAATTAAAAAAATGTTTGGTTTGGGTCCGCTTTAACTACAAGTCAGTCAGTCAAGTCAGTGCATACCTTTCACTTCATCCCCCCGATATAGACAAAACGGACAAAACAGGTAGAGGAAGAGGTAGAGGCAAACCCAGAGGAAGGCCACCCGGCAGGTCTGTGCGAGGTCGTGTTGATGTGATTTCGTACAGCCCTGGCCCAAAGTTCAGTGCTCAGAAGAAGGCACGTGCCATCAAATTCCAAGATTGTCAGGACGTGGTTGACTTTTTAGCACAGGTTTGCATATGTGTATCAGCGCCAAGAAAACAAAGTGGCCGCTGCTGAAAGAAGAACAATGTCCAGAGTTCACAAACAGGTTACTTATATATGATCAGCGCAGAGTCCAAAAACAAAAGTCTATTGTTTTTGGACTCTGCGCTGATCATATATAATTAGACTATTTAGCAAAGAACACCTCATCTTCTGCAGCCACCAGCGCTACTACAAGCACCACATCCGCTGCATTTGACACTTCGCAGGAGTTATTTGGTGGTGAAATCACTGATTCCCAGCCACTACTGCAACAACAAGATGAAGGCGCTAAGAAAGTTACACCACCTTATATGTGTGAGTTAGGCGACACTATGGACGTAATGTGTGAGGAGGAGGATGATGAAGTACCTGCTGTTGGTACAGTTTTTGAGGTGTCTGAGGCAAGCGAAGCAGGGCAGGATGATTATGATGATGACGATGATACAGATCTCACATGGGTTACTAAGAGTCAAGATGACCAAGGGGACATTTGAGAGGGGGAGTCAGTGAGGAGTAGGAGGAGACGAGTTCATGAAAGAAGCAGGGGGAGCTCGTCATCAGAAATAGCTGGTGGCAGTGTCCGGCGCCATATATTGCCACCTATGTACAGCCAGCCAACATGCCCTTCAACGTCAGCTGCTGATGCCTCCAAAAATTGAGCCGTGGAAAGGCCAACACTCACCGAGAAGCGCTCTCGTCTGTCCCCAGAGTCCGTGGACAGACTCACATTCCTCATGATTAACCAGGCGTGGATTGAAGGCACGTTCCAGGCACCTGCTGTCTGGAACCTCCTGCTGTTGGTGTTTATTTACAGCCGTGGTACCAACGCTAGGTGCCATGGCCTGTTACATTGCCTGCTGCCACACATCACTCCTCCTCCTCCTGCTGCTGTATTTAACCTCCTCCTGTCTGTGTTCCCACCGCCAGGGTCCACAGAATTATGCGCTGCTGCCATGTGCCACTAGCTATTATGCCACAAATTTAGCTATGCTGTTGAAGACATTTTTTTTACAACAGTTGGGTTCTATAAAGGAAAAACATTGTTGGGTACAAGAGGAAGAATATGAACACAAAAAAATAAAAAAGGTGGTGGTGGTGGTGAAGAAGAAGAAGAAGAAGAATAACCAGGTGAAGAAGAAGAAGAATAACCAGGTGAAGAAAAAGAAGAAGAAGAAGAACCAGGTGAAGAAAAAGAGGAAGAAGAACCGGATGATGATGATGATGATGAAGAAGAAGAAGAAGAAGAAGAAGAAAAAGAAGAATCAGATGATTGAAGAAGAAGAAGAACCAGATGATGATGGAGAAGAAGAACCATATGATGATGAAGTAGAAGGTGAAGAAGAACCAGGTGAAGAAGAAGATGAAAAACCAAGTGAAGACGAACCAGAAGAAGAAGAACCAGGTGAAGAAGAAGAAGAACCAGGAGCCAGTGAAGAAGAAGATGATGAAGAGGATGGTGATGATGACGAGAAAGAAGATGGTAAAACAGAAAAAGTAGACGGTGAAGAAAAAGATGGAGAGAAGAAAACGAAGAAGCTTCATTTTTTGCTTGAAGGCCATCCGAATTCGTGATCACGAGTATTACCCGAATTCAATTACCGATCACGATTCGAATTGAATTCAATGGGCGTGATCACGGCCGAATCCGAATTGACCCGGACCCGAATTGGAATGTACTCGAATCGAATTTGGATACATTCGAGCTACCCTGTTGGTAAGGGGCTCCTGTGCACACACTAGATTAAAGTTTAATCTATCCTGTGTACAAATCATAACTCTTGATTTATCTTACATTACTTATTTTTCACCTTAACTATAAGGAAAGATATTAGCATGAGGTAAACAGATAAGCAGCGCAAACAGTACTGATTGGGCAAGCACCATCAAAATTATAGTGATATGCCACAGTGATACTAGAGCTGAACTAACTAGGAGAAATAGGGGGACAAGGCATGTACTGCAAACTTGGTAGTATTGTCTCGCACTCACTAAAGCATCAAATCCATAGTCTTTAAGATTTCAATCAGAGGAGAAGAAGGAGATGGGCACAGCTGCTAAAATACCCTTTATTGTAGCTGGGTTGACACAAAAAGCTTACAGCAGTGGAAGGACGGACAAGTCTGACAGCTGTTTCGCAGGGACTAGCCATGCTTCTTCAGAGAACGTCCCTAGTAGTCCCTGCGAAACAGCTGTCAGACTTGTCCTTCCCCCCACTGCTGTAAGATTTTTTGTGTCAACCCAGCCACAATAAAGGGTATCTTAGCAGCTGTGCCCATCTCCTACTTCTCCTCTGATTGAAATCGTGGACTACTATTGGAGCACGCTGCAGGTAAGCCCAGTGTGGCAGTATCCACCCCTGCTGCATTTTGTGCATATGCTTTCTCCTCTCCATATTTCCATAGTCTTTAAGGGGAGTGCAACAGCTGAAAAGAGTGATGACGCCCTCTATACAATATTCAACAAGGAAAAGAGCTGGCACATTCAAAGTTAATCTTTATTGGTTCCATGTAAACCATATCTTTTACATGGAACCAATAAAGATTAACTTTGGATGTGCCAGCTCTTTTCCTTGTTGTTATGTACCGCAAGCTGTCCTGATGCCCACCACCACTTCCCCATTCTTCTCTGTCCCTCTCCTTTCCTACTAAAATGCTCCCCATGCACCCATGGCCAGGAGCATGATGGTGTAGTCGTGACATCATGCGCAGTGCCATGGGCAGGCGTTGTAGGACACGGGCACCTGGGCTAGAGCCTGCGCACAAATGCCTCATGCGGCCAACCCAGAAGAGACTGCCAGAGGGCATTTAGGTAGGAAAGGAGGGAGACAGAGGAGAATGGGGGAAGCGGTGGGCATCAGGACAGCTTGCAGTACATGCCTTGCCCCCCCCAAGTTTCTCTTAGTTAGTTTGGCTCTGGTATCCTTTAAGCGCAATGACAGAATCTGTCAAATAGGCCCACAACATGATGGTGACAACAGCGAAACAGCCCAATGAACTGCACCAGAATTTATCAACTGAAGATGGGGGACAAACCATCCAAAACCAAAGCGTTTGTGCCATGCACTGTGTTTTTGACCCCACTGCGAGGGGACATAGAAGCACCACGTTTGGCGATCCTGCAGGCTAAAGCAAAAAACAAGACAATGGGAAATGAAGAGAGCAAGTGCTGTGTTTGCATGTATGATGGTAAACGATGGTACCAAGTGCTGTCCATTCAGTGGATGGCACTGACTGAGCACCAGAGCCATCATTAATTGCCACAAAGACATTTGTGTGAACCGGCCCTAAGTCATTACACAATGGCCGCATTGCTCAAGCGCTGTCAAATGAATAGATAGTGCTCTATACCATTATTTCCTATCATTTGCAAAAAACACTGCACTCAATCCCATCATTTTCCATCATCTCATTTCATCTTGGATGCTACATGGATGCTACAGGATCAGCTAAGTGTGGTGCTTCCATGTTCCCTTGCAGGTGTCAAAACGCAACACATTTGCCGAATGATGGGAAGCACTGACACCATGCTTTCCTGCACTTGCACTTTGTATTTCTCAGTATCTTTTATGAAATATCCACCTGTTTTTTTTTATTTCAGTATCAATTTGTTTTTTAAATAACTCCCCCCACATTTTCATCTGAGCTGAAGGGGAAATGTTAAGCTTTACCTTACCTGGGGCTATTTCCACCCCCTAGCAGTCAATCTGGTCTATCGCTGCAGTTTTGCTTCCCTCCGTTAGCCCCTATGAGAGATCCTAGGTGGCTTCTCTCTCTCTCCCTTAATCGCCAGCTCAGTTCTTTGCAAACTGCACAAGAATCCTGTGGTTAGGTAAACAAAGACCATGGCTGGCAATATTATATCATATCATACAAATGTGTAGGAAGATAAACTCACTTTGAGCATCACTTGAAGGGTCTATTTTAAGACCGATATCAGGATAACCTATGGTCTAACAATTATATGAGATGATGAAAAGACTCTTCTCCAGTCACCGACCTAAGGGGGGAGGGAACCCACAAAATCTTTAGGGGATACCAAAGCCCAATTTATTTGAAGGTCATGTTTATGCCTCCGGTCTAGCAAGTTTGTTTGTAGTGATTTTCCCATAGAGAGCCTGTAGTCAACACTATGTCGCAATTGAGATTTCACCAAATTCTTTATTCATTGATGAAATCACTTCAAATTGCTTAAAATGAATCAATATCGATATACAAAAATAGTGATATTATGAATTTATGATAGAACACCCCTCCTCAAACCCCCCCCCCCCCCCCCCCCCACACACACACACACCAAAACGGTAGAAATTTACCATCATAACACATTGCAGGACATGGGATATGAGGAATCCACAGCTGTTAATTAGACTCTCTTGAAGCAAAATTAATTTATTAAAGTAATCATATGACCTCTGTTACTGCACCTGCTATATGATACATAGCACAGGCTATTTTTATATGGTGTTCTGCGGAAGCAGTACAAAATTGATACGTATTGCGGCTGTTTGAAACTTTTTCATGTTGTAGAGAACACCACAGCACAGTAATGAGAAGCACTAAAAGAAAGTGCCGTGTGCCGTGAGCTGATCATGTTTAACCCCTTAGGTATAATCAAATGTTTCTTGAGAGAACAGTTTTCTCTATACTTGGCAGCACTATGGAAAAACATAGCTTGTATTTGACCTGTCATTTTACTCTGCGCTAACTGGAACCTTGCCTTGTCAGAGTTCATATAATGACAGCTTTTCTGGAAATGTGAATCCTTGCCCATGAACGCTGGAACACATAATGATGTTTCCACATGTTCTACGCTGAAAAACCTACTGGACTTATACATATATGGTATTAACCACTTGAGGACCCACCCTTTACCCTCCCCTTAAGGACCAGCGCTGTTATTTGTGATCTGTGCTGGGTGGGCTCTACAGCCCCCAGCACAGATCAGGGTGCATCCAGAGCGATCAGATCGCCCCCCTTTTTCCCCCACTATGGGGATGATGTGCTGGGGGGGTCTGATCGCTCCTGCCTGCCGGTGTTGCGGGGGGGGGGCACCTCAAAGCCCCCCTCCGCGGCGAAATCCCCCCCCCCCCTCCCTCTCCTACCTGGCCCCCTGGTGTTCCGGGCTGCACAGGACGCTATCCGTCCTGTGCAGCCAGTGACAGGACGTCCCCTGTCACATGGCGGCGATCCCCGGCCGCTGATTGGCCGGGGATCGCTGATCTGCCTTACGGCGCTGCTGCGCAGCAGCGCCGTACAATGTAAACAAAGCGGATTATTTCCGCTTGTGTTTACATTTAGCCTGCGAGCTAAATGTAATAGCCGCAGGCTATTCACAAAGCCCCCCGCCGTGAATTGACAGGAAGCAGCCGCTCGCGCGAGCGGCTGCTTCCTGGTTAATCAGCCTGCAGCTGGCGACGCAATATTGCGTCGCTGGTCCTGCAGCTGCCACTTTGCCGACGCGCGGTATGAGTGCGCGGTCGGCAAGTGGTTAAACAAAAAAAGCCTGGCTCTAACTTAACTGACACCTTTTACACTCTATTTAGTTTTTATGTGTCAAGCTTAGAACACAAAACTGAATTTCCCTTTTCGACATTTGAATTTAAAGCATGCAGGGCAGTTTCTAGGCTAAATTACACCCAGGGTAAGGGTGTAAAATTTGTATAGTTGCCCCCATTATAGGTTAGATAGGTAGGTGCCCCAGTATAGATTAGATAGGTAGGTGCCTGCAGTATAGGTTAGATAGGTAGGTGGCTCCAATGTAGGTAGCCAGTATAGTTACCACTAGTATAGGTTAGATAGGTAAACACCCCCAGTATAGGTTAGAAAGGTAGGTGCCTGCATTATCTTTTAGATAGGTAGGTGCACACAGTATAAGTTAGATAGGTAGCAGACCCCAGTATAGGTTAGATAGGTAGGTGCCCCAGTATAGGCTAGATAGGTAGGTGCACGCAGTATACCTGTATTTCGCGCCGTATAAGACGCTCCGGAATATAAGACGCACCCAGGTTTAGAGGGCAAAAAACAGGGAAAAAATATATAAACTAAACCTGGTGCGTCCATATTTCAGGAGTGTCTTATACATGACCTCCCCCAAATGGTGTCCTCCTGTGTACCTCATGTGATCTCTTATCTCACCCTGTCTACCTAAGTTGTCCTGTGGTCTCCCCCTGTGTCCTCTGGTCTCCCCCCTGTGTCCTCTGGTCTCCCCACTGTGTCCTCTGGTCTCCCCCCTGTGCCCTCTGGTCCCCCCCCTGTAGTTACCCCCCTGTGGTCTTCCTTGTACCCTGTGGTTATCCTCCTGTGTCCTCTGGTCCCCCCTGTGCCCTGTGGATGCCCCCTGTGTCCTCTGGTCCCCTCCTGGCCCCTGCGGTTGCCCTCCTGTGTCCTCTGCCCCCCTGTGCCCTGTGGTCACCCCGTGTCCTCTGGTCCCCCCTGTGGTCTCCCCTGTGTCCTCTTGTCCCCCCTGTGTCCTCTGGTCCCCCTCCTGTGTCCTCTTGTCCCATCCTGTACCCTGTGGTCACCCCCCTGTGTCCTCTGGTCCCCCCTGTGGTCGCCCCCCTGTGTCTTATTGTACCCTGTGGTCCCCCTGTGTTCCACCTCCTTTGTCCTGATGTCCCCTGTGGTCGCCCTGCTGTGTCCACTTGCCCCCCCCCCAGCGTCCTCATGTGTCCCCGCTGGCCTGGCCTGCCCCTCGCTTATGTCTCCGACCCCCCCCCCCCCACTTAGGTCTCCGGGTCCCCTGCAGTCAGCAGCAGCAGCTGAGCTTACCTCCTGCATGTGTCCCCACTGGCCTGGCCTGCCCCCCGCTTATGTCTCCGGTCCCCCCCCCTTATGTCTCCGGGTCCCCTGCAGTCAGCGGCAGCAGCTTACCTCCTCCATCTTGCCCGCGGCGATTGAAGACATCCGGCTTCCCCGTGCGGCTTCCTCTAGTGCCAGCTTCTAATGACGCGTCATTGATGACGCATCATTAGAAGCCAGCACTAGAGGAAGCCGCACACTGAAGCCGGATGTCTTCAATCGCCGCGGGCAAGATGGAGGAGGTAAGCTGCTGCCGCTGACTGCAGGGGACCCGGAGACATAAGCGGTGGGACCAGAGACATAAACGGGGGGCAGGCCAGGCCAGCGGGGACACATGAGGATGCTGGGGGGACACAGGCAGGGAATCCCCGATGGCGGCGGGTCGGGTCGGCGGGCGCATGGAAGTCTGGGATTCCCTGCCTTTGCCGTATAAGACGCAGGGACTTTTTCTCCCCCTTTTTTGGGGAGAAAAAGTGCGTCTTATACGGCGAAAAATACGGTAGGTTAGATAGGTAGGTGCCCCCAGTATATGTTAGATAGGTAGGTGCCCGCAATATAGGTTAGATAGGTGTGTTCCCCCCATAATGGTAGGGGGAGTCAGCCGCGCGGAGTGCGACCCGACCTTTCCCCCTTCCTCTCCCCGGGGCCGTCCTCTGTGCTCCCCCCTTCACTGCAAAGTTAGCACAGCAGGAAGCTTTGTATAGAGCAACTCACCTCCCTGCGGTTCCAATCACTGATCACTTGCCGCTGGTCTCCTCTGCATAGCCGCTGATACACACTCTACTTCCTGATTAGCAGGATGGGGGGGGGGGGGGGCTCTGGTTACCTATTCTTGGGTAGGACTCTGATTACCAATACTGGGGAGGGGTCTGTGTATTGCCATACACAACAGCTGCCAGAGGCGGTAGCCATTATTTTTATTTTAATCGTTTTATATGAATCTGTTCATTTAGGTCTGAGGACCACTTAAGCACTTGTTTGTAAGAAGCTGGCTTGGACGTTTACACCCTAGATGACTTATGGGCTATTAACATTTAATGGATAAAGATAGTAATTGTTTTCATATATCATTTCTTAATTGTCTGAATAGATATGTAACCTAAATCAGATAAGGGCCGTTTTAATGTATGAATTCTTAATTGTTCAAAAGTAGATACTTGACCTAATGCAGACCATAAATCTGTCAATTTCAGGGAGGGAGGGAGGGAAGGACAAGATATGGTCCTGGTCCTATTCCAGCCATTTTGTGGGAGATCTGGTTAATATTAAGGTTATTTATAATACTCAATGGGTTGCCATAGTCCTCTATGGATTATGAAGTGTATAAACATTGAGGCAATTGATACTGATGTATCACCCTCTTGCTCCCCTCCTTAGTGTGAACACCCTTGCCCTTCTATGTAGATCCCAAGATGTAACACAGTATTAAATCTTGCTTTAACACTATGCCAAGAATAATCCTGTGTAATATATTGTGGGAGGATTACCGAGCGCTTTGTGCTGTCCACTCCTTTGAGAGCTTTTCATTTACACAAACTGTGCGAATCATCTTTTGGGTGCATTCAGATACTATTTTTTGAAGAATCAATAGACAACTAGAAGCAGATGATGGAAGAAGGATTTGTCAACTGAATTGTTGTGTCTGTCTTATCGATCTGTAAACACTGTTATGTTTCAGTAAATTTCTGTCCAAAAATATATATATGCGTGGCACGTTCTCCTTCCAAGAACCCTGGTTTTATTTCACTTTTGACACATCCTTAAAGTGTCACAGATAGATCAAGAATTCAAACAGCATTCAGACAACACAGAGTTCTGTATTCACTTGATTGCTGTTATCAAAATAGGTCAGTCTTAAGTCAAGATGGCCTCTTCAAGCAACAACAAGACAAGTGTAAACAGTGAGCAGCAGTGTTAACCAAAGACAACAGTGTGGTACTAAAAACTGGAGAGGTTTTTTGTTGTTGTTGTTTTTTTTAAAAAAAACACCTAACATAAAATGTATAGTTTAAAACAGCAACAGCTTCAGATAAATACCGTGAAGGTGCCCATACATGGCTCAATTTTTGGCATTAATATTAAATTTGGCAGACATAAATGACACTACATAGCCACCTGGTCATCATTTAAATCGATTTTCACCTGAAATTGATCAAATCAATCAATCCAGCATGCTGCAAAGATCTTGCACGAAAGGGCTCAGTCAGGTGTGTGGAGGTAGCAGCATTCGATTTCCCAATGACTAATGGACCCATGGACAGTCTCCCCCATGTAAAATATTACCCTCTGGGCCCATGGTAAGTGTTTCAGAATCACCTCTCCAATAGTGTGTCTCCTCCTGTGTCTCACATCTTTCTTCATGGCCACCAGGGGCAACTATACCCCATGACCCCACCACATGTATGTGACATCAGTACATGCCAAGGTGTCACATGGCCATGGAGGTGGGAATCAAGAGGAAGCACTTCAGTGGACACGTGGGCCTGCATTGGTCACCATGCGCCCGAGGGGGGGGGGGTATATAGTAAATGGGGAAGAACTGGGGCATCCAGTAGGTGAATGTGGCTGAACAGATTCCCAATAGATTTTTCGCCACATTCACAAATTGTATTAAAGTCAAAAGTGCTAACATTAGTGCAGGATGACACCCAGACACCGGGCTTCTGCAGTTGGGTGGATGTTGACAGCGACATATATGGTGGGGTGATACTGCACAGGGCAGGTTTAACTTTAGGAACCTGGCTGACATCCAGGATGAAATGGTTGAGAGACAGGAGAATACCTTATCCATGGTGGTGGAAAGGTCCGTGGTGTGGAGGTAGATTTGGGTGTCATCTGCATAATGTATCTGCCTTTCAGTTTTGAACATGTACATATATTCCCAGAAAAAAATCAGCACATTGACAGTGTAGTGACCAACATGAAATCCCGGGGAAAATTAAATTACTTTTGCTGGTGTTTGCTGTAACAGCTGCAGTACTGTAGTGTATCTCTGCAAAATAAAGGTTTAATTTGCATAAATAAACACATTAAAATGTGGAAAACACCCTTCCAACCCTCTTGAAGCCCTTGTCATTCATGCAGGCTGTAATAACCAGAATTTAGAGCCTGGACCATGTGGGACTTTGCAGCCTGAGCTATACCAACCTACATGGTCCATGTTATGGAGAGACTCTGGATTGGAGGGATGTCACGGCAAAGCTTCCATCTCTCCCCCAGAGCCCTTGCCCAATCCATGGACAAGGGGCACTTCCCCACTTCTGGACTCCCAGATGCCCCCGCCCCCCAAGTCAACAGAGTAGAGGGTTACTAATGTTCCACTTACCTATTTAAACAAAGAGTTAATAATGAAAAAAAAGCAGAACCTCACAAGTATAGTCCTTTAAAATTCTTAATCGACCATAAATACTTACCTTTAATTAATGATCCCATGCCAATATCATCTTGAGACCTTTATTAGAGATTCCTGACAAACATAACCGCACACAAGTATTGGTCAGTAGAGATGGCCCGAACCGTTCGTCAGGCGAACATCTCTGGGCCTTCTACTACTACAGAGCGTGACGTCGTTCATGACGTCACGCACATGCGCAGAAAGTGCCCGGCAACAGGAGCGCGATCTAGGACGCGCTCCGCCGGGCAGCGCAGGCGTACTACTCCGGGTCATAGTGACCCGGGAAGTAGTAGAAGGCCCAGTAATGCAGAGATGTTTGCCGGCGAACGGTTCGGGAACATCTCTATTGGTCAGCTGGAATGCAACATAGAGCACAGAGCTGTGGTCCTCATATGTGAAAATCTGGGGTTGTGATCCAAAGCATTCAGAATGACGTTCAGAATTCAATCATCCTTAGTGACAGTTAAGGTCTCACTTGACCACAAGGCACGGAAATAGTTCCCTACTCAGTAAATAGTCAAAAACACTTTCATTTTCAACATTTATTCTCACCCAGGGACAAGTATTGCATAGGACCATGTATTAAAAACAAACGCTGGGTTACTCTTTTTCATAATAATCACATAACTTGTCACAGTCATCATTGTGCTATGACATTAATCAGAAACTGGAAGAAAAGGCCATGCATGACACACTTCAGGATACTTAATGAGATATTGAACATGTCTCCACAACGTGACAAGAATCACAACATCAGTAAATCCCAATTAATGAATTTAAGGCAAAAATGCCTCAAAACATGAAGACAATATCCATATATTCATAGATATCTATCCTACTTAGCCTTGAGTGTTCTTCTTTATGTTAAGGCAAGATTCCACATATTAATGGAAAGTCAGTCCATATAATAAGCTATGAATTATTAAATTAAAGCCTTAGATCACCATTTTAGATTATTACATAGTTAGCATGGTTAAAAAGAAGAAGAGGAAACAAACAAAAAAACAAAACTAAAAAACTAAAAAAAAACTAAATAAAAGAACCCACACACATCCCAGTTGATCCAGAGGAAGGCAAACAACTCTGAGAAGGCTTACGCCAATAAGGGGAAACATTTCTTCTCGGCTCCAGATGCTAGATAGATAAATTTCTGGATTACCTCTGCTGGAAGTAATTACCTAGTATTTATGGCTGTGGATGTCCTTCGCTGCAAGAAAAGCATCCAGCCCTCTTAAAATACAGATATAGAGTTTGCCATAATTAATTCCTGAGGTAAGATATTCCAGATTTTAGCCACTTTTTCTGTAAAGAATCCCTACCTAAATAGATGGCAAAAACAATTTTCCTCCATACACAGATCAGTTCTCATTGTCCTCTGTACACGCCTAGAGACATAAAACACACCTCCCAAGCCTTTGTATTGCCGTCTGATGTATATATACATATTAATAAGGTCACTTCACAGTTGTCTTCTTTCTAAGCTAAATAAGCCCAGTTTGTTCAACCTTTCTTGGTAATGGAGAGAGACCTTCGATCACTCTAATTAAAATGAGTTGCCTATCTTTCTACCTATCGTAAATTTCCAATGTCCTTTCTATAGTGCAATGTCCAAAACTGTATCTCATACTACAGATGTGGCCTCATAAGTGATTTATGCAGATGGAATAATATACTAGCATCTTGGGACTTTGTTTTAGCTGCTGCTGCTGCTGCTTGCTATTGTATATGGTTACTTACAGTAACTTGTTGTCAACCAGCATCACAAGTCCTTCTCCAAGACATTGTTAATAAATGGTATCATCCTGATTCAAAACTTCATTGTTAATAAAGGTGAATTGGGGGTATGTACTTTTTCACAGAATGTTCACATTTAATGCAGCCATTTGAAAGAGGCAGTCATGTGACCCAAGATCCCTTTACAAACGGCAGCTGCCAGGTGAGAGGGTGTTCCCAGTTAGTGAACAGCTCTCACTTCCCAGCACAGATCCATCATCACCTGACTCCACCCATCTCCTCCATCTGTTGCTAAGAGATTAACTCTTTGTGGCCATCCCTGTTGAGTCACATATTTTTCTTTCCTATTCATCTTTGCTCAGTGTGTAATTATGTAAGTATCTGACCCTTTACACCTTCCCCGGTGTGTTTATAAAAGTACCTAGGGGAGGACTGGGACCTTTTGTCCTGGGTAGAAAACATGGCAGCTGTAGCCCAACTTTTGTAGCAACCTGCAAAACAAATCTCAAATCTAATTGACAGGTGCCACTGGGAAAGGCAGCAAAGTGGTTCAGTGGCCTCTGGGAACATGCATGTTTTTAGCAGGAGGTTCACAGGTTGCAAAAAGGGCTCATCATACCCCAACACATATCCAATCTTGAAAAGCAGCTCCAATCGAACTTGACCTTTATGAATGAATTGCCAATTTTATTGTTGCATATTATCAGCGGTTACATAGCAAGCAACCAGTACGATGTTTCAGGCTACATGCCCTTTATTAAGTGCTCAGCCCTCTGGTAAAACATACTCATATATATAGACATCACACAACACACCCATCCTACCTGGTAGAGGGCCGGAACAAGTCTTGCAATACAATGAACTCTTTCCTCATAGAGAGCAGCAATGAAACTATAAGAAGCATCTGAGGGTGAAATCAATATTTAAACCTCCGGGCGATTGTGTCCCCAATCTCTCCATCCACCAGGCTTCCTTCCAAAGCAAGTCCACCTTTGGGTCTCTCCCTTCCTGAAAACTAACCACCTCCAGTGCCTATCATATATTTTGGCTGGGCTTGTGGTGGAACTCTTGAAAATGTTTACCTAGGGGACAATCCCTCTTTTTTTTTTAGTGCTCTCAGCTTATTTGTCAGGGTTGTTGATGTTAGTTGTATGTCTGGCTTTCGCAAACCTTGAGGTTTAGCCCACACAGGGCCGTGCCGAGGCAGAGGAAAGAGAGGCTCCAGGCTCAGGGTGAAATGTAGGAGCGGGCGCATAACTCACTCAGCTATCATTCCCCTATTGTGTTTGAAGCAGAGAGAACTAAGAAAAGGATATACGTAGCAGTGACTGCAAGCCATATAACTAGAGATTAAGGTGTTGGGGGCCCTAGGGCGCCACTTAGTTTAATAGCAACCAGTGTGTGATGGCTGGGGTAGGAGGGATGGAGGGGCACACTGTGGTGTCTCAGCCTTGGGTGCTGGAGGACCTTGTCCCGGCTCTGGGCCCACATATTCTAGGCTGCAAGGGCACCTAATGACTTAAATTACCCCTTGGGTGTCACGTGTTGCACAACAGCTCAGAGGGAATTGTTCACCTGATTGTAGGTGATGCACACTTGGGCCCTTAGTGTTGGCAGTGTAAACATGGGAAAGTACCCACTTTAGATGTCCCAAAAAAACTTGTGTCCCTGTCTCTCACTAAATTATCCCTTAGGGACTTCTTTCGGTTGAAAAATGTCAGAGGCTTAAAAAACAAATCTTCTCAACATCAGACATAACTAAATTGGCAACTATAGGGGCTTAAGGGGCACCCATTGGCACACCAAGGATCTGCAGATAAAATCCATCTCCAAACCTGAAATAAGAGTGGGCAAGGCTGAACTCTAGCAGTGACATAATGAATTCAAGCATCACAGATGGGACTCTGTCATCTAATCTTAATCGTTTTCTAACTGAAACAAGGGCCTCATTGTGGACAATTTTGTTATACAGGTTAACCACATCCACACTGACTAAAAAACTAACTTCATCAATATGCAATTCTGATAAATGCTTCAAAAAATGAGTGTTTTTCAAACATTGTCATTCTGCCTGTATAATCAGTTGCAACCAAGTATCAACAAATATTCCTAACTTTCTAAAGCATTTGTTGGATATGTTGCGGGAGTCTGTGCAAGGCAATGGTGGTCTCCATAAGAACATGGGGAGCCTCAGGTGAATCCAGAAGCTTCTCTCTAGATATGGCCCGAACGGTTCGCCGGCGAACTTCCATGGTACGCGGTCGCGGAGAACCGCAAACTTTCCCGGAAGTTCTGTTCGCCCCCATAGTGCACCATTAGGGTCAACTTTGACCCTCTACATCACAGTCAGCGGGCACATTGTAGCCAATCAGGCTACACTCCCTCCTGGAGCCACTCCCCGCCTTATAAAAGGCAGGTAGCGCCGGCCATCTTACTCACTCGTGTGCCAGCATTAATTAGAGAAGGGAAAGCTGCAGCAGACTCTCTCATAGGGAAAGATTAGTTAGGCTCTTGTAGGTTTCTTAGCTTGCTCCTTGCTGATTCTTATTGCTAAAATAGCACCCCACAACAGCTCTTTTGAGAGCTAATCTTGTTCTTGTGATCTATTTTGTGTGTGTGTGTGTGTGTGTGTGTGTGTGTCCCACTGACACTTGTGTTGCATAGACAGCCTTGATAATGCATACTGTGTGTGCCACTGCCAGGACAAGCACATTCACTGACTACCTGTGTGTGTGACAGATGCACATTGTAACACCCATCACTGCATATACCTACATGGACAACACAGCAGAAGGTAGAGGTCTGAATCCGATCTTCAAGCACCTTCTTCGGGAGGACTTTTGCCTGAGGTCCCTGCTCCGGGCCTGTGGCGGGCAGGGATCTTCCCTGTGCTAGCTGGCCGCTCCAAGAATGGAGCGGCCAGCTCATACCCCCCCTGCTGCTACCAATACTTACCCGGGGGATAGCGGAGACTACTCTGAAGAGGACATCGCGAACAATTCAATAGCATGGATAAAAGCTGCGAAGGCCTGCGAGGAAACGCTGTCACAACTGAAATACAGCTTTGCGAAGGCCAAGTTTCGATATGGCATCAAGTGGAAGCCCGAGTTTCTGTGGCAGGACGAGCAGCTGATGGACCTGAGGAGACAGATTCTGGTTCAGAAAACAAAGTTAGCCGACTTAGGAAAAATCGGAGGACCCTTTGCTGAGCAACTGGGTTACAAAAAACGATTTAAGAAGATGCTCAAGCCAGACACAGATATAGACGATAGTGACACGGAGGAGGACTGCATTATCGTTGAAGATGAGTGCACCCCCCCAGAAAGACCTCCATGGATAAAAGATGAACCGTCCTAGTCCCAGATCCCACCTGGGCAAGGTGTGCCGGCCGAGGACCCCAAGGAGGAAGAAAACGGGAGTGAGGTGCTGGAGAGTGAGGGGATGCTAGTACCGGACTCTGCGGCGAGTGTCCAGGTGAGTGCTGGTGGTGTTGGTGCCGCTGCCCCTGCTGCTGGGGGTCTTGGTGGCGTGGATGCTACTGGGGCCCTCAGTGAGGAGGTGGGTGGTGGTGCTGGTGCTGCTATCACTGCGGCTGTGGCTGGCATGCCTCCCTCTGATATACCTGGAGGTGGTGGTGTGGCTGCAGCTTCGGCGGCCTCCCTGGATGCTCACACGGGTCCTGCTCCTGGTGGATCTCTGGTCCCTGCATTGGGGTCACTGGTGGTGGCTGATGTAGGTTCCTGGGTGAAGCTGGGAGTGGGGCCGTGTTCCCAGAGTCCTAGGGAAAACTCCCCGCATCGCAGTGTGGCCTATCAAGATGGCGCCGGCTCACCGAGCGGCGTCTCATCCACGCCAAGCCAGCTTCCGGTCGGCGGGGAGGAAGTGACGTCCGCAGCCGCTTTTCCGCATCAAAGCGGAATTACCATTGAAGTTAATACAACTGACGCGGCCGAAAGTCCGCATGGCGGCGGAAATGCCATTAGCGCTAATGCAAACGAATGCGGATTTTCTGTTGAAGCTGATGCGTCTGTATCTTCGCATGTCGGCGGAAATTCCATCAAAGCCAATGAGGATGTATGCGGATTCCGGCCTGGTGATGCGGAGGATCTAGCTAAAGGCGGAATTCCGCCGCAGGAGACAGAAGTGGATGCAGGGGATGCGGAAAAGCAGCCATTGAACAAGGCATCGCGGAGTGGGGCGGTTTCTGAGGATGGAGAAGATGCAAATGAGGAGGAGGTGGCTATCATGGTCCAGAGAAAGCAGTCTGATCGGGGAAGCATACAGACTGCTATGGCAGTCACATCTGCAGTGCTGCGAGGGGATCTGGATGGATGTGGGTCAACTTTCCTGGGACTTTTAGACTCTTCTATGGATGAGAACCAAAGAGTGGAAATCGTGCGTTTGACCAACCAACCGAGTCTCAAAATGGATTTATCAGTTGCAGAACTTGCGGAGGAGGACTTCCCTCAGGCTGAGGGGCAGGAGATTCCTGAACCTCCAGGACGCACGGAGGTTGCAGGAAGCGATCTTGATCAGCTAGCCCAAGAACTCTACCCAATGTCTACTGAAGAGGCAAATCCGAGTTCCTTTGAGGAACAGAGCTGGGACAAGGACAATGGACAGCTGATAGGTGAGAAACAATCTCCTTTGTCTATTGGGAAGCAAAAAAAGAAAGTTAATAAAGGAAAAAATAAAATAAGTAAAGCGAAAAAGCTTAACATTGACGTTGGTGGGAGGAGAAGAAAGCGTGGAGGTGCCTCTGCCTCTGCGTTAGTGGTAGAGGAAACTGACATGTCCTCTCAGGGGACTCCAGGTGGGAAGGAGGAGGGTGACCAGGATAAGCAAAGGTCCCCAAATTTGTGCAGGAGAGTGAGGGTGGGGAGATCTTAATGGCACAAGGTGATGGGGGCATTCCAAAAAAGAGAGGAGAAGGGTACAGGGATCTCGTCCCATTTTTTGAGAGGAATCTTCTCTCTGACCTCATGTCTGATGATGAGGAGAGGAGTAAGAAAGGGGGGAAGAAGAAGAAGAAAAGCAAACAGCCTGAGGCCCCCCCGTTAGTAATAGACGACCTTATTACCGAATTTAAAACAGCCAACTTGCCGTACAGAGCAGAAAAGACGAAGTTGGTAGTTATTGATGAGCACTCTGGTGAGGCTGTGGTGCTTGCGGTGGAGCCGGGGGGATACTACGGGGGATTATGTCTGGTGGGCATGGGTGACCCCAATTGTGGCCTCCAACTGGAATTTCGAGCAGGCGGGAGAAAGTTTATGGTAGAGAATGATATCGTGAAGAGATTTTCTCTTGCAGGTGAAGTAGAATGGATGGAGGCCATATTTGGGCTTGGGCCGAATGCCCCCAGACATGGGTCTCCCCCTCCCCCCGTCTCCACTGCAACCGGCCTTGGTCGGAGTATTGATAAGTCTCCTGCAGTTGATAATGGGGATACAAGTCTGACCAGCAATGCTGGTGGTGTTGTGGTAGAGGCTGTTGGGTGTGCTGTGGCTGAGTCGGAGCTGCCAGAGCTGGAGAGTGTGATAAGGGTTGGATTTCCAGCCCTCAGACCTGCTCAAAATCTGGGGGCCCTCACTCCGCTGGCGGCTTCGGCTCAGGGTACTTCATCAGCTCGCCCAGCGTCATACTCCAAGGCAGTTAGGGGTCCTGCTCCTGGTAGGAGGGTTGTAGCTCCCCTGGAGACAGGATGGGAGGCCCACGCCCCAGGTCGTAGGAATGTTGTCCGCCTCAAATGGGATCATGTTCTCCTTCCCATTCCTACTAAGAGGCAATTTGTTAAGTATCTCCTCGACCTGGGGGTTAGGCCAGCGGACCTCTTTGCGATCCTGGCTCCAGGGGACCCTCCGCTGTACTATGACGTGTCCTTTCTCTCCCAGCAAGGCATGGAGTCATTTCTAGAGGAGCGGCTGAAGGAATCAGAGAATAATGAGTGGCATGGTTTCAAGGTCATTCCTCTGTCCAGGCAAATGCTGGAGAGAAAGGCACACATCATGGTGCAAAATGAAAGCATCCCGGTGCGGGATAACTTGGGTCCAACATTATGCGGACGTAATGTCCCAGCCACACAAGGTCCTGGACGAGCTCGGGATCTGGTGGGGGGAGTATGAGGTGGCGATCCAACTCCGTGCAAAGGAGGGGGCCGTCACCCATATTCCCCATTCCGCCCTCATAGGGCGGGACTAGGTCATCACCTACTACCGGGGCCAACCCAGGACCTGCAAAAAGTGTGGGAAGCGGGGACATTTGGCCAGCGGCTGCCCGTATCCGAGGTGCAGTCGTTGTCAGGAGTTTGGGCACTCTGCTTCGTCTTGTAGATGGATTAAATGTAACTTCTGCTTTGAATTCGGGCATCCATATACAGAGTGCCCAATCTCCTGGACGACGATGCCCTCGGACCTGAAGAGAGCCATGTTGGCTAATATGGGAGAGAGCCAGGAAGTCTCTGTGTCTGACCCTAATATGTCTGAAGTTCAGTCCGTTCCAGCTCCTAACGTGTCTACGTCCAGTGTGAACCTCCTCTGTAGTCCCTTCCCCTGGTTCTCTTTCAGTCGACATGGCCTCTGATAGGCAGCCTGGGCCTGAGTCATTGGCTCCTGCCCGGGAAGCTGTTCAGGGCGGAGGCAGCCCTCCTCCCAAAGAGCAGCGACCCAAACCTGCAAGGAGTAGGGAGGGAGGTGGTCTTTGACCTCACTCTGCTGCTCCTGTAGCTCAACCTTTGGCCCCTAAACCTACTCCTAGGAGGACAAAGGTCCCTCCTGCCACCGTTTCCTCTTCAGGTGGCCCTACCCTGCCCCCTCCTGTACCTGCCACCCCAGCCCCTGCTGTGTCCCTTCCCCCTCCTGGCCCCTCAGCCCCTGCTGTGTCCCTTCCCCCTCCTGGCCCCCCAGTCCCTGCTGTGTCCCTTCCCCCTCCTGGCCCCCCAGCTTCTGCTTTGTCCCTCCCCCCCCGGCCCCTGACCCCTGCTGTATCCCCTCCCTCCTCTGGCCCCTCCACCCCAATTGTTCCTGCCCCCCTCCCTGACCCCCCTGCCATTGTCCCACCCCTCCCCCTCCCTCTGCCCACCCCTCCTCGTCCACCGAGGGCGGTATTTTTGTGCCGACCTGTCCTGTCCCCTCTGCCTATGCTTTTTCGGTTCCTGGCCCTACAGGGGCAGCCCTTGCTCCATGGAAAAGGGAACATCTTTCTCAAGAAGAAAGAGACTACTTAGAACAATGATTTAAGATGAAAAAGAAAAAAGGGGTCAAACCCATGTCTACAGTCCCCACGGAAGAAAAAAGGGAGGCAAAGAGGGTGGATGCCTTTCAGAGAAGGCAAAAAAGCAAAGATCTAAGCCTGTCAAACAGGTTCGAGGTATTGTCTTCTTCTCCCCTCGGTTCGGAGGAGGAAGAGATGATTGTTGAGGGTTCAGCCCCTGTTGAGGAGGCAATGTGATTTGTGTCGATGTATTTTTCTTTTTGTAAATGTTGTCATTTTATTTACTTATTGTCTTTTGTCTAAAGAAGTGCAAAGGAAAACCTTAAATCACTCTGATGGCAGTTCCCCCACCACTCATGCTGGCAACGATCAACGTTGCCAGCATCAAAATGACCAGGGCTCGAAAATTGGCTTTCTCGATTTTGGCTGCCCACGAGGCTGATGTGTTTTTCCTGCAGGAGACCAGCCTCACCTCTGCAGCTGACCTTTGGTTGGCTGAGAGGGACTGGGTGTCTGGTCCGAGTTTTTGGTCTCTTGCGGGAGAGCCTGGTGGTGTGGCGGTCCTTTTTAGGACCGACATGGAAACGTGCCGGCGAGTAATTGAGGTAGAGATGGGTAGGTGTCTGGTCTTAGACGTCTGCATGAGGGGGCAGCATCTCAGGCTAATCAACATCTATGCCAGCCCCCAGTGTTTAGGGGCGAGAAAGCGCCTCTTTATGCAGATCAGGCCATTCCTTTTTTCAGCCTATACTGTGATTCTGGGTGGTGATTTTAACATCGTCACTAGGGCCATGGACAGGGTAAGGGCCCAGGTCCAGATAGGTACAGGTAGTAGTTATCTAGTTAGATTGGCTAGCCAGTCCCCAAGTCTCCCGGGTTTCACCTTTTATAGAGGTAGCAGTAGGTCTAGGATAGATACGTTTTTTGTTTCGGAGAGCCTCATCACTTCAACCCCCAAGTTGTTGGCGGTGGAGTTCTCTGATCACCTTATTCTGTCGGTGGGCTTGAATGCTTCAGATGTCCCTCCCAGAGGCCGGGGTATTTGGAGGATGAATTCGATCCTGCTACTGGAAGGTGAGGTAAGACAATCCTTTGAGGAGTTTTTTCAGGCACAGGTCTCCATCCTGGACTGCTTTGACAATAGGTCTGAGTGGTGGGAAGAGGTCAAAAAATGTGTTGTTAGATTTTTCAAGGGTCTAGCGTCCCGTAGGAGTATTGATAGAAATCTGGCTTACCGGCGTCTAAGGGAGAGGTTGACTGTCCTCGTCTCTGTGGGCGGGGATCCTGGGGAGATCTCCGAGGTCAAACTTCACCTTAAGCAGCAGCAGTACGACCGGCTGGCTTCTTTGGCTTTGGAAAGGGATCATGGTAAATACCGCTCACCTGATCCTTACCAGAGTTTCAAACAAAGTGCAGCGCTTAAGACGGTCATCGGTCTCAGGGATGCCTCGGGGTCTCTGGCAAAGTCCAGGTCGGAGATCCTAGACATCGCTAGAGGGTTTTACGCTGACCTGCTTGGGGAGAAGCCACTTGATCAGGCGAGGATGGAAGACTTCTTGGCTTCCACACCAGGTCTGGGAGATGTTGATATCTCTGTCACGGATTTGACAACAGAGATCACTGCAGACGAAGTAGCGAGAGCCATTGGTGGCCTTGCGCCCAAAAAGACTCCGGGTCCGGATGGACTGACGGCTGAGTTTTACAAGGCTTTCGTGTCCATCCTGGCCCCTCAATTGGCCGGTGCCTTTAATGATTGTCTTGCTGAGGGCCAGTTACTGCCCTCCATGAGGCAATCTGCTTTGATCCTGCTGTCAAAGGGTCGTGATCCTGAGATGATTGAGAATTGGCGTCCCATCAGCCTTCTTAACGTCGACAGGAAGATCCTGGCAAAAATTTTGTTCTGGCGGTTGTCCCAGGTGACAGATGTGCTTTCTCGCCATCAGCACTGCTCTGTTGTGGGTAGGAGCACGCTCTCAGCACTGTTAGCTGTCCGGGAAGTCCTGGAACGGTGCAGGGCTGAAGGTTGGGGAAAGTACTTGCTGACGTTGGACCAGTCTAAGGCCTTTGATCAGGTCAATCATAAGTACCTTTGCCGACTACTTACTGAGTATGGTTTGCATGGGAGGTTTGTTAATTGGCTGCGAACTTTATACAGAGAGGCTGAAAGTTTCATGTTGATCAATGGATGGGTCAGCCAGCCTTTCGAGGTGAGCTCGGGGGTCCGCCAGGGGTGCCCGTTGAGTTCCCTGCTGTACGTGTTTGCCATTGACCCCTTCGTGAGGAGGCTAAAGGGCAGCGTGCTTAGTGGGGTTCCGGCTGGTGTCTCTGGTAGCTCATCTTTGAAGGTGGTGGCATACGCTGACGATGTTACTGTGGTGGTCTCAGATGCAGAGGAGGCGTTGGTGGTTGCTGAAGAGATCACTAGGTACTCGTTGGCGTCTGGTTCAAAGATCAATCCTGATAAATGTGTGACGTTGTGCATGGGCAAAATTGGAGAGTCCTTTAGACTTCCCGGGTCTTTTCCCATGCCTCAGGAGGAAATCAAGATTCTCGGCATCAAATTCGGCCCAGGCGATTACGGCCTGCAAAATTGGGAAAGCAAGCTGTCTGATGTCAACAGGAAAGTAGTACGCTGGAAAGGTTGGAGTTTGACCTATAGGGAAAGGGTTGACCCAGGGCCGGTTTAAGCAACAATGGGTCCCCAGGGCAAAATAAACCTGGGCCCCCCCCCCCCCCCCCCAACAGATACCCCAGAGAAAAAATTGGCATTAAGGGACCTTTTTTGCAGCTGGTATAGTCAGGGTTTGAAGCCCCAATCGGTCGGAGCTCCACATTCTGGCTACCCCAGCCTGCATGGGGGACAAGGGGTTAAAAAGTTTCAGGAGGGGGGCCCCACATAATTTAAAAAAAAAATTCCCACACTCTAAACATAAAAAACAAAATTGGGAAAATAGGAAAAAAATGCCAGGGATCTTCATACAGCCATATTGCGGCTTTAATAGCGATCCCTGGTCAAAGTGCTGCGGCTGCGTAAGGACCCCCTGGAAACCCCGTCAGGAAATTTATTGCTCTTTCTTTTGATAAATGTAAAATTACACTACCGTTAGGTACTAAAAGTGACATTTACCGCATTGAAAAGTATACTTTTTTCCTTCGAAACTTTAAAATCGATTTTCTCAAAAACTATAAGGTCTTTTTGAAAAATTGTTTTTTTCCTCATATTCCCAATGATCTCCTTAACATATCCCGGTTTCTAGAATTTAAGGTGGATTTGCTATTAACCATTAAAGTCGGGGGGGTTTTAAATGTGTATTTTTTTCCTTTGAAACTTTAAAATCGATTTTCTCAAAAACTATAAGCTCTGGGGCCCTGGGGCAGCTGCCTCCTTTGCCTCTATGGTAGCGCCGGCCCTGGGTTGACCTGATCAAAACCTATCTAGTGCCAATATTGTTGTATGTCAGCTATGTTGCGATTTTGCCAGCATCCCTGTATACCAGGGTCAATGCCCTGTTTTTCCTGATGTTGTGGGGAAACAGGATGAACCCTGTGCGCAGGAATATCACTTACAAAACCAGGCAGGAGGGTGGCCTAGGTATGGTCAACCCGATTGTCCTTTTCTCTCTAATTTTTATCAAATACAATCTTGGTAGCCTGTTGGTAGAGAGCCCGCCTGGTTGGGTAGAGATCTTCCAGACTTGGAGTGAGCCTTTCCTTAGAGAATGGAAGAGCGGTGGCCCAGTGAAGAATCTGAGAGCACATCATGGCTATCTTCTGGCCTATGTCTTGCCTTGCATGAAGAAACTATGGCAGTGGGGATTGACGGTGGAGGACATCAAATCGGTCCTGTTGGCTAGAGTGGTGGACTCCCACTTTCCTGACTCACTGGCCTTGAGGGATTGCCCAGGCACAATTTTGGAGGACGGTTTGCATTTGTTGAATTCACCGCGGGTACCGAACAAATTGTGGGACATCGCCTGACTTACTTTCCAGGGCAAACTCTATGTTGGGGGGAACTTGAAGTGTCGGGAGGTGGCGGTTCATGGTTGTCCTCGGCAGGAGTGTGCTGTTGAGGAGACCATGGATCATTTCCTGATGTCATGTCCCTTCAACATGGAGGTGTAAGAACAGGTGGGGAGGGCCCTGAATATCCCGTTTCTGGCGCATCTCAGTTATGCTGAGTGGGCATATGGGGCCTTCAATCAGCGCCAGGGTTATGATTTGTGCACGTTATACGTAGTTAGTCTAGTGGTTAGGAGACATGTATGGTTAGCACAGTGTGATGTAGCCATTAGGAAGCAAGTCTTGCCCGTCCACATGGTGGTGAGTAACATTCTGGGTGAGGTGTGGAAAATTCGGTTCTTGGAGAGGAAGAAGCTGGGGAGAGGGGCTTGGGTTCTGGCGTGGCAGAACATCAAGCCTCCTTGAACTGTTGGAGGCCTCTTCCAGGTGTGAGCTTTTCTGTCTCTTCTCTTTCTCACAGTAGTTTTTTGGTTTTTTTATTGATTTTTTTTTAAGTCTGGCTGCAGGCACAAGGGGAGCGTCCCTTTGTGCTTCTTCCTACTTGTTGGTGTGGATTTGTCCCGTATTGTGGGTTAGTCTATTTTAGTCTTGTGTCTATGTAGCGTCCTTAGTCTTATATGTTCGTTTGTTATTTTTTTGGGCGTAAAAGTCCCACGGTATGCATGTGTAGTGTATGGTGTAATGTAGGTGTTATCTTTCACTTTTTAGCTGGGAGTGTATGTTAAATGTTTGTTTTTTTTCTTTCTTTCTTTTCATTTTTTGTCATGTTGTCTGGATGTTGTGATGTAGGTGTTGTTTTATGTCTTCTGGGTGGTGGTTGATGTTATGTGTTTTTATTTCTTTTATGTCTGGTTGTCTAGTTGTTTGATTGAGAATGCATGGTGTCTCCTCATCAGCGGGTTGGTTATATTTAATGTTGTCTGTATGGAACAGTTTGTTTCCTAAGCTTTTTGTGCAGTAATATATAGCACATATTGTTTTCAGTTTTTCTTGCGCTATGTAAGATATGTTTGTGCCTATAGCTTTGTGTATTCTGTGGCACACCTTTAGAATGGACTATTTCCTGATCATTTATGGTTATTATTTGTAGTGCATACTTTTACTTTATTTATTGTATGCTATATGATGATTTTTTTTGGTTTATTGGCATACTTTTACCTTATTTATTTCCTTGTATGCTTTAAGTTTTCCATAAATAAAAAAGTATACCTACCTACCTGTTGTTCACAGTGCACCCACCTACCTACGCTACGTGAGCGCACGCAGAGTCACTGGGCCTGTCCGCTACATGTCTGGGTGTGACAGGTGCACATTGTAATACCCATTACTGCATGTACCTACCTACCTACCTGTTGTTCACAATGCACTCACCTACCTACGTGAACGCACACAGAGTCACTGTGCCTGCCGCTACCTGTCTGTGTGTGACAGGTGCACATTGTAATACCCATCACTGCATATACCTACCTGTTGTGTTGAGTGCATCCAACTCATCACTGCATATACCTACCTGTTGTGTTGAGCGCACCCACCTCATCACTGCATATACCTAGCTGTTGTGTTAAGTGCACCCACCTCATCACTGCATATATCTACCTGTTGTGTTGAGTGCATCCACCTCATCACTGAATGTACCTACCTGTTGTGTTCAGTGCATCCACCTCATCACTGCATATACCTACCTGTTGTGTTAAGTGCATCCACCTCATCACTGCATATACCTACCTGTTGTGTTCAGTGCACCCACCTCATCCCTGCATAAACCTACCTGTTGTGTTCAGTGCACCCACCTCATTACTGCATATATCTACCTGTTGTGTTCAGTGAACCCACCTCATCACTGCATATACCTACCTGTTGTGTTGAGTGTATCCACCTACCTACATGAGTGCACGCAGTGTGATATACCACTCTGTGCATACCTGTTAACTGCACCTGTGTGACTGCACATTGTATTAGTCAAGTCAGTGCATACCTTTCACTTCATCCCCCCCGATATAGACAAAACGGACAAAACAGGTAGAGGAAGAGGTAGAGGCAGACCCAGAGGAAGGCCACCCAGCAGGTCTGTGCGAGGTCTTGTTGATGTGATTTTGTGCGGCCCTGACCCAAAGTGCAGTGCTCAGAAGAAGGCACAAGCCATCAACTCCCAAGATTGTCAGGACGTGGTTGATTATTTAACACAGAACACCTCATCTTCCACAGCCAATAGCGCTACTACAAGCACCACATCTGCTGCATTTGACACTTCGCAGGAGTTATATGGTGGTGAAATCACTGATTTACAGCCACTACTGCTACAACAAGATGAAGGCGCTAAGCAAGTTACACCACCTCACATGTGTGAGGTAGGCGACACTATGGACGTAATGTGTGAGGAGGAGGATGATGAAGTACCTGCTGTTGGTGCAGTTTTGGAGGTGTCTGAGGCAAGTGAAGCTGGGCAGGATGATTATGATGATGACGATTATACGTATGTTCCCAATAGAAGAGATGAACAGGGGGACAGTTCAGAGGGGGAGTCAGAGAGGAGTAGGAGGAGACGAGTTCCTGAAAGAAGCAAGGGGAGCTCATCGGCAGAAACAGCTGGTGGCAGTGTCCGGCGCCATGTATCGCTACCTATATACAGTCAACCAACATGCCCTTCAACGTCAGCTGCTGATGCCACCATAGTGCCATCACCCCAGGGGGCTCAGCGGTTTAGAAATTTTTAATGTGTCTGCCTCAGATCGGAACAATGCCATCTGTTGTCTCTGCCTTCAAAAATTGAGCCGTGGAAAGGCCATCACTCACGTAGGGACAAGTGCCTTATGAAGGCACATGGAGAAAAGGCACAAACTGCAATGGGAAGAGCACCTGAGCAAAAGCAGCGCACAAAAGAAAAGCCACCCTCCTTTTCCTCTTCCTCCTTCAGGTGCAGAATCTTCAGCAGCTTTCTCCCTTGCTCCTTCACAGTCATCCTCCTCCACTCCGCCTCTGCCCTTGAAGTTCCTGCTCTTCTGCCCGCCCCACAGCAGCCAGTTGTCCATGAAGGAAATTTTTGAGCAGAAGAAGCCAATTTCTGCCAGTCACCCCCTTGCCCTGCATCTGACAGCTGGCTTGGCGGAACTGTTAGCTTGCCAGCTGTTACCGTACAAGCTGGTGGACTCTGAGGCCTTCCGTAAATTTGTGGCCATTGGGACACCACAGTGGAAGATGCCAGACCAGAATTATTTCTCTAAAAATTTGATACCCAAACTGTACCGTGAAGTTGAGAGGCAAGTGGTGTCATCTCTGGCACACAGCGTTGGGTCAAGGGTCCATTTGACCACTGATGCCTGGTCTGCCAAGCACGGTCAGGGCAGGTACATTATGTACACAGCCCATTGGGTCAACCTGGTGACCGCTGACATGCAGGGAGTACGTGGCTGTGCAGCGGACCAACTTGTGACACCTCCACGTCTTGCAGGCAAGCCTCTTGCCACCTCCTCTCCGCCTGCTACATCCTATTTGCTGTCGTCATCCTCCTCCTCCTCCTCCTTGGCTGGTGCCGCGATCTCCTCTCTAGCTACACAGCCCCATCTCCCCAGGGCCTATGCTGCATGCCAGGTACAATGGTGTCACGCCATCTTAGACATGTCTTGCCTCAAAGCGGAGAGTCACACTTGAGCAGCTCTCCTGGCTGCTCTTAATAAACAGGTGGATCAGTGGCTGACCCCGCACCAGCTGGAGATCGGCAACGTGGTGTGTGACAACGGCAGCAATCTCCTTTCCTCTTTGAATTTGGGAAAGCTGACACATGTACCCTGCATGGCACATGTGCTGGATCTAGTCATTCAAAGATTTGTGTCAAAGTACCCAGGCTTAGAGGACATCCTGAATCAGGCCAGGAAGTTGTGTGGGCATTTCAGGCAGTCTTACACGGCCATGGCACGGTTTGTGGACATTCAGTGGGGAAACAACCTGCCGGAGGGACGCTTGATATGTGATAGCCCGACTCGCTGGAATTTGACCCATGTTCTCTCGCCTGCTAGAACAGGAGAAAGCCATCACCCAGTACCTGTACAATTACAGTAAAAGGACACAATCTGGGGGAGATGGGGATGTTGTGGCCCAACACCTGGATACTGATGCGAAATGCATGCAGGCTCATGCGGCCATTTGAGGAGGTGGCTTTGCTGATATTAAGCGGAGAAACAACTTGCCGGTGAGATGCTTGATTTGCGATGTCCCGACTCTCTGGAATTCGACCCTGGTTATGTTCTCTCACCTGCTAGAACAGGAGAAAGCCGTCACCCAGTACCTCTACAACTACAGTAGAAGGACACACTCTGGAGAGATGGGGATGTTCTGGCTCAACAACTGGACACTCATGCGAAATGCATGCAGGCTCATGCGGCACTTTGAGGAGGTGACCAACCTGGTGAGTCGCAGTGAAAGCACCATCAGTGACTTGATCCCGTACACTTACTTCCTGGAGCGTGCCCATGTATAGTGGTGGATCAAGCTGTGGAGGAGCGTGAAGAGGTACAGTTATGGCAGGGACAGTTATGGGAGCAATTTTCATCAGAACCAGATGTTTCCTCATCACCTGCGGCAGCACAGTGGGGGGAGGAGGAGGAAGAGTCGTGTGGGGAAGAGGAGTCAGACTTGGATGATGAGGAAGGTGTTTCTTTGGAGGAGGAGGAGGCGGCAGCAGAAGAACAACTGCAGCAGGCGTCACAGGGGGCTTGTGCTGCTCAACGTTCCCGTGGTGTTGTTCGTGGGGGAGGTGAGGAGGAGGACTTACCTGACGTCACTGAGGAAGAGCAAGAGGAGATGGAGAGTACGTCTGGATCCAACTTTGTGCAGATGTCGTCTTTCACTCTGTCCAGCCTGTTGACGGACCCCCATATAAAAAAACTCAAGGGGAATGACCTGTACTGGGTGGCAACGCTACTAGTCCCTCAGTATAGGCACAAAGTGGTGGACATGTTACCAACTCACCTAAAGGCAGAAAGGATGCAGCACATGCAGAACAAGCTGGCAAGTATGCTTTACAGTGCGTTTAAGGGTGATGTCACAGCACAACGCAATAAAGGTACCACTGCCAGTAATCCTTCTCCCATGTCCACGCAGGCAAGGACAGGACGCTCCAGCGATCTCATGATGATGTTGGACATGCGGACATTGTTTAGTCCAACGCCTCGCCTTAGCCCTTCCGGATCCACCCTCCACCAACGTCTGGACCAGCAGGTAGCTGACTACCTGGCTTTAAGTGTGGATGTAGACACTGTGAGCAGCGATGAACCCTTGGACTACTGGGTGCGCAGGCTTGACCTGTGGCCAGAGCTGTCCCAATTTGCCATCCAACTTCTGTCTTGCCCTGCCTCAAGCGTCCTGTCAGAAAGGAACTTCAGCGCAGCAGGAGGCATTGTCACTGAGAAGAGAAGTCGCCTAAGTCACAAAAGTGTTCAGTACCTCACCTTTATCAAAATAAAATAAGGTATGGATCCCGGAGGCCTACTGCCCGCCCCAAGATTAAGTCAGTCCCCACACACAGCATCTCTGCCTGCACGCCATGTGACTGCCTGTCCCAAGACTAAGTCGCTCCCCACACAGCATCTCTGCCCGCAGGCCACTTGACTGCCTTCTCCGCCACCACCAACAGGGTCCAGGACACCAGGCGGATTTCTGAATTTTAGCTAGCAGCGGCCACCATAATAATTTTTCTGGTGCGTGTACATGCCTGCCTAATTTTTCTGGCTGTACTGCAGCTGCAAGCCTGCAACAACAAAACAAAAGGCATGTACATGTGCCCATTCCCCTTCGTGATCATTACCTTGCTGCGGTGAAGGGGCTTGCGTATCACAATGAAGCAATGACCGCCGGCTATATAAGTTTCTCAGGGGAGCACACCCACGATAATAAGGTCGTTGCTTCATTGTGGACAGACCAAATTTGATCAACTGGACAGTCACTGTTCTGTCATCCAGCTACCTCAGCCCGGCGACCATATGGGCTGGAAAGCCGCCATCACCTGCACTCTTGTCATGGTGCACACCAGTCTAGCACGGCCATCACTACACAAATGGCTGTTTGCAGTCACTGCATACCTTTCACTGCATCTGTGACTGCATATTGTATTATACCTGGCAGTCAGTGCATACCTTTCACTTGAATGGATGGCAGACTTGCCCTCCAGAACAGATTCTCATGAAAGGCAAGTGGTGTCATCATTGTCCTCCATAAAAGATTCTCGTTAAAGGATTTAAAGTTGATTCATCTCATATACAGCAGGGCCTCGAAAGTCCTCCTGTATTGTTATTTTTGGTCACTACCTCGGGACGTGCATGCCATGCCTGCTGCCTTCCTTGGATGTGTGGTGGTAGCCGTTTCTCAGGCTCCAACTCTGGACCGGAATCGAACCCTGATTTCCCGGCCATTACCCGTGGTCACAATGGCAGACTTGCCCTCCGTAATAGATTCTCGTTGCAGGTACTGAACAGCAAGCAGAAAATGTAATTTAATAAAAATAGATGTAAGCTTTAACAATGGTAAAGAAAGAACCATTGAAAGTTGATAAGGCAGTCAGACATTACCTGATATCACTGAGTGAGGAAGAGCAATCTCGCCATGGTGTGCACCAGTCCAGCACGGCCGTCACTACACAAACATCTGTTTGCGGTGCGTTACACAGTGAGTTTGGTCTGTCAGTGGGAAGCAATACACTAATTACACAACCTGATTGATGTATATGTTACGGCCAGAACCCGAAGTGTGGCCACTTCTAGTTCTGGCCGGCCACTTCGGGTTCTGGCCGGCCAATATGCGAAGTGGCCGCAGCGCTGCGGCCAATGTGAGAAATGGAATGTTTACAGCCGTCTCGCCCGGCCAAATTGATGACAAACTTGCTTAATTTTAATGAAATGTAGCCGGCGGCAATGTCATAGAATAGATGAAGCCGCCGGCTTTCGCGCACTGCCTCTCCCCGATCCCCCCCCTCCCTCCTCTCGCCGCCGCCTCCCATTACAATACGTAGCAGCCGGGCGGGGACATGCAGCCGGAGAGTCGTTCGTCGCAGCAGGGGCAGCAGAGCGGGGGAGGCTGCAGACATCGCTTCTGCCAGCACCCCGCTCTGCAGGAACGGCAGGATTCCCCTGCCGCGACGAACGACTCTCCGGCTGCATGTCCCCGCCCGGCTGCTATGTATTGTAATGGGAGGCGGGGAGAGGAGGGAGGGTGGATCGGGGAGAGGCAGTGCGCGAAAGCCGGCGGCTTCATCTATGACATTGCCGCCGGCTACATTTCATTACAATTAAGCATCATCAATTTGGCCGCGGCGAGACGGCGTCAACAAAACATTTCTCACATTGGCCGCAGCGCTGCGGCCACTTCGCGCATTGGCCGGCCAGAACCCGAAGTGGCCGGCCAGAACTAGAAGTGGCCACACTTCGGGTTCTGGCCGTAACATATACACATGCAAGATGTTTTAAAGCACTTTAGGCCTGCAATTTAGCATTCAATGTGATTTCTGCCCTTAAAATGCTGCTTTGCGTCAAATCCAGATTTTCCCCCAGGACGTTTGGCATGTATCCCACTCCGCCATGCCCCCCTCCAGGTGTTAGATCCCTTGAAACATGTTTTCTATCACTTTTCTGTCCAGCATAAGTATTTCTAGTTTTCAAAGTTCGCCTCCCCATTGAAGTCTATTGCGGTTTGCGAAAGTTTGCACGAACCAAACTTTTTGCGGAAGTTCGCGAACTGAAAATCGTAGGTTCAGGCCATCTCTACTTCCCTCTTCATATTATCTCATTTTTTTCATTAGGTTTGTCTGGGTACACTTTAATATTTGAGTCAAGGATGCGTATGACTGTGCCTGATACTATGATAGTTTGTTCATATAATCTTATAATGCTCTCTAATGCTGAGACAGTAATACTATATCAATGCTCAAATTAGATTTTGTGCCCTGTGCCCACTTGGGGACCTAGTTGTGTGTACTATTGCTTGATTGGGTTTTTTCAGCTTTGTTTCAGATTTCAAGAATGAGATGTTGGTATTTTTGTTGAAAATAAGAAATATGGTTTGTTTAAAATTGATTCTGTATTATTAAAGATAAATGTTTAATCAGTTTTAAATGAGGTATTATTATGATCATTGTTAATGATGATTTGCATAGTGGTATCATCTCCTCAGAGTAAGTACAAACCAGGGTATATAAAAATATAGAAAATGGTATATATACTGTAAAAATGCAGACATTGGTTCTTAACCCATTCAGGTTCCGTCGTTTTCACTTGAGAAATGTTCACCTCCCATTCATTAGCCTATAACTTTATCACTACTTATCACAATGAACTGATCTATATCTTGTTTTTTCCGCCACCAATTAGGCTTTCTTTGGGGGGTACATTTTGCTAAGAGCCACTATTATTATTATTTCTCAGTTTTCAGCCATTATAGTTTTAAAATAATACATGCCTCCATAATTAAAACTCACGTTTTGTATTTGCCCATATGTCCCGGTTATTACACCGTTAAATTTATGTCCCTATCACAATGTATGGCGACAATATTTTATTTGGAAATAAAGGTGCATTTTTTCTGTTTTGCATCCATCACTATTAACAAGTTTAAAATAAAAAAAATATAGAAATATTTCATCTTTACATTGATATTTAAAAAGTTTAGACCCTTAGGTAAATATTTACATGTTTTGTTTTTTTTATTGTAATGTTTTTTTTTTTTTTTATATTAAACATTTTATTTGGGTATTTTTGGGAGGGTGGGATGTAAAGTATAGTTTTATAATGTAATGTTTAACTTTTTTTTAATTTTAGTTGTAGTTCTACTTTTTGGCCACAAGATGGCGGCCATGAGTTTGTTTACATGACGTCACTCTAAGCGTAACTCACGCTTAGAGTGACTCATCGGGAAGGGAACGGCCGCGGGAGTGCGCGGTAGAGCGCCTGGTTCCTGGACGTAGTTTCAACGTCCAGGAACCAAAATAGGTTAATAAAGTTTGCAGCTTCAAAATGTGAATCTGCTCCCCAGCTAAAGATCCTTACTGTTCCCTTACTGCTCTCCCTGTGTCACATGACTGCCTAGGGCAGAGATGGCAGATAAGGCCATTTGAAAGCAGAGGAGGTTAACAATATGTCATCTTCCATGAATCAGGAAGTAGAAACGGTGCAGAGTTGTTTTAGGATTTGTATCAGGTGTAACAAAGAAATATTTTTTGTTTAAAGGTTATCATGCTGATGCGTATCTTTTAGAGCAGAGAGGAATTTCTGAGTTCAGGTCCGCTTTAAGCATAATGTTTCTTTCACTGGAGGTAGTGTTTAATTTTCCACAAAAAAGAAAATTGGGAAACGCTTCAGCACTGTCTAGACCTGAAAAACATAGATTAAAGGATAAATAAATATGTAAATACAAGGTGTTACTGCAGTTCAGGTTTTATCAAAAGTATTTCAGCATGCTAGAAATAGAAAGAACTAAAATAGGAAATAAAAAATAAAATAAAAACAATCCTGTAAAGGTGTGAATTACATTTCTGGCAAACCTGATAGGAGAGATCAACTGATTATGTCAGCCTTGCCCTTTAAAAAGTTGAAAAGTCATACTGGACATCAGATCAAGGAAAAGAAAGAAGACAACCAGGCAGTTCATCATGCCTTGCCAGCTGTGTGAATGTGTAATTGTATTTCTCTGTGTTGCTCACATTTCTTAACCTTTGCAGCAGCATTCTAATTAGTAATAGGCAGCATTCATTTTTGTATTTTACATCTTGTTTCTTGATAAATCACTGCAGAACATTTTCACCAAAATGTAGCTAGTCAATGTTAGCTTTGTATTACTCATTAAAGCTTCACTATATTTCTTATCCTGAGTCCTCTTAGCTGTATCTTTTAAATACTCACAAGTGAGGCCAAGAATTGCACTTTTGGTAAATTAATTCTATATCTACACACATAGCATTACAGATGGATTTCTTCAGAATCACCCATGAGGAGATGGAATAGTCAAAAACCTTAATCAACATTTAGCCTCTGAAGCAAAACCTTTGGAAATACAGTATAATCTATGTACAGTATATAGAAAAATAACAAGTTAAGTAATTGTGCTAATGTGCTAATTCCTCTATATAAATCACTTGTAAGCCCACATCTAGAGCATAGGATACAGTTTTGGGCACCACACTATAGAAAGGCCTTCCCCTCGATCAAGTGGAATATGTGTGGGTTCAGGACAGTGTTTTCTTTTCTTTTCTTCCCTTTCTGAATGAACTTGATGGATGGATGTCTTCTTTCCACCAAACTACAACTGCATTTAAAAAGGGCTTGGATGCTTTACTTGCATTGAAGGGCATCCACGGCTATAATTACTAGGTAATACTGGAGAAAGTTGATCCAGGGATTTATCTGACCGCCATTTGAAGTCAGTAAGACATTTTTCCCTTTTAAGGCTAAATGGCACAGTCCTTGAAAGTTTTTTTTGCCTTCCCCTCAATCACCTGGCACATGTGCGGGTTCAGGACAATGTAATCTTTTCTTTTCTTTTCTGGTTGAAATTAATGAACAGATTTATTTTTTCGACCAAAATAACTATGTTACTATGTAACTATAATATAAGTAAAAAGAAAAACCTGGCAGACCGTGTTATTTTTAATGTCATAGTGTACACTATTGATTAAAATAACTATTTTTGTAATGCTGTACTTAGGGCACACATTACCACAAGTGCTAGGAGCAATTTCTTTCCTCACACAACTCTGCCTCTCTGCTGTAAAATCATTCTGTCATTTTTAGATACAAAAGTGTTGGGCTCTGCTGGACTACACCAGAACCCTGCACAGAGGGGTTGCTATCAACTCCTCAGTGTATTGTTTATTAATCATCTTGCTGATTTCAGAATGAAATCTATTGAAAATCGATCTAAATGCATTATTGGACCATTAGATCCAATGCAACTCTATGGGCCATCGATCTGCTGCCAGCAGCAGATCGACCTAGATCTGTCAGATAGATCAAATCCATCGAAATCAGCCGCAAATCGATCAAATGGGGAATTTTATAGAATCGATTTCTGATTTCTATTAGAATCAATCGATGGCTAAAATCGACCAGTGTATGGGACCCATTATTCAGATGGTGGTAGGTGGTTAAGATTAGAGCAATGTGTGTTTACTGTCTCACTTGTCTGTTTACAAAGGCATTATCAGGATCTTTATTATCTCCCTCCCAGCATGAACAGCACATAGCAGCCTAGGAAGTAGCTGCAACCCCGAGTGCAACATCACAAGCAGCCAGTCAGTCAGGAGTAGTGAATACATATCTCCCTGACTGCTAGTTATATTACAGCAATATTACAGCACATCTAGCTACTTGTTACCTCTTCAGATTAGCCTCCTCCTCAGCCTCTCTTGTATGCTGTGACACAGTGAAGTATATTTGTGAGCTGTGTGAGGAATGAAGGATCATTTTAAAGCAGGTGGACAGGGAAAGAGAACTGGTTGAATAAATAAAGTGCCCCTAGCAGTAGTGGTAATGTGTATCCTAATATAGAGTATTAAAAAAAAGTTGTTTCAATTGATAGTGTTCCTATAATAAGCTTATTTCACACTGTGCATTGCAGTGTGACAAGATTGCAATTCAACTGAGTCAAAAAGTTGCATTGCGTGGTAGCGTTTTTTAATGCAATCATACAGTGAGGAATACAATACAATGAAAGTATGCCTCGCTGCCACTGTAAATGTGCACATTGCCCTGTAAATGCCCTGCATATTGTGCATTACCCAGATGAGACGTGTCACAAACAACGTGATAGTCCCATAGGAATATCATTGCATCGATTCATGAGAGGAGCCTCAGAGTTACAAGGAAAAAGTCTCCCTTTAAATTTGCATCCCAACACTGCCAAGGAAGTGCCTTAACATTTTATGGTGCACACAAACACACACATTCTATGCACTCCCCTCTGCAATCCCCCCCCCCCCCCCCATACACATCCCACACACACCTTGTACACTGATACAGAAGGCAGGGTGAAAGGTCCAACAATGTAACGATTTGGACCAACACCTTGCCTGACATCAACTCACACATTCAGAAGAGGCTCTGGAACATGGATATTGAAGACACGTGACATCATGGATACAATTCACAAATTACAGTAAATCTACTCAAATCCAGCCAGAATTTTTTGCAAAAAAACTTGAGAGAACGTATAGAATATAGAAATCCATTCAAGGTGTGGATCTTGGCATCTGAAAAAATGGGTTTAAGGGGTTGCCCTTAGTAACCACCGTTCGGACGACTGCACAAAGCACCTTGACATTCTCACAGCTGTAGCAGATATTGAAGTAGACCATATAAATCTCAAGCAGATAAGGAAATTTATTAGCATCAAACAGAAACACAAGGTGCATATTGTCAGCATTCTTTGTTACATCAGCCAAGCAAGAATATGAATATTATTGCAGATTTTAATGTTACTTTGCAATCATATGTCAGCACTAGAAAAACTGACCTAGGTTCAGCCTTAGGAAACTTGATCTAGGCTAGCAAAGAGAGGCCTTGATTCACTAACCAGCGCTAAGCTGGTTAGTGTGCTCTAAGAACTAGCTGTGCGCAATGTACATTTTAGGCACTAAATGGCTTTTCACTCCGGCGCTAGTACTTAGCGGTGGTTAGGGAATCAAGCCCAGAAGCTACAGCAAAAGTAGTTAAGCTAAGTTAAGATGGAAAGACAGCGAGTGTACCCAGGTAACAAGGAGTTTTGCTTATATACAAAGAAACTTCCAGTTTACCAAGGGTTACTATGTGACATCACACTGTGGGTGTGTCGTGGGTGTGTTATGCATGTCAATCACATTAGGAGCTTTCTATTGGCTTCCATGAACCTGTAATTGCCAGGACACACTGCGCAGCTGCGAAGACTCCAGACCAAAGTGGGAGCTTCCGGTGACTCATACTCTGGATTCCAGTAATCTGTGTGTTTTGGAATCGAGGTAATTTTTTACTTTGCCAGTCCCAGACCCTGACTTTCTGTGCATTTGAGCAGATCAAGCTTAATAGCCTTCCCCAAAGCATGATGTACCACTAAAGTGATCAGAATTATGTTTCTCTAGCATGTCTTAAGGGAGAAAGTGAGAACTCTGACTATAGTCTTCTTGCTGAAAGAGTGGTTCTCTAAAGTAAATTGGGATATACATTGCAAGAACCTGAAGGCTTCTACACTTTTTGAAACATAATGTCAAGGTTATGGATTCAGGGATGTCATATATAGAAGTAGCTTTAGAATCAGGTGCAGTAGAGAATGGGCTTGCAGATTGGAAGCTAGAGGCCTTAATGGGAAAACAGACCATGTAAATATTTTTCTGATTTTTGGATACCAGTAGTGTTGGGCGAACACCTGGATGTTCGGGTTCGGGCCGAACAGGCCGAACATGGGCCAGATGTTCGGCATGTTCGGCCCGAACGCCGAACTCAATGGAAGTCAATGGGACCCCCGAACATGGGGGCCCTATGGGGTCGCAGGCATAAGGGGGGAGCATGCCCCGGTCGCGGGGGGGGGTCAGAAATTCCCCCCACCCCCTCCGCTAGCGCTCCCCCCTCTGCCCGCTTCCCCATAAAAAAAGTTATAGTACCTGGTGCCTGGTGGCTGGCAGTGGAGTGAGGAGGAGGAGGAGGAGTCCGAGTAGCAGAGTGGCGTTGAGGCCGGGCAGCGGGCGGTTCAGCGCTAGTACCCTTGTGGTACTTCCGCCCTTTCTCTGACCTCACGTCCTCTGCATACGAGGGTACGCATCATGCGTACCCTCGTATGCGTCATCACGCAGAGGACGTGAGGTCAGAGAAAGGGCGGAAGTACCACAAGGTACTAGCGCTGAACCGCCCGAACCGCCCGCTGCCCGGCCTCAACGCCACTCTGCTACTCGGACTCCTCCTCCTCCTCCTCCTCACTCCACTGCCAGCCACCAGGCACCAGGTACTATAACTTTTTTTATGGGGAAGCGGGCAGAGGGGGGAGCGCTAGCGGAGGGGGTGGGGGGAATTTCCAACCCCCCCCGCGACCGGGGCATGCTCCCCCCTTATGCCTGCGACCCCATAGGGGGGCAGTATTCGGCCGAACAGGGGCCCTGTTCGGCCATGTTCGGCCATGCATTCAACAGTTCGGGCGAACCCCGAACAGTTTGGCCGAACACCACCAGGTGTTCGGCCGAACTCGAACATCACCCGAACAGGGTGATGTTCTGCAGAACCCGAACAGTGGCGAACACTGTTCGCCCAACACTAGATACCAGCCGATGAGGGTGAATAGTTCAGCTGGTAGGATGGAAACAGAAAGTTAGAACTTGAAGAATATATGCATTCCTACAACCTTTCCAAATGCAAAAACAGAAAACGCCTTCAATAGCTGCAATACCCAGCAGCTATAAGCATCTATTTGAATCTAATCCCTTTAGTATCTCATCAAACAAATTCATATCCTGTTATGATGATTGAACATCTCACCGACAGTGGCGTGACATACATTCAAAAACATACGAAGCATTTTCTCTAACACACAGGCATTCAATCTTCATGATTTTTTTGTTTTCAGATGTGACATACTAATAGAAAGAATGTACACTGAAGTGTTAAAGAGGCAGTGTAGTGATGTATAGTAAAATGCATTCAGTTATTCAGGATACCCACTTTTACAGTTATTTTCTTTGTTTTAGCATCAGAAACACATCCTATATCTTTATATTGCTGCAGGGACATAACAATAGACCCTGCAAGAGGTGCAGCTGCAGGGAGGCCCAGAAGCCACAGGTGGGCCTGTGGGGGGAGAAGTTTCTTTTCCCTGTCCTAAGAGGCTGACAACTAAGGGTACAGGGAGAAAAAACTTTCTGTTCTCTGCACAATTGGTCTAATGACTGCATCTGCTCAGCCACTGATAAGGAATCATACAACATTTTGCAGACAAATATTTGTAGGTAGTCCCTAATCCGTGTGCAGCAGGGTCTTGTGCACAGCGCCCAGCCCCTAACCTCTTTACCACTCCCCAAGTGCTCTGTACTGTAGTGATGTGGGAGGAGTCTGCAGAGCCAGTTCTGCTCCATCAGAGATGGACAGAGTGAGTGTAATATGCTGAGGCTGGGAGCACACCCGTCTGTTGGTTTTCAGTATGCGTTTTGTGCACACCATGGGCTATATTCACGAAAGCGTGATAACACAGTTATCACTTGTTAAAGCTTTTCACGCGAAAACGCGCACATAAACCATTGTGTGCATGTGTTGCGCGTGAAAAGTTTAGCTCTCGCGTGATAATTTTTATCGCGCATATGGCGTTGCACTTGACGCAATAAGCGCACTTTCAACATAATAAGTACTGCGCTTTGCGCGTTACACAGATAGAGCGGGGGACGGGAGGATACAAACCACACTCCCAAGTTGCACTTTGCACGTGGCACTTTGAACGGGGCACTTTGCACTTTGCACGTGTTTGCACATGGCACTTTGCACTTTACACATGGCACTTTGCACATGGCACTTTGTACTTTGCACGTGTTTGCACGTGTTTGCACGTGGCACTTTGCACTTTGCATGTTTTTGCACGTGGCACTTTGCACGTGTTTGCACGTGGCACTTTGCACGTGTTTGCACGTGGCACTTTGCACGTGTTTGCACGTGGCACTTTGCACTTTGCATGTGTTTGCATGTGGCACTTTGCACTTTGCACGTGGCACTTTGCACATGGCATTTTGCACTTTGCACGTGTTTGCATGTGGCACTTTGCATGTGTTTGCACGTGGCACTTTGCACTTTGCATGTGTTTGCATGTGGCACTTTGCACGTGTTTGCATGTGGCACTTTGCACTTTGTACTTGGCATTTGCACGTAGAACTTTGCACGTGTTTGCACGTGGCACTTTGCACTTGGCACTTTGCACATGGCACTTTGCACGTGGCACTTTGCACTTTGGACTTTGGACACAATGTGGGCTGCACGACCGCTGTCTGGAACCTAGGCCTGATGTTAATTGACAGCCATTTTTTTTTGGGGGGGGGGATTTTAAGTCCCCACATCATCAATTAGTGTTCCCCTTTGCAAAATAATGATGATACATGCCTCAATGACCCTAAAAACCCCTTTTAAAGCAATTTAAAGGGCACTTCCGTTTTTTCTATCCAGATATCCGAATCTGGCCGGATATCCCGGATACTGGGGTTGGCTATCCCAGTGGAAATTTTTGAACTCCGATATCCGACCCGGATCAGATATCTGGGTATCCGGATCCGAATTAGTTCCAGATAGTGAAAAATGGTATCTAACCATTGGTGATAAGCAAAGCTTTTAAAGGCAAAAAACAGGTATGCAGTGACTGGTATCAATACAATGTGCAGCTGTCACACGCGCAGGTACACTGAACAGGTATGAAGTGACAGGTATATAACACTGCATGCTGTCACGCAGGTGCAGTGAACATGAACAGGTATGCAGTGACTGGTATTACAAATGTGCAGCTGTCACACACACACAGGTACCGTAAACAGGTATACAGTGACTGGAATATATAACACTGCATGCTACTGTCACGTAGGTGCAGTAAGCATGAACAGGTATGCAGTGACTGGTATTACAAATATGCAGCTGTCCCACACAGGTGCAGTGAAAAGGTAAGCAACCTAACAAGCTTAACAAGCCTAACAAGCTAACATGCTTAACACAAGAGCCTAACTAAGCTTTCCCTAATCTGTGCAGAAACCTCTCTCCCTTCTCTGACTACCTACGCAGCACACAGAGTGAGGAAATGGCTGACGCTGCTGCTTTTTATTAGGGGGGGTCTCCAGGAGGGAGTGTAGCTTGATTGGCTGCCCTGTGTCTGCTGGCTGTGATGTAGAGGGTCAAAGTTGAGCTAAATGATGTAGTATAGGGGGTGGGTCAAACTTGCATAAAGTTTGCGGTTCACCGCGATTGCGAACCACCGATGTTCACGCGAACAATTCGGGCCATCTCTAATGTATGTAACAGTAAGCAACATTTCCTGCATCTTTGTGTCTCACTGTACTGACCCATTTATTACATAGGGAAGGTAAGTACCTGTCTGTGGGAATGTTAGGACACACAGGTGAGGGTACACTAGTGATTAGTGAAGATAGGAGAGGATGAATCAGCTTGGCACTACTCAGACATTTAATTGCTGACTAAGTGGGGACACATGTAAAAAAAGGCCATTGATGCAATCAAGTGAAACATTATCGTGGCTTGAGGATGCGCTGTGCACAGCCTGAGGATTGTTTCGCCATGCTATGAGCTTCTCCTGAAGCCTAACGTGCACAAGAAGAGTAACTGAAGTGAGGGATCATTAAAAGTGTCTCTGTGTCAAATCACTTTCAGTCCGGATCTGGACTCCACACCCTGTGTGAGCATGCAGCCAATCAGACATATGGAATTCCTTGAACGTGTCATCTCATGACACAACTCCAAGAGGTGTTCGCCTGTACAGTCCCTCAACACCAATAGGATGTGCCAAATACAAAAGAGGAGGTGCTGTCACAGCGGAGAGGAAATTACCTGTGCAGTCTGGCGATTGTGCACTGGAGGGCTGCATAACGGCAACTCCATACATAGGAGTGCTAAAATGATTGCATGCCTTACGCAGTGTATATTGGAAGGCGGGCTACTGCAGAAAGGGGAATGGGGTTAGAAAGGTATAAGGGAGAGCAATTAGTTGCTAGAGGGTTCAGATGGTATCAAGAACTGGCTGAGCTGAATACAAATAGGATGCCAAGTATGTGGAGACCTGGAAAAAGACCTTTTTAGATCACACAACCAGATTACAGGACTTGTACTGAAGCAAAGTGGAACTTCTGAGTAGGGCCAAGCTGATTCTTCCTCTCCTATGTTTAGGCATTCATGAAATTCAGTTTGCTTTGAGCACATTCAGCGCTTTGAAAGAAATTACAGATAGTTTCCTTGTGCTTTTACTTTTAGATGTCACAGCCTGTGATCCTGACAACCCCCTTTTTCTCCCCCATTGCTACACCTGTGAAAATGTTGGAGATTACATATTTTTCTGTACACCTTCATTACTAACACTCATCACCAGGGCCGCCATCAGAAATTTTTGGGCCCCATACTGGGAAAATCTACTGGGTCCCCCCCACTCTCCCCTCTGCCCTACATGGCAGATCACATCTTTGAAGTCCTGAGTGCACTAACGTCTGTGTGCCAGCTTTTCATGCACTCCCATGGTTGGGAGGGTTCTGCCTATGCTCGTGCAGAATGATCCCAGCTATGAGAGCATGATGGTGTGTGTCTTGGAACTGTGCATGCGCAGTGCCCCGCATCCCATTTGGATTGTGCAGATTTCAGAGGAGGACAACAGATGGATTTGAGCCAAAAATAATTCCGGGTACAACCCCGTTGTACTTGGCGAAATAAACGTGATTCTGATTTTGATTCTGATTCTGAAGGGTATTGAGGGAGCTGATGGACTACAAGGAGCCCCAGGTAAGTAAAAATCATTTTCTCCCATTTGTCTCAGGTTTACTTTAATCACTAACTGACTCACAGACAGACACAGACAGCAGCTAGGGCCCATTTGTGGCATTTGTCACCGGGCCCCAGATTCACTTGGGTCCCATACAGTAGTCGCCCCTGTGATGCCCTGAAGGTGGCCCTGCACATCACACTCTGCTTGGAGTTCATTACAGTGCATTGCCAGATCTGGCATATCATTGTAACATAATTTGTTAAAATCCTTACAATGTAGTTAGTCTTAGTGAGTTTTAGTACTTAGGATTCAGTGAGGAGTGAAGGCAGTAGCTTTAAAAGTGTCTTGGACCAAAAAAATCATCATGAACAACACCATCTTCGGAGCCTAAGATAAGGAGGGCATTCATGGAGCACCAAAATTGGTGTAGAGACAAATTCCAAAAGCCTGCTGTATGTTTTGTGTATTTAGTAAAGTGATAGCATAGCTTTTCACCTTGAGTAACCTGATATTTACATAGACTTTTTGCAGACTGCTCTTCCGTTGTTTACAGTTTCTAGCAGATGTCCATAATGGGTTCTTGGAATTACCTTAGGCAGTAGTGTGGTGGACTATGCCATCAGTGACATGGACCCTGCAAGCATCCGTGCTCTCATAGTCACCCCACAATCACACCTGTCAGACCACAACCAAATCCTACTATACATCAATTCCTCAAGCAAACCCTCTGTACAACAACATCCAGGAAGCCTGTGTAACCTACCACCCTCTTTTAAATGGTCCAGAGAATCAACCATAAAGTACAAGGAGACTCTCAACAGACCAGAAGCAATACAGCTACTTCTGGACTATCAAACATATACCTACAACCCTGATCAACAAGGTGTGCAGCAAGCAGCAAAGTACTTCAACCAGATATTACACACCATTGCAGAAATGGCCAACATAAGAAGGACTGCCCAAAAGTGACCATCAAAGAAAAACTCAAACAAATGGTTCGACAGTGAATGCAAGTCACTAAGAAACAACCTACGAGCCATATCAAACAAAAAACACAGACATCCAAACAACATAGAATTGAGGACAGCACATGACGCCGCACAACGTCAATATAAATCGACCATTAAAAAGAAAAAACAAAATCACATCCAAAATCGACTCGAACGGCTTGAAGAATCCCTGCAAGACAACTCCTTTTGGGAGACCTGGAAACAAATTGGCAAAAAACCCAAACAAAATAATCAGCATATCCAAAATGGCCAAGTCTGGCTATAATACTTCAAAGACCTATAGAGAGACATTCCTATAAAAGAACTCAGCCCAGAACAAGTACAAATATTCAGCAAATTAAAGAACCTGGAGGAGAAGGTGAAAGATTTTAAAACCCACTTGACACACCTTTCACACTGGAGGAAATAAAAGAGAAGATACAATCCATGAAAGGCAAAAAAGCTAGTGGCACAGATGGAATCCTATCAGAAATGACCAGATCTGGCACCCCAGAAATCCATGCTGCAATATGGAAACTATTCAACCTGGTCCTGTACGCCCGTTACTTCCCTGAAGTCTGGAATGAAGGACTCATAACTCCTATTTACAAGAGTGGAGATCGCTATGACCCAGCCAACTACAGAGGCATCTGTGTGAGCAGCACACTGGGAAAACTGTTCAACAGCATCCTGAATAAGAGAATCCTCACCTTTCTCACACAGCACAATGTTATCAGTAAGAGCCAAGCAGGTTTTATGCCAAACCATCGCACCACCGACCACATCTACACCTTGCACACCCTTATCAAGCACCATGTACACAGACGAAGAAAGGGAAAAATATTTGCCTGCTTTGTGGACTTTAAAAAGGCTTTTGACTCAGTGTGGCATCCAGGTTTGTTCCTGAGACTCCTAGAGAGCGGAGTAGGAGGGAAAACATATGATGTCATAAAGAGCTCATACACTGGGAACAAGTGCAGTGTGAAAGTAAATGGGAAAAGAACACCTTATTTCCTCCAGGGTCAGGGGGTAAGACAGGGTTGCAGCCTGAGTCCAACACTTTTCAACATATACATCAACAAATTAGCCTCAGCCCTAGAGGCTTCATCAGCACCAGGACTCACCCTGCATGACACAACAGTGAAATTCTTACTGTATGCAGATGACCTCTTACTGCTATCACCAACTAAAGAAGGTCTACAAGACAGCCTAGAAACCCTGGAGAAATTTAGCACAACATGGGCACTCCCCATTAATCTAAAGAAAACCAAAACCATGGTGTTCCAGAGGAAAAACAGGTCAGCCCAGAGCCCATCCTTTATACTCAATGACTGTGAAATCAGCAGAACCGATAAATATACCTACCTTGGTCTGGAAATCAACCAATCAGGAAGCCTTAAGTCAGCCATGGAGGCCCTAAAAGCCAAAGCATGCCGAACGTTCTATGCCATCAGGAAAGAACTGTACCACCTCAAACCACCAGTAAAGGTCTGGCTGAAGGTTTTTGACAGTGTCATCACCCCAATCCTACTGTATGGAAGTGAAGTATGGGGCCCCACCACCTACCCAGACCAATCAAAATGGGAATCCAGCCCAACAGAAATATTCCACCTTGAGTTCTGCAAACACCTTCTCCATGTCCATCGGAGTACCTCAAACAATGCCTGCCGAGCTGAGCTGGGGAGATTCCCATTACTGCTTGAGATACAGAAGAGAGTGTTGTCCTTCTGGGCCCACCTACAGAGCAGCAGCCCCGACTCACCCCACTACAAAGCCATGCTGCACAATGAAGACCAAGAAAAGCCGTGTGCACTGAAAGTCGTGGTCAGCTCTATACTCCCTCCAACCCCCGACCCACAGGTCATAACAAAAGTCCAGATAAAACACACCACAGCTAAGAGTAAAGAAGACTATGTGGAAAAATGGAGGAGTGAAATAACAGTCACAAACGCTAGCCATATACCAGTCTCTACAAAGAGAATATAAAATGGCCCCATACCTGAAAAAGCTGCAAAACTCTCAAGAGAGGAAAATCCTGAGTGTCTACAGATTGAGTGCTCACAACCTCGAAATAGAGTCTGGGAGACACAGACAGACGTACAAACCCAGGGAGGAGAGACTTTGCCAACACTGTGAGCAGAAGACCCTTGAGGATGAAAGCCACTTCCTGCTGCACTGTCCCAAATATACTGCAACCAGGGACACTTACTTTAAGAAATTGTTGGAACTATTCCCAGACTTTCTCACACTAGAAGATGAGAGACAAACATATATCCTACTAGGAGAAGAGGAATCCACAGTGACAATCGCTGCACACTATGTCACAGCATGCCACAGACTGAGAGGAGCGTAACGGAACTGTAAACCTAAAAAAAATGTCCACAGACTGCCTACCCACTGTACCCCTGCCCCACCCCCTTCCATGTCCCCTATTCTCCCTTGCTTTGGCAATACCTGTAATGAATCTTGGTCATGCCAATAAAGCTATCTTTGATTTGATTTGATTTGATACTGTATGCCTATGACAATGACAGGTGTGCTTAAAATACATTTCTATTGGAATGGAAATGAGGAGTTGAAGTTCTGTTGTAAATTTGCTCATGCCTCGTAATTTCTGTACTTTAGTGGATCAGCACAACCTGAGTAAAATTAACATACTTTATTGAAATCCATCCTTTAAAGCTCCTTGCTCTGAAACATCAAATTCTTCATATTTTCATATTATCTAATAGCTTCACAAAGCCATGATAAAATGTATAAATATCCAGCTCTTTCATAGGGTTTGAATGGCTCTCACAATGATGAACAGTCTGCTGCGGAGACAGCAACGCTCTGTTGTTTCAAGCTGCTGCCTGTTAGGAGCAGTGTTGCTTGCAAATTTTCGCATCGAAAATGCCATTTTCGTTTCGCTTTTTGTCTATGTAATACTCTAAATTTTCTGCGTTACGCCCAACTAGTGAATTTAATAAACAAGTGCCATAGTTTTGACCAAATAGCAATTTTCGAAAATAACTACTATATTCGAAATATCTCTCTTTTTTCATTGCTAGTATATCTATATCGTTGGCAGGTTGCATGAGAATTAAGATTAAGAATTTATAAAAAGTTTATAGATTTAATCATTTCCCATTTAAACCCATTTTCCCCACATCTGAGCTATTTTTGACATATATTCGAAATATGCTTTGCGCAAAAACGTGAAAATTTATAGGAAGTCATGTCTTCTCTCCCCATATTAGACCTTACAGAAAGTGAAATATCAAAGCCAAAAAAACAAAACTACATTTTTCACTAAAAAAACACTAAATTATTTAAACGTATTTTCTCTTGTCGAAAAGAAAATTTTACTTATTTTCGTGAAAACAAAGCAAAAAGAATATCGGCATTTTCTCTAATCACTGGTTAGGAGCATAGTTAGGCATACTAAGTTGCACTTCGCTCACTGCAGATAAGTACATAATTAGGAGATCTTCAGTTAACTACCGTATTTTTAGGACTATAAGACTCTCCAGACCATAAGACACACCTAGGTTTAGAGGACAAAAACCAGGGGAAAAAATATATACTAAACCTTGTGCATCCATGGTGCAGGGGCATCTTGTGGATTATACTCCTTTTTACCTCATTCCCCCTTGTACCTCTTGTGTCTCCCAGTGTCCTCCTCTGTCCCCCTTGTGTCCCCCATGTGTCCGCCTCTGTCCTCCTTGTGTCCTCCTCTATGCCATTTGTGCCCCCCCTTGTGTCCTTCTCTATGACCCTTTGTGTCCTCCGTTTGTCTCCCTGTGTCCTCCTCTGCAAGGGGACAGTACAGGGAGTCCCTGACATTGTGGCAGGTTGGAGGTTCGTATTGGCAGGCGTTTATAAGTCAGTGACCCCTCACTTGAATCTCTACTTCTTCTCCACCAGCTTTCAGAGATAGGTACACAGGCTTGAGGATTGAGATAGGTGGACCTCACTGTATTTTTTTCTTTCTATTAATTAGTGCTGAGCACACAGTGACAGCTTCACTATGTAGTGAAGCTGTCACTGTGTGCTCAGCATATATATATATATATATGTGTGTATGTATATATATATATATATATATATATATATATATATATATATATATATATATATATATATATATATATATATATATATATATATATATATATATATATATATATATATATATATATATATATATATATATATACACAAGACTGAGCACCAATAAATTTGTGCACCTAAGTGCACCTCTGAATGGTTCTGTGGCTATTGTTAATGCAACCATGAACCCCAAAAGAAAGAACAAAAGCCACATACTGTCTATAGAACTCTGCAATTAGAGTAATTGTATCACGACACAACAATCTCTAATGAAAAACGTAATTTTAGTAACAGCTCATACTAAGCATAAAAACAATTAAAACTTTTAAAATCTCCCAGAAAAAAATCCAATTGTAATTGGATCACTCCCTCTCTAAATAAGACTACATGACAGTCATACATCCATATGTATATATATGATATAATATTGTGGTCTGTCTCATCACCAATCGCAAGAATGACACAAAGTGAAAAAATCAGCTTACAAAACTATGTAAATGACAAGGTGCTCCGTGCTGTAAACAAACAAAATAAATAAGATTTGTGTGCATGCCGACACCCCCACCAACCAAGGGAGCGGGCGTACGCATACACACCAATGTGCAAATGTGCAAAAACAATCACAAAAATTAATCAAAATACTGCCAGTGCACACGGCGGTCTGGAGTGTGCATGCCCACACCCACCAGAAAAACTGTGGGTATGCCCATACACACATCCAGCCACAACAAAAACTAATAAATAACCACAAATTACACACTTACATGAAATTACAAGAGTAAATATAAAGTGCATAGTGCATTAACACAACATGGTGGACACCTGAGCCAACTACAGAATACGTGTCCCTGTGAAATACACGTGTCAGCAACACAATGTGAACTGGTGTATGGAAAGTGTCCGCTTACCACTGAGCTGTTAATAAAATTGCGTTTGTCATTGGAGATTGTTGTGTCGTGATACAATTACTCTAATTGCAGAGTTCTTTAGACAGTATGTGGCTTTTGTTCTTTCTTTTGGGGTTCATGTGTGCTCAGCATATTCAGCACATCGGAAAGCTCCTACTCTATGGTAACTGAGACGATATGCAGAAGTCTGCAACAAAAATGAGCAGTGTGGGTGTGTTACCACAGCAATTATAAAATGAAATAAACGTTGTGAATAGCCTGGCCAGGATGTGATATCTCCCATTTGATAATGTACAAGGTACCTCAACCTATTAAAAAAATAATAATAATGAATCAGACCTGGAGTTCTATTCACTAGAAAATGGTAAAATGTAATTATACAGAAAGTGCATGTAAATGTTGCTGGTGTTTCACAAACTATGTAATGCATGCTACATAGTTTGCTTAACTCATGTGATACACACAATGGCTCTGTTGCTTGTGTAATATGTGGCATATACTGTATTATGCAAGCAATATACGCCTAACGTGCATTTCATAGTTTGCTTAACACCCAGTACAGTTTACATGTGCTGTGCTGTCTGCACATGTAAATTTTACCCTTTTTTTACCTTATCTATATCTACTAACAAAAGATAAGAAATACAAAATCTTGAGTGACTTTTTTTGCTTCTGGTTTTCTGAAAAGTTATTCTGTATATATGCACTATGTTTTCCTCATGATTTCCTTATTGTTTTCTCACAAATCTGTATAATGCCTTTTCAAAGCCTAGAGAAAAAACAAAATCATGGAAATATTCTCAAACATTTAAGTTAAATTGCAACAACGTATTTTGGGTATTTAGGTGCTAAAATATTATTACTGTATATAATTTGAAAGAAGACAATACAAACGGTGTGAATACTTATAAGATATATTGTATGCATTAAAAACATTGTGTCGTTTTTCCTATATACACTGTATTTTTTTATCCCAGTTATCCGGAACTCAACTAACCAGAAGTCTCAACCAACCAGTACAAATCGCCGCAGTCCTCATGGCGGTGAAGGCCAACTCCTTAGGCTGTTTGTGGGCTCTGCTGTGCTTAAAGACTGGGTTCCACAGCTCCCCCAATTCCTTCCAATTACTGTATTTTAATGTTTAATACAGAGTTTATGGTAGGTTTATAGCAGGGGTGTTTCTAGCCACTTTGTCACTCCAGGCAAGAAAACCTGTGGCCCCCCCCCCACATAGCGCCAACCCTTATTCCACCCCCACCACAAGCAAGCACACACACAAAAAAATGAGCGCATGGGCGTGATGTCACTCATGACGTCACGCACATGCGCAGAGAGTGCCCAGCAACAGGAGCGCGATACTAGGACGCGCACCACCGGACTACGCAGGTGTACTACTCCGGGTCATAGCGACCCGGAAGTAGCATAGGCCCAGATGTTCGCCAATCGCCAGCATCTCTGCTCAGCCGCCCCCGCGCCCCCCCCCCCCCCCCCCACACACACACACACACTCAAATCTCAGGGCCAGCCAGGGGACAGTGGGGCATATAATATCAAGAGGGGGCACGCCACTCACTATGAGGGTCTCCCCTCTGCTGCTCTGCACACTGTGCAGCATGTGTGTCTCCCTCCGAGTCCTGCCCACTGTGCCCAGACCCACACAGCAGCAGGCATGATGCTATATGCTAATGCCCCTGTATTATTTAATATCCATTGCCAGAAGCAACATGGGCGAGCGGGGAGGGGGGGCGGTGGCGGAATCAGGGCCAGCCAGGATGCATATAGAAAAATTAGCAGTCAGATCTGCAGAGATGGCACTCACTGTATGTGAGGTGTGTGTGTCGTCGTCTCTGCTAGTTTGTGCGCACTGCGCACACTGCTCAGTCAGGTCAGCCAGGTGTCAGCCGGCGCCGCGGTAGCACTGGTCCCTCCGTCCTGCCTGCGTCACACACGGTGCCTCAAGCACGTGTTGACAGGCGGGGGCGGAGTTAGGGGCGGCGCCGGCGCGGTGTGTAAACAACCTAGCGTGCGGCGGCCGCACGCTGTACACAGCGAGAGTGAGAGAGGGGGCGGGGAGAGGGGGCGGACCAGTAGGCGGCGGCATCGCACTCGCACATAAACTAATGTGCGTGCTGCTGCTGCTCGCTCGGAGAGGAGGAGAGGATGGGGGCGGACCAGTAGGCGGCGCCGGGCACAGGCTGAGCTGCCTGTCACGGCCGGCGCCGACCTGGCTGAAAAAAATAAAATAAAATAAACACGCACAGAGCGGCAACTTGGCGAGAGGGCGCCCACTTCCACCCACGGCGCCATAGGCAAAAATTTAGAGTTGCCTAATGACTCAGACGCCCCTGGTTTATAGAGTGGGGTATAGAACTGTATTAGCTGAGCCTATTTTTAACATTGAGTCTCAAGCAACAAGAAAGCACACTTACCCGGCATCAGCCACTCCCTGTTGGTGCCGGATAACCGAGACGCTATTGTATTGTTTGTTTGATTTTTTGTTGCTCTTTGTTTACATATATTCCTATCTTAAATTATGTTTTATGAATATCTCTAGTAAGGCATTATTTTGAAGTTTCTGCCACAATCCTTTAGATTACACCCAATTACATAGACATATGACTATGGTAGGGACTAGATTGCGCGCCTCTCTGAGGGACGGTGAGTGACAAGACAATCTACTCTGTACAGCGCTGCGTAATATGTGGGCACTATATAAATATTTAAATAAATAAAATTACATTTACTTTAAATAATATTAATGCTTCCTGTTATCCCACAATTTCCCCTTCCTCCATATTTGATTCCTTAGTGTTTCCAAATCTCTAGTTTTCTAAGCAAAATGGAGTTAAATCCCCATATTACATATGAAGGACAACACCTGTCATACATAATCCACACGCTCACGGATGAGATGATGCAGGAAAAGGGAACAGTGGGTTTTATATTTTAGCCCCCTGAAATAATTATGTGTCATAAATCTCAGCAGGTGTAAGTGAAGCACATAATAACTAGTTGGTCTTAACCCTTGCGAAGCCATGATATTACTGCCATTTTCTATCCCGTGTAGCATGTTCACATTTTACACACGTTCCAATATAACATAGAGTTAAACATGGTTAAAATGCAGATATTTGAAGGAGATGCCGGAAATGGGTGAATTAATCCCAATGCAGTGATCTCAATGTGGTATTGCCAGCCAGAAGTCTCATCACTCATCAATGCTGACAGGTACATATTACAAATTCTATGGGTCAAAAAAGTCAGGTCATAGTAAAGGGTAGGCTACATACACACTTGAAAGGTAAATGAAAGATATCAGACCAATTTTACCCCCTTCCATGTAGTATGAGAGCCATACTCTACACAGTCTATTCTATGGAGCTGCACTCCCCATCAGATAAAATCTTTGCAAGATGCTGCACACAAAGATGCTGTACACATTCAAAAGATCATTATCTGCAAAAGATCTGTTCCTGCAAAAGATACATTCCTGCAAAATGCATTCATAGTCTATGATACCTGCAAATTCTCATACACACTTTAACAGACTTCACCTGCATATCTGACAATCATTTACAGATCTGAAAATCCATCCTGGTGGATCTGATCTGCAGATGATCTGCAGATGATTGTCTGTTAAACAAGGTGTGTATGAGGATCTGCAGATATCATAGACTATGAATGCATTTTGCAGGAATGGATCTTTTGCAGGAACGGATCTTTTGCAGATAATGATCTTTTAAATGTGTACGGGCATCTTTGTGTGCAGCATCTTGCAAAGATTTTATCTGATGGGGAGTTCAGCTCAATAGAATAGACTGTGTAGAGTATGGCTCTCATACTACATGGAAGGGGGTAAAATTGGTCTGTGATCTTTCATCTATCTTTCAAGTGTGTATGTAGCATAAGTGTGAGAATCCGGCTAGAGATAGGGTCAGCTCTTTTAGCCTGAAATTACCGGTTATGGTTAGAATGAATCATAGACTGAAGTTAGAATCTCCAAAAATTACTGGATGATAATAAAAGGTAATTCCTATAGTAAAAGGAAAAGAAAAAGCCATCATCTTTATTTTCTTGCCTGCCTGCCATGTTTGTGTGCATGTTTCGGATTCAGTATTTTGAATCACATACTGGTGGAGGATCTGACTCAGTGGAATAGCTGAGGAGATATGGGCCCCAGTGCAAGTTTTATATTGGGGCCCCCATCACATAACAATTGATACAGTGCACAAAAACCTGCCAAGGACAACCACAATATGAGAGGTGCAAGAAGGGAATGGGGAACAGTTTGTTAATGATTACCACTATTTAAAGCATCTATAGAAGTGATTATTACACATACAGGACCAATAAAGAGCCAATACTGCCATTGAGGGAGGGCCCCTCGGGGTCCCACTGGCCCAGGTGTGGTCGCAACCTCTGCACCCCCTTTTGCTACGCCACTGGTCTGACATAACTTTACAGCACACAAGGAGATAACTGTGCACCTGTCTCTTTAAGACCTTTTATTCAGTAGACAGCATACAGCCACGAATACAACAGTTTGACATGTAGTAAAGATGCATCAAACCTGGGTGGTGGAGGGTGTCTTGGTGAGCTGGGAAGGGTGATCAGGACAGAGACCAAGTTATTTTGGACTGCCACCACCCTAAACAAATACAAAGAGGAAGGCTTTATTGCACGGGGCTTCAGGTCATACAGAGAGCTGTCCGAATATCAGGAAGACAAAAAGTTTGTCGAAAGGTGGGAAACCGCGCATTTAAATTATTGCAGAACTTTACAAGAAATCGTGAGGGAGCACACCATTGAGGAACACAATAAGGTTTCTGGGTTTCTGGGGAGCTCCAGGAAACGAGAGAACAACTACAGGAGGTCACTTCAGAGGAAAACTTTACAACTATTATTTCCAAAATCGAGAAAAAGATTTTACCGATTCAGAACGAACTGAAGGCCAGGAAACTTAAGAAGTTCCACCGTGATCAGGATGACTTTAAGAAGGGAAGGATCTTCTACTGGGGTCAGGGGGGGGTCCAGAACCGGGGAGCTAAACCTAGGAAGGGCAAAGGTTACTGGACTACGGACTCTGGCTCTGATTCTGAGGGGGAGAGGGTTCTGGGGGGCAAACCTAGACCGAAGCAATTTAGAAAGAAGCGACGAGGCGGTAACCCGGATCCCAAAGTCAAACCAACCCCTGTACAACCATGTGCCAATGCCCCTTTAGGCGGAGAGTCCGCCGAGGAGGAAGAAATAGACACTGGAAGAAACGTGACTTGGGACTCCCCGGTAGCCACCAAGAACAAACATGGGAGCAGCAACGCCAAGAAAAGGAGAACGAGGGAGTAGACCTCCCCCCTACACTTTCTGTTCATTCACATGCAGAGGGGGAACTACAAGTGGTCAATTTGACCAATCAGGTTATCCCCGTGTGTTGTATTTCACTGTTGAAGAAGGGCCTAGGCTTCTCGCCCACACAGAAATTTGATTATGTGGACTTTTATGTTGATCTTTATAAAACCACCAGGAAAATAATGATTACACAAATGTATCGGGGTGAGGGAGGGATGGAGGTGCTCCAAGGACAGGGTGATGGAGGCCATGATGCGGCGAAAGGTCCCTTATCCACTGTAGGGTTTAGTCCCATGGTGGACTGGGACGCGGCCGAAATCGAGGCACTCCGGATGCTAGAGGAGCTGTGGGAGGAGGGAGGTGCTTGTGATACAGGGGATACATGCTGGCCCAGACAGGATTTGTCCTTGGGTAACCCTGTGGACTTCCGAGCCTGCAGGTCGGTTCGGCCTGTGCCCATTCCCCCTGGGTCCCCAGTTGACCAGTTTTTTCACCAGGTTGCTGCTGACATGAAGGCATTGTGTTACAATCGAGCCCCAGATAATTTATGCAGGGCCGATAAAGTCGCTATTAGGTGGCTTAGGCAGCATCGCGACCTGGTGATTAAACAGGCGGACAAAGGGGGGAATGTGGTGATCATGTCGAGCGATTTTTATGTTAAGGAGGCTTACAGGCAACTCAATAATACCGAGTTTTACCAAAAGTTGGTTGGTAATCCCACCAACAAGTACCAGTCAACCCTCCGTACTCTATTAAGACGAGGAGTGGAAAAAGGGTACATGTCACAGAGATTGGCAGTTGACCTACTCCCCATATCCCCCCGGCATCCTGTGTGGTACTACCTTCCAAAACTGCACAAATCCGCGGAGAGCCCCCCAGGGAGACCTATTGTCTCGGGGTATGGCTCTCTGACGGAACGTCTGTCGAGGTTTCTCGATCATCTGCTACGCCCCTTACTCGTGGGGGTTCCAGCCTATTTGGCCGACTCGCTAGACACGATTAATCTCGTCGAAAGCGTGGAGTGGGAACCGGGTTGCCATTTAGCATCCATCGATGTAGAGAGTCTCTACAGTAGAATACCCCACGAGGGGGGGTCAGGGCAGTCCGCAGATTTCTGGACAGAACCCACAAAGACGAGGGGTACAAGGACTTTCTTTGTGACTGCCTCGAGTTCATTTTGAAACATAATGCATTCATGTTTGATGGAAGGTGGTACCACCAGACGTCCGGGACGGCCATGGGGACCTCTGTGGCATGTACCTATGCGGGCCTTTTCTTGGGGGCTTGGGAGGAGGATTATGTATCGAACCCCAGGAATCCGTTTAGGCATAAAATAAAAAAATGGGCCCGGTATGTGGACGATGTGCTGGTCGTGTGGCAGGGAGGTAGGGAGGATTTCATGGCCTTCATGAGTTACCTCAATGACAACCAGGTGAACATGCGGTTCACTTCGGAAATAAGTGACGAATCCATTAATTTCTTGGATTTGAGGATCAAGCCAGAAGGTTTTGGTCTGGTCTGTGAGGCATTCAGGAAGGCCACAGCTGTTAATTCTTTGTTGCATAGAAGCAGCTTCCATCCCAAACATGTGAAGACTAGAGTTGGGCCGAACGGTTCGCCGGCGAACTTGGTTCGCGCGAACTTAGGTGGTTCGCGTGCGGGTACCGCACGCGAACGTTTTGCGGAAGAAGTTCGGTTCGCCCCATAATGCACCTGAGGGTCAACTTTGACCCTCTACATCACAGTCAGCAGGCCCAGTGTAGCCAATTAGGCTACACTAGCCCCTGGAGCCCCACCCCCCTTATATAAGGCAGGCAGCGGCGGCCATTACGGCCACTCGTGTGCCTGCATTAGTGAGAGTAGGGCGAGCTGCTGCATTCTCTCATATAGGGAAAAATTAGTTAGGCTTAACTTCTTCCTGGCTGCATACCTGTTCTGTTCAGTGAGCCCTCAGCCCACTGCATACCTGTACTGTGATCCTGCCACTGCATACCTGTTCAGTGATCCTGCCACTGCATACCTGTTCTGTGAACCCACCCACCACCACTGCATACCTGTTCAGTGATCCTGCCACTGCATACCTGTTCTGTGAACCCACCCACCACTGCATACCTGTTCAGTGATCCTGCTGCCACTGCATACCTGTTCTGTGAACCCACCCACCACTGCATACCTGTTCAGTGATCCTGCCACTGCATACTTGTTCTGTGAACCCACCCACCACCACTGCATACCTGTTCAGTGATCCTGCCACTGCATACCTGTTCTGTGAACCCACCACTGCATACCTGTTCTGTGAACCCACCCACCACTGCATACCTGTTCAGTGATCCTGCTGCCACTGCATACCTGTTCTGTGAACCCACCCACCACTGCATACCTGTTCAGTGATCCTGCCACTGCATACTTGTTCTGTGAACCCACCCACCACCACTGCATACCTGTTCAGTGATCCTGCCACTGCATACCTGTTCAGTGAACCCGCCACTGCATACCTGTTCTGTTCAGTGGACCCGCCACTGTATACCTGTTTAGTGAACCCGCCACTGCATACCTGTTCTGTTCAGTGGAGTTTGGTGTGTCAGTGTGAAGCAGTACCTTAATTACACTACCTGATTGATGTATACACATGCAAGATGTTTTAAAGCACTTTAGGCCTGTCATTTAGCATTCAATGTGATTTCTGCCCTTAAAACGCTGCTTTTCGTCAAATCCAGATTTTTCCCGGGGACTTTTGGCGTGTATCCCACTCCGCCATGCCCCCCTCCAGGTGTTAGACCCCTTGAAACATCTTTTCCATCACTTTTGTGGCCAGCATAATTATTTTTTTTTTTCAAAGTTCGCATCCCCATTGAAGTCTATTGCGGTTCGCGAACTTTAACGCGAACCGAACCTTCCGCGGAAGTTCGCGAACCCGGTTCGCGAACCTAAAATCGGAGGTTCGGCCCAACTCTAGTGAAGACCTCCCTGCCATACGGCCAGTATCTACGTCTGAGACGGAACAACACCAGCTCAGACATGTATGAGATACAGGCGCAGGATCTCACTGCGCGGCTGGAAGCCAGGAAATATGACAAGCGCTCCCTTGCAAAGGCTCAGGATAGGGCCAGGAAGGTGGATAGACCTTCTCTTCTCTCCAGGGACTTCGGCCGCAAAAACAACAAAAGAAAAAAGAATAACACCTTCACCTTTACCTTTGACTATACACCCATGTCCAAAAAGTTGACCCAAGTCATTAAGAAAAATTGGGGGATAATAGCTAGAGATCCTACCCTCCAAAAGATCTTCCCCGACCCCCCCAGGGTTGCCTATAGGAGAGCCCCTACGCTGGGAGACACCCTTACTCGGAGTGAATATTGTTCTCCTCCAGTCATCAATTGGTTGACAGCTAGACGCCCAAAGGGTAACTACAAATGTGGTAATTGCAGTTTCTGTAATAACATGTGGGAGGGCACGAACTACCGTTTGGGGAGTCTTCAATGGGAAGTGAGAGCGTTTATTACGTGTCAAACCAAGTTTGTTTCTTACGTCCTTTTTTGCCCCTGCCTTTTCTACTATGTTGGCAAAACTACCCGCCCCTTGAAGGAAAGGATAGGGGAGCATTTTAAATCTATCAAATTGGGCAGTGGTTGCCCCAGATTGATTGAGCATGTAAGAGAGGTCCATGGTGGCAGGGCGAGATGTTTGAGATTCGCTGGGCTCCTCCACGTCGCCCCGTCCCGGAGGGGGGGCAACCGTGACCAGGAGCTGACCAGACGAGAGTCCAGGGTCATATTACGTGTCGAAGCTATGGGGCCCTTGGGCCTGAATGATAGATTGGAACTGTCATGCTTCCTTGACCCCTAGTGACCGTCCTTCCTCCTATACTTATGAACTGCATCCACTGGACCCCCCTGGTCTGATGTACTTCCCTTCCCCCACTGAGGAACTGTCCGCCTGCGCGGCAATCTTCTTTTACTTTGACCTCCCTTCCACCTGGGTCTCTACGGCTGGGTAAGTCAGCCTAATTTTTTCCTTGTTCCTCATCGAGCAATGGTGTAATAAACACTGTCAGTCCCTCTTTTTGTTTGTAGGGACTGTGACCCCTTGATGGGGCGATTTGGAGGATAGGGTATTATACCGGAACCTCCTTGCTCGATCCATGGTACTCTGGACGTTATGGTACAGGGACAGCGGAGTTAATAAACTTCAGTTATAGTCGATTCTCTATGCCTAGTATGGCCAACATGGCCTGCTGTGAATAAAGTTGGATCTGACAACCAGCCTTAGACCCCAGTATTTTCTGTCGGTATAGATCCAGGTCCTTGGGGGCCATTTTTCCTCCTCCTATCCCACAAATTTAAGGTACTCTCGGACGCCCCTTTGGGGGTTGTTCTCTTTTTCTGGGGCTCCTCTATCCCTCTATCGGTGTAAGATTGCTATTTTGCACTGTCTCAGTGAGGCTCCTGATCTCCTGTTTCGCTTCTTTAGCTCTCTGTTTGATCTGTCGACCCTATGAGCAGTATGTAAATAGGGATGTTTTATACCTGTTGATCCTTCGTTTATTAAAACGAGGAATCTTATTAACCTTCTTAAGTGTTTTGGGTTATTTTCATCTCCCCGGCAGGAGGTGATATGGTGGTGTCCAATAGGGTGACAGCACCCTGATAGGTTATTGGACTCGCTCTGTCATCCCCAACCTCCCCCTTTCTTTTAATGGGGTAGGTTTGAGGGCGGTGTCAAGGGGGCTTCTTTGTTTTTTAATATGCAAGAATAAAAGCATGATTTTAAACGGGATTAAGTATTAATAGTAGCTACGTTATGCAATAATGCTGATGCTTAGGGGTGCACTTTATTATGCACAATGTCTATGTATGCACTAAGTCACAAGTGTCATGAAAGATGTCTATCACTTTAAGCCCTTTATGGGCTCTTTTGCAAGTTTCCAAAGGTTTACAGTTCATGTTTTGTATTTTTGTATGCAATGCAATCATGCCACAATTTTGTACGCATCAATCACTTTTCCCAAATTTATGTACGCATCAAGCACGCATCCCAGCAATGTTATTTAATATGCCATGCGGATTTTTAGCCGCATGATAGCGGATCCCCGCCCCTTCACACTTGACCTTTTCCTTGCACACTCCAGCCAATGAGACAGCGCCAGAGGCGCGGCCTGAAGGTCCTATGAAGGGAGCCGCACGGCGCTGTCTCTCTAAGGACACTGCACGTGAGCAAGCGCCAGTTCCGGCGTGAAACGGCTGTAAAAGTGCTGTCCTGTTCACCCCCTGGTCACCCTTCCCAGCTCACCAAGACACCCTCCACCACCCAGGTTTGATGCATCTTTACTACTTGTCAAACTGTTGTATTCGTGGCTGTATGCTGTCTACTGAATAAAGGGTCTTAAAGAGACAGGTGCACAGTTATCTCCTTGTGTGCTGTATGTCCTTTAGTTGTGCTTTGCACTACTGTACTTGCTGCACGTCTCATGTTATGACCTTTACAGCCTATGGAGGAGTGTGTGGATTAAGTGAAGCATTGTCATCACGTATACAAGCTCCTGCAGAGAGGCCAACCCTCAAGATAAACAGCCGGGTGCCGGGTGCAATTTCCTACTTCAGTGTACCAATGACATAACTTTACTGCTGGTGAGTTCCGCACACCAACTGATTTGACTGTTATTGAAGTTTATTTCATATCTAAAACAATACCAAGTGACAGCCATTTAAACATATATTTTCACTTGTTCCTTTTCCCCCCTGTGTGACTAGCAGGAAGGGAATAGAGATTAATCAAGGGGAGGGATTAGGCTATGTAGTCAGCTTCAGGACTCAGTCTCTGAGCTTGCTCAGTCTATGGCATGCTCGGTAAGTGGCAAAAGCATTTAAAACAGTGATTGCAACACAGGCAGTGCAAACAACTGTAATAGTAGAGTGCTTTTGACTCTTTGGTTATTCTACTGCCACATTTTATCTACATATTTTTTTTAAATGAATCCCTCCAGGTTTAGTATGACCTCCATCTTGAGCAATGTAGAGTACATCTTGTGCAATGTACAAATACCTAGAGAAAATACATCCACTTAACGACCGTCTAATGCCGATAGGCGGCGGCAGGTCGTAAGTGGAATTACATGGAAACGGCCGCTCATACGAGCGGCCTTTCCATGTCAGTTCATGGAGGGTGTCTCCGTGAACAGCCTGCGAGCCTCCAATCGTGGGTCGCAGGCTAAATGTAAACACCCGGGGAAGAAATCCCCGGTGTTTACGTCGCACGGCGCTGCTGCGCAGCAGCGCCGTAAAGGAGATCAGTGATCCCCGGCCTCTGATTGGCCGAGGATCACCACCATCTGATAGGCTGAAGCCTATCAGAGGCGGTACAGGATGGATCGCCGTCCTGTACCGCCCATAGAGGAGAGGAGAGGGAGGCAAAGAGAGGTAGGCCGAAAATCGCTGCGGAGGGGGGCTTTGAGGAGCCCTCCCCCGCAAGGCACAAGTAGCCGGCGGCGATCAGACCCCCCCAGCAGGTCATCCCCCTAGTGGTAAAAAAAGGGGGGGAAGTCTGGTCGCCCTGCGTGCCCGCTGATCTGTGCTGTGGGCTGGAGAGCCCACCCAACACAGATCAACTACAATTTGCCCGGTCCTGTACTGCTGTCCTCAATGCGTGCACATTGTTGGACTAGAAACCATGAACAGAGAGCTAAATGACAGCTGAGATCCATTGACAATATGGAAAAGAGTTCCCACTGAACAGGTACTGGTAGGGATCAGTGAAGAGGAGAGTGGAGTGCAGCAGGGACATGATAGCGAGGTTCTATCTTCTACTAATGTTGTCTTTGTGGTGGGAGTGGCCACAAAGTTCAGAACACTAAAAAAAATGGCCATGGCAGTTTTGCCGATGGTGGGGCGAAGTTTCTAATGATTTATGGCCAAGCAGGTGAGTTATTACCGCTGACACCAATGGATCCTTGCAGCTCTAACACAGAGCTTTACATTAAAGCTTATTAAAATTACAAACGTATTGCTATTTAAGCCAAATTAACCCAAGCCTTGTAAGTTTTCTTTCCTGCCTTCTTCTTGATCAACTTGGATAGTGCTGGTTCAAAACAGTGATTTTTGTTTGTTTGTTTCTAGTTGGTCTTGATGTATGGCTGTAACTATATACCTGGAACAAACAGTTAACCATTGTAATATGAATCAGCATTGACTGGCCACCTTCTGCTTTTTCAGCAGTTCTTTGGGCAATCTTTGACCATACATAAAGGGTGACTCCCCCAGCAGAGTCTCATTCGAACTGAAGGTTTTGAATGTATTGCACTGCCAGCTTCCAGTTTCTCTGCATCATGCAAAAGGAAAGGAAACTTACATTCACAGTGGGAGTTGTATTGTATCTTCTGTAAAAGCAGGAACGCAACCAAATGGGAAAGTTGCAGTGGCGTAGCAATGGGGGGTGCAGAGGTTGCAACTGCATCCTGGACCCTGTGCTAGAGGGTCCTAGAGGATCCTATTAGAAGCCCTCCTTCATCCATCTTTTTAGCTTTCTTTTGGTGCTGTGCTGGTAATGAACATCTCTATATGTTCATTGCATAGTAGTAATCCTTAACAAACTGTTTCCTTACTCTAAAATGCACCTCTCTCGCGCTGCAGATGTCCTTGATAGATTTTGGGGCTTCATATCAATAGAGTGCTTGTGGCCCCATGTAGAACTCACACAGGGCAGGCCCCAAGTGCCTTAGTTACGCTACTGGGAAAGTTGCATGCACTGCATCAGCACAATAATCAGGAAAGGAAATATATTTGTAAAATAATTCAAAAATGGCTCCATATTCCTCCCAATTCAAATTTCCTTTGCAAAGACTCTTACCAATGAGTATCTGAAGCTGTATTCTTAAACTGTTATCATTGCAAAGCTTTCTCAAAGAGGTAAAGCTGTTTAACTTGAGAATTTAGCATTCCCTGCTTGTCGAGAAAAAAAAACACTCAGATGTGTCAAACTGAGAGAAATATGTATATTTCTCAGTCAGGAAGCAGCATACATTGCTTCTGTGGGGTTCATCCAATCTCAAACAGAGCTGTGAAAAGACAATGTTTTTAAATTACATACCCAGCTGCTTATTTGTGACTGATTCTGTTAGAGGTTACGCTATAGTTATTTTCTGTACTGCAGAAGCATGCTGCCTTGGTGTTACCATAATCTCCTCCTCACATATCTCTAAAGACAGATGCACACTTAACATGTACCTGTAGAGAAAAAGGTGCTTCTACAGGTACTAATTTCAGGAGGGGGAAAACTATGGATCCTAGCGAGGTTTCCCCCATCCTGTTCCACTGGCCCTTCCAGCACTGGGACTCCTGAAAAGCTGCTTGTCGACAGCTCCCGCATGCACACTAAAATCAGGTCCATGTTACTAAACATACTGGTAGAAGAACAGAGGCGCTAGTAGAATAAAAGTACATAAAAATTTTAAAAAATAACTGGGAGGAAGTGGTGGACTTGCCTCCGTTAAAGCAGACACCAAGGACTGTGATTAAATAAATAAATACACATTTATTGACAATACCCCATGACGATGCTACTAAACATGCATCAGCTGGGTGCAGTTGTCCGGACCCTATCGGGCTCATGTGTTTCTGCCTGAGCCCGAGTGGATCCGTGCTACTTTGCAGGCACAGTGCAGCCACGCTTTGGAGGTCCCGTCACTGGATTGGCCTTGCTGAAGAGGATGTGGGAAGTCTCTTGAGGATGCTGAGGCTTCCTCTTCCCGAGGTAAGTTTTCAAATATGCATGTAGCTGCTCCTACCTATTCACCTCTTACTAGTTTGCCAGTTGCCACACTTGATACAGTATTAGATTGGCCTCAAACTGACCAACTTTAGAATAGCCTCAAATCACTAAGCATTACCACATTCGTTAATGTAGAAAATACCTGATTTTAATGCACAGTTTGTAAAATGATAATCAACCACATTCAAAAGTAAAATAACCAACTATTGAGGTAAATTACCGAAATGTGTGGTAAGTACCTCAATAAATGCCAAGAAATGGCAATTCACAAAGATAAAAGCATTTGGTAAATTAAGTAAAAATGTTCAGTATTTATCTCCAGCTCTGACCTGTCAATAACCAGCAATCAGTATGCAGCACATTTGGCAGATGCAGCAAACAGCCAATAGGGAGAGCTACACAGTCCTGCTTCTCACCCCATTTGATCCGATGCACTGGTCGGCAGGACATGAGAACCACAAAGCAGGAGAAGACATTAATTTATGTATCCCTTAAGATGTGCAGATTTATATACAGATACAAAGACAAGAGCCCTTCAGTGGCATACATGCACATCTAAAAGGATGCACAGGATGTACAGGACAGAAAAAGGAACAGCTTGTGCACACCACTTGTAGGAGAAGACTCACAGATTCCTGCCAGACCCCATCCACAACTGGTAAAACTTCTACATTACCAAGCAGGCTTTCTTTGGAAATCAAATGTCTTTTTCCCTCTTTCTGGATTGATGTACAGATTCATAAACGTATACGTATTTTTCTACTGACAAACGTGTTTAATTAGCTCCAAACTTCATTCCCATTCTTTAAATTGATATGTTTCTTAATTTATGTTAAGATGAAGAAAGACTTGTGATGATAGAAATAACCAGTATGGTTTGAATTCTAAAATTACATCTTCTGCTTATACATTTTTAGCAGTATGCATGGCTAGAGGTGTGGAAGGGTGCAGAGCTGGGACAAGGTCCTCCAGCACCCAAGGCTGAGACACCAAAGTGCGCCCCTCCATCCCTCCCACCCCAGCTGTCACACACTGACTGCTATTAGACTAAGAGGCGCCCCAGGACCCCCAACCCACCCAACACCTTAATCTCTAGTTATCTGGCTTGCAGTCACTGCCATGCATCCCCTTTTCTTATTTCTCTCTGCTTCATACACTAGGGGAATGATAGCTGAGTGAGTTGAGCGCCCCTCCTACAATGCACCCTGAGGCTGGAGCCTCACTCACCTCGGCCCGGCCTTGAAGGGGTGTGTCTTACAGTGTCCCTCTTTCTCATTTCACGAAAGTTGGGAGGTATGCTTTTAACATACAGGAAACTATACATTTCTTGACTGTTTTGAGTTATAATAATAAACTGCATTTTCATAGTAGTACACATAGTGAATATTAGCATCAGCTACAGCATTTGAGAACAAGCGAATCCCATCATGTTCACCTGTGAACATTTATTTACACATAAAGATTTGATGCCAGTCGTAAAGCACATGGTTACTAAAGCTCATGTCTGATTGACCATCTCAGCCAAGCACATGCTTACTAGAGCTCGTGCCTGAATGAGCATCTCGGCCAAGCTCACTTAATGAAGACCGAAAATGCAGATATTATTTTTGCATTAATTTTCACGAAAATAATGTAAAATTCAACTTTTGATCGAAAATGCCATTGAAAATAATTTTGGAATAAGTTTCTGATTTTTCCTTTTTTAACAATTATTCACATTTTTAGTGAATAATCTTTGACTATATTGTGAAAATACAATGTATTTTTGCAAATATTTTCTCAAAATCTAAAATTGCATTTTCGATGTGAAAATGACTTTGGTGAAATATGCCAAGCAACAATGACCACTACCTGCAAACTGGATGCATAGAAATGTCCTATTTACCTTACCTGCATATGATGATTTAAAGGTGGGAATACACCATGAGTTTTTTTGGAAGATTTACTTTCCAATCGATTTTCCGATCATTTTTATGGTTGATTTCCAATAATTTCTGTGAAAAAAATTGATCACAAAAGCGATCAAAATCATATCAGACCTGTCAGAAATTATCTATCGAGCCATCTATCTGCTGAAAAAACACATGGTGTATTCCCAGCATTATGCATATGTTCAATCTGGTGCAAGAAAGCACAATCATTTGTGGATCCAAAGGTAGCACTGATTGGTGCAAAGAAATGTGTTCCCTGAGCCAATCTGTGCGCTTCACCCACTGTAGATCTCCAAGTGTGCACATGCTCCCATTGATCCTCATGCCCAAGCACACACTCCCTCATGCACATGCATGCACACTCCCAATGACTACCAAGGCAGCACTGATTGGTTCAATTGAGAATTTACTCCTCTGAAAATCCCACAGGAAATAGAGGGAAGGAAAAGGAAGTTATTGCTTTAAAATTGCATAGCAAATTTTCACACTCACAATGCATTGGAAGATAGTCAAAATTGCATGCAAAAAATCCGCACATGCAGATTCACGATCATGAAAATCGCTATGACAAGTGCGAAGACCCCTTTAGAGCCCATTTCTACTAGTGACCGACTCGCACATCAGCACTTGTTAGAATGCGAATAAGCATGTGATTGCCAATTTTTTGTTCAGCGGCGTAGCTAAGGCACTATGGACCCCAGTGCAAGTTTTACCAAAACCTGACAAGGGCAACCAGTGTCAGAAGTGCAAGAAGGATGGGGAACAGTTTGTTAATGATAACTACTATTCAGAACAGCTATAGAAGTGATTATTATTACCAGTACAGGACCAATATAGAGCTAATACTGTGGTTGAGGGCAGAGGCGTAGCTAGGGTTTTGAACGCCCGGGGACAAAGACAGTTTTTGCGCCCCCCCTTCCGGAGAAAGTGGGTGTGGTCATATATTAGTATGTGGGCGTGGTCATGGAGGCCACCATGTGTGTAGCCAGGGATCCCACCCTGTAGGTAACCAGAGAGGCCACCTTTAGGTAGCAAGAGAGCCCCCCCTCCCCTTTAGGTAGGTAGAGTAACACAACTACAGTATGTACTCTGTAAAGTGCTGCAGAAGATGCCAGTGCTATATAAATACATAATAGTAATACTGTAGGACATTACACTGTGACTATGGTAGGATTAGATTGTGAGCTCCTCTGAGGACAATCAGTGACATGACTATGTACTCTGTACAGTGCTGCAGGAGATATCGGTGCTATATAAATACATAATAATAATATGGTAGGACATTAGGCTATGACTATGGTAGGATTAGAGTGTGAGCTCCTCTGAGGACAGTCAGTGACATGACTATGTACTCTGTACAGTGCTGCAGGAGATATCGGTGCTATATAAATACATAATAATAATATGGTAGGACATTAGGCTATGACTATGGTAGGATTAGAGTGTGAGCTCCTCTGAGGACAGTCAGTGACATGACTATGTACTCTGTACAGTGGTGCAGAAGATGTCAGTGCTATATAAATACATAATAATATGGTAAGACATTAGACTATGACTATGGTAGGATTAGAGTGTGAGCTCCTCTGAGGACAGTCAGTGACATGACTATGTACTCTATAATGTGCTGCAGAAGAGGTCAGTGCTATATAAATACATAATAATAATAACATGGTAGGGCATTAGACTATGACTATGGTAGGATTAGAGTGTGAGCTCCTCTGAGGAAAGTCAGTGACATGACTATGTACACTGTAATGTGCTGCAGTAGATATCGGTGCTATATAAAGACATAATAATAATATGGTAGGACATTAGACTATGACTATGGTAGGATTAGAGTGTGAGCTCCTCTGAGGACAGTCAGTGACATGACTATGTACTCTGTAATGTGCTGCAGAAGAGGTCAGTGCTATATAAATACATAATAATAATATGGTAGGACATTAGACTATGACTATGGTAGGATTAGAGTGTGAGCTCCTCTGAGGACAGTCAGTGACATGACTATGTACACTGTAATGTGCTGCAGTAGATATCGGTGCTATATGAAGACATAATAAAAATATGGTAGGACATTACACTATGACTATGGTAGGATTAGATAGTGAGCTCCTCTGTGGACAGTCAGTGACATGACTATGTACTCTGTAATGTGCTGCAGGAGATGTCAGTGCTATATAAATACTAGGGATGGGACGACGAATCCGGCGAATCCACGAATCCCTCGAATATTGGGAAATATTCGAGATTCTTGGATTTGAATCCCGACGCCATTTTCCACTTTGCGAATCCGCCGAATCTCGACGCTGCATCGCCGTGCATCCGCCACTCGCACTCGTCCTCCTCCGAGCCCCCCCCCCCCGCGTCTCCTCCGCCCGCCCCGCCCCGCGCCTCCTCCGCCCGCCCGCATACATTGTATCAACTCACCTGTCCAGTGGAGCGCAGAGCGGCAGACCTCTCGCTCACTTCCTGGTTCCCTCTAGTGACGGCTTTTACAATGACGTCATCAGTAAAAGCCGGTCCGACCACTAGAGGGAACCGAGAAGTAACGACGAGGTCTGCCGCTCTGCGCTCCACTGGACAGGTGAGTTGATACTTATGCAGGGGTGAGCGAGGAGGCATGGGGGACGGAGGAGACCGTGGGGGTGAGCGGAGGAGGCACGGGGGGGAGCGACACCTACCTACCTACCTACCTACCTCTATACCTACCTCTATACCTACCTAAAGGCCCCCTATACGTACCTACCTACCCGCCACTATACCTACCTACCTACAGGCCCCTATACCTACCTAAAGGATACGTACCTACCTACCTACCACTATACCTACCTACCTACAGGCCCCTATACCTACCTAAAGGCCCCCTATCTGTACCTACCTACCTACCTAAAGGCCCCTATACCTACCTACCTAAAGGCCCCTATACCTACCTACCTACCTACCTAAAGGCCCCTATACCTACCTACCTACATATCTACCTATACTTAAGGCCCTATACCCTGCTACCTATACTGAAGGTCCCTTTAACTACCTACCTACCGGCCACTATACCTACCTACCTACAGGCCACTATACCTACCTAAAGGCCCCCTATACGTACCTACCTACCTAAAGGCCCCCTATACGTACCTACCTACCCGCCACTATACCTACCTACCTACAGGCCCCTATACCTACCTAAAGGATACGTACCTACCTACCTACCACTATACCTACCTACCTACAGGCCCCTATACCTACCTAAAGGCACCCTATATGTACCTACCTACCTACCTAAAGGCCCCTATACCTACCTACCTAAAGGCCCCTATACCTACCTACCTACCTAAAGGCCCCTATACCTACCTACCTACATATCTACCTATACTTAAGGCCCTATACCCTGCTACCTATACTGAAGGTCCCTTTAACTACCTACCTACCTACCTACAGGACACTATACCTACCTACCGGCCACTATACCTACCTACCTACAGGCCACTATACCAACCTAAAGGCCCCCTATACGTACCTACCTACCTAAAGGCCCCCTATACGTACCTACCTACCTAAAGGCCCCCTATACGTACCTACCTACCTAAAGGCCCCTATACGTACCTACCTACCTACCTACCTACCTAAAGGCCCCTATACCTACCTACAGGCCTCTATACCTACCTACCTACCTACCTAAAGGCCCCTATACCTACCTAAAGGCCCCCTATACGTGCCTACCTACCTAAAGGCCCCTATACCTACCTACATACCTACCTATACTTAAGGCCCTATACCCTGCTACCTATACTGAAGGTCCCTTTAACTACCTACCTACCTACAGGACACTATACCTACCTACCTACTGGCCACTATACCTACAGGCCACTATACCTACCTACCTACATACCTACCTATACTTAAGGCCCTATACCCTGCTACCTATACTGAAGGTCCCTTTAACTACCTACCTACCGGACACTATACCTACCTACCTACTGGCCACTATACCTACCTACCTACAGGCCACTATACCTACCTAAAGGCCCCCTATACGTACCTACCTACCTACCTACCTAAAGGCCCCTATACCTACCTACCTAAAGGCCCCTATACCTACCTACATACCCACCTATAATTAAGGCCTCTATATACCCTGTTACCTATACTGAAGGCCCATATACCCTGCTACCTATACTGAAGGCCTATATACCCTGCTACCTATACTGAAGGCCCATATACCCTGCTACCTATACTGAAGGCCCATATACCCTGCTACCTATACTGAAGGCCTATATACCCTGCTACCTATACTGAAGGCCTATATACCCTGCTACCTATACTGAAGGCCTATATACCCTGCTACCTATACTGAAGGCCTATATACCCTGCTACCTATACTGAAGGCCTATATACCCTGCTACCTATACTGAAGGCCCATATACCCTGCTACCTATACTGAAGGCCCATATACCCTGCTACCTATACTGAAGGCCCATATACCCTGCTACCTATACTGAAGGCCCATATACCCTGCTACCTATACTGAAGGCCCATATACCCTGCTACCTATACTGAAGACCTATATACCCTGCTACCTATACTGAAGGCCTATATACCCTGCTACCTATACTGAAGGCCCATATACCTTGCTACCTATACTGCAGGCCCCTATACCTTGCTACCTATACTGAAAGCTACCAATATTGAAGGCACCCATACCTAGCTAGCTATACTGAAGGCACCTTTACCTCGCTACCTATACTGCGGGCAACTATACCACGGATCGCACAATTCTTATGTGCAGGATTCGTTAGATTCGGGATTCGAAAGGTTCGAGATATTCGAGAACCTTTTCAGATTCGGATTCGAAAAAATTGTGGATTCGTCCCATCCCTAATAAATACATAATAATATGGTAGGACATTACACTATGACTATGGTAGAATTAGATAGTGAGCTCCTCTGTGGACAGTCAGTGATATGACTATGTATTCTTTAACGTGCTGCAGAAAATTATGTAAACAATACACAATAATAATATAAAGGTGACCATACATAAGGTGACTTGGTGGCTCGACCATCCGATTTGATTATTATAATTGGATCCCATGAACATGCTCGATCAACGATGCAACCAATTTTGGGCCAAAATTGGTCGCATGTATTGAGCGGACATGCTGCAATGTATAACTGACTTTCTTTCTATGGATGTGCCGTGGTAACGGCGTGCAATATCGGGATGAGCGAAGAATGTGACAGAACCCCCAGGCACTGTTATCCCTAATGTAAAATGCTTACCCCCAGTGCAGTATACTTTACCTGTCCATCACTGGCTCCGTCAGCATACACGTTCCCCATGTGGTTGCCAGCATAACGTGGGTGGGTGTGTGTGTGACGTCACGCATGCTACCACGTATACACCGGCAACCACGTGGGAGGCGTGTATGTGGATGGAGCTCAGAGCTAGCAGGTAACGTATACCGCACTGCAGAGGAACATTTTACATTGAAGAACAGCACCAGGGGCGGCGAATGCAGCACCACAATACCGATTTCATGCTGAAATTGATCAGGAATCGGTCTGCGGTATATGGGCAGGCAGCAGAACTCTGTCCGATCAGAGGGAGATCTGTCTCTTGGTCGATCTGCCCATACATCGTCTGGTTAACATGTTGGCACCATGCACTAATACACATGCATTTAGCTTGCTGTGTAATGTGTGTACAGGATGACAGGTACATTACACCACTGTATATGCCATGAAAAACAGAGTTTCTAAGAACAATTATTACCTGTCAATACTTAGTGTTTAGTGACCTTAGATCTGGTCACTGAGGCTGCAAAAGAAGGGGGAGGGCTGTGCAGGAGGGAGACTGTCAGGGAAAGTGGATATCTACTGCTACCAGGCAAGGGGGGCTGCATGGGGGGACGACAGTATGCTGCTAGGCAAGGGCCAAGGGGGGCTGCCTGGGGGGACAGTATGCGGTTTGTCAGGAATAGGAATGCTGTTTGGAGCTCAGCTAGCCGAGGGACTGGCCCAGGACAAGAGACAGGACTTGGGGGACAGCATAACAACAGCAGCATGTGTTAGTGCAGAAAGCTGGCCTGACGGCTGAGGGAGAAAGGTGCACACACAGGAGAGCCCCTATACACGCTGCGTGCAGATATATACATAGATGCATCCCACTCCACAGTCCCCCCTCCCGCATACCTGTCCATCCACAGCTCACTTTCAGCTCGCCTCACTCCCTTGAATTACCCGGTCTCCTCTGCTCAGCCCCGCCCTGGAGAGGGGAGGGGGCGCTCACGAGGAGAGAGAGAGAGTGCAGAGACTGTAGTCTGGACTCTGGAGGAGAATGACTGTGCGGAGACTTAATACAGTCGCTCCGCTCAGTCTATGGCCAGCTCTGCACTTAGGCTTATGCGCCCTTGCTCTCCTCCCGCCCGGGGGCAAATGTACCCCTCTGACCCCCCCTAGCTACGCGTCTGGTTGAGGGTGGACCCCTCGGGGCTCCTCTGGCCCAAGTGCCCTGGTGCAGTCACAACCTCTGCACCCCCTATTGCTACGCCGTTGGTTTTGATTGAATTTTGTAACCTTTGCCTGAAGATTTCATTGTGGAAATGAAGTAGCTGGTATGAGTAAATGATATCTTCAATGGATATACTTAGCATTTTCTGGAGTTCATGGCAAGGAGACTCAGATTGTTATTCCACATGCAAATGTTTCTGTCCTACAGGTGTTCATAATTACCATACATCTGCTAATTAGAGTTGCTGTTATGCAAATCACCAGGACATTCAGATAGTATCAATTTTCTTCTTTTCATTCTACTTCTCAGGAAAGCATAGATAAGAAGAGATAGGCAGAGATTGAACTGGTGCACTAAAGAGAAGTTAATCTCAGCAATGCAGTAAACAGTAAAAAAACAACAACACATAAACAGACATATACTAGTCTGTAGGTGGATAGGCTAAACATTCTCTTAGCATGTTAAAGACTGTTTGATGTACGGTGAGCTGTCATGTCAAATTCCCTTTCAGCTGCAGCTTATACTATTGCCAGCAACAGATGGAGCAAAGTGCTCTATACTCACAGATAGGCACCCAGTACAACAAGTTACCGTAGAACACTTTACTGAAGAAAAAATACCAAGATGTATTGTACACCACAATCAGGAAATGCAGCTTACTTAGAACAGAGAGGAACACACAGAGTAAATAGCGGAAAATTGTATACTTGCCTAACGGTAATTTTCCTTTCCTGATGCATCCATGTCAGCACATTGGGTAGTGGCCCCGCCCCCCTACCCCACAGGACCAGTAGATATTTAAAGAGGATCTTCAGCCTAAACAAACATACTGTCATTAAGTTACATTAGTTATGTTAATTAAAATAGATAGGTATTATAATCTCGTACCCACCCTGTTATAAAAGAACAGGCAAATGTTTGATTTCATGAGGGCAACCATCTTTTTGGTTGAAAGGAGGTGACAGGGAGCATGAAACACAGTTCCAACTGTCCTGTGTGCTGATCACCCCTCCCATTTGCTAGGCAACGTGAATAACAACATAGGAAATCCCATCATGTTTTGTACAGCATCAGGGAAAAAAAGCCCAGGCAGTTTTCTTTGATGGGTGGAGCTTAGCTAAAAATGCAGCTAAAAATGATGTTTTGGTAAGAAAAACAAAGTTCTGATGCTGTGAAACTGTTAAAGAAACACCAAGCCTTTTCAGTTCTGTTGAGTAGATTTTTAGTTCGGAGGTTCACTTTAAGTAGATTTGAAAGAGGTGCTCACTGTCTTTTGTATGTATTTAGATTCATCGAATAATGGGTTGGATCCATGTGCTGCTGACATGGATGCTTTAGGAAAGGAAAATTACAGTTAGGTAAGTATACAATTTTCCGCTTTCCTTATGCCTCCATGTCAGTACATTGGGATCTAACTAGTATTTAATGAGGGAGGGAGTAAGACAGTTTGCTGAAGAAAAATAAATGTATTTTAGATTAAATACAGAGGAGGAGATAACAGCTCTACCAAACTCTACAGAAGTTGTAGATGACACATCCACTTTGTAATGTGAAATAAAAGTATTAATAGTTGACCAGTTGGCTGCTTGACAAATTTTGGGTGCAGAGACGCTGGCGAAAGCCACCCAGGAGGTCGATACGCTTCTTATGAAATGTGCCCTTACATCATCAGGTGGATCTAAATAGATAGCCCGATATGCTCCGTGTATCACTTTAACAAGCCAAGAGGCTATAGTGGAAGTAGCTGGTTTCCCTCTTCGGTAACCAGCAGGGACTATGAAAAGCTGATCTGTTTTCCGGATCTCCTCCGTCGCTTTTAAGCGACGCTTCATGTGATGCCTCTGATCCCAAAGACCTTGAGCTACTTGCCCCAGACAAGTCGCACCCTAACCTTGTTTGCTGGCATACGTCGTTATTATCACTGGGGCTTCTGGTGATAGATGGATCTGGGATTGTATATTGTCCTTCACTAACCACCACTAAAGACTGTTTTTCATCGTAGGAAGAATAAGAATTCTCTAGTTCATGTTCACCTTGTCAAGAAACCCAACTTGAAAGTTCTTGTGTGGTAGTGCACACAAGGAAGAATAGAAATTTCCTTACCGAACATGTCTCGGTGACGACCATATTTAGAATCCTGCTCTGAATTGTTTTAATTTTCTCTGGAGGAATCGAAATTGTGTTGAACTGAGTCTGGAATCAAGCTCTAAGAAAGACTAAGTCCTGAGAAGGTTGTAGCTGACTCTTTGCTAGATTGATAATCCACCCGAATTTGGTCAAGGTTTGTAAGAGAATTGATCTGTGCTGAAGAAGACGTGTTTGGTCGCATGCAATTAGAAGAAGATCGTCTAGATAATGGTATAAGCGTAGTCCTTGCAACCTGAGGAGGGCTACCACTGCCACTAGTACTTTCGTAAATGTTCTTGGGGCAGTTGATATGCCGAAAGGAAGGCATTGAAATTGGAAGTGATGATGACCTATGGTAAATCTCAGAAAACATTGCATATCTTCTCGGATTGGGATATGAAGATAGGCATCTTCCAGATCGACTGAAAGCATCCAGTCTCCTTTGGTTACTGCCAGAGGATTGTCTGTAGGGACTCCATCTTGAAACTTTCCAGATGAATGTGATGATTTAACCTCTTCAGATCTAGAACTGGATGTAGTTTGCCCGATTTTTTCTCTACCAGAAACAGAGGGGAGTAGAAACCTTGGCCTTGTTGTTCTAAAGGTACCGGAGATATTGCGTGTTTCATTATCAATTCTTCCATGTAAGAGTACAAGATGTTTCTCTTCTCTTGAGATCTCGGAATCTTTGTGGGAATGAAATTGTCTGTTGGAGTTGTTTTGAATGCCCAAGCATGCCCCTGTGAAACTGTGCTTATGACCCAGTGTGAGTTGATCTCGGATTTCCAGACATTGCTGAATATTTTTAATCTGGCACCTACAGGGACATCTTCGACATTTGTACCATCAAAAGGACTTCTTTTGATTACTCGTAGACTCTGTCGACTTCTGTTTTGTACCCTTGTTAAGTGAAGATTGGTTACTCTGCCAGTTCCCCTTCACATTCAGAGCCGGGACAAGGTCCTCCAGCACCCAAGGCTGAGACACCAAAGTGCGCCCCTCCATCCCTGCCACCCCAGCCGTCACACACTGATTGCTAGAGGCCCCCATGGGCCCACAACCTCCCCAACACCTTAATATCTAGTTATCTGGCTTGCAGTCACTGCCATGTATCCCCTTTTCTTATTTCTTTCTGCTTCAAACACAATTAGGAATGACAGCTGAATGAATTCTGCGCCCCCTCCTACACTGCGCCCTGAGGCTGGAGCCTCTCCAGCCTATGCCTCGGCCCGGCCGTGTTCACATTTTGGTCTGTATGATCTGGCATTCCTATCTCTGGACTGATTTTGAGAGGAAGATGAGGATTGGACTTGTTTCGGTGGTCGCCTGTCCTGAGGGATAAGACCCGACTTGCCACCTCTAACCCTGATGATAGCGGCGTCCATCTTTTCTCCAAAGAGTCTTTTACCATTAAAAGGTATCTTGCACCATGAAAGACGTAAATTGGTGTCAGCTGACCATGACTTCAGCCAAAGGGCGTGTTTTGCGGTAACGGAATGTAGCAAGATGCGCATCTCACTATACTTAAAGAAGCTTCTCCTATAAAATCTCCTGATATCTTGAGATCTTCTAAAGAAGAAATTATAGAATCTTTGTCAACATCTGTTTTCAATGTAGTTTTGATGGGGTCTGTCCAGGCTTGAATAGCCTTACCAACTGAAGCCAAAGCCACTGCTGGTCTACAGGCCCCCCCAGCTGCAATGTAAACTCTCCTGAGATCCATATCCACTTTACATTGCAGAACATCTGTGAATGATATAGCATCATCTAATGGGAGCGTCATATGTTTTGCTAGTCGTATGATTGATGCGTCGACAACTGGAGCATTATCTAAAGATTTTGACTCTCATTCATTTAGCGGGTACAATTTTTGCAGTCTATTGAAGAGAGGTGGCTTTTTTCCCCAATTTTTGCCACTCATCTTTGATGACTTCTTTAATTTCAGTCATAAACGGAAAAGTATCTCTGGATTTTGAGGTCAGTTTGTAATATCTCTTCTTTTGTTTCATAGTTTCATCTTGAATGTTCTGCTCATCTCCCGACTCCCATTCAATGGCCTCTTTAACCGACTTTACATAGGGCTGTACTAATGAAAAATCAAATCCGGTGGCAATCTCTTCCATTGGAGTATCTTCACTTGTGGACAAAATCGGTTGAGCAGAGAGATCTAAATTTTGATTCAAAGGGAGTTTAGCAATATATGAGTCCATTGATTCCTTTTTGGCCCACGTGTCATAGCACTAAAGGTGATCTCTACTCAAAATAATTTATCAGGTATGGGAGTAACCATATAGCACACATTTATTTCACATAATCCATTGGAGAGTTTTGCATACAACTGGACTTTCCAGCTATATGTTTGTTATGCATTATTATGGCTGGGTAGTGTACTGGTTAAAAGCTCTGCCTCTAACACAGGCAATCTGGGCTCAAATCTTGGCTCTTCCTGTTTAGTAAGACAGCACCTATTCAGTAAAGAGTCCTTGGACTCCCTAAAACTGCTCCTGACCAATATAGCATGTACTAGTAGTGGCTACAGGCCTGGTGCTTTGAGTCCTTTAGGCGAAAAGTGCAACATAAATGTTCTGAGTCTGTGACTATTAGGATAAATACGTGATAGAAAATAACACCATCATTGAGCTTTGTAGTGGACAGAGATCTGAGAAGGACTGAGGATTATAATTGTGTTATGTCTCAGCTGGGATCTAGGAAAAATATCGTTTGGCACAAAGATAACTTTTGATAGCTAGCTAGGAAAGCAGCCTTGATAATTTACAGATATTGTTCTGTTTATTCTTCAAGCTTATTTCTGTAGTGACCGGCGCTAGAGATACACATCATATCACTGCATCTGCTCCTAGAATCTGGCACCTTATTATTCAGTGTCAATAAGCAAACATCTTACGATCCATTTCATTGACTTTTTGCTAAAATCACTCTTGTCATATAATTTGTGGCGGAAATTCTTCCAGTTATTCACAAATGTTCACTTAACAAGTCTTTACAGAGGAACAGGGGGGGGGGGGGGGGGGGAATTTCAAATGATAAACAGCTAGGCTAAAGCCTGGTACACACTTTCAGTCACTGACCAAGTTGGTGCTAGTTTAATTTATGGGACATGGCAGGAAACCTCCCAGTGAAATAAATTCCGCTGATGTCATTGGTTGGATGGCACCTGCTCAAACTGCTAGGTTTCCAATAGGTTTTAGTAAATTACACCCACACTATTTGCCCAATCACAATGCTTTGTGCTGCAAGAGGGTACTGTGATTAAAGAACTTATCCATATGAGGTTTCCTGCTGAGTCCCCTAAACTAGACTAGTACCCAGGGCTGGATTTACCATAAGGCACTGTAGGCATGTGCCTACAGGTGCCTGATGATGGAAAGGCGGCTCACTCCCCTCCTTGGATGCCTGCCTCCCTCCTTCCCTATGCAGAGTCCTGATAAGAGTGTAACTGAGAGGTTACTCACCTTGCTCTTGGCATTCCACTGACCAGATCTCCCTTCAGTCAGGGGCACCTCTAGCTACCAAATACTGAGGTTCTTCTAGCTACCTAATACTTGTGGGCACCTATAGCTACTTAATATTGAGGGTACTTCTGGCTACCTAAAATTAAGGTGCACCTGTCACTACCTACACCAGGCAAGTGAAGTAAGGGAGAAGTGACCGCTGGGTCAGCCAGTACACTTGCAGTGAAGTTCGGTGGGGGTTGTAGGTTCATGTAGGACGAAATCTAAGGGTACATATACACATCCAATTTTTATTGGCCAATCCCTGACCAATTTCACCCCCTTCCATGTAGTATGAGAGCCATACCAACACAGTCTACTCTATTGAGCTGGACTCCTCATCAGATAAAAATCTTTGCAAGATGCGGTGCACAAAGTTGCTATACACATGCAAAAGATCAGTATCTGCTAAAGATCAGTTCCTGCAAATGATCAGTTTCTGCAAAATGCATTCATAGTCTATGATATCTGCAGATCTCATCCACACCTTGTTTAACTACCTGAAGACCGCTCCACGCCCATGGACGTGGCCACGGCGGCAGCCCCAGGACCGCCGAACGCCGATTGGCGTCAAGTCCTGGAACTGCATCTTGCAGGAGATCGCGTGCAGGTCAATTCTCCTTCATGATTGTTACCTTGCCGCGGTGAAGGGGCTTGCATATCACAATGAAGCAATGACCGGCTATATGAGTGTGTTGGGGGGCACACCTGACTCAAGACAATAAGGTTGTTGCTTCATTGTGGACAGTTGTTCTGTCACTGTGCTACCTCAGCCCGACCATATGGGCTTGAAAACCCTAATCGCCTGCACTCTCGCCATCGTGCGCACCAGTCCAGCATGGCCATCACTACACAAACAGCTGTTTGTGGTGCATTACACAGTGAGTTTGGTCTGTCAGTGTGAAGCAGTACGCTACTTACACTAACTGCTGATCCATGTATACACACGCAAGATGTTTTCAAGCACTTGACTAGACCTCCAATTTAGCAATGCTATGTGATTTCTGCCTTTTAGGGATTATAACCCTGCTGTGCGTCAAATCCTTAATTTTCCCTGGGACTTTTGGCATGTATACCACTCCACCATGCCCCCCTCCAGGTGTTAGACCCCTTGAAACATCTTTTCCATCTTTTGTGGCCAGAAACAGTGTTTGTAGTTTTTTGTAGTTCGCCTGCCCATTGAATTCTATTGCGGTTCGAAAAGTTTGCAGGTTCGCAAACTTTTTCGGAAGTTCGAGGTTCGCAAACCGAAAATCAGAGGTTTGAGCCATCTCGACATTTGTGATTACCATATATATGTAGTAGAATAGTTATACAATTTTCTCGATAATCGATCGTCCCTTTAATGGTAATATCATTTGGATACAATCGTATGGATTCACTAACAGAAGGAAAACTGCTAACCAATCTGATCAGATTGATGGAATGGATCCAAAAGATGGATTGATTCCATTAATATGATCAAATTGCATAGCAGCTTACCATCCGATTGTGGGCCCGATTGATCATTTCTGATCGATATTACAATTAAATTGAACACACAATCAATAGTCTTGACTCTTGAGAGATGTATTGTTAATGGCCACCTATAGAAGTAATAACTTGTACAATCAAGACTGTAACAGTAGGGGGGACTTTTAGGAAACCAGTGAGGCCCAGTCGCAATCAATGAGAGAGCACAAAGATATATTTTTCTTGTGTAAAAAAGTCTTTAACTGTGAGTGCCTTACTTTATATTTATTTTTATAGCGTGGCAGAAGTCAAATAAATGTCCTTAGCAGAACTCCCCATGTGTTGTTTTTGACCAGCACCATTGTTTGTGTTCCTCAGAAATGGCCTAGTTGAGAATTATTGTCAAATGTGTGAAAGAAACTGGTATGACAAATTACATTGCAAGACTGTTATACTGCAAAAGTGCAAAAATCCGCTGTTGCTATGCAAAAAGTTTCAGGCAGAAAGCTGTCAGTGTCCTCTCCCTCTTTCTTTCTAACATATCCACAACAAAAGCTGGCCAGTGGCAGTGATGCCAACATCATGGGAAAGGAAAGGGGAAGAGTGCACATAACCGTTCATTTGAAGACATGCTGCAGACTCCAATAGCTTGTAGCATGCATTTTTAATGTTTGTGTTGCAAAAAACTTTTAAATGAAAAACATATAAGAAAGCAATGTTATCTAAGGCATCAAATGTTTCCCACTAGCTACACATTTAATGCAAATTGCATGCACTTGGGAATTGAGGAAATCAAATGCAGTTGCTGCAGACTTTGATTGGGTTAGTTCCTGCATCAGCTGCATTCCTCACCAACAGACAAGCTTCTAATTAGAATAAACAACATAGATTATGTTCTTCTGTTGCAAGTGCCTTGCTGCTGCCTGCAGTGTATTCTGTGCTCACAAGAGGAAAAATGAATGTGATAAAACTTTAAGAACAATAAATGAGAAAAAGGTTGAGGTGACTTACCTCAAGTGAAGACAAAGTCATATAAACAAATGAATTTTATTTGCAAATACAATTCATTCGATTATATGAATTTGTCTTCACTTGAGGTAAGCCTCCTCAACCTTTTTCTCATGTATTGTTCTTAAAGTTGTATCCCGTTCTGGGAGCCTCTTCCCTCTTTTGTGCATTTACATCCTCCTTTGGAGGGGTGTTCTAGTCAGCCACTTGTGGCGTTGCCACCTAGTCTCTGTTTCTCCTAGAGTACAACCTTCATCTAGTCTGCTGGATACCCGAGTGGAGTCGGGTTTATTGATCTCCACCAGCCGACAGGTATTCCATTGTCACCGCTCACTATCTATCTCACACGTTTTGTGACATACTGCACCATTGGGGCTCCCGTTGTCTTTTTGTTTCCTTAGGGTGCTCTTTTATCACCCTCCACCCCATACAGTATGTGTGCTGTGCTGTTAAATACAGGGAGTGTGCTATATGCTTAGCTCTTTCTGATTGGCTTATATAGCAAAGATACTGATAGCATCTCTAGGATTGGGAGACAGCTAACAAAATGGCACGGCTATGTAACATCTACAGAGTATTGTTGCCAGGGAAGTCTCATACCTATTGAGTCACTCAGCATTATTCTGTACTATTTGTGTTACCAGTGCATTTCTCTTCATCCCTGTAACCATCTGTGCTCTTCCTGTCAGCCCTCGCTCCGCACACAAATCTCCACCTTTTCAGCAAAAAGGAGCTGGATATTGTGCGTGGGAGAGATTGATATACAATGTGGCAGGATCAGCTCAAGGTAATATAACAGAGAGCAGCATGTCATGTTCACCTCTGGGAAACCATTATCCTGCAATGTTCAGCATGCTGGACTCCGAGCTCCCTCCCTCTCTCAGGCCTTTTCATTCCTGTCCAGACAGCTCATATCACATCTGAAAACAGTTCTGACAGTTTCTTCATAAATTATCGCTGGGAAAGAGAAAAAACTTGCAAGAACCACACAAAAAAATTGAAATTTGCATTACATAATCTTGTTTTTTTTATTCCTGAGCTGCAAAGTGACTAGGCTGTCAAGTGAGTGGATTTATGTTTTGTTCATTAATACTCAAGTCTAAACTATGCATGTTCAGACACTCATTCTTTTTAGATGGTGACGTAGCATTGTTTATTTCACGCATGGAGCTTTACAAGAAACTGAAATATTGTGCTAGATTTCCCAAGGGCAACTTCACACTTCTAAAACTGAAATGCACACGACCCACATTATTTAGGGGAAAAAAAGAATCCTCCCAGGTCAACTCTATACATAATTAATATGTACCAGGATAGAGTTCCCAATACAAAGAAAATGCCATGCTTACCCTTTGTGTGATGCAATCATCAGAAGATATTAAAGGGACCCTGTGCAGAACAGTAATATGGCCAAATGAACTTACCTGGGGCTTCCTCCAGCCCCTCCTAGTCCTTGGGCTCCCTCTGCATCCCCCGGGATCCCTCCGTTCTTCCCCCGGCAGCTCCGCTAGAGTGGCAACTTTGGCTGAAGCCGTGCGCAACTGCGCATGCGCACCCCCTCTATGTGCCCATCTCACTCATGCACCTGTCTCCGTTAGTGTTTTGCGTATGCGCAGTTCTTGGTAGCATGAACCACTCATGCGCAGAATGTTCACGGCGATGACGGGTGAGCAAGATGGCTGTGCGGAGGGGCCACGCATGAGCAGTTGCGCACGTCTTCAGCCAAAGTCGCTGCTCTTACGGAGCTACCGGGGGAAGAAAGAAGGGAGCCTGGAGGATGCTGAAGGAGCTCACGAATTATGGTTCTCAGGGGGCCGAGAGGAGCCGGAGGAAGCCCTGTGGAAGTTGCGTCTAGTGAAAAATGGCACCGGCTAAATAATGGCGCCCCCTTCTGCCCGATATATGTTTAAAACGATATTTATCATTTTAAAGGTTAAAATAGTGCAAACCTTTTGAACGAAATTTATCGTTTTAAAACTTTTTTTTTTGTCCTGCCTGAACGATATTTATCGTTTTAACCCCTGCTTTGCTGGCGTTTGGAAAATATCTGCCCACCGGCTTTAATGTTTAATAGCAAAGCCCCCTTAAAAGCTAAAAACACAGAATTTGCGGGGAATGTTAAGAAAAAAATTGTGAACAAGAGGAAAAACATTTTTTTCAAAAAGACTTTATCGTTTTTGAGAAAATCGATTTTGAATATTCTTCTTCTGACCGTGGGAAAATTAAACGCCGGCCAACTTTAGCGGTTAATAGCAAAGCCCCTTTAAATGCCAGAAACACCAAATGTGTAGGGAATGTGAAGAAGAATAGTGGGAACACGACGAAAAAAAAATTGTTCAAAAAGACCTTATAGTTTTTGAGAAAATCGATTTTAAATCTTCAAAGAGGAAAATGTATCTATTTAAATCGCGTACTGACATTTCCGCGGCGGAAATAATTCCCGCCGACTTTAGCAGTTAATAGCAAAGTCCCCTTAAATCCTAGCAACACCAAATTTGCAGGATATGTTAAAAAGATACTGGGAAACAATATTTTAAAAAAATTTGAAACATTTTATTTATTTATTTTTTTAAATTAAAATTTTTGGGTTATGTTCAGAGCGTGGGAAATTTTTTGAAAAAAATGACGTGTGGTCCCCCCTCCCGATGCTCTGTACCCCCTTGTCTCCCATGCAGGCTGGGATAGCCAGAATGCGGAGCCCCGGCCGACTGGGGCTTCGCACCCTGAGCTATACCAGCCCGCATGGTCCATGGTATGGGGGGGCTTCGGGGGGGGGGAGGGGCGGCCAAGCCTTCCCCTCCCCCCCGGAGCCCTTGTCCAATTCATGGACAAGGGGCTCTTCCCCACCTCCGGTGCCCCAGGAGGGGGTGGAGGCGACGAATCCCTGGGGGGGGGGTTTCATGGTGGCATCTGGGAGTCCCCTTTAAGAAGGGGACCCCAGATGCCTGCCCCCCTCCCAGGAGAAATGAGTATAGGGGTGCAAAGTACCCCTTACCCATTTCCATAAAGGGGTAAATGAAATAAAAACACAACAACGAGAAAAGTCCTTTAATGTTCTAAATTAACCAGAAATACTTACCTGTACCTTTAAGAAAAAATTGCCATGCCAATTAGGTACCACGATAGAATCCTCCATCTTGCGATCTTCAGAAATACTTACCTGTACCTTTAAGAAAAAATTCCCACACCATTATCCTCGGAAAAGGTCCCGTGCTATAATCTGTTATGTCCCACGACGACAGTATCCTCTGTCTTGCGATCTTCAGAAATACTTACCTGTACCTTTAAGAAAAAAATCCCACGTCAATTAGGTCCCACGACAGTATCCTCTATCTTGCGACCTTCTGATACATGTTGATTGAAGATCGCCGCCGCCCCGACGCCACACACGCCGCCTCCACCGCACTGCTCTCAGCTATACTTAGTATAGCTAAGAGCAAAAAAGCATCTTTAAATTTTAGCTCCAATGGTCCCCATTGGTTCCTTAACAGACCAATGGGGGATCAGGAGGATCCCCATTGGTCGATAAGGAACCAATGGGGAGCCTTGGAGCCAAAATTTAAAGATGCTTTTTGTTCTCAGCTATACAAAGTATAGCTGAGAGTGCATCTATATAGACGCATTAGCTCTAGCTGCTGCTGCCCTCCCTGCCTCTCTCACACCTGTCACCCTCACCCATGCTGGCACCCATGGGTGCATTGGGTGCCAGCATGGTTGAGGGTGACAGGTGGGGGGAGGCAGGGAGGGCAGCGGCAGCTAGCGCTAATGCGTCTGTATAGACGCACTCTCAGCTATACTTAGTATAACTGAGAGCAGTGCGGCGGAGGCGGCGTGTGTGTCGTCGGGGCGGCGGAGATCTTCAATCGAGATTAGGGATGCTCAGCAGAGCTCGAATATTCGAGTAGCTCGAATATTCGAGCTCTTTTTTCAGCTATTCGAGCTCGAATACCGAGCTTGAATAGCTGCAGCTATTCGAATGGGGTATTCGAGTGAACTCGAATAGCCCATTCACTATTCGAGCTATTCGAGCAAACAGCGCTATTCGAGCTCGAATACCGAGCTTGAATAGCGTCATAGCCCAGATTGATGTCCTTAGAGCCAATCAGAGGGCTCCCAGGCCCTCTGACGGCAGCCAATCACAGAGGGGGACCCTGGCCAGCCCCTACCCTATAAATAGCGGCCGCCATGTTCCGTTTTTCCGTCCTTGCCTGACTTTGTACAGAGAGAGATCTGCTCCTTTGTGCTTTGGCTTAGCAAGAGCTTTATTGTGGTCAACTACCTAGCGTTTTTGCTCACATACACCTCCTATATACACCTATATTGTTGTTAGTTAGATAGACATTGTATTTTAGTTAGTAGCTTGTGTGTTACATAGAGACAGACACAGCTGCTGCAGGCAAGCTCACAGCTTTAGGCCTCAGGGCCTTGCCTGTGTGGACAGCTGTCCTCCTGTCCTCTGTTAGTTTATTATACCAGTGTTTCTGCTGTCCTTTACTACTGAGTGATTGTATTTTGTAGTAACTGTACTTGGACACTCACTGTCACTGTCACTGTTTGTTCATAGCTCCTGCGTGTGTGCGTGCACAGTACACACACTCTATTTCCTTCTGATTACTATTGATTATTGTAATTTCTAGTTGTACTTACTAACTACTTACTACTAGGGACACTCAGTCACTGTTCATAGGCTAGCTCCTGCGCTGCGTGTGTGTGTGCGTGCACTGTCAGTACACACACTCTATTTCCTTCTGATTACTACTGATTATTGTAATTTCTAGTTGTACACTTACTTACTACTTACTACTAGGGACACTCAGTCACTGTTCATAGGCTAGCTCCTGCGTGTGTGTGTGTGCGTGCACTGTCAGTACACACACTCTATTTCCTTCTGATTACTACTGATTATTGTAATTTCTAGTTGTACACTTACTTACTACTTACTACTAGGGACACTCAGTCACTGTTCATAGGCTAGCTCCTGCGTGTGTGTGTGCGTGCACTCAGTACACACACACACTCTATTTCCTTCTACTTAATTTGATTACTACTGATTACTGTATTTTCTAGTTAGTGTACTAGGGGACACACTCACTGTTCACTGTTCACTGTTCACACTTATACTGATTACTGAATTATTGTATTTTGTATTAGTACTGTACTAGTAATCACTTAGCGATCTAATCACTTAGTGATTAGTGTCACCTCACCCACCAACCCACTCCATTAAAGTACCCCACTTTTTCACCCGCCCTTTTAAAAAACTTTTTTGTTTACGCCCAAAACATCAAAGATGTCTGGAAGTGGCAGCCAGCGCGGTTTGGGCAAGGGGAAGGGCAGCAAGAGAATCAAGAGGAGAGGGAGCAGCATTGTGGCAAGCCGCGGCCGCGCCACCATGCACAGTTCCTCCTATAGCCACTGGCCGTGGACGCCTTGGGCGCCGCCCAGCAGGAGCAACTCACGCTGCAGAGACACAGCAGCAGCAGCGTGTAGTACCTGCTCCTATTTTCCTCCAGCCGGGTCGGAAACGTCCCATTGAGGAAAAGGATGCAGACACTGTGGTGCAACTGATGACGGAGGATGAGCAGCCCGCCATCAGCTCTGCATCCGAGGCCTCCACCCTCACCACCACCACCACCACCCCTGTTCGCAGCAGCCGCCCAGCAGGGCCTGGGAAGGAGGCCAGTTCACCGTCAGTCGCCGACCTGTCATTCAGCAGTCTTTTGACCCCAGGCATCATGAGTCAATTGTCTGCTGTTGTTGGCGATCTTGAGGAGGAGATGCTGATGGGCACTTTGGGGGAGGAGGGATTGGACAGCAAGACTGTGGCGACAGTCAAGCAGCCCATCCATGCATCAGGAGAGGAGTTTGGGGGGTCATCATACCAGCAGGACATGTTTCAGGAGGGGGATGATGATGATGACACGGTGACAGACAAAGACTGGGTGCCACCAGCTCCAGGGGATGTCGTCATCAGCAGCTCTGAGGAGGAGGATGCGCTTGTGGGCCTTGCAAGGAGGCGCATCATTGCAAGCATTGGCAGCAGTAGGCAGGTCCCACAGCCTGCTGGTGTCTCAGGCTCAGCAGCAGCAGCAGCAGCATCTGCAGTACCACCACCAGCCGCACCCAAGCCCCCGCCCCAACCACCACAGGGAGACTGGCAGCAGCGGCTCCAGGCCGTAGGGGGTTGTTTTTGTCACCAATCTGGCGATTTTTCACCATGCCCAAAGTGTACAGCAAGTACGCCACTTGCAACCACTGTCAGCGGAAGTTGAGCAGAGGTGCAGACCCCTTAAAGTTCAGCACCAGCTCGCTCATCAACCACCTTGCTGCGAAACATTTCCACCAGCATGAGGAGTTCCAGAGGCTGAAGGCATCTGGTGCTGGCAGTGGCACCACACCCATCACTGCACAGCCTTCAGCATCAGCAGCAGCAACAGCAGCCACCCGCCCTCCTGCTCCTCCAGCAGCACCAGCAGGAGTGTGGAAACGCACTGCTCCTCCCCCCTCTGCAACTCCTGCCGCCGACACTGAGGCCTGTTCTGGCAGCCAGTCCTCAGTGGCCTCCTCTGCTGTGTCCGCTGATTCCCGTGCCAGCAAAAGGCCACGCCAGAGCCTTTTGAGCGAGTCCTTCCAGGGGGTGGTTAGGGTTTTGCCTCCCAGCAGCCGTTGCGTGCGGCAGCTGAACGGCTTGCTGGCACGGGCCATGTGCTCCCAACTCCTGCCGTACACGCTCGTGCAGGAGGGGAGCGACATGCGTGCGCTGCTTGCTTGTGCAGCCCCAGACTGGCAGCTCCCCAGCAGACACTTTTTCGCCCGCAAGGCCATTCCTGCACTGCACCGCTTTGTGATGGCCAATGTGGAGCGAGGGCTGGAGCACGCGGTTGGTGAAAGGGTCCACGTCACCATGGACTCCTGGAGCAGCCGCTTCGGGACAGGCCGCTACCTGTCCTTCACTGTCCACTGGGTCAGCTTGGTGGAAGGGGGTGAGGATGGGAGAGCAGCAGCGGGCACAGCAGCAGCAGCAACACAGTGGGTGGTGCCACCCCACAGGGTCAGGGGAACTGCAGCAGGTTCCTCCGATCCTCTGCCATCCTCCGGCACACCTGGCCAAACCCCCCGCCTCAGCAGCAGCGTGAAGGCCCGCCACTGCCAAGCGCTGCTGCACTTGGTCAGCCTTGGGAAGACCAAACTGACGGCAACCCATGTGTTGGCCAAACTCCAGGAGTAGGAGAGGATTTGGCTGACCCCCAGAGGCCTCAGAGTCGGAGAGGTGGTGGCCGACAATGGGGCCAATCTGGTTGCCGCAATTGGCAGGGGAAACCTGACCCACATCCCCTGTCTTGCCCACGTGCTGAACCTGGTGGTGCAAAAGTTCTTGCGCACCTACCAGGGGATGGGCGAACTGCTGGAAACGGCAAGGAACGTTGTGCATCACTTCCGGCGCTTGGCTGCAGCCTGTGCGAGCCTGGAAGACGTGCAAAAGGAGCTGGAGCTGCCACGCCATCGGCTGATCCTTGACGTTCCAACTCGCTGGAACTCCACCCTGGCGATGTTGGAGCGTCTGGTTGAACAGAAGCACGCTGTCAACCAGTACCTTGCCCTGGCCACTGTTTCCGCCGCTCAGAGAAGGGACAAGACCAGCAACATCCCGTCTATCGTCCCCGATGACGACTGGAGGCACATGCAGCAGGTGTGCTTAGTGCTGGCTCCCTTTCTGCAGGCCACTAACATGGTGAGCAGGGACCATGCTATGGTCTGCGAGTGGGTGCCCCTGGTTTGTCTGCTGAACAGGACCCTCGATGCTTTGCTGGAACAGGGAGCGGCAGCCTTGGACCAGCAGGAGCGGCAAGCAGCTGCACAGTCCACCTCTGAGGGGGAGGAGGAGGAGGACTTGGTGGAGGTCCCTGACCTCGCTGCTGATCAGGGGGATCAGCACAGCGCAGCTGAATTGGTGCGGGGGTGGAGAGAGGATGAGGCTGAGGAGGCAGAGGAGGAGGATGAGGACAGCACTGCCGTCGATGTGCCAGCACACGTGGCCCGCCTCTTCCCAATGGCAGCGCACATGCTGACGTGCCTGCGCAAGGACCCCAGGGTGATCCAGATGAAGCAGAGGGAGGACATCTGGATCAGCATGATGTTGGACCCACGCCTCAAGGGGAAGTTGAGCCAGTTCCTGCCGCCTGCAGGAGGAGACCCAGCGCAACAAATAAGGAGCTTGCAGCAGGCCCTTGTTGAGCGCTTGGAGGAAGCCTTCCCCCAGCCTTCCACCCCCACTGTCCAGCCAGCACAGAGGCAGCAGCAGGTGCCTGCATCCAGCAGCAAGCACCCCACAGACCTGCTGTCTCTCAGCAACGAGCTCTACAGGACTGTAGAGGCTCCGGCAGCAGTGACTAGAGAGGAGGTGCATGCAGCAGCATCCTCCTCCGGTCACAGCCAGCGCCTGACCCGCATGGTGGCTGACTACATGGGGTCCTACAGCGGGCTTGACAGCGATGCCCCTGTTGATCCCATGGAGTATTGGGTCAAGCGCCTGGAGATCTGGAGCGAGCTGGCGCAGTACGCCCTGGAAGTGCTGTCCTGCCCCCCTTCCAGCGTGCTGTCCGAGCGCTGCTTCAGTGCAGCTGGTGGCGTGGTCACCGAGAAACGCTCACGTCTGTCTCACAAGTCTGTGGACAGACTGACGTTTCTCAAGATGAACCAGGCGTGGGTGGAAGGCGAGTTCCTGGCCCCTGTTGTCGGCAAGAGGGGGACATGAACTGGCTGCCGGAAGAACCATCGTTAATGTGCCTTACTACCCTTTACCACCTCCTGGCTCCTGTTCACCAAGCCAGCCTGGTTCACTTTGACTATTACGTCGCCTGCAGCCACACATTTTACATCTACAGTGGGCTGCTGTGTACTGCCCTTCTGCTGTCTGTCTGTCTGTCTGTCTGTGTTTCCCACTGCCAGGGTACACAGATTTACCTTCTGCTGCCGCTCTGCCACCAGCTATTACGGCAAACAATAGCTATATTTGTGTAATTTGCTGTAAAAAAAAAAAAAAAAAAAGTAAACCATTAAAAAAAAAAAAGGTTTCACTTTTCTGAGGTGCCCGGGTTGAAAACTGTGTTGTCCCAGTTGTGTATTGGACACGATGTGGGCTGCACGACCGCTGTCTGGGACCTCCTGTTGTGTTTATTTACAGCCCTGGTATCAATGCTAGGTACCAGGGCTATTATGTCACGCTGCCTACCTACCTGCTGCCACACTCACACTACTCCTCCATTCCTCCTGCTGCTGCCTGTCTGTGTTTCCCACTGCCAAGGGTACACAGATTTTACCTTCTGCTGCCACTCTGCCACCAGCTATTACGTCCAACAATAGCTACTCTCATTACTCCTCCATTCCTCCTGCTGCTGCTGCTGCCTGTCTGTGTTTCCCACTGCCAGGGTACACAGAATTACCTTCTGCTGCCACTCTGCCACCAGCTATTACGTCAAAAAATAGCTATATCTGTGTAATTTGCTGTGAAAACAAAACAAAAAAAACATAAAAAAAAAAAAAAGGTTTAATTTTTCTGAGGTGCCCGGGTTGAAAACTGTGTTGTCCCAGTTGTGTATTGGACACGATGTGGGCTGCACGACCGCTGTCTGGGACCTCCTGTTGTGTTTATTTGCAGCCCTGGTATCACCGCTAGGTACCAGGGCTATTATGTCACGCTGCCTGCCTCATTGACTGCCTGCTGCCACATACTCATCCTCCTCCTCCTCCTGCTGCTGAATTTACCTCCTGCTGTCTGTGTGTTTCCACTGCCAGGGAGCACATACAATGGCGCTTCCACCATGCGCCACCAGCTATTTGTTACGCTCAAAAATAGCTGCATTTCTTTAAAAAAAACAAAATATATATATATACTTTTTATTAATTTTATTAATTAAACTGTGATATTATTTTTAGAGGTGTCCGGGTTGAAAACTGTGTTGTCCCAGTTGTGTATTGGACATGATGTGGGCTTCACGACCGCTGTCTGGAACCTCATGCTGTGTATTTACGGCCTGGTACCACCACTAGCTACCACAGCCTATTATGTCTCGCTGCCTGCCTCATTGACTGCCTGCTGCCACACAATCATCCTCCTTCTCCTGCTGCTGCTGCTGAATTTACCCCCTGCTGTCTGTGTGTTTCCACTGCCAGGGAACACATACAATGGCGCTTCCAACATGCGTGCGCCACCAGCTATTCATTACGCTCAAAAATAGAGAAGAAGAAGAAGAAGAAGTAGCAGCAGCAGCAGCAGCAGCAGCAGCAAACAGAATTTTGGACACAACTTCTCTTCTCACCTTTTTTTTTAAAGGAACATCCCCACATAATCACTTGCTGTTGTTACTTGGAAAAAAAGATGTTTCTTGCATCATTCACCCTCAAAACAAGTGTTGGAAGCTATTTAAGGCCAATTCGAATAGTCAGCTCGAATAATGAGCTCGAATACCGACTCGAATAGTGAGCTCGAAGTCCGAGGTCGAATCGAATAGTAAAAAATATTCGACTCGAATATTCGACCGAATTCGAATAATTTACTATTCGAATTCGACCAAACTCGAATAATAAAAAGGGGTATCCGAGCATCACTAATCGAGATGTATCAGAAGATCGCAAGATAGAGGATACTGTCGTGGGACCTGATTGGCGTGGGATTTTTTTCTTAAAGGTACAGGTAAGTATTTGTGGTTAATTTAGAACATTAAAGGACTTTTCTCGTGGTTGTGTTTTTATTTCATTTAACCCTTTGTGGAAATGGGCAAGGGGTACTTTTTACCCCTATACTCATTTCTCCTGGGATGGGGGTGGGCATCTGGGGGTCCCCTTCTTATAGGGGACTCCCAGATGCCACCATGAACCCCCGCCCCAGGGAGTCATCGCCCCCACCTCCTCCTGGGGCACCAGAGGTGGGGAAGAGCCCCTTGTCCATGGATTGGACAAGGGCTCTGGGGGGGAGGGGAAGGCTTGGCCGCCCCTCCCTCCCGGAGCCCCCCCATACCATGGACCAAGCAGGCTGGTATAGCTCAGGGTGTGAAGCCCCAGTCGGCATGGGAAACAAGGGGTTACAGAGGCTCGGGAGGGGGGACCCCACATCGTTTTTTTTTATTTATTTCCCACACTCAGAACATTAAAAAAATAAAAATTGATACCAAATTAAAAAAAAACGATGTGGGGTCCCCCCTCCCAAGCCTCTGTAACCCCTTGTCTCCCATGCCGGCTGGGATAGCCAGAATGCGACTGGGGCTTCACACCCTAAGCTATACCAGCCTGCATGGTCCATGGTATGGGGGGGCTCCGGGGGGGAGGGGCGGCCAAGCCTTCCCCTCCCCCCCAGAGCCCTTGTCCAATTCATGGACAAGGGGCTCTACCCCACCTCCGGTGCCCCAGGAGGAGGTGGGGGCGATGACTCCCTGGGGGGGTTCATGGTGGCATCTGGGAGTCCCCTTTAAGAAGGGGATCCCCAGATGCCCACCCCCCTCCCTGGAGAAATAAGTATAGGGGTACAAAGTACCCCTTACCCATTTCCACAAAGGGTTTAATGAAATAAAAACACAACCACGAGAAAAGTCCTTTAATGTTCTAAATTAACCACAAATACTTACCTGTACCTTTAAGAAAAAAATCCCACGCCAATCAGGTCCCATGACAGTATCCTCTATCTTACGATCTTCTGATACATCTCGATTGAAGATCTCCGCCGCCCCGACGACACACACGCCTCCTCCGCCCCACTGCTCTCAGCTATACTAAGTATAGCTGAGAGTGCGTCTATACAGACGCATTAGCGCTAGCTGCCGCTGCCCTCCCTGCCTCCCCCCACCTGTCACCCTCACTCACCCATGGGTGCCAGCATGGGTGAGGGTGACAGGTGTGAGAGAGGCAGGGAGGGCAGCTAGTGCGTCTATATAGATGCACTCTCAGCTATACTTTGTATAGCTGAGAACAAAAAGCATCTTTACATTTTGGCTCCAAGGCTCCCCATTGGTTCCTTATCGACCAATGGGGATCCCCCATTGGTCTGTTAAGGAACCAATGGGGACCATTGGGGCTAAAATTTAAAGATGCTTTTTTGCTCTTAGCTATACTAAGTATAGCTGAGAGCAGTGCGGTGGAGGCGGTGTGTGTGGCGTCGGGGCAGCGGAGATCTTCAATCAACATGTATCAGAAGGTCGCAAGATAGAGGATACTGTCGTGGGACCTAATTGACGTGGGATTTTTTTTTTTAAAGGTACAGGTAAGTATTTCTGAAGATCGCAAGACAGAGGATACTGTAGTCGTGGGACATGACAGATTATAGCGCGGGACCTTTTCCGAGGATAATGGCATGGGAATTTTTTCTTAAAGGTACAGGTAAGTATTTCTGAAGATCGCAAGATGGAGGATACTGTCGTGGGACCTAATTGGCATGGCAATTTTTTCTTTAACCCTCCTGGCGGTATAAAAAAATACGCCAGGAGGCAGCGCGGCAGTTTTTTTTTTATTTATTTTTTTCTATATCATGTAGCGAGCCCAGGGCTCGCTACATGATAGCCGCTGCTCAGCGGCATCCCCCCGCCCTCTTCGATCGCCTTCGGCGATCTCCGATCAGGAAATCCCGTTCAAAGAACGGGATTTCCTGGAGGGCTTCCCCCGTCGCCATGGCGACAGGCGGGATGACGTCACCGACGTCACTGACGTCGGGACGTCATTGGGAGTCCCGGGCCACCCCTCGGCGCTGCCTGGCACTGATTGGCCAGGCAGCGCACGGGGTCTGGGGGGGGGGGCGCGCGCCGCACCGGATAGCGGCGATCGGGCGCGCGGCAGCAGCGATCGGGGTGCTGGCGCAGCTAGCAAAGTGCTAACTGCGTCATGCAAAAAAAAAATTAAACAAATCGGCCCAGTAGGGCCTGAGCGGCACCCTCTGGCGGCTTACCCCGAACTACGTTCGGGGTTACCGCCAAGAAGGTTAAGGTACAGGTAAGTATTTCTGGTTAATTTAGAACATTAAAGGACTTTTCTCGTTGTTGTGTTTTTATTTCATTTAACCCTTTATGGAAATGGGTAAGGGGTACTTTGCACCCCTATACTCATTTCTCCTGGGAGGGGGGCAGGCATCTGGGGTCCCCTTCTTAAAGGGGACTCCCAGATGCCACCATGAACCCCCCCAGGGAGTCGTCACCCCCACCTCCTCCTGGGGCACCGGAGGTGGGGAAGAGCCCCTTGTCCATGGATTGGACAAGGGCTCCGGGGGGGAGGGGAAGGCTTGGCCACCATGAACCCCAGATGCCACCATGAACCCCCGCCCCAGGGAGTCATCGCCCCCACCTCCTCCTGGGGCACCAGAGGTGGGGAAGAGCCCCTTGTCCATGGATTGGACAAGGGCTCTGGGGGGGAGGGGAAGGCTTGGCCGCCCCTCCCCCCCGAAGCCCCCCCCCCATACCATGGACCATGCGGGCTGGTATAGCTCAGGGTGCGAAGCCCCAGTCGGCCTGGGGCTCCACATTCTGGCTATCCCAGCCTGCATGGGAGACAAGGGGTTACAGAGGCTCGGGAGGGGGGACCCCACGTCATTTTTTTCAAAAAAATTCCCACACTCTGATCATAACCCAAAAATTTAAATTAAAAAAAAATTTCAATTTTTTTTTTAAATATTCTTTCCCAGTATCTTTTTAACATATCCTGCAAATTTGGTGTTGCTAGGATTTGAGGGGACTTTGCTATTAACTGCTAAAGTCGGCAGGAATTGTTTCCGCCGCGGAAATGTCAGTACGCGATTTAAATAGATACATTTTCCTCTTTGAAGATTTAAAATCGATTTTCTCAAAAACTATAATGTCTTTTTGAACAATTTTTTTTGCCGTGTTCCCACTATTCTTCTTAACGTTCCCTACACATTTGGTGTTTCTGGCATTTAAAGGGGCTTTGCTATTAACCGCTAAAGTCGGCCGGCATTTAATTTTCCCACGGTCAGAAGAAGAATATTCAAAATCGATTTTCTCAAAAACGATAAGGTCTTTTTGAAAAAAAAATTTCCTCTTGTTTACAATTTTCTTCTTAACATTTCCTGCAAATTTGGTGTTTTTAGTTTTTAAGGGGGCTTTGCTATTAAACATTAAACCTGGCGGGCAGATATTTTCCAAACGGCAGCAAAGCAGGGGTTAAAACAATAAATATCGTTCAGGCAGGACAAAAAAAAAAAGTTTTAAAACGATAAATTTCGTTCAAAAGGTCGGCGCCGTTTTTAACCTTTTAAAACGATAAATATCGTTTGATAATGTAAGTGAATGGGGCTCCATTTTTATCTAACGGTGCTGGGCGCCATTTTTCACTGACCCGGTGGAAGTTCATGTGGCCATTTTACTGTCCTTCTCAAGGTCCCTTTAATTACTGTTCAGTCTCTTTGTGAAAAGCTGTGTATGAGTCCACAGCACTGACCTACTACTTTGATATGACTACTGTGAACTCAATTCTCTTAAGGGGCCCATACACCTAATGATTTTCCCGCCGATATACAGCAGATTTGATAACTGTGATCGAATCTACTGTGAAATCATTGCGCAAATGCTGACAGAACGATCGATTTCCATCCAAAATCAATCGTTCCCGTCGATTCCCATCGATCCGTCTGTGCGGGAGATTTTGCTCGATCGCCGGCGGGTCGGTAGTGCGTCGACAGCGGCGTTCGAATGCCCGACAACCGACACTAGCTGCAATACATTAGCTGTTTCGCCGGCGCGTGTCCCCGCTCTCTCCGCTGTCTTCTTCTCCACGCTTGGTTCCGAGTCCGGCTGGCTTCACTGAACTTCCTGCCTCAGCAGGAAGTTTAAACAGTAGAGAGCCCTCTACTGTTCCCCAGACAGGAAGTTCAGTGAAGCCACCCGGACTCAGAGCCCAGCACAGAGAAGAAGACAGTGGAGACCGGCGGACTCGCGCCGGCGGAGCAGGTAATGTATAGCTTGCGGGGGGGACCCAGCTTCAGCTTCACAGATGGTGAAGATTCACAATCTGTTTGCAGTAAAGGCAGCCATACGATCCCTCTCTGATCAGATTCGATCAGAGAGGGCTCTATCTGTTGGTCGATCTGATGGCAAATCGACCAGTGTATGGCTAACTTTAGAGGAACCTAAGGTGAAGAAGATAAAATAGGTGTGTGTGAGCTGTGTGTGAGTTCACAGCACTGACTCACTACCTTGATATGATGATCTAATGTGAACTCAGTTTACTTAGAGCAGAGGAACCTAAGGCAAAGAAGGTAAAATAGGTGCCGGAGGTGCCCTGGTATTGTGATGCATTACATCAGAAAATAAGAAAGTATTGTAACTAGGCAATTAGACCTGCTTCAAAAATGGGTACTAGAAGCAAAGCAGTGACCATCTTGTGCCCACTGTCTGCCCACGTGAACCCAGGAACACCAGCAGGCATGTCCACATCTGCCTGCATGTGTGGCAATAGGCGCGGCTCTGCACCTGGCACTGGCGCAGCCCATGGACTTTTATCATATAGGATGGTATGTTCATAATGGTACATTAGCGGTGTGTTTTAGTTGAATCCATTAGCATAACATAGTGAATGCTGTGCGGTGCCACATAATTGTTAAAAGGTGCAGGGAAGTATACTTTGTATGTACTGTATGCATTGCACTGTACCTATAAAACGCAACACAACTTTTTGTTTAGCGATGGTGCTTTTGCAGGATTTGCAAGGCAACATTGCACTGTTCACATAGCCTGTTGTGTGCATTGCATGTATGATGTTTGTTACACAAACTGTATAGTGTGCGTTATGTTACTTGTATATTGCCTGGTAAAATTTGCATGTACTGTCAATGTTTCTGTCCAATACTGAACATACCGCACTACCTCTCATTATAGTGGGAAATAAACAGCACACAAGCTGGGGCTGCCTCCATCACTGATGCCAGGTCACCTACAGACTTTCTGGACCACCACAGCTAGTCCATTTTCCTGATTACCTATGTTCTCCTCCCCGCAGCACCCTGGAAAAATGTAGGTGCTAAGTGGGAAGTGGATTATTGGGAACAATAATTGGAAGGGGTTAAGTAGGGTGAAATAATTTATGAGATAAGTTGAAATAACCTTATTAAGTGATTGTACGTGTCTCACATGAAGCAGCTGCACATGTCTCGCATGAAGATGTTGTATATGTCCAACATGAAGCAACTGTATATGTCAAACATGAAGCAACTGTATATGTCAAATATGAAGTGGCTGCACATGCCTCACATGAAGCGACTGTACTTATCTCACGTGAAGAGGTTGTATATGTCCAACATGAAGTGGCTGCACATGCCTCACATAAAGTGGCTGTACTTATCTCACATGAAGAGGTTGTATATGTCCAACATGAAGCAAATGTATATGTCCAACATGAAGTGGCTGCACATGCCTCACATGAAGCGACTGTACTTATCTCACGTGAAGAGGTTGTATATGTCCAACATGAAGCAAATGTAGATATCAGATATGATAAGTGATAACTTTATTTTACCGATTGTACATACAATTCATAAATACAATTGAGATGATAGCATTATTTATTTATGTAATTAATTCTTTTATTTATAAAGTACCAAAATATTACGCAGCGCTGGACAATATTTTAGGTTGCAGACAATATTTAGGGGTGACATAGAACAATATAACAATACAGGAATACAAGAAAAACCAGCACAGTATGAGTACAAGGTAATGCTTAGTCAGCCACTGGAGGGGAGCATGGAGATTAGGCAAGTTGAGTTCACTCAAATGCATAGAATGGGTTCGCAGTAATGGAGGTGCATGATCAGGTAGGACACAAAAGGAGGAGGACCTGCCCAAAGGCTTACAATTTAGAGGATGTATGGGTACACCTATCAATCTTAAATGTTTACTGTACTCACAGTGGATTTGTCTCCAAAAGTGTCTAGTGGATGAGACCTGTATGGCAACTGTGACACAGTACAATCAGTGCTGGGCGTAATGGAAAAAGCTACGCTTACGGATCATTACGCGTAATTTTACGCTATTACGCATTACGGAATTACGCTTACGGCGTAGACATTCAATTTCGGTACATGTCTGTAATTACGCATAGCCCTTACGCAATTACGCGTAAGAATACCGTAATTCAGGTTGTTACGTTATAGGCTTACACGTAAAATCCTACTACCAATTCATGCGTAAGGTCATGCTGCCAAGCGGAAAAGTTGACGCATGGATCAATGTTAGGTAGCCACCGACTTTAAGGGTTAATAGCAAAGCCCCCTTAAGTGCTAAGAGCCTCAAATTTGGAGAATATATTAAGGAGATCAGAAGGAATAAGAGGAAAAACATTTTTTTCAAAAAGACCTTATAGTTTTTGAGAAAATCGATGTTAAAGTTTCAAAGGAAAAATATATACATTTAAAAACCCGCTGACTTTAACGGTTAATAGCAAAGCCTGCTTAAAATTTAGGTACACCAAATAGACAGGGTATATTAAGGGGATCAGTGGGAATACAAGGAAAATTTTTTTTTTCAAAAAGACCTTATAGTTTTTGAGAAAATCGATTTTTAAGTTTCAAGGGCAAAAATGTCTTTTAAATGCGGAAAATGTCAGGTTTTTTTGTACAGGTAACAATAGTGTTTTATTTTCATAGATTCCCCCAAGTGGGAAGAGTTTTACTTACTTTGTTCTGAGTGTGGGAAATATTAAAAAAAAGACGTGGGGTCCCCCCTCCCAGACCTCTTTAACCCCTTGTCCCCCATGCAGACTGGGATAGCCAGAATGCGGAGCACCGGCTGCGTGGGGCTCCGCACCCTGACTATACCAGCCCGCATGGTCCATGGATTGGGGGGTCTCGGAAGGGGTGGGGCAGCCAAGCTTTCCCCTCCCCCTCCGAGCCCTTGTCCAATCCAAGGACAAGGGGCTCTTCTCCACCTCCGGTGGGCGGTGGAGGTGGAGGCCGCGATTTCCTGGGGGGGGGGGGTTCATGGTGGCATCTGGGAGTCCCCTTTAAAAAGGGGTCCCCCAGATGCCCACCCCCCTCCCAGGAGAAATAAGTATAGAGGTACTTGTACCCCTTACCCATTTCCTTTAAGAGTTAAAAGTAAATAAACACACAAACACATAGAAAAAGTATTTTAATTGAACAAAAAACATAACCACGAAAAAAGTCCTTTAATATTCTTAATTAACCATTAATACTTACCTGTCCCTTTAAAAGCCAGTTCCCACGCAATATCCTCGGAAATATACTAATCAGTTACAATGTAACAAAGTTGTTACAATGTAACAACTTTGTTACTTTGTAACTCCACCGCACCCGACGTCACTCGCCGCTCACCCACCGGCCGCCGCATACACTCCAAGTCCCCGCCGGCTCCCGCCGTCCACTCCGCCCACACCTGTCACCCATATACATGCTGGCACCCATGGGTGCCAGCATGTATATAGGTGACATGTGGGAGAGGCGGGGAGGGCAGCGGAGCCGGCGGGGACTTAGTGTCCTGAACCCGACAGAGCTCTGAGCTATATAGCTCAGAGCTCTCTAAAGCATCTTTGTATTTGGGCTCCAAGGAGCCCCATTGGTCCTTAGCAGACCAATGGGGTTCCTTTAAATCAGAAGGAACCCCATTGGTCTGCTAAGGACCAATGGGGCTCCTTGGAGCCCAAATACAAAGATGCTTTAGAGAGCTCTGAGCTATATAGCTCAGAGCTCTGTCGGGTTCAGGACGCTAAGTCCCCGCCGGCTCCGCTGCCCTCCCCGCCTCTCCCACATGTCACCTATATACATGCTGGCACCCATGGGTGCCAGCATGTATATGGGTGACAGGTGTGGGCGGATTGGACGGCGGGAGCCGGCGGGGACTTAGAGTGTATGCGGCGGCCGGCGGGTGAGCGGCGAGTGACGTCGGGTGCGGTGGAGTTACAAAGTAACAAAGTTGTTACATTGTAACAACTTTGTTACATTGTAACTGATTAGTATATTTCCGAGGATATTGCGTGGGAACTGACTTTTAAAGGGACAGGTAAGTATTAATGGTTAATTAAGAATATTAAAGGACTTTTTTCGTGGTTATGTTTTTTTGTTCAATTAAAATACTTTTTCTATGTGTTTGTGTGTTTATTTACTTTTAACTCTTAAAGGAAATGGGTAAGGGGTACAAGTACCTCTATACTCATTTCTCCTGGGAGGGGGGGTGGGCATCTGGGGGACCCCTTTTTAAAGGGGACTCCCAGATGCCACCATGAACCCCCCCAGGAAATCGCGGCCTCCACCTCCACCGCCCATCGGAGGTGGAGAAGAGCCCCTTGTCCTTGGATTGGACAAGGGCTCGGAGGGGGAGGGGAAAGCTTGGCTGCCCCACCCCTTCCGAGACCCCCCAATCCATGGACCATGCGGGCTGGTATAGTCAGGGTGCGGAGCCCCACGCGGCCGGTGCTCCGCATTCTGGCTATCCCAGTCTGCATGGGGGACAAGGGGTTAAAGAGGTCTGGGAGGGGGGACCCCACGTCGTTTTTTTTTAATATTTCCCACACTCAGAACGAAGTAAGTAAAACTCTTCCCACTTGGGGGAATCTATGAAAATAAAACACTATTGTTACCTGTGCAAAAAAAACTGACATTTTCCTCATTTAAAAGACATTTTTGCCCTTGAAACTTAAAAATCATTTTCTCAAAAACTATAAGGTCTTCTTGAAAAATTTTTTTTCCTCTTATTCCCACTGATCCCCTTAATATACCCTGTGAATTTGGTGTTCCTAAATTTTAAGCAGGCTTTGCTACTAACCGTTAAAGTCGGCGGGTTTTTAAATGTATATATTTTTCCTTTGAAACTTTAACATCGATTTTCTCAAAAACTATAAGGTCTTTTTGAAAAAAATGTTTTTCCTCTTATTCCTTCTGATCTCCTTAATATATTCTCCAAATTTGAGGCTCTTAGCACTTAAGGGGGCTATTAACCCTTAAAGTCGGCGGCTTTTTTATATTATACGGGAGCGTAATATTACGCGATTACGGCAGACTGTGTAATTTCAATGGGAGTTTACTGTCTTACGCGTAATTTGTTACGCATATTAACGTAACCTACGGTCTACGCGTAATTAATTACGCGTAATACCGTAACCTTACACGTAACGCTTACGGTGCATTTGTAGTGAATTACGATGCGTAATTACGCTAATGCGTAATTTCGGCCCAGCACTGTGTACAATTCAATTGTCGAGTGTTTGTCACACAGATGTGTGACAGGGATGTGTACTGTCTAAATATTTTGGCATTTAAAGGTGTGTCTTCCTTCTTTAGAAAGAAGAGTCGTATGCTAGCTAGTGGTATTTACACAGAAATTACTTAAGGAGAATAGAATTATTGCAGTTTGCCCCCAAAAGAGTCTTACAGAGACTTTTCCCCCTGAAGCACAAGGCAAGTTAAAAGTTGTTATGGGTATGATGCAGAATATAAAATGAAGCAGAGAGGTAATTTTCCTGCAGCATCACGCTACTGCTGACACTGCTGTGCTTGGGTTTATTCTGATGTGTTGTGGACTCAGATCCCACAAGGAAACTTTGTAAAAATCATTCAGTTTGTTAGGAAAAAAATGCAGCATAAACAACGCAGAAACACATTTGTTCTAGATCTGGTGAAGGAGAGAGCAGAAGAAAAGAGCAGAGGTTCAGCGTCTCCACACAACCACGCTCTCTCAAGTCATGTTCCCTACTGTTTACTCAGACAGAGAAACTGCTTTCCTTTGAAATTCAAATGTTACTTTAGACCTGATCTTTGTCAGCTTCAAGGAAATTTAACTTTGTCTCTTTGCAGCTAATTGACAGAAAAAAGTCATTATCTTCAAGAACGGCATTAACATTCCTCTCCACAACCTACCTTGTATAATATACTCAGCTCATTCTTAATCTGGACCTGCTCTGACAATAGACCCATGATTCCTGGTTTAAACCCGACAGAAATTAATTCAGAACTGTGAGCTAGCTGCACAAGTGGGGCTGGCTGCTTCTTGCTGGAATGATAAACAGAATCATTTATTTTTAAAATAACAAATTAATAGAGGGAATTGGGAGTACCACGTGTTACTGATTTGTAAATGGCCTTATTTCAGGATTTTAACTTCAAATTTAAAATGAAACTCCAGTCACAGTAATGGGACAGTACTGGTCTCACTCTGGACACGATAAAATCCTATAGCTAAATTTTATTTTACTTAGTGTTCAATTCATTAGACCCAGCAGCTCTAGTTTAAAATGTACTTGAGATAAAGAAACCAAAAAAATACATACCTGGGACTTCCTTCAGCCCCATTCAGGCTGACGGGTCCCTCACCGTCCTCCCAGGCTGCCTGGATTCTCCACTAGGCAGCCTGGTAATTCATCCAATCAAAAAGGAGCTTGCACATCCAAGGTGAATCTTTATTAGTTCCAAATAAAACATATAGCCACAATTTGGAGCCACGTAGGGCCCTTTGTCAAGGCACAATTTGCTCAAGGGCAAAAATCTGTCTGCCACTGTAAATAAGCTCCTGTAAGATTAATGGGGGAAGACTCCTCTAGACACTCGTGCACAGCGATGTGTAGTCAGCGGGTGGCAGCAAGGTAACACATTTTGATTTAAAGTGTACCAGAGCTCAAGCTATAAGAAAAACGAATACTTACCCGCTGTTTCCTCCTGCAGCATAAGCACGCGTGAGTCCTTTGCGTCCTCCCAGGTTCTGCCGCTATCAGCCCCGGTAATAGGCTCAGTCGGGATCAGTCTGGGTCTTCTGCGCTACTGCGCATGCACAGTAGACCTGGACTGATGAGGCTGAGCCAATTACCGGTGCTGATTGCGTCAGAACAGCAGACCGTGGAGGACGGTAAGGGACTCACTCGTGTTTATGCTGCAGGAGGAAGCAGTGGGTAAGTATTGGTTCTTCTTATAGCTAGAGCTTTGGTTTTCTTTAAAGTAAACCAGAGATGGGAGCAACAAGCTCTATTTTATTTACCTGGGGTTTCTTCCAGCCTCTGGTAGCCTTACAGTTCCCTCAGTTTCCTCCCAGACTGCTCTGTTTTGCTGCTGTCCTCCTCAGAAATATTGGCAGTAGCGGGCTACTGCCCATGTGCTCCCTGTTTGCACGACTCCTTGATTTTGCTCCTGCTGCCAGGAATTTGATTGAGGAGGCGACGAGGCTGCGGCTGTGCATGTGCAGTAGCCCAAATATGGTCCAATCAGGGAGCTTTCAGAGAGCAACAACGGCAAATGGAGGGGGCTGAGAGGAAACCAAGGGACCTGTAAGGCTATGGAGGCTGGAAGAAGCCCGGGTAAGTAAAATAGAACTTCTTCCTTGAATCTTATGCTGGGAATACACCATGAGATATTTTGGCAGATAGATGGTCCGATCTTATTTTCAATTGTTTTTCAGATTGATTTCTCATAGAAATGAATGGAAACTGAAATGAAAATCGATAGGAAAATCGATCGAACAGTAAATCTGCTGAAAAATCTCATTGTGTATTCCCAGCATTAGGCACACTAAATAACTATTGCTAACTCTGTTAAAACTTGATTTTTTTTGTGTTGTAGTAAAAGTGCTTTTATCTTACAAGAGATAATGTTCATGTGGTTCCTTAAAACTTGTATTGATTGACCCCTTCCATCTGAATTGGTAATCATAGCAACTGCCTGGGGAAAAAAATCACCTGTATCAAAACAAACCTTAACATTTTCTAAACCATGTATGACTTGTCTTATGGTATGACATTTTCTACACCACTCCTAGTGCTAGTCAGTGATCCCCTTATTTCTGGTCGAGTGGACATGGCAAACTGTTTTAGGCACTTTACTAATTACTTGCTAATCAGTATGACATTACACCTAGCAGGACTTCGATATTGAATGCACTTTCTATTATATGTGGCCTATAGCCTCTGATGAAGAGGTGACATTCCCATGTTGAATTGTATTAATAAGTGCAGTGTTCCAATAAAGTACCTTATTGACATTTACTTTTTAGATCAATAATTAAATAATACAGGCAAGAGAAGTCCTTTCTTATAACACATTTTACAATGTAGTAAACCAGGATCATCATAAAGCCAATGACTTTTGTGACTGAGGGACATCACCATCAACAGTAGACCATGATTTCTTAAAGGAGAAGTCCATTAAAGGACAACTGAACTGAGAAGAATATGGAGGGTGCCATATTTATTTCCTTTTAAACAATACTAACTTGCCTAGCAGACCTTCCTGTCTATTTGGCTGCAGTTATGTCTGAATAAAAGGCAGAAGATAAGCAGGACAGCCAGGAAAAAGGTATTGCTTAAAAGGTAATAGATATGGCAGTTTCTAAATCCCTCTCGCTTCAGTTGTCCCTTAAATATCATTGGATCAGTAATAAGAGAAAATGCCAATATTCTTGTCCTGACACTGAGTGTGGGGCTGTCCAGCCTGAGGAAGGCCAATAGGCCTCAAACAGCGGACTGTTACAGGTAGCAGCCCTGCACAGTTTGTTACCTTTTAATGGATACTTAAAGAGACACTGAAGCGAGAATAAATCTCGCTTCAGTGCTTATATTCAGCAGGGGCATGTGTGCCCCTGCTAAAACGCTGCTATCCCGCGGCTGAACGGGGGTCCGTTTGCAACTTATATCTTTTTAAAAAATGTCTTCATAAGTTGAAGAAGTTTTAAATGTAATATCTCACAAAACTGGACAACTCACTTATTTGAATAAGACTGGAGATAGTCAGACACATTTGCGTTGCAGCTGCAAATAATAAAAATAAGTGGCCTTCTCTCTGCTTATCATTGTAAATAAAGTAGGGGTTATAAATAGATAACAGTTTAAAAGGACATTACACTTATTCCATTAAAGACAATGATTTAAAAGGCAGAAATTCTTTTTAACCAATTTTCAGAACATTTTTTATGCAAGGGAATATAGTAGTCAAAAATTAGCTGCAAAAACTGATACATCATGGCATATTTTTGAAATACAGATAGACAGGGCTGGATTTACCATAAAGCACTGTAGCCACAAGCCTACAAGCACCTGATGATGGAAAGGCAACTCACTCACCTCCCCAAGTGCCTTCCTCCTGTCTTATCTATGCGTCCTGAGCTGAGTGTAAATGAAAGGTTACTCACCCGGCTCTCAACATTTAACTGACCAGATCTCCCTTCAGCTGGGGGCACCTCTAGCTACTTAATACTTGGGGAATTTCTAGCTACTTAATATTGAGCATAGCTCTGCCTACCTAATAATAAGGGGCACATGTAGCTACCTATGATAAGAAAGGGAAGTAAGGGAGAAGTGACAGCTAGGCCAGCCAGCACACTTGCGGTGTGGTTCTGTAGGTTTATGGAGGGCGAATTATAAGGTGCCAGGACATCCGTGCCTATAGCGTAGTATGGATACAGAGGCGCCAAAAGGATAAAAGAATCTAAAAAGTTTAAAACATGAGGAGGCAGTGGTGGACTTAACGCCTCCAAACAGATACAAAAATTGCCAATGTATTTGGCAAATACAATAAGTTTATTTACATGCACCGGGGGACAATGCAACGCGTTTCGTAGGTTTGATCCCACCTCCTCACGCAATAACAATGGAGCTATAGCATATGTGGTCAGTAGAAGAGCCAGGCACCTCTGTCTGTGCCTATAGGCTTCTGTGATGTAAATCCGGGCCCGCCAATAGACATGATAGTTTGATCAAACAGAAGACATTAGCCAACCATCAACTGCACAAACAATATTTTGTTATCAGAATGAGAGTTCTTTCTTCACAGAAATCTCAATCCTTCAGGATGGACTTTAATGGGCAAGTATTGTGTATTAAATTCCATCAATATCACTGCATTTGAATGTTTGTTTCCTTTTTTAGCTCTGCAGTGTCTATGATATTGTCTTTTTTTCCTAATAAAGTAGAGTTTTTATTATTTTCTTCCAAATAGGTAGGGAGTAAAAAATGACTCCCTTTACCAATTTACCTAGTAAGGGGTTAGACATATGGGGGTACCCTTAATATTAAAAGGGGCTACCACATTCCACCATAAACCCACAGAACCTACTATCACCTAATATGTGGGGTATTTACTGCCACCTCTGATACACAAACAAGAGCTTTGTGTGAGAAGGGGAGGCTTTTCCACCTCTCTCTCACAGAGTCCCACCATACCATGGACCATGTGGGCTGGTATGGCTCAGGGTATGAAGATCCACACAGTCCAGGCTCCATATTCTGGTTATGTTAGCCTACATGAGTGACAAGGGCTTAAATGACACCTAAACTGAGAGGGATTAAGAGGTGGCCATATTTAAAGTGGATCTGGGATAAACTTTTACTCATTGCATAATTGTGTTCCTTGCATATAGTTTATAGGGCATTCTTCAAGCCAAATACTTGTTTTGTTTTGTTTTAATACTCTAATTCCCTATAAACTAAACAAGTCACGCCCACAGCTCCTTTTGTGCCTTGGCACTGTAGCAAGGGCTTATGGGAGTTCAGTCTTGGGCAGGAGGAGAAGGAGGTTACTAGCCATTGATTTCAGAGGCAGAGGGGAGGAGGGAGGAGATGAAGGGACTGAATTTACACACAGGCAAGCTGATAGCATCTCCAGCCCTCAGCCTGTGACAATGTGAGATAAGATATATAGGCAAGTTACTTGTTATAGTTAGTTTTTCATCTTGGATCCACTTTAATTCCTTTTAAACCATACAAATTACCCAGCATTTCCAGCCAATTAGAAACTTACTGTAACGTTTGCGGAATCGTTTTCATGGTCAGCGCACGTGATGCGCACTGACACAACGAAAACCTTCCACAAGCGTATAATTAAGTGAACCCAGGCAAGGTGCGATGCACCAGCAGAGGGCAATTCCCACCAGCAGATGGCGCTGTGGAGTGCAGACGAGCACAGCCTCTGCACAGCCACAAATGCCAGATGGGAATTGTACAGATCTAAGACAGTGCGGGGCTGAACAGCTCTTAAAGAGAAGAGCACAGAGATAGGCTAAATGTGTGTTCCCCAATCTAGTCGCCACTAGGGATGCTCGGAAAATTCCACGGAATTGTAAATTCTGTGATTTCGGCCGGAATTAGGTTAATTCCGATTCCGGTAGTCGAAACGGAATTCCTATACCTCTCAAACGGAATTCTGCGGAAATTTAAAAATTCCGCCGGAATTTTCCAAAAAATCTCTCTCTCTCTCTCTCTCTCTCTCTCTCTCTCTCTCTCTCTCTCGAACCCAGGACTCAGTGTGTAGTAGGTATCTGTCTTAACCTCTAGACCATGACCCACACTACATGCTAAAGCTGGCCTAGCATAAACCATACTACCATTATGATCAATTCGATAGAAAAAGTAGCATGATTAAGGATTTGTACTTTTTGAAAAGCATGCTTATATACCATAGCTGGGATTTGAACCCAGGACTCAGTGTGTAGTAGGTATCTGTCTTAACCTCTAGACCATGACCAGGGGAGGACTGGGACCTTTTGGCCTGGGGGGAAAACACAACCTAGAGGCCCTTTCACGGCAGCCCTGGCCCACATACATACATGCTTACATTCTTGTAAGCAAGAGAGAGTGCTTAGCCAGGGCCATTTTTGATCTACTTGGTGCCCCAGGCAAGAAATTCCCGTGTCAGCCCCTAGCCTTATCTAAAGGCTGATTCACGCACTTAATTGTTTGCGCCAAGTGGGTGGTTGTCCGTATTAATCAAGAATCTAGCATTAATATACAGTAGGTGTTCCCTGATGAAAGCCAAGGTCGCTTTATTGGTTCAGAATGCTGAATCTTTAGGAGACAAAGACCAAAGTTCACTGTTACCCCTTACCGCATCCACAAAAACTGCATTGTCGTCCCTCCACCTCCCTCCAAAAAGACACTAGGCAACCAGCATTAGGGCAGTGAAATGTGGCCGTAGGACTTCAATCCTGGTGGGCAACACAAACTGCATTCAACTTGTGCATTTGTCCCCATCTTTAACCAGACTTGCCTCCAGCCCGCTAAATAGCACCATATGGCTTGCAGTAACAGTTATGCAAAGACTTAAGGTGCCCATACGTCACACGATGTATTGGCACATCGACCAAGACACAGACCTCTCTCTATGATGGGATCTGTTGCCTGCCCATACACCACAAGCTGCCAATGTTGTTCCAGCAACTGCCCATGCAACTACTAGTTGTACAGAGGGCAATGCAGTCTACACACACAATCAACGGAACACTTTTTCTTGACTTGCTGTGCTTAGGGGGAGTAAGTTTAAAAGCAAAACCAGATATGAGACAAATGTAAAAAAAATATGAATACCTGCATATCCCCCCTCCCCCGCCATGCAGTATACTTATACGCACATACAAACACTATATGCTACAATATTACAATTCAATATTAGATATACCTGTACATTGCATGCAACTTTTTATATTTATCAAAATATAAAAAAAACAGCTCAGTATTGGAGAGTAGGTGAGGCAAGACAGAAAAGTCCTGGAGGTTACATTAGGGTCAGGATGACTGATATTGGATTGAAAAGATAGATATTGGTGAGATGGTGGCATAGCAGTAACACTCCTGTATTGTAGTGCAGAGCTTGAATCTTGGCCAGGACATATTCTGAATCAAGTCTGAATGTTCTCCCACGTTTGTGGAAGTATCATGTTGGCAATTTAAATAGTTAACTTGTTTGCCCCCCAGAAAGACTAAACACCTTAGATTGTAGTAGGATTAGATTGTGAGCTCCTCTGAGGACAGTCCGTGACATGACTATGTACTCTGTAAAGTGCTGCAAAAGGTGTCAGTGCTATATAAATACATAATAATAATATGGCAGGACATTAGACTATGACTATGGTAGGATTAGACTGTGAGCTCCTCTGAGGACAGTCAGTGACATGAGTAGGTACTCTGTAATGTGCTGCAGCAGATGTCAGTGCTATATAAATACATAATAATAATATAGCAGGACATTAGACTATGACTATGGTAGGATTAGATTGTGAGTTTCTCTGAGGACAGTCAGTGACATGACTATGTACTCTGTAAAGTGCTGCAGAAGAGTGCTATATGAATACATACTGTAATAGTAATATGGTAGGACATTAGACTATGATTATGGTAGGATTAGAGTGTGAGCTCCTCTGAGGACAGTCAGTGACATAGCTATGTACTCTGTACAGTGCTGAAGAAGAAGTCAGTGCTATATAAATACATAATAATAATATGGTAGGACATTAGACTATGACTATGGTATGGATTCAGGGCTGGATTTAGGCCTAGGCCACCTAGGCCATGGCCTAGGGCACCACAGGAGCAAGGGCACCAAAGCAGCAAACTAAACTGGTGCAGTATTTGCAAGACTGCAAATGCTGCAATGCAGGGAGATCAAGTGAGCGCCTAATCTCCCTGCTGCCAGCCACCTGTACAGCAGCCACCTTGCACTCTGTGCACGTTGGCGTTGTGGCGTGTGGCTACGGACTTGGGCAGCATTGGAGACGGAGGGGAAGAGGAAGCTTCTGCACTGGAGACGAGCAGAGAAGTGAGTGACGCTGCTGGCTGCTGGTGTGGAGGCAAGCTGTACTGAAAGGGGGGAGTGGGAAAGGGAGGTATTAAGGGAGTCAACTGGCTACCTAAACTGGAGGGGGAGGGGAAGGGGTCATCAGGCTACCTATACTAGAGGGAAAGAGGGGACGGGTCATCTGGCTACCTATACTGGAGGGGGTCCTAAGGCTATTTATACTAGAGGGAAGGATGGAGGGGTCATCTGGCTACCTATACTAGAGGGAAGGGGGAGGGGTCATCTTGCTATCTATACTGGAGGGAAGGGGACATCTTGCTACCTATACTAGAGGGAAGGGGAGGAGGGGTCATCTCGTTACCTATACTGAAGGGGGGCGGCTGGTGAAATTGGCCTTGGGCGGTAAAGAGTACAAATCCGGCCCTGTATGGATTAGACTGTGAGCTTCTCTGAGGACAGTCAGTGACATGACTTTGTACTCTGTAATGTACTGCAGAAGATGTCAGTGCTTTATAACTACATAATAATAATATGGTAGGACATTAGACTAGGACTATGGTAGGATTAGAGTGTGAGCTCCTCTGAGGACAGTCAGTGACTTGAGAGCTGAAGCTCTGACCTGACACGATCACAACTGATCCCCCAACCACCACCACTACAGTTTTATTTATTTATGCTTCGTTACATTACTTACAGCAAACATTTCCCCACTGACAGACTACTACCCCAAGGGCCATGACATTTGTGACAGGAGATCACATCGGCAGGCTGCAGCTGTGGTCTTTTGTCTTATGTGTTACCAGCCATTAGAGTGGTCTCCTTTAGGAGGGGTAATACATTTTAACTAACAGCAAAGTACATTAAAGGGGGCACTAGAGATGTGACAAAGGGACACTGAGTACCTCCTAACACTGAGGGAAAACTGACAGTAACAAACAATTGGGGACTGCCTGACACAGTGTGTACACAGGCACAATTACTGACTCCAAAAGGGATTAGGACTCAACCCCTCGGGTGACAATTCATGTCTGACTTCTCTACAGACAAGTTGGTAGCCTGCAGGCTAGCAATATGTTGTGTTGCTATGTGGGGGTTAGGTGTGGAGGGCTGAGAGCCTGGTGGAAGATGGAGCGGGAGGGGTAGATAGGAGAATAGGCTCTGTCTGTAATCTGGATGTCTCAACAATGCATCAAGTACACACGCTAACCTTCTCAGGTAGCTTGCTGATTGTGTTTCCTATAATAGGCAGTCATCCCCCTGAAGCCCCATATACACGCTGGATGAAACTCCACCGAGGGGTCTGAAAACAGCTGCCTCAGCTGAGAATCCTGCGTGTGTATGGCAGTCTCTGACTCCTCTCAGGCAATACACTAGTGATCCAACCTGGTGGATCTCTCTGGCCGAGAGCATTGTTCTCCCCACTTACCTAGCCTGACGCGCAATGTCACTTCCAGCCTCTTGCATTGCAACAAAACAAATCGTTAGCCTACAAACTAATGACAAGTCTGTCAGCGACGGCCCTGCAATGTCGCCTGAGAGATCATGTAGTGTGCATAATGGCTTTAAAGGGTAACTGCAGTGAGAGGTATATGGAGGCTGACATATTAATTTCCTTTTAAGCAAAACCAGTTGTCTGACAGCCCTGCTGATCTATTAGACTGCAATAGTGTCTGAATCAGACCAGAAACAAACATGCAGCTAATCTTGTCAGATCTGACAATGTCAGAAACACCTGGGGCTTGATTCACAAAGCGGTGCTAACCTACTTAGCACGTCTAAAGTCTTAAGACGCGCTAACCAGGGTGCTAAGTAGGTTAGCACCGGATTTCTCAATCAGAGCGTGCGCTAACTTTGCGCACGTAAAGTTTTACGCGCGCAAAGTTTTTACGCGCGCTAAGTCCCATAGGCTTTAATGGGCACTTCGCGCGGTGCGCCCTGTGCTCTGTGCAGTACGCGCGTAAAGTTTTACGCGCATAAAGTTTTGCGCGCGTAAAGTTGTATGCGCGAAAAGCTTGTTTAGACGTGCTAAGGGGGTTTTCACAGGCGTGCTAACAGTTAGCACCGCTTTGTGAATCAAGCCCCTGATCTGCTGCATGCTTGTTCAGGGGCTAGGGCTAAAAGTATTAGAGGCAAAGGATCAGCAGGACAGCCAGGCAACAGGTATTTTTTTTAAAGGAAGCCTCCATATACCTCTCACTACAGTTGTCCTTTAACAGTGACCTAATCAAGCCTGGTACACATGTATGAGTCGCATGGCAGGGATCATCAACCAATCCCACATTGCAATGTTGAGGTTGTACAGATGCATTGCTAACCTGCATGCTAGTGACTTGTTCTGTTACTATTGGAGGGGGCGGTAGGAATAACATCATGCGTCATTGGGGAAAGCAATGCTCTCAGCTGAAGAGGGTCAGGGCTGCTGTACACACACTACATTACCAGCAGAGGTGGAAGTTACAGTAACTTTTACCTCTTCTGAATTTTCATCTAATGTGTGTAATGCTATAGTAGGTACCACGACGCAATTTTCTGACAGTTACTCAGATCGATTATTTCCAACATGTGCAATCTGATTTCCAATAGATTTTCCATTCACTCCTATGGAAAATCAATTGGAAATGAAATTGGACATGTTAGAAATAATCAATCGGACATTAAATCGGTCAGAAAATTGTATCATGTGTACCTAGCATAAGGTGAAGTATACTTCACCTCAGAATCCCCTGGGTGTCAAATAAGAGGATTATGCCTAACTCTGGAGGAGACTGAGGTTCTGCGCATAATCGTTTCAGAAAAACGAGGATCTGAAGTGTGTAGGTCGTTTACTCATTTACAATTCAAAGCACAGCAAATTTGGGATCAGTCCCTGGGGATTACTAGGGCTGATAGCTCTGGTTTTCAAACTGCAGAAGCTGTAAAGTATGTGAGAAACATGTGTAACCTGACCTCCTGACTACACAGATGTTCTCCTATCAGACAGCAGCACAGCTTGTCACCCTGGCTCATCCCAGTGTATTACAAGGAATAGAGGTGACAGTGACTTGTGTCCCTGCACCTTCTGAAAGATGCTGAGACTGGCTGGCCATAAATCAGTAGCAAGCACATGGCGAGTCACCGAGAAGGGAACAGACTCACCAAGTCACGCCTGGGCCGTCCTGCTGGCTGCTTCTCCTGGAGTCCAGTCCCCTGCTCTCTATACACTGGCTCTGCCTGGCATAGCCCTGCAGTAGAAGACTCATCCTCGGCAGGTGCCAGCAGCTGATAATCGGGCACTAGAGGCCAAGAGCAAGTCGGGGCAGCACAGGCACGTTAAGGGGAAGGGGAGGAGCATAAAGGGAGGGTGAAGGAAAGAAATAGTAAAAGGAGTGGTGGGCACTGCAGAGCGGAGCAGCCTGCATACATGCCACACTCACTATCTACTTAGCCTGAGGAGGGGCGGGGAACCAATCAGATACGTAAAAATACTGTACTGGGCAGTGAGCATGTGGTAAAGAATCGAGAGGAGGGGCTAAAATAAGCGGCCGGCGATGCAGAGAGAAGTTTATATTTAGTATTACACTGGCCGGCCCGAATTGTTGTAGGGCAAGCGGCCCGGGGGGAAATTGCCACCCTGTCCCCCGCCCCAGTCCGCCCCTGACCATGACCCACACTACATGCTAAAGCTGGCCTAGCATAAACCATACTACCATTATGATCAATTCAATAGAAAAAGTAGCATGATTAAGGATTTGTACTTTTTGAAAAGCATGCTTATATACCATAGCTGGGATTTGAACCCAGGACTCAGTGTGTAGTAGGGAGAGAGAGAAAGAGATTTTTCCGTCGGAATTCCGCGGAACAGCCCCGGAATACGGTCGGAATGAAACGGTAACGGAATTTCTGTATGACGGAATGCGGAATTGTCCCGGAAACGGAAATGGGCTCTTCCGACCATGCCTGGTCGCCACCCAGCAACGGTGAACACACATTCGCAGAAACAAAGTATGAACGCGATCGCGAGAGAGGCGATCGCCAGAAGTGATACAAGACCGATCAGAACAGAACACAAGAGTAGCAAAGGCTGAGAAAACAACGAAAACAACAAACGCTAACTAAACGTGAACACCGCACTCATTCACAACAGCGAACGCGTTTACAGCGCGATCTCCGCACGTTAAGCACAACAGAGACAAGCACGCCTAACTAACCACTGACAGACAAACATGAAACAGAGGACGCGAGCGCTTGCTTAACGGTTACCTCACCGAGCCTACAGCAAGCGTTCGTATCAGACAAGACAGACAAACGGAAAACAGGAATACGAGAGAAAAGATCCACTGCTCTTTCCATCAGAGCGAGTGCGATCCGAGCTCAGGAACAAGAAAGCAGATCAGAAGGATCCACAGCCGCTACCGCTAGGGGCTAGTGCGATCCAAGCACGACAGACAGATGAGATAGCAGGGAGCAACCGCTGTTCCAGCTATACTCCAAGAACAAAGATCAGAAGGATCCACAGCCGCTACTGCTAGAGGCTAGTGCGATCCAAACAAGACAGACAGATTAACAGAAGGGGCTACCAGTAGCGACCACTGCTCTGGTTAGCACCCCAGACAGACAGAACGATTTCCTGACAACCACCGTTAGTGACAGGACAATCGCAACAGAGAGGCAATACAGACAAAACAGATAGCAAGCTAACTGCACTAGGGAAGCTGCCTAGTGCAGTCCCAAGAATTACTCTGAGATAACTTTAACAAGAAATAGCATGGCTGACACTCAAGGAGATGTTTCAACAAACCCTGAAAGGATGACCAGCAAAGGACTCTGGGAAACATAGCTTCTTATACTGCCAGCCTACAAAGGAGACAGCTAGATGATTTGCATAACCAATGTATGCAAATTCCTCAGCAGCAGAGCAGATCAGAAACTTGCAAAGGAAAGACAGGTCTCTCTTCCAGAGACCTGCAGCCCACAGACTAGAGGAATGGTCAAACAGCTGTCTGCCTGTGCAGGCATCTGAGCGGATCATTACACTTACAAACACAAACATACTTACATGGGCAAATTGATCGCATGCTTCTCCATGATTTCCCCTACAGCTGAAATTATATATGAGAGATTGATTTTTTCCTATATCCAGTCCCATCTCCACATTTCCCAAAATATTTTGTTGCATTTTCAGAGTTATCACTATCTTCTTGAGGAGCATAGATACAAATGTTTTACTGGCCCATTACAAAATCAATATTTAACACATTTCAATGAGGAACTGGTAACACCTGTGGCTGCTATGCAGGAAGATAATGAAGCTAAATTATCATGCCTTCTCAAACTTCTGTAGATATTTGGATAATTCCCTTTTATGGTAAACATAGACGGGTTGTGTTGTAGTTTCATGTCTCTGCAGCAGAAGGATAAATCTACTTAGCCATTGTTATGCCACATTTGCATGCATATCCACTATTCCTTCTTAGTATAAAGCTCTGACACTGCTGGAACATGAGCTGTTTAATTCTGATTGTCCCCACAGACCAAAACAGCCATCCCTCCATTATCTGTCTGTTTGGCTACATAATGACTTATCCAGGCAACAATAACATTTGGCAAATAAGTAGAATAAAATCAATGTTTATTTAATCCGGGCACCAGCGGCTGATTACTATTAGAGTAATTCAGCATGCTGCGGTTCCAGTTAATAATGTAGAATGGCATTTATCTCAGTGGTGGGATTGGCCTTAAGTTTGAGTTTGGAGGGCTAGAGTGCACTATTATGATTTTGCAATTTGGCCTATTTCAGGTTATAAAAGTTATAGCTTTGCCTGTCTGTTAATTTGGTACAGATCAAGCACAAAGTGATAACAGCATGAGGAGAAATTAATGTGTCACTTCTGAGACTTTGATTAACATCTCATTTTTATGTATTTATTTTTAATAACCTCCATCTGTGACTTGGTCTGTTATCAGTTCTGCACCCCTACATTTCCAAGTGGAGTACACAGATTCTGCACTTTTTGTTCAGTATTAATTATCCCATTAAAGATGATAAACACCAGTGCCTCAGCTACACTATGGCATTATGTGATTAGGAAATTTAGGACTTGGATCCCAGTTCAGGGTACAATTACTTGTTGGATTTCAGTACTTTGGAGACCCTTTTGTTGGGACACTATTTCCACACTGCAAAATACACTGGCCCTGATTTGCTGAGGCTACAAAGCTTGATGCTTTAAAAAGTTCTCAGTTTCATATTGGAACTAAATGAGGAAGGATTGCTAAAAGGCTTATTGTCATGCACCTGTAGTGACGTGCAGCACTTGCATTGCAAAAAGAGGCATGCCTGGCCAATCTCTAAAGACCTGTTCAAGCATACCTGAAAAAAAAATAAAAAGAAAGAACAAATTGGAAACTTACCTGGAAGTCTCTGGATAGTCCAGAGGCTATAACAGTGGACTGAAAGAGGTTCTTGGACCTCTTGACAAGATTAGGCCAGGAGTAAGTTTGGGAGCAATAGACAGTGAAAATGTATCCAAATAGGTAGGAGAAAAATCCATAAATGTGCTAGAGATGGCATCTTGAGATTGTAGATTTTTTTTAGAAGAACAGAATTTTAGTCTACATCAGAGCCTGGAAAAAAAATCAAAGTCAATACAACTGGACAAAAGGCCTCTGGATTATACAGTCAGAAGATCAATGGCAACTTTGGTGAAGGTTCTCACAGTGGAACAGTGGGTATGGGAACCAGATTGAAGGAGATTAAACCAATAATTAGTAGAAAGATAGATTTCTAAATAAATGTGTCATTCAAGCAGATCAAAAGCAAGGTGAAGAGGAGATATAGCACAGTAGCTACAAAGAACAATGGGGTCTAGAGAACAATATTTCGATTAGGAATCTTATGATTCATTATTATTTGAATGAAAAAAGAATAATGTTAGTAGAAAGGGACAGGAACACAGATATTAGAGTGAGGATGAGAGGAGGGCTAGGTATAAGATGGGAAAGTCATGGATCACAGCTAGTGTTGGGTGAACAGTGTTCGCCACTGTTCGGGTTCTGCAGAACATCACCCTGTTCGGGTGATGTCCGAGTTCGGCCGAACACCTGACGGTGCTCGGCCAAACCGTTCGGCCACGTGGCCGAACTAAGAGCGCATGGCCGAACGTTCCCCGAACGTTCGGCTAGCGCTGTGATTGGCCGAACGGGTCACGTGGTTCGGGCCCGAACGCGCTCTGATTGGCCGAACGGTCACGTGGTTCGGGTAAATAAATACCCGAACCACGTCATATCTCCGCCATTTGTCTGTGGGTTTAGCTTTGGGTAGGCAGGCAGGCAGGGTAGTTCGCTCTCCAGCCACGCTAGCCAGGGTCCCCCCCAGTCATTGTGTGTCGCTGCTGGGAACAGTAGTACACCGCTCGCTCAGCCACACTATATATAGCATTGTTTACTGCCACTGTGTACCTCGCTCAGCCACGCTATATATAGCATTGTGTTTTCTGACACTCTGTGTACACAGCTTAGCCTGGCTATATAGCATTGTGTGTACTGCCACTGTGCACCTCGCTCAGCCACGCTATATATAGCATTGTGTTTTCTGACACTCTGTGTACACGGCTTAGCCTGACTATATAGCATTGTGTGTACTGCCACTGTGTACCTCGCTCAGCCACGCTATATATAGCATTGTGTTTACTGCCACTCTGTGTACACGGCTCAGCCAGACTATATAGCATTGTGTGTACTGCCACTGTGCACCTCGCTCAGCCGCGCTATATATAGCATTGTGTTTTCTGACACTCTGTGTACACGGCTTAGCCTGACTATATAGCATTGTGTGTACTGCCACTGTGCACCTCGCTCAGCCACGCTATATATAGCATTGTGTTTACTGCCACTCTGTGTACACCGCTCAGCCAGACTATATACCATTGTTTACTGACACTCTGTGTACACCGCTCAGCCAGACTATATAGCATTGTGTGTACTGCCACTGTGTACCTCGCTCAGCCACGCTATATATAGCATTGTTTACTGACACTCTGTGTACACGGCTCAGCCAGACTATATAGCATTGTGTGTACTGCCACTCTGTGTACACGGCTCAGCCAGACTATATAGCATTGTGTGTACTGCCACTCTGTGTACACCGCTCAGCCAGACTATATAGCATTGTGTGTACTGCCACTCTGTGTACACGGCTCAGCCAGACTATATAGCATTGTGTGTACTGCCACTCTGTGTACACCGCTCAGCCAGACTATATAGCATTGCGTACTCTGCCAGTCAGTGTGTATATTGCTGGGATCAGTAATACTCCACTCACCGCCAACCACTATATGAGCTCACCATGAGTTCCTCAGAGACCTCCGCTGTGAGCAGCACTCCCAACAACAGCAACAGCCAACGCCCCACGCAAGCTATAACATCCACCCCAGCAGCCAGTGGTCAGCAGCAGCCCTCTCCGGAGGAGAATGTTGTGTCCATCGGTCCGTCGCCAGAACGATTAATGAGGGCTGCCATTGAGGAGATGATGGGGCCTGATGTGGAGGAGGAGGTCTGGCTCAGGCCAGCATCCCAAGTTAATGTTGAGGACGATGAGGGGTCTGTGTCTGGGGATGTTGGGGTGGCAGAGGTGGTGGGTGGGTCAGACTCAGGAGAAGAGTTGTATGATGAGGATGATGATCGGGACCATCTGTATGTGCCTCAGAGTCCGACCCCGGAAAACATGTTGTATCGTGTGTTTAGGTACTAAAATCTGCGTTCCCACTTCCCAGTACTGCCCGCAGTGCCCGAGTCCACGGATCCATATAATTTTTTGGGCAGCACTATCAAACTGTGGTACTATGAGTGAGTTGCCATGGTCCTTCTGTGCTGCCTGTCACACTCACCGTCTGTCTGCAGATGGATTGTTCAACACAGCTACGCCATCTGACATGTAGTCCTGGACCTTGACCATCTTCTCCAGGCGATTGGTGTTGGAGGACGTGGAACTGCCCGATTGCTGTTCTGTGGGCTGCTGCATGGGTGTCAGAAAATGTTCCCACTCCAAGGACACTGCCAATACCATTCCCTTTTCGGCACTAGCAGCAGCTTGTGTTCTTTGCTGCCCTCCTGGTCCTCCTGGGTTTGCTGAAGTCAGTCTGTCGGCGTACAACTGGCTAGAGAAGGAGGAGGATGTCAATCTCCTCTCTAAAGTCTCCATCCTCAAGGGCCTGCTGGAATTGTTCCATTTTTGACCTGTCTGACACTTTCTTCAATCAGTTTTTTAACATTGTGTTTGTATAAACTGGGTATAAACCCAGTAATTGGTGTTGTCCAGATTCCAGAATAATGAATAATAATGAATAGTGAATAATGCGCGGGCCGCGTTCAATGCAGTCTAGCATGAATTGAGCCATGTGTGCCAGAGAGTCCTGCCAGACTCCTCTGTCTTCATGTTCTTGTAAGCGTTGTGATTGTTGTGATGCACCATATTCGTCACCAGCATCACTTTCTTCCTCTTCTGCTGTCCTTTCCCGCTAAATTGTGGAAGTCCAACGTGCACCGCTCTGTCCCTCGGCAGTGGGGGCATCCAATTCCTGCTCCAACTCCAGCTGTTCCTCGTCCTGTTCTTTGTCATAGCTGGGACCAGCGTTTCCTGAGGCAGGTTGCCTGATGTTGGTATCATCACGCTGATCGTTTTCATCTTCAGAATCCCCCACTTGCATCATGCCAGCGGTTTCCATCTTCAACATTGATTTCTTCAGTAAACACAGCAGTGGTATTGTAATGCTGACTGTAGAGTTGTCACTGCTCAGTCACGCAACGTGGATTGCTCAAAATTTTGGAGGACTTGGCAGAGATCCAACATGGTGGCCCAATCAGATCCACAGAAGCTTGGTAGCTACTAGCTGCTGGAATGCGCCTCGGCACTGCGCAAAAGCGTGCTAGCATGTGCAGCGTAGAATTCCAGCGCGTAGGCAGGGACATCACCCAGCGAGCGATGGTGCGCTAGATTGAAGCGCTCCTGCATCTCTTGGTGAGTCCTTCAGAAGCGGTACTGGACTTTTAACAATGTTTTTTTTTTTTTCCTTCAACAGAAGATCTGCCACGTTGGAGTGAGGAGGACGCCGCCGACCCCGACACCAAGCTGAACCCCGGCGAACTCCAAGCAGAGGATCTTCGTGGACCCTCAAGGCTTTGAGCAAGCTGAGGAGGATCAGCAGTCCCGACGAGACCTCTCCTCATATGCGACTGAGTGCAGTGGAGCTCCCCAGAACAACCTCTCAGTTGTCACTTTGTCACTGGTCACTTTGTCACTTTGTCACTTTGTCATTTTGTCACTTTGTCAGTTGTCACTTTGTCACTGGTCACTTTGTCACTTGTCACTTTGTCATTTTGTCACTTGTCACTTCTCACTTTGTCACTTTGTCATTTTGTCACTTGTCACTTTGTCACTTGTCACTTCTCACTTTGTCACTTCTCACTTTGTCATTTTGTCACTTTGTCATTTTGTCACTTTGTCACTTTGTCACTGGTCACTTTGTCACTTGTCACTTGGTCACTTGTCCAGATGATCTCGGTACACCTCCTGAGATTCAAATTCCTGCACACATTGCTCTGGGATTTGGGTGTGATGAATGATGCATCTAACTGGCCACCGGAGGCAATTAAGGCCTTCAAAACATTGAAAGCAGCTTTCTGTTCCGCCCCCATTTTGCGTCATGTTGAGTTGTTGACGTCATGTTCATCCTCAGCCTCGCCTTGCATTTCAGTGCGAGGTGCATTTTCCACAGAAAAAGGTTGTGAATCCGGGCACAACATTTGTGGCTGTTCCATTGACCTTTCACAGGTAGAAGATTGTGGGGGTGGGAATAGCTCCTCCGAATAGCCCATTGTGTCCTGAAAACTACTCATTGCATTGCTTTGCGCACACATTTTTTTGTCCTCATGCAAGGCCTGAGTTGCACCTGAAAGCGTGGCCTTCTCCTCCTGCGCCTCCTCCTGTTCCATCACGTCTGCTGCTGCTGGGTTAGCGTTGACGCCCGGTCCCTGTTTATTGAACCTCTTATCTTTATTACATTTATGACTGCATGGCGGTAAAAAGCATGCTATCCGCACGCTTCTTGTCCTCATGCAAGGCCTGGGTTGTTGTGTCTCAAAAAGCATGGCCTTCTCCTCCTGCGCCTGCTCCTGTTCCATCACGTGTGCTGCTGCTGCTGGGTTAGCGTTACCGGTCCCTTTTCCTGGAACCTCTTCTCTGTATTACATTTATGACTGCATGGCGACAAAAAGCATGTTACCTGTGCAAAGAAACATGACATTTTCCACATTTAAAAGACAGTTTTTCCTTTGAAACTTTACAATCAATTTTCTCAAAAACTATAAGCTCTTTTTCAAATATTTTTTTTCCTCTTGTACCCACTCCCAAGGTGCACATACCCTGCTAATTTGGGGTATGTAGCATGTAAGGAAGCTTTACAAAGCACGAAAGTTCGGGTCCCCATTGACTTCCATTATGTTCGGAGTTCGTCGCGAACACCCGAACATCGCGGCGATGTTCGGCGAACGTTCGCGAACCCGAACATCTAGGTGTTCGCCCAACACTAATCACAGCACTTCGTAGTAAGGTTTCAGCCAAACAAATGTTGTCCTCATCTCCTTTAATCAGCCTCTGGCTGTTTGTGTCTGCCTCTCAGTCTCCACTATTGGTCTGTATGTTAAACTAGAGCTTGACATTTGCCCAACTGAGCACCGAGTGCTGGCCTACTCAGATAATTATAGTGAGTGTAGGCATCAATAGTTCAGTAGAAATATTATTTTTATATGTATATGTTTTTTTTCTCCTCGCAATGAAGTCGTAGACTCGTAGACATAAACTGATTCTCTTTCTTCATTAAAGTCATTCCATATCACAAGAGATGCTAAACATTTAAAATAAAAAATTCCATTGTATTATAAACATCAAATTCTGACAACATCAAGAAGAGCAAGGTGAGTCAGACATTGACGTTTACAATACAATCTCTTTTGATCATATTCTGGACCTGGGTTGTTGTTATACGTGGCATTTATATTTTCATTTTGGTGCTGTTATATGCTATTGCATGCTTGAAATTGAGAGTATATTTCTTTAAACCAACAAAAAGAAAAAAAGATCTTGGTATCTGTGGGCAACCCAGATTCCCTTGCAGACAGAACGATTCCCAAATCTCCTCCAATTAGCCGATCAGTAAGAGTCAGATAAATATGCTCATGCTGTCTGTTTACTAGCCTATGTTCTTTCAATCATTGATAAAACCTCTTACTAGAGGTATGTAAGGAGACAGAATTCCCACCCATTCCCATACTTCATTGTTTTTTTGATCCTTCCCCATTCCTAAAGATGAAAAGGCTTATACAGGATGAATGGGGTGAGTAAAGATGAGTGTAGATTGTGGCCCTGCACCCACCTCTGTATCATACACATAACCAAAATACAATGATTTCAGTTAAAACTAAATTTTACTATTTTATTTAAAATTATTGCCCCAATGGGGTATCCTAGGGTGTTCCTAGGGTGGTTTCCTAGGGAAACCATTCTCCAGCAATACCAAACAGAAGATATTCTAGTTACTATTTATTTGAGGTACCTTTAACATAAAATATGGCCAAATATATTACCATCTTTGTGGTGGTGTAATTCACACAGAAAGGAATGATTTATTGTTTGCAATTGGACAATGTTTATATGCCTGTAAGCATCACTTTTCCTTACATCACTAATTCATAGACGTCTGGAAGAACTGCTAGATGGAGAGCCAGAACTGAACCACTAAACCAGGTGCAGGCATAGAGAATCATATTTTACAGCCTCTATGTTCTACATTTAGAAAGTGTTGTCCGGGAATCCTGCTACCCTGGATTGAAGAAGGAGCTGCTAGAGAATTATTGTATGTTCTTCAGAATAGCACAAAAGGCTCTCTTTTGGAGAGCCCGATGCCTGTCTAGAGTTGAGGGGAGAGACCTATTTTGAACTAGGCCACAGCATGCCAAACAAAGACTGTATATCTCCTATGCAGACGTGAACGTGATTTGTCCACTGAGAAATTTTGCTGCTGAGAGTCAATGTCAAGCTTGATTATATTTACTGTCTATGGCACTGAATTAATGCTTTATTTGAAGGTTTGTGTCAGTGACGAGGGTTAACTGCTAATTCCACTCACACAGCAACCCATTGGGGTTTTTGTGTCATCCACAACTTAGGGAAGAAATATTTACTGTTTGCATTTGAATGTCTCTGCTTCTTTGTCTGTAAGTGACATTGGGCCCTGATAGAGATGGCCCGAACGGTTTGCCGGCGAACGGTTCCAGGCGAACTGCGGGTGGTTCGTCTTCGCCGGCGAAGGCAAACTTTCCCGGAAGTTCGATTTGCCTCATAATGCTCTATGAGGGTCAACTTTGACCCTCTACATCACAGTCAGCAGGCACATTGTATCAGGCTACACTCAGCCCTGGAGCCACTCCCCCCTTATATAAGGCAGGCTCTGCCAGCCATGGCAGGCTCTGCCAGCCAAGTGGTGTCATCTCTGGTGAAGAGCGTTGGGTCAAGGGTCCACCTGACTACGGTTGCCTGGTCTGCCAAGCACGGACAGGGCCGCTACATTACGTACACAGCTCATTGGGTCAACCTGGTGACCGATGGCAAGCAGGGAGTACGTGGCTGTGTGGTGGACCAACTTGTAACACCTCCACGGCTTGCAGGCAGGCCTCCTGCCACCTCCTCTCCTTCTCCTCCTGCTACATCCTCTTCGCTGTCATCCTCCTCCTCCTCCTTGGTTGAGTGGCAGTTCAACTCTAGTGGGGCTTAGAGATGGCTCGAACCGTTCGCCGGGCGAATCTCTCTGTAGTAGTACAAGGCCCATACATTCAGAGATGTTCGCCGGCGAATGGTTCGGGAACCGTTCACAACATCTCTAGTGGTGCTGCCATCTCCTCCTCTCCAGCTACACAGCCCCATCTCCCCAGAGCCTACGCTGCATGCCAGGTACGCCGGTGTCACGCCATTTTAGACATGTCTTGCCTCAAAGCGGAGTGTCACACTGGACCAGCTCTACTGGCTGCTCTTAACAAAGAGGTGAAGCAATGGCTGACCCAGCACCAGCTGGAGATTGGCAATGTGGTGTGTGACAATGGCAGCAATCTCCTTTCCGCTTTGAATTTTGGAAAGCTGACACATGTACCCTGCATAGCAAATGTGCTGAATCTGGTCGTTCAAAGATTTGTGTCAAAATACCCAGGCTTAGAGGACATCCTGAAGCAGGCCAGGAAGTTGTGTGGGCATTTCAGGCGGTCTTACATGGCCATGGCACGCTTTGCGGACATTCAGCGGAGAAACAACTTGCCAGTGAGACGCTTGATATGCGATAGCCCGACTCGCTGGTATTCGACCCTGCTCATGTTCTCTCGCCTGCTAGACTGGGAGAAAGCCGCCACCCAGTACCTGTACAATTACAGTAAAAGGACACAATCTGGGAAGATGGGGATGTTGTGGCCCAACAACTGGACACTGATGCGAAATGCATGCAGGATCATGCGGCCGTTCGAGGAGGTGACCAACCTGGTGAGTCACGCTGAATGCACCATCAGCGACTTGATTCCCTACGCTTACTTCCTGGAGCGTGCCGTGCGTAGAGTGGTGGATAAAGCTGTGGAGGAGCCTGAAGAAGAACAGTTATGGCAGGAGGAGTCATGGGAGCAATTTTCATCCGTACCAGATGTTTCCTCAACACCTGCGGCAGCACAGAGGGGGGAAGAGAAGGAAGAAGAGGAGTCGTGTGGGGAAGAAGAGGAGTCAGACTCGAATGATGAGAAAGGTGTTTCTGTGGAGGAGGAAGAGGCAGAAGAACAACCGCAGCAGCCGTCACAGGGGGCTTGTGCTGCTCCACGTTCCCGTGGTATTGTTCGTGGCTGGGGGAGGAAGAGGACTTATGTGACATCACTCAGGAAGAGCAAGAGGAGATGGATAGTACGTCTGGATCCGACTTTGTGCAGATGGCCTCTTTCATGTTGTCCAGCCTGTTGAGGGACCCCGTATAAAAAAACTCAAGGGGAATGACCTGTACTGGGTGGCCATGCTACTAGACCCTCATTACAGGCACAAAGTGGTAGACCTGTTACCAACTCAACAGAAGGCGGAAAGGATGCAGCACTTGCAGAACAAACTGGCAAGTAGGCTTTACAATGCATTTAAGGGTGATGTCACATCACAACGCAAAGGTACCACTGCCAGTAATCCTCCTCCTATGTCCACGCAGGCAAGGACAGGATGCTCCAGCGATGTCATGGTGATGTTGGACATGCGGACATTCTTTAGTCCAATGCCTCACCGTAGCCCTTCCAGATCCACCCTCCACCAACGCCTGGACCGGCAGGTAGCCGACTACCTGGCCTTAACTGTGGATGTAGACACTGCGAGCAGCGACGATGAACCCTTGGACTACTGGGTGCGCAGGCTTGACCTGTGGCCAGAGCTGTCCCAATTTGCCATCCAACTTCTCTCTTGCCCTGCCGCAAGCGTCCTGTCAGAAAGAACCTTCAGTGCAGCTGGAGGCATTGTCACTGAGAAGAGAAGTCGCCTAAGTCACGACAGTGTTCAGTACCTCACCTTTATCAAAACGAATGAGGCTTGGATCCCGGTTCACCTCCCCATTGAAGTCTATTGCAGTTTGCAAAAGTTTGCAAGTTTGCGAACGTTTGCAGAGATTCGCGAACCCGGTTCACGAACCTAAAATCGGAGGTTTGGGCCATCTCTAATGGGCGATCCACCACACCCACTTGTCAACAATTATTCAATTAGAGAGAACTGTTCTCCTTCAAGGAAAAAGCTTGGACACAATCTTGCATTACAAAATCGTAATGAAAAACTTTATTGGCACAATACAAAATACTTTTTTTTCCATTCATGTAGGTGGTCCTCCTCATGAGCGTCAAAAAAGAAACCTTCATGAAACATAAATTACATAGTCTGGCGTGATACAGTGCAGATAGCATGATAAAAACAATGGGCTTAATTATTGAGTTTAGATATAGGCAACGACACACGTTCGTTTTGGGCTTTCTCTGAAACCCTTTATCAGGCCACCATATATATACAAAGATAGTTCTACAGGGCCCACGTCAAGCGCCAAAGCTACATGGCTGAAAAGGAAAAGGGCATCTGAGCCAACCAGATGCACAAAACACTATCCCATTGACAGGTAAGGTAAACCATGCGGCTATATCGGGAGTGTGATGCCTTAACCCCCTGGCGGTAATCCCGAAGTTAGCTTGGGCTGAGTTTCAGAAGCGACGAGCAGTAAGCCCAAGCTCAGTTTGGACTGGCTTCTACCACCATGCGCACAGTGGTGTGTGTGTGTGTATGTTGTGATTTCACCTGTCCCTTGTCACCTGACTGCCATGGCAGATAAGCTCATTTGAAAGCACAGGATGTTAACAATATAATCATTTGGTTCCCAACTGCTTCTGAGCTAACTGCTTCTGCCTTACTGTTACCAATTTTTGCCTGGATTTGACTACTCTCTGCCTGCCACCTGTACAGACCTCTGCCTGGATTTTGACTGTTCTCTGCTGGTCACCTGCACCGACCTCTGCTTGGGTTTTGACTACTCCCCTGCCTGCTGCCTGCACCAATCTCTGCCTAGATTTTGACTACTCTCTTCCAGCCACCTGCACTGTCCTCTACCTGTATTTTGACTACTCTCTGCCTGCCGCCGACTCATACTGATAGCAAAAGGAATAAAGTCCAAAAGGAATCACTCTTCTACTGCCCCAATTGTGATGTCACCCTCTGTGCCATTCCCTGTTTCAAAATATACCACACGCAGGAGGTGTATTAGGTATATACTGTATGTACATGCTGTATAATAATCTGCTGACTTATTTCTACAGTTTTGCTAGTTTTTTCAGTTAATTGATAAGTTTAATTGTTTCAACGATTTTGTGTTCCAGTCTTTTATTTATGTGCAGAATGTCTACCAGGCCGATATATTTTGGTGACTTAAGCCTTAAGAATTGGAGTCCTAAAATTCTTGAAAAAAAATGTACCACTTTTAGACTCATAATTCCAGATAGAAATGCACCACCAGGGAGGTTAATCTGGCTAGATAGTGCACTGGTTAAGGGCTCTGCCTGAGACCTGAGTTTGAATCTCAGCTCTTCCTGTTCTGTAAGCCAGCACCTATTCACTAAGGAGTCCTGGGCTAGACTCCCTAACACTGCTACTGCCTATAGAGTGCACCCTACTGATTTTCCGCGTTCCCAGCCGCTATATCACCCTCTATGCTGCTATAGCGTATAACATATACGCTATAGCAGCATAGAGGGTGATTTAGCGTGTGGGAACGCGGAAAATCAGCCGCGTTCCCAGCCTGTCGGCGGCTGTCGCCGAACCCGGGAGTAGCCGCCGGCGGGGACAGGACGATCGGAGCGGGGCTGCGAGGGCACCATCCAGCTTCGGGGGGCTGAGGGATGCCCCGGGTGAGTAAAAATAATTTTTTATATTTGACTTAAGTTTTCCTTTAACCTCAAATCCTTTACTGCTGCAATCAATGCAAAAGAGGCATGACCATTTTCAGGGGGCTAAGTCCTGGCAGCCCATATCTGTAAGAGGAAGACAAATAATTCACTTGTCCATAAAATATTAAACTTGTTTAATTGTTAAACTGTTGCTAGTGTTATACTTAGGTTTTAGAACGGAGGCTCTGTCCAATAATGCCATGTACTTTTATTATTTACTCTACCCACTTTTAGATACAGGAATGTTACCTCCAGTATGTAAAGTACAAGCTGATAATTTGTGCTTATATTGATAGCAACAAGCCATATTGTTTGCTGATCCTTATTTGAAACACATTTGTTAAAACCATTACCATTGCCCCTACAGGTGTAAATTGGCTTTCTGCTCTTATTATAATTCTGCTACGCAAGTGCTGATGACATCTGCAGGCATGGAGGTGCAGCTGGTGAAGATTCATGTTTGTATAGTAAGCAAAATCAGTCATGCAGGTGTATTTTAATATTAATTTTGTTTACCATTTAAGTTATTTTAGGCACAACTAAATTTAAGAACACTAATATGTTGAGTTATTATGAGTACTTCATACTGTTGCCAGTGTAATTTTTGGGGTGGTAAGGGATATAGAACTTACAGGATAGTTTGGGCTTGTTGTTGTTCAGTTGCTATTCAGTCGGGTCTTGGCAACCCCATGGGCCACAGCATGCCAGGCAACTCTATCCTCTACTGCCTCTCAAAGCTTGTCCAAGCTCATGTTTGTTGCATCCATGATACTATCTAGCCATCTCATTCTCTGCCATCCTCCTTTTGCCCTCAGTCTTTCCCAGTATCAGGCTCTTCTCCAATGAGGCCTGCCTTCTCATTGTGTGTCCAAAACATGTCACTGTCAGCTTCATCCTCCGCATTGCTTCCTCCAATAAAAAGGTGAGGATTAATTTCTTTAGGGATTGACTCAGAGGCGTAACTAGAAATCCCCGGACCCCCCTGCACAAAAAAATATTACTCAGCTCAGGGCCTTTTGGGGGGGGGGGGGGAAGTAGCATGAAGCTCTTACTGATCGGAGACCTCCTGCCCGATGGAGTTATGTGTCCAGCCTGCCGCCGCCCACCCGCTGCCACAAATGATTGCAGGAGGGGGAGCCCGAGGTGAGGGAGGGGGGAATGTCCCCCTCCCCGCTGATCTGCCACACTCTCCTCTTATGTTGCGACCCCTGCTGCCTCCCCAAAAGGCCCCAAGCGGGCTCTAGGGTGGCCCCGGGCCCCCCATGGGGGCAAGGGTCGCATCTCCTATTGTTACAGTCCAATGGACTCTCAAAACTCTTCTCCAGCACCATCCATTCAAAGTCATTGATTCTTCAACGCTCAGCCTTCCTTATAGTACAACCCTCACAACCATACATTACTACAGGAAAAAAAACATGGCTTTGACTATACAAACCTTTGCTGACAAGATGACATCTTTGTTTTTTATTACACTGTCCACATTTCTCACTGCTTTCCTTTCAAGGAGTCAACATCTTTTAATTTCATAGCTCCATTCTTCATTTGCAGTGATCTTTGAGCCCAAGAACACTGTTTCTATTGCTTCCCCCTCCATATGCAAGGAGCAAATTGCCATGATGCAATGATATATATATATATATATATATATATATATATATATATATATATATATATATATATATATATATATATATATATATATATATATATATATATATATATATTTAAATATTGAGCCTCAGGCCAACTTCTCCACTCTCCTCTTTCACCCTCATCAAGAGGTTTCTTAAAGGGAACCTTAACTGAGAGGATAAGGAAGTTTCCTTTTAAACAATACCAGTTGCTTGGTAGTCCCGCTGATCCCTTTGGCTGCAGTAGTGGTTGAATCACACACCTGATCAGAGCACCTGATCTGCATGCTTGTTGAGGGGCTGTGGCTAAAAGTATTAGAGACACAGATCAGCAGGAGAGCCAGGCAACTGGTATTATTTTAAAAGGAAAAATCCATATCCTTCTGAGTTTAGGTTTCCTTTAATTCTTCTTCACTATTGGGCTATAAGATGTTAAAGAGGAACTGTAGTGAAAAAAATGCAATGAATAAAATTGCTATTTTTTTTTACAATATTTATTTATATATTGTTCATTTAGCGTTTGCCCGTAATAAAATCCTCTCACCAATTTACATTCTAAAATTTTTCACAGGTGATAACTAAAAGTTTGGAAACCAATACAAAATATACCTGGTTTCCCAGTATGCTTGGGAGGGGGGAGGTGAAATTCAGCATAACCAGCCTAGTCCATCATTGGGAGAGCAGGGCTTCATTCAATATAAAGCAATACATAGAGCTACGAAGTGTTTCTTATGCTGAAACCAGAAAACTACTGTAAAAGTGGGTATTCTGAATACTTTTCAGCATTCTACTATAGTTAAGGTGCTCAAAACAGGCTTTTGGAAAAAAAAATGTTTATCTGGTGGAAAATGGATTAAAAACTCTGAGTACAGATTATTATGATTTTTTTTATAGTGGGGCTTTATCAGAAACATATACTTGCTCTGGAGATGTATATATAAACTCGTACCAGTCTAGTGTTACAAGCCACTTTACCACTCTGAACAGAACAAGTTAATCCCACATGTTTAAAGACCATAAATAAGCTAGTTAATCAGCCAAAGAAACACATATCAAGTTCCCTATAAATCAGCTGCGTTATAACCAAGCAAATTGCTAATCCCCATCTCCTGTTTTATGTCCAGCAGGTTGAAAATAAGCTGCTTCACTGGTGCATGTTACATTGTATATAATCTCTGATTAAGAGCAGAGGGCAAGTACCAGAAGGAAGAGCCATCAGAAGGAGGATGCACAACATGTGTCCTCTGAGTGTTATTTAGGATTAGAATATAAGCTTTCTCTTCTGTTCTGCTGCTCGGGATGTGAAGACTTGAGTCACAAGTGCCAGAATTGCAAGTATGGGCGTTCAACAATTACTATACTAGGATGTAAGCATAATGTTGTTTTAAAGTGGACCTGAACTCAGAACTTTCTCTCTGCTCTAAAAGAACAACATAATAACCTTTAAAGAAAAACTTTTTTTTTTATTACAGCTGTTACAAAATCCTGCAATAAAACTGCTGTTTATCTACTTCCTGCTTTCATGGAAGCAGACATATTGTTAACATCCTGTGCTTTCCAATTAGCCTCTCAGCCATGGCAGTCAGCTGACACATCTGCGGGATCCTCCGGAACAGGAAGTCGCCTCTGAGCATGCGCAGGCTTCCTGGCTTCTTCCCCCTTCCTCTGCCATGCATCATTATGTGGTTCACGAACAGAGAGGAGGAAGAAGCCAGGAAGCCTGCGCATGCGCAGAGACAACGCGCGCGCTTCCTGTTCCGGAGGACAGTGCAACTTTGGTTCATAACTTAGTTATAGGATGGTGGTGGAGGATCGACCATGACCTCCCTTTGTTCACTCCCTGCTATACATATGTTTTGCAGGTACTGACTTTCTAGGGATATACCTACCTATGTTCGCTTCTACATTTGGTGGTCTCGTAATCCACCTTTTAACCTATCTGAATAAAGTTATAACTTTTAAGTACTGAGTACAATAGGGCATGTCCAATTGGACAACGCTTTGCATATTGTTATTCCCTGTACTTCTTTTATGGCTTGTTAACAAATGGTCAACATTTTTTTATAAACAAACGAATATCACAGCTGATAATAAACTAGACTTGCCTGTAATTTCAGGGATACTGCTAAGTTTCTATGTTCTTTCAAATTCTTTTGAGAGCACTTTAATTGAGGAAAGAAGACAATCAGGGTGGAATGCTTTTTTTTCCCTTAATAACATCCTATTAAATAGCTTCACTAATTAAGAGACGGGGAACACATTTGTATTCATTTTTTGTGATTTTAGGGATAGGAATTTTCACAAAAAAATGTATTTATAATATGGGCAGGTAATTTTGTTTGGTCTGCACCTCGTCATAATTGTTTTTAGCAATCTTAATTGGTGACATTATACAGTAATGATCCTTTATCATCATATAAAGGACATCATCTAATAAGGGAGAGTTTTTAACTTGGTTTTTGGGTCAGCATTGAATCAAGTTTGTTAGCTTTATCCATAACAGGTCTGCGCTGTAAATCTGAGAACTTACTCAGCTTTCCTATCAAGGGCATCACTGAGTTCAGCTCTTCGTACTTTCATTTCTGAATGGCAGACTCATATCTGTTATCTCTGTGAAACTTTTCCAAAGACTGTATTTTCGTAACAGTTGTTCTTTGCATTACACACACATGCACAGTTTATGTACGGCTCACAGGGATGACGCAGACAGATTCAGAGTTGTTAAAATAATAACGAAGGATCGCCTATAATATTTGTTACCTATAAACTAAATGAGCACAGAGGAATTTATGTATGCTGTACCTAGAGTTGCAGAGGAAAATAGGAAGTATTAAAGAGACACTGAAGCGAAAAAAAAATTATGATACAATGATTGATTTGTATGTGTAGTACAGCTAAGAAATAAAACATTAGGATCAGAGACAAAAGTCTAATTGTTTCCAGTACGGGAAGAGTTAAGAAACTCCAGTTGTTATCTCTATACAAAAAAGCCATTAAGCTCTACGAATTTCAAACACAGGTCAATAGTTCACAAGACTGCTCTGAAAAAATCATTTAGAATGCTGAGTAGTGTATAAACTGCAAATATTAAAGAATGATGCAATGTTATAAAACACACTATATAACTGAAAATAAAAATATGAGAATATTTTCTTTGCTACTAATCTTCTAGTAATTATCCGTACTACTCAACCAATTTATTATATCATGTTTTTTTTCCGCTTCAGTGTCTCTTTAAAGACTGATGTAATGATAGTAGGTAGAGATGTCGCAAACACAGAATTTTCTATTTGCAAACAGCTTCGCAAAGTTTCTGAAAAAATGTGCGAACCGGCTGTTCGCAGTGAGCTCCATACACTTGTATGGCAGGCGAACGACCTCTGACTTTAACAGTTAATAGCAAAGCCCCCTTACATGCTAGAAACACCAGATTTGGAAGCAATTAAAGTCTATGGTTTACATTTATATATGCATCTAACCTATGTATCAAGTTTGGTAGCAATAGCATGTATGGGGGCTTTGCTACTCACCACCAGTCAATAAAAAATCACGTGTAAATAATGGGTACATTCTTACAAATGATTATTCAAAATCAATTGAATTAACAATTTGTAATTACAAATAGGCGTAATTGTGAAAACTTATGTAAAATTTGGCATAATTGTAATTAGCTGATTATGCTCATTACTGGCTGGGTACACTCTTTGAGAAAAGATCCCTGTCTGGTTCGAAAGCATTGAAGACATTTTTATATAATATATAGAACTAGAAGAATAAAGCCTGGAAAATAGTGCTGCTGTAGATCCATTTGAATGTGCAAACATGTGTTTTTCATTTGGTTTCCCCAAGTAACAACCCAGTCTTCCTAAATAATTGAACAACCTCCCTCAATTTCTCAGTATTCCAAATACCTATCCTCTCCTTATTGTGCAGAGACTGCATTGCATAAAATAGCTGAAATATCTGCAACTAAACCCTTTGGTATTGGGCCTGCATGCCAGATATTTTCAAATATAGATAAACTTAGTTTCTGTTTTGTAAGTCTGACCCCACCATGGCATAATGCTTTGATGGCAAATACTGCAGCTGAAAGCACTCCAAACTTTTCCTGTAGGAAACGTAAGAAACTCTCATGTATCAGGCTTGGGACCATCAATCACTCTGAAAAGTCTCCTATTAGCCCTTCAAAGAAGAAGAAGAAGAAATACCTAGAGGAAATTCTGGGTTTGCTATAACATTTCTTGCAGTTTAGAAACCAATCAGAATGTCATTTTACATTTTAGGTTTTTAGGTATTTAACATGGCTTTTCATTGACATGTTACTATGAAGCAGATTTGGTACCCAAATTACTTTGTCGCCTGCTATAGCCAGGCGCCGACAATATCTGCAATATTGTATTAAGTCTAACACGCGCTAAAAGACATAAGTAGTTTTTATTCAATGTTAATGCATTCAACAAAACTTCACCTCACACTTCATCCTATTCATACCACAGCCATACAACCTAATAGAAGGGCCCTTCCAAATATACTTCTTTCTAAATGTGCACAAAAAATTAAAAAGGTAAAAAATCAAAATCACAATAAAAATTGTAAAAAATCCACATATGGGTGAAAAATGCTATTGATTAGACTTGTTGTGTGCAGACCAAAGTAGCGTCTGCCAACCTCAACAGGGTATAGTCTATACACACTCAGAGTTCCAACTTACGGTACCGTAGAGCCTCTGATCACATTAAGCACTACTGCTGGTTTCTCCGGAGCTTCCTGGCAGTCTGATTTACTGCCCCAAAGTCCAGCGTGTTCCCACGATACTGACAGCCCTCAGTCTCTCCGTCCTTCCAGGCGGATTTACCGCCAGAGAGTCCGGTCTCCTTGTAACAACCTGTCCGTGTGTTGCTGGTATCCGGGTGCGGCCTGCGTCACTTCCTGCTGCTAAACACCGAGGTCCGCTCGCCACACTTCCGTCCAGTCAGCTGAGTCCACACAGTTGCTTTGGGTGACGTCACCACTCCGGTCTCTTGGATCTCTATTTAAAAAACGGCCGCTGCGCGCTCCACGGCACGTCTCTCATCCAAGGCCAGTCAACTTGTTACAGATCAAATGGATATGTTAAAACCTCTACGCGTTTCTGCCAATCAGCGTTGGCCTTCTTCAGGAGGGTTTCCTTGACAATCTGAGGCTGCCATCTCTCACATTGCTTTTATGTGTCAAAAGTGGTTACCACCCCTCAGTTTAATGAGGTCAGGGGTCACAATTTCAATAGCGTTTTTGTACTACACAGTAAGCGTTTATCCATGTATTCCTATTTATTCCATATTCCACCAAGTGGATAATACACTCTTGTATCAACATTATTCAGTACCTAAATACATTACTCAAATCACAATCTCCACCCACACGTATACAATCAGACCTCTAGCCCTCCATTTATCCTACTATGGCAAACATCTCATATATTTACAAAATCTAATTTCTCCTGTATTACCTGATAAATAAAAAGGTAAAAAATTCAACTTCATAGACATTACTTAAAAAACGCAAAGAATTCCATTTCGCCGTTGAGTCCCTTAGGAATTAGTGTATCCAGCTGAAAGATCCATTTTGATTCATGTCTTGACATTTTATCTATATAATTACCTCCCCTCTCACTGCGTTCCACTGCTTCAAGACCAAAAAAGATAGTCCCCCCTACACGGCCCCCATGTTGTTCTTTATAGTGCTTGGATAACGGGTGTCCTTCATATTTGTTCTTAATATTATTAAAGTGCTCTCCTACCCTCCTCTGAAGGGACCTCTTAGTTCTCCCCACATATCTTTTCTGACAAGGACATTGTATACAGTAAATGACACCACATGAAGTACATGTCATTGAATCCCTGATTCTATATTTTACAGAATCCATTGCCTCAATCTCTACTATCCTACCTGGATTTCTAGTCCTCTTACAATTGAGGCATATTCCACATCTAGTAAAACCCCCCTTGCCTTTCCTGGCACCGTCCCTCCCCACCTCTTTCCTTTCATTAGCTGCTGTAGCTATAGAGAGTCCTAGGTTGGGTGCCCTCCTGAATATCATCTTTGGAATATCAGGCAATTTTTCACCTAGAAACTTGTCTTCCTTTAATACCTCCCAATGTTTGCGGATAATATTTGATATTTTATTTGATTGGGATGTGTATTGCAAGACAATACTAAAATCATTTTCCTCCCAGCTTGATTCTCGCTTGGGGCCTAATAGGCTGTCTCGGTCTTTTTGTCGAACAGCGACCTTGGATTCCACAACACGTTGTTCCGGGTAACCCTTCTCCAAAAGGCAAGTCACAAGTTGCTCCGCCTCCCGGTCATATTCCTCAACATTTGTACAGTTGCGGCGGAGTCTCGTGAACTGCCCCTTGGGGATGTTATTTAACCAACGTGGAAGGTGACAGCTAGTATATAAAATATAGCTATTCACTGCCACTGGTTTATGAAACGTCCTGGTGTTTAGACAGTTATTCTCCACATATAATTCCAGATCTAAAAAATTCACAGTATCCTTACTACTATCAGCAGTAAATTTAATGTTCCAATCATTTACATTAATTTCCTCAATAAACTTGTGCAATGATGAAATATCAGCCTTCCAAATCAACAGTACGTCATCAATGAAACGGCGCCAGAGGACCAGGTTCGCACCCGGGCCGCAGTCCCCATAAATGCGGCTCTCTTCCCAATGGGACATAAATAAATTTGCATAAGCGGGTGCAAACCTGGTCCCCATCGCCGTCCCACTCATCTGCAGATACCAGATGTTATCATATTGGAAATAATTGTGCTCCAGGACGAATTGTATCGATCTTAATAAAAAATCCCTCTGTGTTGGGTTAATGGTATCATCCCCATCCAAGTAAAATTGCACAGCATCCAAACCTCTTCTGTGATCTATTATGGTATACAATGAGGTCACATCTAGGGTACACATTATCCAGTTCTTATCCCACCGCAAACCTTCCAATGCCCCCAGTATATGTTTAGTATCCTCAATATATGCCTGGGTGCCTTTCACATATTTTTGTAGAAAGGAATCCACATACCTTGATAGATTTGCAGTAAGGGAATCTACCCCAGACACAATGGGCCTACCCGGCGGGTTATCCAGGTCCTTGTGCACCTTTGGCAGGTGATAAAACAATGGCCTACGTGGGAATCCTACATTCAAAAAATCGTACTCTTTCTGGTTCAGAATGCCACAGGCCAGTCCCTCATCCAGTAGGTTTTTTAGTTGTTTTGCAAAATCGACTGTCGGATCATGACCCAAGACGTGGTAGGTCTCTGGGTCATTCAACAACCTGTAGGCCTCAATCTGATACTTATCTGTGTCCTGTATCACAATCCCCCCACCTTTATCCGCTGGGCGTATAGTGATTGCTGGGTCATTGCGTAGTTTTTGCATGGCCTTCCTCTCGGCACATGTTAGATTATCATTACCAAAATTACTCACTTTCATACGTTTAATATCTTTCTCCACCAAATTTTCAAATGCCGTCATTGCATCACTATATTCCGTTTGGGGAAAAAAGGTGGAGGGATTCTTTAATGAAGTATGTATATACTCCGTTGATTCATCATTTCTTAATTGGGGTTTTTTTAGAAAATATTTCTTTAGGCAGAGTTTCCTCATAAATTTCTTTACGCCTACATAGGACTCAAACTTATTTATCCTATTACTTGGGGCAAATTTCAGCCCTTTCGATAGGAGGTTTATTTCTTCCTTCTCTAGTTTACGTTTACTCAAATTAAAAACTCCCTTCTCTCCCTCCTCACTCACTGGACTTGATTCCCTTATTTTCTTTTTACTCCCCGTCCTCCTGCCCCTACATCCCCTTTTGCGTTTACCTGCCGGGGGGTCCGTAAAAAATAATGGCTAATTGAGTTTCGTGGTTCTTCCACTATTACATTGTTTCTGCTCTTTATATTTCTGGTGATATTATTTCCTATTCTATTGTTGACTGGCTGTCGAGGGGTCCTACTCGGAGTTGTTCTAGTGTTGCTCCTCCTTTGGTTCCTGTATACTTCCTTTCCTTTCAGTGGATTACCACTTGGTGTCCTATTCCTAAATAGTAAATTTAGTGAGTAAATTTAGACCACCCATGACCCCGGCTACAACAGAATCACAAAGAACGGTACATAGAGAGAAAAGAATAGTTAAACCTCATTCAAATAAGAAGTGGGAGAACACTAATAAGTCCACACATATGAATCCACATGGATTCAATGTATCCACATCAAATAGATATACAGCCCTGATACGGAGCCCAAAAGGTAATGAAGGGATGGGGAAGGACACCAATAGTAGGAATAGGACACCAAGTGGTAATCCACTGAAAGGAAAGGAAGTATACAGGAACCAAAGGAGGAGCAACACTAGAACAACTCCGAGTAGGACCCCTCGACAGCCAGTCAACAATAGAATAGGAAATAATATCACCAGAAATATAAAGAGCAGAAACAATGTAATAGTGGAAGAACCACGAAACTCAATTAGCCATTATTTTTTACGGACCCCCCGGCAGGTAAACGCAAAAGGGGATGTAGGGGCAGGAGGACGGGGAGTAAAAAGAAAATAAGGGAATCAAGTCCAGTGAGTGAGGAGGGAGAGAAGGGAGTTTTTAATTTGAGTAAACGTAAACTAGAGAAGGAAGAAATAAACCTCCTATCGAAAGGGCTGAAATTTGCCCCAAGTAATAGGATAAATAAGTTTGAGTCCTATGTAGGCGTAAAGAAATTTATGAGGAAACTCTGCCTAAAGAAATATTTTCTAAAAAAACCCCAATTAAGAAATGATGAATCAACGGAGTATATACATACTTCATTAAAGAATCCCTCCACCTTTTTTCCCCAAACGGAATATAGTGATGCAATGACGGCATTTGAAAATTTGGTGGAGAAAGATATTAAACGTATGAAAGTGAGTAATTTTGGTAATGATAATCTAACATGTGCCGAGAGGAAGGCCATGCAAAAACTATGCAATGACCCAGCAATCACTATACGCCCAGCGGATAAAGGTGGGGGGATTGTGATACAGGACACAGATAAGTATCAGATTGAGGCCTACAGGTTGTTGAATGACCCAGAGACCTACCACGTCTTGGGTCATGATCCGACAGTCGATTTTGCAAAACAACTAAAAAACCTACTGGATGAGGGACTGGCCTGTGGCATTCTGAACCAGAAAGAGTACGATTTTTTGAATGTAGGATTCCCACGTAGGCCATTGTTTTATCACCTGCCAAAGGTGCACAAGGACCTGGATAACCCGCCGGGTAGGCCCATTGTGTCTGGGGTAGATTCCCTCACTGCAAATCTATCAAGGTATGTGGATTCCTTTCTACAAAAATATGTGAAAGGCACCCAGGCATATATTGAGGATACTAAACATATACTGGGGGCATTGGAAGGTTTGCGGTGGGATAAGAACTGGATAATGTGTACCCTAGATGTGACCTCATTGTATACCATAATAGATCACAAAAGAGGTTTGGATGCTGTGCAATTTTACTTGGATGGGGATGATACCATTAACCCAACACAGAGGGATTTTTTATTAAGATCGATACAATTCGTCCTGGAGCACAATTATTTCCAATATGATAACATCTGGTATCTGCAGATGAGTGGGACGGCGATGGGGACCAGGTTTGCACCCGCTTATGCAAATTTATTTATGTCCCATTGGGAAGAGAGCCGCATTTATGGGGACTGCGGCCCGGGTGCGAACCTGGTCCTCTGGCGCCGTTTCATTGATGACGTACTGTTGATTTGGAAGGCTGATATTTCATCATTGCACAAGTTTATTGAGGAAATTAATGTAAATGATTGGAACATTAAATTTACTGCTGATAGTAGTAAGGATACTGTGAATTTTTTAGATCTGGAATTATATGTGGAGAATAACTGTCTAAACACCAGGACGTTTCATAAACCAGTGGCAGTGAATAGCTATATTTTATATACTAGCTGTCACCTTCCACGTTGGTTAAATAACATCCCCAAGGGGCAGTTCACGAGACTCCGCCGCAACTGTACAAATGTTGAGGAATATGACCGGGAGGCGGAGCAACTTGTGACTTGCCTTTTGGAGAAGGGTTACCCGGAACAACGTGTTGTGGAATCCAAGGTCGCTGTTCGACAAAAAGACCGAGACAGCCTATTAGGCCCCAAGCGAGAATCAAGCTGGGAGGAAAATGATTTTAGTATTGTCTTGCAATACACATCCCAATCAAATAAAATATCAAATATTATCCGCAAACATTGGGAGGTATTAAAGGAAGACAAGTTTCTAGGTGAAAAATTGCCTGATATTCCAAAGATGATATTCAGGAGGGCACCCAACCTAGGACTCTCTATAGCTACAGCAGCTAATGAAAGGAAAGAGGTGGGGAGGGACGGTGCCAGGAAAGGCAAGGGGGGTTTTACTAGATGTGGAATATGCCTCAATTGTAAGAGGACTAGAAATCCAGGTAGGATAGTAGAGATTGAGGCAATGGATTCTGTAAAATATAGAATCAGGGATTCAATGACATGTACTTCATGTGGTGTCATTTACTGTATTCAATGTCCTTGTCAGAAAAGATATGTGGGGAGAACTAAGAGGTCCCTTCAGAGGAGGGTAGGAGAGCACTTTAATAATATTAAGAACAAATATGAAGGACACCCGTTATCCAAGCACTATAAAGAACAACATGGGGGCCGTGTAGGGGGGACTATCTTTTTTGGTCTTGAAGCAGTGGAACGCAGTGAGAGGGGAGGTAATTATATAGATAAAATGTCAAGACATGAATCAAAATGGATCTTTCAGCTGGATACACTAATTCCTAAGGGACTCAACGGCGAAATGGAATTCTTTGCGTTTTTTAAGTAATGTCTATGAAGTTGAATTTTTTACCTTTTTATTTATCAGGTAATACAGGAGAAATTAGATTTTGTAAATATATGAGATGTTTGCCATAGTAGGATAAATGGAGGGCTAGAGGTCTGATTGTATACGTGTGGGTGGAGATTGTGATTTGAGTAATGTATTTAGGTACTGAATAATGTTGATACAAGAGTGTATTATCCACTTGGTGGAATATGGAATAAATAGGAATACATGGATAAACGCTTACTGTGTAGTACAAAAACGCTATTGAAATTGTGACCCCTGACCTCATTAAACTGAGGGGTGGTAACCACTTTTGACACATAAAAGCAATGTGAGAGATGGCAGCCTCAGATTGTCAAGGAAACCCTCCTGAAGAAGGCCAACGCTGATTGGCAGAAACGCGTAGAGGTTTTAACATATCCATTTGATCTGTAACAAGTTGACTGGCCTTGGATGAGAGACGTGCCGTGGAGCGCGCAGCGGCCGTTTTTTAAATAGAGATCCAAGAGACCGGAGGGGTGACGTCACCCAAAGCAACTGTGTGGACTCAGCTGACTGGACGGAAGTGTGGCGAGCGGACCTCGGTGTTTAGCAGCAGGAAGTGACGCAGGCCGCACCCGGATACCAGCAACACACGGACAGGTTGTTACAAGGAGACCGGACTCTCTGGCGGTAAATCCGCCTGGAAGGACGGAGAGACTGAGGGCTAGAGATGAGCGTAATGACCTAATTACGATTTCGCGAAATTTCGCGTAATTAGTGTAATTACGATTATGGCCGTAAGTACATAATCGTAATGAAGAAGGATTTCGCGAAATTTCGCGTAAGCGTAATTTTCGCGTAATTTTCGCATTACAGTGGGTTCATGCCGTAATTTCGCATTAAACGCTACCGTAATTTCGCGTTAAACCGTAACGCTCCGTATAATATAAAAAAGCCGCCGACTTTAAGGGTTAATAGCAAAGTCCCCTTAAATGCTAAGAGCCTCAAATTTGGAGAATATATTAAGGAGATCAGGAGGAATAAGAGGAAACATTTTTTTTTCAAAAAGACCTTATAGTTTTTGAGAAAATCGATGTTAAAGTTTCAAAGTAAAAATGTATACATTTAAAAACCCGCCGACTTTAACGGTTAATAGCAAAGCCTGCTTAAAGTTTAGGAACACCAAATTCCTAGGGTATATTAAGGGGATCAGTGGGAATAAGAGGAAAAAAAATTTTTTTCAAAAAGACCTTATAGTTTTTGAGAAAATCGATTTTTAAGTTTCAAGGGCGAAAATGTCTTTTAAATTCGGAAAATGTCAGTTTTTTTTGCACAGGTAACAATAGTGTATTATTTTCATAGATTCCCCCAAGTGGGAAGAGTTTTACTTACTTCGTTCTGAGTGTGGGAAATATAAAAAAAAAACGACGTGGGGTCCCCCCTCCCAGACCTCTTTAACCCCTTGTCCCCCATGCAGGCTGGGATAGCCAGAATGCGGAGCACCGGCCGCGTGGGGCTCCGCACCCTGACTATACCAGCCCGCATGGTCCATGGATTGGGGGTTCTCGGAAGGGGAGGGGCAGCCAAGCTTTCCCCTCCCCCTCCGAGCCCTTGTCCAATCCAAGGACAAGGGGCTCTTCTCCACCTCCGATGGGCGGTGGAGGTGGAGGCCGCGATTTCCTGGGGGGGAGGTTCATGGTGGAATCTGGGAGTCCCCTTTAAAAAGGGGTCCCCCAGATGCCCACCCCCCCTCCCAGGAGAAATGAGTATAGAGGTACTTGTACCCCTTACCCATTTCCTTTAAGAGTTAAAAGTAAATAAACACACAGACACTTAGAAAAAGTATTTTAATTGAACAAAAAACATAACCACGAAAAAAGTCCTTTAATATTCTTAATTAACCATTAATACTTACCTGTCCCTTTAAAATCCAGTTCCCACGCAATATCCTCGGAAATATACTAAACAGTTACAATATAACAAAGTTATTACAATGTAACAACTTTGTTACATTGTAACTACGCCGCACCCGACGCCACTCACCGCTCAGCCGCCGCACCCGCACGCACCCGACAGAGCTCTGAGCTATATAGCTCAGAGCTCCCTAAGCATCTTTGTATTTGGGCTCCAAGGAGCCCCATTGGTCCTTAGCAGACCAATGGGGTTCCTTTAAATCAGAAGGAACCCCATTGGTCTGCTAAGGACCAATGGGGCTCCTTGGAGCCCAAATACAAAGATGCTTACAGAGCTCTGAGCTATATAGCTCAGAGCTCTGTCGGGTGCGTGCGGGACGCTAAGTCCCCGCCGGCTCCCGCTGTCCACCCCGCCCACATCTGTCACCCACATGTCACCCACATGTGGGTGACATGTGGGTGACATGTGGGAGAGGCGGGGAAGGCAGCGGGAGCCGGCGGGGACTTAGCGTCCCGCACGCACCCGACAGAGCTCTGAGCTATATAGCTCAGAGCTCTGTAAGCATCTTTGTATTTGGGCTCCAAGGAGCCCCATTGGTCCTTAGCAGACCAATGGGGTTCCTTCTGATTTAAAGGAACCCCATTGGTCTGCTAAGGACCAATGGGGCTCCTTGGAGCCCAAATACAAAGATGCTTAGGGAGCTCTGAGCTATATAGCTCAGAGCTCTGTCGGGTGCGTGCGGGTGCGGCGGCTGAGCGGCGAGTGGCGTCGGGTGCGGCGTAGTTACAATGTAACAAAGTTGTTACATTGTAATAACTTTGTTATATTGTAACTGTTTAGTATATTTCCGAGGATATTGCGTGGGAACTGGCTTTTAAAGGGACAGGTAAGTATTAATGGTTAATTAAGAATATTAAAGGACTTTTTTCGTGGTTATGTTTTTTGTTCAATTAAAATACTTTTTCTAAGTGTCTGTGTGTTTATTTACTTTTAACTCTTAAAGGAAATGGGTAAGGGGTACAAGTACCTCTATACTCATTTCTCCTTGGAGGGGGGGTGGGCATCTGGGGGACCCCTTTTTAAAGGGGACTCCCAGATTCCACCATGAACCTCCCCCCCAGGAAATCGCGGCCTCCACCTCCACCGCCCATCGGAGGTGGAGAAGAGCCCCTTGTCCTTGGATTGGACAAGGGCTCGGAGGGGGAGGGGAAAGCTTGGCTGCCCCTCCCCTTCCGAGACCCCCCAATCCATGGACCATGCGGGCTGGTATAGTCAGGGTGCGGAGCCCCACGCGGCCGGTGCTCCGCATTCTGGCTATCCCAGCCTGCATGGGGGACAAGGGGTTAAAGAGGTCTGGGAGGGGGGACCCCACGTCGTTTTTTTTTTATATTTCCCACACTCAGAACGAAGTAAGTAAAACTCTTCCCACTTGGGGGAATCTATGAAAATAATACACTATTGTTACCTGTGCAAAAAAAACTGACATTTTCCGAATTTAAAAGACATTTTCGCCCTTGAAACTTAAAAATCGATTTTCTCAAAAACTATAAGGTCTTTTTGAAAAAAATTTTTTTCCTCTTATTCCCACTGATCCCCTTAATATACCCTGGGAATTTGGTGTTCCTAAACTTTAAGCAGGCTTTGCTATTAACCGTTAAAGTCGGCGGGTTTTTAAATGTTTACATTTTTCCTTTGAAACTTTAACATCGATTTTCTCAAAAACTATAAGGTCTTTTTGAAAAAAAAAATTTTCCTCTTATTCCTCCTGATCTCCTTAATATATTCTCCAAATTTGAGGCTCTTAGCATTTAAGGGGGCTTTGCTATTAACCCTTAAAGTCGGCGGCTTTTTTAGATTATACGGAGCGTTACGGTTTAATGCGAAATTACGGTAGCGTTTAATGCGAAATTACGGCATGAACGAAACGCGAAATTTCGCATTGAAAATTACGCTTACGGTATTTTCAATTACGATTTTAATGGCAATTACGCTACCGCAATTTCGCATCGTAATCGCGAATTTCGCATGCGTAATTATAGTAATGCGAAATTTCGAAAATTTCAGCTCAACTCTACTGAGGGCTGTCAGTATCGTGGGAACATGCTGGACTTTGGGGCAGTAAATCAGACTGCCAGGAAGCTCCGGAGAAACCAGCAGTAGTGCTTAATGTGATCAGAGGCTCTACGGTACCGTAAGTTGGAACTCTGAGTGTGTATAGACTATACCCTGTTGAGGTTGGCAGACGCTACTTTGGTCTAATCAATAGCATTTTTCACCCATATGTAGATTTTTTACAATTTTTATTGTGATTTTGATTTTTTACCTTTTTAATTTTTTGTGCACATTTAGAAAGAAGTATATTTGGAAGGGCCCTTCTATTAGGTTGTATGGCTGTGGTATGAATAGGATGAAGTGTGAGGTGAAGTTTTGTTGAATGCATTAACATTGAATAAAAACTACTTATGTCTTTTAGCACGTGTTAGACTTAATACACCATTGCGATTTACTTTTCGGGTTTTAAGGGATCCCGTGTCTTACAACGCTGCTCATCTAGCTAAGAACCCATCAGCGCCTGGTGACATCAGTATATAATATCTGCAATATCCTGTCCTCCGGCGCTGCTACCACCCCCAATGTCCGCCACCTCAATTACTTTGTTACCACCAGCTACCGCCAGGTGCCAACAATAGCCACAATTTCCTGGTTAATTCCAGAGTTAAATAATTCCAGTGCCCAAATTACCTGCTAGGTGCCAGCATAGCTGCAATTAGCATTGTTGTCCATGTGGCACACATTTTACCAGACGGCCGCTGGAGCCCAAATTAGGCCCTTCCACTAGGGGGCTGCACATGATAAATATGTCTTTTAATTAAACTGCATGGTAACTATGCAGATATTTGTTCTTGGAAAATACATTCTCACCTTGCCTAAGGTATATTGGGGAAAACAAAGAACGCGGTACTGATCTTTGTATATCTACAAGTGAAATAATCCACAAATGTAAACGTTTATGTAAAACATATATATATATATATATAGCGCTGCGTAATATGTTGGCGCTTTATAAACACAATAAATATATATATATATATATATATATATATATATATATATATATATATATATATATATATAATATATTTATTTATTTTTGATTCATGAAAATCATGGTATCACAAATAGGGCCAGATTTCTGGAAAGGCCATACAGGCCCAGGCTTAGGGCTTTTGGTGCCCAAGGGCGCGGTTAAACATGGACAAGGTTCTTGAAAATTGAAGGTGGAAACTACAGAGAGAATCTGATTCTCAATTGAGCTCTGCATAAAAGGGATGGCCTGCTGTACATAGATGTTACATATGAAAAAAGGGGCTGCACTTAGAACGGGTGAGTGTTGCACACGGAAGGGGCCTAAGAGTGGAAAAAGTATAAATCTGGCCTTGATCACTGTGATTTGCATCATCTTTTTTTTAAACTCTCTGAAATAATGGTATTGGTATAAAACTGACTTTATACAAATCAAATTATTTATCTATAACATGCACCCTTAAGTATTTAATTAAGTGTGTTTTTTACTTAAAATAACAATTTTATTTGAAAGTTCTTTAATAATTCCTTTTGGGGATAGAGTAGGAGACCATCAGATATATCGCTGTTAATCTTATAACTAGACATCAAAGAGTCTCTAATTCTTTCTGAAGCAATGGAAATGGTAATAAACACTTTTTAAATAATCAGAATAATATTGTTTGCATAGGAATATATATTGAAAACATGTTTTCCTACATCTATACCCAGGGCCAGATTTACCGTAAGGCACTGAAGGCACGTGCCTACAGTTGCTTGATGATGGAAAGGCGGTTCACTTCCCTCCCCGAATGCTTCCCTCTCTCCTTCCCTATGCAGAGTCCTGATGAGAGTGTAAATGAGAGGTTACTCACCCTGCTCTCTGTATTCCACTGATGAGATCTCCCTTCAGTCTGGGGAACCTCTAGCTACCTAGTACTGAGGGTACCTCTGGCTACCTAGTATTAAGGGGCACCTGTACCTATGATGGGAAAGTAAAGTAAAGGAGCAGTGATAGCCGGGCCAACCCGCACACTTGTGGTGTTGTTCATGGGGGGGGGGGGGGGGGCAAAGTTTAAGGTGTCAGGACATCTGTGCCTATAGGCTCCTGTGATGTAAATCCAGGCCTGGGTATACCATTTATGTTTACTGCTTCAGTGCGGACTGTATTAAGCAGTGGATGACAAAGAGGACAGGGGTAGTGCTGTCTCATCCCATTAGTAATTGTTATTTTGTGTGTGCTTTAGGCTAGGGAACTTTACAGAAGGACTTAGCTTAAAGTGGAGATGAGTCATGCTAAAGGTGCGCGCACACATAACAACTGATGTCGCCGTCAGGGATCGTGACCCCCTTGGGCGTCATCGCTGGGCCGGCCTTTACAGACGCGTGTTAGCTGTATAGATGAAAATGCGTTCTGTTGCTATGTTGGGGTTGGAGGAACAAGGGAGCCATGCGTGCGTGACGTCACCCAACGGGCAAGGATGCATCATCTTCAAAGAAGTCGGTCATTGCCTGGCCAAGTTGATCCACTGGGTGAATCGCTTGTTGAGCAGTCGTCACTGGTCAGTGACCTCTGTACACACACCTGACTGTCGGCTGAGGCACTCACTGAATTAAGTCAGGCATGTAAAGGAGGCTTAAGAGAGTGTCATCTAAACTAAAGGTTTTTCAAATGTATACGACCATAAAAGTCGGAAAAAAAGAAGACTACAACTGGGTATACTTCTGGTTAGCAATGTCAAGTGCTCTCTGATTATTGCACATCTCTTATTCCTCAGAATAAATCCCAGCTGACCTATGTGGACCCTTGTATTGCCATCTTTCCACCAGGAGTTTAGAAAAAAATTTTTTTAGCACTTTAATAAATATTTTAGCCTATAGCTGCTTGGAAGGTGAGAATCTCTGCCCTCTTTTGTTACTACTGTTATAGCTGAATGCAAGAAAGTTTGCAGAGTGGGAGAACCTGGAAGAAATTCCTCATATAAATTATGTACAGTAGAGTCTCAGTTATCCAGTACCAGTGGGGATCTGCTGATTTCAGTAAGTGAGATTTCTAGTTGCTTGAGGATCAGTGCTAAAAATAAGCCTAGCAAATACAGTACTATACCCCACTCTATGTATTTACCATGAACTCCGTATTAAATGTTTAAATACAGAGAACACAGACACATACTGTATCATTTATATTGCTCTTTTCTCCTGCGAACTCAAAGCACCAGAGATGCAGTCACTAGGACATGCTCTATTGGCAGTAACAATGTTTGGGAGAGTTTTGAATTCCGCGGAAATACATTTTCCACATTTCCGTTCAAAAATCAGCATTTCAGAACTCGGAAATCAGATTTCTGCAGAAATACTGCATTACCCAGTAATTTTAACCAAATCACAGAACCCAGAAGCATTGGTACAATCAGAGAATGTAGAGTCAACTTGGAAGTATTTGACCAATCATAGAATGTAAAAAAAAAATGTTGAGTCGGTATTTGGCATTAGCAGAAATCTTAATTTCCACGGAATTGGAAATCAGCTTTTCTGACCATCCTTAAAGGACAACTGTAGCGAGAGGGATATGGAGGCTGCCATATTTATTTCCTTTTAAACAATACTAGTTGCCTGGCTGTCCTGCTGATCCTCTGCCTCTAATACTTTTATCCATAGACCCTGAGCAATCATGCAGCAGATCAGGTGTTTCTAGCGTTATTGTCAAATCTGACAAGATTAGCTGCATGCTTGTTTCTGGTGTTATTCAGACACCACTGCAACCAAATAGATCTGCAATGCTGCCAGGCAACTGGTATTAACAAGAAATACATATAGCAGCCTCCATACATCCCTCTCACTAAAAATATACTTTGATACATCAAGCTTGGAGTATCTTACAGCTTTGCACATTAATACAGCTTAATTCTGGCTGTGCCCCTGAATGTTCATTCCTATATAATTGTTAAGAGAGAGCAGCGACGAGATCTTGAGAATGACCAAGGAGACCCCATGAACATTTTGAGCTGCAGATGGAAAGAGGCAATAAATGCCACGATGTATAGATAATGTTTGTGGCTGCTGGTTCTACAGATGTTATGTATTCAGAGCGGATTCCCAGTGCAGTACTCAGAAAGGTAAACACTTTCATATACATACAACGGCCAGTTTCTCACTCTTCACCCTTGCAGTGATCAGTGCTCTAGAGATTACCTTGGCGGTAATAAGCACCCATAATGTGGGAGTTCAGTAATGTGCTTCCGCAAGAAAACACCACTTCTGCTCTCCTCTCTCCTGCCCATGCAGACAGGTAATTTACCCTCCCAGGAGCCCAGCTTTGACGGTAGGTGGTGCATGAAATGACATTTCTCATGGAAAATGTAGAATTTCTTCACAAAGCGTGGAAAATGAATCTCGCTCCCTGTAATTTAACATAATGTTTTTAACTGCATGAGCAACATCACATGCACAACACCCACTGGCCTGAGCAGTCTTTGCAGTACTTTCCTTTTTATTATACTTTTGGATCAGCTCATTTCCAGATGTTTATCCCTTTCATTTTCATGATTAGCAAACTAGAGCAAGATACAAAAAGCCAGAGAAAAATGTCCAGCGCATCCTTATCTACCTGGAAGGGAAGTGATAGCATGGCGTATTGGCGACAACAGGCCATGACTATCTTTAATTACGTATCAAAATGGTTAAGCACTGGACTATGTAGTACTGTAATTACAGCGTTAGACATGCACTGCATATCTTGGCCTATTAGTTCGCTCATATAGGGGTAAGTATTAACAAGAAAATATGATCAGCGTATGAATGCATTACTGCTAATGTTGTTTGCATGGCGGATTATAAATTATGCTAAATCATCACCTAAATGGCTATTTAATTATAGTGTGCAAAGAGTGGCTGAATGACTTGCGTAGCCCATATCAGTTATCAATGTCAGATTTCAGTGATGATCCCCAAGGCTACTATGTCATGCTTCTTATAACTACACATCATTGTGACCCTCCCAGACGTATTTGCCAGAGGCATCTAAAACTGTCCTCAAGTGTCACCAGCAGTTCACATAAGCCTTGGAAAAAACACTCTGAATTTTAGAATCTCTTGTGCAGTTGAACAGCTTGTACTTTATCTTGTCCTGACAGTATGCTATTTTGCTATCTGTTCTTTCACAGCCTTCCCATTAAATGTATTTTTCTCTGCTTGGTTACTACGACCCTCTCTTCCCTAGCAAAAGACTTGTTTTTACTCATTTAAGCCCTTCGGAAATTTTTTTTGTAGGTGATTCCTATTAGAGAACCTCTATACACTGGATTAGTCTCGTCTCAGAGAACTCTTTCCTCCAGTCTCCAGGTCGGGTTATCTCTCTTGCATGTGTTGATATATAACTTACAAATAAAACCTCAAAGGCTTTATTTACTAATTTGAAGAATTGTATACGAAGAACAATTTTTTAAGTGAAACGGCATTGAAAAAAAATACAGCAGCCACTAAGACAGGGAGCAATAATACCAAGTGACTGCCACTTTCTCATAACCCTTTCCAATCCTGTGTCAGATTATATCCAGCTTTGGCACTATAACAACTATAATGTCAACACAGAAATATATGGCTGCCACTAGGGGCGCTGTTGCTGGATCTTGTATGGCACTGGGTCAGGCCTTCTAGATAAAAGTGTCAAACTTAAGGTGGCCATACACTGGTCGATTTGCCATCAGATTCGACCAACAGATAGAGCCCTCTCTGATCGAATCTGATCAGAGAGGAATCGTATGGCCACCTTTACTGCAAACAGATTGTGAATCGATTTCAGCCTGAAACCAATCACAATCTGTGGAGCTGCTGCTGCTGCCAGCCCCCCCCCCCTCATACATTACCTGCTCCGGCCGGCATGAGTCCCCGCTGTCTTCTTCTCCGATCCGGCTCCGCTCCGCTACGGCTACTGAACTTCCTGTCCAAGGGAAGTTTAAACAGTAGAGGGTGCTCTACTGTTTAAACTTCCTGCCGGGACAGGAAGTTCTGTGTAGCTCTGGAGCCCGAAGCGGAGAAGAACGGTCTGGAGCCCGAAGCGGAGAAGAAGACCAGGGGACTCGCGCCGGCCGGAACAGGTAATGTGGTCATCGGGCATTCGAACGCCGCTAACTACGCACTCCCGACCCGCCGGCGACCGAGAAAAATCTTCTGCACGGATGGGTCGACAGTAATCGTCGGGAACGATCGATTTCGGACGGAAATCGATCGTTCTGTCAGCGGTGTGCGCGGCGATTTCACAGCCGTTTCGATCACTGGGATCGAAACGGCTGTATATCGGCGGGAAAATCGTTAGGTGTATGGGCCCCTTAAGTTATATTACCTGGGTAAAATTCACATTGGTGAATAAAAAATGCATTAGAAACAGTTAATAATTTCAACATTCCCTGACCCTAGTAAGCTAATTTTGAAATTCTTTACCCATCCTCCTACTTAAGATTGCGCTCTCTAGTAGTTTCTAAACATCATGTGAACAGTGAGGGTCAGAGTGTGTGCCTGCAACTGCTGCACTTGATCATCAGGTGATATGATTGGAGCTGTAGCAGTGGCCAGGGACATTGCATCAGGTTATTACTGAGAGTGACACTTGCTCAGAATGATTTGTCTCATACACTGCACACATGCTAGCTAACATTCGACTGAGTTGGCAGATAACAACCACCTCTACCAAGAAGCCAGTGTGTGTACAGCAGTTTCCCCCCTCACCCTTCCCGGTCAGTGATCTGCCTGGTGGATTGCTTAGGCTAAGTGACAGCTGAGAGCATTGTTCCCACCACTCACCCAACCCCCGTGTGACATCACACCTGCACTGCTCAGTTGACCTACAAGCTAGTGATACGTCTCTACAGTATCGGTCCTGCAATGTGCAATGAGGGATCGGGTGTCAATCCTTGCTAGGTGACATTAGAAGGAAGGGTGACTGGGCATCCAGTCTTTTTTCACCATGGGCTTCATTTTAAAGGACCACTCCAGTGAAAAAAGTATGCGGTTAAAATCTTGTAGAATCAGCAGGTTTTGGACTAATCCACCTCCTCATGGGGGATTCTCTGGGTTTTCTTTGTTTTTAATAGCATTTCTTGAACAGCAGTTGCTAAGTCTAGCTGACAAAATGGTCTGCAATAGAGTAGGGAGGCTGACTGGTATCTTCCTATTTTGGCAATTAAACTGCGGTTCAGGAAATACTTTTGAAAGTCCCCCATGGGGAGATGGACTAGTTCAAAAGCTGTCAGTTCTGTCAGATTGTAAAGAGGAACTGCAATGAAAATAATATAATGTACTGAAAACAAGTGCTTAATTTTTACAATTATTATTTATAAATTGTTTCGTCTGCGTTTTCCCATTGTAAAAGCTCTCCTCTCCCTGATTTACATTCTGACAGTAATCACATGGCGACAGCTTTACTTTTGGCAGGGGATGTCTGTGGAAAGAGATGATGCATTTTTGGCAGTTGGAAACAGCTGTTATTTCCCACAGTGCAACAAGGCTCCCACAGTGTGATGTCTGCACCATGGTCCTGACATCACATTGTGGGAGGGGTTTCACCACAATATCAGCCATACAGAGCCCCCTGATGATCCGTTTGTGAAAAGGAAAAGACTTCTCATGGGAAAGGGGGTATCAGCTACTCATTGGGATAAAGTTAAATCCTTGTTTATGGTTTCTCTTTAACTGCTTACTTATTATTGCCAAAATGGCGTTTAACATTCAAAAGTCAAATATATTAGCAAGTGGATAGAGCAAGATAATACAACATTAACATGATGTTTTTATTCCTTATATTACATAATTAATGTATTGCTTTTATTATTTAAAAATGCTTTTTTTTGCAAAAGAACGTTGATTTTAAGAACATTAATTACAGGTAAATGGAAGAGTAATATGGATGCAGACAGAGAGGCACAACATCTGTATCTGACTCTGAGGTGGAGAACCACAAATCCTGCAGGATATGGAGGGAAGCAGTGCTGGGCCGAAATTACGCATTAGCGTAATTACGCATCGTAATTCACTACAAATGCACCGTAAGCGTTACGTGTAAGGTTACGGTATTACGCGTAATTAATTACGCGTAGACCGTAGGGTTACGTTTTACGTGTAACAAATTACGCGTAAGACAGTAAACTCCCATTGAAATTACACAGTCTGCTGTAATCACGTAATATTACGCTCCCGTATAATATAAAAAAGCCGCCGACTTTAAGGGTTAATAGCAAAGCCCCCTTAAGTGCTAAGAGCCTCAAATTTAGAGAATATATAAAGGAGATCAGAAGGAATAAGAGGAAAAATTTTTTTTTCAAAAAGACCTTATAGTTTTTGAGAAAATCGATGTTAAAGTTTCAAAGGAAAAATATATACATTTAAAAACCCGCCGACTTTAACGGTTAATAGCAAAGCCTGCTTAAAATTTAGGAACACCAAATTCACAGGGTATATTAAGGGGATCAGTGGGAATAAGAGGAAAAAATTTTTTTTCAAAAAGACCTTATAGTTTTTGAGAAAATCGATTTTTAAGTTTCAAGGGCGAAAATGTCTTTTAAATGCGGAAAATGTCAGTTTTTTTTGCACAGGTAACAATAGTGTTTTATTTTCATAGATTCCCCCAAGTGGGAAGAGTTTTACTTACTTCGTTCTGAGTGTGGGAAATATAAAAAAAAAACGACGTGGGGTCCCCCCTCCCAGACCTCTTTAACCCCTTGTCCCCCATGCAGAATGGGATAGCCAGAATGCGGAGCACCGGCCGCGTGGGGCTCCGCACCCTGACTATACCAGCCCGCATGGTCCATGGTTTGGTGGGGTCTCGGAAGGGGAGGGGCAGCCAAGCTTTCCCCTCCCCCTCCGAGCCCTTGTCCAATCCAAGGACAAGGGGCTCTTCTCCACCTCCGATGGGCGGTGGAGGTGGAGGCCGCGATTTCCTGGGGAGGGGTTCATGGTGGCATCTGGGAGTCCCCTTTAAAAAGGGGTCCCCCAGATGCCCACCCCCCTCCCAGGAGAAATGAGTATAGAGGTACTTGTAGTACCCCTTACCCATTTCCTTTAAGAGTTAAAAGTAAATAAACACACAAACACATAGAAAAAGTATTTTAATTGAACAAAAAACATAACCACGAAAAAAGTCCTTTAATATTCTTAATTAACCATTAATACTTACCTGTCCCTTTAAAAGCCAGTTCCCACGCAATATCCTCGGAAATATACTAATCAGTTACAATGTAACAAAGTTATTACAATGTAACAACTTTGTTACATTGTAACTACGCCGCACCCGACGTCACTCACCGCCGCCGCCGCCGCCGCGTCTGTGCTGCAGGACCCGACAGAGCTCTGAGCTATAGCTCAGAGCTCTCTAAGCATCTTTGTATTTGGGCTCCAAGGAGCCCCATTGGTCCTTAGCAGACCAATGGGGTTCCTTCTGATTTGAAGGAACCCCATTGGTCTGCTAAGGACCAATGGGGCTCCTTGGAGCCCAAATACAAAGATGCTTTCGAGAGCTCTGAGCTAATATAGCTCAGAGCTCTGTCGGGTGAAGGGACGCTAAGTCCCCGCCGGCTCCGCTGCCCTCCCCGCCTCTTCCACATGTCACCTATATACATGCTGGCACCCATGGGTGCCAGCATGTATATGAGTGACAGGTGTGGGCGGAGTGGACGGCGGGAGCCGGCGGGGACTAGCGTGTATGCGGCGGCCGGCGGGTGAGCGGCGAGTGATGTCGGGTGCGGTGGTGTTACAAAGTAACAAAGTTGTTACATTGTAATAACCTTGTTACATTGTAACTGATTAGTATATTTCCGAGGATATTGCGTGGGAACTGGCTTTTAAAGGGACAGGTAAGTATTAATGGTTAATTAAGAATATTAAAGGACTTTTTTCGTGGTTATGTTTTTTGTTCAATTAAAATACTTTTTCTATGTGTTTGTGTGTTTATTTACTTTTAACTCTTAAAGGAAATGGGTAAGGGGTACTACAAGTACCTCTATACTCATTTCTCCTGGGAGGGGGGTGGGCATCTGGGGGACCCCTTTTTAAAGGGGACTCCCAGATGCCACCATGAACCCCTCCCCAGGAAATCGCGGCCTCCACCTCCACCGCCCATCGGAGGTGGAGAAGAGCCCCTTGTCCTTGGATTGGACAAGGGCTCGGAGGGGGAGGGGAAAGCTTGGCTGCCCCTCCCCTTCCGAGACCCCCCAATCCATGGACCATGCGGGCTGGTATAGTCAGGGTGCGGAGCCCCACGCGGCCGGTGCTCCGCATTCTGGCTATCCCAGTCTGCATGGGGGACAAGGGGTTAAAGAGGTCTGGGAGGGGGGACCCCACGTCGTTTTTTTTTATATTTCCCACACTCAGAACGAAGTAAGTAAAACTCTTCCCACTTGGGGGAATCTATGAAAATAAAACACTATTGTTACCTGTGCAAAAAAAACTGACATTTTCCGCATTTAAAAGACATTTTTGCCCTTGAAACTTAAAAATCGATTTTCTCAAAAACTATAAGGTCTTTTTGATAATTTTTTTTTCCTCTTATTCCCACTGATCCCCTTAATATACCCTGTGAATTTGGTGTTCCTAAATTTTAAGCAGGCTTTGCTATTAACCGTTAAAGTCGGCGGGTTTTTAAATGTATATATTTTTCCTTTGAAACTTTAACATCGATTTTCTCAAAAACTATAAGGTCTTTTTGAAAAAAATGTTTTCCTCTTATTCCTTCTGATCTCCTTAATATATTCTCCAAATTTGAGGCTCTTAGCATTTAAGGGGGCCTTGCTATTAACCCTTAAAGTCGGCGGCTACCTAACATTGATCCATGCGTCAACTTTTCCGCTTGGCAGCATGACCTTACGCATTAATTGCTAGTAGGATTTTACGCGTAAGCCTATAACGTAATAACCCGAATTACGGTATACTTACGCGTAATTGCGTAAGTGCTATGCGTAATTATAGACATGTACCGAAATTGAATGTCTATGCCGTAAGCGTAATTTCGTAATGCGTAATAGCGTAAAATTACGCGTAATGATCCGTAAGCGTAGCTTTCTCCATTACGACCAGCACTGGAGGGAAGAATATGCTAGTAGGAATGTTAGAAGAAATGTCACAACAATAAAAGGAGAATTTTGATATTCTGCAGCAGACCTGAATAGCTATCTATAGGTACCTGTGTGACTGTAAAGAGTTTTGCTGGCGTATTCTGGGGAAAGTGAAAAATAATGCAAGCAATGTTATGGACACACACCACTCTGCATACTACCGGTAGTAATCTGTGAGTGCAGGAGAGCCTGATGACTGTTTCCTGGAAATGCGCTTCTTCTGATGCCACTCAAGCTACATCAGTGGCGTATAAAAAAGAAACTGCCATGCTCTGTTTGGGCAAGGTAATTTTACTGTCATTTGGTGAATATGTCCCATAAAGTGCACCTAAACTGCTTATTCCCACCACAAAAAACAAAACAGCCCTATAAAAATGCATACACAGTTTGCAGAAATTAGCCTTTGCATTTTGTATACATTTTCACTGCAGTTCTAAAATGTAATTCTCCTGGGCGATGCAATAACATGTATATTAAAAAGTGGAAAAAAAATGTACCCTGTATGTGTTGATGCAAATGACCCATAGGCTTTTGTATACATTTTAGTGAAAATGCCATTGAAAATCATTTTGTAACAAGTTTGTGAATTTTGCGTTAAAAACACCACAATTTTGTGCTTTTCACAAATTTTCACATTACAAATAATGCATTCTTGTGTTTCTAACAAATTTTCACAAATGTGTTTCCTTTGACCATTTTCCGAAAATGACTGGCGAAAATTTGCACACAACACTGATTGCAGTGCACTTTTGACAAAAATGAAAAAGCTCTGCACATTAACTCTGATGGTGCCCATACATGGTACAATTTTTTCAATTAGATAATTTTGTTCAATTATTTCGTTAAATCGCATATAAAGATTTTTCCAACCTGTCCGATCGGATTTTTCTCGAAGAAACTGGATAATCGTTAATTTTTCTTGACTGAAAAAAAAAGATTCTTTTTGACTTTCATTCGATTCAATCGTTTTGGTCGAATAAGCGGGAAAATCAAATGTTTTTATTGTACCGTGTATGGGCACATAAGTGTGAGTGCAGTGCTTTGTAACTTGAAAAATATTATTCATTTTAGGTTATCATTGGTCTTATCAATAGCTCATTTATACCATGGCTACGCAATCAGCTTCTGCTTTCCCTTCTCTCAGTGGTCTTGGAGCTACTCATGTGGTCATGTGACTCCTCAGAGCTACAAGTCAACAAGTTTCCCTTGCAATCCTTTCATTAAGTCCCATACACACGCTCAAAGGAGGTCTTTTATGCAGCACAATTCTCAAACAACTTTTGTTGTGAAACAAGTTGAACAACCCAAAAAAAGTTGCTTGCTATTGTTCACACTACTGATAAGACGTCAATCCAACTGTTGTATGGGGCTTTATGGTTGCTTGAGATCTGTTTTAGAGATGGCCCGAACTGTTCACCGGCGAACGGTTCCCGGCGAACTTCCATGGTTTGCGATCACGGAGAACCGCGAACTTTTGCGGAAGTTAGATTCGCTCCCATAGTGCATCATTAGGGTCAACTTTGACCCTCTACTTTACAGTCAGCAGGCACATTGTAGCCAATTAGGCTATACTCCCTCCTGGAGCCCCCCCCCCCCCCCTTATAAAAGGCAGGCAGCGTCAGGCATTGGACTCACTCGTGTGCCTGCAGTAAGTAGAGAAGGGAGAGGTTGCTGCAGAGACATTAGGGAAAGCTTAGTTACGCTCTTGTAGGCTTGTTAGCTTGCTCCTTGCTGATTCTTATTGCTAAAAAAGCACCCCTCAACAGCTCTTTTCAGAGCTAAATTTGTTCTTGTGATCTATTTTTTTTTCTGTGGCCCACTTGCATTATATACAGCCCTGTCAGTCAGTCGCAGCTGGCCTTTGGCACCTTAATTCCTACTGCGCCACTGCCAGGCCCAGCACATTCAGTGACTACCTGTGTGTGTGACAGGCAGCTGCACATTTGTAATCCCATCCCAATCACTGCACCTGTTCCCTGTTCAGTGCACCTACCAACCTATACCTACGTGAGCGCACTCATTGTTAATACCACCAGTCATTGCACCTGTCATTGAAATCCGTGTGTGTGTAAAAGGCAGCTGCACATATCAGAATCAATTTTATTTCGCTAAGTAAGTTTGCACCTACAAGGAATTTGTCTTGGCAGTTGCTTAACAAACACAAACAAAAACAATACAAGGACAGACAGTGTGTATATTACAAGTCAAGGACATTATGCAAGTATAGTGGCAGTAAGCAATGTGAGAATTGTTCATTTACAGTTCTGTGCTGATACTTTCAAGTCCTAGCAGCTCTAGCGGGGTTCTGCATCTAGTATGGCTACCGCTTGAGGAAAAAAGCTGTTCCTGTGTCTAGAGGTTTTGGTAGCAATTTGTAATCCCAATCACTGCACCCGTTTACTGTTCAGTGCACCTACCTACCTATACCTACGTGAGCGCACGCATTGTTAATACCACCAGTCATTGCACTTGTCATTGCAGTCCATGTGTATGTGTGTGACAGGCAGCTGCACATTTGTAATCCCAATCACTGCACCTGTTTACTGTTCAGTGCACCTACCTACCTATACCTACGTGAGCGCAGGCATTGTTAATACCACCAGTCATTGCACCTGTTCAGGGTACCTGTGTGTGTGTGTGTGACAGGCAGCTGCACATTTGTAATACCTGTCACTGCAACCTGTTCACTGCACCTGTGTAACCGCACATTGTTGTACCAGCAGTCACTGCATACCTGTTCACTGCACCTGTGTAACCGTACATTGTATTAGTCAAGTCAGTGCATACCTTTCACTTCATCCCCCCAATATGGACAAAACAAAAGGCAGAGCCAGAGGCAGGCCACCTGGCAGGTCTGTTCAAGGTTGCGCTGTCGTGATTTTGTGTGGCCCTTGACCAAAATACAGTCAGGTGCCATCAACCCCCAATATTGTCAGGACATAGTTGACTATTTAACACAGAACACCTCATCTTTCTCAGCTTCCGCTTGACATATCTTCCTCCTCCTGCTCTGATTCTGGCACCCCACTTAACACTCAGTCGGCCACCACCACCAAAGTGCCATCACCCAAGGGCTCAGCGGTGTGGACATTTTTTTGTGTGTCTGCCTCAGATGAGAGCAATGCCATCTGTACTTTCTGCCACCGAAAATTCAGCCATGGAAAGACCAAGACCTGCATAGGGACAACTACCTTATGAAGGCACATGATTACTTAGCACAAACTGCATTGGGATGACCACCTGAGGAAAATCAGCACACAAAAGCAAAGCCACACACCGCAGTGGAAGATACCAAGCCGCAATTTTTTCTCAAAAAAGGGGATACCTAAACTGTACCGTGATGTTGAAAGGCAAGTGGTGAAATCTCTGGCCATACACATCCAAGATGTTTTAAAGCACTTTAGGCCTCTAATTTAGCATGCAATGTGATTTCTGCCCTTAAAACGCTGCTTTGCGTCAAATCCAGATTTTTCCCCGGGACTTTTGGCATCTATCCCACTCATCCATGCAAAAACTCAGATGTTAGACCCCTTGAAACATCTTTTCCATCACTTTTGTGGCCAGCATAAATGTTTCTAGTTTTCAAAGTTCACCTCCCGATTGAAGTCTATTGCGGTTTGCGGAAATTCGCAAGTTCGTGAACGTTTGTGGACGTTCGCGAACGTGGTTCGCGGACCTAAAATTGGAGGTTCGGGCCATCTCTAATCTGTTTTTCTATTTTGACTTTACACTAAGTTTCTACCAACAGAAGAAGGGGAAATCTACCTGGCTTGGTGATTGTGGGTGTGTCAGAAATGTTCCTACATTCTATTGAACTTAGATGTCAATCACAGCCTGTTTAGCATATCAATAGTGTTATGGTTCTTATTATGTTAATTGAATGGATGTTAGGCATTAACAATGACTCAATGCAGGCTTATTCTAGTAAGTAGTACAAAGATCAGGTAAAGTTCAGTAATCCATTGCAGCACAAGATATCCTTTACAGAGAGAGTAAAGGTGTGTACACATGCACTACGGCCGCCAACGATGGGTCCGTCAGACCCTCCCGCTGGGCGGACTTTCAGGCGACAGTAGCGCATGTGTACGCGCTGTTGGCGGACTGATAAGTCTGTTTCTGAACGATCCGCTGAGCTGTGCGTCATTGTAGTGCGTGTGTATGCACCTTAAAGGTGCCCATACATTAGACTATGGATGGGCAGATCGACCAAGAGACAGATCTCTCTTTGATCGAATCTGATTGAAGGGAGAGATTTGTTGCCTGCCCATACACAGCAGGCCAATTCCCAATCAATTTAATGCTAAAATCAATCCAGAATTGGCATTGTGACACTGCATCCGCTGCCTCACCAGCCCAACGTTGCCCCCCTAATGTTAAATGTGCACCGCAGTGTCCAGTGCAGAATACTTTACCTGTCAATAGATCACAAGTGTGATAGCACCATTGGATAGTGACGTGCTGTGATCTCCCCTGTCATTTATGTAGTTACATTACAAAAGGTGACACCTTAACCCATCCCCGCAGAGGCACAAAATTTAAAATTATGGGATATTTTTCTTGCGGTTCTTGCGGTTTCTTTTATTAAAGTGCCCATGCGGGTTTGGATACGTGGGTGAAACCACTCAGGCTCTTAGAGACAGGATAGCATCCCACAAATCCAACATTAGTAACAGTAATTTAGAGATGTAGTTTCACAGCATTTTTCCAATTGTGGTCATAGGTTATCACAACTTAGAGTTCAGGTGTTGGAGGGGGCCCCAGTCCCAAGAAGAGGGGGCGATAGGAATAAGTTGCTATTAAAAAGGGAACTATATTGGATTAAATAATTGGAAACTTTGGAGCCCAAAGATTTAAATAGGGATTATGAATTTACCAGTATATTAGCATAATTGTTTTTAGGCACTTTTGTATATCTCATTTGGTGAGGAGATATATTTAAATGAAAGGTAAACGGTAGATGTATCTACTGTGTTTTAATGTTTTAACGTATCAGGCAATTACGCTATTTTCTATGATCGGGTAATTTTTGCAGTCAGTGCAGCATGTTTAGTGCGTTCACTGCTTAGATTGTTTACATGTTTTAAAGCGGACCTTATAGCCTCTCATTGTATCGGCCTACTCGTTAACAGTCTTCATGCGGACGTCGTAGCTATATCCGTGATTGGTCAGCTCGGGAAGGGGCGTTCCCCCTTTCTCCAGCTTGTCTGATGCGACGTTTTCAGCGCACTTACTTGCAGTCTTAGAGCAGACGTTGTAGCCGCTTTTCTGATTGGCTGATTTATTTCAAGCCTTTTGCATGCAACGTTTTTGACGCTTTCATGCATATTTTAGAGTTGACATTGTAGCCGCTTATCTGATTGGCTGGCCTGACACTTTGCAGTCCTTGCATGGACGTTGTAGCTGAGTGTCTGAATAGATGTTTGGCAGTGGAGTCTATTGGCTTTACTGGGGATTGGCCGACTCACGCCTGTTTAAAACTTAGAGGGATATGGATGTTTCCTTTTTAACAATACCAGTTGCCTGGCAGCCCTGCTGATCTCTTTGGCTGCAGTAGTGGCTGCATCACTTTTTAAGTGGAGGCATACGCTTCTGAGTGTTTAGTCATGTATTTAAACTATACAGCTCATGTTGACAGCACAGCTACTGCGTTTTCAAAAACAAAATAATATATATTTTTCTAAACACAGGAGATACAGTCTGGCTGCTTGTGGTCGTTTTCTTTTGGTGGAATTCAGATCATAAATATTCATGTATGTAAATGTTGAAGTCTTCCATCAGGTCCTCCATTTGAGTATATATACAGGGTGTTTGGTGGAAATGAATGCAGTGTGTCTTTGATGCAATCTGATGAAAGAACTATGTTCTAAAACGCCGTGCGTCATGGCTACCCGGCACACTATTTTTTATGCCTTTTTTACTGAGCTATAAATAAAAGAAGAATTTTAGACGGTGTGGATCCTGACAACTTATTTCCCCTCCCCCCCCCCCTTTGGAGTGTTGTGTGCAAGCCAGCCCTGAGCTCCAAAGCTTGGGGTGACCCATGCTTCACTCCTTTCCCATGTGTTTCCCATGTGGTGCCCCCAAGTTAATGCACATGTAGCAGAACACAATGGACGTTAAGGCAAGTGCCTGTTTTTAATATTGGGAAGTGGGTGCGGGCGCCCCCGCCCCCCCCCCCCCCCGCGCTGGCCACGCTTGAGCGTGGGCTCCACAACAATCCGCATACACATGTCCTGCAGCTGCTGGTGTGTACATGGGTGCGTGACGTCATCATCATACGCACACACACATTACTCCGGCAACCACATGGGGTGAGTATATGAACATTGTGACAGAGCCTTGGAGCCAGCGGTGGACGCAGACAGGTAAATTATAGTGCATAGTGCACCGGGGGGATGGGGGGGGGAAGCACCAGGAGGTTTTGTCACGTTCGTTGCTCATCCCGATATCACTCGCCATTACCGCCAAACACCCGATAGACCACAACAGCCCGACATCTTGCAGCATGTCCAGTCAACATGCTTGGCCAGAAATTGGTTGCATCGTCAATCAGGGATGCTCTTGGTGGCACTGATTTTCATCCAATTCGTTAATAATTTTCAAATCAGCTGGTCGATCGGTTGCCAAATCGCTAGATGTGTGGGTACCTTATTTTTAGGTTACTATAAATATCGGGTACTGTACTTAATACATTGTTTTTTTCACTCAGAGATTAAAGCCTTGTACACACACTCAATTAATGCCCCCTAAAGATGTCCACTAATGGTACAATTTTCAGCAAAGAATCACCTAAGCATATACAGTAGTAGTGACTGATTATTATAATGTGTTAATGAGGATTACATGACATTCTGCATAACATTTCACAGCTGAAAACAACTGGCACAGGAATTTTTCATATTTCCAGTTCTGGAAAGTAAATGGAGATTTACCCCAATACAGAAAATGGTGAAGAAGACATCACTGCAAGATGTTCAGATTGGTCAGATGGTATGCCAGTGCTCCTTCACAAATCACACTTGCAGGTGGAATGAATTTGGGTTAAACAAACACACAGGGGGTGCCATGAGTGAAGGGATGCGTGCACTAGACAAATAGATACAGAGACCTTCAAACAAAACTATTGCTTTGATGTAGTTATATGTCACGCCTCAACTAACAGCACTTGTCCGAAGTTATTCCATCTGTGGTCTGCTCAAGCATCCCTGCTGCTTCCTGGCTGTATTTTCAAGGATGCTAAGCAAGTTTGTCATTTAGTTTTATTTTCTTATGCATGCATACAGTATATCTCTACCTCTCATGAATGACAATAAGTGCCACAGGAATATTATACACCCAAGTTATATCCATCACTATTTCATTGCTAACAATTAAGTGCAATATAAGTAAAATAAGATGTGACAAAACATGTCCGCTGCTCTGTTCAGGTCATTCCACCACAGCATTATGATTTACAGCCTTAGGCATACATGTAAATACAGCAATGAGCCTATCCACTCATAGAAAGTTATTGTCTTTAGGAAAATAATCCAGCACGCTTCTGTCTGGGATACCTACTGTGTGAGCACAGCTCTGAGCAGTGACTGACAGCTCTCTACTGCTGTTCACAAATTAATATGCTGGAATTTTCTGTCTCATTATGACTGCTTCAGTTACTTGTGTATAATTAGGTAATGATAATACTCTTCTCGTATTTCCCCCTTGAGCTTAACAGAGACTGTTCTAGAAAAACAGGACCAAGCAATGAGCTTTGTTCTGCAGCAGCATCAGCATCCTAATACAGGTCTGAAATGTTATGGTCAGCTAGTCCGCATAGTAATTGTATTTAAAAAAATGTAGGAACTCATAGTAAGGACTTTACAGATCTTGTGTAGTAGGATTCGTGGGGATTGAAGAAGCATGTGATCAGCTTGTTTAAGTGACATATTTAACATTTATTTGCTGAAATAATTACCAGGTTTAGCCTACACACAAACTGATGGCCAGAAATTCAGAGGCTTATCAATTTATCACAATTGTCAAAATTATCACATACCGTATTTTTGCGGCATGGTGTTTGGCGCACATGCGCCGCTTGGGTCATACAGGGAGCCAATAATCAGTTAGTAGGAGCCAGCCCGGAAGAACAGAGAACCGAAGATGTATACCGGCAGGCGGCCGCAGTATACAGGAAACTACCGGAGGAGAAGAGGCTCTTGTGTGGAGCTGCAGGACCGGAGCAAGTGGGAGAGGAGCGTGGCGGCATGGTCAGGTAAGTATATTCTGGTGGCCACAATACCGTAACTTCTGACTATAAGACACACCCACTCCTACCCCCTACCCCCCATAAATGTGTCTTATATTCTCCCGCAACCTCCGCTCCTCCCAATAAATTCTCCTGGCCTCTAAACTGATCACCTCCTCTCATGCTCGCATACAAGACTTTACACAAGCATCATCCCTTATCTGGAACTCTCTTCCACAGCCTGTACATCATGCTCCAAACCTGGACATCTTCAAACGCACTCTTAAAATACACCTTTTCAGACAAGCCTATAACATTCTATAGCCCTTATTTACTTATCTGACACAATGTAATCTGAGGAAAAGGGTCACTGCCTCATCCATCCTCCACCCCCTTACCTAGTGTGTCCCCCACTACCCATTAGATTGTAAGCTCGCAAGGGCAGGGTCATCCTCCTAATGTTTACTGTTTTTGTCACAATATTTGTGCTGCTTGGAACTCTGTTGTACATTTTGTTAGTGTATCTATGTTCCCCCTGTCGTCTTATTGTGCTTTGTAAAGCGCTGCGGAACATGTTGGTGCTATATAAATAAAAAATAATAACAATAATAATATTCTGAAAAATATGGTAATTGTTCTCCTTGAGCCTTGCTACAGATGAGCAACTCACCTTACAGACAAATATTATGTGCAAGTCTGGAATAGACCAAAGGAAGGAAAAAAAAAAGGATATTCTTACACCAACTTGTCAGTATTTTTGTTAAGAAATTTCAAATTTAGCATTATCATAAACTAGTTGTTTGCAATTGAAGCAATTGAAGCATTAGGATTTTTTTTTAGATTTGAACCTGCGACTGTAGTGCTCCAAAGCAAGAGTGCTAGCCATTATGCTACCCTAGTGGGATCATTTAGTTCGAAGTCAGGGTTTGTGAAAGGCACCAGACAAAAAGGAAAGTGTTAAGGTTAGGTCATGTATATGGGTAATTTAAATAGACTAAAGTTAGAGTTAGGTGAAAAGTTTTGTCTTGTGTTCACCAGGCAAGGAGCAGATTAAAGTACACCAGACGCCAATTAAAGCTTTAAAAAGAAATCATTTGTGGAATAAAGGACTTCTAACCATCTTACAACTGCCTTTTGCCTTCATGTTCCCTGTTTTGCCCGTGCAGTTGAATAGTGTTGGCTCGCATGAGTGCATAGACACTGGGCATGCAAAAGTTCTGAACCACACATGCCCAGCAAAAGGAAGCAGTCATGCCTGGTGAAAAGATGAGGAGAACAAGCAATGCCTTTCACTGTGCATGTGTGCATTACTAGCTGCTCATGACCAGTAAAAGAGCTTATCTTTCCATCGAGCATGAGCAATTCCATATACTGGGCATGCACAATTCAGAACTTGCACTTGCGCTTGCATGCCCAGTGTCTACGCTTTCGTGCATGGTCATGGGCTTTTCTGGCCAACAATATTCAACTACACGGGTGTGATGATCCGCTCAGCTGGCTGCACAGGCAGACAGCTGTTTGTCCATTCCTCTAGTCTGTGGGCTGCAGGTCTCTGGAACAGAGACCTGTCTTTCCATTGCAAGTTTCTGGTCTGTTCTCTTGCTGGGGAATTTGCATACATTCATTATGCAAATCCCCTACCTGCCTTCTTTGATGACTGGCACTATAAGAGCTTTATGTTTCCCAGAAGGCTTTGCTGGTCATTTCCCTTCCATGGTCTGTTCCTGATGGACACTGCTGGAGTGTCAGCCATTGCTATCTAGTATAGTTAATTCCTGGGGGTTGCTTCAGGCTTCCCTTCTAGCCCAGTCAGGTTGTATTATCTGTATTGCCTGTTCTGTCTTGTCTTGCCTGTTGCCATTGTCCTGTCCCAACGGTGGTCGACAGGAAATGGTTCTGATCTCTGTTCTTGGAGTATAGCTGGTGCAGCGGTTGCTACCAGCTATCTCTTCTGTTCTGTCTCCTGGGATCGCGCTAGCTACTTTTCGCTAGCGCTGGGGATCCTTCTGTTCTGTCTTCTGGGATCGCGCTAGCTACTTTTCGCTAGTGCTGTGGATCCTATTTCTCGTTTGTCCCTGTTTTCGTGTGTCTGTCTTGTCCGCTACGCTTGCTGGAGGCTCGGTGAGGTAACCGTTAAGCAAGCGCTCGCGTCCTCTGTTTCATGTTTGTCTGTTAATGGTTAGTTAGGCATGCTTGTCTCTATTGTGCTTATCACGTGGAGATCGCGCATAACCACGTGCACTGTTGCGAATGAGTGCGGTGTTCGCGGTTAGCTAGCGTTTGTCATTTTCCATATCTCCTTATTGTATTATTTGCTGTGCTTTTGCTACCCTCGTATTCTATTCTGATCTGCCTTGTGTCACGTCTGGCGATCGCACCTCTCGTGATCGCGTTCCTATTTCATATCTGCTGTTGTGTGTGCGCGGTCGCGGGGTGGCGACTGGATTGGCGCACACACATACAACCTGTCCCTTTGCTCAATCTCATTCGCAATCGCCTTTCTTGCGATTGCGTTCTGCGCTTCGTACAATTCCTGTCTGGCACTTGTGGAGGTACAGAGGATTGGTTCCTCTGCACTCCCCAGCGCCATCTGCCGACAGGAATTTCCCTCTACAGGTGCGTAGCACCTTTTGCTGGGTGCCTGCAAATATACGCTTGTGGAGGATTTCCGCCGTGTCAGCGCACGCGTTGTGCGCTGATCACGGAGAAAGTTCCACGAGCGTTACAGAATGACCAGCCCAACCCAAAACCCCAGTGTAGACGGAATTTCCGATTTGTACGATTTTGTCGAATATGGCTCTTGTACCTTTAAGAGATTTAAAAAACTTGAACCTGAATCAGCAGACGAATTTTTGTCTGAGTGTACGAAACTGTTAGCGAACCCTGAATTCCAATGCACCCCAGTGTCTACCTGGGCCCCCCAAATGGTCTACATTCTGTTGGGGGGCGAAATGTCAATGTGGGCTTATGATGTGTTAGATCATTCCACCCTGAGTCAAAGACCCCTGGAATTCTTGGCCTTTTTAATTCACAATTGGCTGAGATTACCTCAATTACCATACCCCCTTAATGAGTTGTTGTCAGCAGCTCAATCAGCTGTTCCATCTACTCTTTCATCCATAAAGCAGCCATCCAAAGCCTCTAAGTCTAAACGTAAAAGATCTAGGAAGGCTTCCCAGCGGAAAGATCCGTTGCCCATGGCAACCACAGATAGAGAGGTTATTTCTGTCAAGTCTGAAATGGGAAAAACCATGCAGTATGATAATGATGTTTATAATGCATCTGCTGATAAGTTTCCAGGTTTTTTGCCCCAATCCAAAGCTTATGTGGATCCTGCTATAGGTAGGATCGCACACTACATTAAAGCAGTTAAAAAATCTGTTCCTGTTCCTGAACTCCACCCCTATGGAGAGTATCTGGATACTGGCCTGTTTGAACCCCCATTTGCTTCCTGGGATGTTGGGGCCTTGCTGGAGGAATTCGATTTTGATTGGAAAGCCTTTTGCGATTTTTACATCGCAAAAAGCGAAGATGTCTTGAATGCTTGTCTTGATTCTATGTACCTTCTGATTGATTCCGATGAATGTGACAAGGATGATGTGGATCTGGTGATCTATGTATGGCAAACGATTTTGGATGAGTTGCACACACACCAACCAATTGATTCCAATAAAGAGACATCGTTGTCGGATGATTGTTCCTGCCTTTATGGGGTAAAGCATGAGAGTCTTGACTTTGTGCAATCTGAAATGAATGAGTATGCCACTGTGGTTGATTCCTGTGCGAATCCTGAAGGACTCTCTCCTGACAGTGTACAGTTTGAATCTGTGCGATCTGATGCCTGTTTCTCGGATGTTCCTGCAGATTGTGATCGGCATGAGTCTGCCGGTTTCCTCAAGGATGTGTGGGATCCTTTGTCATTTGGAAACAGATCTTTGAGATCTTCCATCTGTGACCCTGCTATGGGGAAAGTTTCTCGACTGTGCAGCGTCAAAAGTAAAATTAATATTATATTATTACTGGCAGCGCTACTAGAAATTATACCAACGTCCTAGTATGAATGTCCTGAGAATCTGTGAGTTCGCTTGGAAATGTCCTTAGATACAGATGATGAGTAAATTATTCCACTGCGCTCTGACACAGGATTCAGGCTAAAAAACAAAATCAGAAACTCCACATCGCGTGATTCTGTCTAATATATGGCTTTATCACACCCGTGCTAGTGTAAAGCGTGATTTCATTCAAAATCCACCACCAACATCAATGGGGCTCACCAGATGAAGGCCACCTCGTTTTTCAGGTGGGTCTCAAACTCACTCTGTGTCTCACTCTGCTCATCAGTGAAGTACACCATCCGGTCTCAGTAAAACGTTTAATCTTGGTAAAAAACTTTAAAACAAAATACAAAACCTCCTCATTGCATAGTATGTCTGCACATTGAGCAATACATCCGCGCTTCTCGCGCCAATTGCCTACTTACAGACTAGTAGATTGATATAGGCACGTCTCAATGGTGAAGCTAGAGCTCCTTTGCAGCTACCCAGCGGTTTTCCGGCGGCGTCCCGCACTCTGAACGATCCCCGCTACTGCCACGGACATCACCCAGCTAACCACCGCGAGTTTCCGGACGTGATGACGTCACACGCACTGGCTCCGCCCTACGCGTTTCGTCCTCCAATCAGACTCATCAGGGGCGCTTCGTACAATTCCTGTCTGGCACTTGTGGAGGTACAGAGGATTGGTTCCTCTGCACTCCCCAGCGCCATCTGCCGACAGGAATTTCCCTCTACAGGTGCGTAGCACCTTTTGCTGGGTGCCTGCAAATATACGCTTGTGGAGGATTTCCGCCGTGTCAGCGCACGCGTTGTGCGCTGATCACGGAGAAAGTTCCACAAGCGTTACAACGGGCAGCTGCATACTAAAGTTGTGCATGAAGGGGAATGGAAAGAATCCTGAAGGCAACAAGTAACAGAATTAGGTTTAGTACTCAGTTCTTTATCCTACAAAATAAGTTTTGTGAAGGTGTTAATTCACTTTGTTTGCTTTTAAGGTTAGGTCACAGTTTAATCTATGGTGGTAGCCGATATGTAGGGTTTAAGGTTAATGATAGCCTCAGAGAATAAAAGTAGCCTAGGCAAAGGGCAGAAATTAAGTTAGGGGTAGGCTATTAAGAATGGCTAGGGCTAAAATAAGGAAGTTATATAAATTCCGTAACTTACCAGCTAACACCTTTTGACTCAAAATCCTATGTCAAAGTAAATGATGATAATGTAAATGATGATGACTGAATCTAGTTGTACTTTGGGTAAAACACTGTTGTCTATAGACAGACATTCTCTGTTCAAGTTGTTCTTGCTGCTTCAGCTGCCCCCATGAAGACATTAGTGTTGAGCCTAAATTTTCAAAATTTTGTGTTTCCTTAATTACGGACGTGAATTTTGCCACTACGACGCAAATTCATAACTTCGTAATTGCCATTCAAACCGTAATTCAGAATTCCGTAAGCGAAATTTCTGTTTCGTAATTTCACGTTTCGCCGCAAATTCCTGTTTAACGTGAAATTTAGTTATTTCATGTTTTCTATAGAAACAAAGTTATTTTAGTTAGGAAAATGGATGTGATTTTGTTTCTAATAGTAATTATGCACATTCAGGTAATGACTAAACTCAGGAAAGTCACTCATTGATTGCAATTACTGATTGCAATTACTGAGAATGCAAAGGCCCCTGCACATGCTGTCACTTTAAATGTATCAGGAGGCTCTATCTGCAGCCACTTCTAAGACAGGTGCTCTTTGCCATGGTGTACTTGGCTGTCATGTTGAGACACTTTGTTTTGGGCCTTGCAATTTCTGATAATGCAAAAGTCCCTGCACGTGCTGTTGCTTTAAATGTATCAGGAGGATTTACCTGCAGCCACTTCTAAGACAGGTGCTCTTTGTCAAGATGCACTTAGTGGTCATGCATGCTGAGACACTTGGTTTTGGGCCTTGCAATATCTGATAATGCAAAGGTACCTGCAAGTGCTGTCGCTTTAAATGTATCAGGAGCCTCTGGACTGGAACACAATGTTCAGAAAGTTAGAATTTGCGTGTTAAACATGAAATTCTGATTTGCTTGTGTTACGTAAACGATCATAATTACAGAAAACATCGTAATTACGAAATTCCCCATAAACACAACATTTTGCGTAATTTCGTGAAATTTGCATCTATGGGAGACTGGATGATCATATGACTGCTCAACCATTCATTCAGAAAGTTATGTATTATGCTGGAAGATGAATCTAGATGGAAGGCATGGGGCAGCAACACATATGTGACTGAGTGCAAATTAATGGTTGAGTGTGTAACCACTAACTCTAAGTTTGCATGTAGTTGGGATGAGAAAACCTATCCAAATCAGATTAGCAACTTAACTTTTTGGCAAATTCACTGCACCTTTAGAAATAGTTCACATGCGGTGAATTTTACATTGAAGTCAATGATGCTGAGTTTCATAGTTAAAGGGTACCTGGAGGGAAAAAAGTGCATCAGAGGCTTCCCCTGTCCTCCTCCACCAGGTTGTTTCACGTTTCAGTTCTGTTTCCCCTGAAAGATCATTGACAAGGGCTTGCGTATGGGTCATGCATGCACAGCAGCATGGAGCTGCTCAAGCTTTAAAGGGAAGGTTCAGGGAGGGTGGGTAAAAAATAAAAATCAATTTCCACTTACCTGGGGCTTCCTCCAGCCCGTGGCAGGCAGGAGGTGCCCTCGCCGCCGCTCCGCAGGCTCCCGGTGGTCTCCGGTGGCCGACCCGACCTGGCCAGGCCGGCTGCCAGGTCGGGCTCTTCTGCGCTCCAAGGCCCGGAACTTCTGCGTCCCACGCCGGCGCGCTGACGTCATCGGACGTCCTCCGGGCTCTACTGCACATGCATGAGCCATCTGGCCTGCACAGTAGCACAGATCTGATTGGGCTCAGCTCTTTCCCTGAGCGGGTGTGTGCTACTGGGAAGGTGCAGTGCGGCTGTGTGCCCGTAATCTTTGGGGGTCTCAGTGCTAGAACGGCAAAGGCCCAAATGCTATGTACACTAAATTTGGCAAGCATTTCAAGATCAATAGTGGGAACATGTGATAAACACATTTTTTCAACTGGACCTTGTAGTTCTTGAGAGCATCACTATTAAAATGTAGGCAGGAAAACTGAAGTATCCCATTCAGACTTTTTTCTTTTTTGGCTCATTGCAAAGCTCGCAAACATACCATCTCTGTGCTACATGTCAAAAAAAATTTCTTCCAAAACACACTATAGGTTTTTTTTATAAAAGTGATTTTATAATTTTTGCTTTCCATTCCCTGCAGAATATTTGCCAGTTTTTGGCTCATATTAACTTCTCCTTCATTTAATGTATAGATTTTGAGCCCGATTATATTCATTTCTTGCTCCTAAGTTTTCTCCTCCTGTTTAAAATAACTTCAGCACTCTGCAATTGAAAAGGCACTAAAAAGTAGGTGGAAAAGTACTGTCAAAATTATTCTGAGAATTTTCTTTTTACTGGTGGCATGAAAGGCATTTGTTCATTGTGAAAATATCAAATAGGAGAAAACTTAAGAGAAAAAATAAAATGAATCTGTCCCTTTTTTTTCTGTATTAACCACTTCCCGACCGCCCACTACACAGGGGCGGCGGGGAAGTGGAGCCCTTCAGGACGGCCTCACCCACAGAGGCGGCAGTCCATTAAAGGGCATGGGCGGAGCGATCGCGTCATCCGTGACGCGATCCTCCGCCCGGGATCGTTACACTGGCAATTTGTCTCCGCTCGCCGGCCACTTAGCAGAGCCGGCGAGCGGAGGAATCCGCACAATGGGCCAATCAATGCGTATAAGGCACTTTGTTAGGTAAACAAAGTGCCTTATACGTGCTTCCTCCTCGCCTCGTGGTCTCATTGTTGCAGAGACCACCAGCGAGGAGGAAGCACTTATGAGTATTACACACACACTTGTTTTTTTTACCTACAGCCCCCCTGATCTCCCACCCCAGCCTTCATACCCCCCCTGATCACCCCAGCAGACCCCTGCCCAGCACCCTTGCACCCATATAAAACCCCCACCCCCCCACCTGCCACTAACCTTTGACGCTATCCCCTGCGTTAGGTCCCTAACTGCCTCCTAGTCACCCCTGATCCCCCCCCTACCTTTAGATCACCCCCACACCCCATCCCAGACTACCCCCCTGTATACTGTATACATCTGTATACAGCTACATTACCCTCTGATCCCCCTCTGATCCCCCTCTGATCACCTGTCTATCACCTGTCCATCAGCCCTCAGCACCCCCACCCATCAGAGCAGACCCTAACTGCCCCGTGGGGGTAACCGATCACCTGCCCAGGCCCTCGATTGCCCTCATACCCCCCTTCTGATTACATCCCCTGCTCTTTGTTTACATCTGTCCTCCCCAGCAATCACTAACTGATCTTTGATCAGTAACCCCCTGTGTCTGCCTCTCATCAGATCAGGACTCAGTCTGCCCCGTGCAGGCTCCTGATCAACCCCCCACCCCCTCAAATCGCCCTCAGACCCCCCCCCCCCTAATCACCGTCCAAGTGCATTGTATTTGACTGTGCTGCGCTTGTATTCGATTGTGCTGCGCTTGTATTCAATTGTGCTGTAATTGTATTTGATTGTCCCGTGATCGGCTTCGATTGCCCCGTGATTGTTTGATTGCCTGAGACCCCACTTCCCGCCACACCCAACCCCACCCTCCCCCCCACCACACCCAACCCCACCCTCCCCCCCACCACCTCCAACCACCACCTTCCGAGTGCATCAGATTTGCTTGTGCTGTGATTGGAGTCGATTGTGCTGTAATTGTATTTGATTGTCCCGTGATCGACTTCGATTGCCCCGTGATTGTTTGATTGCCTGAGACCCCACTTCCCGCCACACCCAATCCCACCCTCCCCCCATCACCTTCCGAGTGCATCAGATTTGCTTGTGCTGTGATTGGAGTCGATTGTGCTGTAATTGTATTTGATTGTCCCGTGATCGACTTCGATTGCCCCGTGATTGTTTGATTGCCTGAGACCCCACTTCCCGCCACACCCAATCCCACCCTCCCCCCATCACCTTCCGAGTGCATCAGATTTGATTGGGCTGTGATTGGAGTCGATTGTGCTGTAATTGTATTTGATTGTCCCGTGATTGTTTGATTGCCTCTGAGACCCCACTTCCCACCAACCCCAATACCTCTCAAATACTCCCTTTTTGCTAGGTAGGTGCTCTTTTTTTCTGGGTAGTCTCGGAGGAAAACCCCATAAATTTAGCAATCCAAAATGGCAAGAAGGGGGCTTTCCGATGACGAGGTATACAGGTACATGGACCAGTCGGATGAGTTCTTTTGGGAAGAATCATCCGTCGAATCTTCCGGGTCCGAATTTGAACCTGTAGAAAGCAGTGGTTCCCTGACCGATACTGATGACGAGGCTATGGTCCCGGCTAGAGCCAGGCGTACCAGACCCCAAGTCGTTAGACCGCAGGTGGCGCAGGATCTGCCTCAAGGGCAGCAGGGTGGTGCTAGCGCTGTTGATAGTTTTCTTGGTGAGGCAGGCACCAGCAGCGCAGCATCTCCTGGACTTAGTGCCAGTGCTTCCGTAGACCCTGGCGAAGTGGTGAGCGTCAGCATGGAAGTGGAAACTGGTACGGTGGCAAGTGCAGTAGTACCCCCGTCGCAGCCACCAAGAAGAAGACGGGCCCGTAGTACCCATAGACTCCCAGAGGTGCTGGCACGCCCAGATTGGCAATCCCCTGATTCCGCCGCACCCGTAGTGCCCCCTTTCACCGCCCAGTCTGGAGTCCAGGTGGCGACAGCTCATCTAGGAACGGCCCTAGACTTTTTGCAGCTGTTCATCACCCAGGTTCTCCTGGACTTAATTGTGGTTGAGACCAATCGTAAAGCCACACAATTCATCACCGAGCACCCGGAGAGCATGTATGCCCAGCCTTTCGGGTGGAAACCAGTCCAAGTTTCCGACATTAAAATCTTTTTGGCCCTTATCCTTCACTTGGGACTAATGAAACAAAATGTATTGCGGGCGTATTGGTCTACGAACCCAGTACATCATGTTCCCTTGTACCCTGCTGCCATGTCCAGGACACGATTTGAGTCCATCCTGCGCTTCCTGCACTTCAACGACGACAAAACCTGTCATCAAAGGGGAGACCCTGCTTATGACCGGCTCCACAAAATTTGGCCCCTCATAGACCACCTGTCCTCAACATTTGCAGATGCTTATATCCCTGAACAGAACATCTGCGTAGACGAGTCCCTCTTACGCTTTACCGGGCGCCTTGGCATCAAACAGTACATCCCAAGCAAGCGCGCCCGGTATGGGGTGAAACTGTATAAGCTCTGTGAAAGGGCCACAGGCTATACATGTCGTTTTAGGGTCTATGAGGGAAAAGACTCAAAATTGGAGCCGGTCGGATGCCCTGACTACCTGGGGAGCAGTGGAAAGGTTGTGTGGGACTTGGTGTCACCCTTGTTCCAGAAGGGGTACCATCTTTTTGTGGACAATTATTACACAAGTGTGGCCCTCTTTCAGCACTTAAAGTTAGAAGGAATCCGATGCTGTGGCACTGCGCGGCCTAGTCGCCAGGGCTTCCCCCAACGGCTCGTTACCACCAGACTTGAACGGGGGCAGAGGGCCGCCTTGCGTACTGAAGACCTACTCGCGGTGAAATGGAGGGACAAGAGGGACGTTTACTTTCTGTCCACCATTCACACAGACACGACAGTCCAAATTCAACGGGCAACTGCGGTCATTGAAAAGCCCCTTGTCGTCCACGAATATAATGTCAACATGGGAGGGGTGGACTTCAATGACCAGAGGTTAGCGCCCTATTTAGTTACCCGGAAAACAAGACGCTGGTATAAGAAAGTGTCTTTTTATCTGATTCAATTGGCGGTTTACAACAGCTTTGTTCTCTACAGTAAGGCTGGGAGAACTGGATCTTTCCTCCAATTTCAGGAACAGATCATTCTGGACATCCTGTATCCAGGTGGTGCCAGGGCCCCCCCCCCAGATGCAACTAGCCGACTGCATGGAAGGCATTACGCCTATCAGCTTCCGTGTGCCCCAGGTCAGCGCATCCGAAGAAAACGTTGCCGTGTCTGCAGCAGGGCTGGAACAAGGAGTGACACCGTTTATTATTGTCCCCGCTGTCCTGACCAGCCTGGCCTATGCGTAGGGCAGTGTTTTGAGAGGTACCACGAGCAGGTACACTATTAGAACCTAGGGAACTCCAGACACAGGAGTAGGCACACACTCGCTGGTCTTTCGCACAATGTCCCAGATGGAGGAGAGGTGAGCTTGAAAACCAAAAAAACGGGTAAGCATAAAAGTGGGAAGAAGGATCGGTTTCCATGCTTGATATTGCTGATCTGTCCTGGGTTGGCGATATAAGACGGCATGTTTGAATTTCCCTTGAGTGTGGACACCCCCGGTTTATATGTGATTTGGGCCTATGATGATGCTTTAATGCCACACAGAGTCATCTCTATTGGCAGGCATATTGCTGTATCCTACAGGCATAATGCTGTATACTAAAGTTCTGAGGCCCAGTCACATAAGTTGGTGGCTCACCCTGAGTGCAGGGTGGCACGGGGTGTCTCTCTCCTGAGGTTATCACTGCCATTGATGTGGAGCAAGGTATGTTTGCCGTTCATTTTTCCTTTCAGCCCAGAGTGCATTACTTGTATACCCAATATAAGGAGTATAGCAGAAACTCCTAATACTGGCCATACATGTAATGATTGCAGAGACCCTAAAATGCCAGGACAGACTCCACAAATGACCCCATTTTGGAAAGAGGACACCCTAAAGTATTATGTGAGGTGCACGGTGAGTTCATAAAATATTTTAGTTTTTGTCACAAGTTAGCAGAATTTTTTTTTTATTTTTTTTTTTAACAAAGTGTCATTTTCCGTTTACTTGTGACAAAAAATAAAATTTTCAATGACCTCACCATTACCCTCATGGAATACCTTGTTGTGTATTCTTTCCAAAATGGGGTCATTTGTGGGGTTTGTTAACTGTCCTGGCAAGTGGGCGGGGTGCTAAATTGTGAGCACCCCTGTAAAGCCTAAAGGTACTCATTGGACTCTGGGCCCCTTAGAGCAGTTAGGGTGCAAAAAAGTGCCACACATGTGGTATCCCCGTACTCGGGAGAAGTAGTACAATGTGTTTTGGGGTGTATTTTTACACATACCCATGCTGGGTGGGAGAAATACCTCTGTAAATGACAATCTTTTGATTTTTTTACACACAATTGTCCATTTACAGAGTTATTTCTCCCACCCAGCATGGGTATGTGTAAAAATACACCCCAAAACACATTGTACTACTTCTCCCGAGTACGGCGATACCACATGTGTGGCACTTTTTTGCACCCTAACTACGCTAAAGGGCCCAAAGTCCAATGAGCACCTTTAGGCTTTCACAGGTCATTTTGCGGAATTTGATTTCCAGACTCCTCCTCACGGCTTAGGGCCCCTAAAATGCCAGGGCAGTAAAGGAACCCCACAAATGACCCCATTTTAGAAAGAAGACACCCCAAGGTATTCCGTTAGTAGCATAGCGAGTTCATAGAAGATTTTATTTTTTGTCAAAAGTTAGCGGAAAATTGATTTTTATAGTTTTTTTCACAAAGTGTCATTTTCCACTAACTTTTGACAAAAAATAAAATCTTCTATGAACTCGCTATGCTACTAACGGAATACCTTGGGGTGTCTTCTTTCTAAAATGGGGTCATTTGTGGGGTTCCTATACTGCCCTGGCATTTTAGGGGCCCTAAACCGTGAGGAGTAGTCTGGAAATCAAATTCCGCAAAATGACCTGTGAAAGCCTAAAGGTGCTCATTGGACTTTGGGCCCTTTAGCGCAGTTAGGGTGCAAAAAAGTGCCACACATGTGGTATCACCATACTCGGGAGAAGTAGTACAATGTGTTTTGGGGTGAATTTTTACACATACCCATGCTGGGTGGGAGAAATATCTCTGTAAATGGACAATTGTGTGTAAAAAAATCAAAAGATTGTCATTTACAGAGGTATTTCTCCCACCCAGCATAGGTATGTGTAAAAATACACCCCAAAACACATTGTACTACTTCTCCCGAGTACGGCGATACCACATGTGTGGCACTTTTTTGCAGCCTAACTGCGCTAAAGGGCCCAAAGTCCAATGAGCACCTTTAGGCTTTCACAGGTCATTTTGCGGAATTTGATTTCCAGACTACTCCTCACGGTTTAGGGCCCCTAAAATGCCAGGGCAGTATAGGAACCCCACAAATGACCCCATTTTAGAAAGAAGACACCCCAAGGTATTCCGTTAGTAGCATAGCGAGTTCATAGAAGATTTTATTTTTTGTCAAAAGTTAGTGGAAAATGACACTTTGTGAAAAAAACTATAAAAATCAATTTTCCGCTAACTTTTGACAAAAAATAAAATCTTCTATGAACTCGCTATGCTACTAACGGAATACCTTGGGGTGTCTTCTTTCTAAAATGGGGTCATTTGTGGGGTTCCTATACTGCCCTGGCATTTTAGGGGCCCTAAACCGTGAGGAGTAGTCTGGAAAGCGGAAAATTCAATACTCACCTACCGGTAATTTTCCTTTCCTGATGCATCCATGGCAGCACATTGGGTAGTGGCTCCGCCCCCCCTACCCCATAGGACCAGTGAATATTTAAATAGGATTAAGAGGCGGTGCTCGCTGTCTTTGTAGCTAGTAGCCTCACCGAATAATCGGGAGGGATCCATGTGCTGCCATGGATGCATCAGGAAAGGAAAATTACCGGTAGGTGAGTATTGAATTTTCCGCTTTCCTTATGCCTCCATGGCAGCACATTGGGATCTAACTAGTATCAAAATAAGGGTGGGAGCATAAAGTTTGCTGAAGAAAAATGAATTTATTTCAAATTAGAAACAGAGGAGGAGATTACTGCTCTCCCAAACTCAAGTGCAGTTGACGTGGACACATCCACCTTATAGTGAGAGATAAACGTATTAATAGTCGACCAATTGGCCGCTTGACAGATCTTTGAGGCTGTGACATTGGCGAAGGCGGCCCACGAAGAAGAGATACTCCTTGTAGAGTGCGCCTTGATGTTGCCTGGTAAGGGTATATTGATAGCTCGGTAAGCCCCTTGTATCACTTTCACCAACCATGATGATATAGTCCTGGAAGAGGCTTGATGACCTTTACGGTAACCCGCTGGAACTATGAACAAATGATCCGTCTTACGAATCTTTTCAGTTGCCTGCAGGTATGTTAGTAAGGCTCTCGAAACGTCCAGGCAGTGAAGGGTCGTATTGTCTTCGTTATGAAAGGCTGGTAGTGTCCATTCCTGATTGATATGATAGGATGTAGAAACTTTCGGAAGGAAGGAATCCATGGGTCTCAGACGCACCCTGTCGTGAAAAAATGTAAGGAAAGGTTCTTTACAACTAAGAGCCTGAAGATCGGATACTCTGCGAGCCGAAGATATGGCTACCAAAAACACAGTTTTTAAGGTTAGATTCCATAGTGAAGATTCCGAGATAGGCTCAAAGGGTTGAGTTGTGAGAGCGTTCAGAACAAACGGTAAGTCCCATTTCGGAAATATAGGTTTTGTTGGTGGTTTTAGCTTAATTACGGCAAGTAGGAATTGTTTTATTAGTGGATGAAGAGCCCATCTATAATCGGTCAGGGCTGAAATGGCTGAGATCTGTACTTTGATCGCACTGTAGCTTAGATTTTTGTCTAACCCTGTTTGAAGGAAAGAGAGTATGTGGTTAGGCTGAGGATGCAACGGATCGAAGGAGGATGACCTTGCAAAATCCGTGAATCTATTCCAGATTCTGTAGTAGGTGGCGTTGGTAGACTGTTTCCTGGCTTGTAATAAAGTATTGATTACTTCGGGAGTGTGCCCTAGGCCTTCTAGCTTCCTCCTCTCAACCTCCATGCCACTAAGCTGAGACGTGCCGGGTTTGGATGAAGAAGTGGCCCCTGACTCAAAAGGTCCCTCCTGCAAGGAAGCTGTAGCGGACTCTCGGTTGACAACTGTAATAGTAGTGGATACCACGGCCGGCGTGGCCAGTTCGGAATTACCGCCAGTAGCGTGACTGGCTCTTGAATCAGTCTCCTTAAAAGATTGTATATTAGAGGGACCGGAGGGAATACATAGCCCACTTTGAAGTTCCAAGGCGATGTTATGGCGTCTAGGGCTTCTGCCTCTTTGAAAGGATATCTCGCAAGGAATCTGTGACATTTCCTGTTCTGCAAGGAAGCCATCAGATCCACTTCTGGCCATTCCCAGTGGTGACAAATCAAGTTGAATGTCGCAGGATTGAGGGCCCACTCGTTGTTGTCTATATGTCTGCGACTCAGAAAGTCCGCTTCCGTATTGATAGATCCCGGGATGTAGACAGCCTTTAAAGATATCAGGTTGGTCTCTGACCAGGCCAGAATCTGATTCGCCACCTGCCAAAGTGATGGGCTGTGTGTGCCCCCCTGCCTCTGAATGTATGAGACTGCAGTCTTGTTGTCCACTCTTACTAGACAGTTCTTCCCATATATCTTGCTCTGAAAATGGTGTAGCGCACACAGCACCGCTGTTAGTTCCAGATAGTTCGACGAATTTCTGGATGTTGGTATGCTCCAGGCCCCTTGGGCTAACCGACCCTCGCAGGTTGCTCCCCAACCATGTCTGCTGGCATCTGTTGTGATGATTATCGGAATCTCTGGCACCAGCTGTACCCGGGACTCTATATTGTCCTTCACCAACCACCACTGTAAGCTGTTCTTCATACGAGGAAGTATTTGAATTCGTTGGGTCATATGCTCCTTGTCCCATTGGGCTAGGAAGCCCAGTTGAAATTCTCTCGTGTGATAGTGTGACCAAGGTAGCATAGGTATGGTCGCCGTAAGCGTACCTATTAGTCTGAGACATTTCCTTGCCGAACATGAAGTGGTCAGAATCATATTCGAGACCCTGTCCTGAATTATCGTAATCTTCTCTACCGGGATCGAGATTGCGTTGGTATGCGTCTGAAACCGAGCTCCAAGAAAGACTAAGTCTTGAGATGGCTCTAGCTGGCTTTTCGCTTGATTGATTATCCAACCGAATTTGGTCAGAGTACGTAGAAGGATAGATCTGTGATGAAGGAGAAGTGCTCGGTCTGCTGCTACTAGAAGAAGATCGTCGAGATAATGAAATAGACGTAGTCCTTTCAACCTGAGTAGAGCGACCACCGATACCAGCACTTTCGTAAACGTTCTCGGGGCGGTCGAGATCCCAAATGGGAGGCATCGGAACTGGTAGTGATCTTGATCTAAGGCGAACCTCAGGTAACATTGCATGTCGTCTCGGATTGGTATGTGCAGGTATGCGTCTTCCAAATCGACAGACAGCATCCAGTCTTCTTTGGTTATCGCATGACAGATAGTTTGAAGTGACTCCATCTTGAAACTGTCTAACTGAATATGGCGGTTTAGCCTCTTTAAGTCTAAGACCGGGCGTAGTTTCCCCGATTTCTTCTCCACCAGAAACAGTGGGGAATAAAACCCCCGACCTCTTTGTTTTAAAGGTACCTGAGATACCGCATGTTTGCTTATCAACTCTGCCACGTACGAGTATAAGATGTTCCTCCTCTCGGATGATTTTGGAATTTTCGTTGGAGTGAAGCTGTCTGTCGGGATTGTTCTGAATGTCCAAGAATGCCCCTGCGACACTGTGTTTATTACCCAGTGGGAACTGATTTCTGACTTCCAGACTTCGCTGTAAGTTTTTAATCTGGCACCTACAGGGACATTTTGGACATGCGTACCATCAAAAAGACTTCTTCTGATTTGAAGTAGGCTCCGAAGCCTTCTGCTTTGTTGCTTTATTGAAAGATGATTGGCCGCCCTGCCAATTCCTTTTCACGTTCCTGCCTGGTCTGTACGACCTTGCATTTTTATATCTGGCTTGTTGTTGGGAAGTAGAGGTAGGAATCTGTTTGCCCGGCCGTCTATCTTGAGGAATGAGGCCCGATTTTCCGCCTCTAACTCTACTGATGGCCGAGTCCATTTTCTCACCAAACAGGGCTTTACCATCATAGGGAATCTTGCACCAAGAGAGTCGTGAGTTGGTATCTGCCGACCAGGACTTCAGCCATAGCGAACGCTTAGCCGTGACCGCATATAGCATTGCTCGAGATGAATTCCTTACGATGTCAAAGGCAGCCTCGCCAATGAAGTCGCCAGAAAGCTTCAGATCTTCCAAAGAAGAAGTAATTGCATCCATATCTGTTCCTGATCTCACTGCCGTTTCCACATTTTCTGCCCAGATTCGGATTGCTTTCCCAACCGAAGCTAAGGCCACCCCTGGTCTGCAGGCTCCACCAGCCGCCAGATATACTTTCCTCAGATCCATATCAGCTTTCCGTTGAAGAACATCTCTAAACGATATTGCATCTTCTAGAGGAAGTGTCATGTGCTTCGCCAACCTTATGACGGAGGCATCAACAGAAGGTGCATTGTCCAAAGATTTAGACTCCTGCTCTCCTAATGGATAAAGTTTTTGAAGTCTGTTAGAAAGTGGAGGTTTCTTTTCCAGCTTTTGCCACTCTTCTTTAATCACTTCGTCGATTTCGACCAGAAATGGAAAGGTTTCTTTGGGAATGGTCGTCTGTTTGTAATATCGTTTCTTCTGTTTTGACTCCAATTGATCATCTTGTTCCTCTTCTGATTCCCATTCGATAGCCTGTTTAACAGATTGCACGAATGGTTGCACTAACTGGAAATCAAAACCTGTGGCCAGTTCTTCCATCTGGATATCATCGGTTGCCGAGGAAGTGTTTGGTTGTGCCGAGAGATCCGGATCCTGAGCAGAAGGAAGTTTAGCAATATACGAGTCCATTGATTCTTGGACCGCTTTTTTGATGAGATCCGTCACGTCAACCGAGGCTTGCTGAGGCTCAGCCGCCATTTCCTTAAAGCACCTGGCGCATACAAGCTTCCCCTCCATAGTTTTGTCTCCGCAGGCCCAGCATCCCTGCTGATGTCTTGCATAGTGAGGAGATCGGCTTCTTCTTGGCGATTTGTTATCTCTACGGGAAGAACGGTGCTTGTCCGAGTGCCGTGGCGGAGAGCGACTTCTTGATCTGTGTCTATGTGAAGAATGGTGTTTTGAAGAGGATTCCTTCTTTGAAGATTTCTTCTTTTTATCCTGTGTCCGTCTTCTGGAGCTGAAAAACATATAGTCACATTGTGACTAACATATAGTTGCACTCCCAGCGATGCGCACTTACCTGCAATAGCACCTACCTATCTTTATACCGCTGGTCTGTGCGTGGCGCATAGGTGTCCATGAGGTAGCTGGCAATGTCAGCTGCAGAGAAAATAACAGAAGGTATAGGAAAGGACAGTACAGAAAATATATAGTGTTGCCGCAAAATAAGATAAATCAGGCGACTTACATTATGTAGATGTAATCAGGAACTAGGTGGTCACCACCGAGTGTTGCAGCAGCTAAATCCGCCCTCCAGGATCCAGAGAGCTTGATAGCGGCGAAAAACGCCATTTTCTGAGTTTAAATAACCATTTCCGGCTGAGTTCCAGAAACCGGAAGTGGAAGAACCATGCTGGAACGCATGGGAGCCGGATGCGACCAACAGGAAGCTGAACTCAACAACGGAGGCAGAGCCCTATAGCTCCGCCCACCCAACGTCACAGGCTGCACTCGGCATGGCAGAGGATTACCCTGCCAGTGATTACAGCGGCAGAGACAGCGAATAGAGAGCCTTCCTGCGCCTATGTACTCCAAGCATAAATAATATGCAGAATAGGCCAGGAAGGCTGAAGGAAAGGACACCGGCCAAATCCATTTAGGATTACATAAAAAAAGTGCAGGCATATGGAGACCAAAATGTGATATTTAATCACCAGGGAGACACATATGTTGCACACCAGTCCCCCCAAGACCAGCAGAACGGGGGACGTTCCTCAAAAGCTCAATTTATGAACCGGATAGGGAACCTTCACGCACGGGAGGCAGGTGCATGGCGACTGCAGGAAAACAGTCAGGTAGGTGCAAAATAAAAATATTTCTGCAGCAAACACAGAGTAGGTCCATATGAGGTGAGGACAGAGAAAAAAGACAGCGAGCACCGCCTCTTAATCCTATTTAAATATTCACTGGTCCTATGGGGTAGGGGGGGTGGAGCCACTACCCAATGTGCTGCCATGGAGGCATAAGGAAATCAAATTCCGCAAAATGACCTGTGAAAGCCTAAAGGTGCTCATTGGACTTTGGGCCCTTTAGCGCAGTTAGGGTGCAAAAAAGTGACACACATGTGGTATCGCCGTACTCGGGAGAAGTAGTACAATGTGTTTTGGGGTGTATTTTTACACATACCCATGCTGGGTGGGAGAAATAACTCTGTAAATGGACAATTGTGTGTAAAAAAAATAAAAAAATTGTCATTTACAGAGATATTTCTCCCACCCAGCATGGGTATGTGTAAAAATACACCCCAAAACACATTATACTACTTCTCCTGAGTACGGCAATACCACATGTGTGGCACTTTTTTGCAGCCTAACTGCGCTAAGGGGCCCAAAGTCCAATTAGCACCTTTAGGCTTTACAGGGGTGCTTACAATTTAGCACCCCCCAAAATGTCAGGACAGTAAACACACCCCACAAATGACCCCATTTTGGAAAGTAGACCCTTCAAGGTATTCAGAGAGGGGCATGGTGAGTCCGTGGCAGATTTCATTTTTTTTTGTCGCAAGTTAGAAGAAATGGAAACTTTTTTTTTTTTTTTTTTTTCTCACAAAGTGTCATTTTCCGCTTACTTGTGACAAAAAATAATATCTTCTATGAACTCACTATGCCTCTCAGTGAATACTTTGGGATGTCTTCTTTCCAAAATGGGGTAATTTGGGGGGTATTTATACTATCCTGGAATTCTAGCCCCTCATGAAACATGACATGGGGTCAGAAAAGTCATAGATGCTTGAAAATGGGAAAATTCACTTTTTGCACCATAGTTTGTAAACGCTATAACTTTTACCCAAACCAATAAATATACGCTGAATGTTTTTTTTTTTATCCAAAACATGTTTGTCCACATTTTTCGCGCTGCATGTATACAGAAATTTTACTTTATTTGAAAACTGTCAGCACAGAAAGTTAAAAAAATCATTTTTTTGCCAAAATTCATGTCTTTTTTGCTGAATATAATAAAAAGTAAAAATCGCAGGAGCACTCAAATAGCACCAAAAGAAAGCTTTATTAGTGACAAGAAAAGGAGCCAAAATTCATTTAGGTGGTAGGTTGTATGAGCGAGCAATAAACCGTGAAAGCTGCAGTGGTCTGAATGGAAAAAAAGTGGCCGGTCCATAAGGGGGGTAAAGCCCTAGGTCCTCAAGTGGTTAAGCCTTAGGTCAATTTTGGCCTGAGCTTTTCCAAGAATTTGCCTCCAGCGATTCAGTCTCATTTGCCATAAATCTGACTTTGCCAGCTCATCTTTAGGGTGTGGGCAACCGGTCTTTCTTCAATATTTTGGTTGTCATTGTGCTTTAAAGGTTATGACTGAGATATACAATTATACATGCTGTATGTACGGTTATATGTAGTCTAACAGTGGGCAGTGTCATAAGCAATATACATATAAATCAATTTATGCTGACCCATCACTCAACCAAGCATGCTATTACCATATATAGCCAGATTTGGAATGTGCTACTCATTCCAGTATTAGGGCCTGTACACACTGTTGCACTTGCGTTGCGTTTTTAAAATTGCATACGATCTTTAAATTGTAAAGCCTTCATTAAATAGAAAAATCACATTGCACCAGTGTGTACAGATCTTGGCGATTTTTATGATTTTTCGAAAGACCTTGCGACTGAAAAACGGATGCGATTTTAAAAGCGCAGCAGTGTGTACAGGCCCTGAGGCTACGTTCACAGTGGTGCATTGCTGTGCGTCATTAAAGCCGCACTATAACGCAGCTTGCCGCATTGCAATGCACCATCTATACCGACATTCATAGTGGGACGGGTGGTATGATGGTGTGCAGCATGGTACACATTAACAATGACTGTCAAGAATACTATTTATTGATTGTATATTTTACAGTATGTGACACAACATGTGGATAATGTGCGGCACTGCTTTCCCATTCCATTGGGTTTATGCTGTTACAAGGAACGCAATGTCCATGGTGGACCTAGCCTAAGACTTTTTTTTTCTCTTGCAGGCACAACATACAGAAGCATCTAAATTGTTCCGTGCTTGCGGGAGCATTCCTTAGGATTAATAACTGTTTTTATACTCTCTAACTGAGGCCTGCATCCAGGGGTGTTGCAGTCGTCTCTCTGTTTGTGAGTTTTGAGATTTGCGGCGTCATCGTTGGGATTGTTTTTTAGAAATTGAATTTATGATACTATTTGGAATGGGTGGTGGGGAATAACTTTTTGGCTCCACTACCGAAGACACTTCTAGACTTTCTAAGGATAATAGAATATTTTAGGAAAATAATAATTGGCAAGTAAATTAAACAAAATCCTTTTTGTAAAGCAGAGATGGGTGCTTTTGAGGAGTACTTACAGTATATTTTGACAGTAGACCGTAAGGTAATTAGTTTAGATTGTAGCATTCCTGCTGAGATCAATGGTACTGTGTGAGATGAATTCCATTCAGAGGCATGCAATTATTCAGATGTAGATGTTGACATTGAGAAAGAGCATGCCTTTGAATTATTTTTTTTTGAGGGGGGAGGGGGTTGAAAGTTAATTATAAAATCTATTAAGAAATAAAGTAGTCATGTGGTTCAAAAGGGCGCAGATAAAAGAGTTCAGGGTTCAGAGTGTTATTACTAACAGGCACACAGCATCAGAGGAGGAATTGAGTGGATTGTGAAAGCTTAACTTTTCAGCAGACTAGGTTTGTACAGCAATGGGGAAAACTGTGTGCACATGTATTTACAGCCCAATTATGCCGAAATTTGAACAAGGTAAATTCTCAAAGCAATCGTATTGGTTAGTGTATATAATAAGCATTACTTTTAGAACTGAACTGAACTTTCCAAAAAAGCGCATTTGCGTGATTGTGCTTGCTGTAGCTGTACACCTGCCCATACACATTTATAGAGGAACTTCACTGAGTATAACTATTTAATGGATGCAAATGTATTATTATACATCCACATAGAGGAAAAAAAGTGTACAGTAATGGTTTCTCTACATGTAACACTGCACATGTTGTGTATGGACTAAAATGCCCATGTGGTTAGAGGTATATTGGAAAAACAATATGATCAGAAAAGACTAGAATTGCAGAGCACAAGATGGTGGTTGCCAACATTGGAGTATATGCAATAAACTGCGTTAAGCAGAATTACATGTGTAACAGTCTTACCGCGCAATGAGTAGAGCGTGATGCATTGCATGTAATGTATTGAATTCTGCTTTACTCATCAGGCAGTAAGATTTTACGCACGTAATTCTGCTTAACGTAGCTGACTGCACACACTCCAATGATCCATATGACTCTAAGTGTGGCCACACATGTAAAAATGTTCTTTTACATTTTACTCCAAGTCGCTTAAAACGATTGGTTGTTCCCAAAAAAATTAAGCCTTTTTTTAAACCTTTTTTTGTATTATTTCAATTAATAAATCTTATCAAAATTCCAGCTTTCAAAATTTTTTGAGATTGGACATGTTGGAAAATTCAGGCCAACTTTACTACAAATTGTATGGTGTGTGATGGATTGTCAAATTGTATTCAACCAGGATAACTGTATAGTATATAACTATTCAGAATCAGTATATATGAAATGATGGATGGAATTATGAAAGAGTGAGTATGTATGTATATATTGAAAAGATGGAGGGAGTAATCTATATGGAATTGTTTGTAGAATTATTTAATATATTATTGATATTATTTAATATAATATGTAACTGTATGGTACTTCTTTTATTTATGTAATTAATAAACAGAAATCAAGGGGGTTTGTAGCAAAATAAAGAGAGGTAAATGCAGTTTTGTACGTAGCAATTTGGTGTTTAGTGGCAATTGCAATGCTAAACAGCAAATTATGATCGCATGAGATATTGATAGATGTACAGAGATGGAATATAGTGATATATGTCACAGTGGAAAATGTAGTTCTAAGAAAATGTAAAATGATCAATAGCTGATTATTGAGTGAAAGATTGCCATGCAGGAGGGTTTTCAACTTTTTCAACATTTATGATCTTTTTTTCCCCAAAATTGCAGCAATCTCGAACACACGTGTGTGTTAACTCTAACAATTTCTTCAAACCTTCCAATCAACCAAAGAATTGGATCAAAATAATCAAAACAAAAACGTAACATTTGTGTGGCTGATACACCGGTTGCAAGGCATTTTTCTTGAGACTAAGCATCAAGCATTGCAACTAAGGTAGAGAGTCCTCAATCATGTCCCTCCATTACAGAGGGCCGGTGATAATGTGAGAATATTACTACAGAAGGAATCTGGGTGAATCTCTAAAATGAACTGTATAGTACCTCATGGGTTAAATGAAACAAGTGATCTCAAATGTTTTCTATAGTATTAATAGTAGTGCGGTTATATTTTTTTTGTGCTTTTATTTTCCAGAGATGGACTAGAAAATGCTGGGAAAATACTACCTGATACCTGATAGCCTGTATACAGTATGTGGGTGGCATACCCTCACAGATACAAGTCTGATAAGATTATATGTGATTTAAGAAATGTTGTAAATCAATTAATTATATTAATATATTGATCTGTCAGTGGGGTAGACACCGATTGTGTAATGCCCCTCATTCAAATAATGGGTTAAAATCCAGAGATGGTTTTCTGTTAGAGGATAGGTGTGGTCACTTGTGTATATATATTCTTGCACAGTAACATTCTGTGTTATTCACCTGAGGAAGGAGTAACACCTAAAACTAGTCATGTGTATTGTATACCACAAATTGTGAATACAGTTATTGCCAAGCAAGAGTGCTGTCTATTTTTATCCTAGATCTATTGAAGTGTCAGGATGAACCAGTGAGGACGAGCATCAGTATTGCAGGCATTGCCTGTATAAAAGTGGCAGAGGTTGTATGAACTTTATTTGTGTGACATTATAGCTTAACCACTTCAGTCTATCTGGACGACTATAGCGGTCCAGATAGACACTGCTTAAGTCTAACTGGACACAGTGTTACAGCAGCCAGTGCGCGTGTATATGCGCGCGACTGCCGCTCGTTCCTGGCGGTATGCCCGTGCCAATGTTTGGGGAAGGGGTACAATGGTTCCCTGAACTTACCACAGTGCCTTGAATGACAGAAATGACCCCTCAAAAAAATTAAACACTTCATGGTAAACCAGGTGAAATTTGCCTTCTTAAAACAGAAGGAAATTTGCAATAATTCAACTATAAGTGAACATTGGTGGTTACCCACAATGCTCCACTACTGAATATGCAAATTATCCCTTTCCACCCTTGTAAGCAAGGGAAGCATCCAGAACCACTGGTGTATAGCAAGCCTATAGCTTTACATATTACTCAGTCACTTCAACCCCACATGTAGACAGTCTGTTTCGGGCTTTTGGCCCTCATCAGTATATGGCAGGGATTGAGATGGCTGTATGGGATAGTGCTTGGACCAGTATAACAGAGTAACCAAGCAGCTCAGGGTGACCCAAACCACTAGGAATGTATGGGGGGATAAATGAGACCAAAAAGCCCTCATCCTACTGATGAGGGCCAAAAGCCTGAAACAGGCTGTCTACATGTGGGGTTGATGTGGCTGTGTAATATTTAAAGCTATAGGCTTGCTATACACCAGCGGTTCTGGATGCTTGCCTTGCTTACAAGGACGAAAAGGGATAATCTGCATATTCAGTAGTGGAACATTGTGGGTAGCCACCAATGTTCACTTATAGCTGAATTATTGCAAATTTCCTTCTGTTTTAAGAAGGCACGTTTTACCTAGCATTGCTTATTAGTAGGAGGCCTTTTTGGTCTCTTTTATCCCCTTATACATTCCTAGTGGTTTAGGTCACCCTGAGCTGCTTGGTTACTCTGTTGTACTGGTCCAAGCCCTATCCCATACAGCCATATCAATCCCTGCCATGTACTGATGAGGGCCAAAAGCCTGAAACAGGCTGTGTACATGTTGGGTTGATGTGGCTGTGTAATATTTAAAGTTTGGTATACACCAGTGGTTCTGGATGCTTGCCTTGCTTACAAGGGCAAAAAGGGATAATTTGCATATTCTGTACTGGAGCATTGTGGGTAACAACCAATGTTCACTTATAGCTGAATTATTGCAAATTTTCTTCTGTTTTAAGAAGGAAAATTCACCTAGCATTGTTTATTAGTAGGAGGGCTTTTTGGTCTCTTTTATCCCCCTATACATTCCTAGTGGTTTGGGTCACCCTGAGCTGCTTGGTTACTCTATGGTAAACCAGGACAGTGTTTCTAGCCCCATCTAGTGACAAAAAGTTAAATTACAGACACCACACATTTGTAATAAAAAAAATAATACAATTAATCTCTTACAGCCCCCACCACCACCACACACACACACACACCTCAGTTACCAAACAAACACATGTAAAAAAACAAGTTTAAAAAAATCCAATTAGTGTCTCACCAAGGCTGATTAACTACCTCTGTGGGTTTCCACAAAAAAACATGCACTGTCGGTGAGCCCTGGGGACAGGTTTGGGGAACTAGGCTTTCCATAACTTATGAAAATCAAACAAGACTGCAGATTTAGCATCTTGTCTTGTTTTTTTTTATATAGTCATTTAAACACATGTAAAATGGGAATAGTATCTTTTGCTGTCTATCTTGAATCCAAGTGTAGTATTCGTGTTTGTTTTACAATATATGGGTGCATATTATTTATCTTGACTTGGAGGGGTAGGCCACACAATATACGGTAAGCAAGTCCTATGCTATCTGCTGTCATATTACATGGCTTTCTTGTTTGTTTGTTCAAGTGCCTATGTGACAATCTCCGAGGAAGAGGTTTCTGTGTACTGCCCTATCCATCTTGCACAGGCCTTGATAAACTGCAAACTGCCAGAATAACTCTAAAGGCAGAGCAAGCTCAGGATGAGCTGGTGGTGACAAACCTCCCCTGGAACCTCCTCTCATAACACAACCCAGCATCTTCTATTAAATACAAATGTATTCCAGTACGAGCGAGCTGTCACGCCTGGCTTGGCTGCTGCTCTGATGTTGTGCAGACTTCAGAAATAGGTGTCAGAGAGATCTCAGCTCATGTTAAAGGGAACAACCAGGGCAGAGAGGAGGCAAGAAGACGTAGAGGATGAAAA